>NC_138947.1:10837318-12189818 GCF_965226115.1 Aulonocara stuartgranti
CGTGCTTCACTAAATTACATCTGTCGTTAGCTGTGGCTGCTGTGTACAGTGTTTCAGATCCATACAAACAGAGATAATTCAAGTTTCAGCTAATTCCTGTGTGGATTGAGCCCTAATACTGCAATGCAAAACATAGCTGGCTAACTGCATTAACTAATGAGGCACCCGGAAGACACAGAGCAACATTCATTTGGGGTGTTTTTCAGACAGCCAGGAAGACGTTAAGTCCACTTTATCATACTTTTTAGCTTTTTTTTGTAACCACTTCCTGAAGAGTATATCTGGCGCTTGCTAATCTCTGCATCACCAGCTAGTTGCTGAGATGCTTGTCTGCTGTTTGGTGCTGGACGAGTACAAGCTAACTGAAATCAGCTGCCAGTAAGAGTGTAGAGAGTATGTTGCAGGCCACAACTGCACAATATTAAACTGAACGATGCTGAACAGCTCTGTGGCTCTCTTATTATTGCAGTGAGCTTGCTTTCATTACAGAATCTATGGCCTTAGATCTATAGTATGTATGTAGTTCACAGCAGCACATGGTTCTTTGGGTTTTTCTGTTAAAAACCTTAAAGGCGGTGTGCCTTTCTTAAGCCCATACATGTATTTCAGAGCACTGCTGTTCCGATTAAAACAGCAAACTTTACTTTCTGACAGTAGATTAGTGGACATGTTATTTCTTTCCTAAAGAAATATCCTACAATTCATACTCAGGAACAATATATGTCTGTGTGCATGTGAGCAGCCAGTGTATGCTGTGTGTGTGAGTGTGTGTACGGCCTGAAACAATGTTGTTTGTCCACAGTCATGTGTACATGTGTGTTTTGACAGCAGCACTTTGATGAAGCGTCCGAATGGAGTGTGGTGGCGGTGTCCCTCCTACTCAGCTACTATGAGATATTATGAGAATAACTGACTGTTTTTCATCGCATCGCATGTCCTAAAGGTTTATCACTGAGAGAGAGAGAGAAAGCATTATATAGCGGAGCAGGGAATGTAAACACACATTGGGTAAACTTTATTTTTGATGATTTATAGAGCTACTATTCAGAGAAAGAAAGAGAGAAATGCAGAGTTAACTAGCCAGCTAGTGTTGATCATGTACAGTGCATTGTAATCTAGAAAGTGTACAGTGTGTATTTAACCCTTATGTAGCCTATGTACTGTATGTGCCACGGCACCTCCTTCTTCAATCATTCCATTAATGCACCAAAACCAAGTGGTCCTATCGTTTCCGTCACTTCTGGTATTGATCAAATGTCAATGAATGTGCTATACATCTTCATAATTAGGGCCTCCTCAGACGTAGTTTGATTTGCACACTGCAACGTTACAGTATGTGTGAATATGGACTGCAGTTTCTCATAATAGCCATTGAACTCCTAAAAGGGGTTTATTGTAAACCCAAGTAACCAGACTGTTCTGTTTGTGTTTGACTGCTCAGGCTAAACACTGCCCAGTGACTGTTCTCCAAAGCTACGTGGTCTTATATCCTACTCACTGTTACAAAGCAGAGCTCCTGTTTGATCCATTTCCTTTTCCTAGCCTGGCCCATGTTTGTATTTTCCTAAAGCAAATTATTTTTCAACTGTAAGGACTCCATGACACAGGAAAAACATATTTGAAATGTCAAGTTAATGTTTAAAGGAAAAAAGTTTTTTTTTAAAAACTTTTTCTTATTGTCAACAAATCTCTTCGCTGCCCCCTGTCTGTGGCATCAAACTATACTCATTTCTACTGAATAGTTGGTGTTAAAGCTAAATCATAGTTTATATTTCATTGGACATAAATTAGGAACTGAACCATATGGACAAAAGTACCAGACCACTGCACATTGGACCTACAGGAGCTGCTCGGCCACGGAAACCCATGCTATGAAGCTCCACTTTTGAATGTTAGTCACGATTTCCTTTGATTACGAATCGTCATGTTTTTTTCACGTGTTTTTGTTGACAATAAGAGAAACATGTTACCAGTCTTAACGTCAAAAGCCCTGCAGAGTCACACAGTTATTGTTGTTAGTCAGTCCTCTACTCAGCTGTGCGTGCTGTGAATTAAATGGTGTGTATTAATAAAGGTAAATAAAGGTGGACATCACCACACTAACGGGGGCGGAGTTTGTACTTGAAAGGTTGGTCTGCACTTGTAACCACACGTGTAAGCGCTTTACTGCAAGTTCAAGACCATTGGTTTCCCCCCACAGCAGCCATTATGACACAAAATGACACGTAAACGCAGAAATCACATGAATTATAACGCCGCACCTAAACAGAACAGATGGTTCATTAATGTCAATAATAACTCCTGCGTTTTCCAGCTAATTCATGCCAGAATGGCTGCTGTGAAGTAGGTCTATATCACACTGTTGGAAAGGTTTAGTAATAATATAGATCCAACCCCTTTAACTCTAATTTATATTCTAAAGATGGGCCCCTTAGAATATGTAATTTTCACAGCTGTTCTGTACAATGTTGAATATGGCATATAGGTTCCGCATTGTGGTGATCTATGGAATTGCACTTTGACATATGGGTGTGTGTGTGCGCGTGTGTGTGTGCGTGGGGAGGGGTGAAAGCGTAACTGATAAACACAAGTAATGTACAGCATGTCTGGGAGGAATTGTACGCTACCTGTACAACATCTCAGCGATTTGTAAATAGCCAAAGTCTTCCATTCTAACGTTGGTATGACCTTGTTGCCAGTGGAGAGGAAAAACACTGATCCCCATGTACAGACCTTTAAAGTGACATTTTATTTCTATAAATACTTCATCATTTATTTGACAAGGATACAAGATACCGCTTCACCTAAGATATTTTCTTTTTGCACCAGCTCAAAAACCCAGGAAATAACGGGAGTCAAAGACTAAAATAAAAAATAAAAAAAATTTTTTTTTTGTAATTTGGGTCTGTTTGGATAAATCTTAGATAAGATAGAGTATGTCCTATATGCGTACATTATGTAGTAAGTATCAATAATGTTCCTTTATTTTGATGGTGTTGATATTTGCTAGTCAGAAAACTGTTAAATCTTTACTCCAAATGTTTGATTTTACATTTGATCAAATATATTCAAAGAAATAAAGAGATGATAAAGAATAAATGCAGCACGTGTCTTTTCATGTTTCCTTTCCACAAGATGTCCTTGCTTACCGTATTGTAAGGGTGAAGGTGGGGAGGGGGTGTTTTTGTGTTTGTGAGTGACAGAGGTAGAAGGAAAGGGTCCGTCAGCTGTGTTTTCATGTTCAAATGAGGCTTACCATCTGTGAGAATATGATAAATGTTTCCACTCGAGAGATATCCGATAACGCCTTCGCTTCCACTCTCCTGCTTTGATATTTCTGACAACGATCTTTCGTATTCTGAATAGCAGTCACAGCGCTGCAGAGAAGCTCTTTGAAGATTGTGATTGCCGAAATCTTTGCTAAATAACACAATCCCATTTCGTTTCTTTCTCATAAAACACTAAATAGTGTGGGTTTAGTGTGGTGCCCATTAAGTCTCAGTTCATATTGAGAACATGCACACATTCATATTAAATGAGCAGATTTACCTCTTGCAGGATATTTTATCAGGAACATCTTCGTGTCCTGAAAACCGAGAACTTGTAGTGTGTATTAAATTTGAAATAGCTGCTCCTTAATGGAGAAACTCCAAGGAGCAACGCTACTCTCAACAGATGTTTTCCTCTTCAAGGTAAGGAACTTCAATGAAGAAATCAGCTTTGGAAAAATAAACTGTATACAGAGTGTCTGTACATCAAACTAGTTTTACATTCTTAGCCACACCCACTTAAATCTTTATCTTTCTACGTGATAAAGAAATGCTGCTGTAGTAAATGAAAGAAGTCTCTCAGTACGGCTTTTTGGCCTTAAACTGTAAGAAATAAACATGGAAAATGACAGAAATTTATTTTTTTAAAGCCACTGTAAAAACACACATTTCTATATTAGATAAAGGAACAAAACAGAAACTTTCTATAATTTAATTGTTTATTTATTACTTATTTACTTGGTTCAGTATGAGAGGCCATAGGTGAGGTCTTCAGAAAGGACGATGCAAAATGTATGAAAATACATTTAAATATCCAAAGTTTATGCCTTCCTCCACTTTTACCAAAGCCACCCCGCAGGCCCCTGGACCTTATGTTGGACACCTCTGACACAGAGTGTTGTAAATAACTGTAAATTAACTATAAAGAGGGAGTTGCTTGCATGTTCTCCCCGCACTTTTGTGGGCTGTCTTAAGGTACTCTGGCTTCCTCCCACAGACCAAAGACTTGCATGCATTTGGTTAATTAGCAATTCTAAACTGATAGTAGGTGTTAACGTGAGTGAGAACAAATGTCTATATGCGCCCTGTTGAATTGGATAAACGGAGTATTAAAAAAATGGATGGATGAACTATAAAGCCCTTTACATGCCATCATTATCCTCTATGCAGAAAGTGTATGGCAAATGCACGGCACGAGATGGCACTGTGTTTCCTTAGATAACATAGTTTCTTTGCACAGACACTTCTACACTCCACCACCTGGGGGAGCAAGAGTCCTTCCTCTGATTTGGAGACAGTAGACTTAAACACAGACTGAAATACCCAATTTATTTATTATCCTTGGGTGCAAAACTTCTTTAAAACTTTGTAAAGAACTGCAGAGGCTGTCATATTGGAAAATGAACTCGTTAACCTTGCTCCCCTGACAAGGCACAAAGCTATTGTACACAGTCTATCATGTACAAAAAGTTCTTTACTGGTTTTCTGTGCACTTTGCAGAAAATACATTTACTATTTCTTTAACTTGTAAGCGGACACGGCAATGTGAAGTTCAGCAATCAATCAGTAATCAAGCAACACTTTATTCTAATAAAACTTCCCAGGCGATACAAAAATCGGAAGCAGCTCAAACGTACACGTTAACTTTTAGTTTTTAATTGAGGGAAATGCTGATGTTCTCACTGCTTTGTTCTCCATGTCTGTGCAGGATACAGATAATTAACAAACATTAAATGTACTGTTAAGTAATACACAGTGCACGCAGTAATGTACACCATCTCTGTCTCGGACTGCGTTGCGTTTCTGATACGGACTGTGGCTTTGCAGCAAGTTTTTGAAGTCTTGTCAACCGCTATTTTTTTTTTAAACATCCAACATGACAGACAAAACTTTAATTATCAGGACAGCGCTTCAGCCGTGAATATGCGGCCTGTTCCTCGAAGATAAATTCTATACTCACTATAAGAAAATAATAAGTTATTTTGTTCTTACTGGTATCGCTTTGTTCCTCTCTTTTTGATTGTTACGTGTTGGCTTAAATCAGTCTAAAGAAACGCTCCATTCAGCAACAATAATATCACAATTAATCAATTACAGTATGCACACAAACAATGGAAACGTTAAGCTCTAATAAAAATAATGCCAGTGTAAACAAGCTTAAGTATCACACAACTCTCAAATTATTGCACATACATTCATAAATATACAATTCAACTTTGTGCCTTTTCTGTTTATGCATGTGGCTGCATCTCATGTGTGTGTGGGTGTGAACTTGGATAAATTAAATCTGGTGGTGATAGACATCAATAACTGAATGACACAAGTGACACCTATTAGACACGTATGTACAGTACCTGCACACACACCGACTTACACATACACACACTCACAACAGCACTTGTGCATAGATCTAAAGTCTCTTTCTCTGTTACTCAAACAAAAATGTGCAGTAACACATTTAAAGCATTGTTTTGGTAACAAAGTCCAGTCTGTCTTCAGTTCTGGTGCTTCATCGCAATCTATAAACAAAAGACATGTGTGTGTGATGGAGCTTGTTAAGTGTGCTGGTCCAACTTTGCTTTGGTCCCAGTCTGTGTGGAGCTGCAGTTTTCGGTTTGTCCTTTCAGTTCGGTTGATTCACAGAGAGACCTCGAGCCAAGGAATGTCGGTCCCGACTAATACAGATCCCAGATCTGATTTAAGTCATTCAGAAGGTGCGCATCCCTCCTAAACCGCTGTCTTACAACCAGCAGCTGTCACGTCTTATGCATCACCTGTTTGATCAGACGTCAGTTTCTCCTGGTCAGAGATGTCATCATCGGCAGGTGGCCGCGCCCGGTCAAAGAAACCACACTGAGGGAATCACATTAGCCAGTTAGTAGAGTTTTTAATAATGAAACTACCACAAGGAGTTCTGAGGATAGTGGATGATGTATGTACCTTCCACATGGCTAATGTCAGGATGGCCAGGACCAGCAGCCCCAGCAATATGGCCAAGATGATGACCCAGAGTGGAACAGCGAATGATACATCAGGAGTCCCCCATAACACCAGAGTCCCCATCTGCAGGGAAAAAAAACTGTCTATAAATTTTTCCTTATTTCTCGAAGCTTGGCATAAAGACTCATTTTTATTGCTTTTTATCATACCGCGCTTCTGTGCTGAGGCAGCGTGGCGGGTTGGATGCGATAAGGCATCGATGTGACCGCAAAGGACACGGTAGAGTTGAGAATGTAGGGGTCATTACGCCGCTTTAAGATAAAAAAGTTATTATTTTAAAGGTGGCGTGTTACATATCAGACCTTCCTGCTGAGTGAGTTGAGCGATTAAAGTAAAACAAAAAGTTAACACAAAAAAATCAACTGACCTGCAGGAAAGTGTGCGCCCAGAGTCGCGATCGGATCTTTACCACAGCACTCTGCCCGCGATCCAACCGGCCGACCACACACATTATCTTCAGACAGGAGACATTAGTGCAGTTCTGCATAAGGAGAGGGTTGGTGGAGGGAGAAGAAATATATCAAACACCTGTGAATGGCTAATGAACATTTGGCTTAGTTTGTTTTCTTTAGAGACTTTACAGTTGGCTCACCAAGGTTTTATTGCTGTAATCCTGAGCGGTGCTGATAGATCGTTTGTGGCGGTGAGGAGGACTGCTGGTGTTCCTCAGGAAGCCCAGTAATTCTGGTGTGTCCTGGAGAGTGGAGATCTGAAACAAACAGGGAAATGTTATCAATGCTTATTGTTCAAGCAAGTAAAAATGATCATTTTACATTTGAAAGAAAAGAAAATTTGATATATGATTCTCCAACTGGTCCCGGCAGATGGCTGTCCCTTCCTGAGCCTGGTTCTGCTGGAGGTTTCTTCCTGTTAAAAGGGAGTTTTTTCTTCCCACACTCACCAAAGCACTTACTCACGGGGTGCCATATGATTGTTAGGATTTTCTCTGTTTTGTCTGTATTATTGTACGGTCTTTGCCTTACAATATAAAGCGCCTTGAGGCAACTTGGCGCTACATAACTAAAATTGTCTGCCTTTTTGTATGAAAGGTACCTTGTAAATTAACTTGCCCTGTCTGTTTCAGTGCTTACAGTTTATAGTGCCAATTTAATCGTACTCTAACATGTGTTAGTGTATTCTGTCAGTCCAGACACCTTATTAAAACTCGTTGTTTCACTGCGGCCTTTTTTAGGATTTTCTAAGATGTTTTAGAAGACATAATAATATTACGCAAAACCTCCAGCAGAGGAATAAAAAAAGCAAAATGTTAAGAAATCTCATCGCTGATCTTTTGAAGGGTTGAAAACGATTTAATTTCCTGGTCATACCATGAAGCTGAGAACAGCGAAAAGCAGACACGAGCGAACAACCTGAGACTCTTGAAGTCACAACTCTGAGATTACAGATAAAGAGCCAGAATGGTTTCTCCTCTAGGTGTTTGTCTTCACTGTATAATTACATTTAAACATTTTAAAAACTGGACCAGTTGTGCAGGACATGAAACTACTATGACTCTTACATCAGCTAAGAAAGCAAAGGATAGCAACAACAGGTATGCCTTTATCTTCCTGCAGCTCAGTGATTAGCATCTCTGCCCCAGAGATGGCACTCAGAAAACAAGCCACAGATGCACGGATAACTGATTTACCGACTGTAAGTAACACGGATGTTGAGACGCCAATTACATAGAAGGAATTTGGAGAACATTATGTGAATCTCTTTGCTTGTGCGATCTTGGTATAACACTTCGCAGTCAGGTGAAAGAAGTAACTACTGTAATCAGTCTCCTCAGAGGATCTGACACATGCTGCTGTTTTCATAGATGATTACACATTCATATTTTCAAATAACTCCATGTTTTCTTTTCCAATTATCCTACGCGTGATATCATAGATACTGGAAATGATTCCAGCTCTCATTTCTGCTTGTAAACATAACAATCCATCTTACTTGTATGGAGCCTATTGGGGGAAAAAAACACACAAAGAACACAAGAATAACGGCAATAAGAGTGAATGGCATAAATGGTGCCATTAAGGGATAGAAAAAGATATAACTAATGGTATGAATAAAAAAATGTACCTAAGCCGGTTTGTATGAGTAGGTGCTGTAAATGATCAGTTAGAAATGCACAATGTGCAAACAGACTCATTCTTATTAAAAGCAAAACACCCACATGTCATTCTTGAGATTGTTTTTTGGCTGCATACTTGTATTGCGCACTGTATATTTCATGTTACCTCTAAACCATGCGGGTTAAGGCTGGTGTTTGTCCGGCAGCTCACTGGTCCGTCAGTTTTAATCTCCATGGCATACAGCAGGTTCTCATCGCGGAAGCGAGACGGCCAGCCAACGTGAAGCTCAGCCTCCCCGATGCTGCTGGGACCGGAGTTATGGAGCTGCGGGTGAGAGCGAGGCGGCAGAAAAAACAGCGAGACTTGTCAGTATTCTCCGGCCTCGGTCTCAAGCGGCCAAAGCTCTAATCAGGTTATCATAACTGTGGGATGATGAAACGGGCCACCTGTGTTTTCATAATAATGAAGATAATACTAATGCAGCCTCGAGTCTCTTGGGATTGAAATACAAGACAAATAAAACCTACACCATCACCAGCTTCATCATTCCATATCTAATTTAGGATGACTGAATTATGAGCTTAAATGAACCATCAATTCAATAAACCCTCTTTTGTACTCGCCCCTTTCTTTGTCTATTGCTCTCTCACACACACACACACATATATATATATATATATATGTCCTCACATATGCACACGGTCATTAACACTGAAGCAAGTCATCCAAACAGGACATGATCCTGTTGCTGCAGGGCAGGAATTCTGCAAGAGGAAAAGAAAAAAAACCCTCTGTCCTCTCTAACTAGAAGCAGCTGCCCACTGGGAAAAGTACGGCAAATGAAAATCATTATCAGCTGCGGGACAGACCAGACACCGCAGCGCTCCGGTTCAATGAAGCTGCCATCTATTTAAAATAAAAAGAAATCACATGTATAGGAGACAGATGCACGTATGCACATGCCCCTATTGTTAAGTGTCGCCGGCCTGTCTGCCACCCCCCCCACTATCCTGTTTGACCTTGTTTTTCCTCTTAATAATTATTATTTATTACACTATGACCCCAGTTAAGAATGTTTGCATCCATGCTCCCTGCTCGCCTTGTTTTCTCGTTGCTCCTGGTTCCCGCTGTCTTGCTTTTTCCTGCCTTTGCAGCAGTAATTGCTCTTCAGCTGGAGACCTTCGATCAGCCAGAGTTTAATTCTTTATAGAGCTACTGGTTTTACTGTGTCCTTCATCTTGCAGAGCCCCTACCCTTTGATGTGGCCTAATACACAAGTTTCCACACCTACTTTCCGCTCTTTTCATCCAAGACGAGACTTTCTGAACAGCACGATAAACACAAAATAGCTCACCTTTCCATTTCTCAATCTCTTCATCTACAAATTCATCCTGTTCATTTCCTCACAGCTGATTAGACTGCCCAGCTGTGTTTCAGTGTAAGGGAGGGAATTTACCTCATAGATGTGTGTGACTTGTGGTCCAACATCATCCTCTTTAATGGGCTTCTCTTTCGGTTCCCAGTTTGGGAATGGCAGCACCACCTGAGAGGGATGAGACACCCTGGAAAGAAGAGGGAAGAGAAACAGTGTGGTGATAATAATGCATGTACACATGGATAGGTTTGGACTTTTTCTAAGTGCATTTGCACATATAAATCCTGATTTAATACTTTTCAGTTTTTATTAGAAATATTGTGTTTAAAGGCAACAGGAACTTTCTAAATTTGTATTTTTCTTATTTCTAAATATGACAAAAACAGACCATTTAAAATATCCCCAATACTAACTACCTTAGTTTTAACATATACTCACTGGCCACTTCATTAGGTTCACTTGTTCAACAGCTTGTTAGCACAAATATCTAAACAGGCAACCCCACATGTGCTGCAATTCAGCACATTTAGACATGCAGACATAGCCAAGTCGATTCGGTGAAGCTGAAACTAAGGATCAGGAGATTTATGCAACTTTGAATGTGGCATGTTTGTTGGTGCCAGATTTTCCCACACAACCATCTCTAAGGTTACAGAGAAAGGTCCAAAATGAGAAAACATCCAGTGAGCTTTGCTGATGTCAAAGGTCAGAAAACAGCCAGACTCCTTGAAGCTGATAGGAAGGCAACAGTAACTCAAATAACCACTTGTGGCAACCAAGCTTTGCACAAGAGCATCTTTGAATGCACATGAACCTTGAACCACAAGACCACACCAGGTCCCACTCCTGTCTACAATTCGCGTAGACTCACCAAAATTGGATAAAAGAAGACTGGAAAAGTGTTGTCTGGTCTTATGAGTTTCGATTTCTGCTGCAACACTCAGATGGTGGAGTCAGAATTCGTTGTAAACAATTTAAAAATTTAGATCCATCCTGAATTGTTGTGGTTTGGGCTACTAGTGGTGCTGGTGTAATAGTGTGGAGGATATTTTCTTGGCACACTTTTGGCCCTGTAGTACTGAGTAAACACAGTACTACAGCCTGTATTTTATGATCACAATGTACCCATCTTCTGTTGGCTGCTTCCAGCAGGATAACACACCGTCATAAAGCTCAAATCATGTCAGATGGTTTCTTGAAGATGACAATGAGCTCATTGTACTCAAATGGCCGACACAGTCACCAAATCTCAATCCAACAGAGCACCTCTGGGATTTGGTGGAACGGGAGATTCCCATCACGGATGTGCAGCTAACAAATCTGCAGCAACTATGTGATCCTATCGAGTTAATATGGACGAAAACCTCTGAGGGATGTTTCCAGCACTTTGTTGAATCCATGCCATAAAGAATTAGAGCAGCTTTGGAGGCAAAGATGTACCTAATGAAGTGGCATTGTTAGTGCAGTTATGTATATATATATATATATATATATATGTATATATATATATATATATATATACATATATATATATATATATATATATATATATATATATATGAAATAGTAAAATGTTTGAAGATTTTTCTGGTGTGGAATTGTCAGTACTGTGGGCTATAATTGCCTCTTGATGATGACATTCTGATAATTTCATGGTAGTCTAAGCTAAGTGGGCAAAAATGTTTACATTCCCCACTGTGGGCATAATGTTTGCAGCTAAGTGGACATAACTGAGCCAGTTTAGCAAACAGCAGCTCTCCATGATGAGCTTAATTAAAATATCTTACTTAATTCCAGGATTAAAGTAGACATCGCATCAGACTGAAGCAAACACCACCCCCACTAATAACAGAGAATTAAAATGTGAATTGCTAAATTTTAAATGTTCATCTGAGCAGGGACATTTTTACAGTGCAAACATAGGAGCATGCCCTCGTCTTGCTTATACCAGGTCCCGCTGTGTTTGTGTGTACGGCTGACCACACCCAAACAACAACAAGTAAGGCTCCAAGCTTTGAAGTGTGTGTGTGTGTGTGTGTGTGTGTGGGTGTGTGTGTGTGTGTGTGTGTGTGTGTGTGTGTGTGGTGTGTGCGCTTGTGTGCATCAGCAGGCATACGGGAATCCATGAACATGCCAGCGGCTCCAAGGTTTTCCATGTGCACGTGATTAGCTTAGATTTATGACTAGAGATGTGTTTTTATGCTCTTTGTTTCTATCTGCAGATGAACAGGGAGCACAAATTCAAGCATTTTAATAATATCCTACAATAAAAATAAAGAAGTTTAGCCTGAAACAAGATTGTCATATTAACAAATTATCTTTAGGATAATTAGAATAATGCTTTGTTTCAAGGCAACAAAGCATTCGGCGACCGTGTCTCAGAGACTTAAGCAATGGTTGACTCACCCACGTAAATCAAGCTGAGCTTGGGCGGTGACAGACAGATTCAAACTGACCAGGTTGCTGTCGGAGTTATCTTTGTTGGAGCTGTGGAGACATTCATACGGTTAAAATAAAAGAACTATAAAAAGAACAAACTGATTTTATTATTTCCAGTGAGGCTTTGATACAGTGCAAACAGAACCAAAACTCAAGATGAACTCATAATAAAGCCGGATTTTCAGGTTCAGATGACTCTGACAAGAATTCCCCTAGCAGGGGGATTGCAAAAGTCAAACATCTGCATCTAGCGATGTGAGATATTGAAAATAACGCTATTAAGCACACAGTGGGCATCTTGTGTAGAGCTTGTCTCATGTCTGGAGCTCCTCGGGGCCATCTGTATTTTTCTGCGTCTGCGGTTAGTTTCATCAAACCACAGACAGCAACATGATCGGGACAGACACGAAACGTATTTACATGTATCAGATGAAACACAAACAGCTCTTTGTGCATGTATGAAAGAGACAGAAACAGTGACGATGGTTGGGGGGGGGGGGGGGGGGGGGGGTTGAGCATGACTGCTGGTGGGTGTGTCACCTGTGGATCTGTAGTTCAAAGCTGATTTTTGGTCCAGCATCTTCTAGCCTTTGGACTGAAAACCTCAAGCCAACAGACAGCTGGTGAGGGCAGGAGCATGTAAAAAAACACACAAAAAACAGGGAGAACTGATCAAAAACATGACAGAAAGAATGGGTGTTGGGGCAGGGGCTGTTAAAGAAAGATGACAGAGAAATAAAATCCATCTGTACATAAAAAGTCACATTAACTAGATCAGTTTCTGGGTTCTCAAAGGCAGATTATCAAAGTTGTGTGTGTTGATAGCGCGCGAGATTCTTAAATCAGAAAAAAGCCAGACTACAGACACACAGACACATAAAAGCCACAGTTAGGTTTCTTGTGTCTCCTCAGTTTAAATTCTCTGGACTAACTCGAAACACATACAGGAATTAGTTCATCATCGACGGCATGGCAGCGTGCGCATGTGTGTGCACGGGTATGTGAGTTCTGCTGAACAACAGGTCAAGCACATGGATCAGAGAGGAAAATGACAGCATGCAGACGTGCACTTCAAGAGGGAGACCTGGGGGAGGAGAGGGGGAGTGATGGTGGAGTGTGGGACTACAAAGTCAAGTTATCTTTATGGATACACATGTGAGAGATGAGCAAGGCAGAGAAGCTCTACAGAGACAGGCACCAAGTGAGAACAAACCATTTGGAGAGAAGTCATCACTTTTACCTCCCGTTTCAGAGAGGGTGAAGCTTAAAATTTGTCTTTAGGGCACCTGGAACTCTGTGGTTGAAAGCTGGGAGTTAATGTTTGCAGTACTGTCCTTCAGTCGCTGTGGTCAGCTTGAATTTAGGTCGGTTAGAAAATGGGTTGTGCTTTCATGGTGCAGAAAATCTTCAAAACATCCGCCTAAACCTTCTCAAAGCAATGCATCTTTGTTATATTCTCTGCCTTACGTCAGCGCACTGTGTATTCCAAAAACTGCAGCTTGGCTAAAATACTCGGCTCCTGTGTTTGGCAGCCACAACGCTTCGCGCAGTGTGTTTAGCTCATAATTTAACAGAACAATGATTCTTTGGAACGACAGAGTGAGAAGTGGTTTATGCCAATGAAGTGGTTTAAAGGGTTTTCCGCTGACAATGTAATACTTCTTGTCAGCATCACAAGGTGGTTACTATTATTAAAATTTCAACTGACCACAGCGACCGTGTTTAAAGACGGATGAAAGTGCAAACTTTGAGCAACCAGCTGGAGGATTAAAAGTGATTTCAAATCAAGATCATGGATCACGTTGAACTCACACTCCTCTCTTTTTCCCTGCACACCTGACTCTAAACTACACTACCTGAACAAAAGTACACATTACTACTCATCATTGCTACAAGAGCTGCTTGGTTAAATACCATGAAGCTCCCGGCTCACATTTTGTGTGCTGATGTTAACGTCAGAGGTTTGGAGCTGTTACTGAGTCAGCAGAAAGTTGGTGATTTTTACACACTGTGCGCCGCAGCACTAGGAAACCTCAGTTTGTAACTTTACGTGGTCTGCCACTTTGGGGTTGAGTTGCTGTGGTTCCTAAATGGTTCCACTTTGCAATAACAATTCAATTCAATTTCATTTTATTTATATAGCGCCAAATCACAACAACAGTTGCCTCAAGGCGCTTTATATTGCACAGTAGATCGTACAATAATAGATACAGAGAAAAATCCAACAATCATATGACCCCCTATGAGCAAGCACTTTGGCAACAGTGGGAAGGAAAAACTCCCTTTTAACAGGAAGCAACCTCTGGCAGAACCAGGCTCAGGGAGGGGCGGGGCCATCTGCTGCTACCGGTTGGGGTGAGAGAAAGAAGACAGGATAAAGACATGCAGTGGAAGAAAGACAGAGATTAATAACAGATATGATTCAATGCAGAGAGGTCTGTTAACACATAGTGAGTGAGGAAGGTGACTGGAAAGGGAAAAACTCAATGCATCATGGGAATCCCCCGACAGCCTACGTCTATTGCAGCACAACTAAGGGAGGATTCATTCACCACATAAAACCACTTACAGATGATCATGGAATATCTAGGAGGGACGAAATCTCATGTACTGACGCGTTTGAACAGTCACATCCCATTACAGCATCATGCTTGATTTCAGTGTGCTCTTTAGAACGAGCCACTCTTTCAAAATGTTTGCAAACCGACTGCATGGCTAGATGTTTTTGTACAACTGTGGCAATGAGACTGAAAACACCTGAATTAAGAGATTAAGACTTCTGTGTGTTTGTTTGAAAAACAAATGTATTTATTCAAATGTGGAACTGGCGACTTCTTTTCCAAATGGTGGAACAAACCGAGAAGCTGCAGAAACTCTACTTTGGAAAAGAAAAAGAGCCACAGTGTCAGAGTAGTCACAAAAAAAGATGAAGCAAGAGAGCAACAGAAACTAAAAGTAGTGCAAAAGAAGAGGGAACCACTAAAGTGAAATGTAAGATTCAGATTTCTTCCTTTGCCTTATATATGTGAGCAACAAAAGCGGTTAGCTGAATACATCTGGGTGTTTTAAACCTGAAATCAGTCTGGATTCAACGGTGCTAGGGTGGGGAGAGTTTTTTTATTGCCATTATAAATAAAATCTGTATTTCTGATGTGATGTGGCTAGAACTGATACTTATGTTAGATCACTTTGTGGTTTGGAAACTGTGTGCAGCCATTACTCATTCCATTAATGCTCTCCAGTAGCCTCCAGCTACTATAAATATGATATGTGTATAACTGCATTTCTCCTATAACAAAAATTTGCAATCAATTAATTTAGTATTTTTCATTTATATTTTGCTGGAATCAGTAATTTAAGCACTGCAATTTTGTGAAACACTAACAAAAAACACATCTTCAAAGTAGGACTCCACTGATTGATAAATGACTGAAACTAAGATTCTGACCAGTAGAGGAAGAATGATGACAGAGATGCAGGCAGGCAGATGAATGCAAATACCAAAGCCAAAAAAACTGCTTCCCTTCAGGCGTGTACCCTTAACTCATCGCTCTGTTCATGCAGCAGAGGGTTGACCACCAGTGATGAGAACTATTTAGCTGCACAATACAACCAGAATCTGTACGGGGGACATGGAGGTATGTTCTGCATCAGCTCATGGATTCCTGAACGTTCAATGGGGCAAGCGCAGAGTTCAATATGGGAAACATCTGGATAGCTGGAGAGCTGCGCATGCACACACACACACACACACACACACACACACACACACACACACACACACACACACACACACACACACACGTGTATGCATGCCTTGTCCTTTTACACGCTCTTGTTATGCTCTCCTCCCCCAACAGTGAAACATGACCGCATAATTGATTTATCAGAATGCTATGTGTCACCTCCAAAGAGCAAATGCACCTCTCTGCCAGCCTTGACGCCTTTAAAAAAACAACAAAAGCCCACATTCACACACATGTCATGCTTTGTAGCACATCTCTGTGTATCTGAGTGGTAGAATTTCATGTAACATGGGACCGCTCTTTACTTTACAAAGCCTTGGCTTCCTGCACGTGTCAGCCACGCACGACCTAAATGGATTATTACTACACATGCACGCTTGGACTGAATGCAAAGCCTAGCCCTGTGAATCAGACTGTGTGGAATGGAGGTCAAGGTGAACATCAGCAATCACTGGAAAGCATCAATCAGGGCGAATTAAACCTGAGGCCTAACAGTTGCGCCTTCTTAGCGTGGGTGTTGTTGAAACGTTTGTGTGTGCGTTTGCGCTTACGTGCGAGAACTCACCTCCGTCTCGGCCACCATCGGGTTCCCGAGGTCACACACCACCATCCTGGACTCATTGATCAACTTGTACTCACAGTTTAACTGAGAGAGAGACTAGAGGAGATCCAAGGTACGGAAAGACAGTAAGAGTGGGACAAGAACAGTGAATGAAAGTGACAAATAGAGAGCAGTGAGAGTCAAGTGGTGAGCGAAAAGACAAAGGGAGGCAAGTATAACACCATCAAAGGGGGATGGGAGTGAGAAGGGTGAAAAAGAGAAGGAGAGAGGCAGGGGGGAGGACAGGAGAGGAAGAGTGATGAATGCTCTGACAGTAACAATGTCATCAATCAAACAGCCCCATTACACACTCATTAGCGCACACACGTGCAAACACACACACACGCAGACGTAAACACACATATGCACACAGAAGTTGACCCTATCCATTTCCGTGGTCACTAATGCAGCTTGTAAATCATAATAGGGGCTTTTGAGCTGTTGCCAGTAGAGCATACCCGGCTGATAGCCTTGCCTTAATCATGTCTAACAAACACAAACCACAAAGACACAACAGGATGCGATGCCGGACTGTAACTGAAGCCTCAAATAGCCCACTTCCCAGTTTTTGAACTTGGCTTCAATGATGATGAGACAACAGTTTTGGTCTTATCTATTTTCAGCATCCACCCTTCTGGCCCTTAACATTAAACTGGGATAATTGATGTCAGACAAATCTGTGTGCAATGTGTGTAAAAGAGTGTGCGTGAGTATTTACCTCCACCCTGCGCTCTACTCCGATGTAGTCAGCTTCAGGCGGTAGCAATGCGTAGAGCTCTGTCTCGTAGGCTCCCTCTCCTCGGTTCACCGCAGTGATGGTCAACATGACCAGGTTGTCATCTGCAATCACCACCTCTGTGCGGTCCCTGTGTTTGTGCGTTTTATTGCAGGAAGAGAAAAAAGCAGAGGCAGGAAATAAAGCACTTTGCTGTAATTAAATATAAAAAAACAAATGTGTTTTTTTCCCCTGTAAATTCTAGTTAATAATTTTCGGGACTGGACATGTGCAATCTCATCAGCTGCAAAGAATGCAGTACCTCCGACCCCAACAATAACCCCACCAGCACACGCGTGTGTGTGTTAATCAGTCAGTAAATGCTGACAGGATGTTTGCATAATGCTGCCATGGAGATATCGAACAGCTGGAAGCACTGTGGAGAATAGGTTAATTCACATATGCAACATGCACACGAGCACACTCACAAACACACGCTCCGTGGTAAACGGGGCCATAATGTGAGCAACTTTAGTGTAAACTTGGCGCATTGTGTGAGGAATAACAGACACAGTTGCTTTGGTTTCGCTGTGTGTGCGTGGGTGCCTGCGTTTGGCTGTCTGAAGTGTTGGGTGTTTAGAAGTTCAGGTCAAAGGGTGCCGCCGCGTCTTACATGCTGGCAGAGAGCTGGAGGTCCGGGATACAAATATTGTCGTCGCCGCAGTCGAGGAGGATGTAAGCCTGAGAGGAAGAGGGGCACAAAGAGAGGAGTGAGATGAGGACACGGAAGGATGCAGGTGCTCTATATATATAACATATACACATTCACACAGGCCTTTGGTTTGTTGTGTTGCTGCCTGATTTGGGCAGAGATCTGACTTCTGTCTCTCTGCGGCTACTATGATAGTCCTCGGTTTGTTGCTGTTTTGTTTTATTACGACACTTAACGTCCAAAAATTTAAGGAAGTGTAACTGAGCGAGCTAATTTTAATGGAAACAATAAAATAAATCCTTCTTATTAAAAACGATAAACAATATGGGCAGTGCTCCTCTTTTCACCATGACCTCATATGATCCATGTTTCCAGTGAACATAGTTCAGTGCTGAAAAGCTTCTTAATGTTTATATTAACTCAATTCACACATGGGAGCGAAACCAATCGAGTGCATATTCTTCCATCATAACAAGTCTGAAAATGGCCTAGAGCTGGATCTTAGCGTACATCAGGGCCTTTCTTAGTTTTTTGCTATTTTTATTAAGTAAATATACTGCTCCAAACTCTAGATTATAACAGTTTCATCTGCAAAGGTAAACTGCGCTGTCCCATCCCGGGAAATGATAGACTCCAAGTTGATTTTAGGTGAATCAGATGGTTTATATTTGGGAGTCAGTCTTTTTGTGTCCAAGACAAGCATTTTAAATCAAGCAATGACTGAATAAAATATGATCTCAGGTCGATTCTGGATCTCTTTTGGGCTTAGCGAAGTTGAGTTAGTTCAATTTTTACAGCCCAGTGTCACAAATCACAAATTTGTTCCATAGGTCTTCAACAACCTAAAGCCTCCTTTCTTCTGATAAAGAAAAGCTCCCCCAAAGAATCCATTAAACAGGGCCAACTAAGGAGAAATCCTTCTTTGATGTGCCGTGTACACTGTACTGTACAGCATTATGTGTTTATATGTACATACAACATGTATGCTTACATGCTCTTGGAGGAAGGTGCTGCTGTAGTGGTTAAGGACAGGTGGAAGACTTTGGTCAAGAGTAGCTGGAGCCAGGCTGTAGTTGAGAGCGAGTGAGATGGGGCTCAGCTTGTCCCTGAACTCATCCTCCTCCTGGAATAAAGTGTGAATGAGAATGAGAGAAACGTGCTGTCAGTCATTCACAACCTCACTTACAAAGCTCATTAACTATTTCTTGTATGTGTGTTCGTGTGCACGGTTTGATTTGCTCACTCTGAGGTAAATTGTGTAGCTCAGGCATGCACGTGGGCGACTGTGACCCAGCCTCAGGAGTCCCATGCGCTGAGGCTGCTCGGTGTCCAAGAAAAGCACTCTCTTCACTCCACCCCTGGAGCCTTTGAGCCAATCGAGCTGCAGCTCCGCTCTCAGGTCTGCACAGAAGATAATAATAAATAAGTAGAGATTAAATTTGAGTTAACAGGTAGACGATTCAGCCAATCCGACACTACTTAACTGTTGAACCTAAAGCGGAGATGTCAAACTCATTTGACATCACGGGCCACATTCAGCCCACTTTGATCTTAAGTAGGGCAAAGCAGTGAAAGACATTTAACTAAATATTTAATTCCTGAAAATTTCTTATTGTAAGTAAAAGAACTGCAACTTCAACAGTGGGTGTTTTCTTTATAATAAATAAATAAAATTACAGGAAAAAATCTGTTAGCAGATTGCCCAGGGTGCCCTGTACAAAGAGAACATACAGTTTTTATTAATTCATATTTTTCCACTGTGGACTGAAGTCTTTGTTGGGCCTTATGTTTCACAGCCATGCTCTAAAGGGTCTGGGTTCGATGTGACTTTCCATTAGATATGGGATAAAGTCCTATTTGCATTTGCGTGTTTGTGTGTCTTCTATCTCATCTATTGCTCCTCACACCCACCTTTGTTCTCCACTCTGATTGGTGTATAAGAGCAGAAGATTCCCAGCAGGAAACTCTAATAATGATACAGTATGTACAGCAGAGCCGATTTCAGCTACTGCACAGCTGCTTACCTACAGAGCTGGGGATGCCCACACCACTCACGGCTGCACAAACATCCACTTTGAGGCTACGAGAAAGGAAAATTGGAAAAAGAGACAAGAGGTAACAAATTTGAGTCTCACATGTGTTCCGATGGTAGTTCTAGTTAATTTGTGTGTAAGAGAACGCAAACTGGTGCACACTACTGGAAATGTCAGGGTTTTTTTTTTTAAGGGATTTCCCAAGTGCTGTTAAAGAGAAAGGATTTTTTTAACATGGCTTTTCCAAAGATCCTAGCTAGAAGTTTCATTTTAATTTAATTTTTATTATTTATTCATTTATTTGCTGCATGTGTTCTCCACACATTCTCATGACATTTGTATAAATGTTAAAAAAAAATCAGAATGACTAAAAAAAAACAACAACCCACAAACAAGGCACTTCTTCCTTCCTGCACTCCACGGGGCACGGGGAATTACCACAGTGCCCCCTGCCCATTAGACACACAGATATGGGAGACTGGGAAACACTTCTGCATTTCCTCAATTTATGTGGGTATTACCCTATGTGCAAGTGTTTTTTCTGAGCGTGCATGTGCGTTATCGCCACTTTAATCAAGGACAGGAACTCTCACACAGGAAGGCCTGTGCTGTTAATAACCACTAATCTGGGGAAGCTTGTGGATGCAATGCTCCTCTTACACTGACGACTCAGCAAGTGTGAGCCAGTGTGAGGGAATTACAGTGCTTCATATGATCATTATTTCTTTGGTTTCAGTTCACTAACAAGCAGAATGCAGCTGTTGCAGATTCCTGTGTTTGCTAATAATTAGGTTCCCAATTAGATGACACAATGATGATGAGCTGGTTTTTCTTCAAGTGTGATGCAGATGTTAGTTTGCGTGTGTGTGTATGACAAAGTGCAGGTTCTCTTTTGTTAAAAAATGCTCCCCTGAGTCATTATAACCTCTTCAGGTAGTTTCACACGTAGTAAATATGTGTTGCATGTGTGCGGTGTTCGAGGGTATGCTCGAGTGTGATGTTAATAAGCACTGTATGCCAAACTTAAGTGCACGCAACACAGAAATGACCCCTAGTTTACTGCCGACAGCCCCGGCTCTTTATTTAGCTGTTACTGTATAGAACTTTCCTCCTCTAGCCTTAAATAAGTCACAAAATAGTTGAAATTAACTGATATTCTGCATCAGAGCTGCTTCTGAGGTTGCACAGTGTCGGAAACCCCCCTCCCCCAGACCATTATGACATACAATTGGAGAGGGGGGGGGGGGGTTAATGGTTTCTGTTGTCGCCGCCCCTCTTTTTATGAGTGTTTCTCTTGACCCTGGCCTTGAGTGTAGCCATTTGGTTCATATATAAACACTTACATTTCCAAGACGACTGGATAACATGTTGCGCAGTTCTTTTCTAAAATAACAGGCCCTAAAACTTGCTACAGACCAGTCGCCTTTTTCTCTTTCCTCTACTTCTTCATCCTCTTTTCCCAGCGCCAGTTTGTGCCGCATCTTAACCACTACATTGAAATCAGAGAGCTGAGCATGAGATTTTCTGAAAAAATAATTACCAGCTAATCTTTAAAAGGGCTGTTTAAGCTTGGGACAAATTGTTTTTGGCCTCACAAACAAGCTATGAACAGAACATGCCGTTGCCTCTTGGGTTCATAGGGAAAACATGTCAAGGCTCAGTCACACCAGAGTAAAAATAGGATCACATCCTCTTTGTGTCTAGGAAAATCGGTGGCTGTCCGGTGATCGCACCAAATGTTTTTGCTATCACAGGCCGATTGCAAGTAGCTGCAGCCAACACTTTTGATTGCAAGGCAATTACAGACGTCACAAAGTGAGATGTCACTATTTGTGGGAGGATTTCAGAATTTCTGTTTCAAATTTGTGAGGTTCTGTCCATATATGAATTTCTGTTTAATGTGAATTTCTGTGTCTGTAGATGGCAAAGATCTGCGATAAGCAGCAACAGATTCATCACATTGACTATTATCAAAAACAGACTACGTGTGATTTCCAACTGGACCCCATTCAGTTGCAGACTGAGAGCAGACTTCACCTTATGGCTGACTGTGAGTGGTCACAGATCTGGTAACCACCATCGAAGCAACCATTGGAAAGGCGATGAATGAGTTTGCACAAAGTCACAATCATTTTGTCATTGTTTTCCCTCGTGTGAGCGTAACATCAACAAAGATTTCCCCACTTACCACCAAAGAAGTGAGTGGGTTTCCTTTTAAACTTTGCCTTTTCGTCTCCTCTAACTGATCTGTCAAGCTAAGAGAACCCACAGTTAAAAAGCTCATTTCCCTCACATTTAAAAACTGGATAAGAAAATACTGGTTGAACGTCTCTAACCTCTTCCAAGTAACAACAACCTAATCAAGGAAGCTGGAAATGACAAATAAAGAACAAGCATCTTATTTAAAAAACATGTAAACATAATCGACGTATGCTTTAATTTCAGTTCCTGTTGTGCAAGAACCTGTTTCATCTAAAGCTACCATGTCTGTTTGTATTTGAGGGGGGAAAAGTACAAATGTTTTATTCTTTTGATCCTGGAGCAGACAGAATATTTTAGAAGACAGTGGAAGCACTTCAGACAAACACTCAGTGTTGTTGTACCACCTTCAGAGTCAAAGACCGCTGGGTAATTATTTTTTAGGAAATCAGATACTTAACTATGTGACTGAAATGTAATGGAGATGTATGAAGCACAGGCTGGAGATTTCACCCTTTATGCTCCTTTCTAGTTCAAATTGCAGGGAAATGTCTCTGAAACACAAGAGACTCAAACAGCCTTTAATTCTATTGCTGCTGTTTGAATCACTGCGTGTTTGCATATGTCCAAAGTCCTATTTGATTCCATACCTTGGACCATAATTTTATAGCGGTTTATTTAAATAGGCTGAGTTTTGTTTTGACAATACTCCACAGTATAAGGCTCTATGTCAATCCAGCCCAAACCCCTTTCTTTTTTCTCTCACTGCCAATATTCACACACCACTACGCAGACACCGCGATGGCATAAAGCCGAGCCCACTTCTCCGTCCAAACAGTCCTACAGCAGTTCCTGTCCCAAAAAGTCAGGACCAACAATAGACTGAAGCGAAGCCGCAGGAGCCTTTAGACTGGCTCCCCTCAACTAAACTCACCCCCAGACCGTTCAAAGCCAGCGTGCTCACCCCCACCAACAATAATATAATCAAAACAGAATTATGCCGTTTCAGATTAATTGCAGAGCCCCGTAAATCTAAGGCTCCGGGTCATATGAGTGGGCTTTTTCAGTGGGCTGCTGTGTTATTGCAGCAGAGACACTGACAAACGGACTTTGGCCGATGGCAGACATCTAGAGCGCAGAGGTGAAATATTTGTCACATGCGTCAGTGAGGGTGTAATTTGTAAAATGGGAAACTTTATACTGCACAGCATATTAGGATACAGTACGAGCAGGATTATTTCTTTTACAGATCTGAGGTTCAGAGCAGCAGTGGGCCTCATTAGTCTTATGTTTGCTTAAGACTTTGATCCCTTTAACTTTCATTCACCTGCACATGCACTCACACATCTGCGCACACACAAACACACGCAAGGTCCGTTTTTCCAAACTGCGATATAATTTACAACTGACCAAAGGCGTTAACGCTGGAAAAGTGTCTAATTTAGGTACTAAGAGCTGTCACTCTTCATTTTTAACTCGACCGTAGGTGCGGATTCGACCGCCTTTTTCTCACCATGCCATGCCAAACGGAAGCGGCAGAGTGACCCAGCTGGAAAAAATTACAACAAACTGTAGACTGTGGTGACGAGCTAGAGAAACATCTCACAAAACAAAAGGAAATCAACGTTTTATTCTGTGGGAAAGGATTCGCCTGTTTAATTGCAAAATGTGCAGCAGAGTCAGAATATAGATTTCTGTAATGATGCACATTCTTTTATTGTACTCTTGTAGATTTCTGTTTTTCTTTGATTTTGTTTATTTAACCTTGAAAAAAAATCTGACTGAGATCAAAATCTCTTTTTCAAGAGGGACCCTGCCAAGAGTGCTGCATGAAAACATTGGTACAACAATAAATATCCAGTTAAGATGTATAAATAGGTCCGTTTCCAAAAGTCAGATTGAAAGTAAACAATGGCAGTGAAATTAGAAGTGGATGAAGGAGGTTTTTGACTAACCTCCTTCAAGCTCAAGGAGTCAGCATCTGGTCAGAGTAGTACTGGTTTCAAAAAATGTGTAACGTTTATGTCTATCGGTAAGGAGAGGGCAGCTGAAGAAGTTAATATACTGGTGCTTTCAATCACAGTTAATACACTGCCTGGCCAAAAAACAAAGGTCACCACCTGGATTTAACTAAACCAACAGGTAAGAGCCTTCTATTGGATAATTACTGCAGTGATTAAAACATTTCGGCTGGCAACTAAACGGCCAACCACCTTCAAATTAGAAATGTAGATGGAAAAAATCTTGACTGTGATCAGGGATCATTTATGCTGGGAAAATCAGACTGTAAAGAAATCAACAGTAGAACGTTCATGTTTAACAGTGAAGGTAAAAACATTTCCACATGCACAATGTAAAGACGGCTCATGGAGTTTGGGACTAAACAGCTGTGTAGCCTTAAGAAAAACACTTATCAGTAATGTTAATTTAAAAAAAGTTTCAATGTGCCAGGAAGCATAAAGATTGGACTCTGGAGCAATGGAAAAAGGAGTCCAGATTTACCCTGTTCCAGAGTGATGGGTGCACCGGGGTAGGAAGAGAGATGGAGTGATACACCCATCACGCCTGAGGCCAGATTTACTAACACTGGATTTTGGCAAAAAATCCAGTGTTAGTAAAAAAAAGAAAGAAAAACAAACAAACAAATAAAAAAGAAACTGCATAACTTTTGTAACCACACCTATGAGCACTATTCAGGGATTGTGTTCACACACAACTTTGCCCCGTCTAGTGCCTGTCATACAAGCCTGTGGGGCAGTGGAGTCAGTTTAACTATCTGAATATACAGACTCATCGGGTTTTTCCATCAACAGATTCTTCTTCCCTGATGGCAGGGCCACATCTGTATATGATAATGCCGAGATTCATCAGGCTCAGGTTGTGAAAGAGTGGAGAATATTATTGTAACAGTGCAGAAGCTTATCGAGACGATGCCATCGTGAATGCGTGCCGTCATCACCTGAAGGTGGTCCATCAAAATATGAATGTGTGACTTTACTTTGACCAGGCTATGTTATATTAATACATGGTTATGAATCGGAGAGACTGTAATTACCAGGTAACCATGATATTCATCTGAGGCAGGTGACACTGTCGGTCGTCGGGATTAAGGATTTTGGGGGTCAGGATCATTTCAGCTTCCACAGATACCACAGCTTGTGACCTGCACATACACAAACAAACAGATGCATACCTGTAACACGATCCAAAATCCCAAAACTTGGGAGTCTTGCACATTTTTTTGTGTTTACCTGTACACTGACACCTTGCCCACGCCAAAAGCCCCCACGATCAGATCTGCGTAGTGAGAGAGCAGCAGAGAGCTTCAAAGAATGCCACAGATGGGACTGATTTCAAGGTCTCCAGCAATCTTCATCAGACACAGACTTCTCAAATCAACTACACACAAATCAGCTACACACACACGCAGACTGTCATATAGAATTGATATTCTGATATCGTGTTGCTTTGCCTTTCACACATGACCCTCTTCAGACTAAATTCACAAACAGCGTTTGCACGACTGTGTCATGCGTGTGCTTTCCCTGTGTGTTTGTGCTGTCAGACAGGGACCCCACGCTGCATTCCAGGGCCATTAGAAAGCTCACAATCACATTTCGCTAAACAGCAACATTTCCCAACAGCCCGCGTAGCAACGACTCCTAATTGCAAGCAGCACCAGATTTCATCTATATGTGATTTTTATTTGTTTTCATGGGATTTGTGATGAACACACACTTTTAATTGGCTCTCAAAGTTTAAAATGGAGCCGGTATTTAATGGCTGCGGTCGGGGGACACATACCAATGAAAGCCGCACGCCGACACGGACTCACATATACACACACACACACACGAGAGCTGATTAAAACAATGTGAAACTGAAGAGAGGCACTTAATGGATGCAAGCCACCGCTGCCAGATGCAGCAGAAACCTAAGCCGTGTGATGTTGAGAGAGACTGCACAGCGAGAGGCCACGGGGGCTACAGAAAATGACTATTTTCATTATTAATTAATCTCTTATTATTCTTATGATTAGTTTATTAATGTTGGGCCTTTAAATAATTTAGTCTCCATGGTTGGGTATAAGGGCAAAAGTTCAAATCTCCACGGTGGAAAAATTGCAGCATCTCAGATTCCATCTAGAATTTCTTTGATATATCATAACAAAACTGTAAAGACAAACAGCGAGAGACACTTAATCAGTTTTGTGCTGATAGCATCATTAATCAGCTGACTATTTCAGCACTAATATCAACTACCAGCCCCTTCGTGTTGTGGTAACCTGCTGCATGAGGACAACGGATGGAAGCAAGTGGAAGTGTAGTCTTGTAACCCTCGCTTGTCATTTGCTGTGCCACTCCTCTCCTGTGTATTTAAGAAGAAAGGGACTAATTGAATCTGAGTGAGGCACATCTGTTTCTGCCTTTGGCTGCAGTCGCAGAGTCCCCCTGACACCACAGCATTAAACATTTAGGCCTTGTCTCTTTTCTCCTGGGGTGTGCTATGTCACTATGTAAGTGTGTGTGTGTTATACTAAAAATGCTACAATGAGGACGGATGTGAAGATGTTGGTATTTTGGAGTTTGGGAACGGAGGGGGAAAAGCAGAAGAAGGTGAGGTGTAGACAGAAAAGGATGATGTTTGGCTTTTAAATCACAATCTGTGAAAGCCATCAGAAGAAGGTGTGTTTTTTAGCAGAAACAGAGAAGGAGGTGAGAGGGAGAGCCCATCCAACTGTAGCAGTTATGTAACCTGGAAAATGTAACTCCACTCATGTCATCAGCTGGCTGTTTTATTTTAATGCTTGCATTTGCTAAAAAAGACGCATGACATGAGGCTTATTTGAGGATAGGGTGCCTTCAGGGTTAAGAGTTTAAGTTTGCACATGGCTTCATCCGGAGCTAAATCAACCAACGGCCTACTTTCCTTTTCCATGTCATTTCCATTTCCGTATACACAGGAAAGCTTGCCCACCACTGTTGATTTGAGGTTGGTGTGTGTACAGAGACCCACTGAGCCATAGCCACACACGAGCAGGCTGCATCACTCAACGAGGGCATCTCTAGGTGCAGGTATGATTTCGGTAATTGAGCTGCTAGCTGATGGTGTCCATCCTGGGCTATGAAAACACAACCTCCATCCAGAGTTTAGACAGACTGTCAAGCTGTCAGTGGATGTATGCCCTGAAAGCTGCGGGGGATCGGACACGATGATGAAATGCCAAAGATCAGTGGCTCTCAGTGGAAAAAGAGGTAGTTTTTCAGAGAGAGGTTTTCCTCATTCTTGGATTCATGTGTGGTGTTTTAGGACAATTCAATAAATTGCCAGCCATTACACACATTTGAAACACTATTTTTACACCACAGAGCAGGATAATTGCCTGGATTATTTCTAGATTGCATAGTATGGCAGGTTTTGTTTAAATTGCACCTATTACACACTTAGTGCTTTTATTTATTTTGTCATATATACCCAGTGCTGAGAGGTGGTTTATATTAAACACGTCAGAGATAGTAATCCCGGTGTGCCAAAAGCTCAGATTACTCTAAATGCTCTGTTTCAGGCAGTTTTTGCTACTTTCTAGGCTCCGTGAGGTGTCACTGAGAGGTTAAATCCTTAATACGGTGATCTCAGGCACTGACGCGCCACCCACCTGCTGTTCAAAAAACCCTGAGAGGGGCAGCCAATCAGAGGAAAGTTACTTAGAAGGAAGGTTAACCTGTGCTAGACTGAGTGGCTGTACCAAGGCCCTGTATCATGCATGAAATGAGAATAAAAATGGGCGCCAAATATTAGAGTTGATTTGGAGGCCTTTAATCAATTTTGCACTTTCCAACCAAATAAACACGAATCAAAAAGTCTTTCAGCGAGAGCGACTGTCGGGTAAACATTGTGGGTTTTTGGCCTTTAACCTGTTAAATGAAACCAAAATTGCATTTGAAGGCAATGTGATACACAACTGACCCCGGCCGTTTTGCACAAAATCAGATATGTCTGTGATTTAATGAAGCTTGATTTGAAGCAGTGAGCTGTGTGTGTTATTTTGATCCCTGTACCGCCTGCTTTTTCAGGTTTTGTCCTATCTACCTTTCGTTTAGTTCCACGCTGCTTGATCTGAAATCCAAAGACAAATATCTGAAATGATTCTTAAAGATAAAAATCCATAAAACTGGAGCACAGTCATCATCCATCTTCCTGTGGTCGACTAATGACATTTAATCACAATGAGAGCGCATGGCAGCTGTAGCAGGCCTCCCAGACGCCTTTGCAGTCCTCTCATAATGCTGATCAAACGTCTCAGGCTCCTTTGAACAGTGTGACTTTACTAGCCTGCCAATGACACAACGTGTGCGTGTGTGTGTGCCTCACTTCCGTCAGCAAGCTCTCTAATGACAGACGACACGAGCCCTGCACGTCTGTGTGCGCGCGTGTTTATACGTTTGTGTGTGTGTTGGCAGAAAGCTGTGCCACCCATGAGTTTCTTCTCTGCGTGCTCCTCCCAAAGGGCCTCCGCCAGTTTTAACCTGTAACTCCTGTGTGTGTATTTATTGTACACTGTTTTTAATTCTGATCTCTGATTTGCAGTGGGTCTGCGCAGGTCTAACTATGACCTGGAGCCTGGCCCGTGCTCAACATACACTCTGCTAGCTGCCAGTGAAACTGATCACAAGCCATGCATGTGAACTTGCGCGTTATTATTTCCCTTTGTATCCTGTTTGTGGAATGAAGAAATCTGTTATTGCAGCAGAATGAAAAGGGAAACCGCCAAAGAGGGAGTAGGAGGGGGCAAAGACAAAAGGTGAAACTAAACAAATTCTCATTTTCAGCCCAATCTGTGGAAGCTTTAAGCAAAATTAATGCTGAGAGCCGGATGGCTCCAAATTGGGGAGAAAATGAGGTAGTAAAAGCGTGGTTTTACAGACCTGCTTTGTTTCAAATCTTTTTCGTGGACTAGAAACTTGTGTGTTCTACAAAAACCTCCAAATGGCCCCTTCTCTGTGTGTTCCAGTTTAGTTTTGACATTATTTTCAGAAGACATAAGGTGAAGGTGTGTGGTATAGTAAGAAGGTGCCAAAAAAGGCTAGGGAGTTGCTGCATGTAAGTTGATTGAATGCTGCTTTGTCTGCTCACAGTTTTGAGGTTATACACAGAGGCTTGTAGGTCTGGCAGACTGAACATGAGGAGAATGTGTTATTGTGCTTCTTTTTTTTCTCCCACTCTCATGTCTTCTCTCCTACTCGAGTACTGTAAATCTCTAAAGAATGGATGCGGCAGAAGTTCATGGCACAAATCCCTATACCCGCTTCTGATGACTTTACCAGAGAAAAGGAGGAAAGCAAAAATGGGGAGAACATGGAGATGGTAGTGGAGGGGTGCATGGGGGAACGGTGAAATGTGGAGGTTAAGAATGAAGAGGAGGAAGGCTGTAATGAGAGGAGCTGGAAGGAAAGTCGAGAAGCGAAAGAATGCGAGCCTGAGAGAGAATCTTGATTATAACGCGGGGAGCTGAGTAGAGACGGGCCGATTTGTTGAGTATTTACCAGGGTACTGATTGTTGTCCACATCTTGGCCTCCTCTCAGAGTGAATCCAAATCCAGGCAAACTGTCACTTGGGGCGTGGGCCGCCCTCAGCTCCTGGCTGAGCGTCATACCTTGTGTGGATATGTCTTTGTTGCCATTAAAGATCAATACTCTCCCTCCACGCTCCTCACCTCCGAACGGACAGCCCACTGCCACGTCTGAAGGATGACAACACACACACACACATATGCATGGTTTAGACATCAACAGGGTTAAAGTCCCTTTGAGACGGGAGCAGAGGAAATTATACAGGTACAAGGAAATGGAAAGAGGAAAGGAAAAGAGCTTGACCGTCATAAACTGAGCGATCATGGCAGCTAGGCCATTTACTTACGTCTTTTTTTGTTTGTTTTTCTACTTTTTTTTTTACAAATTTATTTTTAATCTTGGCTCAGCTTTATCTATCCTTATCTCTATAAACACTGTTTATGTTATGCTCAGCATGGGAAATATTTGTTTAAATAGGAAATGGAACAAGGTACCAAGTCATGGAAACAGAGGAAAAGAATATTAACTCGTTTTCTTATCTGCTTAGGGTTATGGCAGGGATGGAGCCTATCTTAGCTGTCACTGGGTGAGAGGCCAGATGAAAACCGGAGCATAGCAGTTAACCTGGCTAAATGTAAACAAACCTGCCTCTCTAAATTGGAGTCATTACCACCGTATGCTTTAAACTTCTAAAACAGTGCATAAACAGCTTGTTGCATTTAGCGGTTAATGTCTTGGATGAAATATTGTACTCTAAGTGTAACGTGTAAAAAGTAGGTAGTTGTATTTTGTTACTCTGGAACATATTTTCTGATTTAACTCTCAAGAGGAAAGCAAATCAGCACATCGTTCACCAAAATATTAACCTTTCCTTTAGAAATATCTTCAGACATGTAGATATATACACTCAGCCAATCGCAATGCATTTAGGTGTAGACATGGTCAAGACAATTTGCTGAAGTTCAGACTGAGAGTGATCAGAATGGAGAATAAAGGTGATTTAAGTGACTCTGAACATAGTATGGATGTTAGCACTGGTTAGGATGGTTGGCTGAGTATTTCAGAAAGTGCTGATATACTGAGATTTTCCCACACTCTGACATAAACATGCCTTGTTTATGTCAGAGGTGAGAGGAGAGTTGCCAGGCTACTTCGCGCTGATAGGAAGGAAACAGCAATTCAAATGCCCACTCGTTACAACCAAGGTATGCACAAGAGCATTTCTGAATGCACAGCATTTTGAACCTTGAAGCATATGGGCTACAGCAGCAGAAGACCACACCAGGTGCCACTTCCATCAGCTAAGAACAGGAAACTAAGGCTACAGTTAGCACGTTCACCAACACCGGACAATAGAAGACTGGAACAACGTCGCCTGGTCTGACGAGTCTCGATTTCCACTACAAAAACTGCTGTAAACAACATGAAAGCATAGACATGAAAGCATCTTGCCAAATCTCAATATAACACCTTTGGGATGTGGTGAAATGGCAGATTTGCACCACGTACTTGACAAATCTGCAGCAACTATGTGATACAATTATGTCAATATGGACCAAAACCTCTGAGGAATGTTTTAAGCAGACTGTCGAATTTATGCCATGAAGATTTAAGGTAGATCTGAAGGCAAAAAGAACCAACTCGGTACTAGCAAGGTGTGACTAATGAAGTAAGTATCTGTAAAGGAAAGGGGGATCTAAATGCAAAGAAAGAGATATAAGCATTCGGATACAGTAAGCTCCTGTGCAGATGAAGTAGAAGCAGATTTGAGTTTATTGTTTTACCTCTAAATTTCTGTGTCACACCATCCTGTATTAAAGTACCCATTAGCACTGTAGCTGTCCAAGCACCTCGAGATATCCTGTTTGTCTCCGGACCCCCCCTCTCTCAGTCTAAACAACTAGTTCCACATGAAGCAGATTGTGGGGTAGAGACGATAAATGCAACCATGTGTGTGTGCAAGTGTATATATGAGCCTGTGTGAGAGTCTGTATGTCTATGTGTGGGTATGTGTACATAACTGAATAGCTGAGTTAAGAAATTTTTTTTAAAAAGTCTTCACATAATGTGAAAGTCACTCATGGGCATTGCTCAACAACATCTCAGAATGTGCAGCAAAAAGAAGAGCATCAAGAACACCCACTGAACACCCACTGTGATCACTGAGACCAAAACTACAGAACTGTTTCTCAGACAAAAACAGCCCGACACTTTGTGAAAAATACTGACAGCGTTGGCCGATAAAAATGAAAAACAAAAGAAACCACATGGAAAATGAAATTAGCTAAATTGCAATGTGTTGACAGTTGACAGCAAGTAAAGCCACGGAGATGAGACAAAATGGGTATGGTTCCACTTTTAAGAAGAATCTTGGAAATGGAGTGATGATCATGATGTGGAAGAGCTCATCGGAGAGAAAGAAACCGGTCTGTTTCTGATTATACACGGACACACGAGGGCACAGGTATGGTCCACGGTTTGGGTTTGACATTAGCAAAGAAAAGCCGCTGAAAGCCTTGATCACAGTCCCTCCTTTGAGATTCTACACTATAATACTGAATAATGAAATCGTGCACAGACGTGGATGTGCACTCAATAGATTAACTCTCAGTAAGTACTTTGTCTCCATGGCACTTCAGGAGGCAGATCTTAGGTCACATCAGTGCCCCTCAGAGACTGTTGCACGCTAACAGAGAGCAGATGTTATTTACATTTCTAGTCTGAAAAACCATCAGTATTGATCCAGTGGTTATTGATCTAATGGTTAATGACTGTAAAGGCGTGGTAGGCTCATTAACACATGCTCTCCATAAATAAATAAAGGACAATTCAGCGGGATTGATGTGATGGGAGGCTTAGATGCGCCTTCATTCATTCAATTTTTTTATAGCTGCAATCAACAAGCCTTAGTTTTGCAGAACATTTGGGCTCCAGGCTACATGGTGTGCATTTGTGTGTGTGTGGCTGTATTTGTACAATCAATATGGGGATAAAACAAACACATCGAAGAGGAATGAACTCCGGGCTGCAGGACAAAAACTCCCAGATGATTTTTATCTCAGGGCACATCTGGTGAGCTAAAAATAACTCAGACACACATAGACACATGACCTTTGGCGGATCGTCACAGGAAGACACCACTCACACGGACAACCTTTCATCACTACACTTCCTGATTGGCAGGAGAACTTTAGGTTTTCTCACACAGCAGCATCTGATAGCATTTCCTCAGCCAGTGACATAACCATGCAAACAGCACAGGAACAGAAAAAAAGATTTGTTCTTTTATCACGTTAACCTGAAAATATTGGCCCATAAAAGAAGGTTCATTCAGGTTTAGGAAAAATATAATCAAACAAATTTTCCCTTCTCCATATCTGTCCCCTTCTATAGCTCTACTTGTATCTTTTCATTTTTCTGATTAAGTTAATCCATGTCAATTTATCTTTTTTTCCCCTTTCTCCTTTACTTGGAAAGGCTCAGACCTACCATTGTATCCATCTTGGTTGACATCTCCTAGCGGTGCGATAGCTGTGCCGAAGCGTCCAAAAGTGTAGGTGCCGGTGAGAGCGACAGGTTCAGAAAAAGTGAGTGGAGCCAGCTGGAGGTACAGGTATACCCTGCCCACCTCCTTGGGTTTGCTCTCCGTCTCTCTTTCCATGAAAAGGGGTGCTCCAACCAGCACGTCATCTGTCCTGGGAGGGCAGGGTGAAGAATTAGTGATCATACATAGAATAGAAAGTGTAAGCATCTGGAGAGACCGAGATGTTTTCTACTTACTCATCTCCATTTAAGTCAGTTACAGCCACAGAGTAGCCAAAATAGGAGGCCATCTGATGGACAGACAAGGAAGGAAGGCTACAGCACTTTAACCAAACCCCGACAAAGCTGCATGACTTTCATCTAATACTAATTTCAAATACGCTGCTTCGTATATGTGATAGTCTGAGACTGTGATGTGTTGATGGCCCTACCTGTTCCCCTGTGAAGTTCTGGATGAACGTCATGTTGGTGGAGTTGATCATCGCCACCTAAAGCAAGCAGACATGACTAATAAGGCACCGAGCTTTGTCCCCCTAGTGTACGAGCAGTAAACACGGCGGAGCAGTCTGACAAACAGGCACATAAAGAATGTTGGAAAAAAGTCAGAAACCGCATAAAAAAACTGTTTTATTTAACCGAACACCCCCCCGCCCCCACCACCATCCTCTTTGTGCTTTTACCATTTTCCCCTCATCCCCCCCCCCCCTTTTAACCCTGGTTGCAGGGAGAGATGGAGGAAAGGGGGGGAAGGCTGAGAATTCCTTCATAAGAACTGAAATAACAACCACATGGAGGGAGCCGGAGGCAACACATACACACACATGCACAGACACACACACACCCTCACATGTGGAGGATACAAGCTGACCCAATCACACATGTCTCAGAGACGTACTAAAGAGGGATAGACTTATGAACACAGACGGATGAGGACGTGTAAAAAGAAATATTAAATCAACAACTTGAGATTTCATTTTCCTTTGCTGTCAGTTGTCAAATATGTTGCAGAGAGATTCTGATCAGGACTGACAGCTACTCCACTGTCAGGTCTACCTGCATCACTCCATCTACTGCACCAATTACCAGCTACATCCTCCTACTCTGTGGCATCCAGTCTGTACACCAAGGGACAGTCTTGCAGCAACTACAACGTCGGGATGAGGAACACACTGTCACAGGTCGTGTGTTTGTGTATTTGTGTGTCAAAGAGGGCTAGCGGGGTTACGTGGGGCCACTGGCCTTCATATGCAGCAGAAGCTGTGTGTCATTACGGAGGATTGACACAGTGAGCCCAGGGGACAAGTTCCCATACAAGAAAAAGAGGCAAACTAAAGTTTACTGGCATACGCGCAAACATAAGTAGATTTCTGTGTCAGCAGACAAATTTCAAAGACTTCATGTTGCATGTTTGTGTCTGAGTGCAGGTTTTTCACACATCTTCACAATAAAAGTTTACATGCAGATGGAATACAGATGCAAGACAAATTAAAGGAAACATCTGCATGAAATGTCTTATTAGGCTACCGAGCCGCCAATTATATCTAAGATATCTGTCGACAAGTCACTGGCACTCAACTGAATGAACATCACTCTTCTCGAAGATATTTCTTTGAAAAGTGTTTGGTCATGGTGGAGTAAAGCGTCAAAAATCCCACATATGCAATAAGTTGATTCAAGATCTGGTGACTGTGAAGGCTACAGCATATGATATTTCTTCTTATTCAAATATTTAACATACTTTAAATAAGCATCTATATTTGCTGGACTTCCCACTGTTTCATTTTTCTTTTGTCTCTCAGTTGGTTGTTTCTAAATGAAACTGCGATCTTCTAACTGGCTTGTCCGTCCATACTCACATATCCAAAGTTCTGCGCTCCTCTTGGGACTCCAGCTAACAGCTCTGGAAAACATAAAAATAAAGCAAAGAGTCAAATTGGTGCGAGAAAGATGCACAGCGGAAAAGACAGTGGGGAAAAAAGTGACAGAGGTTTGTCTCAAAAGCCTGAAACCCCCACCGACCTCACAGCCAAGTGTCGCAGAGAACAAAGTAAGTGATTGGATGCTCGGGCTCTGCGTGTGTATTGATTGATGAGTGCAGTGTTGTGAACTTAAAGTGACGATCTGAGGGTCCCACCCAGAGCGAGAAGACAGAGTCCCCACTTCCTGCCTTCTGGCTCTACTCAACAGGCTGAACCGCGGGCCTATTAACCAGTAATTCTCAGCTTCATCTTCACTCAGAGCTCCCAGTTACAACCAGTTCTCCAGTCTGAAGAGGGTTTAGGGAACAAGACCACAACAAACTTTGCACCACAACACAGTGCATCAGCAGGCATGTGTAACCTCTTTAGGCTCTCTTTAAGACTCTCTGACATGTGTTGCGCTTTAGGCGGTTCAGGGCCTTTGCAGGGTTGGTATGGGGGTATGTAAACACAAGGTTGTCCCGTAAAAATCCCACTAAATGCTGATTAGCAAAGCGACACTGGGGAGGGGGGGTGTATAAAGCTAACGTGAAACCGTGTGGTGACGCTGTTTAAAGAGGAAGTAAAAAAAATTGGTTTAAAAAGTGATGTGGTGACACTGTGGCTGGAAACATTTTGTTTTCTTTTAGTTTTGGTTGAAATTGTCCCGTTTGAAACACACACAAAGTTATGGCATCAAAAAGAACTTTAGCAGCACCTAAAGAGAAGCCACGATTATATACCAGAGTGTATCTACGCGGTACAATACTTAAAAAATGAAAGGATTTGTACATTTCTAGTACTCATAACTTCTATGAATTTATTCTGGCTCTAAAAAGCACACATTTGAAAAGCTGAAGATAAATTCAAAGGCACTTTCCCCCACCTGCAAATCCTTTATAAAACACAAATATGTGCATGCCTGAGCGCTTTTTCACCTAATATTTCAAATCCAGACGTGATTCTGGACCCACTCTAGACATGAAGAGGTTTGCAGAGTCTGCCAATAATCATTCTAATCACTCCAAATGGAGGACAGGAAAGCCCTTTATCAGTAGTCCTTGAAGTCCTGTCCACTCAGGGTCATGACCCAGACGTACAGAGACAGTTTTAATTACTGCCGCTAAGTTCAGACAAAGGCAAAGTCACACAGCTGTCCACTCTCTATCGCTCAGAGAAAGCGCAAACATGCAACGTTTTAGACGGCGCTGCAGGAGAGACTGCCGATGTTCTCAGGAGGTTCCTCGAATCTAATGAATTCTTGCATTTCTCACCTTGTTCTGAGTCTCCCGTAAACTCTCCCACTGCCACAGAGTAACCTACGGAGAAATCAGTTGCACATGTGGTTATAATTCAATTGCAGTTGTCTAATATTATCAATTGTGTTATGATTTGTTCATAAAGTTGGGTCCATAAGTATTCCGACATTTCCAGAGGCTCAAATGTAACAGGGAAAATGAACTAATTTAAAACATGAAGGTTTTTTAATACTTCAATGAAAATCGTTTGCAGTCAATGACTGCCTGAAGTACAGAATGAACCACACACTCTGTAGGGTTGAGATTATGTGACTGACTTGGCCACTGAAGAATATCCCATTTCTCTGCCATGACAAACTCCTGGGTCACTTTTGCACATTTTAGTATCCTCATCCAATCAGTTTCGCTGGATTTGTCTCAGAGCAGAGAGCACAGCCCCCACACCTCACATTTTATAATGATGCTTCTATCAGTGGTTATATCAATGAGCAATAGTGACCCACTTCCACTGGCAGCCATACATGCCCATAACATAGTATTGCCTCCACTATGTTTCACGGGTGATGTGGTAGGATTCTGATCATGAGCTGTTTCTCTCCTTCGTCTTGCTTTGAAAATGTTCAGCGTCTTTTAAATGTCATCTGACAGTCAAATCGGATCTTCTTGTCCTTGAGTGTAAAGAGTGGTTTGCACTATGTTGCAAAGCCTCTTGACTTTCCATCATGAAAGTCTTTTTTATTGCAAAGTATCAGAAATACACAATGTTTTTGCTTTAGTGATGTGTTTGAAGGGCTTTTTCTTAACCAAACAAAGAATCCTGCAGTATGTTTACCTCTGCGGTCATTCAAGCCTCAAGGTGTTGCTGAGCTGACCAGTGCACTCCTTTTTAAGAATGTACCAGACTGTGGATTTGGCCACTCTCTTAGGGCGTTTGCTATCTGTTTGATAGGTTTATTTTCCTTTTTAGACGAATGATGGCCTCCTTTACTTGTATCTCTTTGGACCTCATATTAAGAGTTTCATTGAAAAGATAAAAAAGAAAGCTTAACAATTTGCGTTTAATTTCTGTTTAACTTAAAATGATGTGAGAACAACCTCACCTGCTTGTCAGTCAGCTGTCCAGCTACATTTGAGCCTCTGCAAATGGGGGACTGTGTATAAAAATGGCCGTAACTCTTAAAGAATGAATAGTAAACTTTTGTTAAACCCCTGGAATTAAAGCTGAAACTCTAAACTTTAATTAAATCTTGATTGTTTGATTTAAAAATCCACTTTGGTGGTGTACAGAGGCAACAATTACAAAAACTGTCTAAATAATTATAGACCTGAATGTAAGTTTGGGTGTGTGTTTGTTAATGCATGTTACCAAGGTAGCTGTCGTCGTGTGTGTCTTCAGCAGCTCTTGTGTGTTTCTCTCCTGAAACCTGTCTCAGCACTGCCTTTAACGAATAGCCATTCAGTATCTCGGCTATCCCTGCTGTCATCACCTGACCTGCAAACACACACACACACACACGGATGGAGAAAAACAATCAATCTGAAAGCCACATCTGTTTATAGGCAGCGGTTTAAGCTCAGACTCCGTGTAGGGAGCCCTGCTGTCCACTGTTGCAGATAACTGCTGGAGCTGGACGGCTCGCTCCACATGAAAGACACAGACAGCGCACAATCCTCTCAGAGGCAGAAACACTTACACATCTTAGTTCTTGCAGAACAAAAAGCTGATACGTTTGGCCAATACGCCTTTAAAAACTCCCAAGAAGAATGCTGCCCTCTCCATCACAAGGTTTCTGAATTATAGGTGTGCGCACACAAACAACACCCTTCCTCTGCTGTAGAACAAGAGGTCAGACAAACAAATGATTTTATCTCTGGCCGCCTTCAGCCTTCCATAAATCCTCCTTAATGTGTGTGTACTGATGGGGAGGGAAATGTGCCCTCTTAACCCTCCCCTCAGCTCCTCTCGCAGCCCTTCATCCTCCCTCTCTCACACACTGTGCCGGCTTTATCTCATATCACCGTGTCGACTCATTATTAAACTACAACCTGATTGAGGAGATAAACTGTTAACAGAGATGCATAAATCAGTGCTGCTAATTTCGAGTTATTTTTCACTCAGCGATAACAAGGCTTTATGTGAGTTTGTTGGAGGATGAATCAAGCTGAAGGCTGAAGATAATTGTTGTATATTAGAGGCCATAAAATCCAGGCTGAGTGCTTTTATAAACATTTGGAGGAAGTGTTTTAACTGGAGGCAGGCTGCCGTGCCAGTGCTGAGGGCACGGCGAGAGAGAGAGAGCAGTCCATTAGGGTGTGTATGATGTCTGTCTAGTGCAGTCCTTTATGCCACAGCATTCATTATTTAACAATAAGTAATCATTGTATCTCTGAATAAAAAAATGAATCTATTTCCTTTCTCTCTTTTTTGAAAAACACATTATGTCTTACGTTATTCTTTTTTTTTAAGCTGCTGATGTGCCTCAGAGGTCAAAGATCATTAGGTTACAAAGAAAGCAAAGAGAAATGAGTTTGTTCAAGTGATGAATAATTGTGTCCTTTCTCCTTGCAAGCAGCTGCACAATGTTGGATAACACACACACACACGCGCTGTAACACCTGGAGCAGGGGGAGTACCGCTACACTTCCCCAGCTTAACTATGACACACTCAAGCTGTGTCTACACCTATTAAGACACTTCATCCCTCTGCTTAGACTACCCATGCATATCCAGCAATCTGACTGACCTCAGCTCTGACTTTATCAAGGAGATAAATCGTTCTGCTTCTTTGCTCTGTGTCTGACTCTCATCAACATACTCCATCACTTCTCTCTCTGTCATCTCCATCGCCGGGCTCTATCACTCAGGCCGTCCTGTCTGCTCTCTCTCTCTGCCACCCCTTTCCTTTGTCCTTCTCAACTCTGCTGCCTCGGCTTGAGGTTCTTCCTCTCCCCTCAGAGCTCCCCAAGCTCCTCTGAGGAGCAGAGGGGCAGGTCCTCCACTCCATTACCCCCTGATCAGCTCATTACAGAGCCCAAACACCAACTTCCTGTTACACCGTTTCAGACAGAGCGACGCATTAAGTAAAAAAAAAAAAAGGAGGAAAGGAAAAGCGAATATAAAAGGGTTGCAGAGAAAGGGACGCATTTTTTTTCCACCTTCGCTTCGGTAAGATTTGGAAAGTGTGTCCAGTGTGCATATGTGTGTAGGTGGGCTGTCCCGACTGCTAAACTCATCTCCATTCTTTTCTCTGATTTGAACACTGTCCCACTGATGAAATCACTGCAAGAGAGAGAGCAAACAAAGGTTTACACACTGCTGTTTCAGTTACCTTGCCAGTAAAAGCTTCCAGGTCCTCCTACCACCAGCTTTCCTTCCTGGAATAAATACAATTAAGTAGGCTTAGTCATATTGGAGGAATTGTTATTAAATAAATTGTGCAAGTGTGACTAGAGGTTTATAAAATGTGTATAGCTGTGTGAATGTGCCCATATGATTCCCGCTGCCTTCTGACATCTTGAAGAGAATGACAGCTTCCTGTACGTAAGGAGGGTAAGGCCGGACCATGAGTGAAAGGTCAAGGTTCATACTGACTATACAGTGAAAGAATGCGTGTGTATATGTTAGTGTGTTTATGTGTGCCTGGTCTATTGTGTTACGAGGCGATGGGTCACATCGGGCGTGGAGGCTTCTCTAGGGACAAATGCTCTCTGATCTTCCCATTACCCATAAATTTTGATGGGAGTCTTCTCTGCGTGAACTCTGAGAAGCGACAAATTGTGTGCAGGAGGTTTTTGGGTAATAAAGGGTAACTGCCGCTCCAGTCTATACCTTGGTGAAATCCACACTGAAACCAGCCTGGCAGAATCCCTGTCCCTCTGGGTCTGGATCATCTGCAAGCAACATGAACACACATGCAAAAACTGAAACAACAGAAGCGCTCAAAGGAATATCTTACTTATTTTAGGGCAGTACTTTTGGCTTGCACATAGAAACTACCTGAGATTGAAGAGAGAGCGAGAGGGCAATTAGGTCTCACCCACACAGGAGGGAAGAACAGTTCATGGTTCTCCACTGACTTTCTTAAGCACAAAGGGGCCTCGTCATCAAGTTTGCAAGAAAAATACTGATAAATGCATGTGGAGTGGAACGCACGCAGACCTACACACAGTGCAGCTCTAGTAGGAGTGTTTTTTGGGTTTTTTGAACAAACCGCATTTTACCGTCTCATTGGGAATAATGCAGGGCACAAGTCTTCACAGGGATTAAGTAGAATTAAAAAAGAGGGAATTTGTGATTCTGCTGTATTAATGTTGAATGGTCTGACAAAATTCCAACAATGCAACAATTAATTGGTACTTTTTTTTGTCTTGAGACAATTTCCTGGTATTCAACTGTGCCAAAATCATAGCTTCTAATAGATGAAACCATGTAACTACAACCTACTGTCAAAATAAATATTTAGATAATTAAGATAATCAAGCACTTACGGCATACATAAAAATGTAAAACCACTGATGTGTGTGTTTCTGTTTAAATTACTTCATCTAACAGCGCATGAACACACAAAACATGTGCCAATCATAAATTGTTCTCCATCTCAGTGGCCCCCTGGAGTGACCTTTAATGATGCGGAACTACACAAGCGCACTTATAAACAATGTGTTACAGCCTAACACATTGTTTATAAGTGCGCTTGAATGGTTGCACATACATGTTAAGATAAAGAAAACTAAAAAGAAAAAGCTTAGAAACACGACGCAGAAATACTTCCCCTGTAAAACAGGGCACAGTCGTTCCCTCCTCAGGAAGAGCTGAGTTTACGGCTTTGAACCAACGACCAGAGGGAGCACAAGTATGAATGTCTGTGTATGTGTGGACAACAAAGGCTAGGTTTTCTCTGCTGTTTATGATGTGCCACCTGATAGCCTTCATTTCTCCTTATCAAATTTTAATGCCGGCTCATATCGCTGCACAGGGGGAGAGAGATCACAGGAAGGAAGTGAGAATGAAAAAAAGAAAATCCCATAAATTCCATTTACAGAACTGATGACAGAAAGAAGAGGGCCACAGAGAGAGTCTGATAAACTGTTAGTGACGGATATATTTTCAGGTTACTGTGGCAACTTGTAAAACATCAGAGAAAGTGATTTATTCTGGAAGCACAATTCCATACCTTCCCTACCCGGACCTCGCCACGCACACGGTTTTTGTTTTGTTCGTCTGGGTTTTCAGATATCTTTGTAATCCTGACTGTGATGGTCACGGGAGAGAAACTGAGGATTACTCTTGCTCCGAGCAGCTCATTTTATATACGTGCTGGAAATCTCAGGCATATATCTCAAAACCAAAACTAAACCAAATGCTATCTGTAGGTGCAACAACATCACAGATGATGAATGCAAGTTTTTATGAAATTTTAGTGAACATCAGCTTTTTCCTGTCCACTAAAATGAAAAATATGCACTTTGTATACGTCATGTGATATCGTGGTGTCTTACTGGTCGACGCGACGTGGTTAATTTTCTGTTTATCCTGATAGCAGAGGCAGAAAACAAAGGGAGGAGAGGATGAAAGGAACAACAGGTTGATGGAAACATTTCCAGACAGGGCTGCAGAGTGACTCACTGGTCCTGCATGGCGAGTACTCTGCGTAGGCGCTGAAGTTCTGGACGGCTACATAACAGGTCCCGACTGGGTCTTTCTCCCCACTCATCTTCACTGTCCGCCAGTGGTACAGAGGAGCGCATGCCTGCCCAATGAAAAAACCCCCACTTTGATTCCGGTTTTAAAAACAAATGACGGCCATAGTTAGTTTTGTTTATTATCCATTTGGAAGTTCCCTTTCTGTCAGTGCAACTGCCAGATAAATACAACCACAACAGAAAGGACATTACAGTTACAGGAAATACATTTAAGAACAAAGTGCTCTGCAGCAGCGTCGCAACAATACACAAAAAACCAAAAACTGTGTGACACCGCGCGAGTGCCAAACTCCTCAAATCACCTGGATTTGTTTAACAGTTATGTTGGAAGGTATGATGGAGAAATTGGCCACAGGAAGTCTGCAAAGGCGGTGTCTTGTACTCCCACCCTGATGGTGACAATTTCTTTTCACCAGACAGAGTGTGATATATTTCTGAGGAATGCTTGCTCTTACGCCATTACATGGAACTTTGTCATTTCCATTTATGAAAAAATCTTGCAGCTTTTGCATGAAATTGTAGTGCCCTTGTACCTGAATCCCCTGACACCAGTTAATCACCCTAGATATTCTTATTAACTTACGACTTATTATAATATGGTCACCATGAAGAGCTACTTGCTGGTGCGCCTTCCCTCTTGATCTGAAATCAGTTAAGATTTCATCAGTTTTCTTTAGAAAAGAGGGGAATGTAGGGGGAAAATCTGTGTGGGATAAGTTAAACGATTCAGATAATATCTGACTTTATTTCCACTCACCACCACTTCGCCTCTGTGTGCTCTGACCGATGCTCCAAACCACTGGTGCGACTTAAACTCCAGAGGCTCTCTGGTACCATTTACCTTAATCATTCTGTTATCTGGAGAGAGAAAAAAAATAAAGACATAAAGGGTACCGTAAGAGTACAGAAAAGATATAATGTATAATGGATGGCAGTAAAAGCGATATTGAGATATTGACCATTGAGGCTGCCTGTAGCTCTGCTTGTGAGCACAGAAAACATTTGCCCTAGATACAATAAAGAACAAACAGCAACATCATAAACAGACCAATAACACACATCAGAACAACATCTGTCCCCCACAAACAGACATTTGTCGAACTACAGAGACTTCGTTTTTAAGTTAAAGCTCATAAAAAATAACAAGACTTAAGAGACTCATTCTGACCCTACACAGATACATAGCGCCCCCACCCCCTCCCCACAAAGCGCACATGGACATGGTTCCCCATTGAGATTACAATTATGTGTCGACTTGGCGTTTAGTGTGTGTACATGTTTGTTTTCGCTCTGTTGTAGGTAGTTTTCAGTGTTAATAAAGTCCAACCATGCAGTGCAGACCTCTCTTCATTAAACACCTTCTTTTAGCAAGCACACACTAAAATTACAGACAACCAGATGTACAGTACAAGTTTGCCAGCTAAAGTCAAGATTGATTTTAGATTATATATAATGTAGATTATATATAATGTAGATTATATATATATATATATGAGAGTGTGTGTGTGTGTGTGTGTGTGTGTGTGTGTGTGTGTGTGTGTGTGTGTGTGTGTGTATTTTTAAAAAGGATTGTAATCATTAACATTGCAGTGTTGGCAATACAGGTTCAATTAAGTATCAGTGCCACTTTTATTCCCAAAGCCTGAGTAATAGTGGATGAGGGTATTGAATGATTAACTTCACAGCATAAAACCACGATCGGGTTATGCGAGGTGTTGCTTTCAGATGTGCATGTATTTTGTGCGATTGTGAACATTAGCTACATCTCTTCTTGGAAAAGGAAAATAGAATTTCAAAAATATTCATCATTTTTAAGTGTTTCTAAATAAAAACATCATTTTTCTGGTAAACTGAGTAGCAATGCATCAGCAGAGCAGACGTGAAGCAGTGGAGTATTCAGCTTTACTTTCCAGACTTCTTAACTCACACGGACATCCAATCGATCATTAATCTGTGATAGCATATCATCCCCTCTCCTGTTCACTTCACTTCACTGGCATGACTTGACACATCTGCATAATGTCACTGAAACCATGCACACGCATAATCAGACGCACGTGAAGTTGATATATGGACATTAACCAGTCAAGTGCACACAGATGCTCAGCACTCTGCTCCGGATACTTTGTACAGTGTGCATCAGTGTGTGTATGCATGTGCCTCCTACCTAGTCTGGTTTATACCTGTAAGAATGGGTCTGCTGTAACTCTAGAAATATCCACAGTGGCCACGGTCATCAATCAACTTGTGCATAACCCCCCATTGTAGTGGAAAGATGCACACATGACTTCACACACAAATTTGTTCCACTAAGTTTATGCCTCTGTCCCTCAAACCTGAAATTAACCCCCAAAACACTTCAAATTAAAACTAAACCCCCCTCGGTGAAAAATAACTGTAATTAACTTTAGAGAAAACAAAACATCTCAGTCTTTATCTTCATGGAGCCTTGCTGTAGTTCAGGCAGAACACTGAAGCAGTGCTTTTATCAGCTGATCAGCTATCAGCTATTTCCGCATCAGCTGCTTGTTGATAAATTATCCAGTCATAGTCACACTGTGGTATAATAATATGACAGATATACGATCTCTGCAGCAGTATGGCTTCCAACTGCAGCTTCATCTTCAAAGGTTTTTTCTTATGGATTGAAGGTTTTTATGTTAATTCAGTTACAATCTGCTGTTTATATATATGTACATCTTTCTCTGGATCCTGTTGGATATGTTAGATCTGCCCATAACACTACAAGAGAGTAGAGTTACTCCTATCACTGCACTGATAAGCCAGTTGCTTCACCACTTCACTTTTTGTGGTCATCACAAAGATGTTAGAAGTCCTTGTAATAGGTGAGAGAGAGAGAGAGAGAGTGAGAGAGAGAGAGAGAGAGAGAGAGAGAGAGAGAGAGAGAGAGAGAGAGAGAAAGAGAGAGAGAGAGAGAGAGAAGGACAGACTGATGGAGGGGAGGGAAAGGAGACGGTTACATTTTCAAGATCTAATAAAAAGCAGACCTCGCCCAATCCCCCTTTCTTCCGAAGGGAAACTAAATTCCCATGTGCATTCAGTTTACCCCCTCCTCTCTCGCTCCCTCTTTCTCTCTCTCTCACACACACACATGCCAACTCAGATAGAGAAGCGTGTGTCAGAAACATTAGACCCACCAACAAAAGTTGATTGGACACCACTGTTGATAATATACTGGATACCATAATCAACATGATGAAGAAATCCACCAGCAAACCTGCCATACTTTTTTTTCCTTTTTTTTATTGTTACAGGAAGCTGATGAGACCCACATGTCTCATCTCTCTCTCTTTTCATCCAATAACACTTGCGCCAACTTAAACAGACACACACAGGTCATAAAACAGTGGTTTCAATTCCAGTAACATCTGGGGCCACCTATGATTCTAAAAGGAATTATTACAAGTGAAATAAATGATGGTTCAATTTCATCTCTGGTATTAAATAAAACACTTATATGAGAACTCATGAAACAATGACTGTGACAGGTTCACGGTTTGTCCAGCTCAAACGGGTAATCCTTTCTATTTACTGCAAAGAAACCAGCAGTCTACCTCATGTTTATTCAGGTCAGTGAGAAAGACAGAGAGAAAACAGGCTTCAGGTAACTCACTGGAGTTGTCAAAGGGTATCTGTCTGCAGCTCTCAGGCAGCCCAGGCCAGGGGCAGTAATAAACGGCTCCAGCCTCTACGATGCCGGGCTGGGAGGTGTTGGCTTTGGGAGCCCCAACCAGCACACTGATCCTAATAGGCAAAAGAAAAACCAAGACATATGCAAGACAATGTACTCTTCAAACAATGCATAAACTCTCATACATGGCAGGTCCTTTTACTCTGTTTTCCTTAATCTGTCAGAGGTAAGACAGATAATGACGCTCATGGATTTTCATTATTCCCCCTATCACTCTTTTTCTTTATTATTTTATTAGTATTAGTGTTAGGCAATGTGTTGAATTTGTACAGGTACAGTTTAAGAAGAACTTCTGCAGGACAGCTTCAGCCCTGATGTTGCCACTCACGTGTTGCTGTCGGCGGTAGCTTGGTAGAAGTCCACAGCATAACCGAAGTAACTTCCATCGGGTCCCCTATAAACTGTGGGATGCTCTGCGTAAAAGTTAAACCCCCAAACTCCGTTTAGCGCCGACGAGAGCACGGACAGAACACCCAGAATACACATCCCAGCATATGAAACACCGTCCCATCCACGCTCCATCCCAAGGAACAGCAAGCTTCCCACTATTCCCAAAAAGTGAGACAGGGGGTGAGAGAGATTCCAAGATGCAGGTGAGGTTTGCTCGCACAGTCCAGAGTTTAAGCCCGCCAACTCTCCCTGCTCCCGGTTTCCTTCATGCACTCTGCTGCGCTCGCCCAGAACTGACTCTTGACACCCTGAAACCACCAGTCTGCCCAGAGCCTCCACACTACACAGCCGCGCCCCCGCCTTCCGCACAAAACTTTACCCCCCACACATGACAAGGCAACCCCCCCCCCCCCCCCCCCCCCAAAAAAAAAAACCCTACATCTGAGCGCGCAGAAGAGACTGGCGCGTCACCGCTCCCTTTAAAGTACAGGAGCTTTTCTAAGACATCCCGAAACAATAACTAATATTAAACACTGGGCCGAGCACGCGCAGATATGGCCAGTGCGCACGCAAACGCAAAGAGACTGGTAAATTAAAGCACATTAGAGCCTACTTTTACGGGCTAACCATGCCGTTAAACAGGGCTGCGTTTCCTTCCGTGGAGAATAATCACTTGTAATTATGTCAGTAATTATTATGTCGACTTGCAGGGGAAAAAGAAAAGAAAAATCGAGGTATGTGCTAGTTTTGTTAGGCTGCATATCTTAGAAAAAACACCCCCCTTCAAAAAAAACTTTTGAAGAGGTGACAGACCACGCAGTAGAATATATTTAGCTCAGCACACATCAGAGCCTTTTTTTTTAATTGAAAATAAAAGGAAGGAAACAAAAAGACACAAACCCGCAAACTGCCTCTTATTATCATGGGGAGTTTGTTTTAATTAAACCAAGCTTTATGGGACGTTAGTGATAAATTAAGTTCCCCTGGCAGGCTCGCAGGGTTGTAAAAACACAGTGAAGCAGCGCAAAAGTGAAGCGTTTTTTCTCACCCCCCCCCCCCCCCCCCCCGCAAAGGTGAGAAGATGTAACCGTCACCTAACAGATAAAAAGAAAACTTCCACACCTGTACAAACCCTGCCTGTGTACCTGTGTCCTCTGCTTCATTTTACTTTATTATCACAGACTTGTTCGACTTTGTCTGCACATCTCTCATCCCCCTTTTCCCTTTTTGTAGAGGAGTGAAAGGTTTGTGTGTCTGCCCGTTTGTGACAGAGAGAAAATGGGTTTAGGGAATGTCTCTGTTCTTTCTCAGCTGTTTCAAAGTAAATCTAAGACGAACAGAGGAAATAAAGAATTGAAAACATGAGCAGACAGAAGCAGGCGCAGATGTGTTTCTTTTAGTTTCGCTCGCAGGACGACATGGCGAGAAGGATGATGGAGTGAAGAGACACCAGACGTCCTGCGCTTTTTGCAGTCTGTGTAACGCCATCATTCTCCAGGTTTAGAGTTCAGTTTGAGTATCCGGTGTGCACATTTCCATCCGTAATCATTTTGTCCACTGCCTTGCCTCCAATAAAATGATCACAGACGTCCTATTTCCAAACGTGGAACCATTACTTCGCATACAGTTCGTGTTACTTCCTGTCAATCTGCCAGTGTGTCCTGATCAGAGATTTACTGCAGGTCACTGTGGATTGATGACTGCACGAGAACAGTGGTGGTTTATGTTTTAAACACTTTGACTTCATTTCTCTTCTCTCTGTAAAACCTCACCATAAGACTTTTAAAATGAGCGTTATGTCGGATTATAACCACATCCCTTCTCCATTAGAGACACACCCAGGTAATATTACACATCTCCTGTGCATAGACGGAGAGAGGAACAAGCGTTCTGCATCCACATATAAACACACAAATACATGTGTGCTGAGCTACAAATGCTGCTGTCATAACCCCGAATCGAGACTAAGTAGCTAAAATGGTACAAATTTTCACTCTGCAAACATTCACCACTTGTTTTGAATTATGAGGGACCAAAGTGTGAGGACATACAAGACCGAGTACAGACTGTCTCGTTTGTCTTCAACTGGGACAATTTTGAGCAAACAGAAACATGCATTTTTTTTCCTCTCCTGTTTATAGGAAGGTACTTAAGTGACCATCAGTGTCTTGTAGATTTAGAGTCTCTGGGGAACACAAAACATTCGTTCGTGCAATTTAGTGGTTAAGGTCCTGACCGAGCTGGGATATCCGACACCTTATGTTGTCCCGTGTTTGGTCATGACAGGATACTTAAGAAGGGAATTTCTAGGATTTTAAGTTACCAAACCACACAGCATGTCAACAAAAAAAAAAGGTGTTTATTTCACAATTTTTGAGTGTTGGTAATAAATACATGAGCACATGTCCAACATCCAAGTGTAGTGCATGAAGCACTCACACAGAGCACCTAAACCAGCTCCGTCTTGGTTAAAACACGGAAAACCTCCTGTCATATCTCTGCGTCCGGGTTGGTCCCTTTTACGCTGTAAACTCTAAGCAGTCCGTCTCTGTGTTCTCTTATGTGGAAGGCTTTGGTAGGTTTTCCCTTGAACAGTCCTATAGCTGGGTTAACAGTAGTGTTTCACAGTCGACTGGCTCTACATGCGATTCAGCATTTGATTTGATGACATGCTCCAGTCGAATCAAACTAGTATGCTAACGGTTTACTACCAAGCTGTAGCACAGGTGTCGGCACAGAGCAGACCTGTAAAAATAAACAGTCACTCTTTTTGTTTTAAATAATCACATCATAAACATCTTCAGTGTCAGTTACAAGCACTGGTGTACAGACAATAGCATGAAGTGTAGAGGTGAGTTTGTGTGGAATGTGAGAATGACAGAGTGGATCTCTGGCTTTAATGTTTAGTCCATGAACATGTATCGCTTGAGTGCATTTGTGTCTTTTTTTGTTTTCCTTGTTCTCATTCATCTGTGTTGCATGTGTTTCAGTTTTGTAGCCTGCCGACCTTTTTGGGGTCATTGTGCAGAGAGGCGTGCTGTGACACAGTAGTGGTCCATCTGCATACACAGGACCACGCTGCTTGTTGTGTCAGTGCTAGTTTAATGACGGAGAGCGATCGGTAGTCCACAAGAGCTCGATGTATGGCCACTTGGTCTGTAGGCAGCGCTTCACTGGAGTGTCATCCGTCCGCACCATGGGGTCCTCAAAACCAAGCACCAAAGCAGTCCCCTCCACGTACTCGACCTGAGAGTGCACATAAATGCAGGTTAATACACAGCAAATATCCTCCCCCCAACATCTCTTGAATGACCAATTAACCTAACCTCATGCATGTCTTTGGGCTGAGGGAAGAAGCCAAAGTACTTGGAGAGAGCCCATACAGACATGGAAAATATGCAATCTCTACACAGAAAAGGCCCCTGTTGGGATTTGAACCAAAGACGTTCTTGTTGTGAGACGATGGCGCTAACCGCCCTAAATGCAAATCAGTGTACTTCAATTCTGACTGTTCCTCTGAGGGTGTCAGCAGAAGGGATGCAAGTACACAGCAGTCTTACACAGAGACACAGGCACACAGTCAGCAGGCCTGTTATTCCCATTTGGAGCTATAGGAATGGAAATGCCATCACAACCTACCTCTTATGTGAGTAGGTGTGCACTTTTGTGTGGGCACACATGGTGCCATTCCTACAATTTCAGGTAGCGGTATGGGAAAAAAATTAGCAATTTTACACACCAGGAAACGTGACAGATGAAGAAACTGATATTTTTGACTGCCAGGTTTGTGCAAAGCCACCAATGGCATCTGCTGATAATCATCCATCAAACTAATCCTGCTTAACAAGCCTGTGTTTGACCATTTATCACAGAAAGCCTGCTGACAGTGGCCTTCGTGTTGAAATGGCTCAGAGAAACGTGAGGCTAAGCCAGGGTTTTCTTTGGATGGACGGACAGGCTATTAGGCTCGCAACAGCTACTGTTTATTTTGGAGTGGCCGGCTGCCACCAGCTGTGTGTATGTGTGCGCATGTATGTATGAATGATGACGGGAAAAGGAGCGGAGGTAATTGGGAGAGAGACAGAGAATATGAAAAGGGAACCAGTGCCATTAGTTACCGTGAAAACCCTGAGTGTCTTACCCTCTCTTTGTGGTTTGACTGTTTAAGACCATTGTAGTGGTAGACGGGAAATGAGTCTGGGATTCCTGAATCCTGAAAAACAGGCACAGAGTGAACGGGGTGAAAAACATGCTGTGTTGTTGAAGACTCTCTGAGCAATCTTTTCTCACTGAGATGGAGGCAGAGACCCACAGAGGCAGAACCTTTGCCAGCTGAAAAGCAAAAGTCAAACTGTCACATCTCTGGCTGCAACCGAAGCTTAATGTTAAATCCCAGGCGTTAAACAGAAATGCGTGCGTAACTCCAAATTACCACAAAACAGCCTACGCTACAAAAAAAATGATCAAAACAATGACAGTGAGCCAAAACACTTCCAATGACTTTTCTTGAAGGTGCAGAAAGCTAATTGGGTGTGTTTTTTGAGAGCGTGTCCAGCTTCTCGTGTTTATACGGTATATATGAAACTCTAACCCTCGCCCCAATCCCACGTGTGTCTGCATGTGTGTGTGTGTCCAGTTGGCTAATGGTAGTATAATTTTTTTGCGGCTCGGGGCCATTCTTCTGGCGAGTCCCTAAAGCCCTGATCACTTTAACACAGTTCCCCTCTATCTCCCCCACCTCCCCGTCTTCCTCATTCGCCCGGCCTCATAAAAGCATCTTACTGCTCTTTCTTAAAACTTCTCGGCAAGCAGCATCATATGATGGTGAGCACACACAGGCACACATGCATTTCACATGAGACACCACAGGAATGTTATTGGCATAATGCTAAAGCAGCACTCCACATATTCTTTGAAAACAGACCTAAGTGTCACCCATATGTGTTTGGGCACAAGGCCTCCTCCATATGTTTTAACTGTGATATGGATTGTATAACGGATGGAAGGCATTTATCATGCAGGGGCTGTATTGTAGAAGCTGTAGTTGACCTCCATCTTCATGCACGCACACATACCTGATCAGGGAAAAACTCCAACAGGAATGGGCCCAGAAGAATTATGCCCAAGTTCTCTGGATCCAGCTTACTCTTAACCAGAGTCACACTGAGAAGGAGAAGAGATTAAAAAAAAAGGGGGAGTAAACATACAGTGAGCAGACGAAAACAGACTTACAGACAAAAACAGACCAAAAACAAAACCCAGCATAAAATGCCCCAACAAAACAGATAAAAACAAGTTTCAGGAGAAAGGAACTATCAGCACAAAGGAAACAAGATTTGTGTATGAAAGTTGATCCAAATTTACAATCACCTCATCACTCAGTGTGGATTCATGATGCATGTTTTGGGAAAGCGCGTGCATATTTTCGTGAATACTGTGGTACAACTAAATACACCTCTGTCCAGACATTCCTATGTGTTAGATCAGTGTTATTATTATTCCACTGTGATAGAAAAAAAATCTGATCAGATTGCCCTTTTAAGGCAGTGAGGAGAAAAGTGAGGAGTATACGCAGACACAGAAGGAAAAGAACGATTATTTCTTCATCTGCCGATTTGTTACCAACTGTACATGCAGCAGGAGCACGCAGAGTAAGACTCAGTGTCACTGAGCAACCCTCTGAAATACTAACAGCTTCTAGCTGACCTTCTGCACCTTTTGTATGGAGGAAAGAAAAACACGATGAGAGGAATCAATAAAAAGAAATAAAAATCCCACTATGAAAAAGTTGTGTTGATGGGGCTCAGCAGGGTCAGTTGTTTTTGGTGGGTTATATCAGTAAATGCTGCATGACTTACATCACTTAAAAACTGACTGGACTTTGAGATTAATCTGCACACACTGAGTATGCCACATTAATTTCTTCTCAGATCATGTTTGTTTGTTTAGGAATTGCACAAAGACAGTAGATTAGCAAGATTGGTAATATTTGATTAAGATTACACCTAAATATCAAAATGTAGACTACTTGAATTGTTCGTCAGTGAATTTCTTGCACTGGATATGCTGGATTTGCTCAAAACATAGTAAGGGTGCAACAATGCCATCTAAGTGCTTGTAGATCGCAATAAGGAGACTCGTTTATATTCTTCTCACCCTATAATAACATTTCACCTCACTTTTTGGTTCCCATTATGCATCACAGCTGATTACTTAATTTCCAGACATACAGAAAGTGAATCCACATGGAATCCACATGTTCACCAAAACAGTCTATAAGTACATTTCTATTAGTACTTATAGAATCAAAATCAAATTATATAGAAATGTATCCATGTGTTTAAAATCTCAAGAAATAATAATTTGCCAAACATAACAAAAGTCTTAGAGCTGCTGACTGTCAAAGGTCACAGGATAGATGGAAACAAAAAACTTTCACTGCTCTCAATGACGATGTTTACTTCCTAAAGTCTCGATACTGCTATTAAATACTGATGTAATCAAGATGCTATTTTTAACATAGGAATCCCGGTGAGATCTTGTTGTGTGGTAAGGAATGAGACTCTCCTGTTAGCACTGGGAGTCTCCCGTCAGTTTGCTGTGTTTTGTTGTGATGTATCGGCCATCTGGGGGTCTGTAGACCAGATTATTGGTCCGGTTACTTGGCAAGTCCAGTAACTACAGCATTAAGGCTTACTGTTCCTCAGAGGAGAACGTGCTTCTGTTTGAAGCGGCACTTTAAAGTGTTTCCTCGATCTCTCAGTCTTTCTTCCTGCAGTTAACGATCTCCCCGTAAGCCTCAATTTCTGACTCTTTCTTCCCCAGCCTTTATAGCGGGCTCTCTCTGGTCTTGCTTTATAGCAGCCTGGTAGTGAAACATGAGCAAGGAGGTGCTGACCTGGCCTGCCAGTGACTTTGGAGGTAGAATCTAAGAAGCTCTACAGGTGCCACATGGAGACGGACACACACACAAACATGCACACACAAACATAAAGCGTTGAACATGCAAGCACTTACTATTCAGGCTCTGAGACAAGGTCAAGAGCTTTCATCACATCCTCCAGCAGAGACTCTGGGATGAAACCATTATCTACAGAGAGGGAGCGAGAGAAAGAGACATAAAGAAAGGGTGCTGACTTTAGACAAAACATAAGATACAAACTTGAATTAAAAAACAAGGCAAAGCCTTCACCTACACACATGTGGCATAAGAACTATTTACATCACAAGCCTGGGCAATGAACTCATCTGACACACATTTCACACAGACACCTTGCCTTTTCTCTCTGACCTACATTCCTTAAGCGTGATGATCGCTTTACCTGAGAGGAGAAGCTTTAAACACTAACATGTGTTTCTGTCCGCTGCTGTCTGGCCGTGCAGTTTTATGTCATTTAAACATCAGCATGTGAGCCTGTGCGGTCTCGTGTTTAGATATACACATAAACCCCAAATGCGATCGAAAGAACACTAACTGACAAGTGTGCTGCTAGTTCGCTCTCAAAAACTCAATCTCGTTCTACCAAGACGGAGAGATATTTTCTTAGAGTGGCAGCTGATGGTGTGACAGCGAGCAGAGGGCAGACAGCAGGGACAATGGCAAACAAATGTTTTTTTAAAAAAAAGTGCAGTGGGTTACTGAGTTTGTAGTTCTTGTGAATCACTGTCGTGCGTGTGAATGTTTCTGGCGCCATTTTTCCACAACACAAGGGGCTGTGTTGACCGTACATGCGACACAGACAGATTTATGGCCCTGTTACGCAGCACTCATCTGTACAGTGCATTCTTCCTTCATGTGTGTATACGTATCCCTATAAGATTGTGGGTCCAACTACTGGAGCCCACGCATGTGTTTGTTTGAACAAGTGTTTGGGAGAAAAGACCATATGGCATGCAGAATGTCCTGGCAGATGATAGCAGAAGCGGATTTGACAACAAGCAAAGTGGTATTCTGTGCAACAGGAAGAGACAAATGAAGAACAAGGAAAGTGCAGACGATGGTTGTGTTTACATATTTGTTGTAAAAGCTGTTGGAGCCTGCAAGCTTGTTGTCAGCTGGTAGGATTTAATCATGCGGTAACATCACATCACACCACATTAAAGCTGCGCTATATCATATCCTCAACGTAAAAACGTGATATAAGCAAATGTAATTTGGAGATATAATTTCAGCAGCCAGCCACGTGTCAACATCCTATGACAATTGACCTGAAAAGGGAGCTACTTCAACAACCTCCAACAAAAGCACAATGCTTTGAAAAATATGCACGACAAGTGTTCCTGCCAAAAGCTAGAAACAACACTCGCTTCACCATTTGAGGCAAAAAAACACTGTTGAGAACAACCAGGCTACAAAAGAGGAGACACTAGCAGCTGGTGATGCGAGACCCAGATGTAAACAAATGACTCCACCGAGCTTTGCTGGAGCACTCATTAGCTGCACGCCATATGACAGGAAGAGCAAACGGTGGATGGAAATTACTGATGCGGTCAGATCGTGGAAAAGCAGCGTTTTAAGCAGCTGGTTAAAATCCCTCAATCCAAGATTCAGGAGTCAGTATCCCAGGTAGAAAATATTTTTATGTGACCACCTTGCACAGCTCTTGAAGTGTTACACAGGAAAGTTTTGTTATTGTTAAGTGTTAATCAGTTATTATGTACTTTCCATTTAGAGTTTCCAGGTAAAATACTACCAAGGCTATTTTTGGGCTTATATATAATTTACGCTGTTATAACACCACTGCACTATAGCGCTGGCACCTTCAAAATCAGAAAGCGTGTCATCAATGACAGTTATTAATTGTTAAAAAAAATAAATAAATAAATGCTGCTGCCTGCAAGTACGGATAGTACTTTTGTTTTCCTAGATCGTCATAAATATCTGGATATCATTTAGAGATACCCGCCCCTATACAAAATACAGAAAGACCTCGGCACATATCGTGAATAATGCAGCTTACAGCAATGAAGAACAGCACAGTTCCTTTGAAAATAGGAAAACATAAATATGTGTTGTAACTGGTTCCCAGCTGCACACTTTAATAATAAAATAGTTCATGCTCACGTCCTGTGTACGACTCCTGACATCTCTTTACTGCTCACTTCACTCTCTTGTATTCAAGCAGAAGGAAAAACACTGCACGGCAGATGTTAACACTAAATGTTTCATTGCATGTTTCTCTTCTCTGAGTGAACATAAATATCTAACAATATAATCCTGAAGCTGCGTGAATGAAAATTACACACAACATTTTCATTTCTACTGACATGACAACCTGCTGCCTCTGCTGTCATTGTCCCACTCTCTCTGTGTCTTTCCTGTGGTCTTTTTACACAGTGACTTGGAAGTGACAAGAAAGGTTTAAGAAAATGAGGAAGAGAGGGGGAAGAAGCAGGATGGTTGACTCAGCTGTTAGCTGAGCTGATCTCACTAACCTAAACAACAACAATGAAGATCAGAGGAGGGACAGGGACCCTTGTTCTCTTTGCAGAAGAAAATAATGGTGATGAGAACAACAAAGAAAAGAGGTTATGACTGCATCTGCAAGCAGGGAGAAGGAAGGAAAAGACAGTTGGGCCAGGATGTCTTTTTCTCAGTTTGTGTGTGTAGCTGTGTTAGTGAAAGTTCGGAATAACTAAAGTACATCCGTGTGCCAGGTTACATATAACTGGTGTATTAATAAGCAAATAAAGTAAAGTGCTCAATCAAAACCTGTGCACAGCTGGTGACAGACAGAAGGTGAATAACATGTGGACTGTATATGAATCAAACTGAGGCAAGCCAATCAATACTTAGTGTATTACTGGATCAATACTGGATAACAGCCTCAGTGCTGGTTCAGGTGTTCAGGGCAGGGAGCCGACCTCTTAAATTCAAGTCTGTGTTATTCTCAGTTTAGTATGTCAGCCATCAGCAGCAGTGCGCCCATAAACTCTTACATTTTGCAAACAGAACTTATATAGCATGGAGAGAGCTAACAACAAAGGGTGAGTGGCCTGGATGCATTTCACTTTTACTGCTAGAACAAATTCTGTTAGTGTTTTTTTTTTTGCACTGTAGTCTTTGATGGTGAAATCCTTTTTGGTTTCTCTCCTCCAGTTATTTTAGTTTTTTTTTTTTAATTATTTATTTTATTTGGTCAAGTTTAGACTTTTGCTGCAAAGCTTTTTAAACTTCACCCATGCCTGGTCTGCGGATAGTGAAATAGACACATTCACAGACTTGGTGAAGCAGGGAGCAGAGGAAGAAACTATTGCAAACATAGTTGAAAGTCTCTTGTGTTTTATCAAACTGCTCTCAAATGAAATAAGTGCAAGTAAATTAGGCATTAAAAAACATTGAAAAGTTTAAAAAAAAAATGCCCATTTTACTTTTTTTCCTTGGCCTTGTTCCTTAAGTAAAGCCTGATGCTGCCTTACATATAGAAGAGTCATGCAGAGTCTCTTCTTCTCCTTCTGTAGTGAGGACTACTAATTTAAAACTGGTATCAGTCAAAGCTTAAACAGAGCTATCAGTAGTACATCTTAAATGCAAACACTTGATTTTCCGTTACCTTCAGGATCAAATGACTGGAAAACCCTCCTTGCCTGTTCTGATGGAGACTCTGGACCAACCAGTGACATCTCCTATTTGGAGACAGTAGGGACAAAGAGACAAGACATTAAAGACAAGAGCAAGTAAAAAACACGTGTGCACTAGAACGTGAAGAGGTTTAACCCTAAAGTGACCACACACACATCCAATATTTGTATGCAGAGTGAGGAGAGAGAAGGAGAAGAGTTAGGTCATATTTCTGTCATTTCAGATGATCGTCTATATATCGCTATCTTTTTCTTTATCTATATCTCTACTAAGAGCAGATTTCAATTGGTCCTGCCCAAGTTGAGCAATACTAATGCACCAAACCCACTCTATATTCTAAACATGCAGCCAATACAGAGCACCACTCATAGCAGTAGGTTTGTGATTCACTGTTGGTACATTAAGCATGTATGTGTGGAACCTAAGGGGCCTGTGCAATCACCAGAGTTCATTGGGTTATTAACTGATTTGCTGATAAAGTTAGATGGCTTGTTTTCACTCCAAACACAGTGTCAGGAAATCAAGTCTTAAATATCTAGCTTGTGATTTATGACGAGCTCTGCAATGTTTGTATGTTGGTAAAGTTTGGAGAGAGCAACGCTGACAGGCGCAGCAGATGTGAAGAGTTGTGTTTATCCATCTATAAGTGGTTGATACATCGTACAGCATGCTTATGCAAAGCCTTCATTACTCTTTCTATACTGAGGAAATTGGGAATAAAAAAATAAAACAAAAAAACCCCCCCACAACTTATCAGACTGTTAGACTCTGAAATTCTTCCTCCCACTGCATTCCATTTCCTGACTTTGTAATTGACATTTTGTCTTACTTCCCAAAACTAAAAATATGAAAGCATGAACTAAAATCTTCAGGGGTGATAAAGGTTTAGACCCCTTTTTTTGCACACAACTGAGTTCCAATAGTAAAATCAGGAAAGTATTTTGACCCACAAGGAGGACATGACCGCAAGGTTTTTTACCCATTTGGAGTATAAACAATTTTGCCTCTGGACGCTGTTGGATGATGTGTTTGAAAATCAAGTTTGTTTAAAACATACCAAACCCTTAATACAGCACTTTAACCCCAGAGGCCTGCGATAGATCTTGTTGGACACTCCCCCCCAAAATGAAAAGAAACGTCCTGACTTATCTTATCTTGCATTTAGGTATTATTTGATATTTTCAAACTTGGTGTCAGATCTTGTCAAGATTATACAGGTTTTAGAGTCGAATAACCAAAGTGTCTGATAAGCAACACTGAAAGCAATCAGTGATAAGGAGAGCGAAGGTAAATGTTAAAGTGCCCTATAAATATTTTTCATGTGTAAACACTAAAAAGAGTTTAAGAAAAAAAAAAAAGCTCACGGGAGATGGAGGGAATATTTTTAAGAGAAGAGAAGGTAAAGATGAAATACTTGTTCAAAACGTGAAGACAAGAGTCGGAGGGTTCTCACTGTTCTTCTTTACAAGACTGTACTTATGACAATGAATCACTGGACAAACACATAATGTTTTGGGAGAGCAAATGAACCCTCCACATCTCCTTTAGCCAGCCTTTATTAAAGCTTGAGCCTCTGATCCACACAAGCTGCTTGGGTTTCATGGTCCACTTATTACTGTATTCGGGGCTTATTTAAGGAGAGAGGAGGCTTTTTTTTGGGGGGGGGGGGGGGGGGTTAGGGAGACACGTCCAAGAAGAGATGACTCCCAGCTGCAGGCTCTTCAGATGCAAAGAAAAACAGTCACACCAGCAAACGTACGCTCACACACTTTTCTGTGACAGAGTACAGCAGAGGCCTGATGTGTTAACATTACAGGCTCCATAAATCTGACAGAAGATTTTTCATTAGTTAGATGCGTCTATGCTTCACTTCCAAGATTGAACAATTCCCAGAGGAATCAAGTGCTGAAAAAAGTTCAGAAGGAGTTGAACAAACGTCCGTATCATGAAACATGAACTGTTTTGATAAAATGTAATTAAACCTTCTACCCCAACTGAGAGAATAATCCTCATTTGAAAGACACGGGGCTTAATTAATTTAAGGCTACATATAGAGGTCGAATAAGCCTCGTGAACTGAGAGTCCGTTTGCAATGTTCACCTGATAATCTAACATTTACAGATTGCGTTCCAACGAAGACACAAACACTACTAAGTGGTCATCAACACACTAAACAAAACATATCATTATGGCCGACCATTACACACAGACTCACACCAATATGAGCACAAGAAAGGGACTAATAAAGACAATGACTCATGTGAGCGTCAAGACCATGCACAGGCACATAAAATGACAGCAAAGCCTACATGACTGTGTGTGCAATGATAGGTCTGCTTGGCCATCTTTGATCTGTGTTTTATTAGAGGCCTGGGGAAGACGCTGCTGAGTTGGAAAACATGTCATGGAGCTAACAAACTCTGCAGGGAAGTGTGTGCATGTATGTTGTGTGCCTCACAATTTCATTCCACTCAAACTAATTGAGTAACAGTTCATGTCAGTGTGTATGTGCGAGCGTCTATGCAAGAGGTAGTGTCAGTGCAACAAATAAATTGCATCCTGTGATGAAATTCATTTGGTACAATGCTAATGCAGAGAACCAGTGCAATGATACACTGCAGCACCAAAGCCAGGTCTGAGATGCAAACGCTGTTTGTGAAGGAGCACATTCCAATCTCTGCAGTGCAACCTTTTCTGTGCAAACCCGTGACCTCAGCAAGGGAGCGAAAACAAGCTTCTCTAAAGGAACAAAGCAGGAACTACAGTCATGCAATCACAAGGACTTAAATATACAATGTAATGTAGAACATTTGCTCCAAGTAAAACTGGAATACATTTACGGTCCTTGCCAAAAAATTTTAAGAGACCGGAAAGAGGATCCGAGTAAGAATTCAGGAATGTGCGTTTGTCTTTTAATCAACCGTCCTTTTCAGCAAATGTCTTTTTATTAGATCAAGAACATTGTTAGACAAAACAAATTACAGATAGGAAATAAAATTTGTAATTATGCGTATTTTAGGTAATTAACTCATGTTACACAGAGAGGAAGTCTTACTTTAGCCAACAAAATATTTAAGATCACAGACCTACTTGTGCAGTAGCTATTAAGATGATGATAGACGAATACTAATTATTTAGGTTTACTTGCAACCTTTGATTTCATGTAACAGGTGATGATGTTCTTATTCTTTTCAGATGAAAATACTAATTTCTTTTTAAAAAGTCATGAAAGCAAACACATACAGCAAGAAAAACCCTAAGAACAAACATTAAACTGGATGAAGGAGTGTTTTGTGTACTATTGTTATCTGATGAGCACAACCCAATTTTAGGAAGTAATGCCTGTTGGATTTTGCGATTGCCACCTCCGTACCCAATGCCGTAAGAGTACGAGAAATGAGTGAATATCTAATGAGATCAACCATAAACAATCTAATTTTGTATTTTATCAACACAGTTAAAAACAAACAAACATTATTTTTCCTCCCTAGCTTAAGAACAGCAGCTCAAGATTTACTGCAACATGTTAGATAAAGTACAATGCTCGGCTGATCTTTATTATTTGTGTTATGTTCAAGAAATGTTTGCTGACTACTGTCTTCAACGTCACCTCTATCCATCTGCTTTCATGCTGCACTGTGCTCACCAGGCTGAGAGGCTCTCTTAGGTTGACGTCTCATGTCCTTCCTTCTTCCCCTTTCATTCTTTCTCCCTGCCCAGCTCGCCCCCCCTCACTTACCCTTTTCTGTGCTAAATAGGTACTCCAGTTTTGGAGTATTTCCTCCCCTCCCTCCCTTAACTTTTGTTCCATTTTCTTTCCACCTTTCAGCCTTTATCTCCACATGCATGTAGCTACTTCAGGTAAGACAGGTAGACATAGCACTTTACTAGAATTACTCTCTTTCTCACCGGTCCATCCAAAGAGCTATTGTGTTGCTGAGAGGCTTTGAGTGGCCATAGAGTGCGTCTGTGGAGATCAGTTTCAAAACAACAAAGCAGAGGTCTTGGGCAGTGTCTCCCATCTTGTTCCTAGCAGGTAACGACAGACTCACTACATGACAGGCTGAGAAGAGAGTCTGTGAGTGAGGGCTTGTTATGTAGACTGTATGTGCCCCTTTAGTTCATCTTAACTAGCCTGTGTGATCACAAGTACAGAGAAGAACAGAAGCTCCGTGTCTCTCTTGCTACATAATGAGTGAGTGCAGTTTCAGGTGTGACAAAGCAGGATAAGCAGTGATTTATGAAACTGTCTTAGATGGGCAAAAACGTGTCTCACCAGAAAAGAAAGGAGACACCAGAGAATAGTTATACAGTGTAATGATGCGTCTTATAACAAAGAGCAGCACCTGAGGGAAAAGGAAGAATAATGCACACATACAGTGACAAAGATAGACTTTTATCCTACTACAAAGACCTTTGGTCTGACCTGTCACAGATTATTAATGACTGTTAATGTACACCGCTTTGTTAGTTTGTGTTTGCGTGTGGCCCGCGCCCACTGATCATATGGAGACCAGAAATTAATCGTAGATGACCAAACAAATTTCATAAAGGCCCCGCAGATTATTTTCCTGTTGTTGTTTTAAATATTAATTCTTTAAGAACGCAATACATATGTCGTTTTGCAAACATGCACTGATTGAGTAATGATTTGCAATTTACTTTATTACATCAAACACACGAGTTGAAATAATATGTTACACATTACACTGAAGAATACTGTGAGCTGCAGACAAGATATTTGAAAAGGGATGGCAAATGCACCTTAAGTTTGGAATATTTTATGTTGAAGATTTAAGCCATATTCCAGTAGCAGTAAAACACCAATGAATTAAAGCTAACTGTGTCTGCACACAGCTTCTTCCTCCTTACCAGTCCCTGAAAGACATCCTCTGTCTTTGCAGACAGAAGCTGGAGTCTTATGGGACACAGAGCGCCATAGCGGCTGCTCGCTCTCCTAGTAAATCACTGACCCAGAGCACAACTACTGTACACACATAACTCCCCGGAGAAGCGCAGATACAGCCTGTGAACCTCATCACTCAGTGAGGGCAGAGTAAAGAGCGATGAGAAATGTCACAGGGGGGCTACCCCCACCTCCTTTCCTGAGTGACCACCACACTGCTCTTTAAAGTGCATCCTTCCTTTCCTCCTCTTTCCTTCCCATGAGGGATCAACAATCTGAAGAGACTGGCTAAGGTGCGCTGGGGAGTCCTTCACTTGGGCAATAGACCAAGCTTCAGCTACTTCAAAGAAAGAAGGAAAAGGAAGGATGGAAGAATCTTTTTTTGTTTTTTAAAAAACATACTATATGATACGTCTCATCTGTCACCCATCTCTCCACTTCTTTGCTTTCTGTCCTTTTTCCGGCGTCTCAAAAAACTCTCGTCCAGAAACAGATCCCATTACATGCCATTATACACACTCAGACTCTCTCTCTTTCACATGCACACACACATTAATACAACTGAGAACAGAGTGCAGGAGGTATTGTGGGTACAGATCAAAATTGGCAGGATGGTCTTTGTGTAGGCAGATTAGATAAAAAAACAAAACAAAACACTAATGGCATTAAGCCGATGGCCTGAAAGCCACAGTCACACTGACAACCACTCAGGGGAATACACACCCGTCCCCAGTGACAGAAAGAAGGAGCCACTGACACATCAGAGGCGGGGATCAGGTTTTCTGTTTTTGTGGCGATGGTTCTATATCGGAGCTAAAAGCTACATAACCAGGCACGTTTATTTTTGTACCATAAAGCCCAGAAAAGTATTCTCGAAACACAGATTCACTTCACAGTAGGACAAGGTCACACTGAATGAGGCCCCACATCTGCCTTCCTGACCTCAAGCTCAAAGTTGTAGAGCTCATTACTGTTGGCATAGTGTACAACTAGCCTATGTTCCTCAGTACATGTGCATACATGAATGAGTGTGTTCAAGTGTGTTTCCAGTGTCTAGAGGTACAAATACATCCAGATGAGAACATGGGAGTCATATTTCCTTCAAGAAGCCATCCACCTAAAGCAACACACACACACACACAACTAATGCTAATCAGGATTAGGTTTCATGTGCTCTGGAATGTGTGTGTATATGCGAATATGTCACTAGTGCTGGGGGAATTGTAGAAATTGGTAAGTCATCTGTTCACGCATGACGACTTTAGGTCATAGCGGAGGCAAAATACAATCCACTCACATAGTGGGCATGAGATTATTCTCGTAACTGAGCTTTTAATCAATGATATATTAGCAGGGTAGCGTTATGATGGAGATGATTACTTGGGAATTTTTCCCCCCTTCTGGTGCAATTTTCACAACAGCAGAGATAATCGATTTGCTACAACTGAAACTTCCAGCTTTAATTCACAAGCTAAAGCAGCATATTAAATTACATGTTCACTAATGGAGAAGGCTTGAGTGTATAACTCAGATGCAAGTTGATACAAGTAAAAATGGGACAATAATTCATTCATACTCCCAAAAACCAAAGATTTCTTTTTCCTCCCCTCAGATTTCCAATAACATGTTTGGCCACAATTAGAGCCCCTCTGGTATATCAGGACTGAATCAGTATAGTGTGTTACAGAACACAAATCTCCAGAGCGCCTCAACTTGTAAAGCAATCTCACACAGTGCTACAGTAATATACTAGTGCATCTCATCTTCCTCTTTACAATGTTCCATAGGTTCTCATTTGGGTTCAGGTCAGCTGATTTGGCTGGCCAATCACAGACAATAATAACATGATCAGCAGCATGGTAGCAGTTTTGGGACTGTGGCCAGGTGCTAAGTCCTGTTGGAAAAGGAAATTGACATCTCTATAAGATTTGTCAGCCAATGGAAGCATGAAGTGCTCTAAAAATCTCCCGGCAGTTGGCTGTGTTGACTTGGATGTGATAAAAAAAAAGAAAAGTAACAACTGTTAACATCAGCAAGTGACATATCCATCCTTGCCACTGTTCCTTCAGACTCCAGGACCTTGATTTTCAAATGAAAAGCAAAATGTACTTTCATCTAAAAAGAGAACTTTGAACCACTGTGGAATTTTTTCCAGTTTTATTTCTTTTTAAACCTGGTAAGATGTTTCTGATACTGTGTCTGAGCGGTTTAATATTAGGAATGTGACAGTTGCTGCTCCTTTCCAGAAGAGATCAACCTCAGTCAGCTCTTTGTGGAGCTCTCACCAGTTCTTGAATGGACTTTTCTCGACAAGGTTAGGGTACACCTTTTCCTACCATACTTTTCCCTTGTAGTCGGCTTGCTTTGAAACGTGACTCTTAAAACAGCCAGCCTTTTCAGCAATGACCTTCTGTGCCTTACTGTCCTTAGAAGGGTGTTGATAATCGCCATCTGAACAGCTGTGAAGTAACCAGGCTTCTCTGAGAGAGAAGACTGGACAAGCTTTTATACTGCTTGATTGGCAATTTTCTCAAACTTAAAATATTCTAATAATCTGGGATACTGGACTTCAGATATCAGAGAGTTTTACATGCAATTAATATAGAATATAAGTCTATATTTTTTAACCAAACTACCAAAAATATATTTTCATAATATCCTAATTATTTGAGATACAAGAGTATGTGGGAGTGCATTGACATCTGGGATTATTAACATTAAAATAACTATTATTTCCCAAGTACTAACAAAACAGACACTGGATTAAATACTTAGACCAACATTCTTTGTGCTGTTTGGGGCAAAGTTTTATCTCACTATCTTGTTTTTAGTGTCATTCAGATTATTTTGGCATCTTGGCTCACAGTAAAAATCTCATACCAAACCACTGCCAATAATCAGTTGTGTTCCATTTGCTTACTTACTTACTGACATTTCCTGAAATGCAATGGAAAAATCGTACATGCACTGGGAGCTACTTCTGATTGTTGTTTCAGAGGCTTTAAAGCTCTCGTGACAACGCTGTATAAAAAAAACTTGTGCCAGAAGAGAAAAATCTGTGATCCATACTGATGGATTTAACCTGACAGTGAAGGTGGTTAGAAGTGCAGACTCTTGCTGGAGCACAAACTCAGCAGTTTGCATGCTTGCAATACTTTAAAATAAACCACATATTGTTTAGTTGATCACAGATGGTTGATAAATTAAAACTTTGTGTGTTTGTGTTTGAGAAGTGAGAAGGAGCGAGAATGCAGACCATGTCTGTGTGCCAGTATTTGTTAAGTTCATCTTTGGGAACTGAGCATTTTTTCCCCCATACTTGTTAGGTGAAAAGCCAAGAAAGAGCACCGGCCATATATGACTATCTTCTGTACTCATTTTTCTCCCCCCCTCCCTCTCTGCCTCTGGTTTTCCCCCCACATTGATATCTGATCTGCACTATTTTAAAGCACCTTCCATATTCTGGTTTTTCTAACCTGCTGAGAACACTGGCTTATGTTACACATTGTATGTCTCTGTGTGTGAATTATATGCTACCTCTCCAATGGATGTGTGTATTGAACTTGCCTTGGTGAAAAATACAGAGAGGTGAGTTTCACTGCCAAGGATCCAAATAGGGAACTTTGGAGACTTGAGGAACGCCCCGACCTGCAACACACACACACACACACACACACACACACACACACACACACACACACACACAGAAAAGGAATGCATAACCTGTGAGTGTCTATTTCAGTAAATTTCATCATGAATCAGTAATTGCTTGAAATGTAACATGCAGATTTTCCATTCAACATTAATATTTAAATAACAGCGGCATGTTATTTCTCTAAAACCCTCGACAATAATATGCATAATGAAATGCTGTAAAATGACAATGATAACTTAAACCGCCATGAATAGCATATAAATGCGCTGCTTTGTAACGGCGATCTTAAGAGCTCTTTAGTTACATTGGCAACCATCTACTTGCCATTAACCTATTACAGCTGCTTACTCACTTTACCTGTTCACAGGCTCCATATCTCAACTTCAGCTATTTTTGGCTTGCTTATATTGATAAATGAGCATTCCTGTTTTTCAAGCCAGCTGAATTATTTTGTGGTACAAGCATTTTTATACGTTTTCGTTGTGATTGGTCAGCCTTTCAGTACACGTTTTCCAAAAATAACTGTTCCTTCCAAACATATTTTCCCCTGGGAGTACAAACTTTGGCCTATGGTTCACAGTTTGAAATGTCAGAATTACAACTAACAACAAGTGTTTGTGTCTTTATTTGTATTTGTAGTCCTCCTTTCAGTTTTCACAATGGGCGTCTTTATTTGCATTCAAGCTTTCTTGAACAAACACAAATCCTCTGAAAGCTCACAAATGACCACCACTGGACAATTTGTTTATACTTTTAAATTATGCTTCGTGAACCTACAGAAAAAAGTTGGCAAGCTGTGTAAAATGTAAATGAAAAAACTGAATGATTTGAATCCATTTCAACTCCATAGCTAATTGAAAACATCTTTAATGCTGGAACTGTAGAAAACTGTAGTGGTTTTTGAAAAACAGAATTGGGACAGCAGCTTTAAGAGACTGGAAAAGTTGGGCAATACTAGACAATCACTTTGTGGAGAATTTTATAACTGATTAGAAACTGGAAACAGTCAGGATGATGGCTGGATATAAAAAGAGCACCCCAGAGATGCTGAATCTTTCAGAAATAAAGATGTGGAAGGCATCATCATTTGTTGAGAGACCATATGGTCATAATGTTAAATAATTCAAGAGTGTTTCCAAACATAAACTACCAAAGACTCGGGGCATTTCATCATCTACAGTTCGTACTACGGCCAAAAGATTCAGAGAATCTGGAAACATATCTGTACGCAAAGGACAAACCAGAAAACTAACATTTTTCTGATCACTATTATTATAAATGGACATAGACTATTGCTGGTAAACACAATTTGCAGCTGTATCCACAAATGCAAGTTAAAACTCAACTATGCAACCAGAGAAAAACAAACATCCTGACAAATCCACATTTAAAATTCCTTTTTGGAAATCTTGGACATTGTGTCTCTGAGGAACAAATGAAATGGACTGTCTGGCTTGTTATCAGCATGAATTCAAAATTCAGCATCTATGATGGTATGGCATTATGTGTTTGCATTGGTGCATAAAGTAAGGGCATCTCAACTTAATTCAAATGCATTTATAAAGCACAAAAAACTGAATAGATAAGAATGTGCTAAACATAGGAGCACAGGAGACACAATGGGCAAATCAGACACTCAAATGCCAATTAGTACAAATAAGCTTTGACTCAATGAAGGAACAGATTTGACTGTGAGGGGAATGCTGTTCCACAGTTTGGGGGAAACACAGTGAATGCATGACCTCTCCCAAGTTTAAATCTAGAGCGCAGGACAGTCAGAAGCATCCGATCGATTGAGCAGAGGGACCTGGAAGCAGCGCATTGATGTAAGAGGTTGGACATGTAATAATGAATCAGACCATGAAGGGCTTTGTAAACAAACAGAGCCTTGCACATCGGGCAAATAATCATTATTTCTTAGCAATATATGCAGGAATCAGTGCTACACTTGCTAACCACATAAAAATGTCAAATGGATTTTCAAGAAAGACCTCGCTTGCTTCACTAAGACAATCCTAAACCACAATTTGGACTCATTACAAAAGCATGGCTCTTTAGCGCCCCTGCAGGCCAATCTGTTGCAGAGCGGATATTTTTCAAAAGCCAATACAATTTCTAGGCTTCAAAATTTGATGTTCACGTAGTCAAATGACATGCAACTACATGTAAGTTTCATTTGATTTGAAAACGATGTTTTGTGACATTTTAGAGAGCTTCCAAGCTTTGTGAAAATGTAAGTGTATCTGTGTCTGTACCTTGCAGTAGCGTAGTGATTCCATCAGTGTGAGAAAACCAACACATGCCTGTTTATGAATTCCCTGTAGTTCTGCAAGACAAGAATGGGGAGGAAAAAAAAAAAACAACAACAACAACAAAATAAGAATTCCAATGATGTCAAACTGGTATTCATTTTTAGTTTTGTGCAGTGCTGTGAGGTTTAAGAGTTATGACAGTCTGGTGACCAGAGTTTAAATCTTAGACCACAAATGACTTCTGCAACTCTCATATGTGTAGATGTTTCTTTTGTGCGGATTTGGTGTCTTTAAGCATCTCCGTGCAATGCTTAATTGAAGTCTTACTCATTCCAGAGCACTCCCTGTCTCCATCCCAGACATTAGAGACAGCATGACCAGTTATAAGAAGGTTCACCAGGCTTTGACTGCAAAAGAGGGGAAAAGACGCATCAAGAGGGTGAAAAAAAAGAAGAAAAAAAAAAGAAAGAAGATTTGCTTCACTACCTCCCATGGCCATGTACAGGATCTATGAGAGGCTCCATTGTGTCCTGGATCTCATTCCTTATATTTTCAATGCCCTGCACAAACAGAACCAAAGGAAATTAATGTATTTAATTTTTGGTTAAACTGATGAATGACGATGATTTAATGTAAAAAATCAAGGTCTTAAAATTCAGTAGCAGTTTCATTCACATCATAATTATTTCAGTATTGCATTTCTTTACCTTAGTGAGGATGACAGAATAAAGGAAAAGCAAGACTCCACAGCACCCCCTCCAGGTGTGGTAGAGAGACAGCACCTCCTCTCTGAGATGGGCCACTGACATGACCGTCCGTTTGCTGCAGGAGGGAAACAAACACAAGAATGATGTATGAAACACATGTGCTGGGCTTCAGGAGGTGTCAATTTGACAAATGCACTAACTGAGTTTGTGATGCCCAGATGCCCTTTCACAACAGGGCAGGCATCAAATAAATGAGAGGTTGAAGAATAATCTGATCTTTTGTTTGGAGCCACTTCCCTCCTTTGTTCAACCTTGGAAAGTTTGGTAGTGAAGCTATTCGTCTTGGTTTGCGTGCACTTCCTCACAGTGAGTTAGCACTGCTTTTTGCTGACTACCGTCTCAACTGCCAGTGCGCTATTTGATGAAATTTCAATATTTGTCTGGCAAACACACCACTGCATTTATTTGGCTTGTGTTTGTGTGGCAGACGGTGTGAGAGAAAGGTAGTTCTTTTTTATTAGGCAATCAGTGAAAATGCTGAATCAGCAAATTGTGAGCAGTGAGTGAGTGAAAAAGGTAACACCGATGTGAAAGCCAATTCTTGCAGGCTTAGATTAATCTAGTTGAAATGTGCTGCTCTCTAGTACAGTAATGCATATTGACATCTGTCCCACATTGACTTACAAAGTCCAAATCCCTCCAGAATACCAACAGTAATTACTTAATATCAGGATTTTATGGGAATTAAAGAAGCTAATTGTTATATATGGACAGAACATTTACTGTCACTTACTGGAGAACACTGTGAAATTGCTCAAAGCCAAGCTCCTCAGCAGCCAAAGCAGCTAGGCACAATAAAACACACAGAAACCATAGTGTTAGAGCATGTCACATTAAAATACTGGATCAAGTGATTAGTCATTAAAAATTTCTATTTAACAATTAAATATTAAGACAAGTCTTCATTTAAACAGTAAAAATACTTCTGCAGTTTCATTTTCAACGTGCATCTTTTATGGAAATGTGACAGACGTAGGACTCACTGGGTTGCTGTTCCTGTGGTGGCTGACTGCTTGCTGGCTCTGGCATGTCCTGTGTTTGCGACTGTGCCTGTGTGATTGTTTGTGTGCTAGTGTGTGGGCTCTGTCCTTTGGCCCAGGTCACCAGGCAGAACCCCGTAGAGGTGCTGGAGCAGACAGACTCCAGGATTTCGCTTAGCGTCGAACAGAGTGCCATTTTCTGCTCCTCCTCTAACATACACAAACATAAAACGTGCTTTAAAAAAAAAAAACAAAACAAAAAAAAAAACCCAAAACCAGGCAATTCAGTGAATGAGTTTTTTTTTTTTAAGAAATTACCTGACATTTGTCTCCAGTTGGAACTCTCTCTGCTAAAGAGGACATTTTTTAGGAGGAAAGCCTGCAAAGAAACAAACTCTGTAACCAAATTTGCAAGAAATATTGCATGGTGCAATGTGCTTTATCTCTTAGACATTGTTTGTCCAAAATCAGCAATCACAGACTAACAGAAACTAATATTTACTTCATTTTATACAAGTAACCATTTGTATGGGGCAGTGTTGGGACTAACGCATTATTAAGTAACGCGTTACAGTAACTACGTTATTATTGTGGTAACGAGCACGGTAACTAGTTATTATGCCAAAACCAGGAACGTGTTACTTGTTACTGGGATTTAAATATGCTCGTTATTCGTTACTTCGTGTGGTGGCTATCGCGGAGCTTCCACAGATTCAATAACATTTGCAAGTGGTGAATGCCAGCAGGTGGATGGAGGAAAAGGGAGGCAAGAGGAGAGACCCGAAGCGGCTGCCGGTCCGAGTGTCAGGTGAACTGAACTTCAGGTAAGAAGTTATGACCTGCAGTCCATCTGGGTCAGATATAAACCAAGTTTAGGTGGAGTTTATTTTCGTTATGCTGACTTTTTCGTACTGCGTGCTAGCTAGCATGACAGAGTTTCTATACAGCTGGGTGGGTGCTATGTTACTGATGTTGAACTTTATTTTGTTCATAAGGTTAATTATTAGAGTTGCCAACCGTCCCGTAAAAAACAGAATCGTCTCGTATTCAGAGAAAATATTACGCGTTTCGTATTGAGGTGAAAAGGAACAGTTTGTCCCGTAATTCAGCTACAATGAAAAAGACACAAAGCTGGAGTTATTCTGTGTTTACGCTGCACAGCTGCCCCTTTTTCCTCTCATTCTCTCCTCTCCTGTTTCTACTTCAATCATAAAACTTATCAGGGATCAGCGTATCGGCTTTAGCGCAGGTGGCAGAGCAGGTCAGCCACTAATCAGAAGGTCGGTGGTTCGATCCCAGGCTGCTTCCTGGCTGCATGCCAAATATCCTTGGGCAAGATACTAACCCCATGTTTGCCTACTGGTGGTGAGGGCCCGGTGGCGCCAGATTAATTTCTAGTACAGCTGATGTTTGCTGGAGCCACAGCTGTAAAGCTGCTGGTCATGATGTCAGTTTGGTTATGTGGTGAGAGGGAAACATGAAGATGAAACCAGGAGACGTCCTTACTGAATCATCAGAGCTGAACAGGTGATGGAGAAACAGGTTTACCTTTTAGGTGACATGAATGAGTTGAAGGGAAGTTATGAACTGTTTCTGAGAGACAAACAACACCAGGATCCTTTTTTTACTTAGCTGACAGCTGGTAACTGTGCAGGGGCGGGTCTAGCAAAGTGTTGCCATGGGTCCATGTAGGGCATTAACGGGGAAAGGGGGGCACAAGGAAATACTTTTCTTTCTTATTCTCATTTAAAATGTCTAGCTTTTAAAAAAATAATTATCTGAGTTTTTACAACAAACGATTGATAGATTGATGCATATATATATACCATCAGAACAGTGTACATCACTGTCACAACAGCGTTTGTTTTCATTCAAAGGCTTTATGATTTTTCCTATAATGGTGGGCTGGTCATATTCCCCGGGACGATTTTTTTTTTGTCCCAGTCCAGCCCTGTATGCAGCTCATCTGCAGTCTGGTGTTACCTACATCTTCCTATTCCGAAGGCAGAATTTCCGAGTTCTGAGTACAATCGAAAACACCTCGACTGCAGTTTTTGTGTTGGATGTAAAAAGCAGGCTAGAATCATGCGGCGGTCAACGACGGTCCAGGCATGGGATTTCTCTCGTGGAAATGTGCACATTATTTTTTTCCTTTCTATTGGTAGGTGGCACAGTGCACTTGTGGCAAGTAAGCAAGCTAGAAGACTGGCAAACTTGCTGGGTATCCAGTTACGGAAGCAACACATTAACAAGAGAATTCTGAGTAAAACCAAAGTTACTTTCCCTAGTAACTAGTTACTCTGAAAGTAACGAGTAACTTGAAGTAACTGAGTTACTTTTGATAGAAGTAACTAGTAATGTAACTAAGTTACTAATTTAAAGTAACTTACCCAACACTGGTATGGGGTGGCCAGTTATACAAATTTTATTTTTGATCAAAACAAGATGGTCAAGATTAGATTTTTCACAATATTTGTCTCACTTTGTCTTCTTTTATAAATCCAGTGTACTTTTTTTCCTCATGATGGGATCTATTATACTTTTCCTTAATGGTGGATGTTTACATAAAACAAGGAATATGTTTCAAAATGTGAGGTCAGCATATGTGCATATAACGCCTCTTAGCTAAACGCTCAGGTGCTCTAAAGTGAGCCACACATGTCTGGCTGTGAGTAGCCCTACCTACTGTTAAATAACACTCTGTGTTTTAAAACAGAAAATTGTGTTCAAGGGAGGGTAAAAGTGGCTAAAAATGTTTTATAGAATGTGGATAAACTGAAGAGCTACACTACAGCCCAGTGTAAGATAAAATACAATTATTTTAAACTATAAGTCAAACAGCTATTTTTGAGACGAAGACCACATCTCCTTTAAAGCAGAAAACCTTATTGTCATCACATAACAGTTGGGGCACATTTAGTTCAGTTTGCATTTATTATAATCTCAATTTTAACCAAAATAATTGCATACAGATATTTTATCATAAATGAGCAGGACAAATTGTCAGAAGGCTGAATACGATCTTACCTGGACAGGTGCAATTACAGCACAGGGCCCTCCTTCAAACTGCTCCAGTGCTGTGAGCTCACTTTCACTAAAAACAAATCCTGTGATAAACAGCAAAAAGATTTTGTGTCAATAACAACTTACAAAAACAAAACAAACAAAAGGATATCCAGCTGAAGATCTGAGGGCCACAGACAAAATCAGGGCGTAAACCTCAACAGGCAGGTAAGTATTTATACTTTCATTTTCAGTATTTTACATTTTAACTTTGTTTCAGCTAGAATTTCAAACAAAATCACTGCTTCCTGTCTTTTGGTCTTAAAGTCTGGATACAGTGGATTATTGCTTCATACCCCTTTTGGGGGAAATTAGTTTAAACTCTTATCAACATACTGAGAAAAAGTATCATACCTTGGGCCCATCTGCGGAAAATGGAGACAGACACTCCACTGGAGGGTCTCCCCCAAACCAAATCCACCACATCTTTATTTAACTCTGACATGTTAGCTTTCAGTGTTGGATGATCCAAAGTCAGTCCCTCTTCAGTCCAACAGCCAGGTGGAGAAAAGATAGGTCTGTTTACGCCAACTTGCTTTTTCCTCTTGCTGCTGACAGTTTACTTTTCCGGGCAGGTCGAAACCTGTGGCATTGGCCACAAGCTGCCTGTACACGACAGCCTGACTACAAGTACTGACAGCACACTGGCGGGTAGGAATGACATCAACGTAACCACAGAAGCCTACCAAGTGATAGAAAAGACACCGTGCAGTTTATGAGAAAAACACATATTCATGTTTCGGTCTGTGGCGGAAAATGTCCATTAGGAATGGCAGATTACTTTCATATCCTCGATGAAGACCAACTAGTTTTTTACTTTGGTAAATGAATACTAATTTATACTTCCCGGGGTTATAAACCAGCTAAACATCTACCCGTTACTTAACGGCAATTTAAGAATCGTTTATTAAAAACTGATAACTAGATAACAATTTTCTTGTTTTTGGCGACGTTGTTACCTTGCAAGACATTTAAGAAAATAATGCACCAAATTTTGATCTTAAGAACCGAGTTAGTTTGGTAATGTCAACAGTTAGCATTAGCATCACTACTAGCAGCTAATTTTTCATTGCTTTGTCACTCATTTACTTTGCACATTAAAACGACGGCTAGAATCGTTACATGAACTCGTAGGTTTTCGTTAGCTTTATATTAGAGGCCTTAATTACCTTAATACACAGTCCGGTAATGGTATCCTGTATTGATGAAATTTTCTGGTAGCAATTTCACCGTCAACCGCGTCTCTGTCATTCGTTTATTTACAACGGAATTGTGTGGGAAAAAGAGAAGAGCGTACAATTGACGTACTTGCCCATTGGTTGAAATCCAGAAAGTTCCAGATGCGTCAAGGGCTGCGGCGTCAGCGCGTCGCCTCAATAGTCTAGAGACTTGTCAATCATATTAAAGAACCCCGCCCATAAATGGAAAGTGGTTTAACCGAACTAAAGCTCTCCTTAGCAACTTGGAGAAAAAAAAAATATCATTATTAAAGTCTCGGAAATCTTCTCAATTAAATATTTTTTAAATAAACGGGCTCATACCAACAGGCATATAAAATATCCTCGTTCAGCGTTTCATTTTACCAGCTTTAGTCAGGACCTTTGCTTTTTTGGCCGCTACCCCTCTCCGTAGGAGCAATAGAGTCACCATCCGGCGCATGTGCACTGTATACTTTAAGCTAACTTTAACTTACTGTCCACGCGTGTTTAGAGTCTCACTTTGGGAAAAGTGGAGTTTGAGCCCAGGGATTTTAGAAATATACGACGCGTTTTTCTTCAGAATGGGTGGTCAAGCTAAGGGAAAAAAGAAAAATAAACCGAAGAGGAAAGATAACCGTCCAAACAGGGGTGAGTTCACTGGTTTATCATTTTATTTACTGTGTATAACGTCAAATTCGTACACACGTTTATAGAAAGGAAGAACTGTTATGTTTTGTTTTGAGTGCAGCTCTAATAAGAACTATTGTTACACGTGCACTTGTGACATCTCAGCAGATGAAGGATTTGTTGGTTTATCACCTCAAGAAAGGATGAAGGTAAGAATGCAAGAAAAAGCCAAGAAGAAGACAGCGGAGAAGTACTCAGTAGAGCAACTCCTACAGAAGGTAATGTTTACTACATATCCACAACAAGGGCAGGACCCAAATATGTCATTGCCTTAATATCCTTTTATTCTTTAAATTCTAATCAGCTACTGAGCTTTCCTTATGTACTGTGGTGTACAGACTGAAGAATGCATGGACAGTTTTGACTTTGAAATGGCCAGCCTTTTCTGTCGAAGAGCCCTGGATGTGGAGCCCACCAACCTGCAAGTTCTAGACATGCTGGGACACGTTTCCTCTGAATTAGGAGACACACAGAAAGCTAAAGAAATATCCTTTCTCGCTGCTTGTGTCCATAATTTTGTAATTTCACTACACTGCTGTGATAATTTCATTCTACTCTAATGCAGTGATTGTTGTGGCTTTCTTGACTCCCCTCTCACGTATTTCTACGTGCTGTGGAGCTTAGCCCAGATGTTGGCCACAGTAAGTACATGTACCTGGGACAAATCCACACAGGCCGGGAGGCTGTGGACTACTATACCAAAGGCATACAAGTCCTACTGAATACATTGGAGAAACAAGGAACAACAACAGTAAGTGATTACACATAGGACTACCCCTCTCTGTTTCTCTGGTTATGGAAAGTGAACTAGATGTCATGACTTTGTGTTCAAGGCTCCTGATTTTTTTTCATTTTCACAAGAGGGTGCTATTGGACAATGCATGTCTTAGTGACATGCATTGTTATGACAGATTTATGTCAAACCTATAAGCATCCTGTTGTTTAACTGTTACTGCAGACCTGTATTACTAATTTTAGATATTTACAAAACACTTTATCGACACTACAATGCACTAAAAACTATGAACTGTGAACTCAACTTTGAAACAAAACAAATTTTACACCGAAAATGTGAAAGAGTAAAATGGTAGTTTTGGAAATGGTCAGATGATGGTAGTTTTACAACTTCTGTCTTTTTTCCCCCTCAAATATAGTTATTTATTTAAAAAAGAAAATATTGCTCATTAAGCTTTTTGCAAAAGCAAAGATAAAATGTTTTCTCATTTAGAGGACATAATAATGTGCCATGCATTACAATGTTAACATTAAATTAGAACAAATGGAAGGAAAATAGAATAGAAGAATAAGGTTAAAAAGGTTAGGATACATTGTATTAATTGCACATGTATTAATGGTCAATTTTACATTCACTTATTCAATATTGTTGTTGTTTAACTTTGTGACACCATGTTTATTAATATCATTGTGAGGTCTCTTTATTACTCTCATTCAGATGTCTTAAATATATTAGCTAGAAGTGTCACTTCTAGCTATATAAGTGTGTCAGTACTCAATAACTGTGACAATGAGTCAACATGAACAGAGCAATGACTCTGAAAGTAAATTGGATAAATTTAATTCACGCAGTTTGCAACTCTGATGTTACTGCTTCCTTCCTGCTGTGACATGTTAATATGATTTCAGAGGAAAAGGCTTATTCAGATGGTGTCCCTTTTTATTCTGATCATTTCAAAAAGAAAACCTGTCTTAGATTCTGTTTCATATAAGTCTCGTTCAGTCTCTTTTGATTTGTAATGAGTAATATGAACTTTAGAAACTAAAGAAGTCTGCCCTTTGATTCATTCAGGCTCTGGCTGGAGCTGCTGCCCCACCAGATGAGGACCCCGAACTCCCCACAGAGAAGGATGTTAGTGTAGCCTACTGCTCCATCGCTGAGATTTACTTAACAGACCTCTGGTACTGGAGCACACAGAGTTATGCACTTGACACTGATAGGCCTGCCTTTGGTAATATTTTGAGATTTTCTTTTTCTGTGTGTGTGTGTGTGCATGTAGCATGGAGGAGGGGGCTGCCGACAAGTGCAGGGAGTTCATAGAGAAAGCATTACAGTATCGCCATGACAACCCAGAGGCTCTACAGCTTATGGCCAGTTACCTGTTCAGTACAGAGAGAAACCAGGTCAGTCCTCTCTCTCTCTCTCTCTCTCTCTCTCTCTCTCTCTCTCTCTCTCTCTCACGCACACACACTTGAGATGAGTTATCACCACATTAAAGCGGGAATCTGCTGAGTTAATTATTCTGAATCGTATGCGATTAATCAGCAGATGGACAGGTCATGCCGATAGGAATGTTAATTACTGGGCGGATCATTAAGGTCATGCAGTCATCTGCTAAAAAGAGAAAAGATGAGGGAAAAGCATATTGGACTAAATTTAGAAAACATTCCACAGGACCTTTTGAGTGTAACATTTGACAGTGAGTTTAGAACAATATCCTAAATAAACTTTCTGTATTTTTACATTACATGTATATTTGTGCATGCGGGAGACATTGCTAAATGAAGAGCATCTTAAACCACTGTTAATAGAAGGCATTCAAGGCAAAGGCTTTTTTGAAAGTATTTAAACATGTTTATTGTTTACTTGAAATGTAATCTAATTGAAATATGGCCTTAAATTACCACGTGGAAGTATTTGTTGGCAGTGCTGTCTGCCTCAATCATCCTCAACATGCACTGATGATACAACGAACAACATTCAGTTCACCTACCACTGTTTTTTGCAAGCTATATGTAATGGGCATTTTCAAACCTCTGTACTGTCTCTCCATACTCTCCATGCACTCATATCACCAAACTGAGCAGCGAAGGATCTGTAATACTACCTGTAAGCTGTAGGGGTCAGGCTGGTTCCAGTCTCACTTCACACCTTTCCACATCCTGTGACAAAGTCTCTTTTTCTTTTTAATTTTTTCTAAGAAACAAGAAAAAATAAATTGTTCCCAAATTAATCCAGGGGTTCTTGGTTTCTGTAGAAAATCCAATAGCTAGTCTGTGGAAGTAAATTATACAGTGGGATTAGTCTGTAGGAACTGATTTGTGTGAAGAGTGCATTCTCCAATTACTAACCCTTACTCCTTACTTACTCCTAACCCTTGCATAAGAAATGAAATGCATATTTTTTATAAAGCTTTTTATATTTATATGCTCTTTTTCTGTGTTCAGGAAGGCAAAGATTACCTGTTGAAGAGTGTTGGAATGTGGCTACCTGCGCTTAAACAGAGAGCAGCTTCGTCCAGCGCAGGGGAAGACATTCAGGTAGGCTGTAGCTGTGGGCTGGTATTTGTCTCACTTCCACCAGCCCCAGTAAGATCCTGGTTTATTTATAAAGCCCCTTTAACTAACAAGATTTTCACAGCATGCTATGCTTTATGCGCAAATATAAGGACAGCTGTACAGATTAAAAACAAAAAAGTAAGAGATAAAGAGGGAATGATAGAAGATGAAAGGTGGAGCACAGACTTCACAAACCTGTATGTATTTGTGTTAGAGTGCACAGAGAGAAAGCAAATAATAAATTCAACACCAGGAAGGGTTTTAAAGTATAAACAAGCAAAGTACAACGTGGAAATTGATAAAGGAAAAATGGCTATAATGTCAAAGCTGGATGGGCTTTGAATAGCTCAAAATAAATTGCAGATTCAAATAATAAAAAAAGTGATGTAAGAGGGTTTGGTGTGATGATTTGATACAATAATCCCAGTGACACCACTCTTATGACTCTTATCTTCGGGAGCAGGTTGATGTGAACACAGCCTGCTGACACTTTGGCTGTGATTAACAGCCACATAGCTGAAGAACGTTTTGTACCTTGAAATTGGATTGTGTTATTATCAGACAAAAGAAGAACTATGTTTGTGGATGCCTGTGAAAGCACTTACTGCAGAGGTGGTTGTATTGTCCTTGTTTTTTGTCTTCTTTCTTTCTCTCCTTCAGAATGAGATCCCTCCGTATGAGTCTCGCATCACCACAGCCAAACTGCTCATTGAGTCAGAGGAGTACGAGGTAAAATGTTTGCTGTGTCGTGCTCGTACACTCCCTTGTTGTTGTTGGTCTGTGTTTGTTTCGTGGTGGGAGGGCAGCCTGGCATTTTTTGCGTGTGCGCACATCTGTGTGTTTGTATGCTTTCCTTTCTGGTGAATAGCACTGAAGGTGGGAAGGCCATGCCTGGTCTTTATCCCCTCTGGAGTTTAGTGTCAATAATTGAAGAGTGGTATTTACAAAAAGGGATAGGGCTAAGGGGGGCACACAAGGGTGGAGGGATTGGGAGGAAGAGTAAAATAAAAAAAAAATAAAAAAAATTGAAGCTGTGGTCTGATGAATTGCGGCCATATCTCGAAACAGCATACTTCTCTACTAAATCACTCAGGAATTTCTGGTATTAATGGCCTTGATTTCAGTGGCTCACTGCCTTCAGTTCAGTGCTAAAACTCCTAACGCTGTCATTAACGCTTGAAGTCATTTTCGGTGATTACCGCCACACCAACAGCAGTTTAGCTACTTTCTATTGTGATCCAATGATTAATTTTCAGTCACTCTTGTTGGGTGGTTTATGGTTATTACTTACGGGAAATGAGAACAGTGTCCTTTTTCCCCCCCTTTCTTTTCTCCTCTTCCCCCTCCTCACACCCAAATAGCTCAGCTGCAGTTATATCTTTGGGTGCATGTGCGCGGGAGATGGGCTGTCAGGTGTATCAGTAAAATGACAACGTCTCGGTCCACAGTTTCTGACATGTCGTTTGTCTTCATCCTGCTGTTGGTGTCATGAAACCCGAACCACAAACCGCACCCATTCCTACTGCTTTATAACGTCAAATATTTTGCCATGTGCTCAAGTATGTGTACACACACACACACACACACACACACACACACACGTGAAGGGCTATTTGGAGTTTCTGGCAATTGCATTTAAGGGTGAAAGTAGAGTAAAGGCAAACAATTTTCTGTCTGTCTCTCCCAGCCTGGGATTTGGGACTTGGATTTGATAGGATCCTCTCAGCTCTTTGCTTCCGGTACTTCTCTGTCACACATACTCACACACACATTCTCTCACTTTCACATTTAGCATCTCTCACTTAGAAGGATCTATGCACAGTTTTATGCTCTTTGTAAACTTTGCGTAAAGTTGTTTACTTCCAGTAGAGTTATTAGTTGGAAGGCTGTCTTTCGAAAATGGTGCCAGAATATAACCAATTGTCTCTTTCTCCCCATTGAATAATTTGTTTGGTCCCCAAAGCTGGGCCAAGGCTTTGAAATTTGCATTAATATATTTGCCAAAAAATAACCCCAAACATATTAAATAATTTTTTTTCTTTGTTTGTTTTCTGTAACTGCATACAGCAACGTCTAGTAAATAAATGTTAATTTTAGAATGGCACAAGGTGTAGCGGTACTACCATGTTCTTTGGCAGAAACTTCATCTCATGGTCTTTGTCTGTACTTTTGTGTTATGTGGATTGAATTCAAATTAACTAGGCCACAATAAGGCAGTGTTAGTGTGGTTATTATAGTGCATAGTGGTGGGAAATAGAAGTTTACTCAAAGTCTCCACTCTTCCCCAGAAGTCTCCACTGTCTGGTCTTATTTTCCACCCCACAAATTCAGATCAGCACCAAAATTGAGCGGGTTCTTTCTTTGCCTTATGCTCTATCTCCCTCCACCAATTCTCATCAAAATGAGAAAGATTTTGCTGAAAAACACTGGGAAGATGTTTTCAAGACAAACTGTCTTTAGTGGGTAGACACTGTCACATCTCTTGGGCACTTTACTAGGTCATAGACCCGTCTCCCCACCGTCTTAAAACTCAAGGTTTCTTATGAGGGTAGGTGGTTGTCATTAAAAAGCGTCAGCAATAATAATGTCAAACTCAGAGCATGTGCAAATATTACAGTTTATTTATTTTTAAAATACATAGTTATCTTTTATAATAAAAATTTTGTCAAGACTGTGGCTTTCAGTTCTTTTTTGGAGGAAATCTTTAAAAATAAAAAACCTTTGCCACATGAAAAGCTGAATGTGATAGTAAATTTGACTGAGAAAGGGATAAGAGCATGAAAACCATGACATAGGCTGGTTGTACTTGTGCTCCATTGTGCGATTGTCTTGTTTACTTTAAAAAATGTGATAGAAAACATACCAAACACACCGTGTTAATAAATTCATGAAAACATCAGTTTCACAATTGCTGCTCTTCTCTTCAGTCAACTGTTTCTGCAAAACATGGATCTGTGCCACTTAAATTAGAAGAGGAGAAAAAAGTCACCAAAAAGGCTTTTGCGAGTCTTTTTTTCCTCCCTCTTTTGATTAGTTGAATAACTGCCAAGTTTGTTTGTGATTTCCAGAATGGAAATAGATTAAGAGCGCACGAGGGTGCTTGAAAGCAAAAGAAGTGAGAAGTGAGACAAATGTGTTGGTTTTATTGTCAAATATCCCCATATTTGTGAGAGCGCTTGCAGTGCTTAAACAGGTTTGTTATTGGTTTGATTGATGGAAAATTAATTAGGTTTTCATTTGGTTTTTGTCATTTGTCTTCATTAATGTTTGGTTCCAGCGTTTAATATGGGATACTTTGCTGCTGTTAAAAATCTTTAATCTGAATATATTTGATATTTTCAAGCAGTTTGAAGACCATGTTTTCTGAGGTTTCCTGATGTTTTATAGAATAAACTCTAAACAGTTTAATGCAATCAGTGTGGAGATGATTGGTTGCTTACTTGTTTGTTTATCAAGCAAAAATACCAACTATCATATGGTGCCCATCTTTTCCAATATGAGGGTCTCTGTAGTATATGGTAGGAAATATCATTAAAATAGTCACATCAGTCTTCAAGTTTGTTGACCTTTGAATGGGAGTGGGGGCATCAGTGATTTATAGGAATTATGTTAATATATATATTATTTACATACATAATTTATTTTGCTTTATTCTTCTATGGCATAGTTTGCACAAGGTGCTGCAAACATTTTAGACCAGACATCTCTGAATCTGCTGTTCCATCCCACAGGTGCTCTGTTGGATTGAGAGCTGTTGACTGTGGAGGCCATTTGAATGTATTGCCATGTTCAACAAACCACTGGGGTACACCGTGTTGTTCACATAAAGGAATTTACATGGTCACTAACAATACTTGGGTAGGCTATGATATTTAAATGAGGCTCAGGGGCCCAAGGCATATCAAGAAAATATCTCCCACACAATACACCACCACTTATCTTAGCATATCTTATCTTCTCATCAGACCAGGCTGTGTTTTTTCCAATCCTGGGTTGTTCAGTTTTGATGAGACTATGCACATTTTCCGTTTCCTGTTCTTAACTGACAGGAGAGACACCAGGCCTGGCCTTCTGTTTCTCTTCTGCATACTTTGGGTGTCATAAGTGGTTGTTTGAGTTACTGTTGTCTTTTTATTAGCTTGAGGCAGTTTGACTATTCTCTTCTGATGTCTGATATCTCATCAACAAGGCATTTTCTCCCAAAGAACTGCCACTCACTGGATATTTTCCTTTATCGGAGCATTGTCTGTAGCCTAGACACATTTGTGTAGGAAAATCCTAGTAGTTCAGCAGTTTGTAAAAATACTTCTGGCACCAACAACCAAACATTACAAGTCACTTAAATCACCTTTCTTTTCCATTCTGATGCACAGTCTGTAGCCTCAATGTATATCATTGGCTCATTAGATATTTGCATTAACTAGCAGTTTGAACAGGTGTGCCTAATAAAGTGGCTAGTCAATGATGTATTTTATAGTCTTGATTTAAAAAATCAAAAAACAGCGTGGTGACAGCGTTTTCCCTACTGTAACACGCGCACAAACATTACCGTGATCACCCATCACAACCACTGATTCACTTGCCACACAGCAGACAGACAGACAGACAGGTACCCTCCCCTGACAGCCATTCAAGTGTCTCTTAGCTGAGGCGTCACAGAAGCTGATGGGTAGTTACGCACCTTGTCATTGTCACTCTTCTTTGGCTGTATTTTATTTATTGAATGTTTCTGTTCTTATATTTATTTCACAATGTACAGCTTGTACTTTCCTATATTGCTTGCAAGTACAGTTAGCAGTGACATCCCCAGGATTTATTTACTTAAGTCTCGATGCCCCTGTTTACGTGCGTGTGCGTGCATGTGTGTGAGATATAGCTTGCCCTTGCTTGTAAAGTGATTTGTCTTTCTCCTGTCTCTGCTGTGCGCTCCAGTAAAATGATTCTGTTAAACAAAATTGCCTGAAGATTACACAAATGCAGAAATGGATACATGAGTACACACACACACACACACACACACACACACACACACACACACACACTGTGCACATGCCCACGATGGACATTATAAATGGGTTCCTCCACAGAATGCAGGGTTTTTTTTCTTTTGGTTCCTTCAACAGTCCTTAAAATAAGGAGGACAACATGTATGTATCGTCTTGCATGTGTTATTGGTTGTGTGTCTCTGTAGCGCACTGTTGTTTTTCTTGAACCACTTTTGCAATGTTTATTAAGATTTTTTTTTTTTTTAACCTCTCGTCCAATTTTCTGCCTCCCCCCCATCCTCCTTCGTAGTACAGCCTCTTTTTCTCCTTATCTTCATGGGAATATTAATCTTGTTGTTGTTTAGAGCATGAAGCGGCCTAAGAATCTCTGAATCTTTAATTACTCGCCCCTGGGCTGACCGGTGTAGTTAGGAAGATGTGCAGTTGGAGACGATATAATGGTTATCATTGCTCACTTATCCTGGCTCCCAGATATCTCTTGTTCTATTTTTGTAGCTCCAAAACTGCCTGTTCTATCACTTGTTTAATACCCAAGCAGTGCTTGGCTCGATTTACTGTGTGTGTGTGTGTGTGTGTGTGTGTGTGTGTGTGTGTGTGTGTGTGTGTGTGTGTGTGTGTGTGTGTGCGTGCGTGCAGCTTGTGTGCGTGCGTGCAGCTTGTGTGCGTGCGTGCAGCTTGTGTGTGTGTGTGCAGCTTGTGTGTCTGTCACTTTGTAGTGATACAGTGAAAGTAGATAGTAGATCATTCTGAAGCTGGACATGAATCCATTCATCATCGGCTGGGATTAGATGTTTTTGTTTGTGTATTTTTAATCAGTCATTAATTAATTAAGGACAATGGTATTTCAGCTGATAATTCGTCTGGCAATCAATCAACTGACTCCCTGACATGCATATTTGCACAATCTTAATGAGATACTCTCAATTAACCTGACACCCCTTACTCTATGCAGCCAACAGACCTCTTTATTGCCACCGGAACCGCATAGACTTAATGAAAAGAGCAGAGAACTCCAACGAGCAGGAGGGGGGGAATTAGGAAGCTCTCCAGCTAATAAGACTCCCTTAACAAGAAACAAGTGCTGCTTGTTGTGCTCATTGTTGTGTGCAGGCTTTTTTGTAGTGTGTGACTGTAAAGTGGTGTGTGTGTGAATGCACAGGTCTGTGCGTGTCTTTTATTCTTGCCCTTCACCACGGGTGATTGGCTAACAGTCGCCTCCAACCTGAAGTAGACAAAAATCAATATATCATCACCTGGGGCCTCACACACAAACACATGCACACACATATACCACAACCACAGGTTCCACTAGGAGGGAGACAGAGCAAAACAAACACCCAGCCTACTTTAGTCAAGGTCTGATTTCTGTAATGGAAACTTCCCACAGAAACTGACCCAGACAGTGCTGTGACAAAGGTCACCTAACATTAAACCCCTTTGAGACCTCACATCGCCTCCACAGGACACTACAGGGAGGAAATCAGACAAATGCTTTAGAGGAAGGGGAATACGGGCTCTGGGTTTGGTTGGTCTTTAGGTTTATCGTGTATCCTAAGGAGTGGAGGGGGCTACTATGAATATATGGTATTGACTGCTCTGGTCTTTCCCTGCTGCTCGTCTCCAATAAAGACAAAATGCTGGGAAAAAAGGCAATGGTAGACGGTGGCTAAAGTGACTATCGACTGTGTGATAAGTACTTGTAAGTGTATCTATTGATGATCATGTCTGTTGTCTTGTTGGTATTGACGGTGCTGTGTATGGGTTGCTGACCTGTTCGATGCTTATCAGACCCTCTGATCCATTTGATTGATTGGGCTGACTGGAAGATGTGCTAGATTGTGTGCAACAATATTGTCTTTACCTTTATGCATGTTGGTTTGTCAGTCAAACCTGAGAATAGAGGGAGTACTGATGAATTTCTACAGACAAAAATGAGTGTAGTATGATTGTTGTTTGTAATTTTAATACATTTTTAAAAATGGTAACTATCTGTTTGTCTCTCTTTAAATTAGATGGCAGTAGATGTGTTGGAGAGTCTGCTAGAAGAGGATGACGAAGTTGTCCAGGTAAGCGATGAAGTCCTGTTCCGGCTGTTGTAATTTAAGGTCTTTTTTTTTTTTATTCTACTTTTCATCGTAATTATTTCTCTCTCTGAACTTGAAAATGTAGCGTTTTGCTTAAATGCATGTTTTCTCTTTTGTTATGGGGTCTTTCAAACCGGTCGTGGCAGATATCTGCCCCTCCCTTAACCTGGTTCTGCAGGATGTTTTTTCCTGATAAAAGGGAGTTTTTCCTTCCTACTGTCGCCAAAGCGCTTTTGGCATTATATAAATACAACTGATTTGAATAGGAAGTTGTTGTGAGCACATTTTTCTTGTTTCCAGGTTGCTTACCAGCTTTGGTTGTAGAAAGGATAACATTACCACAGATTTTTAGGCAGGATTAACTTCATAAGCTACCAACCTGTTGGAGGTGTGATCAAAAAGTAGCACAAAAACTTGCCTGATTTAAAATGTGCCTTAAATGTAAGACTAGCCAATCTTCATGGTTATGTCAAGACAGCTTCTAGAATGGTTATTAATTTTAGATCAAGTCCTGTTCTGAGGTGTTACTCTGTGATTTCAGCTTCTGCAAACAGCAAAATTCAGTTGCAAACAGCTTCAGATTTTTTTTGTTATACCTTTTGTGTACCTATGTACAAACTTGCAAACAGCAGAAACAGTGTTGTATGGATCAAAGTGTGGATGTGATTGATACATCTGTAAGTAATCCTGCAGAGACAACTGAACTCACGTATTCGCTCGAATGTCTTTTAAAATTGGCAGATGTGAAAAACTTGATTTCAGTTTGACCAGGGAATACAACCAAAAATACCTACCATTCTACTATTTACCTGTCATAATACTGGTGCCAGGCAAAGTGGGGAAAGAAAGCAGCTGAGTCTGAATTTCAGGGTAGTCTGTCCAGACTAACTTTGGCGATTCTTAATCTTAATCCTGAGTTGCCCATTTTAAAACTTTTTTTTTTTTTAATATTTTGTTTCCAATGAGCCAAACTCTTGGTAAATTTTTTTTAACATGGTCTAGAGCAATAGTTCTCCAGGCTTTCTTGTGCTCTCTCAAAATTGTTCTTTGGAGATTGGCTACTTTTTCACTCATTTTCATTTGTTACACCACTTATGAATCATCAAGCATAAAAAAGCCCCTTTACTCAGGGAAAGATCCAGTGTTGTGTATACATATAACAGACAACTTGGCAAACAACCAATTTTAAATTGTTTCCGTAGGCACTTTATTACTAACAGTCTGTCACAAAAACACATAATTTGTTCCCCTTTCTTTTGTCGAATCGATGAAAAATAACAAAGATAACGCAGTTTGACAGGCGTAACATACCATTTTTACAACAGCAAGGTGATTCACAAGAGATATTAGCTGAAAAACATTCTCGATATGGTGCGTAGTGTGTCCTTAGAAAAATTAAGGAAGCTGGACAAGTAGAATGCAAAGAAAGACAACAAAAGGACTAAAACAACACCTGCAGGAAATGAACAGCGTCTGAAAGTCAAATGATTTAGAAATAAAAAATAAGCAAACATCAAGGACCTGACAAACAAATATTAAAGGTTGCTAAAGGAGGTCATACCAAATATTGACTTTCAAGCTTGTTAGAATTGCGCAAACTCTGTTTTTGCCTTGTATACAGGATTCCCATGTGTGTTTGCATATGTGTCAATAAGTCACTGCACTTGTTACCCATTTTCCTAGCAAATATCTAAAAAATGATTAGAGTGCTTGTGAGTTTTGCTCTCTACTGTATGTGTGCGATAAGATTTGATGTCATTTTTGAGTCCAGTTGATAAGATGTTTATATACAGTCATTGGTCCTCTTGCATACAGTCTTTTTATAATACAGTAGAAACTGCTGGGTAGGTATAAAGCAAAAGCAACTCTTTTTCATTTCAGTGGGAAGGACAGTATATAAAAAAAATGAATGTAGACTCCAGGTTCGCAAAATTATTGAATTTTGTAAATTTTGGACTTTATGATAAAGCAGTTTGGGCGAGCGTATCTTGTGTTGGCTATAGTAAGAACTTGTCACATTCAGTTTCAAAATGCGAAGAGTGCAATGACCAAAATGCTCACCTCAAGGCTTCAAGACAGAAATACAGTAATCTTTGGATGACGTCATAGCGGTTCACACATCTAGAGCTTAGTTCCTTCTGCTGAGCTCTGTGTACTCCCTGCATTTGCATTGCTTCATCTCAGCACTTATGTGCTCACACATAGAGTCTGGCGCTGAACTTATTAGAGTGAATTGCAGTATTTTTCTGTGCTTTAGTATGAGCTCTGTGCTGTCAGTGTGCTCAAAATCCCCACTGTCGCTGCAATAGAAAGCGAAGGTGTGCCACTAAGTGTCAGACAGAAAAGCACGGTCGTGTCTCTCTCTCTCTCTTTCCCCCACTCCCCCTCAGGCTCAGCCTCCCACACACCCCTCAGCTGACAGATTGAGAGCAGTCATCAGGGGGCTGAACTTTTAAACTCACTTCAGAGACGCACTGCTGTGACACTCAATTTGAGCATGCCCACAGCCAATCAAATATTGGTACTGTCACCAGTTCTGGTGGTCAGAAAGTGTATCGTCTGATCACAACATGGGTACATTGTTAGAGTCATATCTGTGATGTCAGAAATGTATGACAGACACATTTAAAAGCATTATATTCTCTCTCTCTCCCTTTCTTTCACCTCTTTGTCTTACTTTTTCTCTTATTTCTCTCTTAAGTGCAGCAGATAAGAGGTTAGCGCTCTACTCCTTCTTCTTTCTCTTGCATATCTCAAAGTTGGAACCTTACTTATATAACGTTAAGTCTGCAAAAACAAGTGAGCTACTTTCTTGCAAATCTTGTTTCAAAGGTATTCTGTTGATTCATGATGCTTTTGTTCTTCCTTCAGTAGCACCATATGGAAACTGAGATGTGCCTTCACTTTGAAATTTCAATAGTCCCAGCGATTTGATTGACACACACAAAATGTATTTTATTACGTGTGCCTCGGTCTGGGGTTGGAGTAGGACACAGTGGATTCTCTGAAGTTCTTAATTAGCAAACTTTCACATGTTTTAATTCTGAGTGCAGATGCTCAGGCAGACTATACTACAGACGCAAATATTTCACAGTGGACCATCTGCACAGAATTTCCTAGCATTGTTCTGAGTGTTTAAAGACAGGCTTCTTATTTCTGAAGTTAAAATTTTGAATTTAAGTGACCCAATTACACTGTCTCACTTGAATTTACACATTTTATTCTAACTTCTGCATTCAGGGAAATGTTTTAGTGATAAAAATGTCGTACCGCTGAGCCTGCAACAACACTACATTTCTCCAATGCTGCTGTTGTTCTGATAAGTATGGCTGCAGGGGGTAGCCTCCCACTCAGCATGCTGAGTGGCAATTCTGAATTCAGTGTGCCATGCCTTGATGTGTTTGTTAGCTAAATGGTTGATTTGGCAGGGGCGCTGGTCCCTACTGCCTCTGCTCTCAGTGAATAATGAATAAAGCTAATATTTGTGTCTTGATGCTTGAAGAACAGTGGGTGGGTGATCTTTGGCCTGTGATGAGAGGCGATCTCACACCTCCAAGTTCACTGAGAGTTGAACGTGAGAGTGTTTAGAGGTAGAGGATGAAGCACAAGTTAGTGTTTGAGATTATGCAGAGGCAAAAATGTGTTATTGTGAAAAAGAAAGTAAATTAGGTACTTTGGTGTCTTACAGCAAAGTAACTTACAGTTAAAAATATCATTCCCTTTTTGAACTCTGTGGAGCAAATGATCTATTTTAAAAATATTGCTCTAGGTTTTTTGATATATATTCAGCTGAGACGAATCTTAGTGAACTGATTCTAATACTGTGAGTTTGCTAGGTACACCTTTTCAACTGCTCATTAACAGAAATATCTTATCAGCCAGTCATGTGGCCACAGCTTAATGGACATGTAGACACGGTCAAGACATGACCTGCAGTTCTCTGGATGAAAATACCTCGTTCATGCCAGAACTCAGAGGAGAATTGCCACACTGCTTCGAGCTGACTGGAAGGGAATAATAACTCAATACCCAGTTATTAATCCAGAGGTATGGAAGAGAACATCCCTGAATGCTCTTCATTGAAGCAGATGGGCTACAGTAGCAGAAGACCACACCAGCTGCTCAGCTAAGAACAGAAACCCGAGGCTACAATTTGCAGCAGCAAAATTGGACAACTGAAGGTTGGAAAAATGTTGCCCGGTCTGATGAGTCTCAATTTGTGCTGTAACCTTTAGATCGTAGGTCAGAATTTGGTGTAAACAACATGAAACCACTGATCCATCCTGCCTGGTATCAACAGTTCAGGCTGCTGGTGAGGGTTTAATGATTTTGGGGTATATTTTCTAGGCACACTTCAGCCCCTTAGTACCAAATGAGTATCTTTTAAATGTCACAGTTTGCTTCCACCAGGATATTGTGGTGTGACGTGAACAGTGACGTACAGTTCGCTGTGCTCCAATTGCCTCCTAAGTCTCCATATCTCAATCCAGTAAACCAGCTTTGGGATGTGGTGGAAAATTAGATTTTCATCATGGACGTGCAGCTGACAAATCTGGAGCAACTGTGTTATCCTATCATGTCGATATGGACCAAAAATCTCTGGAAGAATGTTTCCAGCACGTTTGTTGAATCTGTGAAGTGGAGTAACATAGTAATAGCAAGGTGTACCTAATAAACTGTCTGGTGTATATGGTACAAAACTCTGATTCATACATGATAAATAATTGTTTTAGCATATTAAGTAATACTTCAAAATGCAGTTTATTTAATCTGGTGTTGTGTCAAAAGATAAAAACATATTTTAAAGCACATATTTGAATATTCTCACATTGATAGTGAGCTAGTAATTCTCTGGTGGGCAAATCAAAAATCCACAATCATATTTATTGGTTTAAAACTGTATGGTATTTAAAAGCTTGACTCAGTAAATGAGTATTGCACAACTGAACAGATGTTTTTCTTCTAAAGCAGACGCAAGTAGTAAGTGGTAGAAAATCCCTCTTTGCAGTTTATGAGCAAGAAAAATACCATGCTGTGAAAACATTTAGACACTTAAAGAAATGAAATGGCATTTATGTTGCATTGTTCTACTCCTATTCACGCCCTTATAAAGGTCTTTATTGAATTTGTACAGTGCTTTGTTTATTATACACTTATGGATGGATGCATTTGGAAGTGTGTGTGGGTGGGTGTGTGGGTGTGGGTGTGTTCTAAGGTGTCGAACCATCAACAGTCTAATTTTTGATAACCTGCTCAACTTCCCAGGTAGGGAGGGGTTTTAATAAGCCTCATGACTGTGACTTATTCACGACTACAAATGTTTTTTGTTTATCAGTTCACTTCATTTAGTGGCTCTTCATGTATTCCCAATGTGTAGGTGATGCATCTCAGTTTGTTTGACTAGTGTGATGATCGTATACTGAGCCAAGTGAAAGAGATGGGGCCATTCAGTTGGCAGCTAGATTACCTGGTTAATTCTAAGAAGGTATTTGGATGTGGTAGCCTAATAACAGCCTGTGCTAAAGAACAGCTTATCTATGATTTAGATGCATTAGAGCTGTTGTTTATCTGTGACATCAGGATTTATTCTGTCTCAGAATAAACCTTTAGGATGTGATTGCATGCTTAGGCTCAAAAAGCCTCGACACAGTAAAGGCAGGGAGTCGGTGTTACTTTATTTGAGGGAAATCTGTGTATATTCTTGCTTTTCTGAGCATTTGATAAACAGAAACATCTATGATGTTTGTGTAAATGATACCCTAATCATCACAACTTCTAAACTAGCAATTATAGTTATTCCTAGGGATTTCTTTTCTTCCTTTCAGTATTGTCGCTTACAAAAATCAACAGATTGTAGAACGTCCTGCTTTGTGAAATATCATGCAGTCACAGATAGAGTCTAAAGTGTTGAGACTCCTTGTTCTTATTTTAGTGTGATAGTTCTTGGAGTCTTTTGCTATATGTTTGGGATCACAAAAACATACTTGTGAGGAATAATAAGGTACAACACTCGAATTATTTGTGGAATCAAACCATATTAAAACCATCATTTAATGTAATGGCTAGTGCAAAACTGCCAACAGTCTAAATTGTGAACATGATATGAATTTAAAGGCCCAGATGTTATTTTCCTGAGGCAATTCATTTTTTCATTATGTTATATTATGTTACAGTTGAGTATTTATTTTACTAATTGCATCTTTTGCTACAGAGAGGGGGAAAACAAACTGAAAATTGTGAAAACAAGAATTTTGAAGTTAATGGGAAGCTACACTTATGGGCTATCATTTGTAAATGAGTACATTATGTCATGATTTTGTCAGGGTGAATTATTATGTGAGTGACTGATTGCCTGTGCGTGTCTGAGACTGTGTATTTCTGGTTCCATGTAAAATGTGCGAAACCCGTTTGTCAAAGACGGATGTTGGATTTCATTCTCTCTGAGGGTCAGAAAATGTTTTCCCCTTGTCGTAACTGACTGTCACTCTAAATCTTTGCACCTCACAACACATAAACTGTCTGTGTCGCTTTGCCTCGCAGGTGTGGTATCTCTCTGGCTGGGTGTGCTACCTCCAGTTGGAAAAGGCAAAGGAGCAGCAGGAGAGGGAAGGAAGAGAAGCAACAGAAGAGGAAAAGGAGGAGGGGACGGCATTGAAGGAAGCTGCCAGATCATACTTGACTAATGCTAAGAAGGTAGTCCAGTCATAATGACCTCATATATATGTTTCTAAGCTAAAAAGCTGGGGTGTAGTGGAAAGAGTGAATAAAAACTGAAAGCTGTCATTTGAAATTATCCAAACCCTTTTATTAAACTTGGTACACAAAGTTAATAAAAGGTTAAGATGACTGCTTTAATGATGCACTGATGACATGTGTTCACTGGCAGTGGTTTTTAGAAGTGTCCCTGAGTCTATGCAGTGTTTTTCATTACACGGTCGCATCTGTTTTTAATGTAGTACTGACTAAAGGTCTGAAGAGCAAGGCAACTCGGCACTGATTTTTAGCCTTGTCCCTTGCTTAGAAAGATTCCTTCAGATTCTCTGCATAATTTAATGTTATGTTGCGTAGATGATGAAATCCACCATTTTTTTTTTTCAAGCACTGTTCCTAAACTTTTGAATCATTTATTCAACCAGAGTTGTAAAGAACTCCAAACCCACCTTAGAATCTGCTTGGAATACCACATAACTTAAATTAAGACGTGTTCCAGCAGGTTTAAACATTTGTTGAAAGTCTGTGTGCTACAATTATTCAGCTATTTGATGATGCAAGTCATTTTTTTAAATGTGCATTTTACATAAAAGCAAACAGGGTTGTAATATGAGCCATTAAATCTAAAGCTCAGTATAGCTGTCAATTATCTGTGATCTCAAAATAAATGATTCTTTGACACTGCACTGCCATTGTAACACATGTGTGTGTACTTCACTAAAGCATGTCCTTTCAGGACTTTTTTTTTTAACTTCTAGTACATCACATTTATCCATCTTAGTTATCAGAATCCCATGGCCAGTGCCTCATTGTCTTTTGGCCGTATACATGCAAAAATGGAACAAAATATGTTATGGTCCCGACTTCTCAATGGTGATTATTTGTCTTACATTACAGTTAACGAAATGTTTTTCTGGTTCGGCAAAAACAAAGAACATGAAGATGCCACTCTGAGGTCTGACTAATTGTGATGAACATTTCTTCCTATTTTTTCTGTAATTAAAAATAAAATTCTTCCAAATAGATCAAGAACACAATCTTTAGATCAATCTATAATTAACGCATGATTAGCTGCAGACCAATATACAGTTTGTATTTTTATATTCTAGTTATGTGTTTCCTTTCGTAGTTTCTGAGTAGTAATTGTGGGTACAGATGGTTATATCCAGCACACTGTCACAATAGTTAATTCTTCTGAGAGCTGGTTGTCATAGAAAGGGTACATGCAGTACTGCGAATGTGAGACGATCCTAGCTAAGCTTCACTGTTGCTGCGGAAATGTCTTTGTATAATCTCAAAGAAGTGTAAATATACCCCCTACTCTCTTTCCTATTCCCCCTCACACACACGAGCACACTGTCTAATTCATTCTGTCGTTCTGTCAGGGAGTAATGCCTCTATGGAGCAGTGATTCATGTTAGTCTAAAATCCAATAGGCTTGTAAATCAGACAGCACGGAGTGACGGATGGCAGGCCCCACCTCTGATTTTTCTTTTTTCTTTTTTTCTTCCACTCTTTGCTTTCCTCTCCATTTCACCTCCTCGCCCAACTACACACCCCTTTTCCTTCTCTCCTACCCCGCCGTGTTCTTCTAGAGATGAGTAGGGACAGCTTAGTGACAATATATTGACGTCTGTCTCTGTGGCCAGCGGTGTATTGATGGGCCTATCTAACAGGCTTCCACTGGTGATGTCCACAACTGAGATGGGAGCGAGGTGGACTTGGAGCTGCCAAGCAGGAGAATGGAAGAATCTATCAGGATAAAAATAAGTGTGTGCAGTGTGTGAGATTTAATAACTGGGGAGAAAAAATAAAACAATCAGAAAAAAAAATGGAACTGAGAAATAGGGTCATTTAAGTACTAAGCCATTCTTTGCATGGACAAAAAAAAGAATGCAAAGGAATAAAAAGGTGAAAAACTGGCAAAGAATTGGGTGAGGCATCGGAGCATGACAAGTAAACAGCAAAGCAGTTTCTTTGTAGAGTGAGCGAAGCAACAGGCGCAGAATAATGTGAAAGGTAAATGCACAAAGACCTTGAAAAGGTGAGATGGAATGTGGAGGGAAAACAGCCCCCTCGTGGTACATTTAATTCCACAGCTTGGTACACAATGTACAGATGTGTGCATCTGTGCATTGTGTAGCCGCGATGTGCAAACAAAGCTTGGATATAAAAACATTTTTTTAATATATCCGAGCTTTGTTTCTGAGCATTACTGTGAGTGTTAATAATTAACGATGAGTCAGTCTGCTAGTTAAAATGGTCTCCAACATGGAAATGAGGCCTCAAAGCCCAATGGCTTGTTTTGGCGCCGGTCCACTTCTGTGCATACTTTATGGCTTTGTCTGTGTGTGTGTGCGCGCATGATATACTGAGCATTCAGGCATTCATAGGTGCTCTTATGTTGATGCATACATTTAATTTAGTTGTGTGTGCCAGCTTGCATGCATATTATTTGTTAAGAAATTGTTTGTCATTCATCTTTTTTCCTGATCGATACTTGTTCACTCTCATGCACTATATTCAGCTGTGAGGCTCTACAAAGGAATGATGGGCAAGAATGGATGGGTCAAGAGGACAAATAGGAAGTGTAGGAGGGAGAGCAGGAGTAGAAAAATAAAAAATGGGGGGGTGAGGAGGGAACAGATTGGATGTTGGGTGTGTGTAGGTGCGGGGCGTGTAGCTGGTGAATAGTGGCGAGGGTAAAATCAATAGTAAACCGGACGTGAAATGGAATTTGAGTCTCAGCCAGATAGGGTGCGATTGAAGAGGGATCTGCAGTGTATGCACAGAGGACAATGTTATATATGTGTGTGTGTGCGTGTGCGCGTGTGCGTGTGCAAAGAAGCTGCAAGGCAGCTAGGGCAAACAGAGGTCAAAAGCTTTACTATTTGAAGTGTCTGAGACGGTATCCCATGAGCACAGATTGTGGGTAGGATTGGTCTAAGGTGTGCTTGTCATGTAATTTTAATGCCTTTCCCTGCAAGGCTGTGACTGGGGGACTGAGGTGTTAAGTTGTAAGCGTGTGCGTGTGCATATGTGTGTGTGTGAGTTTTTGGCCATCACTTCACATTCAAAGGAGCTCTAATTAGGGGCCAGCCTCAAAACTATATCACAATATTACAAGAAAACGTATTTATTTATGGTTATTTATCTAAAGATGTAGCAAAAAATACTGATCAAAGTTTTATCGATGCTTGCAGACACCAGCATTTGTGTATGTAAGAAATGAAGGGCAATTTTCATCTTCCTTTTCACATGAGCTACTGTCATTGATGGCACGCTTCCTAATTCAAAGTGTGAATCTGTTCAGTCAAGGTACCAGCAGCAGCAGCATTAGTGGTGACTAGGGATGGGTACCGGTGTCCGGTGCATGATGGCACCGGTTCTGACATAAACGGTAGTAACCAGACCGAAAAGCAGCGCACATTTCGGTGCTTTATTTCGGTGCTTTTTTTTCCTGAGCTGTGATACACTTTAGATTCTAGCCAATCATTTTACGTTTCCGAGGATAGTAGGCGGGGCCAGGTACGTACGTACGTTCTGTTAAAGCAGAGCTACAGATTAAAAATGCCCAAGGCGAAGCGGTTAAAAGTCTGGCTGTACTTCATAGCAAAATATGCAAACTCAGCAGCCTGCAACAAGTGCTTTAAGCTGATACTGTGATACTGTCAAAGGAGGTAACACCTCAAATCCGATGAAACACCTGGCGACGCATAGCGTTTTTTTTAAAAGCCCAGAAATGCGCCGTATTTGATAGCTTGCTGCGAGACCTCACACCGAGCACATCTACTGCGGGTGGGTTGCCTGTTATGCAACATCCCCCAAAAACACGAAGAGGAGAGTCCTGGCCGCTAGCCCTGCCAGTGTAGCAGGGATGATGACGGCAGCAGCAGCCGTTCTTCTCTGCGTGAGTAGGCTAACCACGTTATTACATTAATGCATGTAAGGTGAACTAGCAAACATCATCATAGCTACATGCTGCTGTCTTCTTGTTTGATGGCAGATACTCCCTTCACCCTGGCTAAAAAGGCTAAAATGACCAAAGAAAAAGTGGAAAACAGTTAAACATGAGAGGTTTAGGACAAAGTTTGTGTTTTTTCCATTGTTTAAGCACTACTTCCAGCCAAGAGTGATACCATATATGCCCCATAGCTGCAGAAAAGGCTAACATTGTTATATTTTTACAAAAAACAGCTGAACATGAGAGGTTTTTGGACCAATTTTGTGTTCTCCATTCTTTAAGCACCGGTTTGAGCACCGTTTGAGCACCGGCACCATTTCAAAAGTACCGATTTGGCACCGGTATCGGATAAAACCTAAACGATACCCATCCCTAGTGGTGACACACCATTATATCCAAGTTAAATGTAAGCATAAAAGTAGCTGAATTTATGGGTTTTTCTGGAAATTGTAGCGCTTTAGAAAAACAATGACTAAAGTAACTTAACCTTGTGAGTGTTCAGGAGCTATGCAATACAACTGAGAAACATTTTATACCTGGGAATGTTTTATCTTTTTAACCAGCTGCTTGAAGCCCTCCTTTACTACCATGTAGCTTCATCAGTAGCTAGCAATGCTTGGTTGTTTATCTTTGGGTCGCGCATCTGCAGCTGCTAGTAGCTCCTCGTCCTTCATAGTGTGGTTCTAATCCACAGTGATTTTTGCCTTGAAGCATGTTTGCTTCATGGGAACTGTTTTCTGGGTTCCCACGAAAGATGTTGGGGGTTGTTGAAGCAGCTTCTTTTTTAAGTAGCAAATTGTCATCTGAGGCTGACATGTGGTTGTTCTGCACACTTTTCCATCATGTCTGAAATTATTAGGGGTTGTTATCGTGGATGATATGATGAGCTCTAAGCACCATTGCTGGTGACGGAGTGTGTTGATGTTTTTGCTGACAGCGATACAGAGAAGTTAAAAGGTAGAAAATGTTTTGAAACAATTACTTTAATTATAGCTCTCATGTTTTTGGGAGTGCTGTGTTTTGGCAAAGAAAAAGATGGTGATAACTTGATTGTAGTCACGGAGAAACTTAAAAGAAGAGTAAGATTTTACCATCATTCTTCAAAATAGTATATGTGTGTGTGTGTGTGTGCGCTCGCATCAGTACAAGTGCTTGATGAGCGTAAGAAGACCTGTCTGCCTCCTTGACAGGAAGGTCATTTGGCAAGAATGTAAGTGAAAGAAGGCAAAAGGAAAGTGCACTGAGGGAAAATAGTCAGGACACAAGCTGGGAGAATGAAGGTATTACCAAATGAAATAAAGGCTGAGATGAAAGTGGAAGTTAAGCACAGGTGTGGAGCAAAAGTTGAACAATGATGGAATGATTAGGCTTTTACTGCGTAATCAGCCTGTCCTTTTGTGCGAGTTCTAAAAAAAAAGGTTTCTACCAAAAAATGAGAGGAAAATATATTTTCTGCGAAGGGTACGTTTGTGCTTAATAGACTTTCGTCCACTTCGTGCTGGACAATCCTGTTAATCTATGCTGACTCCTACCATAGGAACAACACATCAGACATCTTTGTCTTTGCTTAATTGGAGTGTTGAGTTAATGCATTTTTGACTTTTTCTTCTTTACTGTTCGATATTTCAAAACAAGCAGAAGGCCCCTGCAGGTTTTATTTAATGACCATAAACAGAATGAGGCTTCATTCAGCTCCCAAAGCACCGTTGCTTACTTGAAATAAACATAATTCTGTTTTGAATTAAATTTCATGGGCCCATTCAATTCTATTACCGGTGATCGGAGCTGATGCTGTCGTTATCATGAGCTCAAACTTGCCAACTCTTCTCAGCAGAAATTTCTTCACTGAGTGCTGCCATGTTGATTTATAGTGGATCGCGTTACTAAATGTCGGAGAACCTGGAGCTCAGTGATGAATTATAACTTTCAATTTATTTTTCTCCAGTTCCCAGGTGAACATGCACTGGCAACAGGCACAGCAGAAACATTCTTGAACCTTAAGAAATAACATACAATACTAATACATTTTATGTGCACTCGATATTTTTTTTAAGTTAATTCTAAAGATATTAGATCAAATTTACAACTCACCATCTTTTAATTAAAATTGTCATTTCAGGAATGTCCCATGATGAAATAACAAAATATGTGGCCACACTTTGAACTCTTTGAGGCTCTATTTAGTCATAACACTGGTTTAAGCTTAAAGATGCCAAGATTTTAGTTTGGAGTGACCAGAAGGGACAGGATTAGAGATGAGTACATCATAGGGACAGCTCAGGCGGAGCAGTTTGAAGACAAAGTAAGCGAGGCAAGATGGTTTGGACATGTGCAGGGGAGGGGTAGTGGATATATTGGACAAAGGATGTTAAATATGGAGCTTCCAGGCAGGAGGGAAAGAGAAAGACCTCAGAGAAAGTTTATGGATGAAGTGAGAGGGGACATGTAGAGAGTTGGTTTGACAGAAGAGGATGCTAGGGATGGGGTGAGGCAGATGAACCGCTGTGACGACCAGTTGATGGAAAACAACCAGTTTAAAATAAATACTTAAGGCACTTGTCAGTGTTGGTAAAGATGCTAACAGGCTGAAGAGTATCATTACTTTTGCAGGTATGCTGCTATAAACCAATATATGTTGGCAGAAGTTACATTTTGTTTTGATGATCACCCTGGTAGAACAAAATTTGGTACGTATCCTTTATATAGATACTGAGATATATCTTTGAATATGGGGCACAGCCAAGTCTTTGGTCATTACCCTCTTGAATGCATGCACTAAATGTAATGGCAAATAATCTAATAATTGCTGAGATATTTGGACCCACAAACATCAGATGGAGCTGTATTCACATCTGACAGACAGATCAACATTACCAACCTCTGAACAACAGCTTAAAAAAGGAATAGCAAGCGCGCATCGCTGTCGGTACACCTCTGTATGTGCAGGTGTATAATATGCTGCATGTATGTGAGTGTGTCTGAGTCGTTATGTCCCTATTCAAGCGTGCTTTGGGCAGTGACTTAGGGCTTGAAAGTAGAGCAAAGTGGACCATGAAAAAGTTATACGATCAGCCGCATTCTCCCTCCCTCTTCAGGCAGCTCTCTGAGCCGTGAAAGGGAGAAGAAAAAACATAGGCTGTTGTAAATGAGAAATGCTTGTTTTTTTGCGACGGCAGTGCTGATCTCAGCAGCACTCATTGCGGAATGTGTAAAGAATAGCTCTGGTTTGTTTAGCTAGCTGAAAGTATCACGTTGAATAATCGCACCCTGTCCAGCAGACACAATGTGCTATTGATTTGTAGTACGTATATCTACATATAAATACAATTTCCAAGTAACGCTCAGTATGGTAGAACATAGAGCACCTTTGCAGATGTTCACTGTATCTGCTAGATTATTTCCTTTTTGAAAGACATCCACTGCCCGCTACTTATTACCCAAGGCTGCAGTGTGCAATTATTCTGGGTATTGAGGCAAATCTAGTATAAACCCAACCCAACTTTGTTTGGTGTAGAAAAACATCTCTAGGCATTTCAGAGTGACACTGGCAGAATATGTGTGTGTGTGTGTGTGTGTGTGTGTGTGTGTGTGTGTGTGTGTGTGTGTGTGTGTGTGTGTGTGTGTGTGTGTGTGTGTGTGTGTGTGTGTGTGTGTGTGTGTGGTGCTCTAAAGAGTCTGAGAGGGTCAAATCCCCTCTGCATCAGACCCTGTGCCTGGACCTAGGTCACACTCCACCTCCTTGGAGCTCCAACCTGCAGAGACAGCATCCACTTAAGTACACACACAAACACACACACACACTCTGCACATTCTAACGCTCCAAATGAGTTCCCATGGGACTGCATGTCTCCTGTCAGGACCTGCTGTTGCTTAGAGACTGGTCCTGGGGCAAAGCAGTCACACACACTCTTCTTCACTCTCCTGGCCTTGTTACACTTTTAGTAAGAATGATGGCACTCAGCTGCTGATTGTCCGTGAGCATAAAACACTGTGTGCTTGGTTTTAACTGCATTTGGTAGATGAAATAGAGTTATATTCTTAGATTATATAAATCCACCAACTGCCTTTTCCCCCCTCTCTAGTTTTGTTTCTGGAAAGAGCAGCAAAAATATGAATCGCTGCATCCTCTCTCCCGTGTTTATGTAATGTATTTGCACACAGAAGCGTAGTCTTGTGCTCGCTGTCCTTATTGGTAGCCCGAGTAGTTTTATCACCCAGCTCCATTTTAAGTTCAGCAATTACACACAAGCAGAGTATTTTACCAGAGATAAATCTACTAGCTGCTTAGAGAACGGGAGTTTTCTATCTTGCTTTCTCACAGCGTGTTTCACTGGGGTAACTCTGATTATAACACAACCATATGCGCTTCGATTCAGGATACATTTCTCCGTGTCTGTGTGTGCATGCATGTTGAAAGAGGAAGATAAATGGTCTTTCTGCCTCCTCGGCTGGATTGTGCATCAAATGTGCTGATTTGCCAAAATAAAGACAAAAACTGTTTACCAGCGTTTTGTGGGCTGCTGTGCTGACAGAATGCAGATGATTTTGGATATTTCAAATGTCCTAACCGGCACTTAGAGACTTAAAACCTGAGGGCTGCTTACTTCCCTCAACTCAAATCTCCTGCTTATGAATGTAGTAGTGACCAAGCTTCTGCTGAGAGCCTTTCACTCACCATATCATTACTTCAGTTGCCTCTACAGTATAATTTTGCACTTTCTGTTTGGATCTCTGCTTTATAACCTACGTTCTAGTCAACATTTTCATGTTTTCCAGTGTACCCACGACTCTATTATACGCTTGCATCATTCTTTGTTTTTTGTCTTTTTCGCTCTGCCAGCTGTACAATAAGCTTCGATGTGACGACCAGCCGATGTTGGAGCACGTGGAGCAGCTTCTGGGCGAGCTGGGGGGAGAGGTGGAGGGAGAGGATGCAGATCCAGCCTTGGATGAAGATTTTGAACCCTGTAGTGATGATGATGAAGAGGAGGATGCAGAAGCACCCATGGAACACTGACCGCACCTCCCTGCTTGTATTTTGTGATTTCACTTTTCTCCCATCATGTCTCTCTCTAGTTCATGAGATCTCAAAGGTGCCTTTTTTTAAATGGTTTTCCTCTTCCACCTGCTTATCAACGATTAAATCTGAAATCCACTGATATTCACAAAAGAGCGGCATTAAAAGCAGCAGTCTCCTCAATCTCTTTCAGCCAGTTGTTTAATGCTTTCACTGAAATAAGTCCGTACTTGAGTAATGCTTCCCTTAATCTCCTTGACAGAAGTTTATTAAGAAATGAGTTTTAAAGCTTTACATCTCAGCAGCAGCAGAAGCTGAGCACCTTTGAAGGCTTTTTTACCTCTTATGCGCACCCACGCTCGGTTTCTACAAGCGAACATACACGACACATACAAACAACAACACAAAGGGAGCATGTTAATTACTTCAGCTCTTCCTCAGTACGACAGCAGGAGCGTTCCCCTCTGAGAGTGCAGAGTGAGCCATCTCATGTAAGAGTTACTCGAAATGCCAACTTTACATGCAGCTCTGTTATGTTAAGTTTATGTGCATTTCATTTCATTCTCCTGCTTTAGAGCTCATTTCATTCAACAAGACATAAAAGAGAATTTGACTACCTGATGCAGAAAGCGATTCTCTGAGCTTGACTGTTGAAAGTGACTTGAGCCCTTTCAGAAAGGAGAAACTAGCTTTTAAATGCTCAGGCAGGGTTATGTTTTGTCGTACCTCAATAACGGACAGAAGCTTTTCACTTTCTTTAGAGCCGAGTGCAGCAAGGTGAAGAGAGTGCTTTGAAATCTGAGTGGGTGACTGTGTGCGTGCGTGCATGTGTGTGGCAAGATAATTATGTCGCTCGAACAGTTTTATCAACAGCAGAAAAACCCAAAGTGTGAAACATTCACAACATGGCAGTTAACTAGATGATGACATGTTTGAAAGCTAATGTATGAAAAATTTGGATAGAGTTTTTCCACACTGCAACATCGTATTATCCTTTTGTTGCCTTTCAAACATGCAGGCAGTCAGTCGGCGTCTCTTAGCTGCCTCAGTTTTAAGCATCTGTTTGATTAGATTTTTTTAGCATAGAGAATGCGTGTCTCTATGTAGGTGTATGAGCTGTGACTTTTGCGCTTTGATATATTTTTGGTGCGTGTCGAGTTTTTCTCCCTAGATGCCTTTAGCAGGAGGGACTGCTCCATGCGACAGACATTCACCAACGCACAACCTCCACGGAGTATTTCTCCATGCACCATGCCTGTTAACAAACATGACACACCACAGGCTTTCGCTGCTGCACGGCCACTTTGAAGAATTTCATAACCGGTAAATGGGAACGTTATCTGAGATCCCGATCCCGATAGTGACCCGACTGCAAGCTGAGAGGTCTGTTTGGGAATGCGGGGGTTCAGATAGTGTGAGTTGATAGTGCGCGTTAGAGTTTAAGGAGCATAAAATACAGCTCAGGAGAAAAGTTACAGATATAATGCTGTGTGTGTATTTGTATATGCAGCAGATTATCGTAGCTTAATGTGATCTGATGTGTTGTTATTTGTGGACTGGGCTTTGCTCAGAAATATTCAATGTCTGTGATGTTTGGTACATGGTAATGTACCAGTGCAGGCCTTGAGGAATGACTACCTGGAGCGATGCTGTCATCTAGCATTTGCCTTTTATAATTAAAACAAGCTCCACTGTGTGTGTGTTTTTTTTCTGTGCGTGTGTGTGTGTCCGTCCATGCGGCTCATTTGTGGTGTGGTGTGATTAATGACTCCAGGGGCGAGTGAGCACTGGCGGTCAGCCCTTTCTGGTTATTCTGAGCTGACCTAGTGTGAGTGGGCCATAGTCGGCACAAAGCCTTAGGTGATCTCAAAATCCTTGGCCATTCTCTCACCTGTGCATCAGCTTCAGCACCGCAGGAATACTTTCTCTCGCTGAGAGAGGGGTGTGCAGATACTACACAAGGACACACATTCAATCACCGGTAAAGGACACTCACTGTTTGCTTGCTTTCTTTCCAGCTCTGGCTGGAAATTCCTCTCTGAAAGGCCAGAATTGGTCTCTGAGTGTGCCAAAAATACAGTAATAATCATACTTCTATTAATATATGGCCATACCTTTTTATCTATGAAGTGTGATCGCTTCATTGTGTATATAGGTAATGTCTGAGATGCAGTAAGTTGTTTTTACCTGTGTGCAAAAATGTCTTTGAACACACAGTGCAAAGGTCTCCAATCTCCAGAGAAACCAGTCCATAATTAGGGTGTGTGTCTGTGTGCATTTGTATGTGGGGTTTTTTCTTTCTTTCTTTCTTTTTTTTTTTATTTATTTAATAATCGACGGTAATGAGATGAGCGGAGGGGAGAATAATCCTGGATTAACAGCTTAAAAATGCATGTGTTGTCATAACAACCTCCTGATTGGGACTTAATCATTGAAATACAGTCACACAAACACTCATTCTCTCTCTCTCACACACACACAAACTCCCCAATCCAGGAACCACCAGTTGTCCGTGCATCAGATCGCTAGATACTCCTAGCTGTGTGCGTGTGCTGCTTATCCTGTGCTGGTGAATGTGTCGTTGACTTAATTAGAGAGTTAAGCAGGGTGCTCCTCTGAAGGGATTAAGGGGGAAATTATCAGAATCTGGAGACTTAATGCTGAAACCAGTTAAACGGAAGCAGGAGGAGGGGGATCAAAGCTCAGAGGAGAAAAGAGTTTGAGAGGTAGTTTGACTGTTTATACGCACATTCACATGTTCATTTATGTAAACTGTCCCCTTGAAGTCACGCTTAAGCACTCATATTTGGTTTAGGGTATACAAGCAATTTGTTCACCCTTTCAAAGCTGCTGTTTTTTTGCTCTTTTTGAGTCTTGGGCACTCGGGATGCTGGAGAGGCTCATGGATATTCTGGGATGCTAAGCAAGAGCCTAGGAGGCGACAGAAAATCAGATAAGCAGGACAAAGACGATCGGACAAAATCGTCTCGACTGACTTTAGGATTGACAGGAACTGTGCGTCCTTCATCCCCATCATGTTCTTAACGCTGTGGCTGTGCATCCAAATTGTGAATTAACAACGTAATGCAAGTGATGTTATCTAACCAAAGGGTTTTCCTGACAGCCATGAATACATTGACCTTTATCCTCTGCTGTGAAACCATTTCGCCTATAGAGCAGTTTCCTAATAGATGAACTGTGTGCACGGCCTGGAAAACCCCGCTGATGAATTGACACACAAACCCCACAGCTTTGTGGGACTTGTGTGATCATTAAAATATTCAGTGAGGCGCAAGGTTATGTCCGTTATGATTTATTTGACTCTTAAATGTAAGATTTGTTGAGGGAAAACTTTTTTCCTCATTAGTTTTCTGGAGAAACTCTCGTAAATAACTCTCAGAAAAGTCATCTTCATCATTGATCTGTGTTTTTGGTCAATATGGCTATTTTAGACTCTTCCCACTGCTGCTATTGTCTGAGGATTGAATGGGTTTGTGCATCTCTGCACGCTCGCAGTTTGTGTGTGTGTGCATAGTAATCTTTGGTGGGAACATCTGTCTCTCAGAGATAACATAACCGAGGAATTAGGCATGCTGTCTTACCACCGAGCATCACATCTCACTATTACAGCCCCCTAAATTATACCCTATTATACCTCTCTGTGTATATGTGTGTGTGTATGTGTGCAGATGAGTGTAAGCAATGTGCTGACAGTGTCATGTCCTTGGGGGACTGTGCCACATGTTAGAGTATCGCTTAGCCCACCACCTTCCCTAATCCTTAAATCCATTGTAGACCAAAATTCACATAGTCATTTCCACATAATACAAGTCTTACGCAAACAAGTTTTGACTCAACGAGAAAGCCAAGCAAAAAGTAAATAATTGAAATAACACAAAAAAATAGACTAGCAATCTCTATGATAAATTGGCTTTACGTGGTTCAGAATTATACACAGTAATGCAACGTTTTTGATGTAAAAGCTCTAAACAGCCTGGATCCGCTTAGCTTTCCATATATTACACCTGTCTGAGCAGTATCTCTTATGCATCAGTGGTGACAGATTACTCTTTGAAGTGTACTCTTTTATGGAAGTTCAAAAGCTCACAAAAGCTAACAAGGTGATGCATCAAAATCACAGAAAATTCAGAGTCCTATATGATAAAATATGTGATTAAAGGATCATCTCGCTATTCAACTCACGAAAAAGAGAATTTCTACCCTCTTCTTCTTCTTCTTTACATTATTTTCCTTTTTGCTTCAGTGTCATTTGGTGGTTGAATAAAACAGTTAGAATAATACCCTTGCTGTTAGTATAACACCTACACCTAGGAGTGTACAGAGATCCAGTAAAAAGAGGGAAAATTGGAGAGAAACTGTATTACAGTCTCTTTTACAGCACAAGGAAAACTTTTAATGAATGTCACTGTGGGGGGAAGAGGAATAGGAAGGGCGCTGTAATAATAACACCACAAAAGCACATTGCGCTGCAAAGGTCTGTGCAGTACAACAGCATTCAAACGTGTAAAAGATATGGTCTGAATGAAGGGAATTGAGATGACAAAGTGTAATGGTGCCTTTCCTTCTGCACAGTCAGAGAACAGCCGGGGGAGCTGAAGGCAGCCCCACTGACCTGGTTGAATCAAAGAGAAGGGTAGGAGGCGAGATCGCAAAAAAGGGAAAGAAAGGAAGCGAGCAAGAGACGGGGAAGTGTCTCATTTATACAACACTGCAATTTAGGTCGATGGAGCATTTCAGTAGCCGTAAGGGGCTCTTTTTGCTCAGTGCAATCTATAGCCTACCCGCAATCTAACAATCAAATGCAGTGCCAATAGAGGCGACCCTGCCTCAGCAGTGAGCTCTCTGTGACTGCTGGTGTATTTTGACCGAGTGCCAGCTTTAGTTTTTATTCCTCATTAATTCTCAGAAGCGATTGACTGAAGAAACCGCTTCCTCTCCATCATAAATCAACTCACACTCCTGAGTGTGTGTGTGTGTGTGTGTGTGTGTGTGTGCTCACACAGCAGCAAAACATGTACACACCAGGGGGCGAATCTTGGGGCTTAGGTAATGGTTTAATCAGTCACTGACAGAAAGTACAGTGATATTGCGATTGCTAATTTTCATGTGACCCCAGTTTGGATAAGTGTGTGCGTGGGAGCCTAAAAATCTAGTGATATAATAATGTGAAGATTCCGCTATTGCCTCGCTATTCATGGATAAATAGGCTTTTGAAATGACACGCTGTGTTTAGCGTTCAATCTCCACCTCTTAGGTTCTTTTGTGTGCGACTGTTTTCATGGATTTCCCCATTAGAGAGTCGGAGTTATGAACTGGAGCAGTTTGCTTTTATATGATCTCTGTGATTATCAGCATTTGAGGACGCAGAAGTTGCAGCACATTTGAGTGTCTCCAAATTAAACTCTGGGAAAGAATGGGGTAATAGTGAGTGTGCGTGTCAGAGAGGGAGAGGTAGCGATAGAAAGGTTTGATGCTGTAACAGCTGCTAATTATTGCTGCTCTATATTTCACACAGTCTGTTTGATCTCTGGTCCTGTGGAGAGAGATAGGGATTCTCGGTTTCTGTTTCTCCCAAATTCGCGCGCTTTACACACAGGCTCAAGGGTCACAGGGAGGAGAAAGCAGACCCATGCTCTAATTACCGAATCTCTGCAAGAGATGACTTATTTGTAGCCAACGCTTCAGGACAGAAAGTGTACATTTTGTGTATTGCTTTTGAGCCTGTATTTATGTCACCCCTTGCTGAAGCCCCCCTCATGTGTTGGGCTGTGTTCACTGATATCACGGAGGGCAAATCAATCCAATCTCTCAAAGCGCTCTGGGTAGTCTAAGCCCATAGACCATCTGGATACCGCTCTGTTCTCTTCTGTGTTCTGCTCCCCGAGTGCCGGCCGCTGCAGTGATCAACTATTTGGCAAGCAGCTTTGACACATCACCAATCACCAGGCTTGAATACATAGCAACAGTTACCAGCATCCCTTGGCGAGATATGTAAGAAAGTCATCTGTGTGTGTTTATTCTTGTTTTAGTGATTAAATAAGTTTTTTCTTCTATATACACTTTTAAAAAGTGTTGTTTTGAAGCAGCTAGATGGTGAAATTTGGTTAAAGAATAAACAGATCTTTAAAAAATTGTAAAGGATAATAAGATGTGCAGAATGTTTCGAGTCTTCTTCTACGGCTGACAAAAGAGTCACAATTAGTTTTTCTTTCGTGCCTCTGGGATGGTCAGGACACACAGTAACTGCTTTCCAAATCAACAAATTGCTGCATTTCTAAAAAACATTATGATAGAATAAAAATCTAATAATTTTGTACCATTTTAAAATCATCCATGTGCACTCTTTGACAAAGGCTTGCATGAAAGATGTAACCACTGCAGAAAAACCATGCAGTATTAATTCTTAATTTGGACTTTATCAACAAGAATGAGACGGGGAGAAAAAAAAAAGCATGAAAGCCCATTTATTTTCACTCACACTTTATTGTAACTTATCAGATTCATTCATTTCTGTCTTACAAACTGATTTGTTAAATGCTTCATGGAGGAAAAAAAAACAGTTTTTAATGTCACACGTGGAAGGTTGTGTAAAAGGTCTATCACTGAAGCCATGGAGTGTGGGGTAAGCATTGTACTACTGGTCAAGGTTAAATTCACATTTTATTTTGGTGTTTCTCATCATTCTAATATTATCATATACTGTCAGAATATTTACACTATAGAGAGAAAGCAGGTCTTTACACGTGTCAGATATGGAAATTAGATGTTGTTCTTCCTGCTGTGAATGAGTGTGTGTCATCAGAATTACCTTACACCCGCACATACAGTCCACAAGAAGGTTAAAATGTCTTTGCCATATTCACCGGCCACTGGAGCGTTATTTATGTTAGCTGAAAGTCACTCTCTAACTCAGATAACCTGTATGAAATGGAGATAAGGGGAGAGTATTATCACTGTCTCTGTCCCTGGCATGAAGGATACTTCAAAAGGCAGCTGGTCTGTCTGTGGTTCAGAAGGAAAGAGAGAAGATGACACAAGCTTAGCTTGTCTTTGAATAGCAGGTGCACCTTTCTCTTTATTTTGCTTGTGAATGAGGAATGATGGAAAAAGCAAGGGATCAAAGTCTGTTCTTTCACTGTCTGTTTAAACACAGCAAAGGCTAAATGGAGAAACAAATTCTCATTTGAAAACAGTCAATAGTTTGGCTGTTTGTGTGTATGCATGCGAACGAGCATGTGTGTCTCGGTGTGTATCTGTGTCTGAAGGCATATGTGCAATAAGAGTTGGAGTTGATACTACTAAAAGCACTGATACATCCCGATTTCAAATAGCAGGCCTTTCTTCAAACCATACATTCCTCTTTTCTCTCTCCCACAAGCCAGTGCTGCCAAGAAAGATTAATAAACACGGCACCCACTCTCAAAATCATAACGCCTTCTGTTGAAACTTCACTTGCCACGATCTGTCCATGATAGGCTGTGGATTCAAAGGTTGCAGAGCTACTGGGGAGAGTGGAGAGATTGGGGTTGCGTGGAAAGTGGGCGACTGGGGAAGGAGAAGGGTGGGAGGATGTGATAGCAGGATGGAGGGAAACAGGGAGGAGATGGAGAAAGGGGCGAAGTGAACATGATGAGGGAGGGAAGGGTGGCGAGGGGTGAGGGGGTGAGGAAGTGGAACTGGCTGTGGGTGGATGGCAGGAGAGGGGGGTGAGCTGGAAGTCGAGGAAGAGTGAGGGGGCATGGATAGGCCTGTGTGCTGTAAAATGATGTGATGGAGATTCGAGAGAGGGGAAGATGGTGCGAGTGGGGTGAGGTTTGGGACACCCAGAGCTATGGGCTGACTAAAGTTCTCTTGTGGGTTGACGTGTGGAAGTGGGAGACTGACCTGGAGGGTGTGGTGTACTTGCTTATGCATCGTGTCTGTGTGAATTAACTGGGCTTGAGGCTGCGGAGATGAGTATTGCTCCTCTGAATTCCCACAGTTCTCTGTCTGCAGGTTGTGTGTGTAGTTTGCCTGCGTGTTTTTGTCCGTGTTTTCTTGTATGTTTTCCAGGACTTTCTGCATGTGCTCTCTTGCCTGCTCTTGCAGGAGACGATATTTGTCCATCTCTTCAGCGGTAAAGCTGATCGGCGCTGTCTCTCCACCTGTCTGTTCATCGTCAGTTCTAATCTGTGATGGGCAGGCATTTGGCATGCTGCTGGGATTTGACCCAACTGGAGAGCATTTCTGACTGTTAGTGGTTGCTCCAGGATCTGTGCCACAACTCTTAGCTTCCTCTTCCTCTTCTCTCTCCTTCTCCTGACTCTTCTCAAGCAGCCCCTTTTTCTTCTGAGCCTTTCGCTGAATTGCAGGTAGTTTTCCTATAAGGGGCAGAAGCAACCTAGATGGTTTTTGTAGCAGTAACTTACTGGGGGATAAAGCTGAAAGGGTTGTGCCTGGGCCCCTCGTGTTGACAGAGGCAGAGGGCCCTTGGCTAGACTGTGAATCCTTTAGCTGTGAAAGACTTCGGTCACAATTATGTGTGTTGACACTTGGAACTGTCGGTGAAAAAGTGGATCTGTTGGGAGATGAATGTGTGAACGGGCTCGAGGAGAGGGCAGATGAAATAGACGTGAGGCTGCTCTGCTTTTTTGCCTGCTGACTGGCCTCTGCAGCCCCCGAGGACGTCTTGCAGGAGCTAACTGTCAACCCATCCATAGTGACTCCTGAGCAGGTGCTACTCCTGCTCCACTCCCAGCTCAGCTCAGACATGTTGGTGCTGCTACAAGGGCTGCAAGAGCGTGGGCTGTGGCATCTGCTGTCCTGTGTGTTGATCACACTCTGGCAGCTGTACGTCTGTCTGCTTGTCCACCACTCAGGGCTCGAGAAGTGTGTTGAACTTGAGCGTCTGGTGCCTGCACATATCCTTGCACCGCCCGGGCTGTCTCTGCTGTCAGCTCCTGTCCTGGAGCCTGATGTGGACCTGTGTGTCCCCCTGTCTTCCCAGCTGTCACTGCTGCCCCATGTCCATCTATCCCAGTCGACATCTTCAGTGCTAAGATGTCTGCGCCTTTTGCCCCAGCGCTTAGGACTGGGGCTAAACCTTGCAGCCTTATCCCACTCCACTGCTCTGCTCCTCGAGCTCCACCCAGTCCTTGACCTCACCTCCTCACTACCTCCAGGACAGGCCCCTCTCATCCACTCCCACTCTTCTGTACCTGAAGTCAGGCCTCTGTCTCGGCCACCTGAATGCCCTTGTGCTTCCCTCCCCCTCTCCTCCCAGAATTCACGATGCCTCAAACTCTTCCTCTTACTATGAATGAATTTCCTGTCCCCGTGGAGGAGTTTTCGCTTTTTCATCGAGCTGTTACAGCAGCTGTTGTCAGGGTAACAGCAGTCAATGAAACTCCTGGGGTTGCTATGGTGACCCCTTTCCCAAAACAGCTTTGAGTTACATCCTGGTGAGAAGGAATGTAAGGAGAAGTGAGACCGCCAGGGAAAAGTCGCCGCGTCTCCGTCTCGCTTTCCCTCCTTCTCGGTGTCTCGGTCTGCTGTGTGTCTGCTGAGATGGGAGTAGACGCTGGAGTGTTCTGCCTGCTCTCTGTCTGGCTGTGACTGGCATTCAGTGCTGTGGCTCCTATGAGGCCTCCTCTTCCTGACAGAGACAGATACTGGCTCAGCCTCACATCTCCCCAGGAGACAGCTGCTCCCTGCTCCCCCCACCTTCCTCATCCTCGTCTCTCTTTGCCTCCTTTTCTTTCCCCATCTCCCTCCAGTTTCTCCTCTCCTCTCTCTTCCAGTGGAGACTGTAGAGATAACACTCCTCACTTTGCACCTTGCTGATTGGCGCTTGTCTGAAGTTTTTTCCTTCTCAGCCATCTTTCTCTTCCCCAGCTTGTGTTTCTTTGTGCTGGCTTTCCTCTTTTTGTGTGATACTTCAGAGACACCCACATACGGCTGTGGAGCACTGGCACACTTGCACATTGTCTCACTCCCACACTCACACCTGGATGGACTGATGCACATCTCCTGTGTGCCAGGCTGGGTGACAGACTCTAATTTACAGCTCAGGGCTGTGATGGCTTTCTCCCTGATCCCTCTCGCACCCTCTAATCTGCCTCCCAGAGGATTCTGGAAGTTTGTGTCAGAGCTGTCACTATGAGTGGGGTCAAATGGATGGGGAGCTGCCCGCATGCAGTTCTCCATACTTAGCATGCATCGTTCTTTTTCTGGTCTTCTTTCTGATGATAAAAGGTTTTTGTTCTTTAGGAACAGGTGTGCTTCTGTCTCCACATCGATATGTTGCTCTGCTTTGAAAATTTCCGCAGCTTTTTTCTCCCTGTGTGCTCTCAACTCTTGTCTTATCTGTCTTTGTAAACACGATTGAGTGTCTGGTTTAAGAATAGCTGGTACGCGTAGTTTTGATTCATCTGAAAGGGAACACAACTGATTTTGTTGTGAGTCCTTCAGATCCTCTGCGACTTTTTCTGGCCGTTGAAGGTTCAAGCAGAGCGGGTTGCAGCTGTAGGAGATGTGTGGTTGAGACTTGGTGAACTTAAGCAAACTGACAGGCCATCTCAGACGGGTAGAGCCATCCTTCCCGAGCACACACACATCCTGACTCGCCTCCCGCTCGCTCTCCGTTTCTTGCTTTTCCTCTGACTTGCCTTCTGTGTGTTTGGTATCCGTGTGTGCTACTGCTGATCCTATGCCCCATACGGTCACCTGAGATGCTGAGAACAGCGAATCATGACTCTGATTATCAGGTGCTGATGTGGAAATAGGAAAGTGTTCTTTTACGAAGTCTCTTTTTTCAATCTGTTCCTCCTCCTTTATGGCCTCTCTTGGGAACGGGTGCATGTCGCTTGGTAAGACACTGTCAGTGCCAGACTTATCCTTTTTTTCACTTGCGCTGTGTTTCCTCTCATCTGCTACCTCAATTTCCCTGTCAATATCTTCAATTATTCCCCTTATCCTTTCTTTCATTTGTTCCCTCTTCTCTCTCTCCTCCTCCTCCAGGTCTGAAAAAACAGAGGCAGAAGGCTCCAGCCTAGGCCCCCTGCGTGAGAAACAGAAGGATACTCCAAGTCTGCCTCCCACTCTCCCCTGTGAAGAGAGAGGCAGCTGAGGATACAGGCTGTGGCAAGACTGGAGGCTCACTGCAGGAGTGTTTGTATCGGCTGTCTCAGTCACTAGTGGGGATTCTGCTAGAGCAGTGGCCGGTGGTACTTGGGAAACAGAGTTGCACAGATTTTCTGACGGGTAGCTGACAGTAGTTGTCCTGGGCTGTGTAGAAGTGGATCGCTGGGGCTGGCACAAGGGTTCAGGTCTGTCCTTAGGGCTGCGGTCTCTTTGTGTCACATCTTTATCACGCTTCTGACTCACAGCTCTGACTGTGCGTCTTAGGCCATAGGTCCTTCTTTGGACTCTGCAACGAGATGTGATAGGACAAGCATATGTGACTTTAGCTGATAATACTTGTCTAAGTTTTCCTGGCATCACTCTAGATTTACACAAAGCCACTTACTGTGGCATCGTTTTTGGGTGAGGTTATGCAACAATGCAAACTTTTCTACCACAGCTCAAAGCTGCTGTTACGACACTTACTCTTAAATTTAATGCAGTCATGAAAACATTAATTGTTTGAATAATATGGAAATCGATAGAGTTTTAGACTAATAGATGGCAGAGTATATAAAAAGGAAAGGGACCTAAATTTTTAGTATAGACTCTATCTTTATAACCTAACAAGGAAAAAGAAAGAAAGCAAGAAGAGAAGGAAAGGAAAGGTGCGTTCTATTGGTAGTCACAGTAATGCTGTTCACATATTGCTACCTGATTATAGGAAACACATTTAATTGCACAGGGAATAGTTGCAATCAAGTTGATTATTGCATGATGTATTGTCTTATTGTATTAGTTGTTTTGATTGCTTTAGGTGAGCAAGGCGGGAAGCAAGTTTCCTCTCACAATTCACTTTGCTCATTTTATTTACTCATGGTTATTCTGCTGCTAATTTTTCACTAAAACCTCATGTCCTCCACCTACAAATGAATCAGATGCTCCGAGTGTCAGCAAGAGTGTGTCTTCATGATATATTTACTTCACCTGTGGACCTGTGGCCTAGCTAAGCCAGCTGAGCGCTCTCACATCTGTGAACGCATCCATCAAGCCTACGAATTGTTGACTGGATGTGACGCACTCTGACCCCCTCCCCCAGGACTCTTGCCCCTGGTCTCATTACACACATGCTGCCACATGCACGAATACACACTCCTCCCACTCACCGCTGAGTTTCCTGTTGCAGCTGTGCGAGCTGGTGCAGACGCCGAAGAGCCTTCTCCTGCTTGCGCTGGTCCTTCCATGATTTTGAGGCTACGTTACGAGCAAACTCTCTGTGCTTGAGCTCCTTCAGCCTCTGCAGGAAATGGCAATAAAGAGATAAAGAGGGATGGAGAGAGGGACAGAATCCATATGTGGACGGAGAGGGGAGATGCAAGGGTGGGAGAAAGAGGAGAAGTAAGAAAGAGTTAGTTTTAGGAAGCTCTCTGCAGGCAGCTGTCTTTCAGATCATACACATCAGTCAGCAGTGTTTGCAGATGTTCTCCTCCAAACCTCATGTCCAATTAACTCCATTCAGTCTTCAAGAAAGGACCCTTCCTTCAACACACAGCTTGAAACCAAACACCAAAACTAGTGAATAGTAGATTACATGTGTGGTTGAGATGAGCGGAATAGGCAGTTTCATGATGCTGCTGCTCTTTCTGAACCATTAGAGCAACATTTTTCATTTTGGTTAGCGCCCTTCAGTCCTACTGTGTGCCATAGATTCAGTTTATTAGTTATCACAGCTCAAATAGAAGTACTTTTGAATCTATGAAACAGGGAAGAAGACATTTTGTTTGATGATGTTAGAATGACACACTACCAAACACAAAGGCACAAGATTAAATGCTGTAAAGGCCTGACATTTTCTTCTAGACTGCTTTTTGTGTTGTGTGTGTCTGTGGGCACTTTGTAAGCAAACTGGTTGGTCTTTACCTCCATTATATTACAGGATAATTATTAATTAGTTCAGCTTTACACATGTGTGTATTTATATGAACTTATATGTCTATAGCCATAGGTGCACCAGTTCTCTTGGGGAAACAATGATTCATGCGCCTCTCTCCAGTTTCCATTTTCTGACACACTTTAATCCCTTCTTTATCCATGCTTGGCAGGTATATGTGCACGGATGCTGGTGTCTTTCTTTTTGTCTGTGCATGTCTGAAGGGTAAGGAGGGACTCGGGAGTTTGGGGATAGCTGCAGTATTGTGCACCACCATCCATCCTATTTCCCCTTTTTATTGAATCACATATTCTCATAATCTCAGCTGCTCCATAGCTTACGCATCCAAGATTTGTTGTTTACAATATATACTCTTATCCTGTAGTGCAAGTTGCGACAGGATTACACCGCACTCATTTTTAGATTATGTTATACCATTATCTTATCCATCCACGCAATATGTGTCACACTCAAACACACACATGCACACACGCACGCATGCATCAGATTAGGCTCTTACGCATCAGATTTATTTATACAGTCACTCTCTTTCACACCCAGATGCTGTGCAGGAGCGGACAGTTTTCAGGTTAATCCCAGCTGAGTCTTGCACAAGCTGGTGTCTTTTTACATTATCACTCAATGCTTAGCATCCATGTCAGCTCACTGAAGACAGCATTAGGTATATACCATAGAATCAACACTCATGCGGTTCGTATTCCTTAAAGACACTATCTAAGTTCTTGTGGAATGTCTGCAGATGTGAGCAATCATATGCTAGTGTACATCAAAAAGCCCTGAGTCGTTGTGATGCCAATGGTATTCTATGGGAAATATTAATCTTGTTCAAGCACGGAGGCATTCATAATGAACAACTGTGAATGGAGCCAGCAGGCCTAAGGATGAAAAATTTGTTGCACTGCATTGTGCTATAAAAAAAGAGTTGTTGTACTGTAAATGTCAGTGGCAATGCCTGAGAGAGAGAGCAGTCTGTAATAGATGAAATATATGAGGATAAATACTTCCTGCTTCCTGCCGCATTTGCACTCTTCCAGGTTATTGTTCTCTCTTAAACCATGTCCTACTGCAGGCAGACCTGAAACTATATTTAGAGACAAATCAAATATTGCACACAGTACCATTTTGGCTCAATACACAGGACAGACATACTTCAACTTTAAAAGTGGCTACTTTTGTCTTCAAAGTTGATGTCATGTCCCCAACTGCAGGAAATGATGTTCCTGCTCTCCAACATGCAAGCCTTGCTATGTGCTGTGAAGCGCAATGCGTCTGTCAAAGCTTCGATCAATATTCCTTTAGATGTGTTAAGGAGTGCTCAGGTTGAGTCAGAGTTGATTCATATCCACTAGGGCCCTAGAATGAAGGATGATGTATTCTTAGGTAGCATTTGAGTGGCCATGCTAATGGGCTGATTGCCTTTTATTTAAAAAGGAGTGTAATTCTGTTGTAATGAGCAATTTCTGTAATCAGCAGTAAATGCTGATAAAGCCCTGTATTCAGACATGTTTATCCCTGAATCGATGACAGCGAAAGAAGACAGAGCAAACGCAATCAGCTTCCATTCTCCAAAGCCAATACTCCTGCAGGGAAACTGTCTTCAGCTAGAATTTCATCTGTTGTCTGCTCTGTGGGCAGAGTGTACATGCATTTCTGTACTTGTGTGTGTGCGCGTGTGTGTTCCTACAGCGCCAGTGGCTACTGTCAGCTCAGTGCCTCATGCAGCTCGTTTCATGTGCCTGCCGCTGGCTAAAACAAAGCATTAACATTGGCCTGCAGTTGCCTCAATTTATTTTCAAAGAACAATGACAGAGGAGGAACAGTCTTATTTAATGTTTATTTCATGATACATAGTGTGGGTGTTCAGAAGTGGGAAGCGGCTTGGCTTGTTTGAGAAATTGCCTGCATTTGAAGATGAGTGTGTACACGGGTAAGTGCATGTCTGTATGTTTGCGCGTGCAAGTGTACGCCTTGGCAAGACAACAGATAGCTGTAGGAGAATGAGCTATCAGAAGAACCTACAGCTTGTTAGTCCAGAGTGGAGGTTGTGTATGAAAATGGATGTGAACGCAGAATGCAGAAGAAAACCTGCTGCTGAGGCTTTTTCTAATGGTCCATTGGCCTTATCTTGTCCAAACTGGAATAATGGAATCATACTTAAGCTATGACTAATAGCTCTGTGTTATTTGGTACTGAATATTTTTCTTTTTGGAGGAAGTACAAGCTGAGGAATAAAGTGAATTTTAGATGCATTTTTATGTACCAGTGACATACAAATCAACAGCTCTGAGATTTGGCCTAGAGGTAAAAAAGAACTATTCTATCATGAATTTATGGCTTACAAGCCTGGTGTACATCTGCAATACTGTGTTGTATTTGTTTAAAATAGTCATTTTATTTTTCATGCAGTAATAACTCAGAAGCTATGTTGAAATTTTCCTGGAAATTCCTGGAGACCCTTTTAAGCACTCATACTACACACTGTACTATCACCTTATTTCTAAAATTAGGAGATTTGCTTTGCTTTTAATGCTCTGCTAAATCATTCTCCCTATTTGGTTCACAGAGACATTAGATTCCAAATTACCAAATTAGTGTGCTGTTACTTCTGTTATCGGTGATTTTCTGATATGTGCAACACAATGAAAGCCAGCCAAAGACACAGACCTAGAATCTCAGCTGCATACCAAAACTAAGACACCATCAAGAACACCGAACTTTCCAATATTTGTTATCTTAACCTCACTGTCTGCAAATATTTCTCTAAACTATATCTGAAAAATGTATTTTGAACAGCTTCTGATGTGTTAACTGAAAATAAACAACATGCTGTTTTTGCTTCAAACCTTCATCCAGCAAACCTCTCAGCTTCGAGGGGAAAACTCCGGCTATGCGGGCCGGCCAGTCAGTCAGTGAAAGTTGCCCCATTAGTGATGATGCTGGTGACTTTTTCCGTGTTTAGCCTGTGGTGATGGTGCTGTGTGGATTGCAATCGATTGAGTGTTTTTTGTAAACCGAGTAGAGTTTTTACTAGAAATGTGATCATTTACAAAAGGTGCTATAAGTGAGTATTCATCTGTTGGCATTGCTATTGAGCTACAGTATTTCAAAGAATGCACAGTCTGACTTCTTTGAGATAAAAATCAATAGGTAGATAAATGACCCCCCACCCTTTTTTTTGCTTGAAAATCTAGAAGTTTTGAAACAAGATAAAGTACAAGAAAATTTTGGACTTCGCCCTGGTTTTTACATGCTGCTTGGATAAAGTTCTTAACATTTGTCAGATCACTGACAACTCTATTGGGTCATAACAATGTCCCTATTTGCCATCACACAATAAGAAAGGCTTTGTGAATAACTTTTTACTTTCCGATAATTCCCATTAATATTACCTTTTTTGATTCATGCCCAGTTTGCAAAGTTATAACGCACATTGTCAGACAAAATGACCCATTTATTAATATCTGTAAACATAAAACTTGTTGTAGCAAAATACTTATTTACTGTGTATGTCTAGTATATACAGCACCACAGTTACTTTATTAACTCTACTATAGCATTTATACTAGAGACTCATTTTTTATTATTATCTTGTTTTTATTATAGCGTCTTTGGATATTTGCTTTAGGTGCTACGACTTCAATTACCCTGTGCTGGATCAATGTGGGCTATTTAATTTTATATCAGCCTGTTCAACTGGAAATCTAAAATATAATTGGAGTGCTGGGTGTGTGCGTATAGGCTGTTTGTGTTTGCTTGTGTGCTTTCTTCAAGTTGAAGTGTGGCACCTCAGTATGTGTGCTTGTAAGAAATGATGCAGTTGTCACACTCCTACTGTTACCTGGTGAGAAACTGTGCCCAATGGGCAGACTGACATGGACATGTAAAGCAGCTTTCCATCAAAACGCATAATACTAACACACCCAAACTCTACAAGAAAATACGGTTAAAAAGAAAAAAGAGAGAGAGAGAGAGAGAACCCGTGTGTTAGTTTTTGTGTCCCTACACAGTGTGTATGTGTGCATCTCGTGTACCTGTTTGTGTGCATGGTCGTAGGAGTTGATGTGGTTGTCAAACTCCTGGTGTCTGAGGTACTGCTTGTCACACAGCTCACAGTAGAAAAGAGCCTTCAGATCCTCCACCGAGCAACCCAAAGCCCTCTCCGTGCATTCCTGGAGAAAGAGATGGAAAGAATGAGTGAACGTGTTGGACGGATTGGGAAAGAGAAATGAGAAAGACTCAAGCTAGAGGCATAAACAGACAGCGATATAAAGGGTTAGAGAGGTAGAGATAGAGAGCAAGAGGAGTCAGGGAGTGGGGAGGGGGGGGGATCAAGAATGGAAGATTGTTAGCCATTTAGAGGAAATCTGCATCCCAGAGAAATCAGCAATATTAGCCTCCGCATGTGCTCTGCATAAAACTGTTAAACGGCTTGCCATTAATGCATGATGCCTTTGCTGCCACTGCTGGAGGCTGGACAAAGCCCTGTGCTCATGGCAACTTGAGCCGGGGGACACGTTTAATACAGCCGCTATAATAGAAACTTGTGTATGTGCTAAAATGGCAAATAGTCTGAATCTCTCTGTGAGGAAACTGATGTTTGACAAATGACACCCCCCCCCCCCCCCAAAACAAAAAAAACCCCTAAGCATCTAAAACGCACAACTTGGACTTTTTGTACAGACAAATACACACAGAGACATGCAGGTAAATAGCACATGGATAGAGATACAGATACACAACCGCTATGCAAATGGCACACGGACCTTAGGGAGTAAATCGCTTGTCTGCATGCTCACATCAGCCAGAGGGCCTTTTTTATGGTCTGAATACATGCACAGTGTTGTGTACAATAGATGTGTTTGCTTCCTTGTGTGTGACTGTGTGTGTGTGTGTGTGTTGAGGAGTGTGTGCATTCATGCCATGCTCTGCTTCAGAATGTAATTTCCCTGAGGCTAGGGGCTGCCAATAAACACTATTGAATTCTGTTCTACACTGACATGATGGGAATTTAATTTGAGGTTGTCACTTCTTTCTCTCTCTCTCTGCTTCTTTCCTTTCCTTCTGTCCATCTTCTATCTCTCGCTCCCTCTCTTTTGTAGCACTTATTCCGTCCCTCCTTTTTATGCTCCTCCTTCAAATCACTCTTCTTCTCTTTCACTTCACACTCCCCACTCCCTTTCATCCTCTCTATTTGCCTTTTTCTCCCTTTCTGGCATCCTCTTTTTTTCTGTTTGAGTCCCAGGTCAGGCAGTGACAGAGTCTATTGGCCCCAATTTGTTTCCGTAATATGCCTGCACACAGGAACAGAGGTGAGAGGAAAAGAAGGGGAGGATAAGAGTGCAGGCAAGAGGAGAAATAACCCCTGCCTGCATCACAAACACACATACAGACTCTCACAAGCACCTCAGCGTTATTATTGCCAGTAACAATCATCATTAAGCGTTATTTGCTACATCCAGGTACTCTACTCACATACATTAACCTGCAAAATAACTTGCTCTTCCTCTGGCTGTGCAGGAATTTATCCAGTATGTGTGAAGGGTAAGGGAGGCTGAAGGACAGGGTGGTAGGACTCTCCTATACTAAAATCAACACAAAGGTAACTAATATACATTGATCCTGTGACGTTCCAAGAGTGCATGGTATTGATCTGCCTCGCGGGCTTAAGTCACTGCAAGAAAATGATCCAATCACCCGGAGCAGTGCTCATTTGAGCGCTGCCGGTGTGATAAGATTGAGATAATGAATGCTGTGAATTGGTCAACTGTATGGCTTATGCAAGATTACATAGGAACCGTGTAAGTGAATGTCAGTGGATGTGTGTACATGAGAGGTTTTGTATATTTCTGTGCGCTTGCCTTTCCCAAACCCTTTCTTCTCACCTCTCTGACTCTGTCAGGATAATTACTTTTAACAACGAGAAAAATATACATAGAAAGACGTGAGAAAAGGTGTGAACGCATCATAGCCGAAACGTGCACTTAAGTGTGCGTGCGTGGGCCAACTCGGAGGCCATTTGTTTATGTCAGAAGCGTCTTGGCAAGAGGTTGCCCATTTTTCTTCTGAATGCTGAAATCAAGCGCGCTAGCTTTCATTTGGTTTAAATGTTCACATCTCATACAAGTTTCCACTATAGGCACTCTTATAGAAACACCTCTACATAGTTAGTCCCCTCTTATACACACACTTATGCATGCACAGTCACACATAATGTGTCAACCTGATATACTGGTGCCAAATTAATCTAGACCTCAATTTACCTCACTGGCATGAATCTGTTTGCAGAATAAGCACAACTGATGTATCTGCAGACCTGAATGGACATTGATTGTTTGCATGATTATGCGTGTGAGTGTTTGTGCAGAGCTGTGAGCTTCCATGCTTTTTTTCTTTTTCTTTGCGCTTATCCACAGTTTGTAGGAGAAGTGCCAATTTATCCCTTTTTATAACTGAAATTGTGCCACAAATAGGAGTCGTTTTGGACCATGACCAGAGTTTCAGACACACAGTTTAATGTCTTTGAGCTGCTGTGGAAATGAACAGGTCACGCTTAAAGTGTTTTACAGACGTGGTTTGTCAGCATTTGAGAATATGTGCACTGCAAACTAATGATATACAATATATTCATGAAAAATGCCCCCAAACATGAATATCCTTTTGGGAACGTCTGGGAGTTCTAGAGATTTAAACTGTGGCAGCACCTTTTCTGATTCACTGCCATCATTACAGTTCAGACTGCCCCTTTTTTTCTTTTTGATGACTCCTATGGTATATAAAATCAAAAAATGCTCATTAGCAGTGAACATGCTGCACTGAGGCTTGTGGAGATGATTTTTAAATAACTGTAACTACATTGTTTTTTTTAAATTCTTCATCTCTGAGTTGACCTTCAAGACTGCTGAACAGCACCATAAATCAAAGAACCATATGATAATATGCTTATCAGTGTCATAATGTAACTCTTACATCTTGACATTGAATTGAACTCAGGTGGAACCATGTCAAGGACAAAGAGGAAGCTGGATGAATTTATGAGGTTTTCAAGTAATTAATTAATAAGATTTCCAGCTAAAGACAGCTATAGGATACTTCACTGACTGAGCTGAATTACAGCAGCAAACCATGCAGGCCATAATGAGAAACTTCTTGCAGAATAATTAGGACCCTTTAAAAATACAAAATGGAGTTGGTGGCATATCTCTGAAATATATTATAACTTAAATATGACTCTTTGAAAGCCACTTGAGCTAATTTCAATAGGATAGTCAAATATTTTGAGTCAAAAAACAAATTTATGTGGTGTCTGTGTAAGAGTGTATGAGTGGTTATGTATTCTGAAAAATCAAAGAAAACTCGGGCTGAAAACACTTTACTTGAAGCTTTCATTTTATGCTCGGCGTGGTAAACAGTGGGAGAAATAGTCTGTAGTCGTTTACAATTTGTTGTCTGCGTGACTGACGTGACAGTTTGTTATGATTTAATCAAATGCATTATAATAAAGAATTAAAATCTCATTCCCTGCCTGCTGCCCTCGAGCTAAATTGTTTCTCCCTCCTCACTGGTCACTTTCTTGTAAGTTGTAATTAAATATTGAACAACATTCTTGTAGATTCAACTCAGTGATAGAATGAAGAACGGTTACAGGCTTTTGCGCTGGTATTATATTAAAGCTATACTGTAACATTATTTTGAGAGCCATTCACTTCTTTGATCTAATGTAAAACAAAAGTGGTTGTTTGGGTGAGACATATGCGGAGAGATCATGACCTCCTCCAAGGACATGATGAATTCACTGCCAGGGAAGTTTCCAAGTGGAGCATGGTCGAAGGAAAAACATTCATTTTTGATAAGGATCGAGCGATGAAGCCAGTCACACTGTCTCGTGAATAGGCGTGCCTATTCACAGCTGCTTGGGGACCCGGGCCCAAAGGGGGACCACAGATTTTATCCCTCGCCAATCTGCAATGACATTTTAGTGGGAAAACTCCCTAATGGTGGCCCTGCTTAGGGTGTGTGCTAAGAACACCAGCTGTTTCAGATTGTGAGCATGTGCTGAGCTCTAATAGGCTTTATTGTAAGTTGCTATTTGATGTTATGTTGTACATAGTTATTATTTGTTAATAACCCAGTTGGACATTTGGTCAGGATATTGGCATTTGTTGAAGCTGGCACCTACTTTGTGCCCCACTAGTTAAAACTGTAGACTAAATTTGATAAGAAACACCTTTTTATTTGACTAAAGAAGTGGAATGGCCAAATAAAAAAGCAATATGTTTACACTTACCACATGACACCCTGAGATATACACACAGCCAACACAGAGATGTTGATATAAAAATATTGTAATTGTATTACTGCAAATTTCGGAAGCATTTCATGTACTTTTTCACTTTATTTATTTTCTGCCTCTCCCTTTCTCTGTATATTCGTCAGTGTGCTTAAAAATGAACGGGAATAGATACAAATCCGAGTGGAGAGCACTTGAACAGTATTGGAAAACAAGTGCAAATTTTGCATCTCCTCAAAATTATGAGGCACTTTGGCTCGGACCTACTCGAATGTAACTGATCAGATGTGATAATTGTTAACAGCACTGCAACACGAGCTTTAATCGCAATCCCGGTTCAGTGTGAAATCCAAAAAATAGGGCGAAACAACACTCGTGCATGCATAATAAATCCACGACGAGAGAGCGAGAGCGAGCCTTGTAGCACAGAACTGATAGAAACAGATTCTCTCTGTTCATATATATTAACTTCCACTGAAGAGAACTTCTACTGCAGGGGGTGGAGGAAAAAATATGGTAAAAAACTTGATGAGTATGACCAACTTTGAAGAAACTATTGTTATAGAATTTACCGTCGCAGAGCAGCTGCAGACACAGAGCATACAAAATACAGGCCAATTAGCAGTTTTCTCGTTATTGCTAATTTCGCTTCGCTTATGCATGCCATCTGTGATGATGCCTTAATCTTACTATTAGAGAGTATATTTTAATTTTTCAATAATGTGCTGTTGTTCTTTTAATTGACTTATATAAAAGGACTGATCACTATGTTATCAGCTGATGCTCCTGTTTGTTATTCACATGAATGTGTGTATGGCCTATATGAAGCATGATATCCAAAAGTGCTCTCTCTCTTTCTCTTACTGGCTGAAATCTTTTTCTTCTTCTCGTTTGTTCTGGAGGTTTTAGATGTTTCAGCGGTAAAGAGATGAAAAGGAGACGAGGTGAGAAGCATAAACTATGACAAACAGACATGTGACTTTACAGAACTTCTAATTGTTACCTCTGGTTTTGAGAACAATTCAATAAACAATTCCAAAAGTTTTATCAAGCCCAATTAAATCTTTAATTATCTTCCGCTATAATTATCACCCTAACTTAGCAACGGCAATGAACAGAAAAAAAATGAAATTAAAAATAATTCAGCAAGTTTTTTTTTTTTTTGCCTTGTGCTTCGCTCTGCTCTCTCAAATCATTTACATTAATCTGCCACTCTTTTTTCTCTCTACCTGTGTCTAAAGCTGTGACGTGTTTCCGTCAGATGCGTTCACACTCCTGCATTTTTTTCGGTAGCCGGTGACAGTTGTTGACCCGAGGCCTAAATTACTCATTACTGTAATGACCTGTAAAGCTCAGTGGCAGACATTTTTGTGCACAAACATGCATGCCAAGCAGGATAGCTTAGCGTTAATGAGCTGATATTTGCAGCCCCGATGTATCTCCCTTGACTGCCTTTAATATGCCTGCGTGCTCTGTGCTACCCAAACATTTTTCCATTTACTGTGGAAAAATCTACGCCCAGGCTTTACGGTGTTTTTGTCTGTGCGCAACTGTCTGATGTTGTTTGTATGTGTGTTTGTATATCTTTGTTTACTCCAGATCGTTACTGCCAGTTAGAGGTATGGCCAAAACAAGTAGATGGAATAACCACAGCCAAAATCACAGATGTGTTGACCATACATATGGTCATTAGGGCTTTTTCACAGCCAAAAGGACAGATGTTTTAGTACCAGTGAGTTTCATAATCTCTCAAACTACCAGCGACTTCTGTTAAAGAGAAAGTAGAAAGGCTAAAATATTTCACAAAGTGAGACTCCAGCAAATAAAAGCACAATGTGTATTCCAGTAAACTTCTGTCAGGTGTGCCATATTTCATTGTTTGTGTGTGTGTGTAAACTGTAACTATCTAAAGCACAATCCTCTACACCATGACATCATCAGTGAGTACCGTGAAGTATAACAAATTGTTACCGCTCCTTCTGACCTTTTAAGCTGAGCTGCATGCACAAACCAAACTGAATAAGTAAATAATAGCGAGAGATTTTATTTGATTATTTCTCCTGCCCCCTTTGTTGCCATTTCTGAAACAAAGAATAGATTCAATCCTTAATTTCTTTGCATCCATTGTAGCTGACATGGACATTTATGTTTACTCTTAAATCTGATTCTTATTTTTAATTGTTGCTATTTCAGTCCAGTAAATATTTACACACATATAGCATATATACAACACATTTGTATGGTCTCTCTATGGACTTTGAATGAGGAAAAATGGGAAAGGATAAAATTCCAGTTTTAATTACACATTGGATGTAATATTCACAATAACAATGAACCTCTGTTTTGTCTAGACGCACGAAAAATGAGGAAACTGGAGAAGTGGAGGACAAAAGAAAAAGTGAGAGGCCTAAAAAAATATCTAATGCAGATAAACAGTATCTGAAAATCATGTCCTTCAGAAACAAAAAAAAATCCATTAAAGACCTGACACAGGACCTGAGAGATGCATCTGGCCCATCTGACACCGTCAGAAATGATCTCAGTGGACGGTGGATGAACCCATTCTTAAGGAAGGGAAACGAGGAGAAAAGGCTGAGGTATGACAAATTACACATGAAATTTATATAATGCAAAATGACAACAAAGGCGCTTTATATTGTAAGGTAAGTAAGTAGGGTAAGTATTTTACGGCACCCTACAATAATGCAAAGAAAACAGAGAAAACCCCAACAATGATATGTTATTATTTATGAGATGAATATAACAAATAGTTAAATACAGAAAGGTGTATAAACACATAGTGAATGACAAAGGTGACTGAAGAAGAAGCACTCAGTGCATCACTGGAATCCTCCAGCAGCCTAGACCTGTTGCGATGTAACTAGGGATAATTCAGGGTTACCTGATCCAGCCCTAACTGTATACTTTATCAAAAAGGAAAGTTTTAAGCCTAATCTTAAAAGTAGAGACGGTGTCTGTCTCCTGAATCCAAACTAGAAGCTGGTTCCACAGAAGACGCGCCTAAAAACGAAAGCCTCTGCCTCCCATTCTACTTTTAAATACTCTAGGAACCACAAGTAAGCCTGTGGTCTGAGAGCAAAGAGCTCTAATGGGGTGATTGGATAGGGTAGTATAAGGTCAGTAAGATTTTTCAAGACTTGTATAGGAGGAGCAGGATTGTAAATTCTGGATTTAACAGGGAGCCAATGAAGAGAAGCCAATATAGGAGAAATGCAGGGGCAGGGATAGCTCAGTAGGTAAAGTGGTCGCCCCATGATCGGAAGGTCGGCGGTTCGAATCCACTTAACGGCTACCCTGAGGTACCCCTGAGCAAGGTACCGTCCCTACACACTGCTCCCCGGGCGCCTGCTTAGTGGGCTGCCCACTGCTTCACTGAGTGAATGGGTCAAATGCAGAGAAAAACAAGTAATTTCCCCATGGGGATCAATAAAGTATCCATTATTATTATTATTATTATTATGCGCTCTCTGTTTCTCGTACCTTTCAGTACTCTTGCTGCATTTTGGATCAATGGGAGGCTTTTTAGGACTTCCTGATAATAATGAATTACAGTAGTCCAGCCTAGAAGTAATAAATGCATGAACTAGTTTTTCAGCATCACTCTGAGACAGGATGTTTCTCATTTTGAATATATTATGCAAATGGCAGAAAGCAGTCCTACATAATTGTTCAATATTGAAGGAATATTGAAGTTGAATATAGAAGCACATGTCCTGGTCAAAAACAACTCCAAGATTCCTCACAGTGTTACTGGAAACCAAGGTAATGCCATCCAGAGTAAGCATCTGACTAGGAACCATATTTCCAAGATTTTCAGGGCCGAGTACAATAACCTCAGTTTTATCTGAATTAAGAAGCAGAAAGTTAGCGGTCATCCAGGTCTTTTTGTCTTTAAGACATTCCTGCAGTTTAACTAATTGGTTTGTGTTATCTGGCTTCATGGATAGACAAAGTTGTGTGTCATCTGCATAACGGTGAAAATGTATGCTATGCCTTCTGATGATACTGCCTAAGGGAAGCATGTGTAATGCAAACAGAATTGGTCCTAGCATGGAACCCTGTGGAACTCTATAATTGTGTGAAGAGGACTCTCCGTTTACATGAATAAATTGAAGTCTATTCATTATATATGATTTAAACCACTTCAGTGCAGTACCTGTAATACCTACAGCGTGCTCTAATTGTTCTAATAGTCTAGCAGGACAAGCACAGAGATGAGTCCACTGTCAGAGGCCATAAGAAGATCATTTGTAACCTTCACTAAAGCTGTTTCTGTGCTGTGCTGAGCTCTGAAACCTGACTGAAACTCTTCAAATAAACCATTCCTCTGCAGATGATCTGTTAGCTGTTTGACAACTACTCTTTCAAGGATTTTTGATATGAAAGGAAGGTTGGAGATTGGCCTATAATTAGCTAAGACTGCTGGGTCTAGAGATGGCTTTTTGAGTAAAGGTTTAACTACAGCCAACTTGAAGGCCTGTGGTATATAGCCGATTATTAGAGATAGGTTGATCATATTTGCGATTGAAACATTAATTAATGGCAGGACTTCCTTGAGCAGTCTTGTAGGAATGAGGTCTGAAAGACACATTGATGGTTTGGAGGAAGTAATTATTGAAGTTAACTGTACATAATGTTACATCTGTGAGATGATTATGAGCAAGTTTTTCTCTAATGGTTAGAATTTTATTTGTGAAGAAATGATTTCTCCAGCTTACGAGTTATCTGCTTTAAGGTGAGTGTTTGAGAGTTACACTAGGAAATCAGGTACTTCTCTTTTTCAGAGGAGTTACAGTATCTAAAGTGGTATGCAGTGAAGAAGTATAAATATTAACAAGATAATCAACCTCTGTGGGAGTAGCATTCAGATAGCTGCTCTGAATTGTGTTGGCGCAAGGCACTGAAGAAGATAACAGTGGATGAATTATATCCTTAAACTCAATTACAGCTCTTTCAGAAAGACAGCTGCTGTGATGAAATCTTTTCCGTACCTCTGTGTAATCCATTATTGTAAATGTAAATGTTATTAGGAAATGATCAGACAAAAGACGGTTTTCAGGAAATACTGTTAAATGTTCAGTTTCTATGTCATATGTCAGAACTGGACTGAATAATCAACAAAAAATACTGTCAGCTTTTGATCTATCATGCAATGTCATCTGGAAAGAGTCTCCTGATTGTTGACAGCATCATGTAAAACACACTGCCATTGCACTAAACGCACACCTGGATAAAAAACACACACACAGTGGAACACCTGCAGTCATGATTGGCATCGGACCTCAAAATAATTGAAGCAGTGTGGGATCATACTGACAAAGAGCAGAATAAAAGACAGCAAACAGCCAAAGAAAAGCTTTAAAAGTCCTTCAAGAAGCCTGAAGACCTATTCCTGAGAGCTACTTAAAGAAATGATGAAAAAAGCTTGAGAGTTCAGGCTGTGTTGAAGAATAAAAGTGGCCATAGCAAATTTTGACTTTCAAGCTAGTTGGAAGCAAGTATTCTAGTTTTGCAGTCTATGTTTTATTAAAATGCACATCAGAAAGCCTAGAATTTGTTACTATGTAAATACTTTCAGTCTATCTGTATGTTTGGCTTTCACACATTTCTAAACAATGTTACAGCTGTAAGCAAAAACTGGTCTGAACATATCTGTAAGAATATATATTCTGTTGATAGATTTAAAGGCAATACCACCCAAACATAAAAGAAGTGGAAAAAAAATAATAAAAGAACTTTATTCAAAAGCCTCAAAATAGCTGCACTGCTTTTGTGTCGGGCTACAGTAGGGAGTCTGTAGCATCGACAAATTGCAGTGCTCTCCTGTTGAAGCCATAAATCTATGATTAGTCACAAGGCCCAACCAAACGATCACTCAGCAAGCAATCAAAATTTAATTCCCTGTCCATCACAATGCAAGGCCAAAAAGCTCCCACTGCTGATGTGTCCACCCCTCCCTGCCCTCATCCCCTCTGTCTCTCTCTATTTCTCCTCCCTATTCAACAGGGCTACCTTGTTTTCACGGAGTTATTCAAGCGCTCTACCATTGATCAATCCTATTCTGTGCCCACATTTAAAATCTGTCCACCTCTCAACATCGCCACCCTCCTCACTCAATCTCTCTGTGTTCATACTATCCTGAATACAATGTGAACTTAGCCTCTGGCTTGTGCGGCATGAGTTAAACTGATTCACTCGGGTAGAGCATAGCTTACAGACACAAAAAGCAGAGGACATCTTAAGACATTTTCGCCACTTGAACAAACATAACCCATAGGTGCTTTCTAGGATTTTTGTGAATTCAATTTGCGCTCTTTGGGAGACACAAACACAAAAGCGTGAACGCCTGCATGTAAATTCCTGGAATACCCAGGTGTTCTACAAACTGTGGTCTCCACTGTGGCTTTGAATGTATTTTTTATGATCCTACCTCTCACTTACTCGCTGTGCTCTTCAAGGACTTGCATTTGTTTCTGTGAAAAAGACAAAGATTCCCTTCCTGTTCTTTCACTGCACATCAAAACGAAAATCATATACCAATTACAGGGAGACAAAGGATGGTGAGAACAATGGTGGGTGAGCTGAACTTTACCCGTCGTCTCTGCTGTTTCTAAATGCGTATATTGTCAATGCTTTGTGTGCCGTCTCTTTTTTTGGCAACTCTTGTTTTCCTCTTTGATTCTCTCCAAAGCTGCTCTGAGGGGTGAAAATGATATCAGAAGAGCTTTAGAAGGATAGACTGGTGAGATGTGATGATCTCTTATTCTTTCACTGTTTTCTCTCTGATTGCTCCACCCACCATTTCTGTCAGTTTTTTTATTTATATTTTTTCTTCCTCCAAATTTTTTCCTCCTTATTGGTTCTTCTTTATGCACTAAAAACACTTGTCAGTCATATGTCTTTCAAACCTTGGGCTTATTAGGCTTTTCTCCTCTCTTGCTAAATGTCACTTCCAAAATTAATTTTTTTTCTCCTCCCAGATAGCAGAAAGAAAAAAAAGTAGAAATATATGGACGATACACTCTTGACATTTAAATTACAGACACAACTGAAGACTCTGCATGGATAAATGGATATACAGCACTGTTAAGTTATTAGACCTGCAAACATAAAGCAGACACACACACCCACGTTTTCTTTATACTCGTGTGCTGTCAATCACACTCCAGACAAGGCAGCTGACTGACTGCTTCAAAGGGGATTGAGGAGGATCTGTTAAAGGGATCAAACAAGGGCTGTAATCTGTCAGAGTGCGATGATACAGATTAGAGTGAAAGACAAGTTAAGGAGATGAAGGTAATCAGTTTGGGAAGTGACAGATTTAAAGGAGCGGATTAATATGATCGAAGATTACGCACTACTCTTAATGCTCGACTAAGTCTCGCCAAGTCAGAAACTTGCAAAGATGAGTGGCGAGTACGCGCGAGGAAAGAGTCGCTGAGGAATGATTGCTTTCTTTCAGACATTGTGCTTCCGGATTCTTTTGAAGTTTTCATGTAGGTGAGTGTTTCACTGTATGTGTGTTGGCTCATTTGTGCTATCAGAGGATAACACGAGTGTGTCCAATAAGTGAGTGATCTTTTCTTTGGCACATTACAGTGCGAGTGCATGGATGGCTAGAGATACTACAGATCAGAGGCTGAAATTGGAGACTGTCTGGGGACTTACACGCCAGCTGAGTGAATTGCTCTGTCATGCACAACAGTCCAACTTTTTGAAAGCTGGTTTTGCTGTGCTATATGATTTTGTAGCAGTTAAGACCTGGAGCTGGCCAGGATTGAAATCCCGTCAGGACTCTCTTCTCTGCTTTCAACATCCTGCTTGCCACATTCATTTCTTTCTCTGGGTGTCCCGTGCTATCATTCCTAACTTGTATCCAGCCCTCAGTACGGCTGCATTAGTATGTATGGCCGTGTAGCTCAGGGTTTAGAGGTTTATGTCCCCTAATAGACAGAGATTTGTCCTGTCACACCCACAAAGAGCTTACAGCGAGAGACAGAGGCAGAATGGCTCCTTCCACTCTGTGTGTTGTGGGTAAAGAAGGAACATTTATGTTCCTGTCTTATCTCCAGAGAGAAGGTTTCCATTTCTGTACAAATCATAAAGCCCTAATTTGTGCTTTTCTCTTCTTTTCTCCTGCACTTTCCATCTTCTTCTTTCCCCCCTCTTGTTCTCGCTCTCTACCCCTTTCTCTGCCTCTTTTACTCACTATGATTGGATTAAGACCAAAGAAACAGAGTGTGGAGATGAGGAGGGGATGAGAGCTTATTAAGCATGTGAGAGGTGAGATGACATTAAGCTGTACAGAAAGAGATTGAGGAAGAGGTGTGTGACCACATGCACAAGTGTGTGTGTGTGTGTGTGTGTGCATGTGCATGTACCGCACACTTCTGTATTTATCCTTATAGAAGGTAGGGTGAGAAGAGGGAGGAAGTGAGGCGTTTAGCTGTGGAGCACTTTAATCAAGGGGCGAGCAATCCTGCATGACCCACTCTGTCATCCATTATTGATGCCTGCCTCAGCCAGGCTGATGAATCATTAAGCCACTCATCAGGCCTGGGAATTCTGCCTTCTCCTCGGCCGATGACACTCATTTACATAAATCACACGCTGCTATTTTTCACACTCTTGCGCATAAACACAAACACACACCCACAAACAGCCAAATACACAAAGTTCATACATGTTGGCTTGCTCTCTGATGGGCATGGCTCATACAATTTTTAATGCTTTCTGCAAAAAAACCTCCCCAAAAAACCTCATTTGTGTCATACCTTGAAGAGCCAAGTTCATTTGAGCTGTGAATACAGATTCATAAAGGTTATACTGTACATGACAATAGCACTCAACAGCTGCAACCCTACAATACCCAGTGATTAAAGACAATATGCTCAAAATCCCATGGACTGCACAGAACATGTGTTGCCTTTCCTGAAAGACAACCATGTTTTGCACTCAAGCTAAACAATCGTATAACAATGCATAGGTAAGTGGAGAGGAGAGAGTGAAAGACAAGGAGACAAAAACAAGCAGAGAGAAATAGATCTTACAGAGTTTGAGTTTGCCTCTGGGTTATATGGCAGAGGAATCTTAGGGAAACTGATGAGCACCCACGCCATGCAGGCACACACGCACTCCACCAACATATTTCTTCTCATCGTTGTAGGGTTTCCCTTCATCTCCTCTCCTCCCCTCTCCATTCACCTCCACTCCTGCTGTTTCCATGTCTTCCCATTCACTGTTGAAACTAATCCAGTACTACAGGGTAAGAATATACCTCACAGCAAGGGTAAGAAAGCCCCCCCCACCCCAGGGGCGGCTTGTCCAAAAATGCTGAAACACAAACATGCCAAACATACATGCACAATCAGACAGAGGAAACAGGCACACTGCCCATGAAGCCGTTAGCCAAGGCCTAGTGCGTAGCTGGAGGCTGCTCGTAGACCACTGTGATCCTGCCATCCCTGCAGCACGCAGCCAGGGCATTTCTGCACAATGCTAAGCTGAGCGCCTGCCATCTCCAATCTGCTAAACGCAGGAATGCTGCTGCTGTCACGGTTCTGTATTTTGAGTTTATTGTGTTTTGATTTAAGTTTGCATCAGGGATTGTGTTCTTGTTCTCTTGTCGTGTTATGGTGATGAATATGATGTCTATTATGAGAGTTCCATGTTTCTGTTTGTCTGGGTTTAAGATGTGGGCTTAGTTTCATATGTCATTTCCTGTCTGTCTCTCTATGTCGAGCCTGCGTGTGATGTTTTATTGTGAAGGTCTGCGTCTTATGTGAGTGTTCAGTTTTACCTCTGTCTCGTCTTACGGATTATTCCCAGCTGTGTCCACCACCTGTGTGTAATTCCCGTGTTTCTCTGTGTGTATTTAAGTCGTGTCCTCCGTCATTGTAGTTGCTGGTCCGTCTGTGTAACCACCGTGTCTCGCTCGTGTGTTCACCCTGCTGTTAACCATCGTCTGCTTCTGCTCGCCCTGCTTCATGTTCATGTTCTGGTTTCTGCGCTATAGTTTAGCTGTTTCCCTGTATAGTTTAGTTCGAGCTCCATTTGCTGTTTGTCCTCATTTTGTGTTCAATAAACCACCTTCACCTCTCCACTACTGCCTGCGTTTGGATCCCCCTTCATTTCCTCCACACGGCTCCTCTCACTCGCCGTGACAGCTGCTCATGATAATTACGGCGGGTTGTTTGCTCCATCACTGTTGATATGAAGACGCAAGCAAACGGCATGAATTATTAGTGTCTGCATCATGGCTCACGCTGCTGGTGGAGGTAACTCTGATATAATTCGATGCACTGTTACTGATGCATGACCGACTGCACTATCAGAATGTCCTAGTAGGTCCTATTTGCTGTAATACATAAACATGAGAGCACATAAGAATGAACACACATGGACTTTCATATGATGTTATGATAATACTACATGTATTTTTGCCCTGCTTGTACTATGATTTTATCAGGTTCACAGAGACTTTAAAAGAAAGGTAATAGCTCAGTAATACCCTTTTCAACGTTCTGAATCCTTGATCCCAACAATGACTTTTTTCAGTAAGTAAAGGTTTCTAACCATGTTGTACTAGATCGATTGTACATGTGCCATCATAGCAACTTGATAGCAGAGCACTACATCCCTATTTTCTAGACAATGGAGAAACCTTTAAATTTCATATGTTTTACAGTAATCTAAGTCACTCCGTTAATTTAATATGTGGTATGACTTTGAGCCATCTATGTGACTATACTGGCGTACCAGCAGTACACCAGTATAAGTCACATAGATCGCAGTGCACCATAACAGCCTATTCTGTTCAAGGCACAGCAAAGCACAACATGAAAGCCTTGATCTTATGTCAACGAATCCAGGGAAGTAAAACTTGTTCATATGCATTAAAATTCCTCTGCCACTTTGATCTCTAAATGCAAAGTGCCTGCTCGATTTCTTTCAGTCGTAGTTATTTTTATAAATCACCCTTATGCACATGAAAAGTGGAGAAAAAAAAATGATGTGAAGATCAAGCTGTGAAAGAAATCCAAGTTGCTTTATTCAGAAGGAGCCCCTTGGTCCCCGTTAAGCTGGGAGAATTTCCAGGGCTTCTGCTCAACTGGGAGGTGCTGGTTCATAGCCTCTCTTTCAGTGAGTCATCCCTTCTTCAGAGGAGAGATAATTAATTTGTCTGAGCTGCTCTTAACCCTGGCCTCCGTGTCAGCAGCCAAAACGCACGCAGGTAATCAAGAGTGCAGGTGCAAATTTCTGTAAGGCAATGCACATGCAAATATGCAGGCTGTATTTAGCGAGTTGCAGCTACATCACCTATATGAAAGAATGAATCCAGGTAGAGTGGCAGAATAAAAGGCAGAGGAGTAAAACGGAGGTTATTGAAGAACAGAGAAACCGACCATCAAATAAAGCGCACCCTCTCTGCACTTTCGTCCCTTGAAGGATTTTTCAGCAATATTGCTACTGCAATATTACTCCCATCACCCACACGCTCCCGTACAGGCATACTGTACACAGATATGCACACAAACACGCACACAGCATACCTATCGCTCCTCCTCTGTCTCTCTCTCTCTCACACACACACGCATACACACACAATTCAAACGCCTAAACAGATGAACCTTTGACCTGCTAAAAAATGAATGGGCTTCAGAGATGAGATGAGAAGCAATAGGAGATGGATATAAGAGGTGTGTCAGGGAGAAGGGGCTGAGAGCAAAGGTAGTGGCTAGAGAAATGGTTAGAGGGGAAGACAAAAGCTAGCTGCAAATTATAGTTTAAAAGAAAAAAGGGAGGGTGGGCGGGGAGCAAAGTTTATACTTCAGAGAAAATCATGTCAAGGGAATTAAAGAGGATAAGACCGAACCCAGAATGAGACGTGACATCCTAATGACTGTGAAGCAAAAATGCTTTCATCTTCTCTTCTCTCACCTGTCTTAGTTTATTTTTTGCAATTTCACATATATATTTTTTTTCTAGCACAAGCTCAATGATACACGTTTGATTACTATGATTTGGGTATTTGTGTGTATGATTTTGTTATGAGCGTGTCTTTCAATTTCCGCCTGAGCTGCTGTTCCAGATGGTTCATCAAACATCCAGTAATTATCAAACACTCACTAATTGTACGTGAGTGTGTGTTTATGTGCTGGTGTGTCTCCAGGTGATTATCTGAAGCTGTGATCACTAATGACCACACAGACAAACATCTGTCCCCAGGTAATATACAGAATGAGAGCTTGGCCATCTGCTGTGCCTGTGAGCAGACACGTATGAGTCTACAGAATTCGTGTCTTTCCCACAACATGCGTATAATGCCAAGATCTGTGCTTTAAAGATGCTTGCTCATCCTGTGGCTATAAAATCAGCACGAGAGGCCCTCGCTATTCTTTTACCACAACTATTACCAAACGCTCAGCCACTCTTTGCCCTCTAGATATGCTCGCACACTCCTACGCAAAGCCCTTGCAGGTTAAATCAGCCCTGCAGGCATCTTTGCCCTCGAAGCCATAGACATCGGACCCAAACTGGAGTTAATAAATTCTTCCAAATTATAAAGAGGTCAGGTAGAACTTTTAGTCCAAATGGAAGGTTGTAAATGTGTAAAAATACAATCTCTCGGGGATGAATCATCAAACGTTTTGTGATTGAAAAATACTTTTTTTGTGGAAGTTCAAATGGTCGTTGAATTCATTCAAGTCAAAGCTGTGTGTGCGTGTGTGTACATCTGTGTGTGTGTCAGGAGGTAGCAAGTCAAAGATGCACAAATAAAGACTTGTCAGTAAAATATATAAAGATCATCTCCATCTCCAATGAACAAGCGCCACAAAGCTAGCGCGCACACAGGAGTAGAAGCACAAAGGCCCCTACAGATAAATAAAGGCTGAGGATGCTCAAACATCTTGCATCTCCTTCATTTCTCCATTCCTGAGGGCACGCTGCGCTGTTGTTAAGAGACTGGCAGGTTATGTCACCTCAGACGCTGGGTTCATTTACAAGCTACACAATGCATTCCAAACAAACAGGGAAGAAACTTGCAGGGTAGAAGGAAAAAAAGCTAAGGTGGATTAATAAAAAAAAATAAAATGAAGAAAGCTGAGAATCAAACTGGAAGAGCCAGAAAATAGAGAAGCAGCAGAGTATAGGCAGCACTATTCCTCTGGGGAATCATCCTGGTTATCAAGTAGAGGTTATTATGCTATGAAGCACTAATGAATTCATTAGCTAAATGAAATGTCAATAAAGGCTTGAGAGAGTGTTAAAATCGATGCCAACTGTCTCTTTCTCCTGCTCGCCCTCCTCCTTCTTTTCATCCTATCTCACCCATCTGTCCCAATTATCCACCTTTCTCTCCAACACACACACACACACACACACACACACACACACACACACACACACACACACACACACACTCTCCAGAGTGTTGAGCGTAAACTGTGATGGAGGACATTAGCGGTGATCAGTGGGAGCACTTTGCAGTGGTCAGCAGGAATGGTCCAGTCATACAGAACTTTCACATTCAGCAGCACTCACCTGCTCACTCTCAAACGGCTCTAATGCCACTTAATGGCTGACTTGGTGCGTGTGCACGTGTATGTGTGCAATAACATTAGACTTTGTGTGAGCGACTGCAGCAAAGAGAGCCTTGACTCCGCAGCTGTGACAACACAGCAAGTCAACAGCTGCTCTTGAGCTTTTCTCACAGACATTTCTTCATCTCAAGCTAACGTTTAACTCTTTTTCTTTCTGACATTTGCTGAACCGCAATTACCACCTTGATCCTCTCTTCTGAGTCCTTTTAACACTGAGGCTGGATCACTTACTATTATGATCATCATTTAAGGCCCCTGGGTTAGATTCTTGTGGAATGCATTAGCGTCCACGAGAAAACTAGCAAGCTAAATAGCCAACCGGCTGGCTCATCTCACCTCTGTCCCCTTATTATGGCTTAATATTTAAAGCTAACCACTTGGCTCGCTCTGAACACGGCACTGTTTTTGTGCAGCTAAACAGTTGTTTCAAGGTAATTGTTCGGGGCATATGTTTAAATGCCACCTCATTTACATAAACACTGTTCAGCTCCCTGTGGAATCAATGAAAACAGGGGGGAGCAAATGTGGAGTCACAAACACACACACACACACACACACACACACTGCCGCATTGGCACTCACTTTGACACCGTGCTGGATAGCCAGTGATCTGTTTCCTGCAACGGCAGTGAAATATACATCAAAGTGGTCTTCAGGGGATGAACAGTAAGTATGCACATACACACACATACACACAGTCCACCCCCACTTCTAGTAGAATATTATAGCCGTGAATGTGTGTGTATGTGTGTGTGTGTAAAGGAAAGCGAGAGAAAGACAGTTTGGATCCATTGGAACTGAGAGAAGCATCATGCATGACTTTGTCCTCTTTGCACACACCTTTTCGCTCCTGCTGTCCTCCCTCAATGTTGACGCCGAAACCAAAAAAACCAAAAAACCTTTGAGGTGTTAACAAGAGATTTAGGAGTGACTCATCAGTGATGATTAAGTACTAATATACATGCAGGATCCGAAAGTTAGAAACATCCAAGGGGCCTATCGCAGTGACTAATTGGTAGCAATAAAGTAGTAATAAATAAAATCCCAATCTAGATCTCCCATGCTACACTGTGTGGATGCTAACTAAGCAACAAAACAAAAGGATTTTAACAAACACAATTCTTTTTTTTGTGGTAAAAAAGGGGGCAATGTGTGCATTGATTGGCACCCAGTGTTTGCTTAATGCCGCCTTATCAAAGTGTAGACACAAGAAGTTACTCCTGACAAATCCCAGCTGTAAAATCCTTTGTAGTCAATTGATCTGAGCTAAATCAAAGAGCGTCTGCTGTTCTGCCTGGCGTGGCGTTCCCTACAACAGGACGGACGGGGGCAAAAGATGCTGCTCAGCATGTTTAACCACCTTGAAGAGATGCGTTCAATTCACTGGTTCCTGACTGAAGGGCTAACTTTCACCTAACGCAGGCAGTCACATTTGAACTCCTTGACCACGACCGCAGATTCTGTATCATGCTGACAGGCTCGAGCCTTGTCTAAACTAATATGGATAAATCTGAAAGCGAGGTTTTTTTTTTGACCTTCTAAACATGCTTGGCCAGCGTTTTGCTGAACTTTCCACATGTAGATTTATGTTCATTAGTTTGGACATGGCCTTGGAGGTAAATGATGTCCTTCGTACCATGAATAACACCTGAAAAACAGAGCTTGTAGTCTAAAAAATGTATTCATTAAAATTCTAACTTCTATTTTTACTTGTCTCTGTCTGTTCACATGGAGGTCAGCTACAGTTAAGCCTGTAAGCTGCTATGGATTCAATGTTTTTTCTTTCTTTCTTCTTTTTTTTTGTCAGGAACGCTTGAATCTACTGTATACTACGGGTGAAAGGGAATCTTCAGAGCAGCTGCTGCTCATGTTTTTTGCTTGAATGGTTTTCTTTGATGGGATTTCTTCTTTTTGATGATATTTGAAGGGTTACAGATTTGAAATGTGGCCTGTAGAGATTCCTAATTTTCAGTGTCATATCTGTTTTGATGGTTCACTGTAACAGTTCAACTATTTATAATCATGGGGCTTTTATGCTGAAGCCATGATGCCGTATCACATCAGGTAAATCCCAGGTGTGAATAATAAAATGATGATGGCAGTTTTGCTGTTTTCATATTGTTTCTGCTTTTATCATATGGTATAAATCAAGTAGCATTTTGCCAGGATCGCACCTGTGTGTTTCTATTTTAATGTGAATTTTCAAAAGGGTGAAAACTCCCAATATCATAATGGCTTAGGTTTGTTGTATATACACATATAAACCTACAGCTTATTAGCATTTTATTGAAAAGAGAATCAAATGGGTTGTTGTTTATTACTTATTGATTTTGTGATGTGATATCTGTTCCTTAAATGTGGAAATGTATCCAATCTCAGCTTGAGTGCTGCTCTCTCAAAGCACGTTTTAATGACATTTTACTTCCACTTTTTTATCTTATTAACCACCTCGTGACAAATCTGTTTCCAATATTGTTCTGCAGTCGCTCGGGGAGAGAGGCGCACCTCTTTGTCTTTATTGCTGAGTGACTGGGCACCCAGACAGAGCCTCTGTGCTTGGGTGCAGGTAAAAGACATTATGTTGCTTTTAACTTTCACTCTGAGTCTTACTTTATAACATAGCAGAGATCTCAGCATAGCCCACGTGTCCATCAATTCATATAAAACTGATTAGTTAGCAACTTTGAACACATCCTTGCCACCATCTGATATGTCTTAGCTTTAAACCTTTATCATAATAACCCCAATGAAGCCTGGGAGGTGATATGCGTCATTCACGCAGTAAAGTTGTTCTATATACTACATAACCACTGCAGGAGCTTTGACCTCTTTAGAGTTTTTCCTCGCCTCCATACAACTTGGAAAAAGGTAAAACTGCACCAGAACTGTTCCAGAAACCTCTAAATTACTCTGATATTACACAACATATATCTGGATACAATATATCCTTTATACTTAGGCCAATTGCACCCAATGTATAATCTGGTATTAAACTGCTTCACACGTACTTTCTCAATGCTAAGGATGAGGATACTAACGGATTTTGGTGTGCGGGAAACAACTGTAAGCTCATCCTATGTGTGTCATGAAAGTTTGACAAATCTTTAAAAGACATACTACACTCTAACGGATTACTTATCCCAAACAAGTGACAAGTAGTTCAACGATTCTTCATAACATGCCGAATTTGGAAAAGAATGGCTGCCCGGGAGCCTATGCATTCATTAGTCTAAAAATATAGACATGCCTAAAATAGTCATTAAGCTTCAAATGAATTCAAGTAAGAGTTCCTTTGAGAATTTAGAGTGATTTCTGGGAGGAGGTTAAACTTGTTGCAGGAGCAATAAAGACTGAGTGTTTAATGATCTTACAAGAAGATAAGAGGGTTCTGAGAAATGATCAAATACAACAGAAGAAGCCCTAATTTGTAGAAATGGAAACATGTGCTGCGCATGCTGAATCTAAACTGTGTGGCAGACGCACAGAAATCATTTCCGTGTGTTTAAAAGTTTGCAAGAATATTCCTTGCACCATCTCTGCCAGTCTGACTGTGTCTGCTCAACACTGTTCGCTCATTCCCATCACACAGTGAACGCGGGCCGAACATGACAGACTGGTAATGACTTCAGTATGAACACACACATACACACACACACTCACGCACTTATACACACATACCAGCTGCTCCTTTCCTCCTTTCTCATCAAACTTGTCATCAGCTCCGCCAGTTTGTCTCGTCTCACATTAAGAGCTCATGAATAATGTGTGATTACCAGAGACCCTTGGAGCAGCTCCTGGATGTACAACACACAAAACGCAAAACGTAGGCTACAAACGGCGAGAGATATGGAGATGCAGAGACCACCCTAATTCACACGGTCTAAAATATCACATACATATTTACATTTGCTGCCATTTCTTTTGCTTCTCTCTATGCCTTGTTTTCATTGCTCTCTTACTCTTACTCTTTTTTTTTTTTTTTAAAAACCCTTTCTACTACACATATTCCTTTATCCATACAGGTGTGCACACAAACATGCACAGACCCTCAAATACACTGAAAGACAGTTTACAACTGAATGCCAGTTTCTTGGCTCAAAGGAATCATGAGCAGCGTGGAAAGGTCAGGAAACTATACTCTACAAGCCTAGACTGGTTTTTCTCTCTTTCTTTCTTACACACACACACACACACACACACACACACACACACACACACACACACACACACACATACAGAGAGAGAGAAAACAAACACGTACAAATACTCCCCAGGTAATTAGGCCTATTTTTGTCAGGGCAACTCATTTCCTCCTCAAAGAACTAATGTAATTTGATTCGTTTAATTCCCATAGCCATGAGAGGGAGAAGGGGGCAAGGAGGGACAATGGCTTCATGGTTGGATACACCAATTTTTTTCCCTAAGCTTAAAATATTCACATCTCCTGCCTCCCCCCCCCCCCAAAATCAAAAAATCTCCTTAAGGCTCAGGAAATTATCATCCTCTGCAGAAATATTCACCTATTCAGTACCGTATGACAGCACGGCTGGGTCTGCTGGGCACTTGAGTGTTTCTCCCACAGTTTACACACACGGACACACACACACATTTTCCTCCCTATACTTGGACTTCCTATGACATCACTTAACTTTACATACGTTATAAATCCCATATCTCCAAAAATAGAGGGAAAAAAAAACACTTCACTTGAACTCTTTCAAACTTGATTGCTCAAACCCACACACATCTAGAGAAATCTGTCAGAGCCTGTATGCTGTCCTACCGGTGAGTCACTGTTTGCGGATGGACACAGAGGTCCTCTGAAGACTCCCTTGACGCGCCTGAAGTGTCCATTACTCAGGTGTGTGGAGCTGATAACCAGGTAGTAGCACGCGCTGCACGCCATCCCGGGGGCCTCGCGAGGTTTGGGGCCCATAAATGTTTTTTTTCCCACGTTGGTCCTGGGTGTCGGCGGTGTCCGATGAGCGCCAAGTCAAGTCCTGCTGGGAGGCTGTGCAGGTAGGAACGTTGTCGGAGCGGTGCGAGAAGAGGAGGGGGGTCTCACTCCTGCTGTCCTCTGTTGGAAAGTCTCTGTCTGCGCGAGAAAAAGACAAGAGAGGAGAATTGCTGTTTATTAAGACTGTACCTGCTTCTTAGATGCGCGCGTTCGTGTAAATGCGTGAACACAGAAGAGACAAAAAGACTAAAAAGAATGAGAGACAGTTTCATAGATGAGGATGCTAGAGCCTACTGACCGAGCTCTGATGCTGGAGTCTGCGTTTGGCATGCTGTCGTCGGCCAGGCTTAAATAAATGAATGAGCGCCTGTGGAGTGCCAGAGGAAGAGAGGGATCCATCCAGTCTCTGTTTCACACACACCCCCTCTCTCGCTCACCCCTCCTCTCGCTCTCTCTTCCCCGTCCCCCCCCCCCCCCCTGTCCACTGGTCGAGTCTGTAAAGTGCAGGCAGCCTCAGCCAAACAGCAACAGCGGCACCCCAATTTGAGTTCTCAGTAAAGAAGAGTGCAGCAGACACTCTCGCAGGTGCGCCTTCTCTTCACGCACCTCCAACAGAAAAGAAAGGGAAAACATCTGACCTCTCTGTCTCCCCCCCCCCCCCCCCAACACACACCTCCCCCTCCCTCCCTTCTGCTCTATATTTATTGGCAGAGTGGTTTACAGTCACCTGTCTTGTGAATGAAATTCCGCGATGCTTGGAGGGAGGGACGGTAAATCCATCCAGAGCAGAGCTAGTTGTTATTATCGTTCTCCAGCACAGGCAGGTGGAAGTGGCTCAGATTCTTTCTCAGAAACACACACACACACTCTCTCTTCTTCTCTCCCCCTCCTCACCCCCGCGATCTGTATGTGCGTGCGTGTGTGCCTGCTTTCTCTCCTAGGGGGCTGCACCGGACCGGATTTCTGTCTGCTGTAGACTATAATATGCAGTCCGTGTCCGCGTGGGTCTGGGATGGACGGGGATCACTTCAGTGCATGTTGTGCTTGAGTAACTCCGAACTGAAGCCCCCCCGCACTTTCTCTTTTTTCCAGCTTCTCTTCCCTTTTCTTTAATTCTTATTGTGCGCATCAACAAGGAAATGGGAGAATCTATTTTGAACTGTATATCCTTCATGTGATTTAAAGATTTAAACCCACCGATGGCAACCCGTGTTGACGTCCATCTCTCCCTCTCATGCCCCCCCCCCCCCCCCCCCCCCCCCCCCCCCACACACACACACACACACTGAAGGCGCGAAAGTTAAAGCGTCATGGTTTTATAAGATCCTGGCATCGTCTGGTGGGGAGAGGAAATCTCTCTCACTTGCAATCTCGGGGCTGATGATTTGATTACAGATAAAAGCGTATTTCCCCGGCTCGGCCTGTCAAACTGCGCCGGTTGCCGTCAAAGAGCAGCTCTGGAACAAGCAGCAGCTGAGGCTCACGGTGTGTCTCAGCGGCGTATGGCGCTGTTCCTTAACGCGGTGCTGAAATTAAACCGCGAACACCCACAGCAGTGCACGGCGCGTCATGCATATTCAGCCTGGGATTAGGGTGCCTTTTGTGCTCAACATCAACCCTGAGCGCTGCAGACAGCTCTGGATTTTAGAGGTAAACACTAAAGAGGACACCAAAGGACGCGTTTAAAAAAAGTGAAGTCCACTTTGCTCGCTTTTCGTGTTTTCTGTGTGGGTGGATGGTAATATACACCCACGACGAAGTTTAAGCAACTTCTACTTTGCAATAAATGATAAAACCGACAGATTCAGATGCTGATCGTGTAACTTTTGACAGTCTTTATATTGTTGCCGTTGCTGCTGTTATTAACGCAGGGGTAAGTAAAGCTTTAAGGACAACAAATATGTAATGACGAAATCCGAACAACACAAAAAATCCGTTTTCACTTTCAGTTTAAAAGCAGCAGCAAAATCTACTCTTTGTGAGACATCTGGGCTTCCACATATTTGTAGCACACAACTGTGGTTGATCCTTGTGCTCTTGATTTGCAAACATTATGTCCGCAGCAGCCTCTTACTCTTTGTCAAACTGTTGTGGCTCTGCACTCGACTCATTTTCCTCTTCAATAAGTTTCTTTCTAGTCCTAGAGGCCAGTTTTCTTGCACTTCTCAGCCCTCCTGAACATGTGTGAGCATTATTACATGAACTGGTCTCAGATGCACTTGGGTTTTGGTTTAAGTTCATTATAGTCCGAGAGAGTGTGATGCTGCTCTTTGGTCCTCTGGAACTCCATAATGGTCAATTGAGTGCTTGCGGCATGGCTGGCTGATAGATCGGTAATTACATTTACCCACCCAGTGCAAGCCTGTATCACAGGCAGAGATTTGCTTCTGTGGGTGTCTGTTTGTGTTATTAAGTAACAGCAGACAAGCAAACAATCTATTTTGGTTCATCTTTGGTTACAACAGGCCACCTCTGTTTTTAATCTGATACATGCATCAACATAATAAGCAATGGGAGGCCATACATTCTGTGATACAGACCTAACCTTGGGACTTCTTTATGGCACAACTTTTATTCAAAAATCTTTCCAAACCAAAACTTAAATTAAACCTTATTGATTCTCTCTGAGGCACATTCTGGTCTCCAGATTAAGCACTAACCATGGAAGATGTTTTAGATTTGACTTACAGGCTGCTTGCACATAACGCATCTAAGTTATGTCAAGGTTTTCAATCATTAAATTCACATTTTTCTATCTCTTTATGAACGACATCTATCAGAAATCGTGTTTCAGTTTGTGTAATACTTCGTATAAAGTCTTGTGCATGTCTGTTCTTATAAACTTGGTGATTCATGGTGACAGTAAAATAATTATATGATATAAATCATGTCTGTGTCTGCCTATGCTTTTTCCTTTTTTAAAGGAGTATGTACTTGGGCTCATGTAGGCAATATTTCTGAAGTGTTGGCTAATCGTGAATTTTTTCCACCAGTGTTCAAGTTTGCATGCACATTCCCTATCGCAGCAGTGTTTCTTCTGCTCATTCAAATGAATCTCATTTCCTGCTGTGAGGCTAACCCTGTGAACAATTTATTTTCTGAACATCCTGGGGTCAACAGTAAGTGTTTGAACATGTATGTAAGTATGTGGCTGCAAAAAACCCTATGAGAATACCTGTTCCTTACCTCCTCTGCAGTCTAAATTCAAACATCATGCTGCTGTCGCAATTTTCTCCTCCAGCTGCCTCTGCTCATAATACTAACACAACCCCCTAATGACAATAAAACTGACTGGGCGCCAGGAACACATACAGTCATGTGAAAAATAAAGTTTTTGAAGAAGTCTTTGCAGCCCTGTGAAAAACTATATGCATCCCATGATTCAGCAGCTTGTAGAGTCACCTTCGGCAGCATTAATGATGTATGATTTTATCAGTTTCTCACATCACTGTGAGGTATTTTGGCCTGCTCTTTTTTTTTTAACAATGTTGCTCCAGTTCAGTTGTGTTTTGTGGGCATTTGTTTAAGCACAGCTCTCTTAAGGTCCCATTTCAATCAGGTTGAGGTGCGGACTTTGACTGGGCCATTTCAACACTTTAATTCTTTTCTTTTTTCCAGCCATTCGTTCCATCAGCACTTGAAGTTTTTTAATTGACCGATGCATTTCAGCATGTAGCTGGGTCTTCAAGAACAATACTGCAATCAGCACAGGAAAAAAATCAGAACGGCAAAACGTGTCCAGTATACCTATCTACCAATCCACTCAGTTGTGTGATTGCACAGAAAAACAAAGTAAAATATATTTGTGATATGAGGCTTTATTTTTAAGTGTCCTTCATAGTGGATGTTTGTAACATTGGATAAGGAAAAACCTAAAACACCCCCCAAATTTATATGCTTCCTGGTTTGGTACCAAACATATCTAAGTTTGACATTAATCAGTCCTAAACTGGCCTTTTATCACACTGACAGCATATCAGCACAAGCACCTCATACCAACTGTCAGGGGTCCAGGACACTGTTCTTGTGTTTTCCTTCAGATGCAACTTTGCAAACCTAAGCTGTGCTGCCATGTTCTCTTTAGAGAGAAGATGCTTTCTTTTTGAAACCCTTCCAAACAACCCATATTTGTTCAGTCTTCTTGTCACAAACTTTAACATTCAACACGCTAACTGAAGCCTGTAGAGACGTAGATTTTGGATTATTTTTTAAAAAGATTCTCTGAGCATTGCACAGTCTGACCTTGGGATGAATCTGCTAAGACATCCACTTCTGGGATGATTGTGAGCTTATGTCCAGACCAGCAAACTGCCAAATCTTCTGCTTTTATAGAGATGGATACACTTGCTAATTATCAGCTAATGGTTATCAGCACCTGGAACAACTTACCCCCTTAGTTCCTTTGGATGTCCTTCGTTTTTTCCTCAGTCATGTGAAATCTTTTCTTTTTCGCATGACCATAAATGCCAGCAGATATTCGCACTTGGTTCATTCACATGTGTCTAATGCCAATCTGAATGAACCAGAGTGTGTGATCTTTCTAGAGTTGGGAAGTAACAATGTAAATTTACCCAATTATGTTTCTCTAGTACAGTTTTGAGGTACTTGTGCTTTTTATTTATACTCTTTTTTGCTACTTCTTCCTTCTACTAAGAGAAATCTGCATGTCTTTTATTAGTCTGTTTTAGTCCCTATAGACATTTTTACATAATAGATGCTATAATAACTTTTAAAAATACAAAACAACACATGGTTAAACTCAGTTTCCCACCTTTTTGGCTTCTGATATTGTACAAAGAAGCAGTGTGTAGTTAATGAAAGCCACATTTCAGATGTCTGTGAGTTGGTTCACCAAATGCTGCTTTGTTTTGCCCTTTCAGCTTTTTGCATGGTTTTGTTTCAATAAAAGGTCGAATGGTCAGATATCTAATTAAAATATCAAGGACTGGACATAAAGTCCATAAAATGAAAACAAATTTTGTGCCTCTGCTCTCCTCTCTCATTAGTCCTCCCAACTTCTTAGATTTATCTGGTATTCAAATAAATAAATAAATAAACAAATAAATAAATCTGTTTATAAAGCAGCTCAAACTAATTTTATCTCCAGCAGCTAGAAATGAAACAGGCTGCTTACACACTAATGCTTCCTCCAATAATAATCCAATGATGTCATTTCAGTAAAATAATGTACCAATCACAGGCACCAGAATAGTTCTTTTGCTTTAATATTTTAACTACATTTTGCTTTCACTTATTTTCTTTCACTCGAGTAGTGTTTTTTTTCTTTTGCCATGCAGGACTTTTATTTGTAATCAGATATTTTCAATAAAGATCCATACTTTAACTTAAGTAAAGGATTTGATTACTAAAACCGGTGTTTTTCTTTCTTTGTTTTTTTTAAACCACTTTACTGCCTGGGAATACTTTTTCCTTGACACACGAAAAAAGAAACCAATTTCACACAGGAAATTACCTTCATGCTGTCTTCTAGCAAAAGGTTTAGTTAATGTCTTACACACTTAAGCACTGCTAAGTAATGCATTTTCTACGTCTTATAGTGCCAGTGAAAGCAAAACAGTGTAACCTAAACAATAATGTAGTGCAACACAGTGATACAAACCCTTAAAAATGGTGTCTGATAAACAAGCTTCTTTGCGGTTATTAATAATGTTAACAGTAATGCTGGGGATCAGACGGTGCACAGTATGCAGAGGTGTTGTGCACTGATTCACTACCTGCTGGTAATAGTGGGCATATGTGCAGGAAGGGGGGGGGGGGGGGACTATTTGCACTGATCACCCACAAGAGGAAAGCCAATGTGTATATTTTAAACACTCTAATTCCCTGAAGTACCTCCCCTCTCCCCTGCTCTCTCCCTGCTCCTGGTGCACTCATTACTGTTGGAAATGATGCAGTAATACTGAGAGGAGGGAGGCGGGTGGGGGAGTTGGAGCAAGTAGCAGACAGTGAGTGAGACAGAAACAGAGAGAGAGAGAGAGAGAAGCAGAGGGAGAAGGCAAATTCGTGGTGGTATCTATTTCCCCCTGTTGCTGCCTCTGGGTCTTTTTTCCCCCTCCTCGCTTTCTTCTCTCCTTATAAACCTTTGAAATATTACAGTTAGCTTTTGGGCGCATATTGCTGTCTTTTATGCACAGCGGATGAGATTGCTTCTGAATGCATTATGATCCAGTGTTGGTTAAGTGTGCGCCTGTGTGCCCGTGGTATGTCTGTGTGTGTGGGACACCAGAAGTGGGTTTCCTCTAAACACCCACCGTGGCATCAGTGTGAAAATACTGAGCAAAAAATTTGTGTACGTGTGGAGGCAGATAAATATTCTGACAGAAGCATTTCTGTACCACTCGTATAAACAAGACCAGAGTTCCATAGAGGGGGTGGTTAAGGGTGATTTCTTTTAACAGCTAAATATTGCACAGTTCAAGGCAAGCCGAAGCTCTTTTCCAATGCCGCACTCAGTTTATGAACACGACATACCTGAGCTATTATCTGAGACACACCATCATCTGTGAGTCGCTCTGACCGCACTGTATGTTGTTGGTAATCGCTTGCAGCACCCAGAAGAAATTCAGATAAACATAAAGACATCTTAATAGAAGATGTTCTCCATGCTCTTAATAGACCGATACTTTCTGATCTAAATTGCAGACAGACCGCTAAACGAAGCTCTAGGCATTTCATGCAATTGTGGAGAGGGTTTAAATTAATAGAGTTAGGGGCATCTCAATAATGATGTACTGATGCAATATTACCGGTGATAATGTCCTGAATACTTTTTGAATTTGCTTTGTTTACTTATTTTTTTTCTAGGCTTTTGTGCAGCTGTCACTCTCAAGCAAAGACCCTTTCAATTCACCGTAAAAGTGAGCATGGAGGCTATGGAGATAATAACCTAACCTCCAAAATCCAGGGACAGGCCATCCTCTGGCACAGATATATGACCATCAATAACCTTTGGATTAACAAAGACTGGACAAAGAAAAGGAGAAGCACCTTTTCTTGAAGCAAAACTTTTAAGAATTTCAGCAATAAGACTGAAACACATTGAACTTTACAACAAAAACGTGGCCATATTTAAAAATATCTTTGAGATGTCTCTCTCTGGGCCCCAATTTCCTTTGCTACAGACAGAGAGAGATGTTGATTTCGCTCTCCTTTTATTATTCTAAATTGAATAATTTGGAAATGGTTAAATATGAGCCTGTGATGTTTGGTTTCATAGGAATCAAAATGGTAATAGTAGTAGTAATAGTAGTAACAAGAGCCCAAAATGTCCCCAGTATAACTATTAATCTAAGGTCTGGTTTCTTTTATAGTTTCATTAGAAGTAACCCCAAAAGCCACATTTGTACGAATCACCTTTGACTCTTTATTGGGCAGGAAGGAATTGGCAGCAATAAACTGAAGCAATATGGACCAATTTTTAGCTGTCAGACAGACGTTTGCACATTTGACTTTAAATAGTTTGGAATACAGAAGAGTTCATGGCTGCAAAACAAGCAGAAATCATCAGCTTCCACCATTGTGCTCGACAGTAGGTAAGAGTTGTTTGTGCTGATGTGCTCTGCTTGGTTTTCATCAAAGATTTCATTTTGGTCAAAGAGCTCCACTTTCTCGTTTGTCGAGAGGACATTATTGCAGAGGTCTTGTAGTTTGTTAAGCTACACTGTTGCAAACATGTACATTTGCACCAGGGATGATTGTGAGACCGTGTCAACACACAGCTGAACATTCAACACCAGCCAACTGTCAAAAATATCTCCTTTTAAGGTTGTACAAAGCTTTTTTAAAGGACTGAACATTTTCTGTTTCACAGAAACTGAGTATGAAAACTCCTTCATTCTGGATGCAACTTTTGCTCATCACCCTTCAGCTTGATGCTGATCCACAGATGATTCTGCCTCACCATGGCTCAGCATCACACGTGCAGTAACCAAACCATCTTCTCCGTTAACTTGGTATTCTGAATTCACAGTTGTCTTGTTTTGTTTTTCCGAAACACTAATCTAAATTCATGACCACATTTATTGACTGTTAAGGTGATGTCAAGGCTAAGATCACGTCATTCACATTTGATTCACATCGATCGTTTGTTATTAGTGTAATTGGCATCTTTGTTGCTTGCTTGCTTACTTGATAAATGATAAAAAGAAACTCTAAACTCTATTATTAAGCTGAATGTGTCTCTGAGGCTGTCACACGATAGTAAATCATAGATAATACAATATTGCCCCATTATCAATCAAATTTCCGTACAGTGCATTCAAATTGACATATATTAGTATGAAATTAGGATACAAATATTTATACAATTATCTGTGTGGGAATTTTTTCTTTACCGCTGAATGTATTTATTATTATCTGTGAGCATGAGTGTGTGTGTTGCCACTTACAGTACCTAAATGTGTGCGCATAAACTATGCACTTGCACAGTTTGAGTGCAAGCATTTGTACTCTCACCCAACGTCGGTTTCCAAGAGTTTGCGTCAGTGAGAATATAAAACGCCATGAACAGTTGCGTCTGCATATGGGCAAAGTCATGCACACATTGGTCTTTCACTGCAGATTGATGGGAATGAAATATTCCTTAATCTAAATGTAAATGGAAGTGAAATTTACTGGTGGGTTCTATGTAATTACCACTGCCACAATTTATTATACTTGTGTTTGTGTAAGGTGGAGAGCAAGAAAAGGAGAATATGAGAGACAGAAAAACGGAATTGGAGTGGTGGAGAAAATAAAGAGAAGAAATTCAAAGGCCTGTGGAAGGCCTATCAGAATGACAGAAAAAGAAAGGGGAATGATTTATATTTAGGTATGGTTTCATGCTTGAGCAAAGTAGGTGTAGACTCATGCTTAAGCGAGAGAGAATAGGAAATAAGAAGCTAGTCAAATCTCTTCAAAAGCGCCCACTGAGACAGAACCCCGAAAAAAGGAGGGGAGGGTAAAATATGGGACAAGGGCCAGACTTTGGTTTGGCTGAGCTGACAACCTGACTTAGATGCGGACCTGATATCATGGGCGGTGGTCAATTAGTCACTCTCTGGTAAAGGATGATATGTGTGATATATGGTCAGAGTATGAGTAGTGTTCTGTCCTGACTTGAACCCTGCTGGCCCCGCAGTCGATGTGAAATCATGTCAGAGGCAGATGCACTAAGAAAGATAGGCATCATTAAGGTGTGCTGCTGTTCCAATGCTATTAATGAGACCACAACTCTCATTCATACATATTTGTAGAAAGTGTGTACGTTTATTTGCGCATATTTTTCATTTAGTTTCTCACTGCGCGTTTGCATCTGTATTTGCATACGTTCGCTCAAGCTCCTTCTGCCATGTTCCGGTGGGTAAAAGTTTGAAGATGTAGTTTTTAATGCACTTCACCAGAAATTCATTTCACATATCTCACAAAATCCTCCCAGCACCTCCACTTTCCTCTTTTGCCCCCTACTCCCCCTCTGCAGCCCTCTCACCTCCCCTGGCTTACTCCCTGGAAGCTAATTAGCATATATTCTCCTGCAGATGAAAGTAATGGCCTTAGAGTTAGCACTGATATAGACATACACAAAACCAAATCCAGAATGGGTCGTTATCTGTCCTGAGTGTGTGTCTGCTCGGACACACATCCATTGGCTTCCCGGCCCGTTTTGTAAATTTCTCTCCTTTTGTTATTTGTGTTTGCAAGTCACTGCATGTGTGCCATGAACTTTTACTGCATCGATCAACCCCATACCTGTTCGGCATTGTGGAGCCCTATTCAAAATGCTATTCACTACATCAAAAGATGCTGCTGTGTCTGGCTGCCTGAAAGCACATGAATATGTTTCTCTTGTTTGCGACAGTAGAGAGTTGTTTAGAATGGCACTTATTTATTGGAATATCAGTGGTACTGTGTAAATAATACATAAGGTCTGTTGATGGGTCGTTGCTTCGTCCCAGAGGACAGTGTGAAACACACGGAGGAAGCACACACGGCCAATTTCAGTCAAACAGGGGAGCACACTCAAGAGTCCTCTCATCTACAGTTATTGTACTTCAAAGCAATGACAGTTAAGATTAAATGCGATGTTAGGGAGCGCAGAGGCTGCGCCACCCCACATCAGTAATTGTATAGGTGGAGAGGAGAAAAGGGGGGTTAGAACAGAGTGGAGTGAGTAAGGAGGACAGCTATCATAGCGGTCCAAGCTGATTTGGAGAAGCCCTTATCGGGCCTGGCTTGGTGCCCCTCTGCGCTTGGCTGCAAGCCACGCCAAAGAATGCCTAGTAGGGTCAGAGGAAGTGAGGTCATGTGAATCACGGACACACTTAAAGATCCACTTGGCAGCAAATGGTGAATTCATCACTGAAGGTCAGACATCCACCACCTAAGAGAGAAAGACTGGCGTTTTGCTGCACTAGAAAGCGATAGAAAGGGTCTATAAGGGAAGACAGGGAGTACAGAAGGAACGAGAGAAACAATTTCCATCTTTCTTTCTGTTGTTCTTTCGAAACAGAGAAGTGCAGCTGGTGCAGAGAGCAGTATGTTGCAGTAACATATAGCCCACCAAGGGAGCTTTATAGTGTTGTTCTTATGCTTGTGCTTAAAAGGAGAGATGCCATGCAGATAAACAGCAGCTGCTCCTCTATTCATTTTGTCCTTTCTTCCATCCAGATGCACGCACAAACACATTTTAATCTCAACAAAAGAATTGTATTTCTCAGAGAATTCAGCGCAAGCTTGTATCTGTGTATCTTAGCTCTGGAGTGTGTCATCCCAGTGGTGAAAGCTTTTGGAGCCAGAGGACCAGTACAGTGACCCGACTCAGCCTGCTTTAATCTAATCAGTCTCTTCAACTTCCTAATAGGCTGGTTTCCCAACAGTCTGCTCCACTGGGACAGATGCTGCTTTTATCTGTTGTACGGCTGTTTACTGATCAGGGGTCAGGAAGCTGCCTCACTGTACAAGAAACCAAAGCTCCATCACAGCACATTACATCCAGGCTTACAGTGATTAATGTGCTAGGGTTTCCACTTCTGTGTTTACTCTATGCACAAGCGTGTGTGTGTGTATGTTTGTGCGTGGCCTTTAATGTGCATGGCTGGGTCTATCAGCTGGACTTTAATCTAATCTGGTAGCAACCCTGCCACGGTGACCTGTAATGATTTAGAGCTGACCCCATCTCTCTAACTCAATACAATCGTTTCCACTCAGCTGCAGCGTGCATTTGTGTGTATGTGTATAAGTGTAAGATCAAGCTTGCTTATTTGTCAACGGCCTTGTGTCATAATGCCCCCTTAATCTCACCCCTCACATGCTCAGTCATCGATCTTCTCATTCATACACTTGAGTTCAAAAGCAGCTCACACATAGCCACTGTTATTCTCTGTCTTTCTCTTCCGTTTACTTCTTGACCTTCAGTTTGAGTTTATGGGAATAACCTCCAATCCTGTAAACAGGCCACAGCCACCCCCCCCCCCCCCCCTCCCACACACACACACACACACACACACACATACACACACATACACACACACAAACGTACATGGGTACACACAGATAATGGTTATTGGATTCATAACTGGTGAGACTCCTATCCTCATGCTCTCTGTGCAAGATGAGAGGCGGTGAAATGAAATTCTCCCACAGCAAAGCTCTGCTCTTACCTGGGATTTAGAAAAGCTCTTGTAGGGCTCTCTCTCTTTCTCTCTCTCGCTCTCTCTCTCTCACACACACACCTCAAGGCTAGAAGAGGAAGTACATCCAAAGACTGAGAAAAAGAGTGGAAAATAAGCAGAGAGAGCAAATGAGAGTCAGGGAGACATCGAGGGATTACAATGAGGCAAACTGGGAATGGTAGCGGTATGACAGGGAGGGGAAAAGAATCTAGGAAGATACTCAAAAAAACATGAAGTGAACTGAGTGTCAGACAAAATTGATCTGTCTATCTAAGAGGCTGAAAAGAGCCACCCTAGGTGACCAAGAATGGTCCAGGGACTAAGAGGAAGAAAGAAAAAAATAGCACCAGGGAACTTAGTCTTTGGCTACTCTTTCACCCTCCAAAAAAAAAACACAAAATAGTCAAATCTTTTAAGATTTTTCCTCAAAACGATGTTAAAAACACCCCTTGTGAGTTTGCTGTTGTCATACCTAGAAAATAAAACAGATTATTTCACAATGTAAAATAACCTACATCCTCAGAAAAAAAAACAGGAAAAGAAAAACGCCCTGCAAAAAGAGCTGCTGTAACCCTGCAGCAACCCAGTTCATTTTATACCTAAAAGAAACTGAAACATTACATATGCAGTTTTATTTCAACCTGTGATCAGTTATACTTCAAAAGAATCAGTCTTCTGAGGTAACATGCAAACATGAATAGTGACAAAAACACAATTTGTGGTTGTCATAATTACAGCAGTACAGTGCATAACTCAAGGAACGGTTCTCTTAAGAATCATGCATTGATTAAACTGAGACCACGGCAAGACAGTGAATCTCTCAATAACCTGCCCAAAGCAATTAAATGGCTGCCATGACTGTGTCCATAAAATACTGTGTTTCTTTCACAGATCATCTTTTCTGTGTTGTTAAGCGGAGTTATTAAATCGGAGAAATGATTTGTGTTGATGGAGTAAGTGTGGCTGGAAGAATCCTGTGCAGGATTTCATGGAGTTACTATTTTAATTATGTCAGAGCAGGGAGAACAGAGATGAGGTCTCAGTGGCCCTCTTGCTCTTCTGTGCAATCGGTCTATCTTTTAATTATCCACCACTCCTGTATGGAAAGCAGAGGGTTGCTGTGGAAAGGCGGAGATAGGAGGGGGCTTCTATTCTCTCATCAACTGCCTGATAGAGTAGTGTGATGACTTAACGATTGATTCCCCTTTCTCCCTCTCTCTCTCTCTCTCTCTCTCTCTCTCTCTCTCTCTCACACACACACACACACACACACACACACACACACACACACACACACACACACACACACACACCGCATATCTATCTTTCATGTGTCTTTTATTGCAGTGGCGGAATAATCTTTGTCATTTTAAAAACATCTCTCCCAAATATTCACAGTATAAAATCACCTTTGCATACTTTATACTTATGGGGGGATCCTGAAGTTGAAAGCAGAAGAAAATAACATGACCTAAAACTTCAGGGACAAAGTGTTGGTATAGTATGGGGGAAAAAAAAAAGGAAAATACCGACCTGATAGGGCAAAGACCCGAGGGGCAAGCACGAGGGGCACATGAAGAATGTTGAACGCACCTTCAAACAACAATCTCCAAACAGCTAAATCTCTGTTACAAGGATACAGTGAAGGAAAGCATTATGAAATCTGTCACCAAACCATGACTCACTCTCAGCAACCTGATATTTAACTTGACCCACGAGTCACTGCAGCTTATTCACCGCTCTCCCTATAAAAGAAGGCCCGCCTTTTAACGGCTGCCAAAGCAGATGATCTTAAAGGACAACACCACTGTTTTTTTTTAAATTAAATATTTTATATTTACATGAAAGTAAATAACATTTTGCAAATGTTGCTGTTGTTGTTTGGGGGGTGAGAGTGTCATAGTTCTTTTCATTTTTTAATAATATGATAATTAATAAGCAGACACCTGAAATGTATCGAGTTTTCTAATCCATCACCTTGAACATCACGTTGACACAATTTTTTCTCTTTGTCATTGACTGGTATTTTCATTTACATGCAAATCAGAGGAGAAGAGCCTGTGATGCATTATCACGCTTTTGTAGGTTCTGCAAAAATAGTGCTGAATTAGTGCTTACAGTGATGGATTACACAATTCCTGAGACTGTACTAAGTAATCGTCATCCCTAACTGCTTTGAATAGGGCGTGGTAAGCAACCCAAATGATGATGATAATGATTATTATCATTATCTGTTTCAGAGCACTCCTTCCCATTTAGAATTTCAATACATTTTAATTTTAGTTGATTGCTCCATCATACATATTCATTCACTGATTCAAAATAAGTTTGCGTTTTTAATGATCGTGGACTAATTGTGACGCAATCGTGCCACTATGTTGAAGTTACAATTTAGCCAGTTGAGAGTTTAGATTTTTCAGCCAACAACTATTCAATGTCCAAATATTTTCTGGGTTTGATGGCTGGCAGATTTCCACAGTCACCTGTAGTTTGATGACTTGTCTGCAAATACTCGCCAATTAATTGCAGAACCCTAGTGAAACTATAGAAAGTGTGAAACAAAGTTTTTTGCTGTGGCGCTAAGGCAAAACGTAATTTTTCCCCCACACTTTCAAGTTTTAAAAGCACTTGGCTACTAGTTAGACACTGTTTGCAGGATTACAATACAAACTATGGGTCACTTCAGCAATCTGCCAGTGTCGAAAGTTACATTGAAGGTGCAGCAGTCTCTTTGTGAACATCTCCCTTCATCTCCCCAAGAAACCACTTGCCACCTGGTCAAGGAATGCACATTTTTCCCTAGCCACCGACAGCTACAACTCTTGGACAATGCGTGTTGTCCACACAGAAACATCACGAGAAACCGCTTCATACAGCTTCCCCACTCGCTGTCTGAGGAGGGTGCACAGTATCCTGCGGGACCAACATCACCCTGCGCGCCACCTTTTCCATCTGCTGCCCTCAGGGAGAAGGTACAGGTCTATACAGGCCAGAACATCCAGACTGGCCAACAGCCTGTATCCACAGGCTGTGAGGCTCCTGAACTCTCTGCCCCCCTCTCACGGACAATAACCATATCCAACTTCTTAATAGCAATGAACTGGTCTGCATTGGTGCATCATATCTTTATTCTCTTCCCCCTCCTGCCCCCCCCCCCCCCTCTTTCTTAAATAGATAACTATCATATCTGATATCATATCTCACAGTACAATAATATTGAATGGGTTGCATTGTTGTATTTTGTCATGTTTCTCAGGTCTTTGTCTGAATTTCTACGAACATTATTGCTAAGGATTGTCTTATTGCATTGGAGTCACACTGGGTTAAATATGTACACTTGGGTTTTAAGGGGTATTTATTATTTTCTTCTTTTTTTTTGGGTTGTATGGAAGCCCCAAACGCAATTTCATTGTTCTTGACAATGACAATAAATAAATAAATACTAAATACTAAATACTAAAAAAAATGTCAACAGAAGGACAAAGCTTGTAGCAGCAAAATCACTTTCATTCTTTTACTGCACTGCTGTCAAACTCATGTTTCTTAATTTACAACAACCCTTTGTGATCTCAAATGGGCAGTTTCAGTTTTACAACAGGGCAATAGCCCTAATCAAAGCTAGCAGCTTACCTGATTGGCTACCTCCCTCGACTTTTTGATGGGGGCAATAACAAGAACAACAAAGACAACAACAACAATAATAGTAATAATGTGCAATAAACATACACTCATTCTTTTTATTTATTAAGCACAGTGTTGTGCGTAATGCCGACGTGGGACAGTACTAGGTATGACTGTGCAATGACAATAAAAACTTATCTTCAGAGAAACTACTAAGAAAACCCCCAAACTGATTATAAAAAAACTTCTAAATTTGACTGTTTCTTTTAGAGTAAAGTAGCACATTTTAATGAACCATCCATTTATAAAAACAGATGGTACCCCTACCCCATGTTCCTCCTTACACATTAGGGGGATCTATCTGGTCTGACAGCTGCTGACAATCCTCATTAATACCAGCACCAAACTAATGACTCAGGCCTAAGTTGTTGCTCACCTTCTATTCTTCATTCTCTATCATTAAACACTGTCTAGTTGTTTTTGACATTGTGGTCCTTACCTAGTGAAGTGCAGTTTGCATTCGGTTAATCTATTACAATCACAAAGCTACTGTTGTAACTCAGAGAAACTTGTTGGCATCGCCTCTTTGCAGAAGTGTCTTACTCTGGGGCAGGGCAGGCCATAGGTCATGTCTTTGTCAGTAGGAAGGCCATAAAGCTGACAATGATCAGACCTCTGGCTCAGATTAAAATAATAGTGCAGACATGACGTGATCTATTCTTTACGACATGCAGCACAGTGCAAAGTATAGTGAAAAGTCCAAGAATTATGCTATTCTCTGTAATTTTCACATTGGGATGGCTGGTCGATTCGGCAGTGTCAGACATGCAGTTAAATTCCTCTAAGTATAAATTGTAAATATCTTGTCTTAACCAATTTTTCACTGCTCAATTCTAAAGTAGGGTCTGAATTTATAGGGCTCATACTATAAAGTGCTGTCCACTTCAAAGTTTTGCTTTAAGTATGTTTTTTTTTTATGCCAAAACCTGTTTATATTTTTGATACTGTGAGTAATACTTTCTGGAAAAACTTTTCCTTTTCCTCTTTTTTTACAAGTCAGTTGTTTAAAGTCAAAGGAATTTTATTACCTCCTACTTTATTATATTAGTATTTCAGCTGTTTTGTAAAGTTCAAAATGAACTTACTGCTGTGCTTTGTATTCAAATCTATTTAGAAATTTAGGACGTATTGTGATGTAGATGTAAAATATGAGTATGTTTGTGCGTGGGAATTTATTGTGTGCATGTATACACTTGCTTTTTTACTATAATTTGTAATCTATAATTAATCATTGGCTCTCCTCCTGATTCTGGGCTTTTTGCTAGCTTTTGTGAAAAGCTACTCTATCATTTCTCTCTCTTTTTCTTCCTATTTTTCCCAAGGGAAGTGTCTATTTTAGGAACCTGATGTTCTCTGACAGCTCTCACACATTCCTCCGTGGCATTAATGCCAAAAGAGGCGCACAGACACGATAACACATATACACGCACACATTAAAAGAGAAAGCGTGTACAGCTACACACAGGACTACTGGGTCTTGCTAACATCAACATTTACAGAAGTCCTTGGGTCATGTCAGCTGCAGGACTAAATTGGTTGCAGGACAAAGAAAAATCCTACACAATAGAAAACAATTTCCCCAAACATGCACAGAGCATTACCAAATACAGTATGAAAAATTACCATACAATGCAACACGGTGTGGCATAGCAGCACTCTGCTCAGAGCACAACGTCACCGTACAGGACAATAAAATTTGTTGCATTTTCCCTCATCCGTTTAGTATCGAGTGCAGTCTGGCTGTCTGTGTTTGGGGTCTGCCGGCCACAGTGATATGATATCTTGTCATAGTTTCTGTCATAACCTGTCAAGTAAGATTATGACCAGCTTCAGACATGCTATAGAAAGGGTGAATCACATTCTGAGGCTTTTTTTTACTGTGAGTGTTTGTGTCTGTACACATGAAAATAGGGCAGAACAATACAATATGATCATTAACTCTGTTCTTTTTTCTTTTTTCTTTTTTTGTGGTGAAACACACACCAAAAAAGGATGATACTTAAATGTCATTGTATAGCTCAGGAAGTCTAATTATACTCGTCTGCTGACACAAAGACGTTCCACTGGCTCCTTCTTTGAATCTCCATGGGTACCTGACACGATACGTGACCTGGACAAAGCTGGAGGGATTAATGGCTTTAGGACCGTGCGGACACACACCCAGACACATTAGCAAAAACACAATAAAGCACATGCTCTTTTAACACAAAGGTACTCCTTTCACAAATAAATTATTTGACATGTTGGGAAATATTTGTTCACCATATTCACTTCTGTAGAGATGAAGCTAATTATGAGGACTCTGTCCCACACATATGTGATTGTTAGCATTATAGTTTTCGCCAGTGTGAGACAGAGGGCAACCTACAGCACTGAAAATAAATCTAAGGCAGCAGTAATTTAAAACAAACCGAAAAACATCCCTACAGCTTACAGCCTGGTATAAAAGAGTTTTGTGATTAAAACAAAATATATAAAAAAATCATCCATCTAGAAACTGGCATTAAGGTTGTGGCAGCACTGATTGATAGGTGTTCTGACACAGTCAGCTGGACGGTCCAAACCAGTGAGTGGGTCAAGGTGGTTATGTCTAAATCTTTACAGTGTCCAGTGGCAAGGTTATAATCTATCCAGAAAAGGTGAAAAAGTAATTAGAATTTAGAAGGAAACTAATGTCTGTCATGTTACTCTATTTCAAAAATAATGGGGCTGTGGCCCTGTCAACATTGTGAGTGCCTGTGCCTCGCTTATATATGTGTTCTGAAGTGTTTTCTGCTGATTATGAAGGCTATCAGCGAGGCTTTTCTGAGTAATTATAGATTTTTTTCTCTGTAAGCCAATCAGAAAGGACTATGCCTGACTCCAAGCATGTCAGAGTTCACTGCTCTCAGCATGGTCACACAGCAATTAACCTGCACTTGCTGTACAAACTGTCACTCCCCTTAACTCTCTGTCTCTTTTTCGCTCTTTCACAAATACACACTCATATGATTATACTGCAGGTATTACACATTTGAATTGCATGATTCTGCACCACTCCTGAATAGATTTCATTTTAAAGCAAAATATTCTCTACAGCATGTTTTCCTCATCAAATACACACACAGTACGAGTGTGTCGATTCCCTGCATCAACACACTCTGTCTTTCCATTCTCTCAAACATACACACGGGTTCCTACTAGAAGACCTACTCTAACACTAATCGTGACTTGCCTAAACCTAATTTTAACCAAAACCTAACCTCACTCTAACCTTCATCCAGAATTGAATGATTTATGTCATGAGGAGGCAGGTTCCCTCAATGTCAGTAATACAAAATAACAGGCGCACGCACACAATGCATCATCCAGTGTGCGATTTTCAGCCTGCCGACACCTGCCATTTCAGGTTTGCAAGCTCTGCAATTTTCCCACAGCTTTGCAGCAAGGACGCTACCTCAGGACACACAAACCCACACACCTATCCACACATACACACTTCATTCATGATTCATGCCTGAATTCCCTAATATTTGATTGCCACAAGTCATTAATTATTTGTGCTTCTCTCAAAATATATCTTCCTGCATGACAAGGACATGCACCATCTTTCTGTCCATCACAGACTTTCATGCTACACATGCTCAGAGTTTGAAAAAGGCCATAGGCTTATTTGCATGAATTATAATTCTTAACAACTTTTTTGTAATTTGCACTTCAGTACTAAGCAAGCTTCATAAAATAACAAATGCGGATAACAAGTATGTCTTACATTTAATGTTATCTATGCATCCGCAGCAAGTTAAATTCTTTGGAATGATAGACACTCAGGCCTCTTTGTACACACATGCACACGGAAATAAGTGAAGAAATGTTGTTTTTGTTATGGCAGTTTGGCAGTATATGAATATTAGATATTACTCCCCAATCATCATCCTTATTTATTCATTACCTGCTAAATGCGTGTTTCTTATCGCTGCCAGCAAGCCATCTGCTATTTGGAAACACAATAGAACATCACAGAAACATACGCAATGGCAATCAGAAGTACAGTTTTGTAGAAATAACAGATTTGTTGAGAAGACAATGAATAATTCTCCTTTTCTATTAAAAACCTACACGGGACTGCAGAATGCGCAAGAATCTGGTGTTTCTTATCAGCGCTGACAGTTTGTACAGTTAATTACTGGGAATAACATATTAACACACGCACATATGCACACACACGCTCTCTCTCACACAGACATATATATATAAATTTGACAGACAGAGATGGGGTAATTTAAGGGCAGCACATCCATGTGTATGTTTCTGACCAAACTGTCAGAAGAAACCTTTAACAGGACCTGTGCTCACAGCCGAGCACCTTGCAGCTTGACTGACATTCACCAAGGATTGGCCTCCCCAGACCATCACTGATCCACCACCGAACCAGTTATGCTGGATGATTTTGAAGGCCGCATTATTTTTGCAGCGGTGTCTTCAGTCTCTTTCATGTCTGTCACATGTACTCAGTGTGAGTCTGCTCTCATCTTTGAAGAGAACAGGACACTAGTGGACTTTCCAGCTCTGGTGTTCTCTGCCACCCACATTTTCTTTGTAGCGACGGAGAAATTGAAGTACAAAGAAAGCTTTTGCTTTGAGCATCCACTAGAAACTCAGAGCTAGATGGATGCCCAGGACTCATAACACTAGAAAACAGATAACCAAGAAGCACAGAGGGCCTCAAAAACAAACAGACATGCATAAAATAGATGTAAACACTCAACAAGCATATAAACAAAGGCCGTTCCAGATTATCTCAAGGGATTTAGAGAGATTTTTAAGCATTTTCTTGCTCTGTTAGTTTGGGTTGTGTGCACTCTCTACACCATAAACAGGAACTGCAGACTGTCAGCATATTTCGAGATAACTTTGTTGTAGTGTGGTTTGGACTTACAACAAAACGCTGCTAACAGGGTGTGACAAAATATCAGCTGATACGCTTACTCAAATAAAACACAGTATAAACTGATGAGTACATTCATGTTTCATAGTAAGTGTGCACACTTACAAAGAAGGGAAAGTCTCTTATTTTTATGTAAGCTTAATTTTAATGAAGTGAGACAAAAAAATAAATCTAAAACATAAATTCCAAATTCAATTCAATCAAATTGAATTGAATTCTATTTATATAGGGCCAAATCTCAACAGCCTCAAGGAATCTCATATTGTAAGGTAAAGAGCATAATATAGAGAACATCGATATATTCAAAGAAGCCCCTTTGAGCAAGCAGTTGGCAAGACTGGGAAGGGAAAACTCCCTTTTAACAGGAAGAACCCTCTGGCAAAACCAGGATTGGCAAGACCATATGACTCGACCAGCCGGAGGTAAAGAAAGGAAGAAAAACACACTTTATAAACTAATGTTCAAACATGAATCTAAACATCAGTTTATACTGTGGTTTGCTGTATTTGAGTCAGTGTATCTGAGATTCTCTCACACCCTTAAGCTACATATTGTGGTGGTTCCACAGCACAATAAAGTTACCTTGAAATACACTGAGAGCCTGTGTTTCCTGCTTATGGTGTGGATACTGATACAAATCAAACTAAAAGAATAAAGGATGCTTAACAACTCCCCTTAAAAAAAAATCTGAAAATGACTTTGTTTATCTGTTTGCTGTGTGTTTACATCTATTTTATGTATTTCTGTTTGTTTTTGAAGCCCCCTGTCCTTCTTGGTTTTCTGTTTTCTAGTCTGATGAGTGCTGGGCATCCATCTAGCTCTGAGTTTCTAGTGGGTGCTCAAAGCAAGAACTTTCTTTGTACTTAAATGTCTTCATCATTGAAAAATGTGGGTGGCATGAATGCTGGCCAGAGAACACCAGAACTGACAAGTCTGTATTAATTCAAGAATTTTTATATTTTAAAAGACAATTCCAGGCAGTCATTCCTGGCTACAGCTCAAATATCACCTGGAAATTGTCTATCATCTCCACATACCGGAGAAAGCAGAGATTTAACCTTCTTTGAAAGAGACCTTATTAATTAAAAGGATACACAAACAAATGCCACAGCTTTGTGTTGCTTTTCACGATAATAAAACAATAAATACAAACAACAACAGATGAGACGCTCGTTTTCCTTTTGTTTTGCTTTGTTCATTTGTCTCTTTTAATTCTATTTTGTTGTACTTTTTCAACATGTTCAAAATAAAGAATCAATCAATCAATCAATAAATACAAACAACAACAGATGAGACACTCGGGGAAAAAAAGTCACTAATCCGATATAACTCTACATGGAAAAAAGGATAGATATCTAGCTATGATCTTGACTGCCAGTCAGGGCCATACACAAACATGGTTACCATGCTGCTGATCTAAGAGGACTGTTGGCTCATAATTATTTTTTGCACCAATCATCAGTAACCTCATTTAGGCATTGCGACCCAGAGGGTAGTTTGAAAGGAAATTAGAACAAATGCCATCGTTGGCTGTCAGGAACGTTCTTGTCGCCTTGTTAACTATAGCTTTGCTGTGAAACTGTACCTAGCAACAACAGTTTGCCTCATCACCATTCACAACCATATTGCCTGTGAACCTGAGCATACTGCATGCTTCCTGACTCTCTGTCGTTTTCCCTCAGCACACCACCTGCGTTAAAAAATACAGAGTATCTGCGTGCAGCGGGGCTAGGGGAGGGTCTGTGGTGACGGACGTGGGTTACTGACCTGGTAGCCTGGCTGCCCCTGGGTGGGTCCGGGATGGGCGTGAGGTTCTGGGGGCGCTCCGTCTCTGGGCTGGGACCCGGACCGGGCCTCGGGGGCTTGGGTCCTGGTTGGTGTGTTGCCGGGGTTGTGGGCGGGTGGGTGCATGGGGGCCCAGCCCTGGAGCAGGGTGCCGCCGGTGCGTCGAGCCACCTGGGGGGCTCTTCAACTGGTGGGGGAGATTGTCACATCTTGCAGGAGCTTTCCTCTCCTCAGGAGCTGCCTCTGCAGGAGGGGGAGATACAGGAGAGGTGGAGGAAGATCTCAGCCTGGGTGTTTATTGTCTTATGTAGTCTGGAAGATGAGTGGATGGTGGGGTGGGTGCAGTTTTCTCTGTGGTGGGGTTGGGTGGACTGTCCCGGGCTCTGTGGGGCCGGGCGGCGCTGCTGCACTGGGCCCGGTCTGGATGGGCCTGGGCCCCCTTTCCCTGGCGGGTCGCGGAGTATGGGGGTGCCTACTGGGGTCAGCGGGGGAGCTGGCCCCAGGGAGGGGTCACTTGCCCCTCCCTTCCTTCCCTCCCCATCTCCAGCTGCCTCCCTCTTCCCGCTCCACCACAACCACCCACACATGCAGGGCCTTGGAGTAGGGGTATGTCACCAGGGTGCAGAGGCGGCTACCCCCCCTCTGTCCCCTTCTGGCTGCCTCTGCCTCAATTTTATCCCACAACTTAGACATTCACATTACTCACACTCTCATTACACATACATATAGGATCTTGGGGGTGGGCACGATACACGGAGTCCAAAGTACCATCAGGGTGTACACCCCACCCCTGGCATCGTTGCCCACCTCTCAATTTTAAATACACGTAGACATTGAGGGCTAGCAGGAGGGACCATGCGCTTACCTGCTGCTCTCTGGCAGGTAGCTCCATGCCCTCCTGGGTTTTAAATGCACCTTAGAACACACATGCATCAACACTACAATGAGCGGGTGGAGGGAGGTTCGGAGTCTTCTCTCACCCCCGTTCTCTGCGACCTGCTGGAGCAGGGGGGCTAGGACTAGGAGGAGGAGTTGGCCGTCCGACTGCGGTCTGGAGTGTGGAGCCTTCCTGCTGCTGCGGAGTCGGGGCGGTCTGCCTCCCCCCACCGCAGGGAAAAGGGAAACACCACCTGGGTCTGGGTGCAGTTCCCCCCTCCAGGGGCGGGGGCACCTAGACCCGGTTTGTAGAGTACGCTTGGGGAGTGTGATCGTGTGTACAGCGTCTCTTTATGTCTGTCTCCACGTTGGTTGAGCGTGGAGTAAGTGCATATGAGAGCATGAGGGTGGGAATGGATGTTTGTATCTGTGTGTGCCTGTATGTCTGTGTCTATATGTCAGGTTGGGTGTCAGGCGCCACCTCTCTGGGGACATCTCAGGCCCTCCAAGGTTTGGAGGCCTATCTCCCCCTACCACCACTTCCCCTGCCAGTGGCGGACCCCCTCAGACATCGGTGCGTTGGTGGTTCTTTGTGTCCGGGGATGGGCGTCCAGGTACACACCGGCTCACTCCTTGGCGGCCGCTTATCGGGGCCTGGAGCCTGGGGCTCGCTCGGGCCACTTCGGAGGTGGGGTGCCCCCGGCCTCTCGGCCTGGGGCTCGGTCACTCAGGCGCAGCTGGCTGCCGGCGGAGCTCACGGGCGCGTCACTGCAACTCCCCCTGGCTTCTGCTCCGCGGCTGCTGAGTGAGCCCTCATCTGGGACTCTCCTCAGCTCTTTCCGGGACAGTGGCGCAGCTGCCCCTCTGTTGGTCTTCCTTGGTCTCTTGTGTTCTGCGGGCCTCTGGATGTCTGGAGTTTTGATCTCCTCCACACCTGCTTCACGCCCTGGAGGACGGGGCTGTGGCCCCCCCACACCCTCTAGCAGATTATTACATGAAGGAACCTTTTAAAAAAAACAAAAAACAAGCGCGTCCATGCTCACAGGTGTACACACGGGTGATCACACCCACAAACTACACCCTTTTTGGCTCCTACCTCAAAGCACACTGTGTTCTGTTGATCTTATGTGCTGCACAATAATGTTTAACATTTAGTATTTACTGTCATATTCCCATATATCATTGTGATGTTGTTTATTCTATTACTCTTGTTCTCTTCTGCTTGCTTTCTGATTGATATATGCATTTTTTTTCTCTGCCCGTTCTGTTGGTTTTTGTCTTTTGCCCTTCTCCCCCGTCCCTCTTCTCAGCTGTTTCTCTTTCCCTCTTTCTTTCTCCCCTTCTTTCCCCCAGTCAAGTCTGTCCCGTATTCAGTAAGTGAAAATAAAATAAACAATAAAAGGTGAATCAAATGGACCATTACGGCAAGGCTGGGATGGTCAGTTTGGTAAAGTAAATCCGTTGGGCATCTTTCTTTGCCTTTAGACAACAATTCTGATGGCAAAAGAGCCAAACGGGACAGGCCAAAAAAAAAAAAAAAAAAAAAAAAATACAGAGTAGGGAACCTGCACCTCTGATGACTATGAGGTTTTCATCATTACAGAATTAGACTTCCGTGTCAGCTTTTTCCTACCTTGTCAGCTCTTTCACTTGACTGGAGGTATGGCTGAGGAGATGAGGCGAAAAATTCTTTAGGCCTATCTCAGCCTCATAATGGGCTGTCGATTTCCCTTCAGCCACAAAGGAGGAACAGTGGGGATGCATGCTATTTGCAGACCACAGCTGTTTGTGGAGATATGACTATGTAGAATGACACAGATACATTGGAGATCTTAATCTCAACCTTTTCAGCATGTAAACCGAAAAAGACTGTTCAATTTCTTCTATCTTGGATCACACAAAGAACGGCGCAGGGTGGAGGGGAGGAAAAGAAGTTAAACGAGGCAAAAAGATTATCAAAGCTTGCTATCCAAGGAGAGGATAAGACAATCCCATGCAAGCATTGTCTTTCTGGAGATATTTTCAAAGTGTCCCAGTCCCCTCTGTTCTTAAAAAGCCTGAGTTCTGAAATAACCAAGGCCATATAATTCAGCAGCGATGTGTGCCGGACGAAAGAGGAAAATCTCTAAATCTGCAGTTTCATGCAGCTCCTCCCAGCCTCTGATTTCTGACGCTTGGCTTGCCAGATAAGATTCTGAACATCAAACATACAGTCAGGGCTCATCCTGTTAAAGCAGAGATAGGGGATGAGGCTCTCCGAGTTGAGATGCTTCTATAATGCATGTAGGCCTGTTGTAGACATGATAAAAATGGAATATTGACTATAAATTTACACACATGAACATTTCTTTACATCAGTGAACATGTTGAGCTGGACAGACAAACATAACCCATAACAGAACACCCACACCATATGTGTACATGCTATACAAAAGGACACGCACTATTCATTTATCTCAACAGCCCTAAAGCAGCAACTTCATCAAAGACAAACATCTAAAAAAAAATAGGGTGCACTTTCATTCAAAGTGTTTCTTATTCTCCTTAAACCTACTCTAAGTGTTTCATAATGAACATCCCAAGTGTTTCTGTCTGGAAAGCTGGTAATGGAATATTTATAGAATATTTCTGGGAATACTTATGGGAAACTGGTTGTAACAAGCATCTTTGTTCTACTGAAACACAATTTTTTTCAATTTCTTCTTCTTGGTGTCTTTTTTTCTGTGCCTGAGTCTCTCTGCTATGCTCCCTATGTTTCTGTCTTTGTGTCTCATCGTATAGCCAGTGTGTGTCTGTCTTCCTACCATTTTTTTTCCACTGCTTTTTCAACAACCTCAAAACCTGAGCTCAGTCAGAGCCTCAATATGAATCTCATATGTAATGCATTGCCATAACAGAAATCTCTTAGAACTCATCTATCTTACAGGCTGTTCTCTGCTCATTGTAACACCATGGCACTATGTATAATAGGTGCACTCTCACTGAAAACTGTCTTTAACAACTGCCCCTCATTGTGCGTGCCTCATGACGCCTGGAAACAGCTGTAATCTCAAGTAATTCCCACCACAGCCATTCACTCTTGCTTGCAAATGTGAATTCTTTATTTTTGTCCATTAAGCTGGCAAAACAAATGTTCAACGCTCACTATTATACGCATGTTTTTAATGCACTGCAGAGTGACAGATAACACTGGAAGAATCTGAGTGTGCTTTCTCACGTGTGCTGTAATTTGCAACTCCACCCTGACATTTATAAATTGAAGGCTCAGCATATGCTCGATGTAAACATGTCCCAGAGCGCATTACGGTTAAATGTTGCAAGATGTTTTTGAAAAAACACAAAATACTCACATGGTTAGAAAATCTGTCTGCAGCAGAAAGACTGTCCTTAAAAATGCAATTAAAAGTTTACGTGTGCTTGCTTTGTCATACAACAGAGACAATACAACAGTTTAGTTTAACTGCTTCCAATGGATGTCTGAGACATTTCATCATATCAGTGAGACTCAGCAGCAATGTGAGTTTGTATGGTTTAGGTTTTGAATTTTGGAGTTCTAATCCAGATGTCCATGGCTAATGTGCGATGGATGAGTGAGTAATATGAGTATCCACTGTAGTTCCAAACTAAGGAACAGTGTTTATTGTAACTGTCATAAACAGGATGTGGCAAGTTTTAATAATAACAACTGCACTGCATTAAAACATCCACAGCAGTTGGGATATCCAATCTTTAAGTGATGACGTATGAACCCTGCTTCCGGATACAAACTACTCTGCATTTATTAAGGCTGTTGTGTTTTTAACCTGTTTAATGCTTTGAATTTTGTTTTATTTAATGTGAACCCCCCCCCCCCCCCCCCCCCCCAAAAAAAAAAGTCAGTGACCACTGTCGACTTCTCTCGGTTGTTATCATCAGTTTTCATTTTTAAAGCTCAGTTTTTAAAACCTTACAATGTACCTATGGCCCAGCCCATGCAGCAGTATATTAATGACTAACCTTGTATTGCAGTTGTTCTCCTGACTGAAGTTTGGTCCGTTTACAGCATCCTGCCATGCAATTACATTTGTCCCTAATCATCGGGAACTCTCAGGTTAACTTTTATTGAGTGGAAAAACCTTAGCGTTCATCCTCAAGCTTCACTGTGTTTATGTTGTGCTAACCATAGCTGTGTAGCCAGCCACCACGCAGCACATCATTATATACCAGCTAGCCCAACTTCAGTTTTCTGTCTTCATTTATGTCGAAAGTGATTACAGAGCTGCACGTTTAAATTTTTGCTGTGGCAGTTAAGCTGCTGGATTTTTGGCTTCATGACCCTCCTTCGTGGTTCGTGCACATTGAAGCTCAGTTTGCTCCCCGTGGCTTTTCAGCTGACGACATGAAATACCAACACGTGGTGGCCTTGCTGGATCCGCTGTCCAACCGTCCTGTGATAACCGTTTTCCGGCATCCCCCCACCCATGCTGTCCTTCCTAGGACGACAGCGAATTCCTCTTCAGTCACGTCTTCTTCCTGCAGATGCCGGTGCGAGCTGGCTTCGCCAACTCCCCGCTGCTGGCTGCGAAGACCCACATTATGCAATTCATTTGCACAAATGTGTTTGATCTGCTGCTTGATGGTCACTCTCAAAGTGAGAGAACTCATTGAGAATCTATAAGAAAATCAATAAGTAATCGAACTGATAACTGATATCAATAATACAATTGGAATTGCTTAATTCTTTCATTTCCCTTCCTTAGACACGACTGTGACAAAACTAGCTTAGTGCCCACACTGTGCGGCAATTATGGCATACTGTGCGTGGTTGAATGTAGCTGGAATTGTTTACATGTTGATCTGATCTGCGGTTGATTTAGCAGGGTCTGAGTATGAATTCATTGTTTCATGTAACTTATGTGTGGTTATTTATAGATATTCGTGTAATTTTCATGCAAATTAGGTCTACCCAACAAGTGGACCATAAATTCACCCTGTGGCAAGACTTCAAAAGTAGCCCAGTTCTGTGGGAAATTACGGACTTGGCAACACTGCCACTAACTGTCTTTGCTTAGTCACTTCAAAAGAGTATAAAGTGATGAATTCTTTCAGCTCTGTTTCTCTTCTTCTATTCCAGGGACATATTTGCTGCCCCATGTGAATGACACGTGAGAATTTCACACTTTTCTGGACTCTATAAAACATGAATAGGCAAATCAACCACATATATAGACAAACATATCAAGAGCTATTTACAGTCACTAATGATGAAATACTTACTTGAAAGAGTTGTGGGAAAAACTTAAACTGATCACGTTAGGTGGGAAGAACTATTCTTGAAGGTTACCTAACTTTCTCGGATAGACAGTCATGGCCTTGGACAGCATAATTAAAGCCAACGTAGGTTTAATTTACTCGGTGGGTTCAATAATTATTAAGTTAGAGAAAGCTTGGCTAAGAGGTGGGAGAGCACTAGGAACTGAGTGCACAGAAAGAACGCAGACTTTGGAGGAGAGGGCTAAGTGGCGATGCAAAGAGAAAAAGAAAGAAAGAAGAGGACGTGAAAAGAGAGTTGTCCTGGAGGCAGAGCTAGTAAATGAGTCATTGGAGTGAATCTGCTATCAGGTCTATTCTAACAGTGCTACAAGTGAATGGATGCCTTAAAGGTTAGGCATAAAATGATTTCTCATTTTGCTGCGATATACCCCCTGGTAGACATTAACGCTTTGGTTATGGACTTGAGTGTAAAAGCTCCTGAGGTAACAGGCTGCTTGTCTTCCATAAATATTTCTGGCTATATGTATGTATATTGTTATTTGAATGAGGCTGCTTTTATGGAGATGAGTATATTTTTGTGCAAATAGTTAAAGTTGATGTGATGCTGTGTGTCATTTCTATAGCCAGGTAGTCATTCTGTCTACACAAAGCCAACTCCCCTGGTACCTCACATCACAGCTGGGACTCTGTTCAGCTCCGATCCTCCTGACCTATTTCAGTGCACAGATACACACACACACGCTCGACCACACACACATATATACACCAACTGACAGTTGCGAACAGACCCATGCATTCATACAAAGCAAAGCAGCCACACGCAAAACACTTACATATGTGCCAAGCTTCATTTCTGCTCTACTGAGTCTGTTCGTGTCACAACTTTGCAGATGTTTAAGCCATGGGGACATGAACACTAAATTTGCAGAAATTCTCTTCCCGGTTGTTTGGTTGGAACAGCGGGTTTTGAAATGATAATGAATCTGTGGGCTGGGATTTCCCACATGGCATCATGTCTAGAGTGGAAACAGAAGAAATAGAATAAGGCAGCACTGGAAAGCAGCAGCAAAAGATTTTTTTTATTATTACCAAATGTAAAAGTCAAATTCTGGCTGAACTAGGTAGATGAAGCAGTCGGCGTTTCTAAGAATAATAAAATGTTAAAAAAGTGCGAATCTGAGGTTAATGTTACTGCTGCAGAGTGCAGATGGCTCCCCGTACAGTTAATTTAGAGTTCAAAGTCTTGCTCTATCAGCCAATAGCTGATGAGCACAAGCAATATAAAAATAAACTAAATATACATCCAAAAGAAATCATGGATAAAATGCTGACTCACATTGCATAAAAAACAAAACACAGATATGAGTTATATTGCATTCCAACACATGCGATTTCAGATGTTGATTGCAGATGTAATAAACAGCTATAATAACTTCATTACACACACTTATGTCACACAGAGGTTAAAGCGGTTAAAAGAAGAATCACGCACAAAGTGGGAGAGGCAGTGTATAGGTCAGATTCCAAAACATTATAAATACACAGCTAAAACTGACCATCCAATCTCAGTGTGTGATCATAAGTGTGGAAAAAGAAATATCAGAGAACATGAAGACAGAAGGTGCGATGCTGCATCCACTGGCATTGGGAGATGGCCCTGAGCCTGAGCTGATGTGTATCTTTGGGACTGGGGTCTTAGGACGCTCTCTGGGCCTGTGTCTGCTCCAATCCGGCTACAGGGTGGTGTATGGCAGCCGCAGACCTCACAGCTGTGGCCCCTTGCCTGAGGGAGCTCAGGTATGACTTATGGCATTATATTGAACTGAATAGAGTTTTTAAATTTAGAAACATTACTGTACGTATCTCAAACATGTTCTGTCCTTTGTTTTGCGGAGGTGATGACCCATGAAGAATCAGCCCGGTCTGCCAAGATGATCTTCGTTTGTGTTCACAGAGAACACTATGAATTTCTGGAGAAGATGGCACCTCAACTTGAAAGAAAGGTTAGTCCAAAGTTAAAATTGGAATAAAAAAGATACACCTTTAAATCTTTAAACACCTTTAAACTCTTTTTTTTCTCTTTCTTTCTGTGAATAAACATTTCTACATTTTCATTTGCCAGCTGGCCTGGAAACAATATTTAACATATTGTGTACACATAGGTTATTACATTTGTTCCCACATGTGAAACATGATAGCAAGAGTTTAAAAATGACATTTTCACGGAATTATCATGGCGATTTGTCAGCAATAATTCATGTTATTTGAGAGAACATATAAATATTAACTGCTGTGTCATTCATATATCAAGGAAATAATTTTTAGACACATGTTATCTAAATCATGGGTCTGACAATCAATGACTGATTAATTGTAACTCATTTTGATAACAGCATTACCTAATGCAAGTTCATTATGTTAAAGGTCTAACTGGTGTTAGCACAGCTGATTAAAGAAGCAATACATTGGTCAATCTGAGCCTGCGTAGCTTCAATTACAGTCTCAAAATACTTTAAACATATTCACACTGGATAAAGCAAAGTGCCGCCGTAAGACAGGAGAGAGGACGTCTGAAAATGGGCTTTTGTATGCGTATGTACACTGTTAAAAAAATCCGTAAATTTAGGGGTCCCTTTACCGTGGATTTGCTACGGATTCGCTCCGTTTTGCGAAATACGGAAAGTTTGCTGTTGCGCAAGGCAGAATTTTCTCCCCCACCCAGAATATTCCGACGCCATTACTTTCAGTGCGGTCAGTGCCTACCTAAATTTCTGCAAGTCACAAGGAAAGTTGGAAACAGGTTGGTTGTGTGGAATGAGAATGAGAATTGAGTGCCACCTTGTTCCCCCTCGTACATTAAATTGGTCTCGATAGGCAGTTGGTAGTGGTGTGTATGTGAGTGGACGTTTGCTGCTAGCTGCGTTAGCATTAGCCAGCCGCCTGCGCTTCGTAAGTACGTCAAAAACCATTTTTTCCCTCCCTCTTACATGAAATTTGGTCTCGATAGTCAGTTGGTAGCCGTGTGTGTTTCATGGTAACATTTGAATGTGTGGGTTTTGCGTTATTTTGAAGCGTGGTTTGCCCAACTAAAGTTAACGTTAGCCCATAAGTTGGATGCGCGCGCTTGTGTGTGTGTGTGTGTGTAAATTAGCCACATGTGTGTATTGTTATAGCTCGCTGTGTTACGTTAGCATGCAACTGAACATGGTAATAATTAAAAGGGGTGATAGTTAAGTAGAATCAGATTTCATTGCAGAAAACATTGCAGCCCAAAGAGAGTGGCCCATGCAGCCCAACGCAGATTACTTATTTGAAGGTACCTGAAAAGTGAATGTGCTTCACTGTGCTGATATAAATTTATTGTTTTCATATTGATTCTGTTCTGATTCTGGCTATCCTTCAATTGGCAAATTCAATCTCTTAAAAATGTTGACTTGTAACATTTGTGGCTTTAACGCTCGGTCTTCGACTGATTACTTGAAACACTGCCGAACACACAGAAATAATAATAATGTATCTTTTTTATGTGGCCATAGGGATTGCAGAAGGAAGTTTAACACATACAGTAGCCTTGCTGTGCATATGTCACGAGCTCATGTAGACAGAAGGAGCACACAAACATGGAACCGTAATGTGTCTGTACAGTTAAGGTGCTTGTTTAATTTTTGCAGCAGTGAATATGATGATCTTAAAACTTTAAAGTGTCATTTGAGTGGTCACATAGATGAGGGTTTGACTGTAACATGTCCCTTTGATGGATGTTCTAAGACATTCAATGTAAAGTCATCATTTTTAACGCATATTTCCAGATACCATAAAGGGTGGGATGTTACCAAGATAGCCCCAGTTCATATATGTGAACTAACAGAACGGTCTTTCCAAGGTGAAGGATCACCTGAAGAACCTGAAAGTTTTAACATTGATGCAGAACAAAGTGATAATTTCTGCAGTGATCAAGTGAAAGACAACTTCACAGAGAGTCTTGCTCAGTTTTACTTGGGTTTACAGGCAAAATATTTGGTTCCAGCCTCCACAATAACAGAAATAGCAAATGAAATGAGAACTATAAGTGATATTCAACAGGAATATACTGTGGATGCACTAGCCTGTGAACTGGGGCAGTATGGTGTTCCAAAGGAGACTGTAACATCTCTTGGGAATAGTATATACGAGCAGAGCCCTATGCACAAGGCATTACATGAAAAGGGTCATTTAACTACGCAACACAAGAGGCTGAAATATTACAAGTCACACTATGACTATGTTGAACCTGTTGAAGTCTTTCTTGGACGCAATCGCAGTGGCCAGAAGAGGCACTATCATTACATCCCAATACTGGAAACCCTCAAAGTAATTCTGAAACAGCAAGGTTTAGATCAGCACAGTCCTAGTTCAAATTCTGAAGATGATGTACTGTGTGATGTCACTGATGGGTGGGCCATCAAATCCAATGCCATGTTTTCCTCAGACCCAGACAGTTTAAAGGTAATGCTCTTTCAGGATGCTTTTGAGGTGGCTAATCCACTCGGATCTGCCAAGACAAAGCATAAAGTATTGGCTGTCTACTTCACACTTGGAAATTTTCATCCACACCAACGATCAACTGTTGATCAGATACAGTTGGCATTACTCTGTGTAGAGAAAGATTGCAAATACTTTGGAATGGATAAGATTTTCAATAAGCTAGTGTCAGACTTGTGTGAGCTGGAGGAAAGGGGCATATCTTTCAATGGAAAAATATATAAAGGCACTGTTGCGTGCATAATGGGCGATAATCTGGGCTCCCACATGATTGGTGGCTTTACAGAAAATTTCAGCACAGCTCAATATTTCTGCAGATACTGTTTGGCAACAAAAAGTGAATTTCAGTCGAACCCTCTCACAGTTTTCACTCATAGAAATCCAGCTGATCATAATGAGACTGTGCGGTTTCTGGAAAGTAACAATGAAGTACACACTCATCACGGTGTTAAATGTGGCAGTGTTTTCAACAAACTGTCCAACTTTCATGTGTGTCAGCCAGGCTTACCAGCTTGTTTAGCTCATGATCTGTTTGAGGGGGTAGTAGATTATGATTTGGCATTGTTTTTGCAGTTCTTAATCAGAACACAAAAGTGGTTCAGTTATGAGGTTCTTAATGAAAGAATCAAATCATTTCCTGGTGAAAGCAGCGACAAGCTAAACACTATTCCCACTACAGGAGCCAGGCTTGGAGGACATGCAGCCCAAAACAGGTGGCTTTTGAAATTCTTGCCTGTTTTGGTGCATGACACAATTGAAGATGCTGATAATGAAGTATGGGGACTTGTACTACTTCTGAGGGAGCTTGTTGAATTTGTCTGTGCACCTCGGCTCTCAGAGTTGCAGATTGCTTTCATGAAGGGACTGATTGAACTGTATGTGGAATTGAGGCAAGAGCTGTTTCCAAGAGTTCAACTTAGACCAAAACACCACTATCTGCTTCACTATGCACACTTGACTTTACAATTTGGCCCACTCATATATACTTGGACAATGCGCTTTGAATCAAAACATTCTTATTTTAAAAGGTGCATTAGAGCAAGTAAGAACTTCATAAATGTAACCAAGTCTCTGGCTGAACGGCACCAGTTGCTTCAGGCTTATCAGTCTTGTGGTACCTTGTTTCGTTCCCAGGTTCATGTCTCAGACTCAACACGGTTCTATCCAGAGCTCTATGACCAGAACATAAAGACAGTGGTTGGAGAATTTGATTTGAACTCAAGTAACTCAGTTGTCACAGAGAGTGTGCAGGTTAAAGGCACTACATATGCAAATGGAATGCTGGTCTCTTACTGAGCTACACAAAAGGACTACTGCAGTTAGGACAAATAGCAAGCATTTTTGTAAAAAATGAAACTACTGTCCTACTTTTGCTTCGAGGGAAAACTGCCAGCTGGATACCTGAGCTTGGACTCTATGAACTTGATGAAAATGCTTCTGACCTGTTCAGTTGCCATGATTTGAACAAACTTGCTGATTATCATCCACTTTATTCTTACCAGAGAGGTACTCGGTGGCTCATTCCTCTTAAACACACACCAACATGGAACTTGTGAAAAACTATGTCAAGAAAGCAATGCCATCGCTCAGTAGCGATCAGATGGATACACTCATGGCTAAACTGGAGGAATTAGGAGTTCTCTCTGTAGATGACCTGAGCCTTGTGGACCCGGAGGACATTAAAGACACTCTGCCATTCATTCAGTGCAAAAGATTCGTCAGAGCTGTCAAAGCATTGGAAGCAGGTGAGTTTTTGCCCCTCTGTTTTAATGCAAGTTTTCTGAAACTACAAAGGTTTATTCCAAAAATGCAAAAAAAAGTTGCCATCAGCTGTACATGGCAATAATTACTCTATAATTGGTTTTCATAATTAGGTCCATTTGTATTCCTGGTTGACCCAAACTGGACATTGAGGACCAATGTATTAATTGATTTGCAACAATTGTGATGTGTTTAATTTATGGAGATGTTTGTCATGTCATCCATAGATTCACAAACTCCACCGCAGTTCACCCGGCCTGGCCCCTCATCAACACCTGAACCACAGAGGTTTCAGCTGCCCTCAACACCACCTGAGACAGCCGACTCCCCATCCCAAGACGCATATTCTGTACCATGGCACAAATTTCCCTCAAAAGTCATGGATGAGTTGCGTGAAAAAAAGTACATAATGGGGAAAGACAGACGAGAGATGGTTCGGATCGTCGCTGAAGATTACCTCCATAAACACCCAGGAAGACCTGGTAGACAAAAGCTGAGGGAACTCGCCAGTATGACTGTAGGACAATATCCTGCCTCCTTCAAGCTGACAGAGCCGTTTGGAAACAAACCTTTTGCAAAAGATGGTTCTGAAACTCTCTTTCGTCAGGTGGAACACAGAATTGAAAATATGAAGAGGCCACAAAGCTCACTGAAGAGGCAAGCAGGGGGTGAAAATTCAACAAAGAAAAGGCCCAGGAATTCAGATCTGTATGGATGTGTGGCGTGGGATCCAATCATTGAGGGGGCCGTGTGTAGAGAAGACCTGCTGTCTAAACGAGATGAGTTGAAACGTGCCTTTCAAACCCAGGATCTTCAGGTGGGTCTGCAATCATCCATTACAGATACAGAAAGCTTTATTAATCCTCGAAGGGCAATTCGGTTCCTACAGTCCACCATCTAGACATACAACCATTCACACAGCAATAGTATATAGCAGGAGTAATGCGATAAGGTCTGGGTCCAAGTACAATTTAGGACACATTGTGAAATTGTAGATCGTCTGTAGATCACTATGCCCATAGTCAATTGAAATTGATACCCTGTTTTATTATTTTAATTGGTTAGTTTGACTAACTGTTCGACTGTTTGTCTAACTGCCTCATATCTTTAGGAGTCATCTGTTCGAAAATTGATGACTGAAACATATCCCATTCAGCGTGAAATCCTCAACGATGATGATACCACTATTGCCGTTGTAAAGGACGAGTGGCCGTTCCTGTTTGAAGTTCCTCACCTGTTTGATCATGCATCTAAACTCCTTGGCTTCTCTGTACAAAACAAGCTGGCACAGGTGTGTTGTTATTGTTATTATTATGATTGTGCTGTGCTGCTCCATATGGAGAGAATTTTGTCTTTATTAATCAATCAGAAAAAGATTTGCAACCAAAAAGAGAGTTGAGACCAAAAAAGATAAACTGGCAACCAATCAAATAGAATAACTTGGATGAACAATCAAATGGAATAGATTTGAGACCAAAAATCAGGAAGTGACAACCAAAAAAGCAGGACATTTGAGATCAAAACAGAACAGGTTGCAAATGAAAATGAAATAATTCATTTTTATTTTTATTTTTTTCAAAATTCTCTCCATAGCTCCAAACGAAAATGAGTGTTAGTCTTATGTACTTGTACAAAATTAACACCTTGAACCTTGAACAGGAACTTTCCAAAAAAGAAAAGGGGATCAATGACTTCCTTGACTCCAAAGGGATGAAGATGGGCGAAGGTCCAATACAGCTCATCTGTGGCATTTCAAAATACTTCAAGGAAGACTCTTATAAACTCTTCCACAAAAAAGAGGTAGATGTTGTAGATTTTAAACTGTGTGCAAGATAATTATTTGCATCCAGTGGTGAACCAAGTAACCAACCACAGTAGGAAGTATAGATTCCCCTAATTGTGCTGCTGATATTCTCTATAAACTCTCTATCTATAAACTATTTACATTAATGTTTTTGCATAATGGCTACCTCTGTCTGATGAAGACACTAGCAGATAGTCAATTTGCCAGCAGGTTTGTGTGTACTGGAAACATTAATTCATGTATCATGTCTGTCACCAAAACAGATCTCTGCAGATCCTGAAGTCGAACTCCCAGTGACCCCATGCATCCTAATCAGAGGTTTGTAGTTAAATCTTTTTTTGTATCCCAGCAAGCTGTTGTTAGCTGTTGTTATAAGCTGTTGTTGTGTCATATTTATTAAAGAAATGTTTTGCTTGCCTTAAAATATAGGATTTTTTTTTTTTTTGTAAATGGTACATGGTTTTTATCTGTGTTTAAGGTGACCAGCAATTCAAGATTGCTGTTGATGGGTTACTTGTCAATGACCACATCACCTCTCCCATTGTGGCCTTGAGCTACGTCTTCTCCATGTTTTATGTCTGCAACGTCCAATACCCACCGGAGATGGCTTTTACTCTCGAATTCATGCAAAGGTAAGCACTCATTGTTTGGAAATACTTTGTAAATGTGACTTTGCCGTGCCTTTCTGCACCTGACCTGCTTTTTGTCAATCTACACTAAACCCGTTTGTCTGAGATGTACAAGCTCAAAATGTGTCGTCACATGCTGTGAGCTTTTAGATCAGCTGTTATTGGCTTATGATCCCCCTGAATATGGATTTGTTCAGAGATTTTGTAGCTCCCTGTTGAAGACTATTGTTGGAATAAATGTGTCATATCTTTTTAAAGGGCAGGTAACATGCTTTTTGCTTTAAATAGTGTCCTAAGTCAATCAATAACAAAACAAACATAACATGATTCCAGTTGGGAAATGGAGCAAAAACATATTTTTCTCAGAATGGTTTGTTGACACAAAATTCGTTTGAGCTATCTCTTTAAAACCATTAGCACCTGAGACCAGGTTATGTCAGTGGTGGTCAAACCTTTTCATGTCAAAGACACACAAACTGAAATTTATTTGGCTGCAGACCCCAAACTCAAAATATGTTGTTCCAGGGACACCCCCCCCCCCCCCCCCCCCCGAAGGAAAGACTAAACATATTAATTTAAAAAATACTACATAGTGGATTCATGCCCAAATGTTAATACTTGTACTGATGTGTAACGTGCACTGAATGTCACAGTTTCTCCACTCCATGTTTGAATAACCCCCAGGACAGTCCGTGTTCAAATGTGCTGTTACACCTTTTGATAGGACAATGTCAACTGTGTTTTCTATCCCCTTCTGTGTTCTGTGCATTTATAATATCCCTGCATACACATTGAGGATGCATGCTGTCATGTGTTGGTGATAAGCAGACTTCTCACCCTTGCAAACATTTCTGTATATGCACAGTGTGAATGCATGTGTCTTGAAAAGACAAAGGAAGAGAGCTTAGCCACTGGCACCAGCACCACAACAACATTGGGTTCTAGACAGATGGTCAACTAGAATGATAGAGAGGTTCACACATAGGGGCATATTGAAGAAAACAAATGTAGGATTTTATTGAACTGCTCCACTCCTGTCAAGCCACACTACATGTGCAAACTTTGTCTGCATATCACTATTGTTTTTTTTTTTTTCCCTCAGAGTTTTCTTTGGGGTCAATCCTGAGCGAGGCTCCAAGGCAGAGAAGAAGGGGAAGAAACGGCACTTCATTCCTCCACAGGTGTGCAAGCTGGTTTCTCAGCTGAAGGAATTTGAATGCAAGCAGAAGGAATCTGAATGGGCCATTTGAGCTGTTCTCAGAGCTCAGAAAATACCTTTTTGGACTGAATGTACACACACACACACACACACACACACACACACACACACAAAGGCAAATCCAAAAACATGGGGCTTGGGAGTAGAAATACAGATTTTTACAGTATTAGGTGAGTTCAGATGTTTTAACTAGATGCCCACAACACACATGCTGCAGTTTCAAATCCCCCATGTTAAGGGGGAGGGAAGGTGGGCGATATTTGTCATTCCAGTTAAGCTTTTCCTGTCATTGTGGAGTTGGAGGTGTAAGTTTTAATTTTTTTTTAGTTTTAAGTTGTTTTAAGAGTTTTAAAAATCTCTTTATGGCATGTTGCACAGTCATCCTTCTAAGGTCATGGTTGTTATTGCTGCACTGATGTTTTATAGAAAAGTTGTATAATGTAATACTTCTAATGTTCTATTTGTTTTTTGTAGAAAGGTCAGCCACTGGTTGCAGAGCTCTGCCTGTCGGTGTGATATGTGGAGTTGGAGGTGTAGGTTTCTGCATCCTCCTGGAGGGGGCTCCTCATTTTGCACTGACAGGTGAGACAGCAACAGCAATGCTGGCAGTTTTATTGTCTTATTTTGTCATTGTCTTTAACAAATCAATTTGTTATTAATGCCTGTCAGCCTGTGGATGCTAAAAAGTTGCTAGATTTGGCATCTCCCTGTTAAAGGACATGGCTGTACTTCTTTGAGAAAACAGCTGGTTTATGTATGTAAAATTTCTCTGAATGTGAAGGTGATGTTCTGAATGTTTTAATGGTTGTAGTGTAAATATTGCAAATCATTCACCACAAAAAGTGAAATCACTTTAAAGCACTGGCAGCTGTTAAAGGAAATAAATAATTGCTGTGATTCTACATTTGTGCTTTATTGATGGTAAACGGTATAGAGAATGGTACAGAATTAAACATTTTAGGATGACTGAAGTGTCCGTAAATGGTATGGATTGAGTACTTAAATAATACGGAATATTCCATTTTAGGTTTGATGGAACTGTCCGTAAATGGTAAAGAAAAAGTCAGGTAAATCTACGGAAATATCTGTTATAGGGTTTACGGAATTGTCTGTGCAATAACGCCGAAATTTATGGAAAATACGGAATTTTCCATTTTAGGTTTGACGGAAATGTCCGTCAATGGTACAGAAAAACTCGGGTAAATCTACAGAAATATCCGTTTTAAGGTTTACGGAAGTGCCCGTACAATAACGGAAAAAGTGCTGGTAATTAATTACCAGCACTTTTTCCGTTTTATAACGGAATTTTTTTTAACAGTGTAGGTAATCCTTGACAGTGATTTGTGAAATTTTTTTTTTAAATAAAATAATCTCAAGATCTCGGAAGTTTATTACTTCGCTTGAACATCTTCTGACACCTCTGCACTCAGTTGGATTGTGGAACAGTTTGTCCTCAAGACATTAACCACAACATTTTCCTCAGTAAATGTTCTGAATTGTTAAGAAAACATTAAATATTAGCATTACTTTAGTTCTGTTACAGATCAAAAGACATGAAAAAATGATTACTTTTAGGTTTGCATTGTTTTATCAATTAAATCCTGCTAAGATGATTATGCTACTTTGTAACTTTTATTTGCAGCATGAATTAAGGATTAAATCTTAACAACAACTAATGCCATGCAACAGCACAGTGTAATACTACTACTAATAATAATAACTATTCTCATTTTAAAACAATGGCCAAGTTACATGTGGGAATATTACATTTTAGCCCATGATAAACAAAAATAACTCAGGAAATTAAAAACACAAGCAGATCAAAATGGCCCATTATTTAGAAATATTTGAAGTGGAAACAAAAACTTTTAAGGAAAGCAAATCAGAGACAAAATTATTAGTAATTTATTTGTGTGTTGTTGTGACGTTATCTGAGGGCGGTTTAGTTGGCTCTAGACCTTACAGTATTACAGAAAGACACTGAACAAATCCCTCTTGAGGAAGAACCTCTGATTGAACCAAATTCAGGCTGAGGGGCTGTCTGTCTGAAACGGTCGGGGGTGACAGGAGAGTGGAGAGAAAAAAAAAATGAGCACTTGAAAAATAACAAACAGTGAGCAGGTTTGCAGGGACAGTAACCACAGGTCAAAACCAAGCAGCTATGGATTGAGACACATCTCCAGAAAGGTACGGAGAGAGGAGAAAGCATAAAATACAGGAGAAAGAACCAGAGGCTACTGACATGTAATCATGGGAAATGAATACACAGAGTGAGGAGGGTGGACAAGAGGTGCTACACAAAAACACAACGTTATCCAGTCACACCTTATGTGTGTGTAATGTCAGTGTTTTCTGCTGTTCACATCTTAACGGAATCATTCACATGATTTTTGTAAAAGGATGTGCATGAAATAAATGACAAATATTCTAACTACTTTATTTTTTCTCTCTACTCAATCAATGCTGATGGATTTATTTCAAGGTGCTGGTGGACCTCAGTAACAACTTGAAGAAAGACATGTACATGGAAGCAAATGCCGTCTACTTGCAGAGGTAACATACGCCCTCAAAAGTATGGAAAAGAAAAAGAGTCTCTCATTCATGAATACACTGTGCATGCAAGTCATTCCTTCTGTTCACCAAGGGAGCCTAACCTTTTTTTGTTCAATCTTTATTTGTTGTCAAAGATATCTTTTTCTTTCATTGCAACTGTGCCTATTACAAATCTATGTGAGAATGACATTGTTGTGGAAAAATGCTCCTAAAGACCTCTTGGAAAATGAGAGATCAAAACTCTAAACTGAATCCTAAAGAAGTGAAACAAATCAAGTGGTTGCAGCTCCCTTGACAGGTGAGCCTGCTGTGTATCCATTCGGTTGAAGTGGAAACATTGATTCTCATCGTTTTGAGACTTTTTCTTTCCCCTGGGCGTCTTTGTAAAAGAAACAATAGCAACTAAAGTCCTTTCTGTGTGTTCTCTAGGCTGGTCCCTAAAGCAGCCGTTGTTAAAGGCCTTAACACCCTGTCCACCTGGGCCCTGCAGAATGGACTTCTAGCAGGAAGACAGGTAAGACAAGAGTAGAAGTAAGGGATCTGTTAAAAAGATGTCAGCTGGCTTAAGACAAAACAAAGTCAGGAAGCTTCTGAGCCTTAAGGAAGGCTATGGCTGACAAGAATAAAGATACAAACAAAGCAGTAACAGAAAGAGGAGATTACTAAATTGATCTGATCACCATGAGAAATGTTTGACTTCAAACTACAAAATAACATCTGCTTTCAGCATTTTCTGTTTTACGATGGGAAAAAATGTCTCTTGAACTGCTTAATAACAGGAGACTGCTTCAACATACGCCGTGCAAAATTTAGGGAAGCAATTGATTTCAGTTTTGTTGCTGCTGATTATTGATTTTGCTGTCTTACCATAACAATGCGAGAGAAAATGAGGGCAGCGCTTGTAAAAATACACAAACAAGCACACTTCATGATCTTACAAAGTTGAAAGACCAGTGTTTATTGCAGCTTCCGTTTCACGGCTACAAAGAGAAACACAAACATGCTCGAACCTCTGGAGACCAAACCTGAATCTGCCTCAAATCCTCTTCAACACAAACAAGCCCCCATACGTGTGCACGTAAACACACACACACACACACACACACACACACACACACACACACACACACACACACACACACACACACACACACACCACTGCAGTGTTCTATTTCTTTGAAAACAGGTAGCTGTGAGAGAAAAGAGGGTGTGTGTGTTTCTTTATCAGCGCATATGTAGTTACAGTATATATCCACACACACTCATGCTTTTAAGTGTGTGCTATTCCCCAGCCAGCAATTTGATTAGATCCACAGCGGGGCTGTGGCTCTGTCACATTTACATTCAGATGGAGATTTAGTCTGTCGGCTGTCCCCTGCTGTTACTGGTGCAGTAATGTAGGGAGACATGGCTGGCTGCCCGGTCCACTTACACACACACACCTGGGGAAAACTGCTCAATCCCACTGACTCTCCTATATGCCTGTCAAACTGCTCTCTCTCTGTCACACACTCTCTAGCTCTCGTTAGTTCTCGCCTTTTACAAACAAGTTAATCGTCTTATCACAGAGCTGTGAGTGCAGTAATAAGCTTCACCATGCTGTGATCTAGAATGGGATTACATATTGAGCAGCATATGTATATAAAGTAGGCACGTGTGCTTACCTAGTAATACATTTTCAGGGGCTTCTTCCCAAAAAACTGAAGGAGCGGTGGGTGACAGATAAAACAAGGGTAATTCTGTGGACACACAATGTAGGTGTAGCTGTGCAGTCATTCACTAGATATTCGCATCAGGTGAGTCATCTATTAGTAATAGAAACACAGATCATAAGAAAGTGTTGAGAGAAAAATTTTAATAAATGTTAATATTCATATTATTATTTTAGAATCTGCTTTCATCAATTTACCAACTAATACAGTTTGTAACTGCAAAGAAAAGATAATATTAGTGACACGATGAAACTTCACAGACAGCTAAAACCGCATCATCTTCCATTTTGGTCAGAAACGACTAAGAATAGATTAATGGTCCGTGCTGTTGCACTGGTAAAAATTCTCCTGCCTGCAGACATGAATGCAGAAGGTGTAGGTTTTTGAATCAGTCGCACATATGCTGTCCTGCTGCCTTAATACTCATTAGAGAACCAGACTGCCGGCTGAAAAGCCCCCAACAAAAGCATCATTTATTCCTGTTTCAGGAGTCTTTGATAAAACCTGCAGTGCAAAGCTTAGTGAGAATTTTTCAAACCTTTAAAAAATTTTAATTTTATATTTGTGACAAGCTCTATATGCCTTTGGAGAAATACACATTTATAGACTATTTCTATTTATGCCCTAGGTGTACCTGTGTGGGAACAATGGAGAAGCAAAACGGGATGTGGCAGAGATGGCCACCAAACTAGGCCTCACTGTTGTGGACAAAGGGTCCCTGTCAGCTGCTAAAGAGGTGGAGGACTTTCCTCTGCAGCTGTTCCCAGAGTGGAGGATGCCTTTGTACGTGGCTTTCGGCCTCTCTGCCTTCTTTTTCTTGTATTTGGTCATTAGAGATATCATCTATGCATATGTGGAAAATGATGAAGATATCTCCTACCGCATAATGATATCCCTGGCCAACAAGGTAAAGATATGCTCCTCTTTGTTTAGTTGCTCGTAAAACGGTATTTTACATTTCTCATTGTGTTTTTATTTTCCATGTGTCAGATCACTCCAGTTGTGTCCCTCATTATGCTGTCGCTCTGCTACCTCCCTGGAGCTATAGCTGGGTTCCTTCAGCTCTACAGAGGGACCAAGTACAGGTCAGGCATCAAACATAAACATTTTCATTCCTGGTACAATGTAAAAAAAAAAAAAGGGCATGATTTTTGCAGCGTAAAGTGCCTAACTCATTTTCCTATGTTCCAGGCGTTTCCCCAATTGGCTAGATCGCTGGATGCTGTGCAGGAAACAGTTGGGTCTTCTTGCACTAGGCTTTGCATTGCTCCATGCTATCTACACATTAATCATTCCTGCCCGCTACTCTGACAGACAAAGAGTCATCTCCAATGTGTTGAATGAGGTAAAGTGCAGCAGGCTGGTGCAAACTGATTGGAGTGTTTCTGCAATCCTGCACAAAGAAAAATATTAAATAAAGCTTATATGTACATGTAGAACATTCACTGCAATAACAGTCCCTCCACTTTTCTCTCTTCCTTGTAGGTGAAGAAAAATACTACCACTCCACTTTACTTTGACAATACCAGCGCATGGCGCACTGACTCATTATATGCACTGGGAATCCTGGGCTTCTTTCTTTTTGTCCTGCTGGGGCTAACATCCTTGCCCTCTGTTGGAGGCACTCTCAGCTGGAGAGAGTTCAGCTTTGTTCAGGTCAGTGCAGATAAAAATGCACAGTCCTTCACATGTATGTGCTGTGTGTGAATGTGCATTTTCTCATGCACACCTTTAAATTCTCATGCTTTATCAGTCACGTGTTTCATATCAGTAAAGGCATATTTTAGAGCCTTCTAGATAATCTACATTTAGAACTTCTTAGATTTTTATCAGTTATTAAAGTGTTGTAAAAGCAATATAGCAATATGTCACTGGCACTTGTCTCCCTAGAGCCTAGTTAACTAGCCGCCTAACACAGGCACACAGAGAGACTTTAGCCAAGGATTTTAAATGTTAAGTTATTCATTAAATAGAATTATGATACCTGGTATAATCCTCCAGTGAGAAGATTTTTAATACAGGTCACAGGCCCATTTGTGTAAAGGTCAGGTCCATAGATAGACCTCAGACAGCGAATGGTACTCAGAGATGGAGGTGAAAGTCAAACTAATTCTTATGATCTAGTGAGGAGAGTTATGAAATAAGACATGAAATAACAATAATATGCTTACATAAGCTTACTTTTTGCTTCTAGTTGTGATCACTGTTGTCAACATGGGAATATAAAGCCCTGAATACAAGCAAATATCCAAAAATGCTAGGACACTGTGTAATATGATATTTGCTCTCCACTGGTTTAATAAGGTGCAAGTAGGTGCAAGATCCCTTATCGTCATCACACAGGGGCACAGTTTATTACTGCGCCATAGCAATAGCACTGTTTGCTTTCTCTGCTGTTTGCCCTTATTGCAAATGCTAAAACATGGAAATGGAGGCACATTATGCACTAGGTTGTTTGTTATTATGTCTGCGTCTGTGCATGTCAGTCTTAAATTCAGCATAAAGCATTTCCAAGGATAGTTTGGTAATTTGGGAGATAGCTCATTCTCATTCTCTTTCTTCCACAGAGTTAGATGAGACAGTTGATACCATTAGTTTGTCTGTGTGGTAAATTTGCTCGTACCAGCCTAGAGTTGACTTATCCTAGCTTAGAGTAGCATGACAAAAGGAGAAAGCAAATACTGTCACAACAAAACTGAGCGCCTCTAAACCTCACCAGTTAATTTGATTTTTTAAAAAAACCTTCTACCTTTGGACAAAGGTTCCACACATTTTCAGTATTTTTGCTAAGCTAAGCTAAACCCATATTTTTTACTTGTGTTTGATTAACTTTTGCTTTTATGCTCTGTAAGTTTATTTTAAAGCACTTTGTGATGTTGATCACAAAGTGCTTGAAATAAAATTTTTATTACCTACTTAATAAACTCAACACTAGTTTCATGTTTATTTAACAGATAACAGAAAGCTTATCGTCTTCTTGTTGAACTCTTTTGTATTTAATCTTTAATTTTTACCATTGTGTGTGTGTGTGTGTGTGTGTGTTTCTTTTTCCCCACAGTCAACGCTGCACATTGCTACATTTATGCCTGGGATAAATTCCTTCGCAAATCTACGTATAAATGGTACACTCCTCCGGACTCCATGCTCTGTCTAATTGTTCCTTCGGTAACACTGGTGCTCAAGCTGGTCCTCGTCCTCCCCTGCGTGAACCGTCCGCTCATGCGCATTCGCCAAGGCTGGGAACGCAACCGGTTAAAGGATGAGATGGGTGAACTCAAAGCCACTAACATGTGATCCAGGGTTGCTGAATGTTTCAATGACATGTTATATTATTTTTCATTTGTAGACAATCATAAAGTAGGGAAAATGAAATAGCATAACAATCGTTTCGATTTTGCACAAAGTAAAGAAAAAGAAAGACCAGTGGTTCCAGTGGTGAGTTATTGTCTGATCCTGCCTGTTCCTGACTTTGCAATACTGAGAGAAAAGTTAGGTTTATGCCAAATTGACATGCTTCTGTTGATATAAATATTTTTAATGCGTATTTTCTTTTTGAGTGAAACCCCCCAACACATTTCAGATGTTTGTGTTGTATCTTTTTCACCAAATGTGCTGAAAAATAGATTGCTATCCCCTGTTGAAATCCACTGTTTTGATAAACATAGGCAATAGTTTCTGTATTCCACTCTCCTTTCCCTTCAAGTGGAGCAATTGTATCCCTGAGGTTGCTCTCTTTTCAGGATGTTATTGATCTCCCTGCTTTCTGACACAAATATCTCACTACCCGTACCTGCCTCCGTCTCAAGAGCACACCAGAGTGCACACTAAGACACACATGCTTATGATGCACATACACAGCATGAAGGTGAATAAGTTAATTGGATTTCTGCATGCAGATTATATGAAAAAACAAAATAAAAACACGAAGCACTTAACTTGGGGGCGGAACAACAGATTTTGTAGTCAAAAGCAGATTCACAAACACCTTTACTACCATAGGTCTAGTGCAGTGTTACAGTCACCAGCAAATTTACCCGGCTGAAGCAGGTAGGTAGTAATAAAACATGCAGGCTGCCCTCAAAATACCCACTACTACCGAGGAATTGCTGAGAAAGCAGATCCAGTTAGATTTGAACAGATGATGAGCAGAAATGGGAAACTCAATAGTGATGGCTGATGAACAGGTGCAGGATGGTTAGAAGAGGTTGGTATGCACATCCCTAATGATACAGAGACAGAAAAAGGAAAGAAGAAGATGGAGTAGCTGTCGCCATGACAGATTCTGGTGCTATATAAAGAAAACGCAGTGCCTCTCGCCTAAAGCAGAACATTTAGGCAGAGACATCCTGTTATCTAGCATCTAACAGCATTATCTGCATACACAATCTGTAATCCCTTACATCCTCTCCTATTGTATTAGCCTCCTGTTACCAGTGAACCGATTTTACCAAACTGCCTGCTGTTCGTGTGCATTGGTGTGTGCGTGTGTTGGTGTGTGAGTTATTCCATTATTCCAGTATTGCCTCTGGAAAGAATTAAGATGTAGCAACATGCAGAGCAGAATAGCTGTGAAACAAGCTAACTTACATAATTCATTTCCTCTCATCTTTAATTTTACACACCTAGACAGCCCTGAAACCTATAATAACTTTATTTGTGTCTAGCCTTGAAGGCTTAAACCTGTGTGAGTGTAAATAAGCTGCAGAAATTGTGGGTTAATACAGAGATCACTGACATTCAAGCTCCACCTGTGAAATGTACAACTAGATATTAAATGAAAGGTGTATAACAAAATAGCATGGGGACTTCAGAAATGTAAATTATGTATCCCAGAATTGTGACAGAATAAAATGCATTTAATTAAGAAATTATGGTTTATTTATGAGAGCTTTTCTGCAAAGGATTTTGTTTTTATTATTCATTAGGTCCTTTTTTCTTCATTAAAACCACTTCGGAAAATGACAAATTCTGCAAAATTGGACATCCACAGACATTCAGCCGTCATTATATTTTAGTTACTATTCACATACAGAAATTAGATATTTGAAATTGTGCGCACAGGAGTGTGCAATACCAACACTTTTAACTTTAACTCACAGAAGATGATAATTTGACTGAGCCGATACTTACAGATAAATCATGAGGTTTGCCTTTGACTTGTACAGCCACAGTTCCAAAAACGTTGGGACTGTAAAATGAGATCAAACAACGTAATGACCCATATTTTATTCACAATGGAACAACAGGTCAGTAAATTAAAAGAGCATCTTAGAGAGGCAGAGTTAGTAAAGTAAGTAACATTTATTTATATAGCGCTTTTTGAAACTGGAAGTTTTTTTCAAAGTGCTTCACATGGGAATAAAAGCATATCAAATGAAACAATAAAAATGGTATAAAACAGGTATAAAAGCATATCAATCGATACAATAAAACACTACAGGGAGTGCAGAATTATTAGGCAAATGAGTATTTTGTCCACATCATCCTCTTCATGCATGTTGTCTTACTCCAAGCTGTATAGGCTCGAAAGCCTACTACCAATTAAGCATATTAGGTGATGTGCATCTCTGTAATGAGAAGGGGTGTGGTCTAATGACATCAACACCCTATATCAGGTGTGCATAAATATTAGGCAACGTCCTTTCCTTTGGCAAAATGGGTCAAAAGAAGGACTTGACAGGCACAGAAAAGTCCAAAATAGTGAGATATCTTGCAGAGGGATGCAGCAGTCTCAAAATTGCAAAGCTTCTGAAGCGTGATCATCGAACAATCAAGCGTTTCATTCAAAATAGTCAACAGGGTCGCAAGAAGCGTGTGGAAAAACCAAGGCGCAAAATAACTGCCCATGAACTGAGAAAAGTCAAGCGTGCAGCTGCCAAGATGCCACTTGCCACCAGTTTGGCCATATTTCAGAGCTGCAACATCACTGGAGTGCCCAAAAGCACAAGGTGTGCAATACTCAGAGACATGGCCAAGGTAAGAAAGGCTGAAAGACGACCACCACTGAACAAGACACACAAGCTGAAACGTCAAGACTGGGCCAAGAAATATCTTGAGACTGATTTTCTAAGGTTTTATGGACTGATGAAATGAGAGTGAGTCTTGATGGGCCAGATGGATGGGCCCGTGGCTGGATTGGTAAAGGGCAGAGAGCTCCAGTCCGACTCAGACGCCAGCAAGGTGGAGGTGGAGTACTGGTTTGGGCTGGTATCATACAAAGATGAGCTTGTGGGGCCTTTTCGGGTTGAGGATGGAGTCAAGCTCAACTCCCAGTCCTACTGCCAGTTTCTGGAAGACACCTTCTTCAAGCAGTGGTACAGGAAGAAGTCTGCATCCTTCAAGAAAAACATGATTTTCATGCAGGACAATGCTCCATCACACGCGTCCAAGTACTCCACAGCGTGGCTGGCAAGAAAGGGTATAAAAGAAGAAAAACTAATGACATGGCCACCTTGTTCACCTGATCTGAACCCCATTGAGAACCTGTGGTCCATCATCAAATGTGAGATTTACAAGGAGGGAAAACAGTACACCTCTCTGAACAGTGTCTGGGAGGCTGTGGTTGCTGCTGCACGCAATGTTGATGGTGAACAGATCAAAACACTGACAGAATCCATGGATGGCAGGCTTTTGAGTGTCCTTGCAAAGAAAGGTGGCTATATTGGTCGCTGATTTGTTTTTGTTTTGTTTTTGAATGTCAGAAATGTATATTTGTGAATGTGGAGATGTTATATTGGTTTCACTGGTAAAAATAATTGAAATGGGTATATATTTGTTTTTTGTTAAGTTGCCTAATAATTATGCACAGTAATAGTCACCTGCACACACAGATATCCCCCTAAAATAGCTAAAACTAAAAACAAACTAAAAACTACTTCCAAGAACATTCAGCTTTGATATTAATGAGTTTTTTGGGTTCATTGAGAACATGGTTGTTGTTCAATAATAAAATTATTCCTCAAAAATACAACTTGCCTAATAATTCTGCACTCCCTATATAAATAGGGTATAGTAGCACATCCAATAAAACAGCTTGCTACACATGAATATTACCTAAATGCCTGTCTAAACTAATGTGTTTTGAGCTGTTTTTTAAAAGTAGCTACAGAGTTGATGGTGCGTAGTGGGCGAGGTAAACTGTTCCATAATATTGGAGTCAAGGCTTGAAAAGCGCGATCCCCCTTCGTTTTCAAACGGGTCCGTGGAATGGTTAGAAGACAACTATCAGTTCATCTAAGGATCCGGTTTGGAGACTAGGGTTGGAGAAGCTCTGATATAATTGGGAGCCTCACCTTGTAGGGACATGAATGTAAAAGTGAGGATTTTAAACTGATATCTATACTCAACCAGAAGCGAATGCAAGTATTTTAACACAGGGGTGATATGGGCGAATTTATGACTGTGGGATAAAAGCCTTGCTGTGGCATTTTGGACCACTTGGAGGCAATTGAGGGAAGCCTTAGACAGACAAGAAAAGAGTGCGTTACAGTAATTTAAATGAGAGGAGATGAAAGCATGGACAAGCATCTCCTATTCGCCTTTGGATACAATAGTCTTGAGTTTGGCAATGTTTCTTAGATGAAAAAAACAGGAGCGGGTCAAGGACTTGATATGAGCGTCAAAAGACAGAGATTGATCAAAAATGATCCCAAGATTCCGAGCGGTAGCTTTTATTGAGGATGAGAAAGGACCCAGACGTGGACTAATTTGGGACTTGATGCTCTCTGGAGCAAAAATTAAACACTCTTGGCGGGGCCTGGTGCCTGTTGCTCGGTCAGGCCTCTTCCGGGGCAAAAGAGGCCCTCGGGCCTCCGGGCCTGCGGCTCAGTTCACTCTGGCACAACTGGCTGCTGGCAGAGCCGGCGTGCACGCCACTGCAGCCCCCTCTGGCTTCTTCTCCGTGGCTACTGGGTGACCTCTCATCTGGGGCTCTCCTCAGCTCTTTCCAGGAGGGTGGCACGGATGCCCCTCCGGTGGTCCTCCTTGGGCTCTCGCACTCTGGGGCCTCTGGGTGTCTGGAGCCTGGATGATGAGCCGTGGTGATCCGTTTGGCAAAGTAAATCCACTGGGTATCCATGTTGGTCTTCAGACAACAATTCTGATGGCTAAAGAAGAAAATGGGACAGGCAAAAAAAAAAAAAAAAAATCAAACACTCAGTCTTGTCTGCATTCATCTGCAAGAAATTGTTTGTCATCCAACCATTAATCTCTTTAAGACAGTCATTAGAGTGGATAATTTGTCGAATTCCCAGGGTTTAAATGAGATGTATAATTGGATATCATCTGCATACAGGTTGTAGGAAATAATTTTGAAGCTGCTAATATAGGATATAGGATATGACCTAAAGGAAGGATATATAAAGAAAACAATAGGGGGCTTACAACCGGACCTTGCGGCACTCCTCATGACAATTTAGCAACAGCTGAGCGAAAGTTTCCCACTGAAACTAAGATTGTTCTTTCTGTCAGAAATGAGGTGAGCCATTTCAGAACAGATCCAGATATCCCTACCATGTGATTTAAGCGGTGGATTAGGATCTGATGATCAACGGTATCGAAGGCCGAGCTAAGGTCCAATAGGACGAGGACTGAGCAATCACCTCTGTTTGCGGCCATCAAAAGGTCATTTGTGACTTTGAGGAGAGCAGTTTCTGTGTAGTGTGATTTTCTAAATCATGACTGAAGAATGCTATGTTTCTCCAGTGCCTTTTTTACTTGGGACCAAACGACTTTTTCTAATATTTTAGAAATGAAAGGACGTTTTGAGATGGGTTTGTAGCTTGACTGAAGAGTCGAATCCAGGTTCGGCTTTTTCAGCAGAGGTTGAATAACACCCTGTTTAAAGCACCTGGGGACAGAGCCAGACAGCAGAAAACAGTTTATCAGTGTGACCACAGAGGGCTCAATGGTGTCAAAAACTTTGCAAAATGACGAAGTAGGTAGGACATCAACTGGACTCATTGAGGGTTTCATTTGGGTCACTATTTCTGATAGGTCTTCTACAGAAACTGGGTGAAAGGATTCCATAATTACAGGGTGTGGAAGATCATGGTTGAAAGGACTATCCGAGGGAGCTATGTTTCCTCTTAGGTTACTGATTTCACCTTGGAAAAATCTTAGAAAGTCATTGCAGCCCTTATCTGAAAAGGCAGGTACACACGGAGTTGGGGGGGACACTATGTTATTTACTATGTTGTTTCTTTTCCCTGCTGCGAGTAGTTTAGAGAAATAAGTGGCTCTCGCATCTTTCACCATGTTGTTGAAGGTAGATAATACTTCTTTTAAGTGGAGCTTATGAACCTCAAGTTTTGTGGCTTTCCACAGGCATTCAGTTTTACGGCAAATTCGCTAAAAGCTGTGAATAGCTTCAGAGGTTCACCTGTTGTTAGGATTCAAAAATTGAGAAAGGGTACAAGAGGTGATCGAAAAATAACCACACTGGTCCGGCCGGGTGAAGTCAAACGAAGATTTTAATTCGCACGTGGGAAGATCACTGGACACAGCAATTGATCTTCGACTTACTAAGGCACAAACAATTATTTTATAACATCAGGGTTTGTTTACTGACGCCCCTTCATGCGTCACCGGTACATTTTATACATAGATCAGATCAACACCAGAATGACTTTTCACCTAGAAAATCATCTTCTATTTTCATGGCTTGGTACTTTCCGTTCTTATCTTAAAATGAATTGTTCCTCTTTCTTGCCGAGACACCAAGAAACGGTTCCTCTTTTACCGAGACAATTTTGCAGTTACAGCCAGACATCACTAACCTCTCCTCTAAATAAATCTAACTAAAAGTGTGTGTGTCACGACCTCACTCAGCCTCGATGTCACCTCTCGCACTTCTGACCTTTTACCAGACCAGAGGCTCACTGAGACTATGTGTATGTCTTCTACTAAATAAATGTTTTAACCAAGAACCTCTACTAAAACCTTAATACAAGAATATGAACATATAAAAGATAATAAAATAAACTGATATAAGTGTTTTGTAAGCATGTATTGCAATTCCTTCTATGTTCTAGTTTTCCCTCAGCATGGATCACCTAGACACTCTCACTAGATGAAGCTCAAAACCATTAATGAACCTGAACATCAACTCAAATAAGCACAGATATGCAATATGTATAAAATAGTTACCTGAAATACAAAGTTAACATCATCATAAACATCTTAAGGCCATCTTAAAGCTATCTGTTACATTGTTAAAGCAATGATCATACTGCAGATTATATTATGCTGGTCAAATACTTTTCTGTTCATCCCCACAATCCCCCTTTCGACCTCTGGCACACCAGAGGTCGATACATAGGTTGTTGTTCACTCCTCAGTCCACTCGGCTACCTCCAGATCCATCATCGGCATCATGGACATAGGGGCCACCGCCCCAGGGTCCACTGCCTTTACAATCACTTTCTCTACCAACCTTCGGGCACAAGGAATGAGACAACAACCACAGGTCATCAAAATACCCACCAATACAGATAGAGACAACATAATTGACAGAGCAAGCCCCTTCCACTTTCCCTTTTTTACTCTTTTTATTTAAACCACCCCTTTTCAAACTCTCAATTTGTTACCACTCCTTTCTGTAGGCGCGGCGATCTCCTCCTAGGCTGCTCTTCTTTCTTCGGCCTTCCAGGTGGACTACTGGTCGGCCCGTTGCACAGGTGAAGAGGTTTATTCTGCCTCTGTTCCTTGACACCTGCGTTCTTTGAAGACGAATTTTCCTCCACCAAGCTCTCGTGTGCGGGTGCACACTGCGACCAGTGGTACCAGGTGTCGCCTTTCCCTTTCAGCTGGACTGCTGTAGCCGTCCGGGCGGTCACCTCATACGGACCAGTCCAGCGGGGCTCCTTCCACTTTCGCTTAATGACCTTTAGCCATACAGCCTTTGCGTCCGGTACCTCTCCGTTCCCCGTGGGTCTCTCACAAGTGACCTGTTTTGTAAAGCTGGACACAAGAGCCTTCAATTCATTAAAATATTCTGCATGAGACCTGTTGCTTGTCCTGGGCTGCTCCACCGGGACCACTGTCCAGGGTGCTGGAAACTGTCTCCCAGTCAGCAGCTCATAAGGGGTGAAACCTGTGGATTGGTTAACAGAACATCTTATGGTCCTCAAAGCAATGGGCAGGGCTGCGACCCAATTCAGCCCGGTCTGCGCACAGATTTTAGCCAACTTGTTTTTCAAATTTAGGTTCATCCTCTCTACCTTTCCTTGAGATTGAGGATGATAGACCATCCCGAACTTATGTTGCTCTCCCAACATCCTCTCTACCTCTTGCAAATCTTTGTTCTTGAAGTGAGTACCATTGTCTGATCTAATTGTCTTGGGAAACCCATGCCTTGGAATGTAATGATTGATTAAACACTTAATCACGCTTTTCACGTCTTCACGTTTGGTCGCCCATGCTTCGGGCCATCCAGTCAGAACATCCACACACACCAACAAATACCTCACCCCACCTGGGCCTGTATCAATCATGTCGGTATAATCAATCACGACCTCTTCTCCTGGCCTTTCTGGCATGAGAAACTTACCAGCTTCAGGTTTTACTGCTGGCTTTGGGTTGTGTGCCCCACAAATTAGGCACGTTCTGGCTTTTTCCAGTATCATCCTTCTCAAATCCGGATGCCACCATCGGCACAAATTTCTCTCCATCTGTTTCACTCCCACGTGACCAAGCCCGTGAGCCTCATTCACCTTTTGTTCCACCATTTTGGCCGTTAAAGCGGGACGCCCATCTGGCCCCCTCCACAAACCGCCATCTTGCCAGGCTCCTTTGTTTTCCCACACCCCCTTTTCCTCTGGGGATGTCTCCTCCTGAGCCTGTCTAACTTCTTCCATGCTGTTAGTGCTAACCTCCTCTTCTGGGGTTACCTGCACCATTTGTCTCTGTCCTTCATAGCCCGCTGCTTCCTTTGCGGCTTCATCAGCTTTCTGATTTCCTTTTGCCACCATACTGTCTGCTTGTGAGTGGCCTTTGCACTTTATAATACTTACCTCGTCTGGGTCCTCCAGGGCCTTTTCCAGTTCCTCCATTTCCTTTTTGTGACAGATGGGTGCATTAGTGGCCGTTCTGAACCCGGCTCTCTTCCACTGAGCCAGTTCCACATGAGCTGCTCCAAACGCATATGCTGAGTCAGTGTAGATGTTCACTCTCATGTTTTTAGCCAACCTCAGGGCTCGAGTTAGGGCTATCACTTCAGCTCTCTGGGCCGACTGTTGTCCCTCAATTTTTCCTGCTTCTTTCACCTGAAACTCAGTTCCTACTCTACAGACTACTGCATAGCCCGCTTTCAATCCTTCTTCATCTCTGTGGCAGCATCCATCTGTGAACCAATCCTCAGCTCCAAGTATGGGCTCTGCCTTTAGGTCTTCCCTGATTTTTCCTTCAACCTGGGCTTTCTTAATACAGTCATGTGGTTCTCCTGACCCCATTAGGTCTGCCATATTTATTCCTTCATATGTGAATATCAAATTTGGCGCCTCTAAAATTTTGCTCAATCTTTGTTGCGTCAGTGGAGTCATTGTGAATACCTGTGAGTTCACATAGGCCACTACACTGTGTGTGGTAAGCACTTTCAGTGGGTGTTCCCTCACTATGTGTGCTGTTTTCTGAATTATCTTTGCTACTCCTGCTGCGTGTTGTGTGCATGTGGGATGCCTTGCTTCTGTTGAATTTAATCTTATGCTGACATACATAAGTACATCCCTACCTCCCCCTTTTTTCTGAAACAACACACCATTCACAACTCCCTTTGTTTCTGAAACATCAAGATAAAATGCCTCATCATAGTTAGGTGTGGCCAGATCTGTGGCTCTTGACAAATCCTGTTTTAGCGAAATGAACGCTGTCTCTGTGTCCGGCGTCCAAGGCAATTCAGCCTTCAGATTTCGAACACCAACTTTCTTGATCAGGTCCCTTAAAGGGGCAGTTTTACCCGCATAGTTCGGAATGAACTGCCTGCTGTAACCTGTCAAGCCAAGAAAGGAAAGCAATTCCTTCACAGTTCTTGGTTTTGGATGTGTCAGAATTTGGTCTCTGTGTGTGTTCATTAACCCCACTGATCTGTGTGCGATCACCCGGCCCAGGAATGTTACCTCTGGCCGGACCAACTGCAGTTTTTCTTTACTCACTTTGAAGCCACACTCCGCCAATCTGTTCAACACCACGAGCGATGCTGCCGTACAGGCCGCTGCTGACGGGGCTGCAATAAGAAGATCATCAACATACTGTATTAATGTACAGCCCTCTGGCAGTTGACATGGGGACAATGCCTCTTTCAACACCTGATTGAAAATTCCTGGTGAGAGTGCAAAGCCTTGTGGTAGGCGTGTGTACCTAAATTTCCGGCCTCTGTATGTGAAAGAGAAAATGTCTCTGAGTGACTCGTGCAGTGGGAGACAAAAGATGCATTCGCTAGGTCAATACATGTGAACCACTTTTGGTCCCCAGTAATTTCGGTCAGAGCTGTGTAGGGATTTGGTACAGGCACAGTGTCAGTCCTCAGTATGGCATTTATTGCTCTCAAATCATGTGCCATACGGTACTTCCCTGTCCCATGTTTTTCCACTGGCAAAATAGGTGTGTTCCAAAATGACCATGAGGGCTCAAGCACTCCTGCTTTCCACAGCCCTTCAGTGGTTTCAGCTATACCTTCTTCTGCTTCAGTTTTGTGCTTATATTGTGGTCTGTTAATTGGTATGTCAGACTTCAGCTGGAACAGGACAGGCGAACAGTTAGCTAAACCTACATCTGTGGGCCCTGCGGACCACAAAGTATCAGGCAATTTTGAGAGCTCAGCTACTGCATCAGGATGATCCATTCTTTCCCTGCCATGCATTCTGGAGATTTCTTTATGTTCTAAGATCACTGCATCGTTGGACAAACAAGTTATGCGATATATTTTACATTTTGGTGCATACCAGACATTTGGAATTTGGGTGCTTTGCCAGCATGCGTTGTCCAGCGCCCGCTTGACCATCGGTCCCAGATCTCTTGGCCCATGACCCTCGTGGACCGCCAATGTAATGTGAGGGGCTGAATCCTCTCCCACATTGTACCAAGGCAGTTGTTCATCAGTAAATTTCACAGCCGCGGCCACACCTTCTGGTCCAACATAAATGTTATGTGTTTGCACATTCCACGTCTGTCCCTCAAGATCAGACTGGAACTGTTCCCGATAGATATCGTTATCTTCCCTATCATAAAAGAGTGTAACGTGGAAAGGATCTCGCGGCGGGGAATAGACGGCCAGGCTCATCATCCAGGGTCTCCACAGCTGATAATGTCTCAAAATGCCTTCTTCCACCAGCCTCCCCCAGTAGATTTCGGCAGTGGGTTATTCAGAGTTCTGGACTAGATATTGAGTCTTTGAAGGTGCTCCCAGTTTCACAAGCAGGTCCCTGCCCATGAGATTTTCCAGGCACCTGTGAGGACACCACATATTGGTGCTTCAAAGTCTGTTTTCCCAGCTGTGTCAATGCTGGATCTGTCAATGGCAGTGTCATTGGAATCCCGGAAAAGCCTACCACATTAACTGTGTGACAGGAGAGTGTTGCACTGTCTGGTGTGTCTTTCAGTGTTGAGTATGTTGCTCCAGTACCCACTAGGAAGGGCAATTCAGTGCCTTCCACGGTCATTGACAGCATGGGTTCTGCCGTCCCCACGCTGTTCAGTTTCTCCGGGCTCCATCAGTATTGCTCCCCCTCCCAGCCCCAGTCAGCTACTGGGTACTGGGCGGCTGGTGCTGCATTCGGGTTTGGAGCTTGATGTGCTCCCCTGTAAGCAGCTCTTTGTCTTGGGCCTCCTCGTGCCTGGGGTTGATAGCCTCGCCTCTGATAATTTCGCTGCGATACAGGGCATTCTCGGGACCAATGTCCTTCTGCTCCACAGCTGTAACAGCCAGTCCAAGACACATTGTTAGGATTCCCTGGATTCCGAGTCCTTTGTCCTCCCCTCACGGATCCACCACGCCCTCTCTGCGGTCCACCGGTCCCCCAATTCCCTACTGGTTGACGCTGCCTTGGTGCATTGGCGGGCCAACGGTCATCAGGGTAGAGACCCGGATCCTGATCTGGCAAGTCAGGCACAGGATCGGGCTGAGGCCTTGCCACCATTATTTTCCTTGCGCTCTCTTTATCCTCTTTCTTTCTGTCTCCTGCTTTGTTTTTTGCTTCTGCCAGCTGCAACTTAACCAGCCACGCCTGGACTTCCTCCAACTCTTTCTTTTGTTTGTTTGCCAAATCCTGTTCCTGCTGAAGTCTGTGGGTCACATGTCTATCCCACTGCACCGAGTCTGCAACGGCAAAATCTGGGTTCTTTTCCAAGTCAACTGCAACCTGGTTGGGCAGCCCTGCCAGCACTGCCGAACGAAACCACGCTCTACTTTCACCCTCCTTCCCCGGATGTATTCCTGTTCCTAACAACCATTGTTCCTTTGCTTTAGCTAAACACTCTCTGGGTGTGTTTTTGGGATCCCAAATAATTTTTGGAATGGCTCCAGAGTTAGGAGTTGGGTACTTCTCCCGGACTGCATCTGCTAAGTCATTCTGCACCTCATGATATTGCAGGTCATTTGCATATCTGGTTGTTTGAGCTATCTGCTCTACATCTGCTAACCCACCACCCAGCCTACAACGTCCGGCCAAAGCGCGAAAATCGCCCAGCGCTAATTCTTCTCCTTCCCAATGTTCTCCCTTGGTTATTGGTGGAAGTTGTTTAACCAATGCTTCCAAATCTCTCACCTTATAGGCGCGATAAACTGGTTCGTTCTTTGGACCTGCTATTAGAGGCAGATATAAACCAGGGTCAGGAGCTCCTTGTTCAAAACTCACTTTTCTACTCTTCCTCAACTTTCCTTTTCCCTTTGAGCTCTTAAATATGGGCCGTCTCTGTGCTTGGTCTCTCTTCACACTTCTTTTCCTCAAAATTAGGCTTGTACTTGGTTGGGGTTCAGCTCCTCCACCTTCGTCCTCCTCATCGTCTTCTTCTTCTGATGACGTCGCACGGTCTTCATTCTCCTCTTCTGGCCCTCCCTGCATTACTCTCTGCTTTATAACCTCCAATGCCGTTAATGCCTCTATGGACGCACGTAGGGCCTCATGCATTTGTCCATACACTTCTCCTTCAGTTTTTAACACCAAGCTCAGAGCTATTTTATCACCCAGCCCTTTCTGTTGGGATGTAATAAGTTTGCTTACCTCAACCTCCATCGCTTGGCACTCTTTCTCTGCTGATTTTAATACTCCAGGGGAAGCCAAACGAATAGCTTTCTTAAGCTGTTCAAGCTGATCCTTCAGAGGTTTGCATCCCCTTTTCCCACTAAGTGTCGCACCCGAGCTGTCAGCCATTCTCTGAAACACAGACTTACCTCTTCCAATGGCGTTGGTCGACTCCACCTTCTAGGTCTAGGTCACCCAGACACGCTTAACTTTCGGTTTCAGTCTTCGTCTCGCTGTTCTCGCAACCACTGGCTCCTCTTCCCCTGCTCGGTGACACACAAAGTTTAACCCAGCACTTTAGACGCTGTCCTCGCGTTCTCAAGCGTTGACACTCAATCAAAATTATTCGCCCTCACAGTGTTAATATATGACACCAGCAACCCTTATGCGCAACGCGCTCACCTCCGTATACTTACCTCTCCAATAGTTCCTCGGATTAGTGTTTTTTCGTTTTTTCATTTATTTTAAACCCATTAACGGCGCTGCGCGTCCCTTATATACTTTACAGCAACACACCCTCAAGGGTCCCTCAACTTGTCCCGTACTAATAAATCTAAAACCAAGAAATCACCTTTATGTCATTATGTCAAAGCTTTCTCCATTTTGCACAGCCTGCCACATGTTTAACAAAAAATCGCTGCCCGAGAAGGCTCCCACATATCAAGGTGGTCGTTCTCACAAATTTCCAGCAGACCCTCAAATAAACAAAAACAACGACCCAGGCAGGCTTCCAGTTCAGCCTCCTCAATTTCTATGCACACCGAAAACTCATGGGGAGATTCTTCTGTCTCCCCGTGTCCTACACAATTCACCTCCAAATGATCCCCTACAATTGAAATTTCAGTGTGGAATGACGCAGAGATTAACATTCCCTTTTTTTATTTACTATATGTAACCTGAATTTTCTCTCTCTTATCAAATAACAAAGGTTATCTTTAAAATTTGTTATTGAACTACTAATTAAGTTGCTTTTTATGGTATCAGTGGTAAACTACCCCTAAAAAGTCCACTTTATTGCGTGTTCATTGAGTTACTTCTATTAAGGCTATTTAACAAGTTCAATTTACACATACTCATTAATCTGTCACGCTTATTAGTGGCTCATGGTTGCTTAAAGCCTATGTCTGACTTGACCACAGAGTTAGAGCATCATTCAATCCTCTCAGGATGACCACTCCACTTACTCTGCATCCAGTCAGCTCATGAATTAACAACACTTGCAGACTGTAACCCTTTTATTTTTTGTTTATGCCTTCAAATCCACCTTAAATCTTCTTACCTAAACGTTGGTTTTAAACACAAACAATTCTTATATTCTATTTTGAAACGCTGTCACCATTCATATATTTACAATGTTATTATATACTAAGCCAGCATTTTAATCGCAGACATTTATCCACATTTGCAAACAATAATTATCGAGCTGAATAACACACAAAACCGAAAGCATAATCCTCTCATGCGCTCTGCATCAGCTGCCTCATTTGCATGCACACACACTCTTCATCTAAGAATAGCTGCAGGCAGTCAGTGCATTGCTGACTCGACCCACAGAGATCTCTCACACCAAATTTTCTTATTCTATATTACAACGACGTCTTATATTTACAACCACTGTCAGATCTGTCAGCTTTAGCGCCTACACAATTTCGACAAATTTAAAATAACCGCCCCGCGGATAAACTCCCTGAGTTTTTTGCGACCAATTAACCAGTATCAAGACTTTAACTGTTTCTGGCCTCATCTCTAAAATCCCTAACTCAATTTAAAAGCGTCAACCAACCCAAACTTTTTTGAAGTTTTAGGTTAAAGTTACACGCCCGAAGTCCACTTCTGCTGGCCAAAAAAGCGCAGATACCGTTCCAAACGGTAAGGAGACTCTAACTCCTAGCTATTTTGGAGGTTCCCAAGTTCTCCCCGGTTGCCAACCGTACTAACCCTATTCGCCGATAGGTCAGGGCCAAGCGTCCTTGGCCGGGAGGGAGCGTTACCTCCGAGAACTGCGCTTCCTAGAACCCCCACGGTTCCGTTCTAAAATAATTTATAATACTTTGAAACAACAATCAACACCCAAAACAAGTGTATAACTGAGGCAGATGCAACCTAGTGGTCAATTTGACCGCTCAGGTCCACTCTTATGACCAAATTTGGACTCTAACCAACAAAATAACCAATTCCCTACCAAACTACTTGAGACTCTAACTCAATTTCTTTGGGACTTCAACCCAGTATTTAAACTTTTCTTATCAGACTCTTAACTACTTTCATTTCTTCTTAGCAGAACTCTAACTGCATCAACTCATGAGATTTTCATCAAAATCAAAACAGACATCCACCAGTAACTTCAGTGAGTAGACTTAAATTTTATCATGTCCAATTTGGCACACTTTGGAAATAATTCAACAGGTAGTGCCTTACCTTTTGGATAAGCCGGCTTATGCCCACTCACTTCAACCACTGGAATTCATGTCTGCCCGTCTGACCACCTCGGACCACCGCTCACACCTCCACTTTTCTCCCTTACTCAACCACCGGACGAAGCCCCCAAATGTTAGGATTCAAAAATTGAGAAAGGGTACAAGAGGTGATCGAAAAATAACCACACTGGTCCGGCCGGGTGAAGTCAAACGAAGATTTTAATTCGCACGTGGGAAGATCACTGGACACAGCAATTGATCTTCGACTTACTAAGGCACAAACAATTATTTTATAACATCAGGGTTTGTTTACTGACGCCCCTTCATGCGTCACCGGTACATTTTATACATAGATCAGATCAACACCAGAATGACTTTTCACCTAGAAAATCATCTTCTATTTTCATGGCTTGGTACTTTCCGTTCTTATCTTAAAATGAATTGTTCCTCTTTCTTGCCGAGACACCAAGAAACGGTTCCTCTTTTACCGAGACAATTTTGCAGTTACAGCCAGACATCACTAACCTCTCCTCTAAATAAATCTAACTAAAAGTGTGTGTGTCACGACCTCACTCAGCCTCGATGTCACCTCTCGCACTTCTGACCTTTTACCAGACCAGAGGCTCACTGAGACTATGTGTATGTCTTCTACTAAATAAATGTTTTAACCAAGAACCTCTACTAAAACCTTAATACAAGAATATGAACATATAAAAGATAATAAAATAAACTGATATAAGTGTTTTGTAAGCATGTATTGCAATTCCTTCTATGTTCTAGTTTTCCCTCAGCATGGATCACCTAGACACTCTCACTAGATGAAGCTCAAAACCATTAATGAACCTGAACATCAACTCAAATAAGCACAGATATGCAATATGTATAAAATAGTTATAACTGCACCTGAAATACAAAGTTAACATCATCATAAACATCTTAAGGCCATCTTAAAGCTATCTGTTACATTGTTAAAGCAATGATCATACTGCAGATTATATTATGCTGGTCAAATACTTTTCTGTTCATCCCCACACTGTCTACAAAAAAACTGCATCTACAAATTTTGGAACATTTTCAGAATGTTCCTTTCATTATAAGATTCAGGGAATCTGGGGAAATCTGTCAGAGCAAGAGATAAGCCTAAAATTCAGTACTGGTTGCCTGTGATGATCAGGCAACACTGCATTAAAAACAGCTATGATTCTGTCAAGGAAATCACTGCACGGGCTCAGGAACATTTCCAGAAATCATTTACTGTGAACACAGTTCACTGTGCCATCCACAAACGCAGGTCAAAGATCTGTCATCCGAAGAAGAAGCCATATGCGAACATGATCAAGAAATGCCATTGTCTTCACTAAGCTAAAGCAAATTTAAAATGGACTCAAGCAAAGCGGAAAAGTGTTCTGTGGTCAGATGGCTCTGATGGTTTGAGGGTGCATTAGTGCCTGTGGAACTGGCGGCTTGCACATCTGGAAAGGTCCCATCAGTGTTAAAAATGCACTGCTGCCATCAAATTCAAAATGAGCAAATATGCTTTTCTTAAAATTGTACATTTTTCAGTTGAAAGATTTGATGTTTTCTGTGTTTGCTTGTGAATAAAATATGGGCTTATGACATTTCCAAATCATTGCATTCTGTTTTTATTTACATTTTACACAGTATCCCATTTTTTTATTCTTTATTTTTGGGAATTGGATTTGTAAGATTTCAAACCTTTTTTGAGATTGTACCGTACTAATGTCCCTCTAATGCTAAAATATTTTGCAAAAGAAAAAAAATATTTTGGTAAAGGTTTGGTAAGGTTCAGTTATATCTGCACACTGGGCATTTAAAATAAAAATTCAAACAAAAAGACTTTTTTTTTTGTTTTGCTGTTTTTCCTGTGGACTTGTGCTGCAATCTGCTGATTTCAGTGGAAATATAGACATGACTTTTATTTTTATTGCACAAAAGGACAAGAGCACAATGGTAAAATACAAACTGTGTCCAGGACAGAAACAACTGCATTAAGCTGCTAACAGAACGTTGGATCTTTGGATGTCTTTGCACAGACAGCATGCTAACATAAAGCTATCCATGAACCCAGAGTGATGTTAAAGCGTATGTTGACTTCTGCCCAGCAGTCAGAACCTGAACTTCAACGGGTAATAAACGCAGTGATGAGCACTCAGGCTTGTTGCTGTTTGTGTTTTTGCATTTCAATCTGCACTTTGAAGACTCTTGGGGTTGCTCAGCTTTCATAAAAAACTAAAAGAAAGACCTTTATCCTCAGGGATTTGCGTCACTGTGGAATAGTAGCCTAAGGTTTATGTTGGTAACAGGAAATAATAAGACAATGTGTTTCAGGTAATTTATAGAGTAAAGCAACATGTACTGTAACTAATGACTTTCACTGGCAAGTAAGTGAAGTACTGCAATACTTTTATGGGTACTGTGTGATATATTACCTTTTTGAGTAACATTCCCAACACTGGGTAAGGCCTCATAGTATCACATCTGTTGTGTAAAAGTGCTTTTGAAATCACAGACTACACAGACAAATGTCTTTAATTTTGTAAAGTTAAAAATATTCTAAACTAAGATTCATGTGAAATATGCCTCTGCATACTTAGCCTGATTATTAATTTATATTTAGTTTAGATTTGAGTGTTGAGCCTTGAATGCTTTTCTGCATTTTTATGAAGAATAGATGGTAAAAACTGTGATGTTCTTTCTTTGTTTTGTCCTGTTTCACATGGTTTCTCTCAGAGAAATCCAAGGCTTTGCAGACATTCAACATTCAGAAAAGGGTCTTAAGAAGTATTCACTGAACTCTTATTAAAACCCAAATAAACACAGTGCTCAAAGAAGGATCTACTTAAGTTTTTTTTCCACTTCACAGTTTCAATATTTCTGCTTTCCCTGAACTATTAAATTTTAAGGTCTTCAGGTTCAATAAAAAGAAAAAAAATATATATTTTTAAAAAGCAGTGTTGTTTAAAATAAATTTTGCCATATGCTATCTTCACATTTATTTGTTTTTCATGCAAGCAAACTGTGTAAGCTTCAGGATTGCATTAAAGACTTACATTTTCAGCGCAGCATGAGGTGCACTCACTGTGGCCGAGCACATCAGTGGAGCAAATGGTACTTCAAGCAAAAAGTGTTTCCCATTGTCTGGAGGATTGGACCTTTAGAAATTCTCATCTCCCTCACTCTGTTGAGGTAAAAGTTGCCCTCCATTACATCAGGAAGCAGCTAGCCTATCACAAGGGGCTTTTCTGAGTTTTCACACAGCACATATATTTAATTGATTCAGCACAAATGTCAAAAGTGAAGTGTTTAAAGTGAGCAGGGTTACTGCTGCAGCTCCAGTCTTGCAGCCTAATTTATTGTGGAAGCCCCTGGAGGTTTGCAAGTAGGCTACAGCATCACCAGTGCCATGGTTTGAGGAAATGTTGCAATTCCTTCAGAAAACGAGCTCAACCTGGGCAAAACAATGTGATGATGAATAACTCGATGTTTTGGTTAATTCCAAGCGCATGTTGAAGGTGGTACAAACCTGCAAGCTTCTGTGTCTGTAACTGGGTGAATCCTCTTTAAAAATATTACAAGAATGCGTTTTGCAACAATAACCACTCTAGGAGATTTATTGTGATTTAAAGTGGATATTTCCACTTTACCTGCTATCTTTTCTTGGTAAGCTCTGCCAAGGAGTTACTCAAAGACAGAAATCACTAAAGTTTTTGGTCTTCTATAAAGTAATACCAAGCATTCATATCTAAAAAAAAAAAAAGGCTTAAAAATACGGTCATTAAAGTTGAATTAAGAAGCCATAAAAAGAGGAGAAATATAGAATAATTACAAGCTGCTCAGTTTAATATCCAGGCATTGAACTAAGTAACACTAGTTCTGATATGAACCATTAAATCATAGAGCATTAGATGGATTAATGGTTTTAAAAATGTAGGTGGAAAATTGAATGTAGTTTTGTGACTGTCTATGTGACATAGAGGAAATTCTTTTAAAGCACTGATATTCTGCCTTTCCTCGGGTTTTGTCCTAATTTGATCCTAATGTGAGCTGTGCAGTTTTACAGTGAATAAATCAACATGACTTCACGAGCACACTCGTGCAGGAGTCCAAGTATTCCTCCTATCCTGCCTTCAAGGGCTACAATCATAAAGATAATATAAAGCAGAATTTACTCACATTTAGATGAATATGTAGAGATGAGCTCCACAAGGAGAGCCAAGAGCTGACTCAGTCTTCATAAACATGGATGATAACACATAAAGGGGAACTGAATTATGTTCAGAGGTCAAAAAGTCCAGGGAACCCTTGCTTTATACTACAGTGTTATAAATGGTTTGTCAGTATAGTCATAAAGGACACTGGACACAAGACTGCAGTTCAAAATGATTGTTTTTAATGAACTATGAAGAAGAACATTAGAGAAATAAAATGACACATGATCACACATCGTAATGCTTCGCTGCACCAAGACAATCTGGCAGAAAACACAGGGAAGAGTATTTATACTGAGGAAACTATTTATTATTATTGATGACAGGAGCTGGTGTAAAAGAGAAACCCCAAACTATTATACACATACAAAGCAATTAATTAACATGTTTTTCTTTAAATTGATTATTCTGATTAAGCATGAGATTGTTTTTTTCATAGAAATGAAACTGATTAATGACATTACCCTACCCAAAGACCAGCTGCAGATGTTTTCAAGCTTCTTCTGAATGACTTGATTTATTTATAGTGTAACTTTATTCACAAGTCAGCTTATTTTCTACTAGCACTCTGCCTGTGGCCTCGAACTCTAGCGCCCTCCAGTTTATCATATTCCCAGGAGTGAAGTTCAGATCTTCTAAGCTGGATCTCACAAGGGGAAAGGTCATAGTTCCACATGCGGACATCAGACATCATCCCAACAAAACACTGATTGATGTCAAATCCCCCGCCATGGGAATCCTGCTCCTGTATAAATTGCAGAGAGTTAGGATGAGTTCTCACAGAAATATATTCATACAATAAATAAATTCTCCAGAATACCCAGAAAGTATGAATTTACCTATCCTATGATAACAACTGGATCAGTGATGACCAATCCCCCAATGAATTTCTTTATTGAGGGCTTTCCGTTAAGCCACAGCTGCACCAGTTCAGATTCGGAATCCCAAGTGGTGCAAATAGTTCGTCTTGTAATCGGAAGTTTGCTGATTTGAGCCCCGACTCGGACAGTCTCGGTTGTTGTGTCCTTGCGCAAGACACTTCACCTACTGCCTACTGGTGTTGGCCAGAGGGGCCGATGGCGCGATATGGCACCCTCGCTTCTGTCAGTCTGCCCCAGGGCAGCTGTGGCTACAACTGTAGCTTGCCTCCACCAGTGTGTGAATGTGAGAGTGAATGAATTGTGGAATTGTAAAGCGCTTTGAGGGTCCCGAAAAGCGCTATATAAATGCAATCCATTATTATTATTTTCATGGCCCCATTAGCCATTCAGTATATAAATATAAATTGAACTATTATTTAATACAAGATTTAATGATGTACAGCATGTGCAAAACTCTTGATCCACCCTTTTATTTTTTGCTAGGAAAACATGTCCAGCAATTTGCTGAAGCATGCGAGGGCAAAAACACAGTTTATACAACCAGATGATCATACCAAACTACACTTAATATGACCACACAGCCTGAACTCCCTGAGACAAGCTTTCTTTTCCAAGTAGCTTTAGTAGTAGTTGCTCTTCTTATTTCCTTCGTACTTATTCTGGGTGGGTCTTTTTAAAAGTCAACCATGTTATTAAATAACCTAATTATTAAAGTGTGTCTGTGAAGGTTCTCAGTCATCCAGGTCATCGTAGTCTTAGGACCTTGGAAAGAAAAGCGTCTGGACTTCTTTGAGTTGCTTGAAGACATTTCAACTTTTTTTCGGGAAGCTTCTTCAGTTCTAAGGTCAAATGGTGGAGAGTCCCAGATTTAAACCCAGTGGGAGTTTCCCCCCAAAGAGGGACAAAGGACCCCCTGATGATCCTCTACCTAATCACATGAGCCAAAGTGTGAAAGTGGGTGTGGGTCACAATCAGCCAGGGTTTTGGGTGAGCTCATTGTGAAACCTGGCCCCACCCTATCATGTGATTTCCTGAGGTCAGATGGCCCAGGATGTGAGTGGGTGTTAAGGTGTCTGGGAAGGGATCTCAAAACTGGATTATAGATGGCAGAGAGTTGGTGTCTTAAGCCACCGACTCTGTTCAAAGATGGTCGTTCACAGGGGACATAGATAGCTTCTTTCACTCCTCTTTCAAACCATCTGTCCTCTCTGTCCAAAATGTGAACATTGGCATCCTTGAAAGAGTGACCTTTGTCCTTTAGATGCAGATGGACAGCTGAGGCTTGTTCCGTGGAGGTGGCTCTTCTATGTTGTGCCATGCGCTTGTGAAGTGGCTGTTTGGTCTCTCCGATGTGGAGGTCTGGGCATTCCTCGCTGCACTGTACAGCATATACCATGTTGTTAAGTTTGTGTTTAGGGTTTTTTTGTCTTTCGGGTGAACCAGTTTCTGTCTGAGTGTGTTGCTGGGTCTGAAGTACACTGGGATGTCATGCTTGGAGAGAACCCTCCTGAGTTTTTCTGATACACCAGCTACATAGGGGATGACAATGTTGTTGCGTCTGACTTTCTTATCCTCCCTCGCTGGTGTCTGATCTTCTTTTCTGTGCATCTTTGCTGACTTTATAAACGCCCAATTAGGATAACCGCATGTTTTAAGTGCTTCCTTTACATGTGTGTTCCTTCTTTTTCCCTTCAGGCTTAGAGGGAACATGTTCCCTCTAGCCTTCCTATATATGCATATCCTATATATACATATATAAATATATATATAAATATATATATACATATATATTTATATATGTATAAGGGGTGCAACAATGCACAAAATTCACGGTTCGGTTCGGTTCGATACTTTGGTGTCACGGTTCAATATTTTTTCGATACAAAAAATGTTCATGCCTTTTTAATTTGTCATTTATTAAAATTATAATATCAGTATCTGTATCACTAGCTTGTAAATAAATCTAAAGATGGACTAGAAAGGACCCTGAGTTGTTGCTACATTTTAAACTAAACTAAATAGTTTATATGTTCATGTGAGAGCGTCCTGTTTTGTTGAAAATGTAATAGAGAAGAAAAAGAGAAAAAAGAAAAGAAAAAAAAATTATAAATATATATTTTAACTCAAAAGTACAGTTTTTAAATTTAATGTTGCTGAAACAACAAAATAATAAAACATAAATAAATCTATCTGATTGAGGAATCACTCATCTTTGGAAAAGAGAGTTTATTACAGAGAAATGGCTCTTTCCAAAATAAAAGCTATACTATACGCTTCTTCTGGGCTATATTCTCAGCAGCATATTGAACATATCAGGTCCCCATAAGGAGAATCATGTGCTAACGGCTGTCTAAATGACTCGGGTAAAATTTGTAGCATCCGTGCTTGTTGTTTTTGTCTGCTTCCACTTGTCTTTGCACTAGGATGATGTCGGCATAAATGTGCAGTCATATTCGTTATGTTCCCACTAGTGCTGTCAGCGTTAATCTCGTTAAAATGACATTAATGCCATAACGCGGCAAATCTCCATTAACGAGTTACCGCGGATCGCCCCGTGTGTGGGGCTGGACACGGCGTCAACACGTTAACGAGCTAACTGCGCTAACGCACTAGTTCCCACCAATGTAATTGAGATTGCGTAGCACATCCAACATACTGTTTTACTTTTGTCCATGACGTGCTTACCATCAGGGTCATGCTTCACATGAAAACCAAGATAGTTCCAAACGCCAGATCTGAATGAGGGTGGTGGAGGTTCAATTTCGGGTAGCGTTGAGGCAGTTGCCATGTTGCAACGAGCTTAGCATCTGTCTTGCTAGCTTGCGCTGCGCTCAGTGGATCTGCACTCGACAGTGCAGCCTAGGCAGAGTAGTCGAACACAGATTCACTGAGTGCTCAACACAGACAGCATCGTCAGAAGAAAAGTTGATAAAAATAAATAAGAAAATGTGTATTGTTCGATACATATGCGTACCGAACCGAAAGCACTGTATCGAACGGTTCAATATCGATACGAGTATCGTTGCACCCCTAATATATAAAAAAACACCCAGCACGCCCCTGCGGGCGGTTTATCCTTCAAGCTTGGGTCCTCTACCAGAGGCCTGGGAGCTTGAGGGTCCTGCGCAGTATCTTAGCTGTTCCCAGGACTGCGCTCTTCTGGACAGAGATCTCCGATGTCGTTCCCGGGATCTGCTGGAGCCACTCGCCTAGCTTGGGAGTCACCGCACCTAGTGCTCCGATTACCACGGGGACCACCATTACCTTCACCCTCCACATCCTCTCGAGCTCTTCTCTGAGCCCTTGGTATTTCTCCAGCTTCTCGTGTTCCTTCTTCCTGATATTGCTGTCATTCGGAACCGCTACATCGATCACTACGGCCGTCTGCTTCTGTTTGTCTACCACCACTATGTCCGGTTGGTTAGCCACCACCATTTTGTCCGTCTGTATCTGGAAGTCCCACAGGATCTTAGCTCGGTCATTCTCCACCACCCTTGGGGGCATCTCCCATTTTGACCTCGGGACTTCCAGGTTATACTCGACACAGATGTTCCTGTACACTATGCCGGCCACTTGGTTATGGCGTTCCATGTATGCCTTGCCTGCTAGCATCTTGCACCCTGCTGTTATGTGCTGGATTGTCTCTGGGGCATCTTTACACAGCCTGCACCTGGGGTCTTGCCTGGTGTGATAGACCCCAGCCTCTATGGATCTTGTGCTCAGAGCTTGTTCTTGTGCTGCCATGATTAGTGCCTCTGTGCTGTCTTTCAGTCTAGCTTTGTCCAGCCACTGGTAGGATTTCTGGATATCAGCCACCTCCTCTATCTGCCGGTGGTACATACCGTGCAGGGGCCTGTCCTTCCATGATGGTTCCTCGTCTCCCTCCTCTTTCTTGGGTTTCTGCTGCCTGAGGTATTCACTGAGCACTCGGTCAGTTGGGGCCATCTTCCCAATGTATTCTTGGATGTTCGTTGTCTCATCCTGGACTGTGGTGCTGACACTCACCAGTCCCCGGCCCCCTTCCTTCCGCTTAGCGTACAGCCTCAGGGTGCTGGACTTGGGGTGAAACCCTCCATGCATGGTAAGGAGCTTTCTTGTCTTTATGTCAGTGGCTTCTATCTCCTCCTTTGGCCAGCCTATTACCCCAGCAGGGTACCTGATCACGGGCAGGGCGTACGTGTTGATGGCCCAGATCTTGTTCTTACCATTCAGCTGACTCCTCAGGACTTGCCTGACCCTCTGCAGGTACTTGGTGGTTGCAGTTTTTCTAGCGGCCTCTTCATGGTTCCCATTCGCCTGCGGGATCCCCAGGTACTTGTAACTGTCCTCTATGTCTGCAATGTTGCCTTCTGGTAGTTCAATCCCCTCAGTTCTGACGACCTTCCCTCTCTTTGTTACCATCCGACTACACTTCTCCAGTCCGAACGACATTCCAATGTCATTGCTGTATAGCCTGGTAGTGTGGATCAGTGAATCGATGTCTCGTTCACTCTTGGCATACAGCTTGATGTCATCCATGTACAGGAGGTGGCTGACAACTGCTCCGTTCCGTAGTCGGTATCCGTAGCCAGTCTTGTTAATGATCTCACTGAGGGGGTTCAGGCCTATGCAGAACAGCAGTGGGGACAGAGCATCTCCTTGGTAGATCCCGCACTTGATGGTGACTTGTGCTATGGGCTTGGAGATGGCCTCTAGTGTTGTGCGCCACATCCCCATTGAGTTCCTGATGAAGGCTCTTAGGGTCCCATTGATCTTGTACAATTCTAGGCATTCCAGTATCCAGCTGTGGGGCATTGAGTCATAGGCCTTCTTGTAATCAATCCAGGCAGTGCACAGGTTGGTCAGTCTGGTCTTGCAGTCTCGGCTGACTGTTCTGTCTACCAGTAGCTGGTGTTTTGCGCCTCTGGTATTCTTGCCAATTCCTTTCTGTGTCCCGCTCATGTATTGACCCATGTGCCTGTTCATCTTAGCCGATATGATGCCTGACAGGAGCTTCCATGTAGTACTGAGGCAGGTTATTGGTCGGTAGTTGGAGGGGACCGGTCCCTTCTTGGGGTCCTTGGGGATCAGGACCGTCCAACCATTAGCCATTCCGGGTGTCTCTCGTTAACTAGCAGCTGGTTCATTTGTGCTGCCAGACGCTCGTGGAGTGCAGTCAGCTTCTTTAGCCAGTAGGCGTGAACCATGTCAGGCCCTGGTGCTGTCCAACTCTTCATACTGGAGACCCTTTCTTGGATATCTGCCACTGTGATGGTTACTGGACCCTGTTCAGGGAGGTCGCTGTGGTCTGCCCTCAGATCCGCTAGCCACTGAGCATTGCCGTTATGGGTTGCGTCCTTCTCCCATATGCTCTTCCAGTATTGCTCCGTCTCCAGCCTTGGTGGTGCTGTTCTCTTATTGTTCCCTTGCCACTACGAGTACACCTTTGCTGGTTCTGTGGAGAACAGCTGGTTTATTCTCCTGCCTTCTATCTCTCTGGTGTACCTCCTCAAGCGGCTGGCCAAGGCTATGAGTCTTTGCTTGGCAGTTTCCAAGGCCTCAGGTATGGACAGCTTGCTGTATTTCTTAGGCACCTTCTTTGCCACACCTTTCTGCAACTCCGTTAGTTGGCTAACCTCCCTCCGTGCCACTTTGATCTTGCCCTCTAGCCTCCTTCTCCATGGAGGGTACTGCCCCTTGTCGCTGTTCAACTTGTAGCCAAGCATCTCACTGATCACTGTTGCCGTATTGTAGATCAGCTTGTTAGTGTCGGTAATCGTGGTTGTAGGTATTGCCCGTAGTGCTGCATTAACATCATCTAGCAGACCTTCTGAGGGTACTTCACGTAATCTTGGTAACCGGCTACGGGGGATCCAGGTTTCAAGCTTGGCCATGATCCTATTTTTCAGGTCAGTTTCTCTCGCACTCAACGATCCTTCTCCTATCGCACTTGGGGCTATGTACCCAATCTCGGGTGGGGGCGATGATATCTCCCCCCTGACCTGGCGTCCTGACTCCTCCTTGCCGTAGCATTTGTGTTGTACCTCGTCAATCTCTAGGTGTGAGAGCAGTCCCTTCTTTCGAATGTTGGAACACTGAGCTACTAGTTGTTTTGCCGTCATTGTGGATGTTGGGTATCGAAGAATCCATAGGTCCCTCATCCTATTCATGTAGCCCCTTCCACCGGGGTTACTTGCGTAGTAGCATTCCAACAACACCCTGTTTTCGTCTCTTGCCCACCGATGCCTTCTTGTTCCAGTAGCCCACTTTTCGTCAGGGTGCCCTGGTTCCTCAACACCTGACGCGGATCCGGGCGACGTCCGAGCCGGCATGCCTTCATATTTATCTGTCTCGCTCATGTCTGCGGTAGGCTTGCTTAGCATAGGGGGTCTAGCCTTAGGACCCTTACTAGATACAGACGCCCCAGGCAGGAATCGACGAACTTGCGATCCTCTATATATATACACTATATATATATATATATATATATAAAAAACACCCAGCACGCCCCTGCGGGCGGTTTATCCTTCAAGCTCGGGTCCTCTACCAGAGGCCTGGGAGCTTGAGGGTCCTGCGCAGTATCTTAGCTGTTCCCAGGACTGCGCTCTTCTGGACAGAGATCTCCGATGTTATTCCCGGGATCTGCTGGAGCCACTCGCCTAGCTTGGGAGTCACCGCACCTAGTGCTCCGATTACCACGGGGACCACCATTACCTTCACCCTCCACATCCTCTCGAGCTCTTCTCTGAGCCCTTGGTATTTCTCCAGCTTCTCGTGTTCCTTCTTCCTGATATTGCTGTCATTCGGAACCGCTACATCGATCACTAACTATATATATATATAACACCCCCCCCCCACAATTGTGGCCTGTGGAATGTTGGTCCACTCCACTTCAATGGCTGTGTGAGGTTGTTGGATATTCGTGGGAACTGGTACACGCTGTCGTATACGCCGGTCAAGCACAACCCGAACATGCTCAATGGGTGACATGTCCGGTGAGTATGCTGGCCATGCAAGAACTGGGACATTCTCAGCTGCCATCTGCCCTGAACAATGTGAACCATGATTCATCCGTGAAGCGCACACCTCTCCAACGTGCCAGACGCCATCGAATGTGAGCATTTGCCCACACAAGTCTGTTACGGCGACGAGCTGGAGTCAGGTCAAGACCCCGATGAGGACGATGAGCATGCAGTTGAGCGTCCCTGAGACGGTTTCTGACAGTTTGTGCAGAAATTGTTTGGTTGTGCAAACCAATTGTTCCAGCAGCTGTCTGGGTGGCTGGTCTCAGACGATCTTGGAGGTGAACCTGCTGGATGTGGAGGTCCTGGGCTGGTGTGGTTACACGAGGTCTGCGGTTGTGAGGCCGGTTGGATGTGCTGCCATGTTCTCTGAAACGCCTGTGGAGACGGCTTATGGTTGAGAAATGAACATTCAATGCACGGGCGACAGATCTGGTTGACATTCCTGCTGTCAGCATGCCAATTGCACGCTCCCTCATTGCTTGTGGCATCTGTGGCATTTTGCTGTAGACAAAACTGCACATTCCAGGGTGGCCTTTTGTTGTGGGCAGTCTGAGGTACACCTGTGAACTACTCATGATGTCAGATCAGCATCCTGATGTGGCACACCTGTGAGGTGGGATGGATTATCTCAATATAGCAGATGTGCCCACTACCACACATTTGGACTGATTTGTGACCACTGTTTGGGAGGGATGGTTATATTGTGTATCTGGAATGAATTTTAGGTCTCTACGTCCATCCCATGGGGAATGGGAGCAGTAACAAAGGTGTTGCGTTTATATTTTTGTTGAGTGTATATATATTAGGGGTGCAACGATACTCGTATCGATATTGAACCGTTCGATACAGTGCTTTCGGTTCGGTACGCATATGTATCGAACAATACAAAATTTTTAATTTATTTTATCAACTTTCCTTCTGACGATGCTGTCTGTGTTTAGCGCTCAGTGGATCTGCACTCGACAGTGCAGCCTAGGCGGAGCAGTCGAGTGCAGATTCACTGAGCGCAGGGCAAGCTGCACTCGACAGTGCAGCCTAGGCGGAGTAGTCGAGTGCAGATTCACTGAGCGCAGGGCAAGCTAGCGAGACAGAAGTTAAGCTCTCCTTGCAAAATGGCAAATTGAACCTCCCCCACCCTCATTCATATCTGGCGTTTGGAACTATTTTGGTTTTCATGTGACGTATGACCCTGAAGGTAAGCGCGTCATGGACTAGCTAGTGAGTTAGCGCAGTTAGCTCGTTAACGTGTTGACGCCGTGTCCAGCCCCACGCACGGGGCGATCCGTGGTAGCTCGTTAACGGGGATTTGCCGTGTTGTGGCGTTAACGTCATTTCAACGAGATTTACGCTGACAGCACTAGTGGGAACACAACGAATATGACTGCACATTTACTCCGACATCATCCTGGTGCAAAGACAAGTGGAAGCCGACCAAAACAACAAGCACGCATGCTACAAACTTTACCCGAGTCATTTAGACAGCCGTTAGCACATGATTCTCCTTATGGGGACCTGATATGTTCAATATGCTGCTGAGAATATAGCCCAGAAGAAGCGTATAGTATAGCTTTTATTTTGGAAAGAGCCATTTCTCTGTAATAAACTCTCTTTTCCAAAGATGAGGGATTCCTCAATCAGATACAGGGCTCGCAAAATTTTTCCAGTCGGGCTACCAAAATCTCTCTCTGCCCTGCCCGTCGGGCTATCGCAGGAAGGAAAATTATATGTCAATGCTTTTGCATTCTTTCAGAAATGTAGCTGGGTAATTATGTCATTGGCATCGGTGAGCCACTGTCAATATGTGACTAAAACCAGCTGAATTTGCGCTTGTTTTTTGCTTTCACTTTCCAATCGCGCGAACTGTGTATAGAGAGCGACAGTACTGATTGATGAGTGACGATCATTTGCGCACCAATTCCTCTGACATCGTCTTATCAATCGTTAGCTTACTATGCAAACATGACAAGTGAAATCTCCGGCAGCTTAAACATGTGAGAGGTTGATCGCGCAGAGGATCGCTGAGCATTATGTGAGTGCGTGTGTAAAAGCAGCAGGATATATATTTTAGTTCTGCTGAGCCAAATAAGACAGGTCAGGGTGAAGAAGTGACAGCCAAAGAAAAGCTTACCACAAAAAGGAAAAGTTATGACAAATCAGACTATAAGGCAAAAAGAAAGTGCAGCTTTATGGTTTCATGGACAAAAGAATTTCTGTGGCTGCAATATGACGAGCTAAATAACCAGGGCTGCACATAAGTGGTCCACAGGTGCGCATTCGCTGTCAAAATAAAAAATGTGCACAAGATAAGAAGTTGCAACGCGTGTTTGCGTGCATAAGATTTTCAGGAGGAGGACAGACATTTGTTTAGAACTCTTAAAGATGTCGAAGAAGCTCCTTTAAGCAATTACTTTGGTGTTCCTCCACCTCCAAAGAAATGTCAGAAGGAGTCCGAACCACAAAAGAAGCACGTATTCTCAGAAAAGTAGTTGCAGGATGTGAGCTGGCTTCAAACAAATGATGAACGCACAGAGATGTGGTGCGGAATGTGCCGTGAAAATTTAATAAATGACAAATTAAAAAGGCATGAACATTTTTTTTTGTATCGAAAAAATATCGAACCGTGACACCAAAGTATCGAACCGAACCGTGAATTTTGTGTATCGTTGCACCAACTAATATATATATATATATATATATATATATATATATATATATATATATATATATATATATATACACACACAATTCAGAAGGAAAACAAAGTACAGCCACCTTAACACTCTGGCTCTTTTCCATTAGACAAAAAGCCTTTGTCAAGATCAACAATGAACTGTAATTTTGAGTTCATGCCTTCACAGCTTCCCCATTCTAGCTGGAATCGATGTGCAATTCAGTTGGAGCATTCATGATTACACCATGTCTTGGTAAATAACAGTGTGCAACATGTTTTTCACTGGTTTACTGTAAATGTGACCATTTTAAGAAGAATGAACTTTAAAGGTCAGGACTGTGCTGGTGTTAAAAATATTGTCTCTTTATTTTAGAAAATGTTTAAATGGAGTTGCTGAGAGTGGATGAGAGGAATTAGGTTGATCAGTAATTCTAAATTGCCCATAGGTGTAAATAGTTGCCTGTTTCTCTGTGTTAGCCCTGCAACAGACTGGCGATCTGTTCAGGGTGTACCCTGCCTCTCACCCAGTGGTAGCTGGGATTGGCTCCAGCCCCTCCTGGTGACCCTGATGAGGATAAGGAGAAGAAAATGGATGAATGGACAGTGTGAGAGAAAGTTAAAATAAAAATTCAAATGATAAAAATTCAATAATGTGGGTGATAAAACTCATAATAATAAAACAAGGAAATAAATCAGCGTATATGCAATTTAAAAAAAGATAAACACACCCTTGCATCATTAAATTGAGGCAATAAGGACTACAAGCAGACCCACTAAAAGGTAATTTGGCTGAAGTCCTAGTCATATGGGACGTCAAAATAAAACAGACTACAGCAGCTTACAAAGTGTTTCTTTTTAAAATCCATGTGCAAACCAAGACACTGGGAAAGCTACATGTAACTGTCAGTGGTGTTAGATGCCTCAATCTGCTAAAGGATGCAATATATTAGAGATGGAAGAGATAGAGAAGAAATAGGGGAGGCATGATTAGATAACTATCACCAGCTGCGCCGGCCAGCCTCCCCTGGCATTACTCATGAACCCACTGCACCTCTCCTGCAGCTGATCCACAGACCACACCCCACCATCATAATATGGTACTTTAATTTAATGCCACCTTTTCAACAAATGCAACCAAAGTTTAGGATCGTGCTCCAGTCCTCTGGTTTTTCATGCTGCAGTTATCTGATCTTTTCGTTAGTCAGAAGTCCAGAATTTCTTTATTTAACTAGCATTGATGAGAGTGAGAAGCTCTTTTGTGAGCATCCTTTTTTGTAAACGTGTGCATTTTGATATGCGAGACAGTATTTCCTGATTTCTTTCTTTTTTCCTTTACGGTCTTTTTACTTACCCTTTTCCCGTTAGACTTAAATTAAATAAGGGTTGATTACTTGTGATAAGCAGCTGTCGGTGGTCTGATAAAATCATTGCTCTTGATTAGCTGAAATGGCTTGTCTAAGCACAACATCAAGGGCCTATTTGTACTGTCACATCCAAATATTACACCATGTCTTCAGAGGACATCTGTGATGTGTCTGTCATGGAGAACAGAATCATGAACTGGAGGGATGAACCCTGGAGAGGGATCAGACTGAAATGACAAGGCAGAGCACACTGAACTCAGCAGGGAAAGACTCCCCAAGTTTCACCTCCAGACAGGATGAGACGTAGTTGGCAGGCAAGAAATGGAGCAAAACTTTTGAATCAGTTTGAGGAACATTTTGACGTTTTTTACGCTCAGGTATGAAGCTGGTTTTAGATATAATCGTGAATATAAAATGCTGTACTATTTTAATATTGTGTTACTACTGAAAGGAAATGAGTACTATTGTTCTTTGTTTCCCTTCTTAACAAGAGAGTGCAGAACAACAGGTGTAACTGGTCCTCAGGTATTCATACATTGAAGCATCTTTGTATATATCTGTGCCCAAGACATTGCTACTGTTTAGAATATGCAATATATCAAACTACTACAATACTACTCTTTCATAATTTATAACTTCATAAAAAAGTTCCATATTTTTCTAAAGCAATTGTAGTCTGCATCAAATTTTAATGGCTTCATCTATTGCTCATGCTCTACCTCCATCAAGTTTCAGGAAATTTAGCTAAGCATTTTTCCCCCAATCTTATCTTGCTGAAAGACAAAGAGAAAGATAAACATACAAAAACAGAAGAAAATGACTTTTCTGTGACGGTTCTGGGAATCGACTCTGTATTTGTAAAACATTTGTTATTAACAAGATTTAAATGCAAAATGGGTGTTCTTATCAGTTTCTCAACACAAGAGGGAATGTTTCATTCTCATAAATGTTATCACAAAGTAAAAAAAGACTCTAATACTACAGAGGTAGCAGTAGGAGGTGTGGTATTTTATCAACAAGAACCATACTATCATAATGAAAATAACAGATAAATAATAATAACTAGCTAAGCCAAAGGCTGCATTTTGAATTAGGCCTCAGTGAGGCCTGGCATCTGTGAGAGAGGATGACAAATAAAGAATGAGGAAGGGAAGAGCAAGAACGAACATATATGCCAGCATTTATATGCCTATGATGGGAAGAGGAGTGTTTCAAGTGTGAACCTGCTTTTCAACTTCATATGAAACAATGTGAATAAACAACTGTCAACAATATAGTGTGACATAACAGACATAAAGAGGAAATGGCACGAGATGTAAGTTATTCTCTGAGAAGTTTGTTAAAACAGCATTTGTATGGTGCAGCAGAGGACAACACTAAGCAGTGACCTGCATAAAGAGCCTTAGGCAACTGTCAGAGTGTCAGACTTTACCTTGTAACCACTGAGCTGCTGTGCAGAAATTTGGCAATGAAAAACATAAAATGTAACAGCCTGTCAGTAAAACCACAAGCCATGATGGTGATGAAACGGTGAACAAAATATTAATTATACCTATTATCTTGATGGTAATATTCCTTCATATAAGGGAATCATGATTTCACTACACACAATAGTTTTATTTTCCCTCTGTGCGTGCAGAAGTCTGGTGAATTACATTTATGTCTAGGAAACATTTTTAAGTAAAACTGGGGAATGACAAAAATCCTAAAAACCTTTTTGTGCCATGTAAAATAAATCCGTTTGCATGACTGGTTCGTCTTGTATGTGGGATGTTTTACAGGGTGAAAAAAGTTAAAACTACTACTACTGAAATGAAGACCACAAGCGCACATACACATGCACAGGGCTACATCAGGGTTTTTAAAAACAGTAATGTCCTTGACACAGAGCTGAATACAGCCACTATTAAGTAAAAAAAAAAATTAAATGATTAGAATAGTAATAATTAAAGGTAAGAAAAAATAATGAGTCTGTAGTATAAAAATGTTGCCATTTCCAAAAACATAAGGATATGTGTATGCTGAGCAAGTGAGGGATGAAATCACCATCTGACCAGTCAGTTCTTTGGATATAGTGCCACAATTCCTGCATTATCCCTCAGACCTCTTAACGTCCCTCTTAGACCTCTATATGCAGAAATCTATTTACCAGATTAGTGCAAATGCAAATGCTAGGGATGCAAGTGGTGCACTGGTACTTACACCCTCACTCAACATGAAATAAGCACACTAAAGTGAATTAAGGGTTCCCTGGTTGTATTAAGTGCACTGTTAGCCTTTGCAGTAATTTCCAGAGCTTAGTACTGCAAAATCAACAGTAAAAAACTCTAAAGGATGTTAGCAGTTTAGTACTGTAATTTGCATGTAAATGTGGGAAAATTCCATGAGATTACATTATTTTTACGGTAACTCATCGTACTCATGGAAACAGCTGTAAAATACAGCAAATGTAACAATTGGTGATGTTACTGAGATTATACTATTACACCATCCGGATTTCTGTTGTTTTCTACTGTAGATCTAAGAGTAATTACTTAAATTCTTATTCAGAGTGTATTACTATAAAATGTGATTCACTGTGAAAGTAGTATAACATATAAACTACAATATACAGCATAATTTTTAACTTAAGGAGTAAGTTGCAGCCACACTAAAATTTAATTCCTTGAACTGAATGGAACCTCATATATTAATAAATGTATTTGTTTATTCAAACAATGTGAAACATTATTAATACTATTAATTAATAGTATACTTGTAAGGTTAGCATTGTCATAGAGTCATAGAGACATTATGACATTATGCTAGTACAATTATGGTGAACAAAAAGTACATCTAAAAGTTAATTTCAAGAATACTGTTATGTACTAAAACGGGGGCCAATATAGTCCCAAGAAGCATTATTAGTATACGTACTAGGTAAGGTATACTTGGGAAATATAACTGAAGTATACTTATTTTTTGTATGGCCAGCAACAAAAACTAATGGCTACATTTAGAGTAATGTTTAAAAATGACTTCATTTAGCAGGGTGTTCCTTTTTTTCTCTTCTTATTCTTTCTTATACTGGACCTTCATTTGTTTTGTATAAGGTGGTACTTTTTAAGACACCTCTGCCTAACTACAGTGAACTAACCTAATAATATGCTCTGGTCGTCATTTTACACAAGTTAAGGTGTCACATCCATGAAACCTACACCACTAACCAGCATCAGTACTACAACTTCACTCTCAAAATTAATAAATTCTGGGACAAGCAGAAACTGTATTTTTAGCGGTGCATTTTGTTGCAGGCCAGACTGCTATTAGATGCACTGTCCTAAAGAAATAATTCCTTTGTAGCACCACTTCGTCTTGGTTCAGAAGAGATGTCCTGGATATACATGATAATGTAACACATTACCACAGTTTAGCGCGTTGGGTTGTGTTTTTAAAGCGATTGTTACGTTTTTAAAGCTTTTTAATGTGACAGGTGCGATAGCCGACACCACACCTTCACCTGACGTACAATGTGACGTGTGACGCACACGTCAACAATGGGGATAGAAAATAGAAAATATTGCTCGAGGTGGTTAATGCTCCTTTCGCTGGTTGCCAACCACCATTAAATAACAACAAGAAGAAAATATTGATCTGCTTCTCTTAGTTTTGCACGTTTAAGCCGCAATTCTCAAATAAAGCTGCAAAGCAGGAGAACAACATGGCCATCAACTATTCTGTGCCACAGATCCAGTTCGCTGCAGCACAGAGTGATGATGAAACCGTTAACATGTGCAACTTAGAAGTAGTCAGAGGCAGAGATGGGCACTGTAATTTGATTACTTTTTTCAAGTAACGAGTACAGTAAGGGATTACTATTGCAAAAACGGTAATTGGATTACCGTTACTTTCCGTAGGAACGCTGCGTTACTGTGTTACTGCGTTACTAAAACGAGAATGTCTCACGACAGTGACATAAGCGAGTGCGCCGTTAGTGACAACAGCTGTGTGCAGATCAACATATCGATTGTGGGAGAGAGTATGAGCGTGCAGCGTTTAAAGCGTGGAAGTACTGACCTTACTTTGAGTTTGATTCCATAAAAAGTGACATAAAAACTTCTTTTTACAGCGAAAAAAAACCCCTAAACTTCCAAGCAAGCACCGAGTGCACAACGAGGTAATGGGAAACTCACAGAGAAACTCGCGGATTCTTCAACTGACCGCGGCACACCTGCACCAGGGTAAACCTCCGCCTACCCTAGTCCTGCTTTACAGGTGAAAATAGAGCAACAGCACCGCAGAGTCTTTGACTTTATTTATTTTCTGCTGTGTTTTACTTGCATCTATTTGAAAGAGTGAGTGTAAACACAAAAAATATTTTATTTTATGTGCTGGAATGTGCAGAAAATAGGTTTCAATGTTAAACTAATTTATTCAAGTCAGAATGTTGCATATAATTAAATTTTTGCTTGATGCATAAAGTTAAAAGATTAAAACTGATAAAACAAGTTAAAAAAAGAGACTTTTCCATTTGATTACATTTTGTATGATGGAGTATGTAGAAAAAGTAGAATTAGGCTGAAAGATCTATCACTCTATCACCTATTCAGGTTGTAAATTGGGTTTTTAAAAAGTAACTAAGTAACTAAGTAATTAATTACTTTTGAAAATAAGTAATCAGTAAAGTAATGGGATTACTTTTTTGGGGAAGTAATCAGTAATTAGTTACTGATTACTTTTTTCAAGTAACTTGACCAACACTGGTCAGAGGTAACTGGATGTTCAATCGGGTTAAATGCAAGGTTGATTGGATTATATCTGAAGATCATATGCTATTCGTGATAACTCTGCTAGACTCCAAATTGCTCATCCATGCGGGAGTATCTCAAAATTAAATGAAACCACTTCACACTTTTTCCCTAAAACGGACTGATTAAAGTTTGATCGGAACCAAGTGTTTTTTTCACTTATTCGAGAGAAGTCCGAAATGCGTTCCTAATACTGTTTGTTTTGACTTTTAAGCTACCCTACCCGGATATTTTCATTCAAATGCTAAGACAAAATGTCAATAGCTATGAATGTGGAGAGTCAAAAGACTAGTTTGGTAATAGTTGCCGATGGATTTATGAGAATTGATAGAAACTTGGACGTTTCCAACAGGTGAACTACCGAGGTTGCGCCCAAATGCTTAAAGCTGTTAGCTGGTCAGTGTTTTCAGGTGTGCTTGTACTACCTGTACGGTGCGGAGTGCTGACTAAGTCATGTTAAACCCATTAAAGCATCGAGCTCAAATATCTTTTCATTTTTCTGCACTGTTCTCTTGTCGGCACACATTTTCTGTTTACTGAAGCCTTTTGTGAATGATTTTGATCATGTAAAAACTGGGAATTGGTCCCTATTGACAATACTCTTATTTTTTGCCATTTAGGAAAGGTAATTGGTCACTGAACTTTTACAACTATGTGTATTTCTAAATTTTGTGGCTTCAGTGCACGCAAATTTATATTGTTCAGTTTGCATGTTAAAAGCCTGCCAAGCACCCCAAGGCTGATTATGCTTGGTAAGAAGTCATTCATGAAATAGAGCTGATTAGACCATATTAAAATTTCTGTTTGGCACAGGAGCTTTTCGTGGACACAGGTATCCAGTCTCTGTTTTGTTAGGTCAAATTTCTGTAATTTCCTTTATAAACCAAGGTTGTTGGACATGTGTCTCAGTGAATCCAGCAAAGTAACAATATCAAATTTCACATTTCATATTACTGATCAACATAGTAGTCTAGCTAGACCAACAGCAGAAATACTGAACTCAATACTGTAAAGTTTAACAGCAGCACAAACTATAAACTCCTAAATAACCATACAGTTGATTCATCTCCGGTAATCTAACTGGGCTGACTCTTTGTTAGGTGTGTTTAATGTGCAGAATAATTCCCAATTATGTACAATTATAATATGTTAAAACGGACTTATGTACATAAGGCCATTAATAATTAACTGCACATAGCTATTTGCTTTATGACTATCAAGACAGTGTGAAGAAGTGAAGTACTGAAATTATTTTATGTTGCATAATGACAACATGTTGCCCCTATACATTTAAGGACAAAGTTCAATGACCGCCACCTGCTGGATGGTGAGTGCAGAGGGGCGTGTAATTGTTGAGCTGGACAAAGAGAACATCTTTGCTGATGCAATGTCAGTCTTCTTTGGTTCATTTTATGTATTGAACCTGGAATAGCATGTGCAAGGTTTTTTGTAAGGATAAACCCTGATGAAGCGCCTTGAGGCGACTTTTGTTGTGATTTGGCGCTATATAAATAAAATAGAATTGAATTTAATTGAATTGAAGAGGGAACAAAATGTACCTCCAAGGTTGGGACAAGCAGAAGGACTGAAGCGAAAGGTTGTTCACATTAACCCTCATGTCACAACTTTCCTCCAGCGGCTTACTGAATTTGAGTGGAGAACTTCAAATTAGGTAAGTGTTTTGGCCATTTTTAGTGAATTTCTTGTATAATTTAAGTATCCAATGTGTTGTTACCTGTGTCTCCACAGATGATCCATGGCCCATGCTTTCTGGACATTTACACAAGACGAACAACAATGAAGACAAGCTCTCTTGCCATCTTGCAAGACGCTGTCTCTGTCCAATAGGTTTTTTGAGTGCAACAGTTTTGATTTTTTTCCCTTCTTTTACCCGTTTGTTAAAAATTATTTCAGCTACTTACACTTTAATTGTCACATGTATTGGCTCACCCTACAAATCAATGAACTCATTCCACAAAGCAAGATCAGGGTTCAGTGCAGGTCAGTCAAGTTCCTTCACACCACACACGCTCATCCATGTCCTTGTGGACCCTGTTTTGTGCATTGATTTGGTAGTGTGAGCCAGTATTTTGGACAAAGTGTATATAAAGGCAGAAGTGTGGGGCTTGATATTATATTCATTACAATTCAGTTTATTTGTATGGTGCCAACAAAATGAATGCCAAGGCACTTCACATTGTAGGTTTAAGACCCTACAAAATATAACTAAGAAAACCCAACACTTGAGCATATGTTGTCTGCCATGATATGGATATGACATAATATCGTTATTGTTTGTACAACCATCTGAGAAAATAATGGATTACATGGTTTAGTAAAAACAAATGCTTCCTCAATGAAAATATGTTTTCAGTTCTTTTCAGTTTTTGATTTTGGAAATGTGTATTTCAGCAGGGAAAAATCAGAATTGAAATAAAGTGGTGTAAAGCACATGAATTATATTTTGTTTGTGAGTGTCTATGTATCTATCCATCCATCCATCCAATTTTTTTGGAACCCTCCAGTCTCTTACAGTATGTTACTGTTAACTGAAATTACGGTAAATTGCGACCTGTTAAACAGCAAACGACCGCCTGTTGGGACACGGTATCCTCTAGCAGAGATGAATATTTTTGGTACTGATGATGCGTGATAACGGTAAGTTACTGGTTAATATATTGCAGTTTATTACCTTGCAGCGGGCTTACAGTGACATACCGTGAATAAACGGTAGTATACCAATTTCTTAATCACAGTATGATGTTACTTTGTTGACGTAATTTACGACATAACGACATAACGGTATCTCACTGGCGTCACTGTCGCCAGTGAGATACCGTAAAAAAAGGCTACAGGTGCGTTACCATAATTTGTCCAAGAGTATTATACCACACCAGCAAAAAGCGGTATCATCCTGCAGAACGGTAAGCTACCGTAACACGGCGTCATGGTATGACGCTGGCAACAGTGACGCCAGTATGTTACCGTAAAGTGGCAATGAAAAGCCTAACAGTGTGTCATATTTTAGTTCTATATCAAATTAAAAAAATAAAGAAAAACATATAGATGTGGATATTTAGTGCAAATGCACATAAAGTATGTGTGCAAAATGATCAAAAAAGTTTGTAATTCAATCCATAAAATGCACAATACCTTTTTTAAATTTGGCTGATTTCTGTTTCAAGTTAATCTCTCTGTGGACCTCTACAGCACTACCACCACACCTGCTTTATTCGGATCCCTGGAAACATTTTCTTTCTTTTTTTTATGACTAGTTTCACAAACACTTTTGCAATTTCAGCCATCATGTTAAGGATCATCACTGATGTCGAGAGCTTGGTCACCATGTGTGGGCCAGAGGGCAAATAACAGTCTTCTGTGGAAGAGCCCAAAGGCAACATCAGGTAAGCAGGATTCATGTTATTTTCTGTAACATTCACAGGGCTATACAACATGTGTGTGTGTGAGAGGAAACTTAGCGCAAACAACCTGAATTGTGACATGAGACCTCATGTCTTTGTAGCTCACCACGCACTGAAAATACAGGAGGTTTTTTGCTATTTTTTTCTGTAAAACACAAGGAGAACCTCATATGCACAAAGACCAAAATCTGCATGCAAATGATTGAGTGCAGAGAAGATGAGAGAGAGAGGAGTCTGGTGTTACACGACAATACATGCAGCACCTTTTTTGCCCAAAGCTCAACATTTAGCCACTGAGATCGCATTATCTAGCATCTAACAATATTACCTGCACACACAATTTACAATCCCTTTGCACCAACTTGGATTGAATTATTCTTCTATTATTCATTTCAGCCTATTTCCTGGGTGCACTATTGTGTTTGTGGCTGTTTTCAGGCAAACATAAAAACAAACATCTTAGAAAATCGAAGTTTTTTCTTTTCAAAGTTCTTAAAAATGAGGCAGACCTGAGTTTTTATTTCCCTATTGTTGTTAGGATGCCTGGGTCGTTGACCCAGGGTTTTTGAGTTTATTATATTATTTATAATTTCTAGTCTTTGGGTTTTTGTTAGAGTCATGTCTTATGGTTTGTTTTAATGTGTAATCCTTAGTTGCTGTCTCCCCTGTCCACTATATCCCCGTTTCCAGTCAGTGTCTGTGTCTGCCCTGGTCCCACGTCTCTGTTCCCTCTGTTGTAGTGCCTGCATGTGAGTCTGTGTCTTTGTTCAGTCTGTGTTATGTGTTTCCTGTTTTACTTTGAAGGTCTCTGTCTTATCTCAGTGTGTTCAGGTTACGCTTCCTTGTCTCGTCAGTTCTGATATGCCCCAGCTGTGTTTCCCTCCTGTTGTCCATTCCCTGATTGCTCCCTCTATGTATTTAAGCCCTGTGTTTCAGTTTGTCATTGTTGCGATCTACCCTTATTTTGCTGTGTGTTCTGTCTGTGTAAAGTTTACCTTGGAGTCTCAGTTTTGTTACTTTTTGGAGTTCAGCATTAAAGCTGTATTTAAGTTCACCTTTGATTTCTGTGAGTCTGCATTTTGGGTCCTTCATATCACCACCCCTGCGTGCACACAGCCTTCACATAACAATTGTAGATATATAAATTTATATTACATTATGACCTCAGCCTTTATGACCCTAAACTTCAATAAGTAGTAAAGGCAGAATGATTTGCAGCATTTTAGCTTTCACTTCTAGTTGCAGGATCTCTAACATTAGAATCATAAACTGTGCCTCATATAGGTTTTATTTTGGTACTTTACACGTCACACAGTTTCAAACATTGCTTATATGGCAAAGTTCCTCTTTTCTGTGTCTTATCTATTAATATGCCTGTGCACTAAAACTTCCTGTTTTTCAGTCTGGCTGAGCACTTTGTGAGTCAAAAGTGGCCTTGCTCTACAAGCCTTCATTATTAAAGTACATAAAACAATATAATAGGAAAATAAGGATACTAAGGATATTGATTTCATGACACTCTTCAACAATGAGACCTCTGGCCATGGTCCACTAATATGGTGTTTATAACACCACCCAGTTCTCCTGCTTTTTTTGCGATTGTCCAGTAAAAGTGTTGAATTATCATACTATTACAAAAGACATACATATGAAATTAATGCATATTGAATAGAATTTAAATGTTATTATAAAAAGCAAAACTTCTTGCTTTGATCATGCCTCCAGTACACAATTAGTAAAAAAAACATACATAGATAATTGAAATGGAAAACAGTAACACAATTTGTTATATGTATAAAAAGATAACATATTTGTCAAAAATTATTTCAACACTGAGCATTTTCAAAAATATGCTGTAAAATTTTACGTCAGTAATGCAGCACTCACTATACAACAAAAAGATCAAAGAAACAGTGCAGTTACGCCAAAAAATTATCAGACAAATATAAAAAACAAAGAAATAGTGTCGAAAAGTAAAAATTCTTAAAAAAAAGACTTGATTTTAGATATATACATTTACATTGTAACACATAGACAGTAAAGTTTTTGTACTTTTTCAGAAAATTAAAATTTAAACCTTTGACTTAAACATAAAATCCAACTTCAGATATTGATTTTTAAAATCTTATAAGAATTCAGAATTCTTGCCTATTGACACAACTCTTGTTTGTTTTCTATCAGCACTCTTCCAACTGTCTGAAACTCAAACGCATACCAGTTCAGCACATTGCCTGCTGTGAAGCTCAGATTATTCGAGTAGTTCTGGATCTCACAGGAGGAAAGGGTGCGGTCCCACATGTGGACATCGGATATCATGCCAACAAAGGACTGATTGATGTCAAATCCCCCACCATGGGTATCCTGTTCCTGAGAAATGGCAAAGACTTTAATTAGAAGATGTATTGTTATATTTTGATATACCTAACTGTATGGTCTCAAGCAAAATCATCTACAGTTAGACATCAGTCAAGCTGTAATCACTGGCTAAAAACAGTTTGGTGATATCACTGACACATCTTTAAATTGTATGATCTAATAAACTTTGAGTATTTCATTTATGTGTTTTAGTATTCAAATGTATAATTTCTTCTAGCCCCAGAGTATATTATACATATATTGGATGTAACATGTAGCCCACAAAACATACTCTAAATATAAACGCTCTTATGCCGCAATGAACCACATGTCCATGAACATGAACAAATGGATCAAATTTTGAATTTGTATTATATTTGTCAGTGTCTGTTTGTTTGAAGATAAAGTAAAAGCTTTCTATGTGTGGTGCTTTGTAAAGGTACCTGTCCTAAGACAATGATAATGGGTCCATTGATGTTGGATCCAGAGCTGGTGAATTTTCTACTTGAGGGGACTCCATCGACCCACAGCTGCACGAGTCCAGAGGTAGCGTTCCAAGTGGAACAAATAGAATGCCATGTGTTCAACTTGTAGGCAATCCCTTCAACTGTATTCAACTTGCCCCTGGCCCACAGTTCAAATAAGCCATTTGCAGCTTTCTTGAATATCAGGAAGCTATTGTCAGCAGAGGGTGTAGCCAGAGAGAACAAGGAATGGTCTCTATTGAGGTCAGTAAAGGACCTAAAAGCAGTGAAAAATGGATTTAATAGTCTGATATGCGGTAGTTACATGTTTCTTTATTTAATTCAGTTTGTTTAATTAAAAATACCTGAAACACACGGTTACAGCCTTCAGATCTTGTCTTGATGTAGTCACCCTCACATGAGCTGTATTGGTTTGTTGTGGGAAGGTGAATATTTTATTTGCCAGATCTTTAAAAAAATAGAGAAACATATGAATAATGCAAATAGAAAAGGAAGTAATAAGCAGCATACTATAATAAAAATGAATTAATAAAAGAATATTTGAGAAAATCTAAAATCAAAACAGAAGAATGATTTTTGTTGAAGCTGTTTGTCTTTACGGCAAAGTTTGCCCTCCACAGAGCAACAGCACTAGTGCAGCTAATGCTTCACAATACAACAACACTTCACATTCACATTAAATATTAACTATAGGAATTCTGTTCCTGAGAAATGGCCGAGAGATGAATTAGCAGGTGTATTTCACTCTTATGTTTTTATGACAGATGACAAAAAGTCTAATAGAAGAATAATGAGCTTTTTTTGGAAAACATATTGCAGACATGCAATGATTTATGCAATATGATTTTTCATTTATGCAATATTTTATCATTACCAATGTGCATTCAAATGAAATGTATATAAATTTAATTGGTAGTGAAAATGTTAAATGCAACCTTTAAAAGCTCGAATTTTCCCTCCATAATACCTGCCCATATCTGTGTGCCCTGAAACATTCTAGCTGGAAACTCAGATCACTGCATATTAATATTTGCCATTGTTTGATTATTTCTGACATATTTGGAATTAATCCCTGCCTCTAACACTAAGTATCAAATGAATTTTAATTTTTTTTTTTTACAATAATAGGTATAGAATTTGAAAGGAAAGAAAATTGGTTTAGCCATAAGTTTTGCCAAGTGAACGTAAGGTGTGGTGTTTAAACATATTCTGTCTCTTGTCATCGTAAGCTGTGTAGCAGGCAGTCTATGGACCCAAATGCAGGACTGAGATGCAGTATTAAACCCGAAGGCGGCAGTTTTTATTCACTGGCAGAAAAGGAACTGAGAAACACAATACTTGAGCACTAGAAAATAAAACCAAAACTCAAACTAGGAAGGATGATCTAAACTGGGAGTTCATGACGAGACCAAGGGAAGCGAAACTAGAAACTCTAACATGAAATAGGACTTTCAAAGTAAAACAGGAAGCACACGACAGGCACAGACTTGACACTGAGCTAAACCTACACTGAACACGAGGACACAGGAACAAAAATTTACAGAACATAGAAGAACTTGAGTGCTAGAAATACAAAACTAGAAGTCATAAGCCACCATAATGAAATCCAAGACCAAAAATAATAATACAAAAAACTGAAACACCAGGTCACCGACCCAGGACCGTGACATCTATTCCTGCTTTCCTTTTGAATAAGGATGAAGGAGTATATATCTAAAATGGTAAACATGGACACTTCTAATGTTAGTATTTATCAACACAGTAGGCTACACACTCTAAGTCTAATACACCTTCATTGTTATTAATTTTGGTTGCATATGTTAAATACTTGATAATTAAGATAAAAAAAAAATAGAAGGTACTTTGAGGGATTGCAGTGCACGATGTCAGCATCACCAGTAGAAGCACCAGCAGCATCTACAAAGACATGCAAACATACCAATTCACATTGTTTATTGGTACTGGTGATACAAACAAATCTGATGTCACTTTCATCATCCGCACCACAATACACGTAAAAGGGTTTCTGCACATGCAATACATTTTGTTTCAATATGAAAATCATATCTTACCTTGGATACAGTGTCAGGATAGAGCCTTCTATACTCTGGGTCCTTTTGTGAATGGTTTGTTTTTTAACAGTGCAGAATGGTTCCTTTTATACCATGGCTGCTGCTGTAAATGGTTAATTTATTATGGCAGTCATTGTTTCTGTAAATTTCCATGTTCCTACTTCCCGCACGTGTGTTTACAACTTATGGGATTAGATCCGAGGAATCTGAAAACTTCCCCTTCACGCCTATAGCGAAGTTTGAATCAACAGTCACTAACATTCATGTCTTTGGGTTATAGAAATAAGTTAGAGTATGCGGAGTAGAGTCTGTTTTGACAATCTTGTCAATTATAAGTGACACAAAAGTGTGCATTTCATTCTTACAAATGAAACAGAGAAGAAAAAGGGGTACGTATCAATACATTACACACAAAGCCCAGCTTTGAAAACTCCAAACTATGTAATAAAAAATGCAATATACGCTTTAAAACCATTTTTATTGTGTAACATATTAATAGTATAGATTGGAAAAATTCTTTACATTGGGCATAAAATTGGTATTAACAGTATTAACAGTAATGGTATTGCTTGTCTTCTATCAACACTCTTCCTGTTATCTGAAAATCCAGAGCATTCCAGTTCAGCACATTCCCCAGATTGAAGCTCAGCTCATCTGAGTATTTTTGGATCTCACAGGAAGGCATGGTGTAGTCCCACATGTGGACATCAGATATCATGCCAATAAAAGACTGATTAATATCAAATTCTCCACCATAGGAATCCTGTTCCTGAGAAATGGCAAAGAGTTGAATTAACAGTTATATTGCACTGTTTCTGACTGACACAATGTCACAAATAAGGAGAATGAGAATATTTGGAAAACATAAATAAATAAATGCTGTGAAATTTCGAAACATTTTAATTATATAACGTAATAATAGTATTGTTTGTCCAAGGTACAGTGGCTTGGCTTGTAAACTTTTCCACATTTTGTCACATTGTCACTCTATTTAGTCATTAGCACTCATCAGGCAATGTCTATGGGCAACTGACTGCACTCAGACCAAAGGGGGCTGAATAATTACGTGACAAACACGTGTGAGCTGTGTTTGTCGTTTGGAATCATGTATGATTTTCGTTCCACTTCTCACATGTACACCACTTTGTGTTGGTCTTTCACGTGGAATTCCAATAAAATTGATTCATGTTTGTGGCTGTAATGTGACAACATGTGGGAAAGTTCAAGGGGGCCGAATACTTTTGCAAGCCACTGTAAGTCGTCTGAGTCACCTTAGCATAGTACATAAAATGGAAATGGGGAAATCTAAAGCAATGCTGATCCCAAAAATACTAAAACCAAACCAGGAAAAATGCTTCACTGGAAGTTTGGAGCTGCACTCCTTATGGATATCAGCACAGGTTCCAGACAAGTATTGTCAGGTCTTATACTCTTTTTGTTAAATATAAAATTGTGGTTTTCACTTTAATTCTTGTCTTTAATATAAAGTGAACTTGAAGCACTAGTATGTTGGTTACAGATCCAGAGCTTCAGCCTGTTCTGTTTCCCCATCGCTCTGTGCTAAGCTAACATAATTAACCTCTCAGACCAAATCACTGTACTTTATCTAATATAGCAACTGTACACCAGTCACAGTGAGTTTGAACTGTACCTGTCCTAAAACAATAGACATGGGTTCACTGATGTTGAATCCAGAGCTGACGAATTTCCTGCTGGAAGGCTTTCCATTTACCCACAGCTGAATTATTCCAGAGGTAGCATCCCAAGTGGAACAAATCGCATTCCACGTGTTCAGCTTGTAGTCTTGCAATGCAAATTCAGCATTTTTGTCCCTGACCCACAGATCAAACAAATCACTTGCATCTAGTTTGAATATCAGAAAGTCATTGGAAGCAAGCGATGTTGCCAAAGAGAAAATAGGGTGGCCTCTTCTGAGGTCTGTAAAGGATCTGTAAGCAATGACAAGACACTGACATACATGATGATGCTTATGATTATGATGATGATGATGATTATTATTACCATTTGATTTTGCATATTCAACATTACCTGAGACAGACAGTTACAGCACTTAAATCTTGTTTTGTTGTTAACAGCTTCGTGTGAGCTGTGTTTGTCGCTTCTGGGAAGGTCAACATTTTACTTTCCAGGTCTTAAAGGAATTAGAGAAATAAATTAATAAAATGATCAGTAACTTTCCGTGATGCTGATAACCAGACCAGATTTCTCACACCTACAGGGAGTGCAGAATTATTAGGCAAGTTGTATTTTTGAGGAATAATTTTATTATTGAACAACAACCATGTTCTCAATGAACCCAAAAAACTCATTAATATCAAAGCTGAATGTTTCTGGAAGTAGTTTTTAGTTTGTTTTTAGTTTTAGCTATTTTAGGGGGATATCTGTGTGTGCAGGTGACTATTACTGTGCGTAATTATTAGGCAACTTAACAAAAAACAAATATATACCCATTTCAATTATTTATTTTTACCAGTGAAACCAATATAACATCTCCACATTCACAAATACACATTTCTGACATTCAAAAACAAAACAAAAACAAATCAGCGACCAATATAGCCACCTTTCTTTGCAAGGACACTCAAAAGCCTGCCATCCATGGATTCTGTCAGTGTTTTGATCTGTTCACCATCAGCATTGCGTGCAGCAGCAACCACAGCCTCCCAGACACTGTTCAGAGAGGTGTACTGTTTTCCCTCCTTGTAAATCTCACATTTGATGATGGACCACAGGTTCTCAATGGGGTTCAGATCAGGTGAACAAGGAGGCCATGTCATTAGTTTTTCTTCTTTTATACCCTTTCTTGCCAGCCACGCTGTGGAGTACTTGGACGCGTGTGATGGAGCATTGTCCTGCATGAAAATCATGTTTTTCTTCTCCTGGAAGAGGCAATAATTGGTTTTAACTTTGTGTTTTTGTGTCTTTTCTTTGCTGTCCCTATGCCTTGTTTGCTAATGTTTGCTTTGCTACTGCAGTTTACAGTTGTGCTGTATATGTCTGTACCCCCCCCCCCCCCAACCCCGTTTTAAATCAATAAAATGTTGATCACAAAAAAGAAAATCATGTTTTTCTTGAAGGATGCAGACTTCTTCCTGTACCACTGCTTGACTCCATCCTCAACCCGAAAAGGCCCCACAAGCTCATCTTTGATGATACCAGCCCAAACCAGTACTCCACCTCCACCTTGCTGGCGTCTGAGTCGGACTGGAGCTGTCTGCCCTTTACCAATCCAGCCACGGGCCCACCCATCTGGCCCATCAAGACTCACTCTCATTACATCAGTCCATAAAACCTTAGAAAAACCAGTCTTGAGATATTTCTTGGCCCAGTCTTGGCGTTTCAGCTTGTGTGTCTTGTTCAGTGGTGGTCGTCTTTCAGCCTTTCTTACCTTGGCCATGTCTCTGAGTATTGCACACCTTGTGCTTTTGGGCACTCCAGTGATGTTGCAGCTCTGAAATATGGCCAAACTGGTGGCAAGTGGCATCTTGGCAGCTGCACGCTTGACTTTTCTCAGTTCATGGGCAGTTATTTTGCGCCTTGGTTTTTCCACACGCTTTTTGCGACCCTGTTGACTATTTTGAATGAAACGCTTGATTGTTCGATGATCACGCTTCAGAAGCTTTGCAATTTTGAGACTGCTGCATCCCTCTGCAAGATATCTCACTATTTTTGACTTTTCTGAGCCTGTCAAGTCCTTCTTTTGACCCATTTTGCCAAAGGAAAGGACGTTGCCTAATATTTATGCACACCTGATATAGGGTGTTGATGTCATTAGACCACACCCCTTCTCATTACAGAGATGCACATCACCTAATATGCTTAATTGGTAGTAGGCTTTCGAGCCTATACAGCTTGGAGTAAGAAAACATGCATGAAGAGGATGATGTGGACAAAATACTCATTTGCCTAATAATTCTGCACTCCCTGTAGTGTTTAATGACTTAATACATAAATTTACTTTGAGGAGTGGCAGCACATGTTGTCAGCGTCACCAGTAAAAGCAGCAGTGCCATCTGATACAAAGAAAATACAATAATTCAAAACAAACATTGCTCAAATGTTCACCTTTCAACTTTAGTATGGAAATAAGGTGTCTGTCACTTAAGGCAACCTGCTACAATATATAATGCAGGCAGAAAAATTTTAAAACTTTTGTGTGGAAAGCATTAATTTAATTTGCCATGTGTATCATGTCTTACCTTGAATTCAGTCTCAGGAGGTTGTGTTGCATGAGGCCAGCGAGGGAGTGAGTTTTATTGTGGCAGTGTTTGTTAGTGAAAATAGGTCTTCTTCATTGAGGTCATTGACTCTGGGTTTGTCCTACCCTTAGATCAAGAACACAGCACATTTTGTAATATTACCTCTGTAAACAACCTCTGGATTTTAAATCAAACAATCAACATGACTGGAGTACAGACTTTGATACAAGGGTTTTTTCCAAAGTGTTGCATTAACTTTGTAGGAATTTTAACCATTCTGATTAATTGACCCCCAATTTCACCTACTTTATAATTGCTTCCTTTAAGGCCTCAAGTCAAGTTTATTTATAGAGCACATTTAAAAACAACCAAGGCTGACCAAAGTGCTGTACAGTAAATACAGATAAAAATACAATAGAACACAATTTCGTAATAACACCTCGCTGATAAAAATAAAATAAAAATATATAAAACAAATAAATTAAACCTTTCTAAAAGCCAATGAAAAGAGGTGAGTTTTAAGAGCTCAAACTCTTACAGTGAATTATAAAAAGAGAACGCGTCTCAGAAAGAGCTTTAGCACAATTAAGCAAACGTATAATTATCCATCCATCCATCCATCCTCATCCGCTTTGTCCGGGGCCGGGTCGCGGGGGCAGCAGCCTAAGCAAAGAGGCCCAGACCTCCCTCTCCCCAGCCACCTCCTCCAGCTTATCCGGGGGAATACCAAGGCGTTCCCAGGCCAGCCGAGAGATATAATCTCTCCAGCGTGTCCTGGGTCTGCCCCGGGGCCTCCTCCCGGTGGGACATGCCTGGAACACCTCACCCAGGAGGCGCCCAGGGGGCATCCTTGTCAGATGCCCGAACCACCTCAGCTGGCTCCTTTCAATGTGGAGCAGCAGCTGCTCTACTCTGAGCCCCTCCCGGATGGCCGAACTTCTCACCCTATCTCTAAGGGAGAGGCCAGCCACCCTTCGGAGGAAGCTCATTTCTGCAGCTTGTATCCGCGATCTCGTTCTTTCGGTCACTACCCACAGCTCGTGGCCATAGGTGAGGGTAGGGACGTAGATCGACCGGTAAATTGAGAGCTTCGCTTTTACACTCAGCTCCCTCTTCACCACGACGGACCGGTGCAGCGTCCGCATTACTGCAGCTGCAGCCCAGTAATGCGGACGTATAATTAATTCTAGTCAATTCTCTAAAATCCTATCAAACACTGGTTAAAAAAAGAATTAAGTATTGTACTTGTACTTGTTTTGTTACTACTGGGGAGGCCTGGGCAGGAGATCCCCGGACCAGCATCAAAACCAGTAATTTAATGTTCTCATTAGGCTGAAAGTCTCAAAATTTCTCAACCAATTTTAAATGGAAGAACAACTTGCTACCACAGAACAGCAGGCCCGTAACACTTAATAGACATTTTGATATACCATGTCATTTACTCATTGAATACTATATAGTTGCATTTTTGTGAAGGAAAAAAAAGGTGTTAAATGTAAAATCCATCAGTTTACTGCACTCGGTGACCTATTGCGCTCGACTGCACTAGGATTTATGAAAGCAATAGTAAAAATAATGTATTACGATGTCATTCTAACATCTGAAACATGTGGGTCACATTTTCAAGTCTCTGAAAGGATGCTTCACATGACATTGTGTATTTACTGCTCTAATTATAATGGCTGAGAAGAGGTCTCTTCTCCAATGAAAAGTGAATTCCATAGTCCTCTTTCTATGCTACCATAAAGCTTGGGAGTCTGAGTTAGTCAGATTAAATTGATATTTTCGAAAGTTCTTTTCCCTCCTTTGTATGACCATAGACAGTGAGTCCAGTAACACAGAGGCATTTTGTACAAAAGTGCACCATTGAAAGATCCTGTTATTTTGTCTAACTGAGATCTCTTTATGGTCACTATGGGCAAGAGGAAGCAGTTGTAGTAGCAATATTACTTTAAAACAATATTACTTTAAAACAATATTACTTTAAAACAATATTACTTTAGAGCATTGAAATGAGCATTATCTACCCTGTGAAACAAAAGTAGTTCAGTGTACTTTTGCTTTAGTGAGGACTTGGCCGTCATTTTTTTCCCTCCTTTCTAGACACACAAATGAGTTGTGTTGTTGTCATATCTCAGTCTAAAACAGTCTATAGAAGTATATGATAGAATATAATAGTTAGATGCATGTCTTCTCTGAAACATTAAACATTTTAAAAGCTGCTCTACCAAAAATATGAACTTCGTCCTTGTGAGCTGCCAAAATTCCCGCTAATCCACTCTGATATTTATGTTTGCCAAAGCTTCATTATCTCTGACATGCCTTTGGACATTGGACTTGTTTACTTAGCCTGGTGAACTCCTTGTTAGTGCACAACAAGTCAGTGAATTTATGGAGCAGCCAAAAGTCAAAATACAGTCTATAAGACAATAGATATACAATTATGGACAACCTGTATAATTTATCTATTGCTGTTACTGTAGGAGGCATGGGTTTAAGATCTAGTAATGTTAGTTTCATCCTTAAATCAAACCACTAAGCGATAACACGCATTAAAACTTAACATATCTAAATCATGCACACAATTTTCATCAGCATGAATTTTCTTTGAGTTTCATTTTAATATTTATCTTCTGTACTTTTAGGACTGGCAGCAATGATGCCAGCATCAACAATAGAAGCCACAGTGCCATCTAATACAAAGACACTACTCATATTACAACTCAAACATTGCTTAGATTTTTAATATTTGACTTAGAAATAAGTTTTCTGTAGCTCAGGGCATCCTGCGACAATGTATAATACAATATTATATATTATATAAAATTGTATTATCTATATGAGTAGTTTCATGGCCAAATCAGATCTGTTTATTCAATATTTCATGTCAGATTTAGCAGATAAAAGATCTGGAGATAATTCAAAGTGTTAAACTTGTAATTTGGTAGCTTTTTCTTGCATCTTATGACCATCATCAGGGTGAAAAATAAAATAAACCTGCTGCACACTAAATGCCTAAAGGCCTGGAAGACCATTGTTAAGAAACTACAATCTCAATGAAGCAGATATATTATTTTTAAAGTCTGCAATCAAGCTAAACCTTCCTGAGCGTAAATGTAGAGAGTTTACAAAGTGCTAACAACTGGTTACACTTGGAACAAAAATGGCTGAGTAGACTTTGCCAGAAAATATGTAAAAGAGCATGCACAGGAAACAAATCTTTGGACAGATTAAACCAAATTTAACTTGACTTAATTAGTTTTTCAGTTTCCAAAGACAAAACTGACGGCTGAAAAACCCACAAACAAGCAGCAAGTGAATGTGGCTGCTATAAAGGCCTTGGAGAGCATCTAAAGCCAGGAAACACACATCGGATGATGTTCATGGGTTCTGGATTCCAGACAGTAAAGAATTTTCATCCTATTGTCATATTAAAACAATCCTTATATTAGTTTGATAAACTTCCTTTGAGCCTCTGAAAGTGGGAGAGTGTAAATAAAGCTGTAAGTCCTACTTTGGTCACCAGTTGCATTACAGTTTGGTCCAAACTAAAATATCTTACGCACTTTATAGCATTATTGTGTCCTATTTAATTCCAGCCAGTGCTAAGTTACATGTAAGAAATGCAAATTTACTGTTGAATTTATTTATTTATTTATTTTTTAGTGGAAATGCAGAAGGTCACTAACACTAAGAATCGGGCCTTCAAGAGGTTCTCTTTAGTTCCCAACAACAATATCAAAAATAGAGGCGATTGGTGAGATGTTTTTCTACCAGAGCTGATATTCTGCAGTCATTTACAGATCAAGTCTCTGTACTTTCACTTTGATTTTGGACGCATGAAAGGCAGAAGTAGTTTTATTGACTTTTATTGACAGTTAGTATTTGTTTGGCTGAAGAACGACCTGCACGGCAATCAAAAGTCCACGTGAGTGCACGTTTCCCCCCATTTTATTAGCAAAGCACTTGTTTGCTCCTGCATGTGCTCCTTGGACTTGTTTACTTACACTCATTGATCATTTGAACATTTGAACTGAACATAGCAGCACAATTTTCATGGCAATGCCATTTCTGTATTGTAAATACATGAAGATTTAATAGATGTGTGCGTTAAACAGCTCTATGGTAATCTAAAAACACTTTTATGTGTTTTGTCATGTTTGATCTAAACAAATAAAACAAACACAGCTATCAGTGTTCTTACACAGTGTGTGTTCATCTGTGAGTTTCACGGATTGCACCACTGTGGGGCATCTGTCAAAAAGGAACTACTCACATAAACAATAAAAATCCCAGAGTCTTCTGTGTATATGGTATAGGTCCATTTAATCATAAAATTACACAAATAGTACTCGAACGATCTGATTATTTAAAAAAAAAAAAGCCAAAACAAGGAAAAAAACTGCATTTATCAGTTTTGGCCAGTAGAGGGCGACATCTAAAACACCGCCTTTTAGATTAAGTTGAAATACTTAAGTAGAGATGCAGAGTTTTCAGATTTAATGGAGAAGTTTGGACTTCTCTGTCGATTGCACTTTGTGACACAGTGCTGATGGTGATATTTTGGCAAAAAAAAGCTTCTTCTTCTTTTCTTTTTTTTTTTTAATACATTTTATTGTCATGCACTGACTAGAAAAACATTTATAGCACAAGTTGATGAATTGTCAATTTATTGTTCACTTTACAATAAATTTACAATTAGAAATTCGTAAAATTATTTTTTATTTTTTATATTTATGCTCACCAGTTTTTGTTCTCAATGTTGTTCATGAATTAACCAACATGTAACGTAATCACAGCGACCAGTGTAACGCTTTCATATGATTATCGTAAAAGGGTTTAAAAAAAATCATCAAATATTCTTTATGATGGACATAAAAACAAAGTAGTTTTTTTGACCAGATTTTTGACTTTGTAATTTTCTGATTAGTGACACGTCATGAGTTTATTTTCTATCAGTACTCTATCTATGATCTCAAATTCCAGTGCGCTCCAGTTCAACACATTCCCTGGCGTGAAGTTTAGTTCATCCACATAGTTTTGAATTTCACAGGAGGAAAGGATGTGATCCCACAAGTGGACGTCAGACATCATGCCAACGAAAGACTGCTTAATGTCAAATCCGCCACCGTGGGAATCTTGCTCCTGTAAAGAATGCAGTGTTTGAGATACAATAGATTAAAACTACATTGTATATTATAGTACATATAGTACATTATTAGTATATACAGCGTCTGACTGAATCTAAATAAGTATTTATAATTTATCAATAAAACATGTACCTGTCCTAAAATTATTATAACAGGTCCTACGATGTTTGTTCCAGTGTTGACAAATTTCCTAATCGAAGGTAGCCCATTAAACCAAATCTGCACCAGTCCAGACTCAGAGTCCCACGTGGTGCAGATAGAGTGCCACATGTTTGGCTTGTAGTCTCGTCCTCCAAATTCAGCTTTCCTGTCCTTGATATGGGGCTCAATCTCTTTATTTGTACCATCCCAGAAGATCAGGAAGTTATTGGAATGAACAGGTGTAGCCAGAGAGAACAAAACGTGGTCTCTTTTAAGGTCTGTAAATGATCTGTAGGCATGGCAAAGGATGACTTATTTCACAATCAGAGATACAGTTGCTTCTTATAGGAAATGCATACATATTCATTGCTACCTGTGACAGAGTGTTAAAGAACTGAAATCCAATCTCGACGCATTCAGCCTCACATAAGCTCTGTTGGATTCCAGTGGGAAAGTGAACATTTTACCAGACAAATCTGAGAAGAGAGAAAGAGGAAGACACTTTTCAAGTGGTTTTGCTTTTTTTACGAAAAAGGAAAATGCAGGAAATTATGAACACAGAGAAGCATGTGCGCGGGGTCCCGCCAACACTCAGATTTAATAAGAAATTAATAAGATTAATAAGAAAACTTAAAAGAAGGAAATACAATTTTTTTTCAATGAGTCAAATTCACATGAAGCCAGAAAGAAACAACATTAAAAATACAAATTTTAAATGTATGTAAATCCTTTTTGTTTCTCAGTCTTGTTACAAAGATTGGCTAGAAATTTTAATAACGTCATTAAAAAACAAAGTATCATTAAAAGTGAATAACAAAATACATGAACATCGTAGAAATCTGCTGTTGTATTCACTTTGTTCAGAAAAAACCAAAATACCTTGAGGTCTTGCAGCACATGCTGTCAGCATCACCAGTACAGGGAACAGCTTCATCTAATACAAGCACAAATTATACTTAATTATATAAATGGAGTTTTTTCGAATTATTCTCAAGACTAGTGACACCAGTTTACTGCTTGCTTTGGATTCCTACAATAAACAATAGAGGCGTAAATTATCTACTTCACCTGTATTGCTCGTTGTAAAAACAAAATGAAGTTTTGTATATAACAGAATGAAGGTTACGTTCTTACACATGCCAGTTTTGAATGTCTCAACTTACCTTGAAATCTGTGTCTGGTACTGTCTGTGCAGCAGTTGTGAATGCTGTGAAAGTTTGAGTTTTATATACTTCTTCCCCATTTCTGGCGGTTTGTCTGTGTCAGTGTGTTCACTTCCTTCATCCACTTCTTCTTTTTTCCTACTTTTTTCTTTTTTGCTGTAATCTGCAGTATGATGATAATTCTACAGTGGTGAAGGTCAGTTCAGTTGAAACTTCCTTGGTTTGTACTACTACTCAACTAAACCATGAACTGATAAACGGGAGACTAATGAGCTCAAAACGTTTGACTAAGGGAAATAAAACAGTGAGATATGAAATTATTATGGAAAATTCTCAAAGTGATGCCTAAGAGTTGTAGCTGATGCTACATTGTATAGCTAACAACACAATAAAGGCCAAATTTTGGTGGCATATATATTAAAAAATCGAATGGTATCCAGGACCACAGCTATTACTTGCTTATATAAGCTACTTGTTCTTTCATCTTCCTCACTGTTTGATGGCGTGATCGTGGACAGAAGAGGGACGCCTGCTGTCGATCTCTGTCTTGCTGTTTTATAACATGTCCTTTGTTCGCATAGAGCTGTCATCGGTAAATTCAAAGTTAACGTTGTACATGATAATTAATGGTTATTCTGTATTACACTAAGGCATTCATAATGATAATAATAATGTAATGAACAATGGTACTGATAATAGTTCAGTTTTGAACATTCCAAAATATTAGACTAATGATCACGTAATTATTTCTGCTGTCATACAAAGAGTGAAAGTGACTTCTCTTGTGCATTTTAAAGTACCTTGCATTTGATAAGCTAATTTTGCGGTATAATTGCTAATGTTTAACTGCCTAAATTGATGTGTTTTAGAGGTTTTTAATTACATAGCAATAACAAATGTGGATGAGGCCAGTGCAGACACTAATGTTACCTGTCTGTAATCAGTAAAAGCAGGTCTGAGATGTGACGCTGCTCCTCAGAGCTCTTCAATGGCACGAGCAACTGATTGTGACAACAAGGAAAGGCGATGCAGGGGCCAGGGGGTGTACGGCATTGCAGAATTATAAAAACACAATTGTTGGGCATTACATGCTTTCAATTAGGAATTGATGCCATGGGACTACTTTGAAATTAAAATGTAAAATTATAAAATAGACACACGTGGGAGAAAAAACTTTCCTGCCCAAAGGGTCAGGTGCTTGAGCACCACCTGGGGTCTATCTGTGCATGTGCCTGTTCAGCACTCTTTCTAAAGTCTGTAACTCCAGTGCCCTCCAGCTGATGGTATTCCCAGGTGTGTAGCTATTTTCTTGTGGATGTCACAATAAAACAAACAAAAACACACAATCCCTCACATGGACATCACACATCAGTGCCAACAAGCACTTGCTTTATTTCTAGCATCTTGCAAAACAGAAGGTAATTGGTGTTTTGAGTATTTGCTTGGAAAGCATCATGGTCATGGTCCTGAATTTTTGACCCAGCATTTTGATTTTTATTGTGCATTTTTACCTTAAGAAGATGATTTACGTTTGAGCTTTGTGCGGTTTACTCTTGAGTCTCTAGTCTTGTTTGACATTGTTAGGTTGCTTTTGATGTTTTTTGCTTTGTCCTCATTGACTTCTGTGAAAGTCGGCCTCGTCTCCATGTTTACCTATGTTTCCCCATGTGTCCCTCTCTCCTTCTCTGTTCCTCAGCCCGGTCATATCCCACTGTCTAGTTCACATGTCTTAGTCTGGGTCTTACTGTGTGTTACTTCCTGTCTTATTTTGATAGTCTCTTGTCCTGCGTGTGTTATGTTTTGTTTTGCCTCCCCCGTGTATTTAAGTCCTCAGTTTCCTTCTGTTTCTTGTCATGTCGTCAGTCTTCATGTCAGTCTTGCCGCTGAGTTTTCTCTGCGCTGTGTGCCCTGTTTCATTTCTTGTGTCTAGCTTGAAGTTCTGTGTATGTGGTTCATGTCTTGCCACGTCAAGACGTTGTATTTTGTATTTTCATTTGTAACTCCCAGCAATAAAACTGCCTCTTAGTTTATATTTTGTCTCTGGAGTCCTTTTATTGCTTTATTAAGTGTTATCATTACCAGGAGATAGCATTCCTTGGACTGTCCTTATTAGATGGCGTTATAAGGGCACTCCTTCATATCCTAACTGGCTCAAGTTAGTTGTTATCACTTCACCCGTTTATGGATAGGGCAAAAAGTTCAACTTTGACTGACACCACCAGCAGTGGTATAGATCTTTAACTGATAAGGCCCATTTAAAAGGCAACTTTATGAGACCGGAAGGTTTTTATCTCAGTGTGATGGCTGCACTTACAGCCACACAGTGGTAATACCCACCATGTTAGTGTAGAGGCTTATAAGTAACATTGCATTCACATTTGTCTTTCTTTACATATGGGAATTAATTTACAGGACAATAAATAACTGGTTTTGGTTTAGAATTAATTCACATATCCACATAACACTGCATTCTAAAATAAGTGCGCACATTTTAGTTTACACTGTTATGTATGATTAATCTTTTGTTTTCTGAGTTACCTTAGTTGCAGCTGTTCCAGTCCCTTGATTAAGGAGCCAAGAGGTGGAAAAGGGGCGGAGCGAGCTTTAAAGGAAGACTACAAATTGGTTCATGCCATAACTCGGGACCATGGGGGGGAATTGGAGTTCATTATGCTAGGTTTAGTTAGGTTTTGTGTGTTTTATCCCTTCTCGTGTTTTTTGTGGGCTGGTCAGCCACTATTTAAGTTTCCCCTTTGTCTCGTTAAGTTAGGTCAGTTTGTTTGAGTTATCAGTAGTGCTGTCAACTTTGAGAAGAGTTCTGTTATTTTGACCTCTTTTATGGGCCCAAGATTTTGATTCTTTTTGCACGAGTTAACCAATTATGTTTTTTGGGTTAAATAAAAAATCTTTTTTTTGGACTTTAACCTGTGCCTAAGTTTCCTTCACTGCGCGTCCATCACACTCAGCAGGAGTCACAGGAATGGTGTATCCTTTACTTTGAATACATTCTTTCACATCTACGCCTGTACTTGTCATGATTAGATTTCATTTACAGCTACTAATAAAATGACGTTTACGTGTTTACGTGTTACTCACTTCAGGAAATGACTTGATGCAGCGCAACATCACGGGGCTATCTGAACTGTGACAACCCAACAATAGATTCTTTCAACAGACGACGGTGATGGAGGAGTCTTAAATTCCTCTTTCCTAGTGATGAGATCCAGCGGTGACTGGGGAGAAGGCTGGTTTTCAGGCCAAATGTTTCTGAGAGAACGCTATCTGATCAGCCAGAGGGATGAACCCTGGAGAGGGATCAGATCGAGACGACTAAACGAGACACAGCCAACTCAGCAGGGAAATCTCCCAAAGTTTGAGCTTCTGGATAGAAAGAGATATAGAAAGAGAGACAAGACAAGACAATCTTGGTCTGTTACACTGCTGTTTATTTTAAAGAGTATTTACAGTGGTTACAATTAACATAATGGGTGTTTAACAATAAAGAACAAAGGAAAAGCAGTGAGAACCAAATACGTAACTATAAATGCAATAAACATAACCCACTACACACTGCAAGTTCAGATTGATAGTTTTTTTTCTTTTTTCTTTATTTTTTATAAGGATGTCATAGAGGACACAACACAGAATCTCAGATTACATTGTGTAACACTTCTGGATGTGGAAATTATTGAGCTTCAATGGAGGCGAACACAAAGGCAAAGGAAAGCTGCTTTTACATGTACCACGTTTACAACACTGAACAGTTTTCTTGTAAACATATAATCCTGGCTCTATGACATCTATGCCTTTGCGTCTGTGTTTATAATTCATTTGTACCTGCAGTGCCATTGCCTTATGTTAGGAGTAATTTTTTGCGTTCTTGCTCGGGATCAGTTCTCTCCCAGCCCTGTCGAATCCGGGTGAGAGTGCGGTCCACGCAAGGCAGGAGGAGAAGCAGCTTGAGCACTAACACCACGGAAGGCACCACCAGACTAAGCATGTAGCCAGGGAGCATAAACCATTTGTAGGATGAAGGCTGAAGAAACTCATCCCAGCCGTACAGGTAGGTGTGAAATGTACAGAAGAACAGTGTCAGGTAGCCCAGCTTAGACTGAAAGACAGTAAAACAATGAAACAGGTTCATCATGTTACATTTCATTCACCCATTTATTTTCAGAAAGCACTGATGTTATGATGTGCAGTCAGTTTTCTTTCTGGCAGACTTGTTTGCATCTATGCATAAGGAACATGTCGTCTGTGTGTGAATGCCTCAGCTACTCAGAGGAGAGAGGTGCTGAAGGATAAATGTGAATAAAATAAAAAAAAAAGAATAAAGATAAAAGACAATTTATTTTCTTTTATATGAAGTCAAAAACTGCAGTGACAAGCTGACCTTAATAGAGACATAGCTCCATATGTGCAATGCATGCACTCTTTGACTTTGTGTACTCATATACATAAAGGTACACATACATACTTATGCACATTTAAATACATTATATACACATGAACAAAGCCTTAGGACTGAGGCCCAGGATAATATATGCCCCCAAATTACATCTGATGCATAACTTAACATTTAAATCTCTGCTCTAATTTGGGCTGGAGTAAAGGGAGGGGTGGAATAAGAATATGAGCTTGACATGACCCAGATACATTTATGAATGAGTTTGTTCCCTGTAGTGTGTCCCATTTCATTTTTGATTGGTCAGAGTGGGAACAAAGGTAAACATTATTTGTGTCTGTTTAAGTAAAGACAGAGTTAGAAAGAGAAGGAGGGAAATATAACTAACAGATTTCTGACAGTTTGTTTCCAGTGGGAACTTTAACACAGCTGCCTGGCCCATGTGTGTGTTTTCCTATCCACATTTGTACTTGCCAGTCACAGTTTGTACCTTTGCAAATTAGACACAATGTGAACAATTTACCAAACAATTTTTCTGCCAGAATCGTTCCTTGAAGGCGCAGTAGCCTCTCTGTCAATTTTCACACTAACTGCTCCTCAGCAGCTTCGAGTATAAATAGGGGCAATAGTGGAGTAGCAGTACGTGGAAAATTTCAGGGTGCACTTGAAAGCATCTCCAGCAGACATATTAGAAGTGAGTGCCAACGAGGGATATTTCATAAAAAGCATCCGTGTGTTAACTGAATCATCAATCTGGTTGTCATTTGCAGCTTTTCCTGGCCAAGTGAAGAGATGATCAGTTGAAACAAATTAAATTTACCAATGAGCTTTATTGTATTCATTTTATGAGAAATTGACAGATTAAATATCACAGAAATGCTCTTTCCTACCACTGTGTTTATTTGTTCTTTGTTTAAAAAAAAAAGTGTTTTGAAACTTCTGTTATTTTTGTTTTTATTTTTAAGCGTGATTGAGTAAACCAGAGACTAGCAAAAATACTCATTTACTGTAGATCCGGGATGTCAAACACATTTTATCTTTGTGACATCTTTAAATTATAGAAATCTATAACTTAATTAGTTTGGCTTTGTATGGATAGCCACGGGGAATCTCTTTATCATCAGGAAAATCTGTAAAACTTTTGAAAACACAGATGTAAATGTCCAAATGTTCTGTTTTCCAAAACCATCCAGTTGGTTGGTTTGGAGTCTTCACCGGGTTGATTCTGGCCCCCAGGCTTTATGTTTGACACCCCTGCTCTAGATGGAGAGCATGTTTTCCATTTTCTATCTGATATTAATTGATTCCAGTAATAAGCAAAGATGCCAACTTCTGTACAAGCACAAATCTGTTGGATGGATTGCTCGGAACATCAGTGGGCCAGCTCCAGGGAAAAATCCCACACTCTCATTCCTCCACTTGTGACTTGAAGTTTTTCTTCTTATAAACAGGATTCACTCATCAGGCCAAGAGTTTTGTTTCGCTGATGTGCCAATATGAGTTTGCACGAATCACATACTATAAATCAAAGATGGAAAACCTACATTTGTTTTAGTGACCATCGGAGGACAGTTCCTCTGATTGTAAAAAGTGGTGTGATTATATACAGGGAGTGCAGAATTATTAGGCAAATGAGTATTTTGTCCACATCATCCTCTTCATGCATGTTGTCTTACTCCAAGCTGTATAGGCTCGAAAGCCTACTACCAATTAAGCATATTAGGTGATGTGCATCTCTGTAATGAGAAGGGGTGTGGTCTAATGACATCAACACCCTATATCAGGTGTGCATAAATATTAGGCAACGTCCTTTCCTTTGGCAAAATGGGCCAAAAGAAGGACTTGACAGGCACAGAAAAGTCCAAAATAGTGAGATATCTTGCAGAGGGATGCAGCAGTCTCAAAATTGCAAAGCTTCTGAAGCGTGATCATCGAACAATCAAGCGTTTCATTCAAAATAGTCAACAGGGTCGCAAGAAGCGTGTGGAAAAACCAAGGCGCAAAATAACTGCCCATGAACTGAGAAAAGTCAAGCGTGCAGCTGCCAAGATGCCACTTGCCACCAGTTTGGCCATATTTCAGAGCTGCAACATCACTGGAGTGCCCAAAAGCACAAGGTGTGCAATACTCAGAGACATGGCCAAGGTAAGAAAGGCTGAAAGACGACCACCACTGAACAAGACACACAAGCTGAAACGTCAAGACTGGGCCAAGAAATATCTTGAGACTGATTTTCTAAGGTTTTATGGACTGATGAAATGAGAGTGAGTCTTGATGGGCCAGATGGATGGGCCCGTGGCTGGATTGGTAAAGGGCAGAGAGCTCCAGTCCGACTCAGACGCCAGCAAGGTGGAGGTGGAGTACTGGTTTGGGCTGGTATCATCAAAGATGAGCTTGTGGGGCCTTTTCGGGTTGAGGATGGAGTCAAGCTCAACTCCCAGTCCTACTGCCAGTTTCTGGAAGACACCTTCTTCAAGCAGTGGTACAGGAAGAAGTCTGCATCCTTCAAGAAAAACATGATTTTCATGCAGGACAATGCTCCATCACACGCGTCCAAGTACTCCACAGCGTGGCTGGCAAGAAAGGGTATAAAAGAAAAAAAACTAATGACATGGCCACCTTGTTCACCTGATCTGAACCCCATTGAGAACCTGTGGTCCATCATCAAATGTGAGATTTACAAGGAGGGAAAACAGTACACCTCTCTGAACAGTGTCTGGGAGGCTGTGGTTGCTGCTGCATGCAATGTTGATGGTGAACAGATCAAAACACTGACAGAATCCATGGATGGCAGGCTTTTGAGTGTCCTTGCAAAGAAAGGTGGCTATATTGGTCACTGATTTGTTTTTGTTTTGTTTTTGAATGTCAGAAATGTATATTTGTGAATGTGGAGATGTTATATTGGTTTCACTGGTAAAAATAAATAATTGAAATGGGTATATATTTGTTTTTTGTTAAGTTGCCTAATAATTATGCACAGTAATAGTCACCTGCAGACACAGATATCCCCCTAAAATAGCTAAAACTAAAAACAAACTAAAAACTACTTCCAAAAACATTCAGCTTTGATATTAATGAGTTTTTTGGGTTCATTGAGAACATGGTTGTTGTTCAATAATAAAATTATTCCTCAAAAATACAACTTGCCTAATAATTCTGCACTCCCTGTAGATGTCTTTGAATCACAACTTAAGTTAGCAGGGTACAGTATATAATTCTGGCCTCTTTTATTCAATAAGAACATTTTAAGTCAGCTATATTTTCTAAATAAGTGGATGAGCAGGTCAATTCTATTAACTTGTTAGGACAGGTTTACAAGGCAACGTTGGGTCTAAGCTTTCTCCAGTTAACGTTTTTATTACTTTCTTTTCTTTACTGTCTAGCAGGTCTTGCTAAAGTGCTCCATGCTTTCATCTCATGATGTTTGGGCTGCTATAAATCCCTCCTCTTCTGCTTCCAGCTCATTGAAAACTTGGCTGCCAGACTTCTAACAAATTCAAAGATCAATCCCCTTCTGCTACATCACTTTAGATACTACATTTTATATCCGTCTTACCTGTATAAAGCTGAACTCTCTCCAGCTGAGCACATTGCTGACAGAAGGGAGGGAAGTTATTCCCAAAAGGAGATACAGGCCAAATCCCAGAATCCCAATAACGTAGTACGAGTCAGTACGCCAGGCCATGGTGGTGTCAAACGGTGACGTTTTGTTCTCCTTGATCTTAAAATCACAGTAAACATTTTTACCAGCTGTTTACGGAGTGGTGGAACTAGGTATGATTAATAATGTTTCCAAGTCTTACCTGTGAGATAGTATGTGCTGCCAGTCTGTATCTCACATAATATCTGAGGGCAAAAATGATTATTTAGAGAAAAATCATGTGGACAATTCAGATGGGCATAACTCTTTAAGATCTGAAATAAAACCTAGATGAAGACTTCACAAGAATTGCTGAATTAACATTATTCACAAGTTTATTAAAGCATGATTTAGCCTTATCATTATAGCTGTATATATGTGAAAGGGTTACCTAGGCAACCAGACCCTGACATGTCATCTATGGGTAGTCTAAAACTAGTGCTTAAAGTTGAATCCACACATGAAGCATTTGTCAACGATGTGGCGACCAGAGACCAAAAGAAAGTCAATGATATTTGGGACCATGTACATCTTCCCAAACAATGTTATTCTAGTGAGCAGTTATAAACAGTCCCAGATATGTTTAATGAAGAGGCATGAAGATGCGCAGCTCTTACACACCTGATAGGGATGATAAGAGTGTAGAGCACATGCAGAGAAGCCAAAGCAAGAGCTACGAGTCCCAGCTGTTTCCTGCACAACATCCAACGATCCAACCAGTCGGGGAAACGCCTGAAACATGGGTTTGAGTAGTATGGCACAAAAATGATTAGAAAATTGCACACCTCTCTGCTGGGATTAAATATAATTGCATCCTATTTTGATTACTGACTTGTATTTAGTTCCTCTGTAGAGCTGAAGGAAGGCAGCTATGACTCCAGGCAAGTAACACAAAGACAGCATAATGAGCGACACGATGGGGAACACCTGAAAGAAGGAGACAGGAAGTTGTTTTGAGGATAAAAACCATGAGTTTTAAGTGAAAACTTTTTATTTGTTCAGTCATTTTTTATGGGATACATTTGGCGGTGACTTTTCAAAGTGTACCATGTGCTAATTTGTAAGGTAATAAACAGGATTTACCTTGTTGGCCAAGGATGCCATGATTCTAAAGGAGATGTCTTTATCATTCACCACATACGAATAGATGACATCTCTGATGAGTAGATAGAAGAAGAAGAAGGCAGTGAGGCCAGTGGCCAATTGCAAGGGCAGCCTCCACTCTGGGAAGAGCTGCAGAGGGAAATCCTCCAGCTCTCTGGCGGCAGTCAGAGACCCCCTGTCCAGAACAGTGAAGCCTAATTTGGTAGCCACCTCTATTACTGCCTGCTTTGCCTCAAGACTGTTCCCACACACGTACACCTGGAGAGGTAAGAAAAACAATCTATATTTTTTAACGCTCAAGAAGCGCCCCATGTGAGAAGTGCAGGTTTTCATCATTCTACATTTACACATTTATGTTTATGAATCTCACACACATGATGATCAACCAACAGAGACACACTGACAGTCAATGTGGTCATAGGAATGCTCAACACCTATGCAATGTTGCTGATGGTGCTCAAAATTAAACATAGTCCAGTGCATAAACATGTACTCCCCACAACACACGCGTTCTCCTGTGGTTTTTATTTTTTATTTAGTGTCCACTGGGACTCCGAAACTGGATCAAAATGAGCAGAAAAATACACACATGCTGCAGTGAGAGAGCAAAACACATGACGGGATGCTTAGATCTAAGAGAGAGTGTGGAGTTAATTGATTCAAGGATACCACAGAGACAGCATTCTCAGGAAAGACATGAGGCTGACTCCTCTCCTCTTTCGCTTGGCTTTGGTTTGATCAAAACTTCAAAATGAGTTAATAATATAATTTGGTTGGAAATATTTTCCTTTAGGAAAGAGATTATTATTTTTAACTTCTTGGTCAGCAGTTGCTGTGTGAACATATCAGAGACTGTCAAATGCATGTGGTTCTGCATGCAAATACGTAATAGTTTTTACTATAAGGCCTTTTACATGACCCCTAGTATTCATGCAAGCAAGGAGATTGTAACACAACAAGCAGATGTAGCTTTTACCTGTCTGTTGGCATCTGAAGGTCCATTCTGAAGGGCCCATGCAGACAAGGTGTTAAATCCCTTCACCACCTGAGCTCCAGGGATTAGCCTGGTTATTAAACAACAATCATTTGCCTCATGTTCTTACATTTTTTTAGGTGATTCAACCCACATGGTCCATGAGATATCCCAATATTTCATATTATTACATTACTGCCCTAGTTTCCTCTTACCTCTGCAGATATTCAGCATTGGCCTCGGGGTACATATTCTTCTTGAGGTTGTTGCTGACATCCACCAGAACCTTCCAATCAATTAAATAAATACAGTGGATGAAAAGTTAGAAATGATCCAAGTGCTTTGTCACACAAAGTCATCTCACTGTGCAACAAGGTACCTTCCCCTTGAGCTGAGGTGCAAGCGTCTCCAGGAAGTTGTAGTTTTCTCTGTGAATACAAACAAAAACCAGCCTGGCTGATTGGGCTGCAGCCACATGACTCATCGCCTGCACAAGACATAAACACAGGAGAACTGTCACGCACGGCCATGACACATAGTAACACGACCGCTGACAAATGGTTTCATTTACTTTGACATTCTAGTTCAGTCGGGACAAGAAACAAACCAATGCACAATGTAGGGCACAAACAAAAACAGCAACATCTGGAGAGATGCTTGCATGTCCACAAATTATCAGCAAACATGTTTAGCTAAACAAGGTCAAGTCTGATTAGAAGAGCTGCTTTTCTCACAGCATTAACTATGCACTTTGAATACGGGGTATTTGTTTTGGTTAAGGACTATCCTTCAGTTCACATGTTGTGATATCAGCTGTCAAATAAGAACAAGAACAACAAAAACAACAGACCTCATGCTCTGTACCTGAGTTCCCGGAGGCAATGGGCCACAGCTGTGGGGTCTGCGGCTGCCATACACCACCTTGTAGCCAGTCTGGAACAAACGTTGGCCCAGAGAGCGCCCTAAGTCCCCCGTCCCAAAGATACATAGCATCTCCTGCTCAGTGGCTGCTGGTGTGCTCAAAGGACACAGCGATACGCTCTCTGAATTCACCTCCTTTGACATGCTGCTCAGTCTGTCACACAATACGGCCACAGTCTGACACAAAAAGGGAGAATACCTCCTGTGGTTCTGAAAGAACAAAACGCTCTACCAGGTCTTCTGCAAGCCCAGTGACAGCTGGGTAATGTGTCCAAGTTCAAGACAGTTGTAACTAAATTACTGTTACTTCAAATAAGGAAATCTTCTGGAAAAAGTGCCAGTGGACCATCTGACTGCCTCTCAAGTTCATGTGTCTGTTCTGTCATTTTCTAGACTGACAGATTTTTCAGTCCTGAGTCAGTTTTTGTATTGGTCTATCCCCTCCCATTTTAGGATTGGCTCAGACTGAAGTCTGTTTAATCTGGGAAACTCCATGGCAAAAGGTTGGAGGCAGGTTTCAGAGAGCCCTAGTTTTCTATCTGAGCCTCTCTGTCTCTCTGTGCTTTGCTTTGCCAGGAAAACTGTGGCAAAGTAAAGAATTATGGCAGGCTTCTGGGAAACCACACATATTATGCAACACTGGAAAACAAGACTTCAATGTACTATAGCTGGAAAAAAATATTTTTCCCAATTTATCACATAAAGTCACAGCACAAGAAACCCAGATTATGCAGTAGATGAAAGTTGTTGATATGAGGACATGAAGGAAATGCGCAGTTAAGAATCAATGTGTGGAATGTTTCTGCTCAGACAAGCTCACCATAACAGGTTCATACATGTAGATGGAAACCGTGCCTCAAATTAAACACACACAAAAAACTTCATAGACAAAATCACAGTCACCTCATATTACATGTAAAATTCCCACGTCCTGTACCTACATAATTGCTTGGTCTTGAGTGCAAAACAAATAACACTTATTTTAATATCATAAGGATAATTGTGGTTCACTGGGAGTCAAAGAATACAATCCTCATAATCAGTCAGGGATACAGTGGTCAGAAGAGGTGCACCCTGATTCATGGAGTTTGTAGGCAAACCCACCAATTACAGTCTAAGCTGCACTCATGTGTTGTCCCAGTGAGTAATTAATGTTCTTAGCCTCATAACTTAAGCTGGCCTCTGAGTGCAGCCCTTCCTATTTTCCCAGAGGTCCAAAATAGCTCCACCGTTCAGGGCTGAGGTGAACCTCAGGCCTAGTGACCTGTCCTAATCTGTAATTACTCCCTCTGCTGTGCTGCATCACTAAGTGGTTGGCGTGTGGATGTATTGTGCACAAATATAACTATACTTTACTAATGCAAACAGACACACACACACACACACACACACACACACACACACACACACACGAGTATATATGCATATATGCACAAAGAAACAAAAAAAGTAATGAAATTTGTTGCTGATCTGGGTTCTTGGCCCATAATTAGCCAGAGACCTTAACTGCAATTAATCTCCTACTTGGTAAACAATTACTCACTTGCTCTTCCTCCCACAAGATACCAAGGTCAGAGGAAAAGCAGTGTTCAAGAGAAAGCATCTGGCTTGATCAGATCAGTAAATACAGTAAGAAGAAAAGTAAACAAATGAATGTCTGCTGGGTGAAAAAAATAGTTAAAGTTTATGTAAATCTAGCAGGTCAGTGTTATTTATATGATACAGTGTTTGTTTTTTCCCATATCAAGCGGTCAGTTATAACTAACCAGGAGTCCCTTAGCCTCTTAGACAAAAGTTCAGAGTTCAATCAGTAAAAGCCCAGGCACAAAAGCGCAGAGCTAGACCTCAGTGAGCACAAGAGCTGCACTTAAGTACTTCTGAGCTCTATGCACCAAACAATCTAGCTTAAAACAGTGTGGGTGGATTTCTGATGATCAAAACAAAACTGAATGGAAGCGGCAATCACATATCAAATGTCAAGTCTGAAAAAAGGCACTCTCAGGCTGATGATTGGGCCTTCCAGTATTCCCAGGCTAAAGCCATTACCATGATTGGCTTTACACTCTGCAATATATGAGTGTCTAAGCAAAAGCCAGACTGCATTACAGCCCCATAGTATGTCAATAGATTTTTCTGCGTGAAATGAGGCTTATAGAGAGAGTAACATCCAGCTTTCTTTGGTGTTATAGTGAAAAAGAGAGACTTTTAGTCACGCTGTTCAAGGTTTCGGTGCATACATACATGAAGAACGTTGATCGCAGAAGAACTTAGACCGTGATCATGTGTTACTGGATGAGATGGACACCAGGTTATAGATTATCTGAGTGTGATGGTCGGTTGTAGTGATAGTGACACACAGCAGAAAAATTTCCTGTAGATTGTGATTGGATGTCTAAAATCAAGGTCGATAATACAAAGAGGTGGTTGGTTTGTTAGAAGTCATCTAGATAATGGTTCCACAATATTGTAGAGGTTTGACGGGTAGAGGTCATTGGATCTGAGGTGTGACCAAGCAAACAAGCTCCTGTGCCACTGGGCAAAAGAGAAGGGCAAAAAAAACATCCTGGTCTGAGGCTAGTTTAGTACAGTGACTTTTCCCTCTTCTCGCTTCACCTCCTCTACATGACACATCTGCTGTTTGTGTTTACCTTAAGGCGCTGAATGTCCTCATGTGAACCTCCTTAGCTATCTTTTTGAAGTAATGTTTTGGGTTGCAGGCTATGACCCAACACAGCCAGAGACCACATCTAAAAACACCCTAGGACCTGGCGTCCACATATGTGGACATCACATTTTGGGTTATTTAGACCAAAATACTCAATTTTGCTCTACACAAGGGCCTGATATCCACTTGAGGACATTATACTGCCACTGTTCTAATGAAATTTTAAACAAATATCCTCATATGTGGCTCTCGTTTTTCTTAGAAACAAAAATAAGGCTAAAAAAAAAAAATCGGGTAATTCTTTGTTTTTATAATTCATCGGGTGCCAATATGCCCAAATATCAAAGAGGAATTAAAAAAGCATGCTTTGGAAGAGTTCGGGTCTTAGGAGGTTAAGGCAGAAATATGAGAGACCCAGAAGGAAAAATAACCCAGGGCTAGTTGCAAGAAAATGTTTTTGAACATTCACCAGGATTTGTGCATTGATTGTACATAAAATCTGATTCAAAATTACAGACAAACAGAGTTTGAAAAAACTAATAAGACAAAGTTTGTGTTTGTGTGACAAACTTTGAAAAAATAATCACTGTGCTCTGTACTAATGACTTCATCAAAACTTTAAAAATAAGATTTGATTTGTGGGCTCCAGATCAGTACCGGCTTAAAACAATATGGTGTATTTAAGCTGATTAGGAACAAAATCAGCTCTCGTAAAAGGTTGGATCACAGTGATAGTAATAGTATAGTAATAAGCTACAAAACCTTTATGAAATTTTGGGGGTTCACCAGTCCTCAATAAGGGAAACTTTCAATACATGGAGAAAATTCAGAACTGCTGCTGCAGCGGGCTCCCTACAAAAATTCCATCTGCAGCACAATGTGGAGTGCCGAAAATAGGTGAAAATAACCTGTGTGCAGCAGAAAAACACCAGCAGCCAACACCTATCAAAGACCATCCAGAAACCATTTGTGGACAGATGGGACAAAAGTTGAAGTTTTTGGCAAAAAAAAGCAAAAAAAAAAAAAAAAGCACAATATGTGTGAAGGAAAAGCGCAACTCTGAAATATGATGAGGAATATGTCACTGGCTGAGGGATGTTTTTCTGCCTGACCCAGTATTTGTTTGTGAGAAAACCCAACTCAGAACCCAACCTTAACCCACCCATGATGATTTAATATGAACTGCAGAGAACTGTTGATCAAGATGTCCTGGAAATGTTGAGAACCAGACACAGTTACATAAGTGTCCAAAATCCCTCCTCCTCTTCCTCCTCAACGTCCAAATCTCACAAACAAAAACATGTGAGGAATGTCGCTGCCGCAATAAGCTGTTTTTTTAGACACAACCCAACACAGTTTGCAGTTACTTGATTAAATGTGCTCAATAAACAGACGAGAAGTACAACTGTTTGTGCATTACTAGTTTAGTCTGATTAGGTTTGCCTAATCCTCATAATTCAGGAGGGTTTATGAACTCTTTTATTTTTTTGCCAAAGGTACTTTTTCACCATTTACACTGAAAATAGCAAAGCTGTCAAAACCTCCCTTTTGCAAATTGTTTACACGAGTAACAGAGGAAAATAAAGTCCAGCTGGCTGTTTTGGACGCAGATGACATCCATAGTGAAACTTATCTTGGCTTTGGACAGAGTCAGAAACATTGCTGCAAGCTGTGCTTGCTCGTTGCTCTGCTACTCTCCCTCTCTTTCTCCCTCCCTCCCTCTCGCTGTCCCTCAGCTCTCTGGTCTATCATTTTGATCGTTTTAGAGATTTACAGTGAAATCTCCCTCCTGACCCCTAGTGCTCTGGAGCTCAATGAGTGATCTGTAAAGTTAATGGGTCAGATCCAATCTTTCCTTGTAACACACTTCACTCCACACGCACATCCGCACACACACATGTGCTCCCTCGCCTCCGCTCATATATCTGTCTCTCTATCTCTTACAATGCAGAACAACATCAGGCTATGGTCTCAGCTTTATGAGCCCTAATCACAGTGGTTATAAAACCTGACTAAAAGATTGAACGGTTGTCTTGGTAACACTGATGTATGCAATACTGGAGGGGACCTGAGACTCTGGATATTGGGTCTACTTAGTGTGTGCTGTTGACTCGGCCCATTCTGCCCCCTCAAAATAACACTAAAATTATGTGGAGACGTTGGGCCCCTAAAGCTTCTACAAACACTCACAGGTATCTGCTTGCCTGGTTAGACCTTTACTCGGGACTGCTTGTCCAAACTGGTTTGGGTTGGAGGCAGTGCAGTTCCTTCTGTTATCATTCATCATGTAGTATCCTGCATAAAACCACCAAAGTGAAGCTTACTATACCAAAAATCCAGAGTAATTGAAAACATGTTGGTGGGGAACATTTCCTCGTGGCCTGCCGTGAACAGTCAGCTTGATCAGTGATAACATAGCAAGCAAGAACGTGATGGACTGTCCCAGCGCAGTGTCTGCAAAACAAGGGTACATGTGCTTCAAACGTCTGCTGCTCTTTTACGGGTATTATGTAGATTAGTCATCCTATAATAAGGGAAAAGTGAAAGGTTTAAAAGTAAATACAACTATAGAACCGCAGATGGAGCCACCACAGATGTAGCTACAACCTACTTTGGTGTAACCTCTGTTTTATTTCAATTAATGTGTGTGCAAAGTTATTTAATAACTTTAATATCCTTGAATGCAAAGGTTAGAGAGCCAAAGTTAGAGAGACACAAATATGGGGAGCAGCAGAGAGCTCACACAATCAATGAAGTATTTATGCCCCAAATTCTGACATTAAGCAATTTGACAACTTGTAAAACCTTTACATATAAAATGATAACCTTAATGGAATCTGGTCATTCTGGAACATTCTGTTTAAACCAAGCTCATTTTCCTTCATGATTAATTATCTGAATAAATAAACCTTTGATTTTGTATGTTTCAGTTGCATTTTACTCAAAATTATTACTCCATGTTTACTGGAGTAAACTATTTTTTGAGTGCACACTACCAAGTACACTTTAGTGCACACCATTTGACCTAACTAAATCTATTTCTTTCTGTTTAGGACTAATTGTATGTCTGTTGTGGTACTACACCTGTACGTTTGTATGTGCGGGGATTAGTGTATTACGTTTTTGCACTTTTGTAACTCAGTTTTCAGTCTTTTCCATTAGTTCCTTTTTGTGTGTTTTGTAATACGGACTTTCCCGGCAGAAGAACACAGTGACCAAATTAATTTGTAACCTGGTACTTTCTATTATCAACACATAGCCAGTGTGTGTTTTGTAATACGGACTTTCCCGGCAGAAGAACACAGTGACCAAATTAATTTGTAATCTGGTACTTTCTATATCAACACATAGCCTACAGTATTATCTCTCTGGTGCTTTGCACAAATAGGTGGACTTGCATGGAATCGGATTTTGGGATTGATTTATTATTTTGGTCCAGGCATGACAACACTAACCACATACTTAACTCACAAGTGAAAATGAAATATGAAATGTTTTAGCTTCTGTCTTTGCTCTTGTAAAGTAAATGACTTCTAAGAGGATTTGTTTGTTTGTTTTTTGCCAATTCTCTTAGCTGGCTCCTTCATCGCTCTGCTCAAAGATATTTTAGGCATTGAATTTCTATTTTTTTTTATGAGCAATGGAGCCCAGTTAAATGATCTGATGTTTCAAATGTTTATGTACAGAATCTGACAACAGCCACTGGGTTTTAGTCAGCTGGATTAAATCACATTTTGGAGTTAAGATCTTAATAAATAATGCCTGCATTTGAAAGCCTCATATGTGATAATAAATATTACAATAGCAAGGTTTTTAGGCATGCAGTTTGAATGATGCGGTGTATAAATCCGGGAGCAACATCAGAGGCAGACACGTCTGTCATATGTGCTGTATTATGCGGGACTTTTTCCGTCATCTTTGACTATTTTACGACCTTGAGCAACCATCTCCCAAGATAAACTTCTATCTTATGAGCCCTGTGTGTGGGTCAGGTACCAGCTGTTGATGAAATTTAGCAGCAGCAGAAGCAGCGGTAACCGTGGCAGCACGAGTTGCAAAGTGAGCCATAAAAGCAGCTACACTGGCAGAGCAGGAGTGTAACCGGGGCTTTTGACAGCTTAAATACACCACCTTATTACAAAGACTCAGTTGGATGTTGCAGCAAATACTGTGTCACATGAGAGTCTGGAAGTGCTGTGCAAATTGTCTGCCTGAACTAGCTTTGTAGGCTTTGCTCCATTTATGCCATTTAGGATTTATTCTTTGTGTATTCTGACAAACATGCTATAGGGAGTGAAAAGCAACCTATTCTAAAATTTTACTGCTATTGCAATAAGTTTTATGATTTGCCAAAAACACCTCTTTCCCAACACACTAAAAACAAGAAGTGAAACGGTATAAAGTGGAAGCAGAATGAACCGCTCATCACTTTTGTAAATATGTATGTATTATGCTTCAGTGAATTATCTCTAACTACAAATGACCAGAAGGACGTTTACTCAGTGTTTAAACTGCAAGGCACAAGCAACTCTAAGTTGCTTGTGCCTGGCATACATGTTTCATGCACCTAGAGTATTGCAGAGATCTGCGAGCTGTTGAGTAAAACTTCACTTCCTCCACATCTGACCTAATGTGGCCACCCTTCATGTCTTTTAATCACACCGCTCACTCCGTTTCTGTGTTTTTCCCCTCCATTTGACTCCAGAAGCCGTTCCTTCTCAGCACCTACAACATCAAATCCCACTCTGGAACAGAAGTCCTCACAGTAGTGAATATATAATTCATCCCCATGACCACACGCTGCTGAATATTTCACTCTGACAGTCATGTATAATTATGACTCTGTGTCAAGCTGTCACTCTACTGCCCCCTCTCTGGTAGTTTCTCCACACAGCCCTTCAGGCCTCAAAAAAAACCCCCAAAAAACTGTTTCCTTGGCCGTGTGGGCTGCCTTCTCGTCTTTGGGAGGAAGTGGATTGCTCAATTACTGTCAATCGCAGGCTTACAAACCACCATTCATACCTGGTCCTACCGCCAATGAAACACATAAGGAGTCGCAGTTACTTGCAAAAATTATGTGGCACTGAGCAGAAATCCACAGAATGCATACTGTGGTGTTTAGGTAATGAGATAAAGGAAGCTGTAACGACCCTCACGAGGGAAGTAATGAGACTTAATGGGAGTTAATGGGGTTACACTGATCAGGAGAGCAGAGAGACCCCAGGTTAATACCGCTACTAACAGGACAGAGACTGAGTGAGGGGGGTATACACACACACACACACACACACACACACACACACACACACACACACACACACACACACACACACACACACCCAATATAAAGGCCTATCTCAGCATTCGCACCTCAGCCTGAAATCATTAGATTGTTATAACACTTCTCAGTTTAAGAATTATACATGAGCCCTCTGGAAGGTTCCAGCTTTGATTTTCTTGTCCTATGCAACTGTTAGGGTTATACAAGCTGTGTGTGTGTGTGTGTCTGTGCACATGTATGTGTGTTTGTGTGCACGTGTGTGTGTTTGAAACAGTGTGCTCTTTCAAGTCTTGCGCGCTTAGCAGCAGTTAATGAGATCAGGGTGAGTGTTACCTGTGTGCAGGGCCTTTGATGAAATATGTTCAGAAAGAGAGAGAGAGAGGGGGTCTCAGAGAATGAGATGGGAAGAGAGAGCTACGAGGAGCAAGGAGGGAAGAAAGTGTCACTGTGTGTGTGCACGCATGTGTGCGCGGAGTGATATATAGAGATAGCTTGAAGAAAATAGAGAGGATATAGAGGGGATAATAGTGAAAAAGAGAGGGAGTGGGTGCAGAAGCAGGGAAAAGTGACAGAGAGCAGAAGGGGAGGCATTCATTTTTAATCGAGAAGAAAAGTCACCGCAAAAAAGAAGAAGAAAGGCAGACGGATGAGACCCATTCACTTATAGCCACTCACAAAGAGACACACTTTATCCACACACCTACAAACACTCAAACATTTTCATGCACACCCAGAGAAAACATGCACAAACCCGCTGACAGCTTTACTTAAAAGCAAATCATGTTTGGTCTGTTTAGCTCTGTTCACTTGAAAGGTGGTATTGCACTGAATTTTTTTTTCTTTTCAATAAGGGAGAGTTTGGATTATTTTTTCCTTCATCATAATCAGACTGAAATCCTCCTTTTTAACTCTAATACTTTAATTCTAATTACTAAACACACACAACGAGCTCTAGGCTGGGAGGGTCTTTATCCCTTGGGACAGAAAGAAGGAGAGACTGTAGGAAACAAAGCCAGACGGAGCCAGAAAATGAGAGCGAAAAAAGAAACAGACAGTTGAAAGTGAAAAAATGGGGAGAACTAAACAAGTGGGGATAAGAGTACTACTTTGCGCTCCACTATTTCATTGAAGGCTGGCTCTGCCATCACGTAATGTCGCATACTGCTGTTTCTGATGTCATTTAAGGAAAAAAAAAAAAAAAGAAGGCTGGCTTAAAACCACTTCGATTTATAAATGGCAGGGCCAGCCCACAGCACTCCAACAACGACTTAAAGGTATATTTTATTTGATGAGGTAAATGGCAGCAAAAATACAAATGTGCCATTTAAGAACGAGTAGGTGAGCCCAAAGAAAGGTTCTGTAATATTGAAGAAGTTTTTAATCCGAACCTACCTGGAGACAGTATATATTCAAATGCATTAAAAAAATGATTTCTTGCTGATTTGCAAAGGAGCGCCTAAAGCCAGGTTTTGCCACTGCTTCTGCAGAATTTTTTCTCCTGCTTCACTGATAGTGTTTTTGGTGCGTATGTTCCCGAGAGGGCGTCGTTATATCTGCCAAAGAGCACTTATTTAATAACACAAAAGTCAGTCATGGTCCAAAATGTGGCAGAAAGATGAGAAAAAGCTTCATTTTGGTCAATTGCCTGATTAAAAATGTATTCACCAGCAACTTTATTTAGACTCCCTTTTGCCTTCAGAATTGCCTCAATTCTTCACGTCATAAACATTATCGTTCATGATAACATGAAACATTGTTGCGGATTTCTCGGCAGTGCATCATTGATGTGATTTACCTGTTCCACCACATCCCAAAGGTCCTCTATCAGATTGCAATCTGGTGACCATGGAGGCCATTTGATTACTGTCAATTCATTGTCATGGTCAAGAAACTAGTTTAAGATGATTTGACCTTTTTGACATGGCGTATTATCCTACTGGAAACAGCAATCAGAAGATGGATACGCTGTACAGTGTGGTCATAAAGGTAGGCTGAGTGTCTTACTCTCCTTACCCCCAGCTGGTCACAGCAGATGGCTGCCTCTCCCTAAGCCTGGTTCTCCCAGAGGTTTCTTCCTGTTAAAACTCAGTTTTTCTGTCCCACTTTCGCCAACAGATTGCTCATTCTGTCTGGTTATTGAAGTTTCCTCTGTATTATTGTAGGGTCTTTACCTTACAGTATAAAGTGGCTTGAGGCAAATGTTGGCATCTGTTTATTGCCATAATAAAGAAATTTGAATGGAATTGAATTGATGTGTAAATGCCTAAATGCATTGTATTTCTGCCATTTGATTGGCTGATTAGATATTTGTGTTAATGAGACGTTTAGACATTATATCTACCAAATTAGTCAGTGATTGGTGAATTTAAATGCTGTGCATAATTAAGTCACTGTTCTTTTGGCACTGTTAAAAAACGAGCAGCAGAAGGTTAAAGTGTTCTTATCTGCCAGGCTAACCATTAGGATTGTTTTCTCGCTCTTTTATAAATACAAATGCCTTTCGATTGACCCAAACCTGTCCCAGAATGCACTAAATACCTACCACATTTACAACTATGTCCTTTGTACCTTAAAGCAACAACATTTAAAGGATTATCTGCTGTATTGCCAATCCAAAAGACAGATTCTCTGTGGGATCTAATAACACTTTACTGACCACTGGCCCGATGGGATTTCCGTTCAAACCAGATCTGAACATAAAAACGAAACAGTAAGGATGTTTCATCTTCCCCCAGGGGGCTATCTCCCTCTTTTAGCTCATTCCCTACTGTTATCTCTCCTCACATTGGCTGCTTTCATCCTGTTTCCAGAACTGAGATGATACACAACACAGGGAGACACACAAAATTAAAATAAATAAATAAATAAATAAAAAACCATACACACAGCAAGAGGAGGAAGCATATAGAAAAGAGAGATGCTCACACACAAACATACACAGACACACACGGTCACTTATATACAGACACAGCGGGCCCTATTTCAGGATGCTGTCAGCAGGGGGACAGAGGCTAGAGGAAACACAGGATGAATTCTCCTTTGCCTCATTCCATCACACTGCCATGACACCCCTATTTACCTCTTCCATCTATCTCCACACTGGCTGTCTACTACCTTGGCTTGTGTGTGTGTGTGTGTGTGTGGGTGCTTGTTGTGTGGGTATAGCTGTACATGTGTCACCCTAAGCACATTCACAGTGATAGAGTGAGTGAGTTGAGTTGAGCTGGATACTGTATATTGTGCACTGCGGTGTTAAAACATGCTGTACGGCCCATCAGCGTTTGTTTCTCAGGCTGAAACACTGACGCTCGCTCTCGCAGGAAGTTTCCTTATCAGCGTTTGCATTGGTACAATTCTGGATGTTTCCCAAGCAATTTCTCCAAATGATGAGCTCTTAATTCTGCTGCAGTACTTTTTTTTTCTTATCAAGTCTTCGAGATGCTTGGGAACCCGGTCGTGATCCAATGCCTTTGCTTCACACCTCATACGTCCTCCTGCGATATGAGAAAGCCCCTTTCATTGGAGGGGTGGAGGAGCGTTCTATCCAATTCCCCAATCTCATTTTTGCTCTGAGAGAAATGTTCCTTTTCTTGATGCCTCTCGCACATGCACGTATACAGACACATTCTCACAAATGGTCTCTACCCTGCTGTTCTTCTATTCCCCAAGGCTACGGTCATGCATTTTCACTTCATATTAATTTTTTTTATTTGTACTTCCTGGCCTTCTGTGATTCATGACCACAAGAAGAGAGAATGAGCAGTGAGGGCAAACAAAATGAATATTAGCGGTACAGACATGCAGGATTGAGCTGTCCAGTGGCCTTATCGCTCACTGAAATATTTGCTTGCACTTCTCAAGGCAAACAAAAATGCTTTCTGAACTTTTGAGTTTTCTCCGTATCGACAGTAACTTACATTTATACTCACATATTTGCACTATAAGATTAGCCGATTTTGAGCGGTAGAAGTAGATTCTTGCACTTGTCACAAGAATTTCTGACTTCAGCATCCTTAGGCTAAATTAGTTTCCGAAGATGCATGTAGTTGAAGTTGACTATTTATTGGTAAATCCCACAGATACAGATACCTGAGAAGAGGTATGCAAATAAATTAGAATTACACTAGTGAAAGCTGGACAGTGCGTGCAAAAGCTCCTGTTACAGGCTTCTTCTTCTTCTTTCAGCTGCTCCTTTCAGGGCACAGCCTCAGGTATCTCCATCTCACTCCATCTCTTGCATCCTTTGCTGTCACGCCAACTGTCTGCATGTCCTCCTTACATCCATGAATCTTTTCTGTGGCCTTCCTCTTTTCCTCCAGCTTTGGCAGCGCCATCTTCAACATCCGATTCGTAGTAAATCCACCATCTCAACCTTGCCTCTTTTATTTAGTCTCCAACTCGCTCAACCTGAGCGGTCACTGATGGGTTTGTCTGGCACAGACCCACCACTGGAACGAGACAATTCTACTACAATGGCAAAAGCAAGACGCAAGTCACCAAAGTTCTTTGGTAATCACGTGCACGAGGGACAGAACTGTGACGAGTGCTGTTCCTGATGCTCGAACCCCAGTCACTCTCAGTCAGCCCCCCCGTAGCACTGTTGTTTATTGAGGTTACATGAATATGCATAGTCTCATTAAGATATGACATCTTACATAGGTGTACATGTGAACAAAGAGTACCATCTGTGTGTATGTGTAAGTATGCGTGTGTGTGTATGTGGGGGGGGGGGTGACCCCATGAACGAGTCACCTGCTAAACAAAAGGCACTTATACCTAAACGGACATAGATGTGATTCCAGAGCACTCTGGAATGCATACAGTCTTTGCAGACCACTAAGGATCACACATCCTATCACTACACAATCGATTATACACCTCTAAGAATATATGGTTATATATTTCTAAGCATAAATGACAATCCACAATATAAACCTAACAGTCACTCTGATGTACTCTTTTCTAATCACAAAGCAAGCCATACTATTTGTCAGATAATTGTTCAGGTTTAGTGAGTGGAATTAGCAGAGGTGAAGACCAGCATACAGCTACTGGCCACATGTGTTACAAGTGTCAGTCCAGGCTGTCAGACTCTTAATTATACAGCCTTTAAGTAATATAATTTAAACATCTTATAAAAGCTGGGAAACTTGGACACATCATCTCTACCACATTATAACCATGTTTATTTCTGCTGTAAAGTTGCACATTTTAATATGGGAGTCTAATCAAATTCTCATTTGGAGCCAGCTTCAAGTGGCCACTCATGTTAGTGCGGTTTTTGCCACTTTGAGGCTGTTTTAATTTTCCAGACATGGAGGCTGTTGCTTGTACGCACTGCATCTCTATCGAACATGACCTTCGTAAAAGTTAATGAAATTAGACTGCAATGGGCTGGATGCATTAATTCCAATCATGACTTACAGCCATGTGTGACAGTCAGGAAGACTATGCTTATATTTGTATTTGAGAGGGGCACAATGGTGCCAAATATCTTATTCTATGTGTAGTAATGCAACAATGCTCATTCACATTCAACTCTTCAGTGCAGTGAGGAGGCAATCAGTTCACAGCACTGGAGGAGCAGCAGATTGAAGCACAGATACAGTTCTGCATGTACTGATTAATATCATAATTTCCTATCTGCTAACACACTGAGAAAGTTCCTTAAATCTGCTCTAAAGCATGTTTGAAAATCTAGTCCGCTCAGGAGTTACTATTTTTATCATGAAATATTCATTAACATGTGATAGTCAAATACCCCAAGGACGTATGTATGAATATTTGAAGAGTGCTTACTTGCTGTAATGTGGTTTAAGATGTAATTCCTGCTGGGTTTGCAGCAGTTGGTTTGATTAAATTCCATGCACGAACTCAGTTCATAATACTCACACTCTGTTCATTGTGTCAGCTTAAACACAGCAGGGTGACAAATTGTTGCTCATATGAAAAGGCCTGCATATCCATATGCATAAGCAGTTCTTGGATATGCATGCCTACTGGTGGATGCAACAGACTGCAGGTGACCACTGGCAAAAAATATCCTTCCTATCGTTCAAGAGTTGATGGCTGAATATTATTCATGTCTCTCTCCCTCTCTCTCTTTCTTTCTATGTTTTTCTATGTGTGTGTGTGTGGGGGGGGTGGGGGGTGGGTGGGTGTGGTTGACAGTCTGCTGATGGACTAACACCTTTTTTCCCTCTCACTAGAGCTTTGGAGACCCATTCAGCATAATAAATGTCCCTCAGATCCATCTATCTCTATATTCACAAGCATGCAATTAAGTCTGTAAGTATTCGGACAATCCAAAAATTGTCCTAGTAGTTTTCGTCCTCTGTCCATCGCAATGATCAACATGTGATTGAAGTGCAAATTTTCAGCTTAATTCAAGTGGTTTTAACAACATTTTGGGATTAACTGTTTGGGAATTACATACATTTTATACACAGGACCAAATTTTAAATATGAAGATAAATGATGAAAATCATTTTCCCTCGATGCCTGCATAGCCATGAGCCAGTGGACATCACTAAATGCCATGTCCCCTTTGCTGAAATGATTTGGTAGGCTTTTACTGCAGCCGGCTTAAGGTGTTATTTGTTTGTGGGTGTCTCATGCTTTTGTTTTGTCCTTCATAACTGAAAATCATTCTCTGTTGGGTTGACACAAGGTGACTGACTTTTTCATTAAAAATATGCCAATTCTTTGGTTTGACAAACTCTTTGGTTGCTTTTGTAGTATGCTTTGGGTCATTATCCACTTGTCAGTTTTTCAGCATTTGGCTGAATCTGAGCAGAGAGCATAGCCCTGTACGCTTCAGATCCTGCTACTTCCATCTCCACTCACATTATCAATAAAAGCTAGTGACCTGGTTCCACTGGCATCCATACATGCCCATGCGTAACACTGACAATCTTTCCTTCTTGTTCTTAAATGTAACCAGGGGTTTGCATCTTGTTGTAAACCAAAGATGTCAAACTCGTTTCACATCAGGGGGCACACACAGCCCTCTTTGATGGTAAGTGAGTCATTCCAGTGAAACTTTGCTTTCTACAAGTGTGAAGAAGTGTAATTACACATTTGATGTCTGTGATATTTAATATAAGAAGAAGAAAAACAAAGCACACAATTTCAACAGCAAATCTCAATTTTCTTTCAGTGTGATTAAAAAAAATGCTGTCAGTGTGACTCCTGGGGCTTAAAATGCAAGAAATAAAACATAAATGTGAAAAATTACAAAAAAGACTGTCCTTTAAATATAATGCAGGCTGTTAATTTTAATTCACAGGTATTATCATTAATTTTTATTATTATTTTAAATTGTGGGCTCATTGTAAAAACAAATGATATTTTTAGAGAAACGATGAAAGAATTTTAATTTCACTGTTTGTCTATTGCTTGTTTATTTTAGTGTAGCGTAATTGCTAATAGGGGAGGACTTTGTCAGCAGGAAAAGCTGTTAAAATGATCCAAATATAGCTCAAGGTCAACAAATTTTCCAACACTGTCCAGTGGACTAGATTGGAGTCTTTGTCGGGCCCCGGGGCCTCGTTTTTGACACCCCTGTTGTAAACGTTCTGTATTCCATTCAGCAAGAAATCACTTGACAAGCTCTAGACTTTGACAATAATACACTTACCTCCCCCAGATTTTGACAATGATACACCTACCTCCCCCAGAGTGTTCTTGAGTTGGCTAGACATTTAGAGGCTAGAACAGGGGTGGGCAATCTCAGTCCACAAGGGCCGGTGTCCCTGCAGGTTTTAGATCTCACCTTGGGTCAACACACCTGAATCACATGATTAGTTCATTACCAGGCCTCTGGAGAACTTCAGGACATGTTGAGGAGCTAATTTAGCCATTTAAATCAGCTGTGTTGGTTCGAGGACACATCTAAAACCTGCAGAGACACCAGCCCTCGTGGACTGAGATTGCCCACCCCTGGGCTAGAAGATTTTCTTCTTCTTCACCAAGGAAAGAATTTCACGATCATCCACTTTAGTCATATTCTGTGGACCTTAAGGGTTTTTTTTTTTGGTGTTGCTGACCTGGTAAGTGCATTCATTCTTTTTTAAAATGTACCGGATTTTCAATTTGGCCACTTCAAGTTTTTTGCTAGTTCTCTGATTGGTTCATACATGTATCCGTTCTCTTTGACTTATTCTTATCAGGGATGGGGCGTCTAGAGCCTGTCACAGCTACCATAGCGCAAAGGCAGGTTACACCACGGTCCAGGCCTTCATATTAAGAGTTCCAGTGACCAGCTACCAAATGAAAGTTTAATATGCATTTTTTTTATCTGCTTAATTTGTCATAAAATAGAGAAAAAGACTCATCTTTCTGCGAAACTGCTTGTCAGTCAATTGTCTAATTAACTTTGAGATTCTGAAAATGAGGGGATATGTATGAAAATGATTTTAACTCCTAAACAGCTGAGGTGATGCTTTTGTTTACCCCTTGTATTAAAGCTGAAATCATGCACTGCAGTGCTGTACTGAGGCAAAACTACAACAATTGTGTCGCTGTGCAAATACGTGCAAACCTAATTGTGGCGTTTAAGGGAACTTTATTTAACGCTAACCTGAAGAAACACCTTAGCATTCCCAAAGCAAGGTCATGAAAAAGTACTTAATGATACAAGCACAGCCCAAAATAAACCAAAGAGGCACCATCTAGAAATACAAAATTAGCAAGCCGCCAAGCCCAGCCACAAAAGCTGTCCTAGCTGGGATTTCCAGGGGAGTGGGGGTGAGTGATTGAGGGGGTGGGGGAGTGGAGTGTTTCAGTTTGCCATCTTAGGGAGAAATCAACACATGTCCTTTGTATGTCCTTTGTTGCTGACATTTATTGATGAAAACAGTACAAAAAACCAACCATTTGTACACATATTTACAAATAATGATAAAAAGTGAGTGAGTACATTTCAACATTTTCAGCAATCACTCACAATCCTGGCACTGCCACGGTATCTGTCGTCTGCATTTACCACATGTGTACCTGTAGCAGTGAACACATCGCACAGTGGCCTGATTTTTTTTGCATCTGTGTTTGACCTGACACGTGGCCCTTTTTCCAGGGCTCGGTGTGGAGGGTTGTGTCCGAAGCAACTGATCTTTTCTTGCCTTCTTCGCAGCTACATGAGAGCGAGCCAACTCCCTTGCAAGCTCCACCAGGAAGTCCACCCGTCTTTCCTTCGTCCCGGTGCATGCTTGATACAGCACATGTGCATTCAGTGCTGCCATGTCAATCATGTTATAAAACACGGCGACTGGCCAGCGCCGTGTTCCTTTGCGGACAGTGTACTCCCGAACCATCTGGTCCATCACATCCACGCCACACTTTGTTTTGTTGTAAAGGGTGACAGTGTTTGGCTTCCTTTTGGTAGTGTTATCAGTCTGAACCACGCTGTGCATGCTGCTAAGAATATAGACTGTCTTCTTCCGTTTGGCCGCATATGCCGTCAGCGTGGCAGCAGAGGTTGAAAACACCTAAGAAATAAGAAATTGTTATTTCCATAGCCCTTTTACACACAATGAAACACATAAACATAGAACCACAAAAGACCTGCAACATACCTGAGTGGTGAATTCATTGCGATCTGTCTGTCTAGTGGATTGAGGAATTTCCCTGCGAATCTTGTTGACTGTGCCGAGGATGGTGGTTTTCCGTCCAAGAAGTTTTTGCGCAAGTGAAAGCGATGTGAAGCCAAACACTGTCACCCTTTACAACAAAACAAAGTGTGGCGTGGATGTGATGGACCAGATGGTTCGGGAGTACACTGTCCGCAAAGGAACACGGCGCTGGCCAGTCGCCGTGTTTTATAACATGATTGACATGGCAGCACTGAATGCACATGTGCTGTATCAAGCATGCACCGGGACGAAGGAAAGACGGGTGGACTTCCTGGTGGAGCTTGCAAGGGAGTTGGCTCGCTTCTTGGGCTGATTTAATGCCATTTAATAGTTGTCATACAAAATAATATTTGCAGAGCCAGGGAGAATTCTTGACACTACAGACCCTAATTATTGCCTCTGAAAATAACAACCCAGCCTTAAGCATTCTGCATGGGCTCCCGAAGGCGCTTTTCTCAGCATCTAGCTAGCACTTAGACTCCCGGAGAGCAGTCATTTTGGTTTTCTACCTTAGACCCCCGCGGAGTCATCATTTTGCGTTTCTACCTTTAAAAGCCGGAGAGCAGTCAGTCAAATGCTGGAGTCATTCATATGTATATTAGGTCGTTACCTAGGAATTCTGGAGGGAGGGGAGTGGGGGTGAGTGATTGAGGGGGTGGGGGAGTGGAGTGTTTCAGTTTGCCATCTTAGGGAGAAATCAACACATGTCCTTTGTATGTCCTTTGTTGCTGACATTTATTGATGAAAACAGTACAAAAAACCAACCATTTGTACACATATTTACAAATAACATGGGCTCGCCTTCGGGAGCCCATGCAGAATGCTTAAGGCTGGGTTGTTATTTTCAGAGGCAATAATTAGGGTCTGTAGTGTCAAGAATTCTCCCTGGCTCTGCAAATATTATTTTGTATGACAACTATTAAATGGCATTAAATCAGCCCAAGAAGCATATTAGCTATGTTACTTGGGCATAACTATTTAAACTTGAATATGCATAATGCCGGGTGAAAAGAAGCAGAGCAGAAGGAACGGGCAGCAGATCCAAATGCTAAAAAGAGTTAGAAAGCCTCTTTAAACACTAAGAGCTAGAAGGAAATTGAAATTATGCACAAACAGATGGACGAGTGGGAAAAAGTTGATTGAATTCACTTTCTTCCTTGATATCAATTAGTCATGACCCCCTTAGACTTAATACTAAATTATAAATACCTTTGCTGGAACCTGTCAATTATTACACACATCACTTTTAAATGGAACTAAAGGGCCCTTGAAATAAGTAATTACTGAAGATTATTATATGCTGTCGGAGACATCACCGACCCGTCGACTGACAATTGATGCGTGAGAGCCTGCAGTTTTCTGAGAGACTGGCAGTCTCCTTGTTTTAATCAAAACATGACACATCAATCAATGTCAAGGTCAAATAATACTTGTTAGTGCTGCTCCCATAGATCCACATCATAATCAGCCTGTTACTTTCTCCTCTTTTCACAGTTCAAGGTATCAGCTGACACACAGTTCTCCACAAACTTCCTGTGAACATGCATAAATGAATGCACGCTTGCTGAAGTGTGTGGTTTGAGTGCGTGCATGTGTGTCTGTATGAGAATGAGGATGTGAGGATAATTTAATTATGGTCCAGATAGAGTGGGTTACTGGGGTTAATATCCTGCATGCACTCTGTTCCTCTCCGGACACAGTAATTGCTTTAAGCACATTAGGAACTTTATTGACTGTGATGGCCTTTTAAGACATTACATTTCTGCTGCTTAGTGTCAGACAAGCGTCGTCCAGCTCTTACTGTCTCCCACTATCTCGTTTTCTTTCTTTCCCACTCCAAGCCTTCCCTCTCCTACCCCTGTCACTCTCTTCTTTATGCATGTGTCTCCTTGCCTGTATCGGCTTAATTGAGGCTCCATAAATATGATGAGATTTGTATAGCGCCTCATCCGTAGAGGCGGCTTGATGAGGTTTGACTGGCAGGTGATTAACTCCTCTTAACCCACAGAATCATTTGTCCTCCATGGAACAGTTGCACTAATGACACCATAAAAGACTTCTTCATGTGTCAAATTCTGGAGCGGAGCTCTGGAGAGAGAGAATCCAACAACTGCCTGGAAAAAAAAAGTGCAGCCCCCTCACTTTCTTTTTTTTTTTTCTCAGCCGAGATCAATCCTCTCAACACCCCCTCAGTAGATGTCTCCATTTTCACTCAACTAGACCCCTTAATAAGGATGGAGGTGAATGGAAGGAGTTATTAAAAAGTCCTCACCTTCCTCCTGGGACCGCTAAAGAGGAATTATATGAAACTAAGTGCACTTACAGCCCCAGTATGAGTTATTTCATATTTCTGTTCTCATAAATCCACATCCACTGCAGTCATGACAGGAGTGGAAAACCTGTTCTGTTCAAGAAAGAATTTGGTTTTTTCTTCTCTTTAGGACAAGACCTGCGGGAAGATTCCTTGGAGGTTTCAAGTGGAAAAAAAAAAGAAAATTACAGGTTGACGGTGTGGTGGTCCGGGATACGAGACCTGGAGAAAGAGATAGGGATGGGGAGAGAAGTTAAGGAATGATGTCACAGCTGACAGGGAGGAGAGCCAAGCAATATCTACAGCAGATAAGGACAGTGTGCAGAGATAAATGATCTAATATCTGCATGGATCAATGTCTGTACTGTCCCTCTAAAAGGGGCTCTCCTTATAAATTGTGCTATCCCTGTTACCACATGCATACAAACACACACTTTCGCACTGCGTATACTCTTTGATATTACACACTCAACAACTATCTCAATTAGTACGAATTAAGATATATTGCTGTAAAGTTCCGGCGTGTCGAGAGCACTACGTAAATGTCTTCTTCCAGCTGTCCAGTCCCATCACTCTGCAGATGGTAGCAGGGAGGAAATCTATTTGTTAAGATAGCACTATCCAGCTAATGAGAAATCAAGTGGCTTGACTTTTCACATGAATCCCATCATGTCCACTCGTATTATGAAACCAGGATGCCATTAGTTGCACTTAGTGTGACTAATGGCCACACTGAGTACCTTTGCTAACAGACCCACCTTGTGGCAAATGAAATAATTACAATTCAAAGCATCACAGAGTTTGTCAGTAAAGTCTTATTTTCATTTATTAAAGATGAGTGGATGATTGCCTCAGTAGGATATATAACTAACTTTAGCTATGTCTCACACTTATTTAACCACCATTTCTGGATTTGTTCTTGAATTTTTGGCCCAGAGAACAGCACATACGTCGTCTGACAAAACAAGGACCCATTTTCCCCACTTTTCCAAATTTCACATTTTTAAATGCTGAATCATTTCGTTTTCATTGCATCTCATTAGAGACCAACACCTGAAGCCTATACTGCAAATTAACATTCAGCTGACTCATTTACGAAGTTGTCTTTGGGATTACCATGTATTGTATTCACGGCATGAACTGCTGCATCAGTTGCCAGAACAGCAAAAATTACAAACCGTTGCAGAGAGCATAGCCTCAGTACAGAGCTACTTTCATCTACCCCCTTATTCACAAGGGGTCGCCTCTGCAGGTAGTTCAACATATTTGATTTAGCAGATTTTTACACCAGATGTCCTTCCTGACACAACCCCAAAGGGATTTGTGTATCTGTCTGGGATCAAAACAGGGATCTTTCACTTGTTAGGCAAGTGTGTAAACCGCTGCCCTACGTAGTCAAATATAAATCCTTTTAAGTCTAGAGGACCGCTGTAAAACCTCTCAAACTACACGATAACACTAGCACAGCAGTAGGCTCATGAAATATACAACTGTTTATTCTGTTCAGTTGTTGAGCATGTCAGCATTACTGCCAAATGCAAAATACAGCTGAAGACATGATTAGTTTTGTATTTATGTCATTATAAATAGACTGTCAAGATTTTATGGCGTGCATCCATCAGTCTTTAAAATATCTGCATATTTGCAAGACGTTTAAATATCTTGATCCTACGTGCATTCATATTCCGTGCTGCGTGTCCTCATTGGCCTTGATTTATTCAAGCCCAGCAAACTGTGGCTGAACAACTGGGAAATTAGCCAGTAAAGACTCTGCATCATCTGCTTTTAAACATTAAGCAGTTTCCTCAGAGCACTTTGGTGCTGACACAATGAAATCCTATTGATGGCAGTAAGAAAGCTGTAAGAGTGTTTTGTTTTCTAAAGTATTCTTTACACAAGCTGTAACATGAAGAAAATACTCCAGACACGATTTCCAAAGCAGAGTCAGACAGATGTGTGATAAAATATGAGGTAATTCTATGTGAGGTTTTGCTGCAAGCCAGCCCTGCTTTTATTATTTATTTTGAAATGACAAATATCTTTGGTAGAAGACATGGATAAAGTGTGGTGGGTAACATAGCAAAAGCTCTGCAGCTTTTCTGTAGCATGATGAATATTGAATCACTTTGTTTCAAGGGGAAATTTGTCAGTTACTAATTTCAATCCAGGGAGGGAATTAAGGAATCGCTCATTTTCATTTGGGTGCACTGGGAATAACAATGGAACATATTGATCCTCGGGGTATTAAACGAGTTCCCAGTAGTGAAAGTGAAAGACATTTATTGTCCTTAGTGCACACTATTTAGCTTAATTCTTCATCATGAACATGTAGATTGTGAGAAAAGAAGTACAGGGCTACCAGGGGCAATGTTTTCCTGAATATTAGGAGTTCAGAGCCATATATGGGCATGTGTCTCACAGAGATGATGTCACCAGTGACTGCAGGGGCTCCCCTGCTTGGGTGTGTGCTTCTCTAGGCCAGAAAGGAAGAAGTAGGGCATGCAGATAGTATGGTGTGTGGCCAAAGGAGGGACAAATGAAAAAGAGGAATAGTTGAGCAATAATTGTTACATCCCGATCGAGCTAAAGGGGAAGACTGCAAAAGTTTATGTGAGTTCACGGTAGAATGAGACAGGAAAAACCAAGAAATAAATGCATTAGAAGCACTGTCAGAGTGCCAGCATTACACTGCACTTAAGAAAGAGAAAGTAACAGTGAGAGAGTTGAGTCTGAAAACAGCACAGAGGAGAGGCTGCTTCTAGTTTGCTCTAAGCTTGTTCCTGATCTTACTTGAAGGCTTCCTGTGTCAGCAACATGGGAAAATCAGGTAAGCAGATATTACACCCTGAAGCTTTTGATGTTTATTGTTGGCTGAACTTTGTCCCCATGTAGCTGTACAAAAGCCATGTTTGTTTACTGTCTGCATTTGTGGGCAATGCTCTTTTAAAATTAGAACAGACCACATACAGAAGTCTAAATCTAATTTCTGTCCGATGTCCTTTTCCGTTATTAATTTACTGTCCTCTTTGATGGCACTAAATTGTAAGGTAAGATTAATAGTGGTGCTGCATGCTTTCTCTCAGCCTTGTTGTTTCTGCGGGGCTGTTTCAATGTGCCTATTGTGTGAGTGCTCAAGAGACTGTGAGACTCATGAAAAGCCCCATGAGTGATAGGCACCAGTGGTGGTGGTGGTGGTATGGGGGAGGGGGCTGATCCAGATGATGTTTTCTACTTCATCACCTGTCACCAAGTTGGTACTCGCTATCTGAGGTCACTCAGGCTGTAGGTTTCAGCTTGAGTTTGTATTCTACAACCTTCCCCGAGTCTTCATGTTGCATCATTACGTCTGTTTTGTCAGAGGCTGACTTAGTCTTCCTGTCTGTCCTGTTTGTCTCCCAGCCTCAAAGCAGTTTGCTGAGGAGGTGCTGCGGTGCCACAACGACTACAGGATGAAGCACCAGGCTCCTCCGCTAAAGTTGAGCAGCAAGTTGAGCAAAGAGGCTGCCCGGTGGGTTAATGCACAAACAGATCAAATTAGAAACCTAATTAGCAAGGACTGCACATACTAGTCACTGTCAAACTGCTCCAGATAACAGTGACAGTTCCAGCGTAGCCTGTCAGATGCAATAACCACAAATTATAAAAAATATATCTTGGGTGTTTGGTTTGTTTTCATTGTGATTACAGGTTTTGTTGACAATTTGTTGTCACTAATTGCAGCTGCATTAGCATTTTATTCAAATGAAGTTTGAATAAAGCTTCATTTCCACTAGACTCTTAGAGAAGCTCCACAAGAGAGTTAAATCTCTCGAGTATGTCAGCTTGTCCACCGCTGTCAGGAAGGACCGAGGCAGCTGTCATAAAAGTCTTTCTCCATTTTCTTGAACATGTGTGATGGTGCAAAGCAACAATAACATGGCGCTAAAAACCTCTTCAGTTGTGTGATCCCTCACAGGAACATTTGAAGCACAATTAAAATGACAGTATTATTTTAAAAGCCATGTATGAACTTAACTGTAATATCTATCAGTATTCCAATATCAGTATTGGAATTTTGAGATAATCTGATGCTTGCATGGAAAACTCAGTTCACTGGAACTCGACGAATGGGGTCTGTCTCACTCTTTGTGTAAACTGACTGGGCACACAGCTCTTACACGCTGTGTGTCTTGGACATGATTTGTGTATGAAAAACATAAATAAACTAAGTTTAAAGCACAGTTCAGCCAAAATGGATAACAGATCTCACTGCTTCCACAACATATGTTTTTCTTTTCATCCAAAAACCCCAAATGACCTCGACAAGGAAGAATTTAACATGTATTCTGGATCCACAGCACATTGTGTGGGTCAATCAGGCCACTGCACACCTATATGAACAGCTATGCTAACATGTGAAAACTGTAGAAACTACCTTGGAATTGATTATAAATTAGAATAATCTGGACACTACTCCTGAATTATATCACTACAAAGTTCATAGGACAGCAGTTACTCCTATATGTTTGTAGTGAGTTAACTTTATGACTTTACAACATCAAATTAGTCTATGAAAATTTATTTTGACCCCTTGAAATGATCCAAGGGTTGGGCTAACCCAGATTGTTTACAGAGGAAATGGTTTCTGTTTCTGCCCCACAGGTTTAAGGTTGTTGTTCTGTTTCTTGTAGAAGTGGAGAGCAGGATATTGCAGCAAGCTTTAAAAATGTGAAAGCTCTTGAAATTATTCTTGATGAAATATGTCTGTATAAGTTCCCAATCATCCAGGTAGTCCTTTGAGCTTTTCAAAAAGAAAGAAACTAGACTTATTTAAGAAGAAAACATCTCGTCTAAGACCTTTCATCCAACAGGCTCCTTCAGTTTTTAAAGCAAAAGCTGGAGTATTGCAGATATTTTGAGTGGGGGGGGGGTCGAAGCACCTAGGAAGAGACTGATAGTCCAGTCTTGAGATCCCTTACCAGGTGCTTCAACCCCCACTCACACCTTGCCTGACAACGGCCATCTCCAAAATATCTGGAGACTGTTCACTGTTTGTTTTTAGAACTGAAGAAGTCTCTGACATGACAAGCGAAATTTCTTTCCTCTTTTCCTAGCTCTTCAATTTACTGATGGACTTTTTAAAGTGTGCATCCACACATGCATCACCCAAAGTATAAATGGGAATTAACTCAAGCAGTACACTGTACAATTTTCTTTGTCTCTCTTTACAGTTATGCTGAAAGTCTGGCCAGCACACGGATCCTAAAACACAGCGTGGAGTCCAGTAGAGGGAGCTGTGGCGAAAACCTGGCTTGGGCCTCGTATGACCAGACAGGTTATTTTCTGCATTTGAATTTGTCTAAACTTTACAGTAATTCAGATGTCCTGTACATGTAGGTTTCTGTGAGAATGTGGCAGGAAAATCTAATAAGACACCTTCTTCCACAGATGCATTATTTTAGCCTGTGAAGCCTAAATTAGATCCTCTGTGGTGTCTGCCAAACCCTGCAAGTGAACAGCTGGGATCCATTTCCCTTCCACTTCAGATACTATGACTCAGTGCAGAAATATGTCAGCACAGACCGGTGTATTTCACAAGATACACACACAGTGAGGCACAGCGTGACAAAAAGTGCAGCACTGTAAGCAGGAGCTTAAGGAGGATTTGTAGAGTGCTGTCTGCTTACTGTGTGACACAAGGCTAATTTGATTTTCCTTTAAGTTCAAGCCAGTTGTTTGCATGTGCAGGTAAGGATGTGGCAGACCGCTGGTATGATGAAGTGAAACAGTACAACTTCAACCGTCCCGGTTTCTCCTCTGGCACCGGTGAGATTCATGCACATCTATCTCTAACTGTCTTTTTTCATCTTCTTTTTTTCCAGTTTGTTGTTTTCTCTGTTTCTTTGTCGTTTTTTTGTTTACTCGATGTCAGTTTCTCCCTCTCAGTGTCACATTTATTCAGGCATGGAGAAGGTTGTTGTTATTCTTGTGCTGATGTCACACCTCAGACAACGTGCAACTGCTTGACTGTGACCAGCCAAGGAGAAACTGAGGGGAAATTACAATCCTATGCATCACTTCTAACCCTGCATGTCACATCCACTGTGCCTTAATTCCTCCAGATGGTTTCCCATAGCCTCAGACACCAGTGTAACTTAATCACACATGAAGCAGATCACTAGTAGGCCATCGCAGTGATTCACACTGAGTCATGCAAAGTTCCCTTAAGAAAGGACTAAAGCGGTCGAGGCAAGAGGAGAGATTTCGAAGCGATGAATGAGAGAGGAATTAAAATTCCTGTGTCTGCAAATATTTGGATAAACTGAAGAGCGTGTGAACTTAGCCTCAACTGTTCACTACAGTAAAAGCACGTTTCTCTCTCTCTTACGTGGTCCAGATTTTGCCTTTCTAATTTCTTTCTATTCATCATTTCTCCTTTTATATGTCGCCTAGGCCATTTCACAGCAATGGTGTGGAAGAGCACTAAACAGCTGGGTGTCGGTAAAGCCATTGCATCAGATGGTTCTTCCTTTGTGGTGGCCAGATACTACCCAGCAGGGAACATCACCAACCAGGGACACTTTGAGAATAATGTCCTCCCAGCCCAAAGCAGCTCTTAAAGAGATATTGATCTCCTGGCCTGACTCGGGCCAGAAAAGGTATTTATTCAGTTTTCCAGAAGAGAAGTTGCTGCTCGAACTGCTGTGGAGCACATTGAGGTGATAACCACTTTTTGCTGTACTACAATTTTGGATGAATTTTGATGATACAAAGCAGGCTTTAAGTCCTATGTTTATATTTTGGAAGGAACTGTGTGTGTTCATAATGAAAGATTTACCACTGTTTGATGTTTGCTAACAGTACATTTCCACTGACCATGGTGACTAATCTTATTTTATAGTTGTTGGGGTTTTTCCCCCCCTATGGCATCATTTTCCTTTTAATACGATCACAGACTGAAACAGACATACTGTCCTTCACATCTGCTTTTGATGCTGCTTTTACATGTGGGAGTTAATTCAGTCAAAGGAACAGGCAATACTCATTAACAGTGGTCATTGCTTGTAATTTGATGATTCATCTGGATCAGTGTGCAGGCTTTTTTTTTTTTAACAAAGCACCCAGTAAATGTCAAATGTAGGTAGATCACCCACACTAGCAAGTAGATATTTGTACCAAAAATGTTATGCAACAGAACACTGCACTTTAGTGTCAGTGACACATATACATAGTACGTATTATTTTCCCTTATTTTTTTTATAGTTGTGTTTAAGTTTAAATGATTAACCAGTGATCAGTCATTGTGCTCTTGCCTCTACTTGTCAAAACAGACCCAGCATTTCCTCATCTATGCCTTGTATTTTAACCACTTTTGTACAATAAAAAAAATCATTTGGCATCTCTCTGTGATTGTTTTTTTTTTTTTCTTTTTTGTGGCATTGTTATATGTAAGTTGTGAGGGTGAATTTTCAGTTTAGGTCACATACACTTAAGATTGCCTTCCAAAAACATTAAAACAATTACTTGTAATGTTTGTTTAAGATACAACCTGCGGCCAGTTAAATAAAGGTCATCGATATACAATATATTGTGCCAAGCATATTTTATACAGTCTTCATTTATCTCACACATTTAGACCACAAGACAAGACAGTTTTTTGCAGTTTTGCCTTTGTACATGACCACAGCGCATTGGAAATTGACTGATCATAAATATGTATGCGTGCAGACTTTCAGCTGTAATTCAAGGGGTTTTAGAAAAAAACTGCATTAACTATTTTGGAATTAGGGGAGACCGGGGATAGTTGTAACATTTTTCACATTTCTGTCTGTAAATTGAAGCTCTTTTAAGGTAGTGGATTCAAAATGTAATGCAAAGTATTTACATGTCTCGGCTATTAAATAGTGCAGCTATTTTCTCTGCAGTACAATTACCCATTGCATGGTATGGCCTCAAACACAAAGAGTGAAATGTTACAATTAACCCCATAGTCTGGGTTAGTTGTAACATATCCCGGGGTGAAATGTAACACAATGAAATAAGGGTACTGACAAAATATTAACATGTAATCTTTGTTTATTCAACACATGAATGCACTTAGAGCCATTTATGTAGCTGTGTGTGTGTGTGTGTGTGTGTGTGTGTGTGTGTGTGTGTGTGTGTGTGTGTGTGTGTGTGTGACAGAATACAGAAATCTAACTTTTGAACATATTCCAACCCCCCCAAAAAAGACAAATTATAGAATTTTCTGCAATTGAATATTTCATTAATTTTGGTTGGTCTTCCTTGCGTTTGGCCTCATTGGTCCAGTGGGCATTATAACCTACAACTCTTGCACCAATTTTGAACATAACAATGAAGCTGAAAAAATGTAGTTGTTCACCAGCATCGCAATTCCATTACTTTTTATCATGGCTTACCTTGGTGTGGTTTGCAAAGTGCTTCAGAAAGATGAGGAAATCTGTTTCTTGCACCCATCCTGATTTATTTCCACTACCAGTACTTCTTATTGGTCCATCTCTGACACAGAGGTCTGCATAATGTATGTGTGGGAACACAAACAGTGGAGGAATTGTGTTGCCAATGGCATTAACCGCATATACAAAGGTGACCAGTGAACCTCTCTCTGCTGATGTCGTTGCCCCAACTTGTTTAATATAAGTTAAAGTAATAGTGTGGTAAGTTGTAACATCTGCATTATTGTTACAACTGACCCAGACTCCTATAGCCATGAACTAGCTAACATTACAGCCAACGGCTAAAACATTAGCACTAAAGACCTACACAGAATATATCCCCATAGACATACAAATAACATAATTTAAGTTTGATGAGTTTAACTGCAAAGCAGATAATGCTATTAGAAATTGAAATAAAGTAGAAAAACTTACTTTTTGGCATACAAATTACTTTTTTTCATGTTAAATTGTCTGTGTTTGACAAAATGTGCTGATTTTTTACATGTGATAGCAGAACTGAATTGGGCATGCACAGGATGAATCACATAATTTGAAACTTAGCCCTGATTGGAGAAATTGGAAGTGTTACAACTGACCCACGTTACAACTATCCCCGGTCTCCCCTACTGACATTTTTATACATCCACCTCACTCATTTTCATAGGCTCAAATCAATTAACATTAACATGGTTTTTAATATTTGGATAAATATTGTTTGCGCCCAATGACTGCCTGATATCTAGACCAAATGAAAGTCAATAAATGCTCTGTTCTTCAGAGCCTTTACTGCAACCACCTTCTTTGTGGGTCTTTCTGCATTAAGTTTTATCTTCAATAACTGAAAGGCTGCTCTGCTGAACTAAGATTAGGCAACTGACTTTTTACAGAACATCCCATTTGTTTGCTTCTTGGGCTGCCTTTGCTGTTTGCTTTTGCTTCTTACCTAATCGCTTTGTCTGGGTCAGTCAGAGTACAGCCCTGTACACTGCACAGTTCATCCTGCTGCTTCTATCAGCAGTCACATCATCATTCTCTTCTGTTTTTTTTCTCCATACAGGTGATCCTTTCTCACCATCTCTTCTCCCCTTTGGTTTTCTTTCTCTCCCTCTCTTTCTTTCATTCTTTCTCCCTGTCCTATCCCCCAGTCATGTCTGTCCCGTTTGTAGCAACTGAAAATAAAATAAATTCATAATTATAATAAAGGTCAATCAAATGGACCAATATGGCAAGGCCATGATGATCCACTTGGTAAAATAAATTGCTTGGCATCCTTCTTGGCCTCAAGACAACAATTCTGATGGCTAAAGATCCAAACGGGACACAAAAAGTAAAAAAAAAAAAAAAAAAAGCAGTCACATCATCAGTAAACAGGCATTATATCCATATTTGACAGATGATGTGGTATGCTTTGGATCATGAGCTGTTTCTTTCCTTCTTCATACTTATTTCTTCCACCATTCTAGTACTATATATTGGAGATAAAATATCTGAATTCCAGGAGCAGGACCACGACTCCAAACATGCCCCTTCTGGGTCTTATCTATATATGACACCCCCAGTTCTAAGGGCGGTTCGTTCTTATTTCCGTGCCCCACCCTCCTTGCCCTTTTTTCAATTCCTTCACTTCTTCACTTTTCATTAGTTCATGTGCCTTTATTCACCTTTATCTACTAAATAACGCTGCAAAACCTAAACTGAGGATGTGGGCCCAGCTAATGAATCCTCTTTCATCTGTTTTCTGGAAAAGTCTAATTTGGATTTCTTGTTCTTGCTTGTAACTGGTCTTTTGCACCTTGTTGTAAAATGTCTGTATTCATATTTTCTGCATTTGTGACGGCATCTCTTGATTATAGACTTTGGCAATAAACCTTTTCAATATAATTCTTGCCTTAGTTAAATTCTGTGAAGTGGTTTTTCTTAACCATGGAAATAATTCTGCAATCATTTACTTGTCGTCTGTGATCTGTCAGACTCTTTGCTGTTGCTTAGCTGGTCAGCGCATTCTTTCTTTTTAATAATCTAACAAATTGTTGATTTAGTCACTTGGTGGATTTGGTTTTTCAGCCAACTGACGACCTTCCTCACTTGCACTGATATCGTTTAACTTCATATTTTTAAATTACAGTAAAATGCTATAAAACACTGCTTCATTCCTGCTTCATTTGTAATGAAATTACAAGAGACTGAGCCTCAACTGGCTATGAAACTGTTTTCCACTCGATTTTTCTCATTATTTTTGAGCTTTTCAAACATGGGATTTAAAATTGTTTGATTTAAAATCCCCTGTGGTGGTGTACAGATGCAAAACTGCAAGAATGATGTTTTTGTCCAATAAATTAAGGACGTAACTCTAGCATGGAATCGAATAGCACAGATTTTGCTTCCGATAACCAATCAGAAACATTTCGCCTCTTCTTTCATTTAAATATTTTCAACTTCTCCTGAAGTGAAAGTTGGCGTAAAGGATCAATATAGCATGTTTGATTTAATGAATGTGAAAGACTAATCTTTTCAGTAAGATCAGTTTCAGGGTCCAGTCAGAGCCCACGTTGGAACAGACTTTATTTAGCAGATATTGGGGATGCAACATATAGTAGCAGCGATATAGAAGAGTCAGGTGTTTAGGCTTTATAGGCTGGAATAAAGGGGTCAGGAGTTGAATCGTCTTCACCGCTCACATGGTCAGCTCCTGTGGAAATGCAGGGGAGAAAAGTGAAGGTGAGAAAGAGAAAAGGTGGAAAATTGAATTCAAGATAAATGAAAACAACAAAAATACTATCTTCACTTCTACCCAATGAAAAAGATGTGCCACTGTGGAACATATCTCTCTTTGTATATAATTAAAAGGGATACTCATTATGTGAGGCTTCATTTCCCAGTTATCTTAATAGTATTTTATCCTGCATCAAGAAACAAAACATCTGCGTCACTTGAACAGCTCCAGTTCTTATGAGAGCACTTGCTGCCATCTAGTGGCCATGAGACTGTACTGATGACCTACAGAACAGTGGAGGTTATTCAGTTACTGGGGAGAAATTCTACTTGTCATTTGTCCTCTGCTCTTTCATCTCACCCCCTCCCTGCTCACTGGCTGTGACTCATTATTTTATTCACCATCTGCCCTCCCTCCACACTCTCTGTCTTCCCCTCTCTTTCCCGCCTTCAGCCTCATCGTTTCTCACCATGATAGCATTCACAATGTCATTCTTGTTGTGTTTCAGCGCACGGACGGCTTTGGCTCGTGACACATTGGCCTGAGCCATCACCAGCTCAATGTCTCTCTGCTCAAGGCCTCCCTCATCCACCTGATGTATAGAAAGAAAGAAAGAAGCAAGGATAAAGAGAGATTTCAGAACATACGTTTTAACGGTTGTTGAAATAGGTATTCAGAAACAATAGTTCAGAAAATACCTCTTCTTCTTCCTCTTCACTCTCCTCCTTGATGGTGAGGCTGGGTGGGACAGGTGGGGCTAAGGGAGAAGAGGTCACAGGCACCTTGAATTTCTCTGCGGCTGCTTTGTGAGCCTGCTGAGACAGGTCCTCAATCTGAGGAGAGAAAAGGACCGGATAAGTAAGCTAAAACTGAAAGCTGAAACTTGAGTAACCAAATAGACAAACAGTACTCACCTTTGCCTCTCCGAACACAATATAAATGTCTGATACGGGGCTTTTGAATACATCTGGTCTGCTGATGACAAACAAGATGCTCTTGGACTTCCTAATAGTGATTCTGGTCACACCGTGGACTGGCTTCAAACCCAGCTTAGACATGGCCTAAATGCACAATAGAGAAAACAAGAATTAGGGATTGAAATGAAAGAAAAAGAATCGTATCACTTTTAATATTATATTTGACCACTTATTAAGTTTATGTAGTAGCATATAGTAGTCCAACCTTGCGGGCCTTCTTTTCACTACGGCTCTGCTTTGGCCTGTTTAACCCTTCATCCGCAGAGGAGATAGACTAGAGAAAAAACAGTTAAGTTTATGAAATAATCCATTATGCTTTTAATATGCAAATGTTGCTAATATGTTTATGCTAATATACCTAAATATAACTCATGATGCTTCTGTTTTGTTTTGTTTTTTTGCTTTTTGCAATAGCAGCAACATTTTGATTAAAGTTTGCCTTAAAGAGTAGCTGGAAATCAGGGCTGCCACTGCTACTGGCTAAATAGCAAAAAGGCTAACATCTGATGAATATTAGATTTTATGAGTTTAAAATGCAATGCTAGTTGAACAACATGTTAAACAACATGCTTGGCCAGAAGTACATTGTGTAAAATATATATACTATATATATATGTATATATACTATATACTATATACTATACATATACATATATATGGAAAGATGGTCACCTTTAAAATCCCATAGACAAACTCACCTGTGGCTCTGATGGTCTCAGTGGTTCCAGTTCTTCCAGCTCAGGAACTGAACCCTCACTCTCAGACTCATTACATGAAGCCAGCACTGAACCTTCACAAAAACAAATTCAAAGCACACATATATAAAATAAGTCCATAGGAAAACTAGAGTAAAAATAATTTGTCTATCTATCGAATGATCTTCCTAATTAGTACATAATTAGCCTATTTTAATGATAGATAGATTAATTATGTACCAATTATGTACATGAATAATCTATATCTGATATCTAATCCGTACCAGAGACTTTAATTAGCTTATGTTGATTAAAAATATAATAAAAAATCACTATGTGATATTCACGTCTTTTGCAATGTGGCTTCACAATAGTATGTAACACAACGTAGCAGTGTGCTCAACTCCAGCCTGAATAAACATGAAAATGACAGAATGCTGGCACACATTGATAAGTGCACTTTCCTTGCTGGGTAATAACACTTCATCCATAATTTAGGTTACAAACTTTGAAACAGTTTAAAATATCCTCTCTGTCAGTAAACTTATAAATGTAAGATGGAGAGAGCGTTATCACGTTGCATAACCTCAAAGAGAGAATCAAAGAGAAAGAGAAAGAGAAAGAGAGAAGGGTGGGTTGTATAACACATAGCTAAAGAAATTTTGGGGGATTTCAGTGCCCCAGAGGAGGTATGAAACCACTTACAATTGCTCTGGAATGATAGGTCAGTCTCTTCACAAATGTTGTGGCTGTGTTTCATAGGACAGCTGGGCCGCCTGCCTGTAAGTTGGTGGGTAGAGAAGGGCTGAATTTCCCTTTGATTGGCTGAACCAGAGTTTTTCTGTAGTGATCCATTTCTGCTTCCTTGAACTCCTTTGGGCTGGGATGTTTTACCTCCATCGCCCTCACTGTCTGTCTCTTCCTCAGCCAAACTAGGACCTTACAAAACACACAATGATTATCACAGCTTTTATGATAACAGTGTTAGGAAGTGTTTACCTTTTCTTTGACAAACTCGCTAACTCAAATGTTTGGATTAGAGAGGGAATGTTTGGTTTGAGGTAATCATGACTTTACTCACCTTTGCACCTGTCTTGTGTGCTCCATGTGTGACCTTGACTGACTTGTTTGTGAGACTGTACTCTTGCGTTAGCATGAGACTGGGAGTATGACTGAGACTGGGGATGGGAACTAGAGTCTGGAATACAGACTGCATCTAAATTCCCCAGCTCGGGTAAAGATGACTCCTGGGCAGACTGAAACAGACTTAATGGCATGGCAGTGGAGAATAAGGGTGAAGAGACAGTTGTGGCAGACACAGTTGATGTACTGAGGACATCAGTAATCTCTTGGAGGTTAGTGGTAGGAAGGAACTGGGAATTAGGGGTGTTCTGTGTTGTAGGGGAGGTTGACAAACGGACAGGGGTGGTGTGGCACGTGAACAGTGAAGGTTCTTGCCGTTGTTGGGCTGAGAGGTCAGGTTGGGATTCCTGCACTGGTGTGGAAAGATCATGCTCTGGGTCTGTTGAGGCACAAGGTAGAGAGCAGGAGGAAGAGGAAGAGGAAACAGGAGATGCTGAGAAGCGAAGTGGATTCAGAGAGTATGGTATGGTATTGTGGGTAATATCTATGTTGTTATCATTAATGTCCACTGTAAGTCCTCTCTGATTATCAGGTAGCGGTCTATTATCAAGAACTTCCTGCTGTACGTCTTGGTTCATCGCCACAACAATATTTAGGTTGTCTGTTGTGTGTGTGGTAGAGACATCAGGACTCGGATTGTTTTCTACCTGGAGCTGTGAACCAGATTCAACCTTGTCTGTCCCAGGCGTCTTCTGTTGACAATCCAGTGATGAAAACTTGTTGCTTGCATTATGTCCTGTCTTAGATTTGGATGTTTCTGCATTCCCCTTTGACCGTACCCCTGGTGTGTTATTTAAAGGAACAGCAGGTTTCTCTGGATCAACAACAGATTCGGGGCTAGAGGCACCTTGACTGTCTGTCAGAGGTGCCCTCTGTTTCTGCCTTCCTCTCCTTCCTTTCTTTGCATCAAATGATGTATCTGTGCAATGTCCCTCCTTGGGGCTGTCACAGGGAAAGTGCTCTGAGTCATTTTGTGCAGAACGGGATTTCCTTTCCTGTTTCTTCTTCTTATCTTTTTTTGCACCTCTCTCTTTTGCTTTCTCTTCCACTTTGTCTTCTTCATTGTCTTCCCCTGAGTTATAAACAACATGCTGTTGTTCTCTAAAGGCATCTTTAGTCTTTGGTTCATCGACAACTTTGTCCATGAGGGGACTGCCATCACATTTTCTTTGGCTTTCTGTCTGAGACTCCATTATCTCTGTTTCTGACAAAGAACCAGTATTGACCTTTTCTTGACAAGCTTTACTTGGTTTGGAATCATCGGATTTGCATTTAGGAGTGAATGATCCAAAGGAGCCCTGTACCAAAGAAAATGATGTGTCACTCTCTGGAGTGATTGTCTGACACTCTGGGCCTGTATGACTTCTTAAGTTGGTTTCATTTTTTAAATCAAAGTGTTTGTTTGTTGCAGCTGCATCTGAGTGAGTTTCAGTTAATGGCACAGAGATGCTGGAGCCACCTTTCTCGGGGAATGGTGTCTGTGTTGTTTCTGGTGTCTGGTTTATCAAACTATCTGTTGATTTCCTGTCTCCATCAGGAATCATGTCCGAAACCTGAGGTGGCATCTCCTCAAGTGGAATATTAGAGACAGAGTCTCTAATACTGACACTCACACTCTGGTGTCTGACTTCCTCTGACAGAGCATTGAGACTCCCATGAGCAGAGCCAAATGCAGACTCACTGTTATTGTTACAATTCTTCCAAGTGTTTTGTATTTGTGTTTCTGTGTTATCGCCGTCATTGTGTGGATTTAGATTACTGATATCATCCTCCAGGAAGCTGGCGTTCCCGTCTTCTCCCCCTCCTTCTACTGAAATCTCCTCAGTGGACTTACAGCGTGCCAAGTTGGACTCAGAAACTCCCTCTCCAACCAGTTCTTCGGTATCTGTTTGGCGCTTCTCTCCATGCAAACTGTTGTTATCGTCTTCATCTAGCATAGACCCGAGAACATTATCATAATTTCTGCATTCTTCACTGTTCATGTTAGAAACCATGGCCGTCTGCTTGCTTTGGCCTTCTGCATCACACATGAGCAAACTTTCCGCCTCTAACTCATACCTCTTCCCCAGAGACAATGATAGAGATTCCCCTGCTCCCCAGACACCAAACTCAGCCTCTGCTCCTAATCCAAGACTGAACCCCATTCCCACCCTGGTGTCACACCATGCCCCTGCTACAGAACCCATCTCTCTGCTTGTGTCCATTTCTGAATTTTCCCTTTTCGGAGAGATGGCAAAAGGTGAGTGTGGGGAACCAACAGCTCCCAGTACTCCCTCATCAGTACTGAGGGTGTTTTCCCTTAGGTTCTCCTGGGAAGAGTCACCAGGGCAGTGTTCAGGTGTTAGGGCCAGATTGTCAGCTAGTTCTGAGATGACTTCTGGAGAGGCCGAAACAGGGATATTACTGGGATTGGGACTAGGGTCTTTAGGACAAGATAGAAGAGGAACACCTTTATTCAAGTCATTAGTAGCAATGACATTGTTCAGAGACGGACCAGAATCACTGATTCTACACTCCACACTCACTGACTCTGCTGAAGCATTCCCATTCTTCTGGTCAAGGTCAATATCAGACTCACTGTGAATACTGGTTCTGCACATGGCCTCTGCCCCTACAGGCACATCATATTTACTGCAGAAAGACTTTGACAACACACGTCTACTTGCTCCCACAGTCCTTTGGCTTTCAGAGTGATAGTGGCGAGGCTTGATGAGCAATTTGAAAGAATCTCTTTCTGGCCCATTTATGGGCTCAGTTACTGAGTTATCACTGTGTAATTTCAAAGAGTCTCTTTCTGGTTCTTTTTCCACTGTGCCACTATTACTGGGCAATTTGAAATCAACATCTTTGCCCTGGTGATCTTCTTCTGGAAAAACTGAAATGTTCTGGTCTGTTGTTTCCTGCACAGAAGTAGCAGAGGGAGGAATGTGGGACATGTGGGACTCTGTTGCAAAAGAAGGTGACACATGGCTGGTATCAGGAGTGGAGGAAGGGTTAAAAAAGGGACTGGGCTTAGGCCCCTCAAGAGGATTGGAGAAAAAATCAAGATAAGTCATTTCACTCTCATTTGCACTCTTATTCGGGTCGTCGGAGTCTGACAGAGAAGAATTCGCTTCTGCAGGACAGGATAGTTTCTGGTGATCCAGTGGTTTGTCTGTGCTTGCTTGTAGAGGGAAATGTTTTGCCTGACCTGTTTCGCTGGTAGATTCTAGTTCAGGGTCTGATTGGGTCTCAGGGATTTTACATGCATCCACAGGACTGGGATCTACATTGTTTCCTTTAGGGTGGGCAGTGGCTTCAGACAGACAGGTGGTTTTGCAGCGATCCGCTAGTTCATCCATGCTCTGCTGTGAGGGCAAAGGTTCATTTTGTACTGTGTCACTGACAGTTGCCCGTTCAGGTTCTGATTGTATTTGACCTGGATCAGGTCCATCTACTGATGTGGGCTCTAATGATTGTGCATGCCTCTCAGTGCTGTACAGACGTTCGTCTTCCTCCCCGTTGTAGGAGGCAGAATCTGATGACTCCTCTGTATCGTCTTGGAAACAAAAAGACTCATCCAACCCCTCATTAAGAGAAGTTTCTGAAAGCGAATGAAGGAAGGATGCTGAGCTATCCTCATCTGTGGGATCCTCCACTGCTCTGCTATGACATTCATCATCGTCGTCCTCATCTTCTTCTTCTTCCTCCTCCTCCTCTTCGTCCTCTTCTACCACTTTCACTTCCACCTTAGCTTCCTCGCCTGACTCTTTACGGTCATCACTGCCATCATCTTTATTAGTTTTCTCATATTCATCACAGCTGACAGCACCATTAGCATTACCATCAAAATCATCATCATAATCATAATCGTCATCCTCTTCGTCTTCATCGTCATCTTCTACATCTGCCTCCTCTTCTCCCGCTGCATAGGCATCAACGTCCTTTTCTTCGTTTCTGTCATTAACTTCTATTTCATTCTCTTCTTCAGTGGGGAAGAGAGTGATTTCCATTGAATCAGCCTTAAAGATAAGGCTGGTGTGAAGGGGAAAGGAGATGAGGGAGGCAGGGATCATCCTCTCCTCCTCTGGTATATCATCAGCACAGGCTGCCTGGGATAGTATGAAGGAACTGGGACCAAGCCTATCAAACGCTCCAGGAAAGAAGGCATCCAGGGAGAGGACAGGTGAGTCAGGGCTAAGGCTTGATGAGGCCATGGTCATGTTCTCTGTGTCAGGAGTCAAGGCGGTTGAAGGAGGCTCTTGGTGGACATCCATCTGTCCATAATGTTCCTCTGATACGCATGCCTCAAGTTGCAGTCTCAGTCCCGACTGGATAGGTCTAGACGACTCAGCTCTTTCTATACTGTCCTCATCTAGAGGGCAGAGTGAACTTTCATAACCCCCTCCATCCTCCTGGGAGTCACTACTGCTACTGCTCCTCAGAGGGGATGTGTCCTCAGTTACCCAGCAGGGGCGACAGCTTTCTCTAGAAACACTGACCTCGTCCCCTTTTAAAATTTCTTCCTCCTCAACTATGACTGTGTCTGTTATACCTGTTGGGGAATTCAAAACAAAATCCCCCTCATGGTACAGACAGAAGTCCCCTGCCCTTTCTTCCTCGCGTTCTGGAACTATTCTTCCCTTTTCCTCCCCAACTTCATCTCCAATTTCAGACAAGGACCCCACAAAACAAGCAGGAGCCTCCTGTGTTTCTTCTGTGAGGAGTGGATTTGGAGATGTGGAGGGGGAGGTGGAAGATGTGTAAGAGGAGGTCCAGCTGCCTCCCTCTGCTGTGATGTAAGAGCCAGAAGGAGAAGTGAGAGGGGAACAGAGGTCCTCACTGTCAGAGGGAGAACCAGGGGACAGTGGAGAGACAGGGGAGCCAGGATATGAATGATGTTTCAGGTGTGAAGAGCGAGATGCCATTTTAATTGGGGTAGAAGGAGCAGTGTAGTAAAGGTCAGGGTCAAGACGTGAGGGGACACCCACTCGTAGTGGGTCAACAGCACAGACTGGCTCAGAAAAGGACAAAGCAACTGGACAGGAAGGCTCAGAAAAAGAGTGGGAAGGCACTTCATCTTGAGAGAGGCTTTGACACTCTTCTTTTTTCTCCATCAAGCTGTCATCTGTCGTGAGTGACCCTGGGGAGGTAGAGGGAGGGAGCAGGGGGTTGTGAAAAGGCATAGGGAGAGTCGCTGAGGGGTCTGCACGGTCTTTTTGCTGAGCCTCCTGTTTTGGGGATTGATTTTCCTCTTTTCTTGTTTCCAACTGAGTCTCTTTTGCCTGTGCCTGAGGATCTGAAAAGCTTTGAATATCTGGTAAAGGTACAGCCTGATCACTTGGGGCAGTAAAGGGATTCCCTTTCTTGATCTCTGTTGTTTTCAGCAGTGTTTCTTCACCCATCACCACCCTTGTATCAATAGTTTGTGGCTCCTGGTAGTCACTCTCCACCTCAGAACCAGTTAAGACCTGGGAATAAAACATTTTACATACACAATTACAAATGTTCATAATGGTATCCTAAGTGCTATGAAGCTACAACATGATCAAACACACATACATGCACGCACACACAAGACACGCACCTTGATTCGCTCCATCTTAACAGGGACATGGCGGCCACATGGTCCATGGCCACCTAATTTTCCAGACAGTCTGGGTGTGCTGTTGTTGCGATGATCGGAGCCTTCAGGTTGAGGTCTTGGGGTACCAGAAGAGCTAGGGGACACATGAAATAGTCGTGGTCCAAATGGAGAAGTGCATGCTGGGAGCAGCTTTTGTGGAGTACTGGGAGAGGCACTAGAACCACTGTCACTCGGGGATGAACCACTGTCACTTGGTGTGGAGTCAGTAGATGGGTGCCTGGTCATGTCTGAAAAAGAGAAATGAAAATAAATCAACTTCATAAGTAAAAGAAAAAAAGATCAAAACAAATATTAACCTCCTATGACCCGAACTCTTCCACGACATGCATTTTTGATTTCTCTTTGATATTTGGGCTGACTGGGGCCAGATGAATGTAAAAACAAAGAATTACCAGATTTTTTTTTACCTGATTTTTGTTTCTAAAAAAAATGAGAGACGCATATACGGATATTTGTTTAAAATTTCAATAGCACAGTAGAAGTATAATGTCCTCATAAGTGGATATCAGACCCTTGTTGAGCAAAATTGAATATTTTGGTCTAAATAACCCAAAATGTGATGTCCACATATGTGGACACCAGGTCCTAGGAGGTTAAGAGTTCGGATATTAATACATTTGAACTCTGAGGAATTAACAAAAATATCATATAAGCAAGCTGACTAAATCACCTTAGTACCACGGCACTAGACGTGATGTGGAAAGTCATGCCTCTTTTATTGTATAATATTAGACTTTAGATTTCTGTGTTTGAGTTTCACTTATCTTAGCCCACACATTAGTTCAGAAAGAGCAAAAGAAAATTACACCAAAATGCCAGTCAGTAAACAAATACCCCTCAGCTCTCATGACACAGCAAATGGCTTTCAGTAGAAAAAAAAGAGTACTGAGACTTAAAACAAGACTGTTTTAATGTATTTATTATTATTATTTTTGTAATGCGTGCGGCAATCCTCCAAAAGCTTGGTCTCTATAGATGGAAGTCAGAAACAATGTTTCTTCACATACACAAGAATCTTTACCTCTGCACGTCTCTTTCACAATTAGCACAATTAGCCAGAGGCAAAATAAGCTGTTATTCTATTACAGCGTTCTCTGTCCTCTTGTCCTTCTGGACCTTGTTATCATTTTGTATCCTCACCTGTCATTGGGAATGGAGAAATCACTGAGATGAAATGTCAGGCTGAATGAAGGAAATGAATCAAGAGGGAGTAGAGGAAGTCTTGGGTATGAGTAAGAAAGTAAAAAGCAAGAAGATAAAAAAAAATTAAAATTCTATTTGTCATCTTAAATCAGTTCTTTGATGCTCTTTGATTACTACAATGCAAAATTGTACTTTTTTCAAAATATCCCTCAGAAGATATGCTCTAAGCTCTTTGTCATCCACACACCGAGAACAGAAACCTCATTTAACTGGGCCATTTGTAGGGTGACCTCAATTCACATGCTGATTGGTCATTACAACACACAAGTGGCTCAGCTCAGTGCCAGCCACATATACACCCTCACTGACACATGCACGTGTTTTGTTCTCCATGGAGCATAGATATCACATTCACTTACTGTTATGTAGCTCATTCTTTCTATCACTCCCTTATATTACTCCTTAGCCTTTTCCTAGCTGATCCTCGCTTTGGCTCTGCTTTGTACGCAGATGTATCTAGCAGGGCGTAGTAGTAACTAAGCACATGCTCTTTTCTTCTCCTCCCTCGCTACTGTCCTGCCCTCCCTGGGGAGGTGGCAGATGCAAGCATCAGCACTTAGATGCTCTTCCCGATCACTGCTCCAATATTAAGATGAAGGTGTGTTTGTGTGTGTGCTGAGTCACGCCACATAGACTAAAAGCTGCTGTTAGGTCAGAGAGATGCACAATACATAATACACAAAAGACAACTCTTCTGCTACAGCACAGCCTAGTCTCAACGGAACATAAACAGGCTGATTCTGATTGTCTTCTCCTGCAGGAGCTCAACAAAACCTCACTATGCTACGGTGACAAAGGCTAATATAGCACTGGTTTTCAACAGCATATCTGAGTTCAAGAAAATCAAGCAATATATACCTTGAAAACACATCTAGAAATGCTCTATCGTGCTTTAGTGACAATCATAGGAAGTACATAAAAACTGTTTGGCTAGGCTGCTAAATAAGTCAGTGACATAATACGACTGCCTGGCCTTGGAGCCTGGTCTCAGGGAATGCAGTTAATCTGAGCACCTAGCTTGCTGTATGAAGAACAGGCCGCAGTTGAGCAGACTAAAGCTGCGTCACAGTGGATGCAGTGCTGGATTTGCCACCCCCAAGAGCGAGTCTCTGATCTATCTATCTATCTATCTATCTATCTATCTATCTATCTATCTATCTATCTATCTATCTATCTATCTATACTCTAATAAGATCAAAGTAATTTATAATTATAATATATAACAATATAATGTATAATATAATACAATAGAATGATTATAAAGTTTAAGGTAAAACTTTCACTATAACCTATAACCATATTTAATGATCTTATATAGTAAACAATAAACAACAAAAATAATGAAAGCTCTTGTACCTGTGAGGTTGTGTTTTTGTGTTAAACTGTGCTCTGCCATGCTGCTGTGTCATGTTCCTGTTGAAGCTGGGGGGTAGGGAGGAGCTACGCCACACTGCTCTGCACTTACAGCTTGCATAAAACTGATGTAGAGATGGGGATGCGGATGTGGCATGAACATGGGGCAGTGGGAGGAGTGATAGAGACTACGGGGGCCAGATTTAGGGTGGGGGTAAGAGCACTGGGAATCCGATGAGGACTGAGGCTGGATGCTGGGGGGGGGGCAGTTACACAATGAAATTAGTCGGTACATACAATACTGTGGTAGCTGAAAGGAACAGATTGCTAATTTGGATTCTGTAATGGGGAGTAAAAGGAGACGAGGTAAGAGTTGATGTCTAGGGGTGGAATCTCTTGGGAGGCTGCTAATAGCTGCAAGGGGGAAGGAGAGGCAACATGCAGTTTACCGAGGAAGCAAACATGCAACTGAATCACAGCTTACTCAGCCTGCACATGTCAGACACACAGAAATCACCCAGGTCTAAAGTGAGATCTCCCAGGTACTTTTGAGCAGTTAGTGCTTGTCAAATAATCCTTTACCTTTGCTTTTCTTCCTGCTAATACTTCAGTCCTTCCTATCCTATCTGTTAAATACTACTTGCTCAACACAGTCTTGAGCCTTTCTTCTCGATTACGCCCTGGTCTCTGTCTCAATTAGTATCAATGGAAACCCTCTCCTTTCCCAGTGCTCAAGCCCAGTGGTCCTACCTGGTCCAGGGAGCCCTGTTTCCTCAGGTTCCTGCCCTGGATGCTTGTCGCTGGGCACGGATCTGTGAGTGCTCTCCCCCGGCATGCTTCTCGCTGGCTGTCTTTGACTCTGACGCAACGATAAACCATACAGCCAGAACAGACAAGGTGAACGAGGAGAGAGAGTGAGAGTGAGAAAGAAGAAGAAGGGGAGGGGGATATGAATGCTCAGCGACCCAACACTCAGATCTTCCCTGCAGCACGTGTCTGCCTCTATGTGTGTGTGTGTGTGTGTTTGTGTGTGAAAGAGAATGAGGCAAACAGAGAATGAAAGAGGGAGAGTCAGAGATGGGAGTATAGGCTGGTCTCTCTCTGTGGTGCAGCACAGTGATGCTGCTGTTGTGGGCGTGTGCTTCAGAGCCTCATGATCCAGTTCATCGGTGTGTGCGTGGTGTGTGTGTGTGTGTGTGTGTGTGTGTGTAGAATCTGAGAGGGAGCTGCAGTATTCTCTCTTGATGCCCAGTTCCTGCTTTCCTCCCTCCTCCTCTTCCTCCCATCTTCCATCCTCCGTGTATCTCTCTCCCTCCTCTCCTCCCTGGTCCCCCACCCTTCCCTTCACGCCCATCCAAGCTATGACTGGATCTTTGGAGATGATGTCAGCACATTTCTGCTGATCTCTCAGTGCTGCCCCCAACCTTAAAGGAAAGAAGCGGTACTGCAAAAACAAGAGTGAAATGGATAAATCAAATGGAAAACAAAACAGACAGTGGAAAGAGAAACCTGGAACACAGAGAATCGAATGCGCAGAAATGAATCCTGAAAGTATACTGCTGATTACACCCTCTGCCTCCTGCTCTGATTTGATCCAACAGGAATCAGGAAGGAGATATTTGCCCCAAGGGCCACTAAAACATCTGCTTCTGCCCTCCATCTTCATCTCTCATTAAGACAGCATCATTTAAAAAGCCAATTCAAAGTGCCTTACAAAGACTAAGTGGGTAATAGATGGTGTTAATCTTTGAGCAAAGGATTTTGGGACCTCAAGCTATGCTTATAGCGGCTCACTCTGATAGTTAGATGAGGAACATGCACATGAGTATTCTGTTGGGGTCATTTTGTAGGGCTCTAGGAGCACTCCTCCTGTTCCTCCTCCTACAAAGGCGCAGATACAAGTCCTGCTGCCAGGCTGATTCCCTCCTAAGGCCCTATCCTTGTGTAACAGCCATTCTCCTGGTATCTCTCTTCAGACTCTGCTGGGAGATACAGAAAACCTTCTTGCAAGGAGTTGGTTTAGCTGTAACTTGAATGGGCTGCAGGTACAATATCATACGACATGCAGTGGACACTTGCAACAAGCAAAACTGGAGTAAAATCAGTCAGGGGGGATAAGGAGATAGCAATGACCCGTAGCCACCACCTGCAAAACCATCAATTTTCAGGAGGGTCGTCTTGTTCACCTGGCTTACAGTGGTTTATGCCTCCATTCTGAATGGACTGATATTGCTTAAGTTGAGGTGACTTTGTGTTATACTGTGATGATCAAGTATCACACTCTTTTGAGCTTTTGTACTTTATAATGCTCAAGTAATCTAGTTCTAAGATACCTGATAGACCAAAGTCTGTTGTTGATATGGTTGATGGGCTAATTCTTTTGTATATTTAAGTGATATGCCAAATATTTCTCATCTAAAGGGGAAAAATAAAATAACAGCAGGCCAGAAACAGAGTGGCAATACTGTTTCAGTGAAGCTATAATTGATAATAACAGCCTCAAATTGCAACAAGAAACAAAGTAACAGTAGAACAAAGAAACTCATCAATCAAAACCACAGAAGAAGAATAAAGATTTTCATTGGGACTGAAGCTGCTATAATTAGATCAGATGTGAATAATCATGGAGGTGATTTCATGTGTGTGCAGTTAAAAAAGCTTCTGTTTGTTTGCTTCAGACTCCATAATGACCTAAGAGCTCTCGATACTAGGTTTATTCTTCATGAGAAATGTGTTTAGAGCCAAGACTGCTTAAATGGTAAATGGACTGATTCTTATATAGCGCTTTTCTACTCTCCCAGAGTACTCAAAGCACTGTATACAACATGCCTCATTCACACCCAGTTCTAAACACAAGTGCAAACTAATCTACATTCACACTCTGATGAACACATCAGAGAGCAACTTGGGGTTAGTATCTCGCTCAAGGATACTTGACATGCAGACTGGGGAAGCAAAGGATCGAACCACCAACCTTCCAATCAGTAGCTGATCTACCACCTGAGCCACAGCCACCCCTGCTTATTAACATTACATTAATATACAGCAGCACTTTAGCATAAGCTAATGCTGTGTTACACTCTTGGGGTATTAAAGTATTAAAATAGTTACTCCTGAAAATGAAACCACGAATGAGCTCCTCTTGGCAGGATACGTGACCTTTAATGTCTTTCTTCGAGATAATAGAGCTTGAGCGTGTCATGCAAAGCTGTGATTAAAATTATTCTCAGATAAGATTTTTACCAATGAAAGCATTAAAACCTGGAAAACTCCAAAATGTTGTAGTAGTCTGCTTAGATTTCAGGACTGTGAAAGATAATATCTGTCAGTTTTCCAGTCTGCCCAGAAGTTTTTCTCACCTAAATGGTAGGGATTATACCCATCCCCAGCTCCATGGTCATGTTATCTCCCTTTACCCTGCCTTTAGGCCAACTTTGTTACTTGATTGGCTGCTCCTTACAAACAGCAGGACCAAAAAGAAGATAAGTTTATGGCTAGAACCTCTCACATATGCATCTGCACTTTCCTCATTTCATTCAACATGAATATGATCCAACGGTATGCGCAAAGACGATATTAGGACCAATCAGTACCATAAAAGATGTTTTATGTCAATATTTTTTTTAAACAGCCAAACAGCATTCTCAGTGTCATTTTCAATCACTCTGGCTGAAATGTGACCAAAAGGGCATTTGCATTTTCCTTTAGGAAAACATGTTGAGAAAGCTATTTTGAATAACTTGCCTCCAGAAATGCAAATGCCCTTTTGGTCACATTTCAGCCAGAGGATTTAATAATGGGTCTGTATTAAATTAATAATTCAAGAAACAATGGCGTCAAGGTCAGAACAGCAGGTGGATGAATTAAAATGCTCCATTATGTCCTCCAGAGTTTCGACTTTGTTGGCTGTACAGTGTAGCCAGTTCATTTTCTGCACACCTAGAGCAGGAACCCTTGTTCCATTGTTCAACATGGAGCAATTTATGGCCACTGTCATGTTTTCAATTAAAAAATGGTGCAAACTCATTACATTTACTGAGAGATAAGAAGTCAAGGGTAACTGTGTTGGGGATTAGTCAGAGCCCAAGCAGTGATAAACAATAATTTATTCCTGCTGACCGTGTCAAAAAAAACTCTTGTTTTTCCTCATTTATGTCAAACTAATGTCTTCTTGTGTCATACTCAATCTGAATGCGTTTTCCTCTTCAGTGGAGCTGCTTCCTGATTTTCAAAAATGTTCTTTTACCTTTTCTCATAAAATTGCAAGAGTAAAAATTTGGTGTCTCATTGATGTAAGTGCCACAGAAAGAACTCTAGCATAACCATTATAACAGCAGAAAACAGCAAACTACTGAAAACACTGAAGCTGTCAGAAAGGCGTTAACAACATTGCTTAAAATATCTTCTTTTTTCCCCAAAAAGAAAACCACCCTGTGGCCTTGAGTGCATGTGTGGGTTCCAACAGCTCGGCTTACCTCAGAAGTCCTCAGCAGTTTTCTCTTTATTGTTGTGAATAAATAAATAAATAAATAAAAATGTGAGACAAAAGATGAAAGCCTCTCAGTGATTTTTGTCAATCATTTGTCTCAGATTATGACTCTTTAAATAATCAACTGCCTATCAATCACTGGGTTTTTTCCCTCCTCTTTTATAGACAACTAGCGAAGGAAATCTAGCCAGAAATAGAAAGCACGAGAGGGGGTGGCAGCAGTGAGCAAAATAAACAGCAGTGGTAGTTTCCATGGCAACCCAAAACTTCCCATGATGGAGTGCCAGCTCAGCACAAGTAATTAATGCTTCACTGGTCCGATAAAGTCTGATAGACTCTGTGCAAAACAGTTTACCTCAACCTTCAAAGCTTAAAAAACTGAAAGAAAAATGTATTTCTGGGTTTTCAGCTCCCAGATTGTCCTCTCAGATTGTGAGTTTCATGTGAAAGTGCTGCTGTGCCCATTAAATCTGCACCTGAAGCCATGTGCTAGGAGCAAAGGGGATTTAAAAAACAAAAGCAAAAAACATATATAACAAATAATATGGCTTGCTTTGTGGTTCAATACACTAACAGCTGGAGCGGGAGAAGCTGACAACAGACAGAATATTTTGGATGAATTTTTCACCAAGCATGTAACGGTTTTTCTTGTCTCTGTGCTGTGCCTGATATCATACTATATAATACTAAATTAATGACTTCTCTTAATCTGCATTTGGACATTGCATCATATATTATGACGTGCTTTGAGGGATGGTGGAAACTCAGCTTTCCCTCATCAGTGACGTGAGGCCAACAGATCTAATCTCATTTTACGTCAGTGCTTGTGTGAAGCTCTGTTAACTTCCTGGTCTTGATGGAGGTTAAAGAGTGGAGCTGAGCAAAATAGAAATGTAGCAGATTTCCAGAGTACATGCTGTCAGCATAGCCATCACCAGTGTTCCCATTACACTTCTTCTGTTCTGTTATTACTCCTTGATTCAGGTACAGAGCTTGAAAATGCCTGCAGTCCTGCCCAAGTCACTGATTGACCATCAGAGAAAGTGTTCTTTAATATCAAGATGCCACACTTTTCCTTATTTGATTTCACTTACTTTAACATCAGCAATCCCACTAAGCAGTCACAGGAAGGTGTTATCAGCTAATTTTGTCAAATCTGCCAATATTTGTGATTAATAACATGCAGAAAGTGGGAGTCAAAAGCGTGGACCATAAACACACATTTAATTTTGTGTATTGTCACAGTGCCACCATAGCTTGTTCATGTGAGACACGCAACACAAAAAGTTACACATTTCATGTTTTTGTTTTTTACCAGAAATACTGTTCAGGTCATGATTTAACTTTAACCCTATCTTACTTTTATCATGAAATTTAGCTTAACACCACTAAGCTGCAACTTTTAAACAGCAGGAAACAAAGGAGAGAAGAAGCAGCAATCTCAAATCGATTTCTTTGGAAAGTGCATTCGAGTTAAGTAATATTTTCTTTCTTGCTGCCTCATTCTTGGCTCTGGTTTTATCCACGCAGTGCTTTAACCATCGTTAAGTTCTCTCCTCTGCCCTGGTTTGCAGTTGTCAGTCTTCCTTTATACGCCACAACTGAGAGCTGCTGCAGCTGTCCATGATGATGTGTAAGCAGTTTCAAGTGAGCAACGTGTTTTATCAGTGAAGTTTACCCTAGCATGTTTCATCGTGGCAGTACTGCTGGGCTTCAGTAAACATGCACATTAATGCACATGCATATGAAGTTTGGAAAAATTACTTCAAATGCGGTGGAGTTATTTAAGAGATAACGCATTCACAAAATTCATGTTGCCGCTCAATACAGAAAATCTGGGCATCAAATGACTCGTCATTTTATCTGACATAGCAGTGAGAAGATCCACACACACACACACACACACACACACACACACACACACACACACACACACACACACACACACACACACACACACACACACACACACACACACACACACACACACACACACGATGTGCAAACCAGTTGCGAAACACAGAATTGAGCATCTTGTATCTGAGTGCCACTCAAAGCAAACGAATGCAACAGCATTAAAACACAAAGGGAGGTAAAAGAAAATTAAATAAAACAATTTATTCCATCACAAGATGACACACATTCAGAGATAAGTTATTTCAGTATATTCACACCCTGACGCTGAGCACATTAGGAACAAATTGAAACACAGCCGTGCTGCTTCGGTTTTGCCTTGTCACCACTGATGACTTAGTCCTCGATCATAAAATTTCTGCAGAAGCCTTGTGTTCATTTCAGCCTCTCTCTGGCTCCAAAACTCTATCACTGTCACCATGGAAACAGGGAAAGCCCCACACGTTTCCAAGGGAACCAGATGGAAATTATATGCTTTTTTTTTTTCCTTTTCTTTTTTTCGTGCCAGTATATGAGAGCTTCTCTGCAATGCTGCTCTGTTCTGAGTGTGTGAACGTGGGTGTGTGTATTCCCGGTGGTCCCACATTTGATTGGGAAAGCTCCGATTTAGCTGAGCCTGCAAATGTTGCCCAGTTCACTTGGCCATGTCCTCGGCCACAGCCTTCCCCATTTTATCTTTGAGGTAGGCTAATTTCTGCCACTCTGTCTTGAGCTCCAGCCACTCGTAATACGGCACCTGAAAGAAAATAAAACAGACAAAGCATGTGTTTACAGAGCTGATAATCTGTCACCATTAAAGATGTATATTTAAAATAAAATGTTGGTTTTCACTCTTAGATTCATATAGTTGGTCAGTTAATACAGTCTGAAACACTGCAACCCGACAAGCAAGTGAGTATACAGTTGGCTAAGGAGATTGTCCTAGATGAGAGAAGAGACAGAGCTTGGATTGGCCTAGATGAGGCAGAGCTGCGGCTGGAGCTCTATTTATACCACAGACTGCAGCGGGGCCCACCTGACTCTCAGCTCTACAAGTATTAGCTCCATTGTTTGCACACAATCAGCCTGACAGAAACAGCAGCAGCGGCGGTGCTGGTTCTCTGCTTCTTTTCTTTGAAATATTGCTCACGAGCAGAGAACAAAAACAGAAGATCTCTATTTCAGTTGGCTTTAGTGTGTGTTTGAGTTTGGGCAATAAAAAAAACTAATCTAAAGAACAAACAGAGCTGTTCAGCCTATATAGAGAAAATTATTCAGTCACCGTGGGGGGGGGAAACACCACCATCTCAGGCACTGCTACAACGCTGGCTTCTACTCACCTCTACTGTGATGAAGCCAGCCAACTGAAGATGTCGCTTCATCATGACAAAACGTCCCAGAAGGTCTTTACTCTTTGAGCCAAAGTTGGGAAATTCCCAAGATAGGAAAGCTACCCTAAAAAAAAAAAAAAAAAACATATGTGGGGAAACAGGAGGACAAATATATTTAGATTCCTGGAGCAAAAGATGCTGCAACATTAAAAAGCTCAAAATAAATCTTTAAGTACCCAAACCCACATGACTCTTCCCTATGACTCACCGTCGTGCTCCTGTGGGTAAAGCCTGATCTCCTCCTCCGCTTGGTAGATGAGGGGCTTTTATTGTTACCATGTCAACTGGTTTGTTATCAGCATCCACGACGAGCTCACCATCTGAGAACATAAAAAACAAAACCGCTCTAGTAGTGATGAAGCATGTAATCTCATATTATATCTCCAGGCTTATTATATCTCCTTACCAATAGTCCATCCATACACTGTGTCAACACCAATGCGAAGGGCTTCTGACCTCCCGCCCACAAACTTCAGTAATGTTTCTCTCAGGGTTCTCTGCAGAGGGGACAGGGGGGAGCTGCTGGCCGGGAAAGACGGGACACTCTGAGAGGACAGAGTATCCAAAGAACCAGGATGCTCCAAGCTGAGAGTAGCAGCGATATGCAAGAGCTTCAGTTTGTAGTTCTCTGCTCGAGCTGGACTTCCTTCTATAGTGAGGGAAAAAAAAAAAAACAACACAAAGGAAAGAGAAGGAGTGACGACAACTCACTGGCAACAGGGCTTCCAAAACCCTTACAAGAAGGTTTGAGGAAACAAAGCAATTTTTTGTCTCTACAGGAAAATGGGACTGATGATCAATCTTGTCCAGTCAGAAGTATAGTGGTGTGGTACTGCCATCTGCTGAGCAGGAATGGTATTTAGGTAGTTAACCATAAATGCCCAGAAAGACACTACAACACAACGTTAAAAAAAGAGAAAAAAAGATGGGAATCAGAGAAATCTGAGGTCTTTTATATATATATATTTTTCTTTTTTTCCTTAAAAGTTTCCTTCCTGTCTTGCTTATATAGCCCAGACAGTTTCGTGGTTAGCATCCCTGCATTGCAGTTACATTGATTCAGTCACTCAGCTCTACTTCACCAGCTACTGTGAGTGGTAAGAGGTCTATACAATTGTCTTTGTTTGTGCACACCAACCACAGTTAGGGCTAAAACCTGTGATTAAGAAAACTACGGGGCCAATTTATTTTCATTTATCTATTCCCTTTATTTAACAAGGAAGTGCCACTGAGATCAAATCTGGTTTTACACGGGAGACCTTGCAAAGGTAGCAACCGAACAAACTCAAAATCTCTCAAAAACTGAACAAATACAACATAAAATGCAAGAGACACTCAGAGAACGCAGACCACCACCAAGGCAGCTCAGTATTTATTTTAAAGGGAACAGTATCATATTTTGTATCTAAATTCCATTTTCTTTTAAATATACTTTAAGAAGTTTGCACTAAAGGTAAAACAAGCATTAGATTATTGTAATGCACATAAAGTCAGAATAAAATGAATCAACTGCACTAAAAAAGTATCCCATGCCAACATGTTCCTGTCAGCTCTTTATTCTGGTATGACTATTTAGTTTACAATCTTTGAGCTGCTTTATGTATCGGTCTCCATGACAACTGTGGTGAACATTTCCTCCATGTTTCAGCTTGTAAAACTTTCAGCCTGTGGTATCACATAGGTGCTGTGTGGGGATTCAGCTCTGAATTGTGGGAGGGATGTTTTTCCAAGTCTTTTATTTTATTTGGCAAAACAATCTTTGTGCTGGTTTTCTGGGTCTGATTGGATGTCCTGCTGTTATCATCTGTTGTTTCTGCCTCAACGCATACCAGGAATTTTGGTAATGTGCTAGGGGCTTCCTTATCAGTTACCTGAAGCACATTCACCAGCCTCTCCTACTTTAAAGGAGCAGGCCGTGTATTTCACCCTGAACGTCTGACAATTTAGAGGAAACCTGATTTACTTGTGTGAGCCTGCTGTGTCACATAAAGCGCATATCTGCAGAACTGAGAATTGAGGATAAACGCACACACAGTACCGATTCTTACCTGAAAGTTTGGAAACATGATTTTGCTGTATGAGGGGAATGAGATAGTGGGGTTTGGCCTGCTGTAGCACACACAGAGACCAAACCACATCCGTTTTCAGAAAGGGTTCCAGGCCTGAGACAGCCTTCTCCAACACAGAGTGCACCTTTAATCAAAACAGCACAGAGAGCAATCGTTTCAGTTAGGAAGAAGAACGAAATGTGCACAATCAACAAAAAGCCTTTAATGACATTAGCACCTTGTTAAAGAACTCTTCTCCTTTGCTGGGCTGAAAGCCCAGTCTGGCAAAAGTCATGAGCAGATTACACAGCTGAGAAGTAGTATACTTGTTGCTGTTTGCTGTGTAGTGCTGATAAAACAAAATGTATAGAGAGAGAATTTGAAATCACAGATGCACAATGTTTTGAAAATGACTTTTATCAGGGGCTGATTACTCACCTCAGCAAAGGCTTCAAATAGAGGCATATGGAGCCATTTGAGAAAACCAAGTGACTTAGCACAGCGTGTGATGTCAGCAGAACTGAGCTCAGGGACTCTGGGTAATAACTCCGAGGCCATTCGCTGAAATACCTGAGAATGGTGGAAACTCAGCTTCCCTAAAAGCAATGATAAAGGTTCTGTTGTTAGCAGCGCAGAGCGTGTGAGCAGACAGTCATATACAAAACACAACAAAACCTCATTCATCAGGTTTATCAAACCTAATATAAAGACTTGTGATGATAACACATACATAGCCTATTATTTATGGTGTTATTACCGTATGCAAAGGCCATGTCCATTATCAAAGGTGTGGTGAACTCTGCCGAGGGTTTCTGGAGAAGGTGGTAGGACAGAGCCCTGAGAAGTGGGACGCTTCTGCGACTCTGAGCTGCCAAAGATACACAGACTTTGCGAATATCTTCTCCTGAAAAGCCCTCTGCAAGCTCCAAAGCCTAAAAGTGGAGAAAGAGGATCCTTCATATGATTTCAATATATGTCAAGTCAAATCAGTGTATTCATATAGCACATTAAACACAACTGATCTTGCCCAGCTGCATAAGCAATTAAAATTAACAAAGAAACAACACAAGTAATTAAAGAAGAATAAAAACAATAATAATAATAATAATTAGGGAATGGAGTAATAATATAAAAATGATAATAGTGAGTTACGGTAGATGAAAACAGTAAAATGATATTAGAATAAATGCAAAGAGGAAAATGACAGTAAGCTTAGGTTATATTTATACTCCAAAAGAAGAAGATGACTGTATCGCTGCCTTAAATACTAGGTAAAATCTCTGTACAGAGTTTTATGTATATGGACACAGTGTCTAACTCTAAGTTACTTTCACTGTGCTGCCACTACAGACACAATCATTTTTATCATTTCTAATCAACACATTAATATTTCAACTTTTTCTATAATATATATATAAAATTTCACACGTGCTTTCTCCATTTAGCAATCTCAAGGGATTGCATGTAAATGACTTTAACCCAGTGAGAAGGGCCAAACTTTTAAACACAGAAATCTGCCTAAAACACTGACATTAAAACTTTAAACTTCAAAACTGGAACTTTAACCGTGTTTTAAAGGTGACCGTTGTTTGAAGTCTGTTACCTTGTCCTCCAGTCTGTCCATCAAGCTTGGCGACATGCGTTCTCCTTTGGATATCAGCGCACTGACAGTTTTCGTATCATCAATCTCAGTCCAGCGCAGTTCAAGTTGTTTAAGCGTAGCATTCACTAGTTCCACATCCTGCTGAGCTTTCCTGCCTGCTCCCCAGTCTACCAAGTAGCCCAGCTGTCTGTACGTCAGCCTTCGAATTCTCCACAGGACTTCTGTCTGGACAGAACTGAGCACCGGATCACCGGGGGAAACACCCATAATCCAGAGAGTTCGCAAGACAGACACTAGACTGCTGTTCCACACAGAGGCCACCTTGAATACACAAAGATAAATGAGATATTTATCTCAACAGACAAGCTTAAAGTTCTTTTGAATGTTGATAACTTTAATAGATGAGGGCAGAGCTAGTGCACTTCACTCATGTACCTGCCGAGATAAAGTATTCATCATATCCAGGAGCCTTGAATCCATCATCAGTTCTGGTTGTTGTTCCTTAAACTTTCCCTTGGTTTTTAGTACCAGCTGGGCCCACTTCATGAGGGCGGTGGCAGCTTGATTACCATTACCTCCATACTTTTCCCAAGCAGACAGGATGTCCTCTGGCACTGTTGCCTTGTCCACCGATTCGTCCAGCTGTGTGCGAGTAGGGCTCACTGAATAGTGGTCTTCTTTGGTAACTGCTGTTCTTTCACACATTGACCTCTCTGTGAGCCATGGCCAGCCCTTGGCTCTTTGATACTCTGCAGGCCCAGCAGCAGATAGAGGTAGGCGAGCAGCAGCAGCAGCTGAGGCCTGAGAGGAGGACCTGCAGAGCAGACGGGCACATCTGCCCAGGAGGCGGCCAGCCATGGAGTCTGAGAGACAGAGAGTGGCTAAAGACAGGAAAGAAGGGCTTTCTCACGGCTCAGCAGCTGGTGTCACCATCCCACTTTAAACCTGAGGGGGCAGTAAAGAATTCAACATTAAGTGTGGCTATAAGAAAAGGGTCGCCTTTTAAATCTCACTACAAGTTAACACATTTTCAAGTCCGCCAAATGCTTTAGCCATGTTTCATCTTCTACTTGTGATACAGATTTCCTGAACAGCGTCGCTAATGGTGATAAAAGTGGTTGTGTAACCAGTGGTACGCAGTTTTTCTTCGTCAATAATGCATCTAAGCCTAGCTCTGCAGTACATGCCACTGTAACGCTGATTAAAACCCATCTTCTTTACACGGAACCCGGCAGCAAGAGAGAACACGCTGGTCTTGTCATGTAACGTTGAATCCTGACCTTGTAGAGAGGAAGAGGCGCAGTGAAACGCCGGTCTGCCATCTACCTCCCCTCATAATACTCGTGTCTGTGCGTCGGAGAGCAGACTCACTGCACGGTTTCACCGGCTACCCAAATAACCAAAGGCTTACCTTTAATTTACGATCATTTTGGCGAAAGTTGTTCACATGGAAAGTGTCTAGGAGAGGTGGTCGCAGAAAATTGACGTCGTCGGACGCTGTCACGTGATCAGCGGATGTCGCTGTCATTGGCTGGAGTCGCCCGACAAGAATCGAGAGTCCAGGTCGCGTTCAATAGTGTGTGTTTGAATCTATTTTATAATGTAATGCATTTCTATATAAACCAAATCCAAACGTTCGCCAGTTCATGAATGAAATGAAGCTCACATTCAGGGCAAATCTGTCTTATTTGCAAGCTACTTAGTTTACCGTCACAGTTGGTGTGAACGCTCTCATCACACTTGACAGGAGAAAGCACTGTGCAAAACTCTTGAACCACCCATTGCATTACTTTGTTATATTTTGCTTACATTTTTTTTTCTTCTTGAGCAATAGTTCTACAGATTTTCTGAGGGTCAGTCAATCTTTCGACATTGGCTGCTTTTTCATTCGTCAGCACTGTCCTTGTACCTGGCCATTTTCACAGGAATTGGGCTTTCTCTTTTTCTTCTTCTTCTTCTTTTTTTGTTTTTGATCAGCCACTTAACATTGACCAAAGAATCATTAAAAAAGGGGCGAACCAGTGCTGTGTCTACACATAACAGACAACTTAGCAAAGAACAAATTTTAAATTCTATCTTTAGGCACAAAAACCCATCACTAGTTCCCATTTTATTTTCCATATTATTGTAGGTTACCATTTTGACAGGCAAAGTGATTTCCAAAGAGCTACAGCAAAAACAAAAACTTGGGGAAACCAGAGCGGTGGAGGCAGGGCTGGACTGTCTGAATGTGGCATACCTGGATTTAATGGGCCAATGGAAAGTCTAATGAAAGTGGTGAAAAGGTAGAGCTGAAAAGCTGAGAGAGAGAGAAAAACAAACAAACAAACACACACACACACACACACACACACACACACACACACACACACACACACACACACACACACAGTACCAGCAAAATCAAACAAAATACAAACCTTTTATGGTGACTTTCTCACAGTCACAGGAGGCTGCTGTTGTTAGCATTAGTCATGGAGAAGTGCAGGAGGCGGGACAGCAGCCCCAACAACAGAGTGAGGAAGAGACAAAGGAGGGGTTAAATTAACTCGGTAAGAAAATAGATGGAGGGACATAATAAGGAAGGGAGAAGTTCAAGGGTTCAGGCAAAATGAATGGCTACTTGACCAGTGAATGGCCACTGCTTATAGTACCAACTGACTAAAACTTGTGTCAGTTTCAATAACAAATATATACTGAGTAATCATGGTGAGCCACCTCGACTAAGAGTTCAGCCCTGGATGGAGGACAAAAGAATAAGTAGCAGCCCAAAACACTATTTACAACAGATGAATAGTATCTGAAAGTCATGTTTTCATGAAATTGGAAACAATTAAGCAAAGTCCTGATACAGAACATGAGATATGCATCTGGACCTTTATTCTACCCATCTACTGTTTGCTTGAGCCTCATCAGAAATGGTCTCTGTGCAAGGTTGGCTGTAATGAAGACATGCTTAAGGAAGAGAAACGGGGAGAAAAGGCTGATATATGTCAAATTACATAAACTGAACAAAAATCAGTGGCGAGAGGTCTGATGGAGCAATATTTAAAAATTTGAAATTTTGCGTTCAAGCCATTGTCAGTATGTATAAATGAGGAAGGGAGAGTGGTTACAACAATGAGTGTCTGCAGACATCTGTAAAAACACGGCAGAGGCTCTGTCATGTTTGGGCCCTGCAGACGACAATCTGAGCAGAGAGTTTCCCCTCACCTATCCACCCTCCAGCACTGCGTTCTTAGAGCTGATAAAAGTACTTTGATTATCTAACCACTGTACAGACTATTATACAGTGTGGTATAATATTGACTCTCACAGCTTATCGTACCTGCTATTTATCTTTTTATTTACACAGCATGCAAAGAGTTCTACGTAGGAACAGGTAAGGGACAGTATGACCTTAACTCCGTTTGGTACATAACCACAGGCTATTATAGTTAAAGTATATGTTGATACATAAATCAACTCTGAACTGTCCATTTATTATTTTTAAATGTATTTCTAAAAATTACATATTTTTTCTTCTTTGCGTCTTTCCAATCTAATATCTGATAAGCAAAGTCCAAACTGAGTCAAAACTACTAAACGTTTTGTCCCTCAACACGACGGTCTCTATACAAGCTAAATCTTTTTTTGTACTTATTAACCAAATAGCCTATTCATCATTACAGTTTTTTGATTTGGATTAAATCGATTGATTTGCAATTGCTAATGTTTAAAAATCAAATAGCCAGTAAAGGTGGAGATTCAGAATAAGGTAGAAGGAACTGGTAAAATTAATTTGTAGTTTGGGGTTAATGCTGTAAACGGAGGAGGATATGGGCTTAGACCGAACGAGTATGAGCTGTCACAGTGCCAGTCTCTGCGACACTCAGCTTGCAGCGGGAGGCAAGTGACATCAGTGAACACGCTGACACCATTAACCTTCCTCTGTGGTCGAGGTAACCTGCTCCAGCACCGCGGATAAGCTGAGATTGGCAGCAGGTGTGACAGCTGATTAACACAAGCTGCAGGCAATTTCCCCTCTGATGTTTTTGTTTGTATTTTGCTTTGTGGAGCTGCAGGCCGTCATTGGCTGTCTGGTCCTGTGGCACAGCTGTTAGGGTGTGAATTTTAGTTATGTCTGTTTTTTCACATCTTTTCCATCAGAACTACATTTTATTATATACTTATATAATTAGTAATAATCAGTGAATTATTTTCAATAATTCAGTCAATTAGATGTCTGAATTTATCAGAATCTATCAATGTAAAGTAGATTGTTGTTCAATATTGAGAGGTAGTGGGTGCACTGCAATGTTAAGATTATGTGGTTGGAATGACATTGGTCTCTATTAACCTTCACTGTTCCTTGCTTTTAATTTCATTCAGTTTATCAGGAAAAACATGCTAAGGTTAGATAAGAGATACACAATACAGTTTCACTCGTATCATAAGCTTGTGTGTGTGTGTGTGTGTGTGTGTGTGTGTGTGTGTGTGTGTGTGTGTGTGTGTGTGTGTGTTCCGTGTAACCTGACTAGAGGTGACATTTTACGCAGGCTGCTTGATAAACACGAGTCTGTTTCCAGCAGTGGGAGTGCGCATGTGCAAATTAAAAGGACTTTTTGAGGTATAAAAACCTTTCCCAGAAAATTTGTTGTGTCTCAGACCATTGTGTGTGTGTGTGTAAGATCGCGTGTGTGTGAGAGAGAGAGTGAGAAACAGGGCGCGTGTTCGGGACTGTACCTTAAGTGACAAAATTTCGGGGGCAAAGAAGGACAGAGTGGTGTGGACCTCCATTGATTTGGGAGAACCTTCCCGTGTCACACCTGCAACCATGAAAGTAGGTGACACAGAATATTATGAATTAAGCGTGAAAAAGAGCAGCAGGTCGATCTAATATAAAAATAAAATGGACCTGTTTTGTAGTTTCTGGTATATTTGGGAATGGGTTCAAAAAAGCGTATATGTTTATAGATGTCTATAAATAACTGTGCAGTATACAGAAATGCCTCAGTTGAAATAGCAATACATAATTTCAGATATATACATAAATACATAAGTATTATTTATCTAACTGTACAGTTCATCTGTGGGTTTTGTAATGAAGTGGTAAAAAAATAATTTAACAAAAAACTCATTTAAGAAGCATTTAATGTTAGCAATACAAAGGTCACATTGAAGGGTGCTGTGTATACTAAATGTATGAAATTATTTTTGTTTTGGTCTCTTCACCATCAAAAATATATGGACTTAAGTATTGTTTCCATATCTACCTGCATTCAGGACTCATACGACATGTTCGAAATGAATGGCGACATGGACAAGAAGAAGAAGAAAAAGATGAAGAAGAAGGAAAAGCTGGAGGGCATGAAAAAAGAAATGGATATAGTGAGTGATTTTAAGAAAGCTCTGTTCTTTTATCACCTTTAATCATGTAGAAAGGATTGGGCATTAGTTGAATAAAGGCTCTATCACTTTCCACGTTACTTTTATGACTTATTCCAGCTGCTGTTGAGATCTGACCAAATGCATCAATTTAGATATGAGTACATAACCTTAGCTCACTCCCCTTTGGAAGATTTCTGAATCTGTAATTTTGTCTGTCTCCTTCTGCAGGATGACCATGAAATAACAATTGAAGAGCTTGAAATGAGGTACACCACCAGTGTCGATAAAGTAAGACATTTCTCATCTTTTATTTCAGTCTTGTTTATTTATTCTTTTTTAAAGTTCACTTTTTTTCATGTGTCTTGCTCTGTACTCCATCCACAGGGCTTGACCTCCTCATTCGCCCGAGAGGTCTTGGAGAGAGATGGTCTTAATGAGCTGAAGCCTCCTAAAGGAACTCCTGAGTATGTGAAGTTTGCCAGGCAGCTGGCTGGAGGCCTTCAGTGTCTCATGTGGGTTGCCGCTGTTATCTGCTTCATCGCCTTTGGAATTGAACTTGGAAGAGGGAACCTCACAAGCTTTGATGATGTGAGTCAGCACTCTTCCCTTTCTCTTGCTTCTCCTTTAGTGTACAACTGAACCGAATGCATTATGGCTCATGTAAATTGATTTGAGCAGGAAGTATCGGAGAGAACTGGGAGGCAAATGAAGAGAGACTGTGGGAAGGAGGGCAACGACGTCCTATTTTAACATCCTCTGTCTCTCTCTCTCTCACTCCAGCTGTACTTGGCCATTGTCCTTATTGCTGTTGTCGTGGTAACCGGTTGTTTTGGTTACTACCAAGAATTCAAGAGTACTAACATCATTGCCAGCTTCAAAAACCTAGTTCCACAAGTAAGTTGCACAAATGCAGGTGTCAAAATGTTACCAAATGTTGGCCTATATTATTAATGACGTCTGTTATATCTCTCTGGCCTTCATGTTTTAATCCTCTTTCATCTTGTCTAATCTGGCAACCCACTCTCCAACATTAGCAAGCCCTAGTAATCCGTGATGGTCAGAAGAACCAGATCAATGCTAACGAACTAGTGGTGGGGGATCTGGTGGAGATCAAAGGAGGAGACAGAGTCCCTGCTGATATTCGCATCATCACTAGTCAGGGCTGCAAGGTAAAATACACACATACTGCAGTGCACTGTGGACAGGATACTGTCCTATAGCATTGGATACTTTATTAGAAATGTTATAATGCTATGTTATAATGCAGGCCTATGGTCAAAGTTTAAAAAGTAAAATTTCTTTAAATAACACGAGTTGATGATTTGAATAATGGAGGGACACTAAAAGGTTCACATTTACTTGGCTAATGGAATTAAAAACATGAAAGAGCTCGGTCCATTATCGCACACCTCTGTTTCTTATCTCGATTTCAACATACAGATATGTAGGAAATCTTTTGTAAATATACTTTGTGTGCCAGGTTGACAACTCGTCCTTGACTGGGGAGTCTGAACCACAAACCAGGAGCCCCGAATGTACTCACGAGAATCCCCTGGAGACCAGGAACATTGCTTTCTTCTCCACAACCTGTCTGGAAGGTACATTAGATAACAGGGTTGGCTTTTGTACTCTTTAACACATTATCTTTGCCTAAAATAGGTCTATGATGGCTTCTGCTAATATTTTTCAGTTTGTTGTGAAGCAGAAGCAGTAACTAAACACGGTAAACAAACATACAGTATCTCCTCTCCCCTCCAGGTGTGGCCACTGGCGTGATCATTAACACAGGCGATCGTACTATCATCGGTCGGATTGCCAGCTTAGCAAGTGGTGTAGGAAACGAGAAGACGCCTATCGCTATCGAGATTGAGCATTTTGTGGACATCATTGCTGGTCTTGCGATCTTTTTTGGGTTTACCTTCTTTGTGGTTGCCATGTTTATTGGATATGCCTTCCTGGAAGCCATGATCTTCTTCATGGCTATTGTGGTGGCTTATGTGCCAGAAGGGCTACTTGCTACAGTAACCGTAAGTTTCACATCTACTATAACATCTGTGTGTGTCAAATACCTGTCTGTCTTATAATAAGAGAACCCAGCTTTACAAGTGCTCATTTTGAAGAATCACGTGTTGTGTATTAGTACACAGTTACTCGTTTTCTCTGTGGTTCTTCTTTGTAGTAACACACCAGCCCATAACAAACTGTTTCTTTTGGACAGGTTTGTCTGTCTCTCACTGCTAAGCGACTTGCCAGGAAGAACTGTGTTGTGAAGAACCTGGAGGCCGTGGAGACATTAGGTCAGCATATCAGACTGTTACTCAGCGGAGACAGCTTATTATAAAATCACTTCATGATGAAAGGGATCATTTTATTTATAATTAGATTATTTAAAGTCTCACTGAGTTCAATTGTGGTGATAAAATCATTGCAAGTTTGGCAATATTTAGATATTAGTTAATAATAATGTGCTGAGTGGTTTTCCACAGGCTTGACAGTTTATATCTGTCTGTGTGTTAAATTGTTTTGGTTTTTTTTGGCTGTTTTATTGTCTCAAGTTATAATAAACCTACATTTTTTATGTTTTATCTTTCATATGAAGCTTATGTAATGAAATGTCTTATGAATAAAAACTGTCATTGCCATTCATCAAAAAGTTTATCACGTATGCAATTCATAACATCGTAAAAATGTCCTCATAAAATCCAGTCTCTCGTACGTTTAGAAGACGCGTGTGTAACCTTTGACCCTTGTGTGCTTAGGCTCCACTTCAGTGATCTGTTCGGATAAGACAGGCACACTGACCCAGAACAGGATGACTGTAGCTCACCTTTGGTTTGACAACCACGTTCACGCTGCTGATACCACAGAAGATCAGTCTGGTAAATAAGCACATTTAAAGCAGTGCCTTTTGAAATCACCCAGTTGTATTGCTGTAAACAGTTCTATAACAATAATCAAATATGCATAGGTCAAAGTTTCGATCAGTCATCAGAGACATGGCGTTCCCTGGCGAGAGTTGCAGCCCTCTGCAACAGAGCTATATTCAAACCGGACCAGGAAGGAATACCCATTCCTAAGGTACAGGATGATCTCTGGTGTTACTGTCTCATATGTACGTAATTACGTGAACTCTGTGCTATTTAATTAAACTTGGTTTGACTTGATTTGGAGTCAGCTTGCATATAGTGCAACTCTGGCCCTGCAAAATGTTGCATTTAGTCTTGCTTTATTATAAACATTATATAAAGTTATAGTAGCTCGGTGGCCCATTATCTAACTCTTTCATGAAAAGATTTGTTCTCATCACATTGCTTTTACCGCCTCTCATAGCGGATTGTGGTTGGAGATGCATCTGAGACCGCTCTGCTCAAGTTCACTGAGCTCACTGTAGGAAACACCATGGACTACCGAAACCGCTTTAAGAAAATTGTGGAAGTGCCTTTCAACTCTACCAACAAGTTTCAGGTAGCAACAGAGATATTTTGTCATGCTTGATGAATCCCTGCATTCTTAATGATAAAAAAAAAGATCATTTTGTGGTCACCTGGAGCTTTACATTACTTAATTGTCTTGTCTGATCCTTAGCTGTCTATCCATGAACTAGAGGATCCGCTGGACCTGCGTTATCTGCTGGTGATGAAGGGAGCACCAGAACGTATTTTGGAACGCTGCTCCACCATTTTGGTAAAAGGCCAGGAGCTGCCGCTGGACGAGCAGTGGAGCGAATCCTTTCAGACGGCTTACATGGACCTGGGAGGGCTGGGAGAAAGAGTACTGGGTTAGAGTGCTTCTCATTAAAATGTTGCTAGAGTTGTTTGTTTTTCCCGCCACACACTGTTGGAGGTTTGAGCAAATCTTTCAAAACATTTTCACTGTAATCAGCTTTGTTTTATGGCCCGTAATAATTGATAGTACATAATTAATTTTGGTGGCGCTTTGGGTTTTGTGTTTTTAACCATCCTTCCCTGCGCTCCCAGGTTTCTGTCACCTTTATCTAAATGAGAAAGAGTTTCCTCGTGGCTATCAATTTGAAACGGATGACATGAATTTCCCCACATCTGGATTGTGCTTTGCTGGCCTCATCTCAATGATTGACCCACCAAGAGCCACTGTACCCGATGCAGTGATGAAATGCCGTACTGCTGGTATCAGGGTGCGTTACTATGGCCACACTTAAACGGCTTGTTTTTTTAGATGGTTTGAGTTCTAAAAAATAGTTTTTACTCACGTAATGCAATTTTTTTTCTCATAACTTTAGGTTATCATGGTAACTGGAGACCATCCAATTACTGCAAAGGCAATAGCAGCTAATGTTGGCATCATCTCAGAAGGCAGTGAAACAGTTGAGGATATTGCCCAGAGGAAGCGCATACCTGTGGAACAAGTCAACAAGAGGTGACTGCATCGCTTCAGACCACAGTTTAAACAATTCCCATTTCAGTGGCTTATACATTTGACTGTCTGTACATTTGAGTCTAATGTTTATTTCTCACAATCATTCAGCATATGTTGTGACAAATAAATAAACGATGTATATGTATGTGTCTGCACAGTGAAGCTCGTGCTTGTGTGATCAGCGGTGGCCAGCTGAAAGACATGAGCAGCGACGAATTGGACGAGGCGCTGCGCAACCATCCTGAGATGGTGTTTGCAAGAACATCCCCTCAGCAGAAACTGATTATTGTGGAGAGCTGTCAGCGTTTGGTAAATACAAATACACTGTGATCTCTCACTACCCTGCCTCCACCTCATAACTCGCGGCCTGACTTTTAAACTTGTTGTGCACATGTTTCATAAAAGCATATGCTAATATCTTACGGTCCCCTTACAGTAAGATATTAGATATTAGACCTTACTATGGCCCCCCTGTGAGGACAGTGAATGAAGAAGCAGCAGGGGAAGAGATTGGTTTGCTCATATCATTTTACCCAGTGTGTTCAGGTTAATGACTGTTTTCATCTTTCACCACCCCAGGGCTCCATTGTGGCTGTGACAGGTGATGGCGTGAACGACTCTCCCGCTCTTAAGAAGGCCGATATTGGCGTCGCCATGGGGATCGCTGGCTCAGATGCTGCGAAGAACGCAGCAGACATGATCTTACTGGACGACAACTTTGCTTCTATTGTCACCGGAGTGGAGCAGGGTGAGACTTGAGAAGAAACTCTGCTGTGTATTAAAAGTGGTCGTATGTAGAGTGAATTTATATTTTCCTACTTAAAGTACTATTGATTTTGAGGTAAAACCTGTGGTAATTATAAACATCCTGCAGTTGCTTGTACTAAGCAATGAACAGTTAAAGCTAAAGCACATTGAGTCCTTTTGTTGTCACACCTGTGTATGTGTGTCTGTAGGCCGTCTTATCTTTGACAACCTGAAGAAGTCTATTGCCTACACGCTAACAAAGAACATTCCTGAGCTGACTCCATATCTGGTCTACATCACCGTCAGCGTGCCTCTTCCTCTCGGCTGCATCACCATCCTGTTCATTGAACTGGCCACTGACATTGTGAGTAACTATGTCATTAGTACCAGTTCCTTAAGGAAGAAAATTGCTTAATTACAGTCATTACGCTGATAATTTGGTTTAACTAGTGATGATTGCTGTTATCCTATATTTGCTTGCACCACTCACACACAGTTTAGCCCTTAACAGTGGGTGATTTAGTGATATTAATATATTCTTCACTCTCATATGTGCTTTGGACTGATATCTCGTATGTTTATTTCTCTCTGGTGTAGTTCCCCTCGGTTTCTCTGGCATACGAGAAAGCAGAGAGTGACATCATGCACCTTAAACCTAGGAACCCCCGGCGTGATCGCCTAGTGAACGAAGCCCTGGCTGTGTATTCGTACTTCCAGATAGGTGTGGCTATAAGTGTTTGTGTCATTAAAATATACATGCAGTACAGTTTTACTATTGGAATTGCTTATCCCAGTTACCCTTAACTGAATGACAAACACAAAACTATCTCAGTCCATCCTGTAAAGTGCAGCAGATGAGATGGTACTGCTAATACTTAGAATATCTATTTTTGTCTCTCTGCATCTACATACTGTTTAGAAACTTCTGACCCTTTTTATTCTATGTATGTTTTAGGAGCCATTCAGTCTTACGCAGGTTTTACTGATTATTTCACCGCCATGGCTCAGGAGGGTTGGTTTCCACTCTTATGCGTTGGCCTGCGGGGTCAGTGGGAAGACGTCAAACTTCAAGACTTACAAGACAGCTATGGACAAGAATGGGTTAGCTTAGACCTTCTGTTTTACTTTCAGTGTTACTATAAGTGTTTTTGGTAATAGGGATATTTGTAATTTCTTTATGGAAGGACTTACTCTCTCATTTCCTCTTCTCTGTGTGCAGACCTACAGTCAGAGGCTGTATCAAGAATATACGTGCTACACCGTGTTTTTCGTCAGTATAGAGATTTGCCAGATCTCAGATGTGCTCATCAGGAAAACACGACGTCTCTCTGCATTCCAGCAAGGCTTCTTCAGGTCAGCAAAGACCCGTCTATACCATGACTTGCTACTAGCTAAATGTGAAGCGGAAACATTTCTAGTTTGTCAATAACTGTGAAACCAGGATAAAGTAGAAAACCAGCATAATTCCTGTCTGAGTGTTTAACTGTTATCCAAGATGGCTAACCCTGCTGATTGTCTTGAAATTAAGCAAAAAGAGCTTAAAGTGCAACACATGAAACTAGAGTCAGAAAAGTGGCAACATTAGATGCTTGTATAGCCACTTTTCTTAAGAGCTACAGCTGACTACAGAGTCTTTGTTAAACACTAATTTTGCAATTCCTAAACACAAAACACACGTTTGATACATTTATCTGGGAAATTTCCCATGTGTTTGGTCTAATAAGTGACTGTAACAAGATCCAACTGGGAGATTTTATGTTTTCGTGTGCAGGAACCGAGTCCTGGTGTCCGCCATAGTCTTCCAGCTCTGCCTGGGTAATCTGCTTTGCTACTGCCCTGGAATGCCCAACATCTTCAATTTTATGCCCATCAGGTAAAAACACAGGTCCTCATTTACATGGTCACCATCTTAAAATCATAGTTCCGACTGGATTGGAAAACAAATTGTCAGTAATCTACAGAACACATTTTTTATTAAAACATAATATTGAGACAATAGGTAGAAAATGTTTAATATTATACTTACTAACTTACACAATCATTTTTGCTTGTTAAAAACCAAAAGGTTCTTTAAATGTTAACACATTGGGTTATTTTCTCTTCAGGGTTCAGTGGTGGTTTGTTCCAGTTCCATTTGGTATTTTAATCTTTGTCTATGATGAGATCAGGAAGTTGGGAGTGAGAAGACACCCAGGAAGTAAGTTTAAAAATCTTCTTCTTCTTCAATCATCATTAAATTAACCATTCTCATTCCATGACGATGAATCTATCTCTTGCTATTTCACAGGTTGGTGGGATCAGGAATTATACTACTGAGATCATAGAAGAAATTTCAGCCTTTTGTCCAGTGACATGCATGAAAGCATCCTTTATTCACAGAACATGACAAACCAGGAGAATGTCACCCAATTCAACAATTATCTACATTTCACTGAGATTTATGTATTTAATTTAATTTCAGAAATTTATGAATTTTCAAAACTTCCTAAATGCTTTTGACAAAATAAAAAAGGGTTAATCGCTATTTCAAAACTTCACAGATGTGTGTTTTTGCAAATCTTTGACTGATTGCATTGTATTTATATTAATAATGAATTTTATGACTGTCAAATCAATTACGTGTCTTTTTAATAAAATATGCTTCATGTGTGCTGACCTTTTCCAACCTACAATGTGTTTCACAAATGTTAACACTGCACATGTGATTCAGATTTTGGGTTATCAGTTTTAATGGTTAAGGATAACCTTTTTAAATTAATTTGGCAGAGGTCTTTATAGCTAATATGCAGTGCAACTGTCATAAATACAAACACACACAGATATTTTAGAAATTTGTCAAAAAATTATCTAAACTAAAATTATATCGTTTATTAAACAAATAATAAACAATTTGGATTTTTACACCCAAATTTGAGCTGGCACATTGGACTTCTATTCAAATTAAAATAATTTTTTGATTTAGGATCTTAATCAAAAAACAAAATTAATGATTTTTTGCAAAACAGTACATTTGCAAATTTTTGACTAACAATGATATTTTGGCATTACAAATATAACTTTGATTAAAGACCTTGCACACATTGGTGTATTGACGATTAAAAACATAAAAAAATGATTTTGATAACTACGAATACTGTTAATTTGCAGCAGCTGTGACATAAACCTTACACTGGGAGGTGGTCTAATACATTTGTTAAGCACTGTGTGCAAAAGAATTTCTCCAAGAGAAATTTGATTTCAGTTGTTTTTGAAAAACACCAATAAACTGACAACAATTCCATGTAGAACTGATATTTAAAGGATGGGAAGCATATGAATTAAAGTTTAAAATCACACAATCATGTGGCAGATTGAATCTTTTTACATGTTGTGAATATGCAAAAATTAAAATCTCAAAATGCCATGTTTAAGGGCTTTTTGAGATTAGGGGTTTTTTGTTCTTAGATATCATTTACATTTGAAATATTGGTACAAATGTTTTCCCCTTTTTTAGTCTTCAGCCTTTTCAACTTTGTTGTATTACTATCACAACTGATCTGTGTACAGTAACAGATAATGTGTCTTCAAACATGAGATATGAATTCATTTCCTGTGATATTTTGCTGTTTCATTAAAAAAGAAAAGTGTTGCAGCTCTTTTGAGGACTCCTTTTAGGAGTTTCCACTTTTTCCTTTCACAGAGGTAAACTTTGCATTAAAGTCTATTTTGCCATTATTTAGTGAACGTCACGCTTAAATACGACTTGAGTAACGACTTAAACCATAAATATTTTAGACAAGTGTTTACTGATGGTGTGAATAAATGAGACGTAGGGTCATTTTTCTTCCACACATTCTTTTTTCAGCCAGATGAGTTGCACCCTGCTTTTTCGTTTTCTTTTTTTTTTTTTTTACAAAAACAAATGTAATAATAATGCTGGTTTAAGACATGCATTGGCTTTCAGACTAACAAAACTGTTCAAAAATAGTAATTCTAGTAGTTCTTTTTTCTCTTCTTCTTCCATCTCTTTGGATCCTTCTTCTTTTTTGGACTCTATTCGACCTTCCAGATGGCGATCTTGCCGTCACGACACGCAGAGCCACTCAGGACATATCGATCCTCGGCAGAGCAGAGCGTCTGAATGCTGTCTGAATGGGCCTGCAGCTCCTTTGCTACCGTGTGGCTCTCTATGTCCACTACCAACACTTGGCTACTCAGCTGACCATTACACTGACCCCCAGCATCACTCCTTCCAACCCAGATCTAAGAATACAAAAGGACATCAATGAAAGGTTTCATTGGATAAATGAAAATGTTTTGAATGATTAAAACAACTGAATGGTTGACATGTTTGTGTAAACCTCACAAGACATGCTGACAACAATAGTAAAAATATCAATACAAAGCAGCAAACATAAGATCATTTCGTGACCTGACATGCTAATCACAGCTCACCTGGTCTTTGACACGAATCATACATGTGACCCCTGAACTTCCAGGCAGGGAGATTATTTTAAACGGATGCCTGTGATTGTTTGTGTGCCAGAGACACAACTCTACTGAGTCTGCACAGCCTGTCCACAGCTGTCCTCGCTGAAACACAAACACACAAAACACATGAACAATCCTGTAACTGTAGGAGTTCAGAGTTAAGAGGTCAAGAGTTAATGTTTCCATTGTAACCCCTCCAGATTTGACAGAGAAACACTCATTTTTAACACTCGGTTTTAACTACTATCATTTTACACCTCAAAGTTACATTAAAAGAATGAGACTCTGCTTAGAGTAAAATTAACTCTACTTTTGCAAGAAGACTATTAACACCAAAACATTTAACACTTTTGAATTTGCTGTGTACACTGTGACTGCATGCCACCTACTGACTGAGACATGGATTGACACAATGAATCACCACTAGCGTTCTTAATTAACAGACATATAAGCAAGGATTGTAAAGTCACCTCTGGTATATAAATGAAGCTGCTGAAACTACTGGGCATGCTCTGTAGGTCCTTATGAAGTGTTATCTTTCTTTGTGGTGTCCCACTCTTTTTCACTTCCACAATGCCGTCACCACAACCTGCACGAACACACATCCTCAAATCATCATCCAAACACATTTGGCTTAAGGTGGCTTAATGTGTAGACATAATTGATCTACTTAGACCACCAAGAAAAAAATGTTAGGCATTGTCCCAGATACCTCTGGGCAATGTATGTAAGCAATGAGAACAAGTGGACTGTCATGCTCCTGGGCCTCCAGCCCAGTGTTTTGTTTTGTTTTTTCTGCACTTATTATAAACTTCCTTGGATTTAAGAAATATGCAAATTCAAGCTCTGTATTACTGAGTCTGGAGTTCAGTATTCCCTAGTACCACTGCACTTTTGTTATTTATATAGTTAATTCTTGGTTCTTGTTTATGTTAGTTCCCTTTTGTGCCCACTTCACCCTAGTCTCGTCTCCGTGTCTTGTCTCTGTGTTTTGTTACCCTTTTTTCTCCCCGGTCTGGTCTCCCTGTGTCCTGTCTCTGTGGCTGTATGGTTTCCCTGTCTTGCCAAGTTGTTACATCTTAAGCCCTGATCCCCGTGTTTGTCCCATCCTGTCCCTGTAGTCATCTCTCTGTGTTTCATCCTGTGTTCATCCTTTTTGTGTCCCCTTAAAGTCTGTTAAGTCTCTGTTTTTATAAGCCTTTCGTCTTGATCAAGCAGGTATGTCTTAGTCTCTGCCTCAGTGCTTATGCTTCCTGTTTTATTTTGACACTCCGTCGTCTCTTGTGCAATATGTTTGGTTTAACTTGCCATGTCTTTGATTGGCAGCTGTGCTCCCACCTGTTTCCTCTTCACCTGTATGTATTGTCAGCATCGCCCTCATTGTGTGTAAGCTTTTCTCAGTCTGCTTTTGCGTTTGTAAATTACCATCAACTCTGCTCTGTTATTGCCTGTCTCACGCCCGCTCTGTGACATGAAGCTCTTGAGAGAGAACTCATTACTCCGAAACACATAATCAGAAACATTGATTAAATGAGGGAGAAAGAGGAGAGAGCGTGTACTCACAGCACCACAGAGCACTGTTGTGGATCTGTATGGAGGAGAGATAATCACAGCTGAGTAAAAACTGCCGCTTCACTTTAAGACTGGATGAGTCCCATTGCAGGATCATCCCATCGCGGCTGCAGGAGTATGTCAGCAGGCTGGGAAAGAAGGCTCATTTAATACAGCATCACAACATGTTCATTAACACATTGAGACTCACTGTAATAAGACTGCTCTCATTTTTGCGCGTGTGTTGGTTTTTGTGCTTTGTACGAACTACAGATTAACACGTCTCTACCTGTTGGCTTGGTTGCTGGAGTCCACTGTGAGGCCAGTCACTTCATGTCTGTGTTCGGTCAGCTGTTTGTTGCTGGACATGCTGTGAGTGTCGATAATGTAGATTACAGAGTCCTGAGAACCAATCCACACCTGCTCCTGGACCAGTCCTATCATACAGTTCTACACAAAGGATAAGATAAGATGTATTTTATTCATCACAAAGCTGCCAAATTTCTATTTTTTACAACAGTTAAGCAGAACAAACAAATAACAAATAGTTTAAATAAGAAGATGAGTATGTAGCTCAATCAAATACACTACATATGTCTAAAGGTAAAAACTAATAAGAAATTAGAGAAGAAACAAATGTTCAAATTAAGTATGAATTTAAATTAGAATCTTAAATAATAATAGATAAAAGTAAAAATGTGATGGGAACTTGATGTATGTAGCTTAATGTAGCTTAATGAAAATCACTATATCTTAGAACACAAAGGCAATACAATGTTGAAATATTGGTATCTGTTTTACTAAACCTGCTCTTTTTGAATAATAAATACAGAGAACAACACAGAGAACAACAATACTGAAAACAACTGAATGTTGCACGAAAGCCCTCGACCAAAACAAATGTGTCCATCGACCACGCTTCCTGTGTCCCTTCACATCCTCTGCATGGTGTGGTAAACATAGACTGTGGATAAACAATTGGATGTAGCCTCTGGGTCTGAAAAGTGAAACTAATGTGGAAATGTCCCAGACCCCCTCTCAGCAGAAGGGACAGACATGACCCAGCTTTACACTTGCCATGTATTTGTAACTCAGCATGATATTTCTGGCAGCTTGTGCGATAATATTGCAAGATGGTCTAAAGTTTGAATCACTGAGTACTGTAACAATCTAGCAATGCAAAAACTTATTGCATTTTCAGTATACGAATAACTAAGTCAAACAGCCATGACACTTTATACACATGTTGTTTGAGATCTATAAGCATGTTTCATTTTCATGGACAAAATCAGTGGAGAGATACATTAAATAGCTCATAGCTCAAATAGTAAAAGCACGCTTCCTCTCACCAGCTGCGACTGTCCAAGCTGGATACAGTCCTGCAGCATTGACCAACTCGCCGCATCAAATACAACCACCTTACCCCCACTGAGAGCCACCCACAGCTTTGGGTTCATATCACCCACTTTGCCAGTACCAGTCAGCTGACCTGAAATGAGAAAGAAACGTGCAAAAAATAAGAAAAAGTGTTCTAAATACATAAAAAAAAGGATAACAGCAGTCAGTTAACACTGATTTTAAATTCATTAATTAACGCTTATTTCACATTTTCCATACATAGTTTTTTTACATAACTATATCACGTGGTAATAGCTGTTTTATATAGTTGTACAAATATCAGATCCTCTTCAAAATAGTGTGTATGGATAACCAATGTTGATATTGACAAAATATAAATAGGTTTAGTGATATTCTGTTGTAAAGGTAAGTAGCCTCCCCCTCATTTCAATGATACCTGGAGTGTAAAGCAGCACATGTACGGTCTGTGGCTCAGCCAGGTCCAATGATGGGTTGATCTTGTGTTTGAGAGTCTCTGAGGTAGTTTTAGGCACTATCATAGGCACTGGCCAGAAACAAGAACACGATAAACAAATATAAACAGCATATACTGAACATACTCTTCTATATTTATTTATTTTTTCTTTTATCAAAATTACACGATTTGACAGAAACAGTCAAAAACAAAACAAAACAACAAACTCTGAGCCCAGACCTTCTTGTCTGATTTTATCAAAGTAAGCCAGCTTTGAAGCAGCAGTGATGGATCTCTGATTCTGCAGGCAGCCTGTGACAGCATCTATTAGCAGAACGTTGGTCAGAGCCTGAGTCATGTACTGAGGGTCCTAGAGACACAAAGTGAGATTAAAAACCTAAAATAATAACAAAAAGATTAAAAGAAGGGGTAAGGCAGGTTGTACTTAAGAACAGAAAAGTTATGGCAAACCAACAGAGTAGCTAAATCAGTAACACTGCAGCAAAAGCTATAAAAATACTGGTGACCAGTGGTACCCATCAGCCTCCTAGTAGATACACCTATGGTATAAATTTTAAAATGTTAGGCGACCTATTTCTTGAGTTGTTACAAGATTTTTAGAAAAGTTTGAGGTCAGCGTCACTGAGATTCAAACTCATGAGAGATTTTTAGTAGATACAGGTGTGGAATCAAATTCAAAGTCCTACCCCACTTTGTTCTTGAGTTATCAAACTAACAAACTTGGGTGTCCACATCGCCTGCCCACTCGCCAGGCATGGTGATGACAATACCCCATCAGCCTTTTATGGCTGACAGGTAAAAAGTATAATTTAGACGCAGCATGCAAGCAGCAGCCAAACGTCTACGGCTGACAACTTGAAGGACAGTAAATCCTCGATCCTCAGCATTACATAGATGTGGACTGGGAAGGTACGTCTAATAAAATCACATCTGTTAAACTGTTTTAAGATCATTTGAGTTTTCTGCACCTTGTGTTGATCTGCCATCTTGCGTCCAGCCCACATCTCTTTGATCACGAGGTTCCAAAGCTCAGTCTCTGTTTTTAGGTTGGCCTCAAACACTTCAGGCCTGCGGGATGTCTGGATACGAAGGGATGGAATACGAACGAGCAGAAAGGGAACTGAGGTAATTTTTACCTCCTGTAAGAGATTGTTTATTTATTAACAGACGAGAATGAGAACACACAAGGCACAATTATCAAAAATAGTCTTAAAGATGCTACTTGACCTGTATATCTCTGAACTTTGTGATTTCCAAGAAACCGGGCCGTCCTTCAGTGAGCAAAAACAGCCGTTTCTGCGTCATGGCGATTTTACCAACGCCGTGGGAAGTCTTGACACAGGAGGACAACTTGTAGACACACTCATTATTGTCAAGTCGGTCAATGACATCAGAGGGCAGGTTGACATCTTGTGCTTCAGCTTCCATCTCTTTCCAGAATGTGTAGAAGACTCTGAAAAGTTCAGGGTCCACCTGCTTTGGCTGACCTCGGACAGAGGGGTGTGCATACGCAACTAGATGCAAACAGACAGAGATATAGAAGACAAAGACACCCAATCTTACAATCTTAAAGTGATCCAAACCAAAATGTCAGTGGTTTTTCCTTTGTCCATTTATCCACAGCTTTACCAAGAGCTGTGGATAAATGAGGCAGACCAAAAACATACCCATGCTAAGGTCCACTGCTTTGGTGCACAGCTGAAAACAGCTGTTCTAAAGACGACCGGCATAATACTACACCATGAGCAATAAATTTTCACACTCAGCACTGAAACAGTTAGCATTTGGAGTCATGTTCTTCCACCACAGAGTGAATTAAAGGCCAATATTTACTGCCCTTTTAGCTATTTTGTTGTTTTTGTTGTTGTTGTTTGCTAGCCCCCTGGGTTTTGCTAGCATTGCTTCTTGCCCAGCATCCAGCTGCCCACAACCCTGAAATCACTAAGCAGTTAAAAAACTGATAAATGGGAAGCTTTGGTTTGTTCACAGAGTTTCTTTTTATATGCATTAGCGTACAGTTTTTAATTTCAGCAGTTGATAAGAGTAAAGAGAATGATCTTAAACTATTAGTCTTGGTTGTACAAACCCAAACTATGGCCTGAAAGACTCAATCTGAGACAGATATGCAAATCAGAAATTATAATTTCTTCGTTAAGCTGTAATCTATAGATAAAGGATTATACTAGATCATCTGATAGCTGCTTAAGTTAATCATAATGGCAACTCTGGAGCGTTAATGGAGAAAATAATTAGTGTAAGTAACTTCTGTGTCCATCTTATCAGGTCATCTAATAAAATGACTTGAAAAATGTCTTGGACATTCACAAGCCAATTGTGCACCGCAGCATTTTAGTGAGTTCCCTTGGCTTGCACTCCTGATTACAAATACACACGTAACAGTTTTAATTCTGAGGGATCTTGAGGTTACACACAGCTCATAAGAGAAAGCTTCAAAAAGCAGAAGACAGCTTTTCTGTTTGACTTACTGTCAGTGAGAGCATCAAATAAACGCTGTATGGTCGCCACATCTCTAACAATCCTACACTCTTGAACGCATCGCATAAACTCCTCCTGATACAGAGGCTTACAGGGAAGCTGAAACTTCTTTACATGGTCATCAGGCTCCACCAGCGGCTTCTCATTGTCTGTCTTAACCTAAGGCAGAAAAAAAAGACAACATCACTGCTTCATCACCAGCAGGTGCAGAACTTCAACCACGATGAAAACGTGCGTGAACCAACCTTGAGGATGAGTCTCTTGAGTTCAGGCCGCCTTTGAGCTTGTTGTCTCTCATCTCTTTGCAGCGAGTCTACGAGCCATGTGACCAAGCTAGTGGGAAAAATTGCAGTGTCGGTCTTATTGAGGTTTTGGAAGTCGCTCAGTGCGTCCAGTCGCCGCGAACACAGTGTGTTGATTAAACCACGCAAGTAGTAGTATCTGCAGGAGAAAACTTATTTTATTCATGTCTCAGGTCACTGGTGTCAGCAACAGCACTGAAAAGCTTTATAAAAGAATAAAGCGCAGGGAAAGCTGATTCTAAGCAGCGGGAAGCACATAAATATAGATATAGGTGTATATAATATAATATATAGGTGCGTATAAAGAATAACAAGAGAATACCTGGCCAGCATGGCAGGGTTCTCACTTTGGACAGAGAAAATGGCTTTTCCGAGCTGCTGGATGAGCTCAATGTAATAACTTTGGACAGAGTGGAAGGACAGAGATGCTGGGAAGTCTGGAAGCTTGAACACCTTTATAGGTTTTGGAGTTGTGCTTGGTGCTGGTAGAGACAAAAAACACAAAGGGGAGGAAGGCAGATTAGACAGATTTTCTTTGTCTTGACAGTGTTTCCTTCATTAAATCAGTCAATCAAGTATTATATCTAACTGGGTATTAACCCCTGGGGTCTCACCGGGGTCAGATAGGAGGATCTTGGAGAGCGGTGTGTTTCTTTGGAAGCCGATAATCTTATCTTCTCTCAAGTTAGGGAGACTCATGCCCAGTCTCTTACTCAGCCTCGTCTCTGTGATGGAGCCCTTTCTCCTGGCTTGAATCTGCTGCATGGTGGGTCTGTGTGGGGCTTCAACCATGGCCTTCATCCTAAAGGATGGAGGATAGAGACAAAAGAGTGCTGCAGAAAAAGTGTTCACCTGAACATTTACCAGCAGCGTAGTTGTCATATACCAACATAAGCATATCCATCATAACTTTATATCTGAATATATTTTTACTTTCCGGCTTAACAGGTACATGTAAGTAAAGCTGATACAGCCAAACGCGACATCCCTGTAACAGATCCTAACTTGATGAAGGTTGTGGTGCTTCTGAGTTTTTCCAAGAGCGGTTTGACCACCAGATTTGTGCCTCTTTTAATATTATCAGTTACCTCGAGCTCATTAGGTTAAAAAAATGGACATACTTTTGCATCTCAGAACGAGTGCTGAGCTCCATTCGTGCAAAGCTATCCATTTTCCTGTTGAGACGATCCTTGAGAAATGAATGGAAGATATGCGTCTCCAGCACCTGCAACACAGTCCTGTCAGTTCTTTTTATTATGCGTAACCTCTCCAGCATCAGTGTCTGTTGAAAGATGCCGGCTGATCTGTCGCCCTTCTAAGCAAAGCCGCACCGAGTCAGCCTTTACCTTCTTATAAAAAAGTTGCTCAGCTGGCTCTCTGGTTTTCAGAAACTCTTCACTGTGAAACACTCGATGTTCATAATTCAGATGACTGCTCACATCCCTGTTACACACACACACACACACACATCAGCAAAATATTAACACATATCTAAAAGAAGCATCCCACCAATAGTGGACTGATTAGTAAATTCAGAACCTGAAAATGTTGACAATTAATTCCAGTGCAATCCTCTGGATGTCGTTGTTAAGGCTGCGTTGCCATGTTCGCCTCTGTGCCCGCTGTTCACTGATGTCAGTGCAACTTGCATGGTGGCACTGATCCAAGTCTAAATGTATTCGTAATAACTTACACCTGCAAAATAAATTCAAGTTAAGTGAAAGTACGCCCTCAAACCCTCATCAGGTTCTTATCAAGGTCTACACCATGTTGCTACTTATTTACCTAATCCAGAATGCAGAAGCAGTGTGTGAAAAACTAAGTACACCCTTACTTCTTAAGTAGCAGCCAGTTGCTGCTAATCTAATGCACTTCCAAGATCATCAACAAATATGAGCATCTCTATAAAAGCAGATGTTTTGGCAGTTTGCAGGTCTGGAGTACTCAGCTGTATGTTATTAAAATGCTAAAGGAAAGGCTACAGCAATGATCTTAAAGAAGCGCCTGCTACTACCCATCAGTCACAGAAGGGTTTAAAGCAATTTCCAAACAATTTAAAGTCCATCATCCTACAGGAAGAAAGATTATTTATAAGTGAAAAACTTTCAAGACAGTTGCCAATCTTCTCAGGAGTTGACATCCCAGCAAATTCACCCCATTGTCACATGAGCAGTGCTCAAAGAAAGTGCCAATAACTCAAGCGCTGCATCTCAAACTCAGGTTAGATGTTAAAGTTCATGACAGCAAAATTAGAAAAAGACTGAACAGAGGTTTCAATATAAAGACTCTTTTTCTATTTAGAAAAATAAGGCAGCACAGTCTCCACAAGGTTTCTGGCACAGTGTCCTTTGGACAAATTACCAAAGAGGAAATGTTTGACCATAATGCAGATTAATATTTGATGAAAACCAAATTGAGCATATTAGCACAAACACCCTAAAACAACGATCAAGCACGGTGGTGGAGGGGTGATGCTTTGGGCTTATTTTGCACCCACAGGAACTGAGCATCTTGCAGTCACTGAGCTGAACTCCTCTGTATACCGAAGCATTCGAGCGTCAAATGTGAGGCCAACCTTTAGCTGCCCAATAGCTAAAGATGGTTCTACAAGTTTTTGAATCATAAGGTGTACTTAGCTTTTACTCACTGCTTCTGGATCTTGGCTTAGTTTGTAATAAACGATGACACAGTGTAATATGTTCTTGTTCATCTGAGGTTGTAACTAAATAACTGTAAGACCTACTTAGGATGAGATGATTTGTTTTTTAATGATGTATTTAAATTTAAAGTGTTACAATAAAAAGAGGGTGTACTTTGGTTTTCACATGACTGTAAGACTCTGACTTTTTAATCATTACCTGGTATTACAGCATAGTATTTACTTTAACAGTTTTTTGGCAGTAAAATAAAGTACCTCTGTGTGAAGCAGTGTGCAGCAACTGGAGGAATGTCCGGCAGGTTAACAGTATCAAAAGTAGAAGTGCTGAGACTTCCATTATCAATGTTAATTAAGATCAGATCATCTGTTTCCTGTAGAACACAGTAACATGAACCAGGTTCAAACAATTATAGAACTACTAACTTATATTTGAGCTTGGGGGGTAACTCCATTTCTTAACCTTATCCTTTACAAGAGGTGGGCGAATTAATGGGAAATTTAAAGTAGAAGGTTATGTACTTACAGCTGATACGTCGGCAAAATGACTGAGATGGCAGCCCATAAGAAAGGCTGTAGGAGCCATTAGAAAGTCCAGCATGCCTTTAGCCAGGACAGGAACATATGGGTGCTGCCACAGCAGAGGCTGGAAGAGTTATTAGACAGGCAAGGAAGAAATGAATGGACCAAAGATTAAGGAGCGGATGGCTTTATTGTGGACTGAGGGGGGTCCATCGCCCACTAGTGTTGGCACTTTTTAGACATAATAATTTAGGTTTTCTATACAGAAGCTCTAAAGTTTAATATATGTGACTTTTTTAATGCTTAAGGGGAAATTAATAATTGAGTTATCCATTTTTATATCCCTTACTGTAATTTGGTGTAACATTAATACCAATTAACATCCATCATCCAGACACACTCATTTACATAAGAGGAATTTCATTTTGGCAAATTTTATGAAATACCCATATTCCCAAGGTTTCCAGCTGCACCCTTCCTTTTAACTGTGGCACTGACCCTTTAAGACTTTGATTGTAACTCTCAATACTTTTTTTTTTTTTAAAGGATGGAATTAATAAGTATTGCATGCTTATACTAACTCTAGACCCTTGAAGATATGCTGTGGATTTTGATCTAACCTGCAGAAACAACAACAAGCTCTCTGCCATCAGCGTGAGTCTTGCCCAGTCAGCAGAAAATAACACCACCCGCTGCTCCTGCAAGAGACAAGACAGCACCTACAGGGCGGGAGACAGAAGAACAGAAACAGAGGGAGGGAAGTGGAAATGAATGTGAGTCTCCACTCGTTCGATTAACACAAACACAAAACAATGTGTGTGTTACCTGCAGCAGCTGCTGTGGCCTGAAGCAAAGGAAGGGCAGGTGGAGGTCTAAATCTATAACCGGGTGGTCCTTGTCTTCTCTAGAGGGCAGTATGATGGTCAGAGGACGTATTGTAAACATCTGTAAAACATGTGGATATGAATGTAGTGCACTGTGCTGGATACACTGGCCTACTCTGAGCTCCAGATTTTGAAGTCTCTTAAAGACAAATTTCAAAGTCTTTATTTAAGCCGATTACAAACACACACAAACCAAGTGCAGCTGTCCAGGAGGTGGAATTGGCACAAGTGTCAGTTTGGCCGCAAACTCCTTCACTCTCTCTTCCATGTCTGACAATCGACAGGTTCTCAGCTGGATTAAAAGACTAGCAAATCAACAGAAAGAGTCAGACGAGAAGAAGGCTCTCTAACCTGCTATAACCACACTTCTGAAAGTCAGATTTCTTACAGCTATTTTTAAACTCAAGAGTCAAAAATGTCACAAAAACCCCTTTTTGATCTTAGCAATTTAATTTGCTGAGTAATTAGGTTCAGTTCTCGGGTTTCTTACCATGAAAGACAGTCTTTGAGTGCAGTGAAGTAAGGATGCTTGGATATGACACAGATGCTGTAGGCACAGAAGAGTTTAGGACACTTTGAAGACCCTCTACCATTTCGATAGAGAGACATCCCTTCCTGTGGAAACACAGATAATCCAACAGGGACTTATTTTCTTTTAAGGGTTTTGTTAGTTTCATGAAACATTACAGTACACTGCACACATGCTGACTGCTTATCTTATTATTATACTATCATATGCAGTATTATGTGTAAGTAATTCGTACCAGTATTGGACGGTAGCACTGCATTACTACTCCATGGGTCTTGTTGCCAAGGATGTCTGTGAAAACCAGGAAGTGGAATTGTTCCTCTTTCTGTTCACTGGTTACTTGGAGGCCACCTGGTTAAAAAATGAAAATGCACATGTGCATTGTGTTTTATGAACACAATGTGTCATTATAGTACCGCTACAGCACACACAGCCAGAAGGCACATGTACAAAATCTCTGAAAAACTCTATAATTAAAATATATTTAAGAGAAGACTGTTGGTGTTTTTTGATGGTATTTAGGTGCAGTATATACAGTACAGTGCAAAAGTCTTGAGCCACCCATATTTCTTCATTCCTTATATTTTGCTAGAAAAACAGGGAACAGGTGCAGAAATATATTGAAACATGCAAACATGAATGGACATACAGTATATAAGGCAAAAACAGAGTTTGCACTATTCTAATGATCTGGTGTTGCATGGTGGCTCAAAATAACATGCAGTTAGAAACAACGAAAGCACCTCCACCATTTTTACCGATGCCTGTAGACACTCACTGTTGTACTTCTCTCCTGTTCTCCTCTGTAGATTCACTCTATCAGGGCGGTTGCCACTGATTTTCGCTCCAGTTCTTGAGTAATTTGACATACCTGAGGCTTTTCTCCCTGTTTCCTTTCCTGAAGAAAGGCTTCATAACAGCCACCCTTCCACAGAGACCATTTCTGATGAGGCTTCAGTGAACAGTAGATGGACCAGCTGAAAGGTCAGATGCATCTCTGAGTCCGTGTGTCAGGTCTTTGGTGGATTTTTTCTTATTTCATAAGGATGTGACTTTCATATGCTGTAGATTGTTTTTAGGTCTACCGCTTCTTTTGTACTCCACTTGTCCATCCATCCAGCCATTCATTCATTCACTTCCACTTATCCTTTTCAGGGTCGCGGGGGGCACTGGAGCCTATCCCAGCTGTCATAGGGCGAGAGGCAGGGTACACCCTGGGTAGGTTCGGTGAGATAGATACCACGGTGGCCTTGTCAGAGGGGTAGGTAAACCCAGAGTTTGCTCCCCCAAAGTCAACGGGGCTCTGTCTGGCAAACACGGTTTCTCAAACCCTCACCACGGTCCATATTTGCATCCAGAAAGCCTCACCCTGGTCAACAGGACTCAGTAGCCCCGAGCGAGCACTCTCGCACGCACGCAGCGGTACCGCCGCCGCCCGAGGGGCTACCTGGTTGATCCTGCCAGTAGCATATGCTCAACACCATATACAAATGTTTGTTGTAAGTTTGCCAATGTCCGCCATCTGAATGTTTCATCCCCATTAAAAGAACCATTACCATGTTCCAGTGGACGTCAGTAACATGAGCTTTCATCGTGCATTGTGCATGTGTACATGTACTATACGTGTGAGTGAGTTGTCTTAGTGTGTCTTTGTGTCTGACGTTGTGTGTGCTATGGAAAACCTTTTACCGGGGAAGCAGAGCTGAGGTAAAGCCATGAGATCGATGTTTTTAGGTACACTGACATCTTCTATTCCTCCTCTTCGACCTGCCTCATCTCCACCTGCAAAAAGGCAGCTGGTTGGAGAGACATAAAAACTCCAAGACACAAAAAATCTATGGTAAGATAGGTAAAATGAAGAAATACGATATTAAAGATCAATAACTGTTTTGTATTTAATAATAAAGTGTTTTTTTCTCATGTTCCAACTGGTGTATTTATGGGTCAAATGTACCAGACCTTGACTGGGTGTTGGTGCAGCTGAAGGAGGCAGTTCTCTCTTTTTCCTGATAAAAGAGCGCCGCAGCTTCCCATGTGATCTCAGCATTTCACTTTCAGCCTGTGTTCTGCTAACAAAAGGTGGCGCCAAGACTGAAAGAACCTCCGGCTCCAACAGGAGGTGTTTGAGAGTTTCATCATCGTTAATGGTCTGAGTGGGGCAGAAGATGGGAAAGATTTAAGAGGGTGGGAAGGGGGAGGAGAGTCTTTTCTCATACTGTACCTAAACTGGAACTTTGCTGATATAACCAGTAAAGGTTTCTGTTTATCATTACCATCACCCTTTTATCAGTTTATAGTAAATTACTTATGTCAAACATTTGTGTATCGGAGTGTATTTTAAGGCAAAAACCTGGCAGATTTCCTGGAGTTTGTCACTGGATGCTCCAACCACCACGCAGGCTTCCAGCAGAGCAGGCAGCAAAGAGTCTGCCATCTCTGAAACCAATCCACGACCTGGGTGAATACACCTGACCAAGGGTCTACTCAGATGTGCTGGATCTAGAGAAATAGAGAGGCAGGCTAGAGTAAAATGAGCCAGAAATTAGATACACATTAGGAGGTAAAGATAGAAGACAAAAAATACACTTAAACTTGTTTGTGTAGTAATAAATCAGACAGTTGTCTAAGCTCTCTGATCGTCATCCTTCTCTTTAAAAACAACACTTCTCAGCTAAATAAAGCTATAACACATGACCGAGCGGCTGTTCCAGCTCATTATTAGAGTCGCTGTTTTTGTTAGCATCATAAGAAAAATGGCTCAGATGAAAACTTCTCAGAAACCAGTGAGACAACACCACGCATTTTATTTGCATAAAACATGCTGAATGATTCTGTTGTGCACTTGTTTTTGCACTTCCCTCCATAGTCGGTTGAAATTAATTCAAAGAGAAAAGTATCGATACAGAGCAAAGCATCTCTTGTTACTCTTGTTAAATGCACAGGGCTTTAACTTCATATAAAATTATATCACAACATTTCTCCCTTTCATACTTTAACATGTGAAACCATCACTGTCTGACTGATTTTACATATTGATACCACTAAAGAATGGTAGGATTTGCCAAATAAAAGCATAATTTTTCCATTTTCGTGACAAAAAACAAAACTCCTGAGACATGGTGTTGACATCATAAGTTTAAAGCTGCTGACTGAGTGCTCAAAGAGCTCTGTGAGAATATAAAATGAACCTCGCCATGATGACTAACAGCCCTCTGGTTGTCACAGCACCGTACATCACTTTGTAAGTGCGTTATAAACACAGTTGATGTGGACAGTCCAAATTTTTCACTACAATTTATTCATCAGCTAAACCTTTAATGTTTGTTGTTTAACTCTCAGACTTGTTAATGAAACAAGCATATTAATATGTTGTGGCCTGTAAAATGAACAACAATAAATGGCCAATAATATTGAGAAAATGTTGCCTTGCAGCTTTAATCTGAAGGCAACCATAAAGCAAATCCAAAGTGAGGCCATACTTTACACGATTACATGTGGAAAGTATGGACAGTATATGTCATTGCACCGCATATATTTCCTGTAGCACAGTTTCCACAATTCTGTCTACGTTGTATTATTATCTTTGGCTGTACAGAGCATTATTATTATTAGTAGTATTAGTAGTAGTAGTATTAGTATTGTAAATCCTATCAATAGGCATCCTATTCCCTTTATCATCTGCTTCTTTTTCCTTAGAGCTTAATCACCACATCACATTTCCCTGATGGTCCAGACAGTCTAGTCTTTTCCTGGAAAATTGGGATCATGTGTGCAGAGGAAGATGGAAACATGCACAGAAAGCAGAGATTACTTAGAAGTAGGCCACAAGTTCTACATGAGGGCTACATGAGTTGATATACTACCAGCTGGCTTTGATATAGTTAAAAGACTAAAAGGACTTTCTTAGAATCTGAGCGGCACGAAAGTACTTTAAATGCTCTCACAGGGACATGAGCACTTCAATCAACTCATTCTAACAATATCTTAACCTTGACCAAGTAACCATGGGAACAGGGTGAGACTCCCCTTGTTTAGTCTAAATTAACAGCTACTGGACAACACCAAGAATGTTAAGAATAAATAAAGTATTATTGCAAAAGCATGCTGCATACACATGCAGACGGCTTCTTTCAGTGATGTGATTATCATTTTATGCAGTACAGTCACATGACCCCTGGAGAAAAAAGGGTAAATTCCATACAAAACCACCACAGCACATATCAAGGCAAGTGTAACATGTTCTGATACCGCCACAACACAATCGTTTACATGAACACTTGTATCTTTGATACAAGTGCTTGATAGCAGCCAGACGTAAACATGATATAAAAAGGAACATTGTGATTTTTACTATCAGTTTAGTGGAAAATGCCCTGAAGTTGCCTGATGCCTAAAATATGATGTCTCCTTTGATCTGCTCCCATACTAATTGTGAAAAGTGCATCAAACAGGGTTCAGCTTGAACAGTGGCACTGTTACCAACGATCGAGATGAGGTTAAAGTGCAGTCAAAACGGCTCACTGAGATCTAACAATGATTCTTTTTACTGTTTTAATTTTTACTGTTCTTTTTATTGTTTTACTGCTGGGGCCATCCTAAGCTGCCTTAAAACTATGCAGCCCCTGAAACATAATGTCCAAGTCAGATCATTGCCACTGTTATGATGGAAGGTAGCATATGCTTTTTTCTGTATAAAGGTCACAATGTATAGTTGTATATCGACACTTGCATTCCTAGAGAACATTAAAGTGCCACACTTTAAGTTTAGCAATAACTGTTGTATAGATGTTGTGACATGTGATTCCGAGTCACACGCTAAACGGGTGAGACGCTTCTGTTTGCACAGCACACACACACACACACACACACACACACACACACACACACACACACACACACACACACAAATGTGTTTTAAAGTTTCTTTGACTTGTCACTAACCTCCTCACTCACAGGCTTCGCAGCTCCTTCTTATTTTTCCGCTCTCACATTAATAACGCCGATGCGGAGCTGAGCAGTGCGCAGCACGGACTGCGCAACCATGTCCTGAGCTGCTGAATGAAACAAACTCATCCCAGATAGTTCCCTTTAACGCGGTCTGTTTCCCGTTTCGCTATTGTAGCGGTTCAACCATGCGCACTGAATATTTGAGGAAGCGCAAAAAGCTTTTATGGACTTCAACACACGTTAGGTTTAAAGAGTGCATAAAGCGTAACTGGGCTCTGTATGAATGACTGGAACAATCTTTAACAATTAACGAAACACGTGTTTATTCTAATGTATTATATTTACAAAACGCTCATATTAAACACAAATACAATCTTGGGACTTACTGTGGTGATTTTTTATTACATGAATTCAATGTAAAAGGTTACACCCATTACAAAGAGCCCTATCTGAGTGGATTAACCGCTCAGGAGATATCTACGTGTCTGACTTTTCACGGAAAATTTATGATTTTCGATAAATAGTAAGTTTCCTTTTTTCAGCATCCTGTCCGCATCTGTCAACGGAATGAGGTCCCCCCCCCCCAAAAAAGAAAAAAAATTACTCTCGCAAAGATTAAAAAAAAAAAAAAAATACATATCTCTATATAACAAAATGGAGCCCGAAAGGAAAGAAAAAGAAACGTTTCTGCTGTGTGGGATCATTTCGATATTTTAACTGTTTGTCTGTCTTTGTTTCAGTGTAATCTATCAGAATAGGAAAAACAACAGTGTGACCTGCAGTGTAAATTATGTTTTTCATTTTATGCAGGTTAAATGTCGCATCTGTTCTGCGGAGCTTTCTTACACAAACAAAAGCACCTCCTCAATGTTTAGGCATTACAGAGCCAAACATGAAAAGGAAGAGACAAACACAGGTAGGCTTATATAGACATTGAGCAGCTTTATCATATTTTTTTTTATTAATTAATATGTTTTATTATTTTGAAATCAAGCATCTAGGAAGACTGTTCTGGGCCAGGCAGTCCTGAATTTTATTATAAAGGCCTGCCAACCCCTTAGTATTGTGGAGAGTGAGGGGTTCAGGGGGCTGGTTCAGGTGATCCATCATACGTTTTGCCAACCAGAAAGGTTTGTATAGACAACGTCTCATCAGGTAGCTGATGTTAAGTACTGCATACTGATTTAATTTTGTTTCATCTTCAGACCATCAAGGAATTGATAGCCAAAAAACATGCGGAGAAACTCGAACGAGTGAAAATGGAAGTAAAGCAAGCTGTGGCAGTGAGTATAACAGCTGACATGTGGACCTCTTTGAACATGGAGGCTTACTTGGCTCTTACCTGTCACTACATTAATGAGAATATGCAGTTGTGTACATCTGTGTTGGGTGTGAAACACTTTCCACAAAGTCACACTGCAGACAATTTGGCCCAATTCAAAACAGGCATGATGGATGACTGGGCCATCACAAATAAGGTAAGATGTCCACTGACCGACAGCACCAAACATGATTGCAGCAACAAGAACTCTCCAAAGTCGACATTCAGTTTGCATTGCACACAAAATAAATTTATTAGTCAAGAAATCATGTGATCAAATCCCTGAACTTTCATCCATAAGAGACAAATCTAGACAAATCGTATCATTCTTCAGATCCAGCACTACAGCCAAAGAAAAGCTTGCCAAAGTGCAGCAGCAGATGGGACGGCCCATCTTGAAACTTATCAACGAGGTACCAACACATTGGAACAGCACATATCAGATGCTGTCACGGCTACATGATGAGAAAGAACCAGTCTGGGTATCTGTTGCTTCTCTTCAACAGATTTAACTCCACTTATGGCTGATGAGTGTAACATCATAAGGGAAGCACTTCTTGTGCTGGCCCCTTTCCATCAGGCCACAGTGGAGTTGTCTGAGGAGAGTTTCAGGATCAAAGATCATCCCGATGATGAAAATGCTTTATTGTGCACTTGACCGGAACTCTTTACATCTACGCACACAAACAGCCACCCATCTCCATGACCAACTTAGGCGTCATGTCACAGACACTGCTTCTAACCTGGAGTCATTAAGTGTGTTGACCCTATCAACCCTTTTAGACCCCAGATTTAAAACACTCGGATTTCGTAGTTCCTCCAAGTGTAGTGAGGCAGTCAGTCGCCTGAAAATGGAGTGTGCTGCAGTCCCGCACAGCATCTGAGCCACAGCCTGGACCTTCATCAGAGCAGTCACCTGTTCCAGACAAGTTCAGTATTATCAGCTTATTCTTACATTTATTTTGATGCTAATGTGTACTAATTTGGGGTAGATGACAAAAACGAAAATGGCCATGCATTTTTTATTATTTCAGAAAACCTGCAGCTCGATGAAGAAGTTGGCAGACAAACCAACAATGCAACAGCGGACTCCATCACTGAGGTCCAGCTACTTGGCAGAGAGAAACATTCCAAGATCAGAGGATCCTTTAACGTACTGGGGGAATAGGAAGACGTCTTATCCGAACCTTTTCCACCTGGCTTTACAGTTTTTGTGTACCCCAGTTTCATCTGTGCCCCGTGAGCGTGTGTTTTCCAAAGCTGGGGAAATGGTGTCAAAAAAACGCAATAGACTGAATGGAAAAACATTGGATAAACGTATTTTTCTGAATAGAAATTTATAATAAACGCTGAGTCAATTACATTTAAATGGGTAATATTACATTCACAATACTTTCATTTTAATTTTCACTTAATATCATTCACAATATATTTTAAAGATGCCTACAATATTTGAAATGTAAAAGATATAAAATGATTCCATGGAAAGTACAATACCTTACAGAGTATACAAGTATGAGTAGGTCATTGAATCAGTGTCTGTTGTGAGTCTCAAGTAAGTTGCCTGCAATGATATTTAAGGTCCAGCAGGTGTCAGTATGGAGCAAAACAACAACACTGTGTCGACATAGTATCGATACAGTTTGGGGAATGTGCTGAAACGCTTCACGAGGCCTCGTCTACCCATCACTAGTAGGATGTTCTCAGATGAGGAGTTTATCAAAGAGTATTTGGTGGACTCTGCCTGGCTAATTAGCCTTGAGATAAAAGAAGTATTTGAAAATATGCAAATAGTAACAAGACAGATCAAGGACACTGTGAAAAATGTGAGGCTTTAGCCAGACAATTTTAACTTTTCACTTCAGTTCGGGATGAGCGCTGTTAGGTCCGCAACACAGCCCAGTTTCTCATCTTTGTACGTGGGATAACAAAAGAGTGTGAGATTACAAAGGAGCTGGCAGAAATGCACTCTATGAAAGGGACTGTGACAGGGAGTTACTTGTTCACGGAGGTAACTGCATGAATTGATAAGCTGGGGGCTAAATTGGGACAAACTGGCAGGTGTTAAAAGCGATGGCTGTCCAAATCTGAAAGGAAAAAACATCTGACTTTTGAATCAGATACAGTATAAAGTGAGAGAAATGAACCTAGAACTGAAATTGGCATTTTTTGCACTATTAAATACACCAGAAGGTGTTGTGTAAGTCACTGCTAAAAATTAACTATGCTGTTGATGTTTCGGCTAAAATAGCTAACTTCATCAGGGTAAGAGCGCTGACTCACTTTGTTACACTTTCACTTGAAGTCAGTGTGACTGCTGGATTTTTATTCTTTTATTCTTCAAAGAGGATAGCCTTCCACACATAAAGAGATGTTTTTTACAAACATTCTCAGTCCTGACATTTAACAAATAAAGATAAACAACCTCTTTCAGCAATGATCACTTGTCTGCTTTCCTTCACATTTTTAACTCTGCCACAGAACCTGATTTTCATGAACTTACTCAAGTTCAAAACAGCCTAGATTTCGTTTGCAGAATTGAAAAACTGAGGATAAAATCTCAATGGTGCGACTAAAAAAAATGCTTTCGTTCAAGTAAACACAAAAAAGTCTCCACAACTCTGAAAGTCTCTGTGTGGTCAACAACAGACACACATTATGCATTATGGAACCTCTCAGATGCCCAAAGAGAATTCCAATTATCTGCCAGAGACAATACTGACAACAACAGTTTTCACAAATGCAACAAACCTTATGCACACATGACAAAATACTGAGTGAGCTAAAGTGACCTATGTCTAAATGACAGAATCCCATTGCATTAAAGCCAGCAACATTAATATCTCAAGGCACTTCAGCAAGAAATTGGAAAATGTTTTCTGCATCTGTATTTAGCCTGCAGGTAATGCAGGAATACACATAATTTTTACAGCATCGTGATTGTCTATTAAGCAGTTATAGAACAGCTTCTATGATGTAAAGTGTCAGACATTACTTTACTCTGCAGCATCAGCATTCAGAAGAGAGACAGAAAGTGCCCTGTGTGCTTCTTAAATCCATTTTTCAATAAAGTTTGTTTCAGTAGTACCATCTAATTTACTTTCAACAGTCACAACAGATAGCTGTCATTTGTTTTTTGGTATTCTAATGGCTTCTTTAAATCTAAGCAGCTGGAAATTTATTTGCATTAGAGCTGAGGTAGTACGACAAATGAAACATATCAAAACTGAAATACTTATTTCTGTTAGTACACAAAGCAAATAATTGTTCCAGCTCAGCTCCACCTTGATATCTTAATATGGACCTAACTTTCCGCCATGTCTTTTTTTTCTTTTTCTGATCTTTCCTTCAGAAAGGTCCAGAATGTAAAATCTGTAAATCAGGTAGATGCATTTGGTAAAAACCTCACATCCTGTGATTTCTGCTTGATGAGCATAATCCTAAGCAAGTCTTTGTATGGTCATGCTCAGGTAGAAGAGTGGTTTTCCATCTTATTCAAACTCTCCGTTTCTGTATCTGTGTTTGTGAGTTTCAGCAGAGCCTGTGTCTGCTCACTGGTATTTTCTGCATTCTGGTCTTCTACTCCAGGAAAACCCACCGAATCCTCGTCCTGCTCTGAGCTGCTGGGCTCCAAATCAGGATAAATGAGAAGGAAACAAGCTGCAAGAAAGCCAAGGAAAGAACCCCCAGAGGCCACAATGGGAATGACACGCACACTGCCAACTGCCTCTACCACAGATCCAAGTGCTGATGCAACCAAAATCTGGCTGATGTAAACCTGAAAGAGGAAATACTGTAACCAGACTATTTACAAAAACTTAAACATGCCGTTTCACTTTTGAACGTTTCTCATTTTGCTCAGTGTAACCTGAATTTATGCATCAGGGTCAGCTTAATTTGGTACAGTACTTACCTGGCAGGTTAAAATAGCGCAATCAATCCCAAAACCTCTTCGAGTGTTTTCTGGGCTGTGGTTAATGTACTGAGAAAAGAAGCATGACAGGAAAGACTGTAACTATACTGAAACGACCGATGTTTCTAATTGAATAAATGGGGAAGAGGCTCAAAACAAATAGTAATTAATTAAAGTGGTTTAATTGAATTATTGCATTAACTGTTTAGAAACTATAAAAACTGGAGCCATTTATAGACACATCAATCATTTTCAAAAGTAATTGGGGATATTAACATAATTTTAAATATAAGGATTGTTTTTAATTTTTGTGATTTGACACTATATAAATAAAACTGAATTGAACTGAATTACAGCACATTTGGTCAAACAACCTCAGACTTGACCATAATGGTTTTAGTATGCACCAGGAACATAAGTGTGATCATACCTCTTTTATTTCATGGTACTGGCCAAGTAATGCATAGGGACAGTAGGAGATACTCATGGAGATGATGCCCATGGTACTGATCATCACCATCGCAACATAAACATTAGGGATGATTGCCATGACTGCAGTACCTAAGATGAGAGGGAATCCAATCCGTAAGTAACTTTACAGAGGCTAACAACATTTATACTCATATTTCAACTATTCTAATAAGTCAGCTCACCTACTGAGAATCCCAGAGTCCCAAGAATGTAGATGACCCTAATGCTGAGATCAAAATGATCCAGATACTTCTGAAGGATGGCTGGGTGGAGAAAAACTGTCATTCACTGAGTAGTTAGCTGAATAGTTCTATAAAAAAATGAAGCTGTTTGAGTTTTACCAGAGCAGACAGCAGCAGTAGCAGCATAAACCACCAGTCCCCAGCAGCCCATCTGTACTCCTTTGTGATAATTTTGTAGCTCTGTGGAATTGGCTGGTGCCTTAAAGAAAAAAGAAAAAAAGTAGAAACACTGACGATTTGACTTCCACTGACATTTTAGTGCCTCATACTCATAAATTGTAAAATGTGCTAAGTCCACTGCACTACTGTGTGGTTTCCAAGGAATACAAAATACCAAATGATGTCAGGTAGTGCTTCAACAACAATACAGATGGGATTTGGAAGGTATCTGTATGTGTGTGCTTGTGTGTATACCTTGGGGTCTCCTTGGAAAATAACCTGCCCCATGAAATCTGTATAAAACACAGCTTCAGCTATAATGGAGAACCATGTGAGCAGGTGACACACACATAATCTCCAGAGCTGACTGGGCATCTAGAGTGAAAGTAATACAGGCAGTATTTATTACTGGAACATCAATCATCTCTGTTGACATAATCCAGTGCTGTAGTAGGAGAATGAAGAAGAAATTCACCTTCAACATGGACAACCACAGCAGCCGTACACTCCCACCCTTGTCTGTTCCTCCCTCACTGCTTGAGCCCTCAGATGACACACTGCTGGCTGAAAGCTGCAACCGTCGTCTGTCTGTATGCCGCTGGATGATGCTTAAATCATTCAAACTTTGGGACGTGGTGATTGGCCGAGGGGTGAAATGTCCTGTGTGTCGCATTCGATGCCGTTGTGCTCCAACTCGACCATAATATGAAAAGGTAAATGAGGGCTGAAGAGAAAAAACCCACCAAAATCAGTTTTTATACATCTGCAAAATAACCTATGTTGTCAATTAAAGATTAAACAATAAATTAAACCATACTTGTCTGTAGTAGGTGGGTCTGCCTGGCCGTGTACTGGATGTATGGTTTCCCGGCTTGGTGCCATGGGTTTTCATAACACTGGGGAACTCAGAACCATTGGCAGGTTTGGCCTGCTAGGACAGAAGAGAGAGGCAGTGTGGTACAAATTACTGAAGGAACACTGTTTGTCTCAAAGTTACCATAAGCTAAAAAACAAACAAAAACCATATTTGATCACAGCAGCCATTTTACCAGTTTCAACTGGGAATCCTCTGAGCCCCAGTTGGTCTGCTGGAAGGACGGATGACCATTTGCTGAATCTTTAAGTTCAGATAAAACTGAACTTATAGGCGTCACGTCGGCCATCCCATCAGGAGGGGGTTGTGGTCCGAAAGAAGGTAGGGCTTCAGCACTGGAATCTGATAGTTTGAAAACATCTTCAAGCTCTTCTTGCATTTCAGGTTGAAAGTGTGTCTCTGGCAAGAAATTTTGTGTGTCTGGGTCAAGGTCTGCATCTAACTCAATTGTAGCATCTGGCATGGCTAAGACTGAATCACTTTTACTCCTTACTCGCTCCACAGCAAGAAAGTCAATTTCCACTTCCTTAGGATCTGATTCAGGGTCGTCTCTGGATCGAGCTCGAGCAGAAGCATCCTCTTCTGTAATTACATCCAGTGTGCGGCCAGCTGGCTTCAAAGATACCTGGCCAGTAGAATCCCCATTTTCTGTGTCTTTAACCTGGTTTGATGGACTGAAGGGCTGCTCAGGGATACTGAACATGTGCAGTGTGACAGAGATAATAAAGACGATGGCTGCAAACATGAAGAGAACCTGCTCCTGTGATTGAAATGCTTGGCCCAGAGCTGTGCCAGTCCAGTCTAGACCTCCAAGCATGTATCCTATTGCTCCACCAAGCCCTAAAGAGACAGGTATAAGGGGATTAGTGTAGCATTATTATTTGTAAATATGTATGGAGGGTTGTGCAACTGTAATCCTAACATTATGCATGTATTCAGATTTGATAATGTTCAGAACATTCGCTTTCTGCATCCATGTGAACATTCAAATTACACGGTCCATGTCTTTCCTCCACTGTGTCAAAGAGGTGAGCCTTCAACTTAAATTTCATTCTGGGAAAGAGGACGAAGTAGCTGTAGTATGCGTGGTGAACTGTGTGTTGGTGTCCAGATATCTAAGAATGTTGACAGTCTGATCCCCGCTGAATGAATTCCTGGTTCACAGTCTTGTGAATGTTGAGAACGAAACCTCCAAAAATCTACATAGACTTACCAGCAGAGAATGCATGAATGTTCAGCGCAATATCTTGCTCATCTGTGTCTGCAACATCCAGCAGATAAGCTCTGATTGGTCCCTCTGAGGCATCAGCGCAGAAGTCCAGCACCACCACGCCCAGCACAGTAAGAACGATGCCGATAGTATGCTTATTGGGAGTGTCGCCGACGGAAAGGCCTGAAGAGAATACCACAAAATATACACAGACCGGATTTGCTGAACTGCATTTTTTATGATTTGTTAGCAGATTATCTCCCTTGAAGCCTTGCACTCACCTATTAATGAACCATTTAAAAACAGTGCCACTCCCAGCAGTACACCTACACAAAGACCCAGAATGAACGGTCTTCTCCTGCCCCATCGCAGGCTACAGCGGTCACTGGCTGTGCCAATCAGAGGTGTGAAGAGGAGACCCAGGATAGGACTGAGAAACCAGGTTAAACTGTAATACTTTTCAGGAAGACCTGGAAAATAAACACAATTGATTCATTCAAGTATTTTCAATTACACTAAAGCTAATATAAGAATTAAAAAACAACCACAGCATAGTGAAGTGTGTGTATATATATATATATATATATATATATATATATATATATATATATATATATATATATATATATATATATATATATATATATATACACACACACACACACACTAACACACACACACGCATACATCATCAAATAACATAAAAAAACAAAATAAATGAGACGGAATAGACTGTGTGTTTCCAAGTGATCTAAAAGCCTGTGAAAATAGGTAGGTCTTCAAGTTGAGTTGAAGATTTCCAATGAGAAGGAGAACTATATAAAAGAGGGAAGACTTGCAGAGTCTTGGAGCAGCAACAGAGAAAGCCCTGTCACCTTTAGATTTTAAATGGGAGCATGGGACCCACATAAGTATTTGACTGGAGGACGCAGAGTTGGAGTGGTTAGGTGCAGGCTAAGGAGATCTGAAATGTAACCTGGAGCAAAGCCACAGAGAGCTTTAAAGACAAATTGCAAAACAGCAATCTGATCTGATCTGATCTAAGAGCAAGTGTTTTTGTTTTCTGACAGGCCACAAAACTTAATACTTAATGTATTACAACCAAATGTAAGTAAATGTCTCATATTTGTCATTTTATTTAGGCGGTGGTGGGAATAAAACATACTCTGCAGAATTTAATACCTTTATCTGTTATTTTTATTTTGATGCAAGGCAGTATTTGTCCATTGTCTATTCTTTTAAATATTGAGATCTATCAGGCTTTGGCATTAGATATTTGTATTTTGACTCTTTTGCATTAGATATTTGTATTTTGACTCTTTTGCATTAGATATTTGTATTTTGACTCTTTTGCATTAGATATTTGTATTTTGACTCGTTTGCAAACCAGTTTTTAGCTTTCACTAAAATAAAATAAAAATGCTGACAAAAAGCTGATGATTGTTTTGTAATAAGTTACTTATCTACCAGGCTCTGTTTTGAATAAGTTAAGTCAAAGTTAAGCCAAATTTAGATGCAGGAACAGGCACAGAACGTTTTCATTAGGATTTCAATACACAAAGGGCAAGTTTTCCCATGTTTTAATAATATCACATGACTTGCATTCCACAGCTGAAGAACCACTAGTGCTTTTCCATTATCAGTGGTTTTTAACTTAGCAGAAGCATTTTTGGTAATATGGCGGCCAGTTACATCAACACAGTCAAAAATATGCTACAAACAGGAAAGTGGTGAAACCTGTAGTTGTGCATGTCGAAGACAAAACTATGTTACAGCATGTCTGCAAATCTCAAAACACTACTCTTCAGTTGTTTTTACCCATTTCCAAACCGGAGAGGCATTTCCATTTTTAGTGTACATCAACTCTAAAAGAAGTGGACTTTTAGGTTTAAAATCTGATGAATTATGTCAGCAGGCTGACTGAGCTGGATAATTCTCAAGGGAACATTATGTTCTGTTCCTGCCTTCCTTCTCCCTTAAGTCAACAAAAGCGAATATAACTTTCTCACAGCATGAAAAATATCTCTCTCTCCATCTGTCTTTTCCATTACTGCTTATTTCCTCTTCAACAGACTTATGCAGCAAAGCTCAGAGATGCTTTATACACTTTTCACTAATGAAGTAGTTATACATGAGTGTGTCTCTGTGTGTCCAATACAAGTACATGGGGAAGAAAACTCTAAATGTTTGTCTGAGCTAAAGAATACACATACGGTAAGTAAAAGCATGATAAACCCATGAGACAAGAAAAATCGTGTCTATACTTCACTTGAGTTTTAGGTTACAAACATACCTTGTGCACTGTGAACAAAGAAACATGAACAAAGTTGTGTATCTGCAACAAGTTAATAAAACACATTTACTGTGCTTAAAGGCAATGTCAAACAGTTTTCTAAACACATGTTCAGTCAAGAACCCTGGGATTTCAACAAGCTATGGATGCATTTATTTGGCAATAATCAAAGGTAAGTTCAAAATTACAACCTGTCCCAGCATAAAATGAACTGCACTGCACTTGCTGAATGTTTGTTTTAAAGGTGTTGGCTATGGCAAAGTAAGCAAGAGTATGAGTGGTAAGACAAAACAAATCCTGATGTTTCACCAGCTCAGCAGTGTCTTTCAGTCTTAACACAATCGTTTGCAAGTCCTGAAGCTTTAAAAAGCAAAGAAAAAGCATAAAGATTTCTCCTTTTCTAATGTAATTAGCTTAAAACGTATCCATTCCAAAAAATAAGTGAGGCTGATTCAGTTCAATAACTTTAAAAAAAATCCTATGTCAATAATCCGTTGTCATCTATAACCAATATCACTTGGTAGATCATTTCAGAGGTGTGGACTCGAGTCACATGACTTGGACTCGAGTCAGACTCGAGTCATTAATTTTATGACTTTAGACTTGACTTGAAAAAATGTTCTAAGACTTGTGACTTGACTTGGACTTTTACACCAATGACCTGGGACTTGAATTGGACTTGAACCGGTTTACTTGAAAAGACTTGATATTTTACCCCAAATATAAAATTTAACATGCATATTATATAGAGATTGAAAATGTGACGTCATTCACGGGTAGAACCGCAAAGGATTCTGGGAACTCGTGGCAAGCGGTACTAGCTCACGCAGGCTTTCAATTAAAATCAGTTATACAGCGATAAAAAGAAACACAAAAATGTCAAGAAGCTGTTGTATTATTAACTGCAATAGCCGGTCGCATGACAGCCACGGGAAGCCGACGGGTAAAGAGATCGGTTGTTATCGGATTACGTCGTTGAAGAGAAATTGTTCGAGCCATGTTTCCGAAGTAACAAAGAGGCGACGGATGGCCTGAATTGCAGCCATTCAAAGATCAAATATAACGTCCCAGAACACTCCAGCTCACAGGTTAGTCTGCTCCAAGCATTTACACGAAGGTCAGTGTTTTTTAGTAGTTAATACGTCATTTTCATAACATAATTAGTGATATAGGTTACAAGCAAGTCTGGCGCTGAACAGAAATTGTCGCGCTATGCTCCTTTATTTATTGTGCATAAATAGTGAATTGTCCTGACACAATATTGCGTTTCGCTTCTGTTATTATGGTACATTGACAAAAACATATACTTTTATTCACAGGATAAAACAGGTTTTTTGTATCACTAATTGCCCAGTACGATTACAGCATACAATATTATTGTCACTGCTACATTTCTGTGATGGGTACCAGAAATTATTTCCACTGCTAATTAATTACCGTTGAGCTCAAAGGTCCTATTAATAAACGGTTAAGGAATGTGTATTTATGAAGACGATTTGTGAGACTGGTAAACTTATGATACGTACGATGGTCTTTCGTTCTACACGGTGCATTTCATGGTCCCTGTACCCATCCGTCGGTAAACTGTACCTGGGCTTGTTGCAGTGACCTGAAGTTACTAAACTTCATGAGTGTATGCACTCACTCCAAGAACCGTATGATTATAAATATGCATATAAATATGCTAAGATGAGATAGCTGACTTCATCTAACTAGCAAATGTTGTCCAGGCTACGTTGGTGATACAGTTTTTTTTAATGTGTATGATATTTTTGTCATGCGATTTTAAAGCCGGTCCTACAACCGCATCCAAGAATAACATGCAGCTTATCTCAGAACTGTCGGTGAAAATTATTCTTGGAGCTAGGTTTAATTGAGCTGCATTTTAAAGAGGTGCAATTTCACAATTTGTGTATATTTTCTAAGTTCACTATTTTGTCATGTGTTGAGAAAAACACAGATTTTAAAATTACATGGTCTAATATTTACATTTAGCATATAACTGCAACATTATTTTTTCGTTTTTTTTTTTTTAAAGACTCGAAAGGACTTGAAATTCAAAGTTTCAGACTTGTGACTTGACTCGGACTTTTACACCAGTGACTTGAGACTCGACTCTGACTTGCCTGACATTACTTGAGACTTGACTTGAGACTTGAGGATAAAGACTTGAGACTTACTTGAGACTTGCAAAACAATGACTTGGTCCCACCTCTGGATCATTTACATTCAACAGGTTTAGCAATAAACTTTATTGGCATATGAAAAAATAACTACCCAATCAGACACGTTAATTAGAATCAGTCAGTCTTATCATGTTGTTAATGGAGCAGAAAAGTGAAATGTGCTGTGTTAAACATTCTTCTCATACCTAACCAGTAAAAAATGCTTTTGTTCCAGGTCTGTTATGGTTGCTAACTTGACATCAAACCACAAAGCTCCCCGCTTGAGTAGAGACACGGGCTACATGATACAGAAGAGCAGCCCTGAAACCAATGAATTGTGACAACAATCAAATTCCACAAAGTCACCACTGTTACCTGACTACTACCACAACCACAGACTGATGTGCATCTGGTTTGGATAACAGTGGTTAGCTTCACTGCAAATCAAATCCAGCTATTGTTATATAGATAGTGAACCAAACACAGCATAATCGCTGCTACACTGCAACCAATCTTCAAGTTTTTTGACAGTGATTAGGAGAATGCTGCCACAAATGTGTCACTAAGATAACTAACTAGTGGATAAGGAAAAAACTGTGTTGTGTCTCCTACCTATTTGCAGCAGAACTGGTGTTACCAGAGCGGTTTCCATGGCATAGCAAAACTCACGTCCAAACATCACTGTCCCGTGCATTACCCAGCGATGCAGAGGGATTCGTACTCCTCTGCCTTCCTCGTCCATGTCTGTCTCACTCTCACTGTCATATGCTTCTTCTTCTTTGGGTCTTCTGATCTCTGGAAGACGAGAAGCATCTCCACCCTCAGCTGCCATCTCCATTTCAGTCTGGTTTGACTTCAGGGGAACCATTTGTTGTGGCTGTTATAGATCAGTATATATGTCTTTGTGCCACAGTTTTTCCTATAAATGCAAGCACAATCTTACCATCTTATCACTGTCAAAAAGTGTAATAGGCATAGTTTTCACCTTGATTTTTTATAGCTCATGAGAAGATAAAGCTATTTCAGAAGACTAACAAGTCACTACTAAGGTCAAAGCAAAAGAAACACAGAGGCGAGAACAATCACAGTTTTAGCACATCTCCAAAAGTATTTAATGGTGATGGGTAGGGAAGAGTGTAAGAGAGGCGAGGTGGGGTGATAAGTGTTTTATGGTCTCCAGCAGATGTTTGTGGTGGTGACCTGCAGTGAACTCCTGAATAGAAGTGGCTGTGTGCATGAAGTTTGGGCAAGTCCAACTAAGAAAGTTAGTGCTAGTCAGGCAAGTCCGGGTTAAAATATCTTGAGATTTCTCAGTAAACTCCTACTAATAATGTTACAAATTAACCTGCAAAAACAAAACAAACAAGAAAAACAGATACCAGCTGTGCAAAAAGCTAAAGCTATGACAACACAGGATGTAGCTTTGCCTTGATTTAAACAGGGAAACCTGTTAGTGCATTTTCCAGAAAATCTGTTCAGTCTCCAAATGCTGATACAGAAGTCTTATTATTATTAAGCAGATTTTTTAATGAACTGTTATTTCTGCAAGTAAATTCTAGTGTGAATGAAAAAACAAAACAAAATACACCACTGTCCTAGAAGGGTGCTGTAGCAACATCTTCCCCCAGAATTGCTTTATTCCCTCCTTATAAGATAAGATAACCTTTATTAGTCCCACACGTGGGAAATTTGTTTTGTCACAGCAGGAAGTGGACAAAACAAAAGTTATGTAGCAAAAATTAGAATACAATACATTATATTAATTGTATAACTCCCAGAGCCACTACTCAAAGAGATAATACCTCCCTTAATGATAAGATGATGTTGATGGAGAGAGTGGTCAATCAGATCAACCCATACCAATGCACAGGTATCCAGTTTGGTTCAGATCTGGTGACAGTGAAGGTCATAGACTCCTAGCACTCTCATATCTATCATCATCCTGGAAGAGATCAGTGCCCTTAGGATTTAATTTTCTTATCTTACAACTCTCTTTTCAAGGGGAATAAGTGGAACCAGACACTGCCAACAAAAGGCCTAAGAGTTCGAACAGAGACACCTGATTCCCTTAGTCTAGGGTTTGAGAGGTTCACCCCATAATGGGTTTGTATAAATTAAGCCGTAAGACATAACAAATAATTTACAATAAGTATAAGCATCATAGACTCAAATAAAGAGCCAAACGATCAAAAAAATTAGACTGAATTAACCCAAGATTGCTCTGTTAAATCCAGTGACATCGCCACTATCTAGAACCTTGAAGTCATAATAGCAAAATCAGACTCATAGACAAGAGCCACATTAAAAAATAAACCATTATTACACCACTATTGCTGTTGCGTAAGTGGAGCAGAAAGCAAGCAGATCCTATTGACACATACCTTACAAGAGAGCATGGCAAAGACCATTCTTCTATTCTTTACTTATTCATTTTCTGCCTGGCTCTTCTGAGTTGAGCAATATGAAAAAAAAGCTTAGATCATGTATAAGTTGATGTTTAATGAGAGCTTTGTGCAGTTTTCTGTCATTTTCACAAAGAGACAGATCAAAGTGTTTTTGTGTTTAGTTAGTAATCCGAACAAATTAATGTAGAAAGGTAACTTTTTTTTTAAACTTCATCGAGGTGTGTGAGCTGAATTCTCACAGGACTGTGTGTACACGTGAAGGTCCGAGGGGCTCGTTGGACCAGTTATGACATGTTTTGCCTCACCTGAACTACCTGCCAGTCTATAAATAATAAATTAATATATTAAAAATTATTTGCCGTTTTATGCGAATAAGGCGCACAGCGATAAAAGTGTATTCTCGTCTGGACTGAGAGGAAAAACACCAGAATTCAGGCGCATTACCGTTAACCTGACTTTGACTGACGCAAAAAGTTACCTTAGCAAGCTAGGCTTGGCTGATATTAAGCAGCTTACGTTAGCGAGTTAATAGCGGAGAAACCCACTTTCATGACAGACAGGAACGTGTAACGTACCTGAGATTTTACAGCGCTGTGGTAAAGCTCAGCCAGTTCCGCGTTGTGGAAAACTTCTATGACGTGTTAGCACAAAAAAAATAATAATAATAAGAAAAAAAACCCTCTCACTTCTTTAGGTTTGCAAAACCTTTGCAAGCTAACTGGGTGACCATAGGGTTTACTACACTCACCAATTTCAATGGTTTCCACATTAACACAGCGGGGCGTGGCCATCAGAAAACCTTCGTGACGTCAGCGAACGCCTCACCTATGGACGACGGTGAAAGGGCAACTAGCTAGCATGATATAAGTGGAACCAACTGCATGGAAAATTGCATGGATTGATAACATAAAGAAATGAAAATATGTCAACAATAACGGACCTCAAGAACTGGAAAAAAAAGACAATTCACAAAGTCATAATGGAGGATATTTATTTATTTATTCATAATTCATTAATTCATTTACTCTTTTGTTTATTAGCTAGCACGCTTTCGACTCTTCCTAGAACTTGGTCCTATAGCTCTATATATGTTCCTATATGTTGTTCCTAAATCATTGACTTTGACTAACTTGACCATTAATTCGGTTAATTTCCTCCCTGCTCCAATATACATTTATTGCGATCTAGAGCTTCAAAAACAGGCTCTGAAGATTGATTAATTAGAAGCCATCAGTTCTTCAGGCTATTTAAAAATCGCATAATATTATACTCTGTTGTAAAAAATAAATAAATACATAAACAAACAAACAACCCTGTGCTTACATTCACAGAATCATTCGTCCAAGCGGTTTCCAATGCGCTGAAGTTTCCTTCGGGCTCGTTCTCCATTGGTTTTTTCAAAGAATAGGCAATGCTGCTCCCTGGTGTACATCAGTAGTTATTATTCTCTAATATGTTCTGATTATATTACTTGTTTGGGGATTGAGGAGGAAAATGCCCTCACTATTAAAGAAAGACAAGAAGAGAAAACGTATTTAATATACTTTTTAAATTCACATCTCAGTTTCTGAGCTGGTTAAAGATTGCATGGGATTAGAAATTACTATGTATCAGAGGAACAGCACAAGTTGAGCTGTTTGGGGACAAAGTTAGAGAGGCAAGGCTGAGATGATTTGGACACATGGCGGGCAGAAATGATGGATATACTGGACAAACAATGCTGAAAATGGAGCTGCCAGCAGGAGGAAAAGAGGAAGACATCAGAAGAGTTTCGTGGATGTAGTGAAGGAGGAAATGCAGACAGAAGAGGATGTTAGATATAGGGTGAGATGGAGGCAGATGATCCACTTTGTCAACCTATAAAGTGAACAGTCAAGAGAACAAGTGTTTAAAATGAGCTCCACCTTAAATATCAGGAGCAGCAATACTGATCCATATATCACTGATGGGGAATTTTTTTGGTGCAGGATGAGTACTTTTACTTTTGACACACCTAATGTACAGTTTTCCATTGATACAGTTTAATGGGCAGTCAGGTATTTTCTAAGTGTTTTATTGCTTCATTTGCTAAACTAATAGTTCTATAAATGGTAACGACACTGCTCAAAAGTTTGCCTGTACTGATGTGGACTGGGTAATGTGTTAGGAAAGAAAGGATCCCACATTGTTTGACAGAAATTAAAACGATCAACCAACAGAGAACTGAATTTAAAGACGCCCTGAAAACCAAATTGAAAAAATGATATAGCAGCCTAGTCCGTTTTTCAGAAATTTCATTGCAACAATTTCAAATGTTACTCAGTATGTTGTATGGCTTTATGTATGGCCTGTTTGCATGCATGCCTAACAAGGATGAGGAAACTTATGGTGCCTTGGAGGATCTCCTCCCAGATCTGGACGAAGGCATCACTGAGCTACTCGACAGGACAGGACAACTTGGATGGACATAATATCCCAGAGGCGTTCCATTGAATTTAAGTCAGGTGAGCGTAAGATTTCATTTTGATACCAAATATCAGTCAGGGTGGGTAACCTAGCCTGTAGAGGTCTGTGCATCCCTCCATAAGCCTTTTCATCCCTGACCCATCCCCAAACCAGTCGTGCTGAACAATGTTAAAGCCAGTATAACGTTCTCCATGGCTTTTCGAGAACCTTTCATGCCTCAGGGTTAATCCTCAAGGTGACCCTGCACGAAAAGTTCAGGGCCGCAGTGGCAAATTTTGATATTATACAGTAAACATCAATTAGGCTCCAATGTCCTGACAGTAAGCACAGGGCCCACTGAGTAAAGCTACCCTCATTAAGTTTGTCTGTGAATGATTGGTCAGAGACATTCATACTGGACGCCTGCTAGTGGTCATTTTGTAGGGCTCTGGCAGTCTTCTTCCTGATATCTGCTTTTTGCACAAAGGAGCAGATACCAGTTCTGCTGATGGGTTAAATACTTTTTAAAACACTTTCCAGCTCTTCTAACGTAACTGTCTGTCTCCTAGAATCTACTCCATGCTCTTGAGTCTCTGCTGGAAGACACAGCAAACCTTCTGGCATCCTGGAGGATTGGACTACCCGTGCAACCTCTGTAGGGTCCAGGTATTGTCGTATGCTACCAGCAATGACACTGAGTCTAGTCACATGCAAAACTGATGAAAAAAAAAAACAGCCAGAAAAGATAAGGAGGGAAAAATGTCAGAGGCCAAACACATTTTGTTTAGCAGTGTATTTAAATGAAAACTATAGAAAGAATAACATTTTACAATTTTTCAGCCAGGAAGAGTCCAGCAAGAGGCTGCGAGCACACTGTTTTAATCTGGTCCAGTTCGTCTTGTTAAAGAGTCTCACCTTTCTGTAAGAGTGACACCGCGCCACTGATGAATATGCATCTTATTTCTGCCAAATTGAATGGCAGAAATAAAAGGAAAACAGACAACACTGGAATATTTACCATTTTATTGAGACATTTTCTTGTGTAGTTTCTAATAATATCCAGAGGGCAGTTGGCTAAATTGACCAAGTGTCTATAGACATTGACAAATGAAAAGTCAGTCCAGAGTGATGGCAATGTTTCTTGGTGTGAATATCATATACATGTGAATATCTGCATGTTATTGTGTTGGCGCTCATCATTGAAAAAAACAATGGCAGCACTGAGTGTCTGTGTTGAGTTCTGCTGGTCAGCAAGTTGCAGAACTCAGAACTTTAACTGTGCCATCCCTATAACTTATAGTTTTATGCACCCTTTGTAAAATATTTTACAGTGTGCGGTCCTTTCCTGTGTTGCTGCTCTGCAGTGATCTGAGAATCTTGGTCATCAATATAACATTATTAGTCATGGCGTTGTCCGTCCCTGCTGAGGCTTTAGAGCTGTGCTGCATACTGACAATGTCACCACTGGTCTGCTTGGGCTCTGCGCGGCGGAAAAGATGTCTCATAGTGGCCTGGAGACAGCAGGAGAAGTAAATTATTTGGAGAATCAATCAGTAAAAAAATGATGATGGGCATATCACACCTGAAGGGACAGGTGGATGTGGAGAAAAGAAGAAAAATGTCAAGTTAAGTTAAAGAACGTGGAGGAAGAGAATAGGAAAAGTGCTTCAGTCTTACCTGGAAATTATTTGTAACAAAACAGTAGACAACAGGATCCATACAGCTATTCAAACTGCTGAGGGTGACAGTTAGATGGTACACTATCACATGGTGAGGCATGTCAGGGTAGAAGTATACCACCACCTGCAGCACAAACAGGCAATGCCAAATGTTCCCATAAAAGCAAATACATTTTTCTCATTAAGTCAAACAAAAACGTTCATTTCATTAATATGTTTATTGTGTTTCACTGTTTACTGTTTTTATCTTTGTTGTATTTTATTAAAATTATAACTTTAAGATCCTTACTATTTTCCCTACTTTTGTATTCAGCTTTTTTAAAATAACATTCTATTGTATTTTAGTTTAGTATTTTATGTTAACTTTGCAGTCAATGACTGCCTGAAATCTAGAAGCCATTTATATCCAAATGCTCAGTTTTCTCCTCTGCCAGGACTTTACTGCAGTCATCTTCAGTAGCTGTCTGTTTGTGGATCTTTCTGAATTCAGTTTTGTCTTTGGTAACTGAAAAGCCTGCTCTACTGGGTTGACTGACTTGGGCATTGAACATTGTCCGATTTCTTTGTCTTGGGAAACGCTCTGGTTGCTTCTGCAGTAAGGTTTTTGTCACCATGAAGTGTTTGGTGCTGCTTCTGTTAGCAGTTGCATCATCAATAAATACTAATGACCCTGTTATACTGGCAGCCATACATGCCCATGCGATATCACTGGCTCCAACCATGTTTGACGTATAACGTGGTATGCTTTGGATCATGAGCTTTTTCTTTGCTTCTCCATACTTTTCTCTTCCCACAATTCAGGTACAAGTTAATCTTTGTGTCATCTGTCCAAATAATCTTTTCCTGCACTGTTCAGGCTCTTTTAGATGGTTTCTGACAAAGTCTAATCTGCCCTTCCTGTCCTTAAGTTTAACCAGTGGATTTGCACCTTGCTGTAAACCCTTTGTGTTTACATTGATTGCAGACTCTGACAATGATACATGAACCTCCTGGAGAGTGTTAGTGAGGAAACAGGCTTCATCTGACCATAAAATTATTTATCAGGAAGTTGTCCAATTATATTTGAGCTGCTGAAAATGGAGGACTGTGTACTGTGTGTATACTGTATGTGTGTGTATACATAAACTTTCTGTCTTTTTAATACATGTCAATATTGGTTTGAAATATTGTACATGTATTTTTGTCTATATATTTATGTTATATATATATAGATTTTTCTTTTGTTGCTTTATCACCTGGTAATATTGTCTAATCAAAATTGTCCTGAACCTACCGGTGACCCACAATGCAGGGTCAAGGTTCACCCAAGCATGGACATAATTTATGAGCAGTTCAAGCAAAGGCTGGTTTTCTGCCTCACATTTGTTCATTTGTAATCCTTTTAGAGGATAAAGTTGAAAGCATCCACAGTTTCATAAGGGAGAATACAATCATTAATACTACTTGGCCTTTTACTTGTTGCAAATACTTGTTGCTCACCTGTCTAACATGAAAGGGTGTGAAACAGACTGTGAAGATGATCAGCACAGTTGTCAACAGCTGGACAGCTTTCCTTCTCCTATCCCTGAGAAAATAAAGTTAAAGATACCATTATCTGCATATTTTTATGGGATATAAACTATCCTATGTGTCAGTGAGTCAAAGACAGACAGACGGCTCACATACACACATGGAACAAAGAGGCTCACATTCAAACCCAATTTCAGTTCAGAATCAACATTTAACAAACCCCCTGCACATCTTAGGACTGTACGGTGAAGCTGGAATAACTGGAGAGAATCCATGTAAACAGTTAATGCAGTGCATCCTAAAAGTATTCAGAACGCTTCACTTGTTCCACATTTTGTCATGTTACAACCTTATTCCAAAATCGATTTATTTACATTTCACTCGAGATTCTGCACACAATGCCCCATAATGACAATGTGAAAAAGGTTTGCTTGAAATTCTTGCAAATTTAAAACAAAAAACAAAAACATAACATGTATATAAGTATTCAGAGCCAGTGTGTGATTTCCTCTGAATATTTTGTGGATGCACTTTATTTTCTTCAATACAAGAAAAACAACTTTAGTTTTCTTTCCCGCCATCTGTCAGTGTAATATTAGTTCTACCTACCTGCTCTGTTGCATCAGACGACGGTCTGTTAAGGCCCACATAATGCGCAAAGTGAAGACCACAATGATGACAAGTGGTAGAAAGAACTCAGTGATGGTGAGAAAGAGGAGCTTTGAGAGACAGCAGCCTGTGTGCTGAAAAGCGGTGGAAAGAAAGGAGTAGGTAACCACAATGGCAAACAGCCATACAGAAATGCAAACACATTTGGCCACACTGGAGTTCCTCCAGCGACGAGAGGCTTCAGCCTACAAAGACAGAGCAGAATGTGCAGCCTTGTAAGTGTCTAGCATTTTCAAAAGCACGACTGTGTAACCAAGCTACAGACGACACTCACCTGCACAATGGCAAGGTACCGGTCGACGCATATGCAGGTTAGAAACAGGATACTGCAGTACATGTTGACAAAGTAGCTGAAGATGTGCAGATATGAGCAGGTGATACAAGCTCCTCCACTGTAGTAGAGCAGGATGCGAGTCGGTAGAGAGAGATTCACCAAGAGGTCACTCACGGCCAGGTTGATGGTGTAGATGACTGAGGTGGTCTTTTGCTTGGTGCGGAAACAGAAAACATAAAGTGCAACTATGTTGAGCACCATGCCCACCTGAAAAACCAAAAGAGTTAAAAGATAGATGCGAGGAAAATTAGTAAGAGGTACTAAATTTCAACATAGAAATTATGTGCAACATTAAAAAGCCTTCGTCAAAACACCTTACCAGGAAAATAAGGGAGTTTATGACCACCAGTGCAATCCAAAGGCCATAGAAGTCATTGTAGAGCCCCTCATCTAAATGTGCCAGTCTTTGAAGATATCTTTCCATACCACTTGTGTTTGCTGGACCCGATATTTGAGGTGTATTAAAGGAAGTGTTGATGAAAAGCCAGGACTCTGTACCATTAATGTTCATCATCATGATGATGTGCGATGAGGTGATAAGCCGCCTTAATGATGCTGATGAGGATTGTGAGGATGACACGGATGATAAAGTGGAAACTGTCAGAGAGAATAATACAAGTTTTATAGAGAGATATATACACCACATTTACTGACAGATCCACGCATTAGTTGCATTAGTTTTCATGTTTAAACAGAAACCTGCAGTTTTACAGTTACATCATCTCTAAAGGCCTGCCTTGCTGTACTATGTTACTTCCTCTTTTCTATGTTTGACTTCAGCATCTACAGAGAAACATAGGGACACACACTGTCCTCCTTTTCTCTGATGCTCACTCTCTCTGTCTCTGACCTCATACTGGCTGTTGCTGTTGTCACAGATACACTGGCATGGCTATTTTAAACCAATATCTGGCTTGTTGAACCCATATATTTATAATGTAACTATATTTATTTATCACTACAGCAATACTCCCTGAGGGGCTAGGATTAATTCTCATTCCAGCTATTATTACAAATAAAAAATAAATACTTTTGCTCTTATTGGCCAAGATATAACCCTCTCACAAAGTACAGAAACAACATGTCATTACTCTGGACATCCAGGGACCTTTTCATTTAATCATAATAAAAAAGAGATAGATCATTTGTTTTCTTTTCCATTTAAATAGCTCACAAAAGCTTAGGTTACAGAATCAATCTCATGGAGAATCTACTGGCATTTAAAGCACTAAAAAAGGCCAAAGTCGCGTGATGTTTCGCATAAATGAGCTGGATTTCACTCCTGCATCCTTTGTCTTCCATGACAAATGCAGTTTAATTGCTCCTGTGAGTGCCACACTGGGAAGGTTTAAGAAGCCCAGTGTATGTGATGCCCGGAGTTTGTGTTTTGTGCTCCTTGCTTACAACAAATCTCTTAGCAAAATAATCATCCGGCTGATGAAAAATGTAGTCTATTCATGCTAATGGGAATAACATGCTCAACTGAGGGTGAGGCATGAATAATGTGATTCATCTACATGAACCGGAGCAGTCTAGCCACACAACATTAAGAGCACTGAAGGAAATAAATGAGTGTTTTCACAGTGACACCCTCTGATATTAGTCAGCTTATTTGACCTAGTTCATCATTATTAACAGTGCTTACAAGCGTTATAGTGGAGCACTCTGAGGAAAGTTTTTATTTAGGCACTTGCTTCTTTCTCTCTCTTTTATGATATATGCACAAATATGAATGTTATTCATCCTAAGCAACCCATGAACTATGTGTAAGTTTCAGCAGAATGGCAAAAAAGTTAGGCCTGTTGTCATTTCTTCTTTATTTCTAATAACTTGTGCATTTAAGAGTTACTTAAAAACTGTTCCCAAACATTCTTTGAGAATTTTTCTTTTCAGTTTGTTAAAGTTTTTCCACTTAGATTTCACTCTTAGAAATGTAGTCAGACATTTTCCTGTGACACCCGTAACTACAGCCAGTTGCATTTAGTTTGCCCTTACACACTGTTCATAAACCGTGTCTTCACAGGATCCAAATGAAATGCTTTAAACTTTATAAATAGCCTATGAGACAATATTAAATTAAATAATATTTCACAGAGCATGAGAAAGTGTATATTTTTGGGTTTTGTAAAAAAAACCTCTACTATCACACAACATCATGCCCTGTTTAATCTAAATAATAAAAACATTGCAGCTATAATTGTTTAAATATATTTTATTGAAAGTAAAAATGGCGAGATCACGCTGGAACTGTTGGGATTTATTATACATTATAACCATTAAACATCATGTCTACTGCTTATTGTATAACTGCAAACTAGTCTGTGTATCCAAAACAGCAATAAGATATCACCTAGCACTGATCTACCCACTCCCTATTCCTCTTCTGAGTTCTATTTTAATCTAATTTAGCTGTCACCTAATTTAATCTCAGAAGTTCAGAATACAGGGATTCTACTGTCTTCATTTTTAGATTATTTAGTTACATTGTTGCTTCTCGCTCTTGCACATCTTGTGTCTGTATCAAGGCACCATCTGACCTCTGTTCTTTATGTGCATCATACAATGATCACTTCTATGTTTGTTTGTTTTTACTATTTCCAGACCAGCAAGTGCCTACCTCTGTGGGAACCTGGGCAGCTGTGGTGGGAACACAGTGTCAAGGTCACCCTCGAACTCTGTCACCACTATCCCATAGAAAATACACACATAGTTTCAAGATTCCCTAAATCCACAATTTTCTGTGATTTGACTCACACGAGTGGATCTAGAATGCATCTCAACAGACGCGGCTCAAAATTAACCTGAAACAGCCTCAATGTACAAAATCTAGTAGCACCTGCAATCGTATAAATTGACTGACCCTCTCAAGTCATCACTTTTCAGGCTAAACGAATGACATTTAGGATATTTTTACTGATGTCAAATGTCAAATAAAGCATGTAAGAGTTAATACATGTGATACAGCTATAACATGATTGGAATCCTTAGGCAACCCTAACAGCACGACGAGCTCATGTTTGTTCTTCTATTGCCATCATGGGCCATCAAGTAAAGATTTATGATAGGAAAATTAAAATGCTATTAATTTAAAATAAAATTTACAGTAGGGCTCGCACTCTCTATCTGCTATAAACTGTAAATACTGCCTAGTGTAACTGTACTGTAATACCGCAACATTTGGCAACCCAGATGTAATCTAATGCATCGCTGTTTCCATTTTATTGTTGCTCCTCTTCTTCCGAAATCAAAGACAGTCATGATGCAATAACTGTAAAATGATACTGGGAGGAAAAGAGAGGGCTCAGAGGAAGATCCAAAATAACACTGTGCAAATAAATCCTAGCAGCGTGGGAGTCTGGCTTTATGTGTGTGTGTTTGTGTGTGTGTGTGCTACTGATCATCTAAAAGACAGCATTCAAGAAAACAAATAAGGCAAAATTATGGAGTGTGACAGTGATATATTATGTTTTTTCCTAGTTTTACTTAAACCCTTCAAGACAACTCTGATTTTAGAGACATATGTACTCGCGATTGGACTAAAAGCTTGCCGTTGGTGTTTCAGCACACCCTGATTAAGAAACAGTTCACAAAAATCTAACTTGGTGAAACACTTCATTAAGTTTTCAATTTTTTAATAAAATAGAAATTTTATATGACATACCTGCTGAGAAAAAGGAGATCAGTCAAATGAGTAACTCTGAAGTCAACTATGATGAAACTGGGGTGTCTTTAAATCCTAATCCAAAATTCCTTCATCGTTGTCCAAGGATACTTCAGCTTTCAGTGACCTTTGCAACTTTGTATCTTCATCCCCGTTTCTGGAAGTCGTCTTTCTGCGTTAAGCAGTTCATCATCAGGTAGAATTCCATTTCTGTTTTGTGCGTAAATCTGTGAACGAGATGTACTTGCCCATTCTGAATATCTCCAAATTTTTCAAACACCCTCCTGTCTATTGGCCTCTCCATCTGTGTTTGTAAATCTCACCTGTGTCAGTGTGTTCTTATTTTTCTCTTTTCCTATTTCTCCTTCTTTTTCCATCATTTTTAGTCTCTCTCTTCATTCAGCGGCTCGGGCTTAATACCTTCCTCCCTCACTCTCTAAAGCTCTCTTCAGTTTCATCCCCGGACAGGAAGTCTTAAAATGTGTTTACATTCCCGGGAACATGCATGTGCCCATATACACTATGCACACACACACCAGTGTAAAGCACAAGCATGCACACATAAAACATATTCTGTAACAAATGTTGTGCATTTTCTAGGGGTTTTTCTTTCTGATTTTGTGACTTTCTTTCATATAAACAGAGTGCGCAGTGATGGATTCTTATATCAAACATGGCCAAAGTTTCAAAAGCTTAGTCAGTGTTTGAAGTAATTCCTGTGAACCAAAAGCTCAGGCTTCAGACTTGGCTCTCCATGATGTCAAACAGAAGGAGTATCTTTAACATAGTCCTCTCAAGCACAAGAGTTACATACATCTGCTGTTCAAACCCTTTGTTTGAGCTGAGTGGCCAATCAGGAAAGGCAGATGTTTCAGAAAAATGAACTAAGGGCATGCAAAGAGACATAGTGTAAGGTACATATAAATTTGGCTCATCTGCACTTTACTACAATCGAAATAAAAAAATATTGGTGAACTTGTATGAAGGAAAATTAGAGGCTAAATATTGTTTGCTGTTTTTCTTCACTGGATTTTTTAAAAATGTGTGAAAATTTGTGTGGATATGCACACGCACATGTGTGTGTTAGACACATCTACTGTATTTTGTAGACATTTCTTAAATGTGTTGATAAATGTATAAAGACACGATTAGATTGCTTTAAATGTATTTACAAGCAACAATTACATTACAAACTTTGAAAAACTCATGTAATGTAATGTACTCAAATTGATGGATGCTTAATTATTGTCATCATGTCTCCTGTAATGTGCAGCATTTAGCATATCTTGTATTTTTTATCCATAACCTAAATACAGGAAGTAAATACACTGGTCTGACTAAAAATCACATTCAAATGTAAAACTCGGGCTGTCTCTTGATAACTAGTCCTGGTTCAAGCATCCATCAGTCTTGCAGAATGGGACAGGTTTAGGTCTCCTGGTTTCCTGGCAGGAGAATCATCATCACTCATAACTTGTCAGGCTAGCTAGAAAAGATCCGGAATAACGGATGCCAAGAGAAGCGCCATGGATCAACCTGTTAGAACGAGCAGGGTAAGAACAGAATGGAAAGAAGTGCATGGAGCAAGGGCACGGGAACATTTTAGAGAAATACTCAGAGAAAAACATGGAGTAAATATATATGTCTGCACATGTGGGTAAACAGAAGACAGACCGTTACAGTATATAATGTCTTTGTGAATGAAGGCTGTTATAGAGATGGTGCATCAATCTGTGGGTAAGAGGATCTGGAAGGTGTGGTTTATATCATTCTGAACACCGATGATTCGTAACAGATGTTGACATTTTTTGCATTTCTTACATTGGTGCAGCCATCTGCAGCAAAAAAGTAAAGTCTCCTGCCTTCCTTGTTTAACGGGAATGAGGAGATTTTTTAAATTATTCTGTAAACAACTACATGTATCCCTCATGACAACAAGCACAAGAGGAAAACGTGAACTTACTTGTGGAGTCTCTACAGAAACAATAATATCCTTAAAGACAGGAACCAAACTAGCCTTGTACAATTTCCTACCAAGTCCTTAAAGAAAAAATTATACCTGTTTATTTTTGTTTTGAAGGGATTGCCTCACATATCCAAAGTCCCCTGTCTTATCTACAGTCTAATCACCCGTGATGATTGTTTAACCAAATGTCACACTTGAGAAACTTTATGATTTGTCCCAGACTTCATGTTTAACTCTCTGTCAACCTGACAAAATGCAGGTTCACAGCCCTGTCCTCACACCTATGGATGACTAATCTACTAGCACATGGAGAGAAAGTGAGAATGTGATCTGGTTTTGTGCCCTTGGATAAAATAAAAAACTAAAATAAACTCTCACTGTCTTACACTGAATATTTAGCCAGGTAGGCAGTGAGCCTGATCATCATGACTATCAGTCCTTAAACCCTGGTTTGGTAAATGTCTGTGACTAAAGATTGAAGTGTATGAGTATTAATGACTGTGTCTGGATGTATTATTATATCTTTGCAGTTTCTGCTTTTACCTTGCTATCATCCAAACACACATTAAATAGTAACCATTAAAAATAAACTGGTAAAAGAAATAGGAGAGTAAGATTTGAGGTTATTTTGGAAAATACATGATGTATATGACTCTCACTGTAATTTGGGATGCAGGTGAAGTGAAGCATTAACCCATCATCCAAGGATGGAAGTAAATTTGCTTTTCTGAATGCATCACACGATCGTTCTAATCTTGATAAAGGAGCTGAAAGAAGAGCTAAGTGGTGAGTGTCACAGACATCATCATCATCATCTTGATTACAGATTTATACCACTGCCTGGAGGTATTAATATTTGATTACTTCAGAGCCTCAGACAACAGGGTCTTGAATTTAATGACAGGAGCCACTGGCGGTACATACAGGTGTAAAATGACTATGCACTGCTGTACATCGAACACTGTTAAGGGGTGAAAGGAGTGCTTAGGAGAAAGCTGGAAGGAAACTGCAGTAGTTGTCTTTTTCCTCAATGTTCTTTGAGGTATGATTCTCTGAATGGTGAAGTCTCGGTAGGGTGGTAGTTTGAGAAAAAAGTAATCCTTTAATAGAGTAACTTTTATCAGCAGTGTGATCTTATACAGTGGCAATTATGGGAAATGGCCTGTATTTGTATAGTCCCTAGTCCCTAAGGACCCCAAAAGCCATTCACACACTGGTGATGGCAAGCTACATTGTAGCCACAGCCTGGGCGAGGCGAGGCTGCTGGACACTGGCGCCACCGGGCCCTCTGACCACCACCAGTAGGCAACGGGTGAAGTGTCTTACCCAAGGACACAATGACCAAGACTGTCCAAGCCGGGGCTCGAACCGGCAACCTTCCGATTACAAGACGAACTCCCAACTCGTGAGCCATGTGAGCCATTAGATACAGTGGGGCAAAAAAGTATTTAGTGAGCCACCGATTGTGCAAGTTCCCCCACCTAAAATGATGACAGAGGTCAGTAATTTGCACCAGAGGTACACTTCAACTGTGAGAGACAGAATGTGAAAAAAAAATCCATGAATTCACATGGTAGGATTTGTAAAGAATTTATTCGTAAATTAGGGTGGAAAATAAGTATTTGGTCACCTCAAACAAGGAAAATCTCTGGCTCTCACAGACCTGTAACGTCTTTTGTAAGAAGCTTTTCTGTCCCCCACTCGTTACCTGTATGAATGGCACCTGTTTGAACTCATCATCTGTATAAAAGACACCTGTCCACAGCCTCAAACAGTCAGACTCCAAACTCCGCCATGGCCAAGACCAAAGAGCTTTCGAAGGACACCAGGAAAAGTATTGTAGACCTGCACCAGACTGGGAAGAGTGAATCTACAATAGGCAAGCAGCTTGGTGTGAAAAAATCAACTGTGGGAGCAATCATCAGAAAATGGAAGACATACAAGACCACTGATAATCTCCCTCGATCTGGGGCTCCACGCAAGATTTCATCCCGTGGGGTCAAAATGATCATGAGAACGGTGAGCAAAGATCCCAGAACCACACGGGGGGACCTGGTGAATGACCTGCAGAGAGCTGGGACCAAAGTAACAAAGGTCACCATCAGTAACACACTACAACGGCAGGGAATCAAATCCCGCAGTGCCAGACGTGTTCCGCTGCTGAAGCCAGTGCATGTCCAGGCCCGTCTGAAGTTTGCCAGAGAGCACATGGATGATACAGCAGAGGATTGGGAGAATGTCATGTGGTCAGATGAAACCAAAGTAGAACTTTTTGGTATAAACTCAACTCGTCGTGTTTGGAGGAAGAAGAATACTGAGTTGCATCCCAAGAACACCATACCTACTGTGAAGCATGGGGGTGGAAACATCATGCTATGGGGCTGTTTTTCTGCCAAGGGGACAGGACGACTGATCCGTGTTAAGGACAGAATGAATGGGGCCATGTATCGTGAGATTTTGAGCCAAAACCTCCTTCCATCAGTGAGAACTTTGAAGATGAAACGAGGCTGGGTCTTCCAACATGACAATGATCCAAAACACACCGCCCGGGCAACAAAGGAGTGTCTCCGTAAGAAGCATTTGAAAGTCCTGGAGTGGCCTAGCCAGTCTCCAGACCTCAACCCCATAGAAAATCTGTGGCGGGAGTTGAAAGTCCGTGTTGCTCGGCGACAGCCCCAAAGCATCACTGCTCTCGAGAAGATCTGCATGGAGGAGTGGGCCAAAATACCAGCTACTGTGTGTGCAAACCTGGTAAAGACCTATAGTAAACGTTTGACCTCTGTTATTGCCAACAAAGGTTATGTTACAAAGTATTGAGTTGTATTTTTGTTATTGACCAAATACTTATTTTCCACCCTGATTTACGAATAAATTCTTTACAAATCCTACCATGTGGATTCATGGATTTTTTTTTTCACATTCTGTCTCTCACAGTTGAAGTGTACCTCTGGTGCAAATTACTGACCTCTGTCATCATTTTAGGTGGGGGAACTTGCACAATCGGTGGCTGACTGAATACTTTTTTGCCCCACTGTATGCCTTCTAATTTGGTAAATGTTAAATTACTGTCTCCTAATCTAATTATTACAAACCTTCAAATTATACACTAACAGGTGAAAGAGAAATTAGTCACCAACTCGGAGATTGTCTTTTCTCATAGACTTAAATATCTGCCTAGTCTACAGAAATCTAAGGAGATAAGGCAATACAGTTCCACAGTAAATTAGTACAGCTCTGAAACATCGTCTTCCAAAAGCTGCTTCAAGTTCAGATATTTGCAAAAATTTCCACCATTGTGGAAAGTTTAACAGCGAGAAGCTGAGTGAAAGTTATAATTGATCTTAAATGATCTACTTTGAGTTGGGCCTCTAAAATATACACTCACTTTGTTACATACAACCATTCAACTGAAGATGAATGCAAGTATGTATGAGTCAACACACAGCAGCACATTTAGGCTTGACATAGTTAAAACAACCTTAACAAAACTGAAAGCAGATGGGCTACAGCAGCAGCAGATCACACTAGGTATCACTCCAGTCACCTAAAAATAGGAAACTGAGGCTGTAATTCAAGTCTGGATTTCCGATTTCCATGTGGATGACAGTCAGAATTTGGGCTTTAACAATATGAAAGCATGGATCCCTCATATTTTGTATTAAAGGTTCAGGCTGCTGGTGGTGTAATGACATGGGATAAATTTTCTCTGCACACTTTGGACGCCTTAGTACAAGGCAAGCACCATTTAAATACCACAGCCTACCTAAGCATTGTTGACTATACAACCAAATTATGAGAACAGTGCACACAGATACCGAAGGCTGCTTTTAGCAGGTAAAGCACCCTTGACACAAAGCTCCTGTCACCTCAGACTGTTTTTTAAAAATTACAATCAGTTCACTCATTTGGCCTCCAGTTAGCAACAGAGCACCTCTGGATTGTGGAGGAACAGGAGATTCACATCATTGATGTGCAGCTGACAAATCTGTGTCAAAAATCTCTGAGCACCTTGTTGAGTATTTGCCACAAAGAATGAAAGCAGCTCTGAGTGCAAAAAGGAGTCCAAACCAATGCTATCAAGGCTTTTCGAGTGTAAACAGGATGTGCAAAAGAAATTTTTTACAAAGTTAAAATCTCAACTTCCCTTTCTAGCAATATATTTACATATGGCTGCACGGAGGAAAGAAAATACATGAAGGCTATGAGAACGCTGCACTTGTCTTCTTGTTTTCTGTATATTTCACTTTCAATACCAAATATTGTCTATTTACTTTTAATCTTTTTTTTTTACTTTTAAACTAAAATGAGAAAGACCATGTTCATGCCAAAATGGGAAAAAAATCTAAATAACACACACTTCATAAGACTTAAATTAAAACTTTATTTTCAGACACAAAATGTAGTTTGAATTATCATTAGATGTTACTTGGCACTAGTCTGGTGTTTAATACAGCACATTCTGTAATTGTTTTTACCACATTAGTCGTTTTTGTTGTCATACAAAATTTTAAAAAAGTCAGTACAAAAAAAAGTGGTGCCGCAATTGATACATGGCAGCTTCTCAGTTAAAAAACACCCCAAACATACACACACAGACTTTATAACCAATAACCACAATTTGAAAGAGAAAGTTACATTAATAAAATCCTAGAAGTATACATTCTTCTTATGATCCTCCCCTCACAGTAAAACCAAACAGTTTAAGGCCCCTTCGGTCACAAAGTGAAAAATGATTGGATCATAGATCTCTTTCCTAACCAACAACAACCCTTTGAATCATGGTGTCATATTAGCATTTCATAGTGTTCAAGCACAGTGTCTCCACTGTGATTCACATGCTAAAGATAAGTAAACCCTTTATGGAAATAGAGTAAAGAAGACCCTGTGTCTGCTGTTCTCACAGTACCAATAACGACAAACTCACCATAAACATGAATCCCCAAACTAACCATCAGGTTTTTACAAGGCACTGAAATAAAAAAATCCCCTGAGTATGATGCTGTATGCTACATCACCTTTCTCCTTATGTTACAGTAGTGTTTCAAGATGGACATTTAACTATTTCTGCTTTTCCCCCCACTGTATTCTCAGCTTTTCCAGCAGGAAGACACAAAAGTCAGTGTGTCTAATGTAAACACACTACAACCACAACACAGTCGATGTGACCCGCTCATCCTGACATGTAGGAGTAGCGGACAATATGTGTTACCAGTGCTTTAGTTTAGTGGTATTTACACTTGAGTAAGAAAGATGTGTTGCAAGTTGTGTGAATATACATGTGTATTAGTCTCCCTCCTGTCTGTAGTGAATGACATAGTAGTCGTGGACGTACATGAGGACAGCAAACGGCTGACCGATAATGATGGAAATCCAAACTGCAGCGTTGCCGTAGTTACCACGCAGGAAACAGCCAACGAACCAGGCTAATGGAAGCTGGTGAGCGAATAAAACATCATTAAAAAAAGCCCACAAGGAGTAATCATGACATATCACTAATGACAGCCCTAATTAACCTAACTTTAATTTATTTAACTTCTTATTTCTTTTTGTTTGTAAATATTAAACCCAGAGAGACAGCCCATGATAGCCGATTATCATTGGTACATCAAACATCCCCCGCTACATTAATAAGGCTATTTATTAAGTTAATTATTTCGGGGTCAAACACTGACAACACCGCAAGATGTCCATCAACAGTTCAAAGAAATATCATAAAAACGTCTGTATTTTGACCCTCTGTATGACTTAGTTATATACAATGATGACATCTGGTCTCCATATAGCTTTGTTTTTCTTTTAGCATTTTTAAACACTGAGCAGGAATTCGCACCCATGTTACATTAAAAATTTCAGTACACGGCAGTTTGTGTCAACTGTAGCTGTATATTTATCGTCTTACCTGTGCCATCATGCCCATAAAAGCCCATAACCTGAACATCCTGAGGGGAACACTCACTAAGTACTGGCAGATAGGGAAACACACAGGGAAAGAAATCAGATCAGAATCATCAATATTCAGCTATAATTTCTAGAAATATGCTTGACAACTTGCACCACACTGATAAAGAGGTACAACACTGTGTACATTGTATTTTTTCCAGGTCAACGTGCGGCCATGTAAGAAAGAATGTTTTTCACAGCACTGTATGCAATCCTGTGAAAAACAAAACACACCCAATGATTCATAACTTGAAGCAGATAATTTCTGTATGACTTTATCAGTCATGGAGGCATTTTGAGCCACACTTATTTACAACATTGTTTCAGTTCATTGAGGTCTGGACTTTGACACCTTCATTCATTTCTTTTTCAGCCATTCTGTTGTAGATTTGCTGCTGTGCTTGGGACCATTGTCCTGTTGCATGACCCAGACACTGGTCACGGTCAGGTCACTGAATGCAAGCGCTCATGTCCTGTGGCTGCAAAACAAGCCCAAATCATCACCCCTCCACCACTGTGCTTTATATTTAGTATGAAGAGTTTGTGCTGATATGCTGTGTTCTTGTTCTGGTCACTTTGGTCTCATCTGTCTAAACAACATTGTTCCAAAAGTTTTGTGGTCTGAACCACAAAACTTCTGTAATGTCCTGAACATCAGTAAATGCTCCGGATGAGCGAAGAGGAAAAATTTCTGCTCTCATAGAGGTGCTAACACTTCTTTACTAGTTAACCAATCAGTGCATTTGATTAGCAGCACCTGGTTGCTACTTTTTTCCCTTTTTGAATGACAGTGAAAGCTCAGCAGAAAAAGCAGTTCTGGTCTCTATTCTTACCTCATGGAAAAAGGCTGACAAGAAGAAGACAGCTGATTGGCTGAACATTTTGCTGAATCCTCTCCTCAGAAGCGGCTTGTAAAAGTGGCTGCAAGACACAGAAGAACAGATATAAAAATGTGTGAATACCTACATTCAAATCAGAGAGATTATTCTGAGAACAAATTATATTTTTTCAGTAAACTAGAATTTGTTTACCGTGTGTACTACAGTAGACCTGCTGTAATTCTGTCTCTCTAAGAGAAAATACACTTTAGAAAGCACCGCGTTCACTTCATCTTGTTTAATAGAAATGTATTTGCTCCTGTTGCTGTATTTACCACCGCTGCTTATTCAATTATAGCCAGATGAATCCACTTCCTAAATACATCAGTGTGCCTTGTTAAGCGCATCCCGCTGCATCAAATTCACCGCCGTCTCCTGTGCCGAGTCCTATAATTTAATTCCTCCCTTCTAATGTCCAACTGTGTGAATAATTCACTTTACCGTAGACACCACTTGTGCACTGGGATGTTCCAGTTCTGCCAGAAATATGTCACCGACTCCGAATTCCTATAAAAAAAATAAAATAATAATAAAAAGCCATCAAACAGTGTGCTGGATTACAGCCTCTAAATAATGAATTTAAAGCAGCTTGATTAATATTGATAGACATAAGGAAATCTGTTTTCATGAGAAAGGAGGAAATAAAAGCAATTATTCCACAGTCCACTGACTGACACCTATTTACAAATATTAGAAATACACAAACTGATTCATAAGTTTACTGCTTTGATTATACAAATGGCATTGATATAAACCAAATACATTCATGAGAATGCACATAAATCCGCTCTCTTATGCACACATGCAGTTATTAGCGCATGGAGCTACTCTGAAAAAGTGTTTGAGCACAGTCCACCACACCTCATAAAAATCACAAACAACACAGACAAAAACTTACCACCAGTCTTTGTAAAACTGTCTGTCACCAAAGCGCAGCAGCTCAGCTGTGAAGTTCAAAGATGAGTGGAAGAACCAATAGAAAAACATCAGCCAAAGCAAGTGATTAGGAACCTGGAAAGACAAGTTCAAGTCTCGTGAACAAGAACAACACATGACCCTCACCCAACATGCTGCTGCATGCTCAGTATACGCAGTAACTGTTTACAGCTTAAATATAAATTGGCATATGCGCGCACACTACATGCATGTATTTGCTTTAATGATGACTGAGAAGTTGCACTACAGTTGTAGCATGATCTCTGGTCATAAATAAACTGTAGCTTTATACTGCAAGTCCAAAACACTGACAAGTACAAGAACTGGAAATTAACAGTTCTGATCTCTTGCTTCACATTTTTATCAAAACTGGAGCTCTGTTTTGATGTCACGGTGCTTAATGTTATAGTGTTTACGCACAGCCAGTCGCAGGAGTCTCTCAGTCATCCTGGACAGATCCATGTCCTACAGGAGAGAAAACACGAGGCGTGAATTGACAAACACACAGTAAAGGTCGTTACACACCAAGCACATTCCTAAAAAGTGAGAAGAAATTCATGCATTTTTAAATCCGAACTTGTTGCATAACTTCAATTTCATGCAATTATCACGAGAATGCAGCAGCAAGGAGGATTTCCTCCACTGAGCCGACTGATCTGGAACGTTGTCTGAGGTAAAAATAATAATATATTATAGTTTACTATTTACATGTTTTTGTAAATTCAACACTTGTGGGAGCTTTGAGCCTAGAGCGCACTTGTTGCCAAATGCTGTGGTCTGATTGGTCAGATCTGAGCGGAAAATTGAGCTTGGTTGCAAATAAGGTTGAAAATTTGCAAAATTATGCAGCTGGTGTGAACGTTACAGAATTTATTTTTAAGGCACAAAATACTTGAACAGATTTTACACATCTGGTTTAAAACCACTTCACCCTTGTAGCGTCTGTCTCATTTTGCCTGACTTACCTCTAGTGGTTTCATTGAGCTCTGAATGATGGGAATCATCCACTGACAGAAAGAGAAAAAAAATACTCAAGCTACTTTAAGACATGAGCTGCAATGTACACATTTTAAACGGTGATGTTTAGGTTTATCCGACTGTACCTGCTGAGTGAGTCCAACTAACAGCTGGGTGAAAAAAAGCTGAGGAGAAAGGCACAAATTGATAGAGTGACATTATTTCAGTGATATAAATGGCCTTTTTTCAGTTTCACTCTTAAAGGATGCACCTGTTTGTGTGACATGTTGGGATTGTGCCCTGTGTTGTTGATCAAACTTGTACATACACTGCATCGTATCCATAACCCAATATTTCTGCAGAAATATGCCACCTTTATACTGTGATCTAGCACTTAAGCACTTTTAGGTGATACTTCTAATCGTCTGAGTGTGTGTCTGTGCTTACTTTGAACACACAGCTACACTAAAGGTGTTTAATGGGTGATGCTGACATGAGATATTTCCTCACCATCTCAAAGAGTCTCCTTAGCAGGAAGCTCATGCGAATGTTTGGAGAGCGGGGGAAGTTGAGCTCATAGCACAGAGTTGGCGCAAAGATGAAGTAGTACATGTCTACAGAGGTGGAGAGAAAGTCAGTGTGTTAACCAGAACATGTGACACAGTAAAACAGAAACAGTGGTGCATCACAGAAACACGATCAACTCACATCCCAGCAAACAGTAATGATAATAAAAGCTCTGAGTACCTCGGAGGGTGAGGTTGCCAGGATAGCACACTTTGCGTTCACCTTCATAGAAACGCTGTTCTGACGGGCCTGTACCAGACATAAATAAAATTTACACCATTCATGTAAGTTTCATCAGAAAGCTGTGATGTCAACTATCTGCCAGTAGATGTCATCATAACAGCACGAGCGATATACTGAAACCTCTTTCTGGGTAGAAACTAAATCACATTAAAAGCCATTTCGAGTATAAAAACAAAATGATAATGTATATTGCTTACTTTCTTATGATGTCAGTGAGTGTAAAATATAAATCTAAATAAGCATGCGTATGTGTGACTTACAAGACAGTGACCTGGACAGTTTCTTTGCCTTCATAGTGCTCAGCTCTCTGCACCACAAGTTGACATCCTTATAGGAGTACAGTTTAAGTAAGATAATGGTGTAAGTACCAAGTACGAATAAACCACCAACTGTCATGGGGAGAGGGAGAAAAAGAGGTAAGGATTAGTACTGTGGATAAACTAATGCAGAAACATGTAATTAGCTCATATGTGATCTAAGAAGAAGATGAGGAGGAAGATATGAGGGGATGCTAACAGTAAGGAAAAATTAGCGAAGAAGAATGGATGAGGACATAAAAACTAAAAGAACAGGAAAAAAAAATTATGGGATGTACGTTAGAAGCAGAGCCAGGGACAGGATGGAAAACAGAGCAGAGAGGTAGGAGAGTGAAAAAGGAAAGGAGACAGACAATGAGAGGCTGTCATTTGATCTGGAACAAACAGCTGAATAAATCATCTCAACACAAAGTATAAAAGCAGTCTAACTATGCCAAGGACATTATTACATAGTCACCATGTTGTTGTTGTTTTTTTGAGAGAATGTGCACTCAGAAACCCGTGCCAAAGTTTGTGCTAATTGGCCAATGAGGAAAAGCTGATTTGAAAGGAGATCAATAAACATATTTAGTAAATTGCAAGCGCACGCTTACACCAGCTTGCCTACCAGGGCTTTATCAATAGTCACCATATGCTTGATAGAAAGGGATCAAGCCGGACAGAGAACAAACACGCACACGTATATGTGCACAAACACTCAGAAACGCACAAACAAAAACTGCCTGTTGTGCCAGCAGGGTGAGGAGGAGGTCAGCACACCTGGCAGCAAACCATACCAGATCTTATCCATTAACCATCTGTCTCTCTGGCTCAGTGTGGCTCCTAAACTGCTAGATTTTCTTCAAGACAGTGACTCAAGAGATAGGAATCGTAAAAAAATAAATAAATAATAAGCACACAGAGGCGAGCCTGAGTGGGGAAAAACATGCCAAAACCAGCCCCCTCTCAGATGTGGTGTCGCCTAACGCTGTACTACACTATGCAAAGAAAGCTTTGACAGCTTTATGCATGCAGTTTCTGAGTCGTCGTTTGATAAGCTGAGTAAGAGCGTGCTTTAGAATATTAGAGGGTGGTTTACACCTGCTTATAAAAATACACAATGTATGTGGCACTGCACTTTACACCATCTATGTGGACGTCTGAATATCTGTGTGATTTTTATTTTTCAGTTTTTCAAATTCGCACTGTTATCAGAAACACTGCTGTAAGGACACTCAAACCCAGGTGCACACACTTAAAGCCATGATGCATTAAAGGACCAATCCAAAGCTTTGGAAATAATGAAATGATGTCAGCAGATAACAGTAAAGTTTAGTAGTATGTTACCAAATTTGATTGAATATCTATAAATGTGTTCTTTTTCTCCGTCTGTCACACAGACACACAAAATTAGCTGTGTTTTGTAACAGGACGTTGCATTTACATGATAATTGACAATGTGACTATGAAAACATCCCTAATATATGCCCCCAAAACCTAATATCAGTACGCACACATATTCGTACATACACACACCTGCCCTCTGTCAATTGTCCTTCCTGTGCGAACAGCAGTGCAGAGAAAACAGACAGACAGATGGACCGACTCTACACCTCCCAGTGAGAGAACAGATGAGATGAGGGAGGAGAAGAGGAGAGAAAAAAATAACCCAAAAGGGGAAACAATGACTTTCTGGGATAAAATAAACCAGCCTTACATAGGAAACTCCCAACATGGATGTCCTTTGATTGATTTAAAGTCAGAGGTGTGCTTACTAAAGCTTGAAGAGTAAAGGACTGGTGCTGTGCCAAAACAACTGAACTAAATACATTTATCAAGTCCATGACATAAAACACTCCTACCGTGGAACATTTGTGGATTAAGTGACAAATGTGACCTTGTCGGTGAAATATTTGTCAAGTTCGTTACGTGTTCCAGCTAAAACTCTACACCCCGGTACAGGCTAAGATTTTACCGTAGTATAAACCAGTCAGTCGGCGGAAACAGTGAAATTTGGATAACCACCACCACCATCAAGAAATTTGCGATGACACAGCAAATTATTGTCATCAAGCAATAACATTTCAGTAGATGCAATAATCTATTGTTTTTATACAGAGTAATGCACATTAATGTGATTGTTTCATGGTAAAAGAAAAAAAAAAAAAAAAAGGTGCTTAAAGAGTATTTCTCATTAAATTTATGAGGACTTCTGTCTACTTGTCTTTCCTGTAAAAATACGGCGTGCTGTATTCCCAGTTCATCATGGGTCAATCATGTTGCGTGTATGATGAAGACAGAAGGTAGTGAACCACACCCCTTTCCATTCCTTTCCTATCCTTTCTTCTCCTTTCCTCCCCTCTCCTCTCCTCAGAGCCAGCTGGAAACAATCCAGTCATGACCAACTGGTCCATTACCACTAACCGACTCCAATTATGACTCTGTATCAGAGATGCCTTTTACTGCACTGCCAAACTGGCTGCGTGTTTCTGTGAAGGGCAAGGAAGTGGATGTTCTCTTAATCTTTATTACCCTTAAATTATTTTCTACATTGTAAACTACGAGTGAACGGATAATGTTTTGGCTGCATAAGAGATGAGACCATTTTAGTAAATTATTTGTCGCAGTAATGTACAGTTGTTAGGAACAAGATTGCAGGGAGGACAGTTGAATAATAGGGAAACACATTTTACCTGAGGTCATGGAGGGAACCAATAGGACCACTGCTGCAGGAAACGTTAGCAGAACGGCCATGTTAATGAAATGGACCAGAAATCCCACAAGTTCACTGAATGAACCCTGTGTCCAAAAAACAAACAAACATAGGAACAGCAGGAGTTTTTTATCTTAACAATGTATCCATTTCTACAAAACTGCCTCCGTTTTGGTCGCATGCTTTTAGCCTTGGGTATTTACTGGTGACCTAATTCTAAAACACTGCCAATTATTACAGAAACTAAATGTTTTAACCATTTTTTACTTCTCACCCCACCACAGATCACATTTTAAGTTATTCTGGCCTAGTTAAGTTAAAAAACAACAAAAAACTGTTCCAATTCGTGCCAAACAGGCAGAGCATAACTGAATGTGGCCCAAATGTAGATGGTGAAACTAATTTCTCATTTTACCATTTCACATTTGCAGATGCAACTGGGGAGGGTCAGCTCCACAGTCAGCTTTAGAGAACAGTTTTAGGAAAATAATCCCACCCGAGACTTGGGAAAGTGCTCTGAATTCAGCAGTCCGGTTAAAATTCACACTGCTCTCACGTTTTAGTGCAAGCAGGGTTTCTCTCCTCACCTTCGACAGCTGCCTTTCGGTATAGAGAGCCACCAGAATGAACACATTGGACACTGTCGGACAAAATGAACCATGTCAGTGCTGATGCTCAGTGATCATTTTTTCAGCCTGTATTTACACTAGGGAGCTCATGAACTGAAGACATTTTGGCTCCGAAAACACTGGTATTCAGCAGAACTCCATCATTTTAGTCAGTGACTTCTACGTTTTAAAAGCAGTGCTGAGAGAATATACCAATTTCATGTTTTGACTGAAAATTTCCTGAAACCTGAGCAACATGGTGTCTCTCACACACAGACACACACAGACTTTCACATGATTAAATAGCAACACCTGATGAAAGAAATGAACCGGCAATAACAGAGCATATGTGTTTCACAGCATATACCAACTGCTAGACAGCTGAGTGACTAGACCAGTCGATGTGTGTGGAAAAGCTCTCTCTCTCACACACACACACACACACACACACACACACACACACACACACACACACACACACACACACACACACACACACACACACACAAAGAATCACATCATTTTTTATTCTTTATCTTTTGTTTCCTGCACAGTATATCCATCTCCATATTCAGTGTCTGCTGCTCTTTTGACAACTTGTATGATGTGGAGGTTATCAAATAAATGAGTGTACTTTAAACTGTTTACTTGAATATGTAAGATCAAAAAGGCCATGGAGCAAATGACTGTGACAGAAAAATCCCAAGTGAATCAATCAAGTAACATAATCAAGAAGATTCTTTAGTGAAGCTTTAGAAAATAAAATAAAATAAAAAAGAAGATATTCTACAGTATGATTTCATATCAACACTTCAGAAAGACAGGTCTAATTTTGGGATGTATGGTACTGTGCAAAAGTCTTGAGCAACACCTCATTTCTTTTTTACTTTGCTTCCAAGGAACTAGACTTCTTGTAATTTTTAAAGTGGTGTTGAGCAATAGTTCTCAAGGCTTTCTGAGAGTCTTTGAAAGTTTTCCTTTGGATACTGTCTGCTTTTTCACTCCTTTTCAGTCCATCAGAGGAAGGTTATTCTTTTTTTGTTTATACTGTAAAAAAGCACCTAACTCAAGGGCTAAACCAGTGTTGTTTCAACATAGAAAAATTAGAAAAATTATATCTTTAGGCCTTTTATTACTTGCAGCCTCTCACAAAAATCACACCATTTGTTCCAATTTTATTAGGTGAAACTATGCAAAATTACAAGGATAACATGGTTTAACAGGCATAACATAATATTTTTGCAGCAACGAGGTGATTCCCAAAGAGCTACCAACCAAAACCTTGGATGATATACAGTGTTTCATATCACTTACATCAGATGAAAATCTACTTCTGTCTCTGCATCTACCTGTATCAATATCTGTTTCAGTATCTAAAAGTTATGTTAAGAAATGGGGAAAAAAAAAACATCCAGCAAAGACTTGACAGAGGACCTGCGAGGTACATCTGGACCTTCAGATAATCCATCTGTTTGTTGAAGCCTCAGAAATGGTTTCAGTGGGAGGGTGACCATCAAGAAGACATTTTTAAGGAGGGAAATGGGGAGAAATGGCTGAGGTATGACAAATTACACAAGAACTGGACTGAAAATTGGTGACAATGGGGTTTACGGAGCGATGAGTCCAAATGTAAATTTTCTGGTTCAAATTGTTGTCAGTATGTACAGATCAGGACCAAGGTACATCACTGACTGTCTATAGCAGGGGTAGGCAACTCCAGGCCTCAAGTGCCAGTGTCCTGCAGGTTTTAGATCACACCCTGGGTTAACACACCTGAATCAAATGATTAGTTCATTACCAGGCCTCTGGAGAACTTCAAGAAATGCTGAGGAGTCATTTAGCCCTTTAAATCAGCTGTGATGGATCATGGACACATCTAAAACGTCCAGGACACCCGAACTCGAGGCCTGGAGTTGCCTACCCCTGGTCTATAGTCATAATACAGAGGAGGCTCTGTCATGGTTTGGGGCTGCATTTCAGCCAGTGGTGGAGACAATGATCCAAAACACAAAATGAAACAATATCAATCATGGACTGGCCTCCTCAGAGCTCAGACCTCAACATTACTGAAGCAGTGTGGGATCATCTTGACAGAAAACTGAATAAAGGGCAGCCAACATCCACAGACGAGCTCTGAATGGACTTCAACAAATCTGGAGAACTATTCCTGAAGACTACTTAAAGAAATGACAAGAAATCTTGTCTAAGAGAGTTCAGGCAGTGATGAAGATCACGTTGGTCATGCTAAAATATTGACTTTCAAGCTTGTTAGAATTGTATAAACTCTGTTTTTGGGGGGGTTCATCATGTGATCATCAACAGTGTCACCCTTGATAACTGCCATTACGAATCAATGTCTTTAGTCATTCAGTCACATGGTTGTTTTCGAGTTCGTGGTATACACGGCACATCAAAGACAGGAAGGAGGAAATGCGCTGCAGGCACAGCAGAGTCTATACAGTAAGATTACTGTGCACAAACGAAAGCAATTAATCAGCCTGTAGGCATCACTTCATCAGACCTCACAATACACTCCCATTATACTCATCTTTAAATGCACCTATAGGAAGGAAAAAGAAAAGTATGGAGTCAGGAAACCTGTCTTCTAACTAGGCTGCGTTTAACATAAGGACAACTCACGCTTTCAGCAAATATGCAAAGGAGAGTGTCGCAAAGGATAACACAGCAAATTTTACAAAGTACTGTGAGTGTATCAAGATCATTGGTGCTAAATTATAAAAAAGTTAAACAATTTAATACATTTAAATAAGGATCTTTATTGCTAGGACAGTTTTCTTTGACAATTTTATTATTGCCATCGTTGTCGTTGTATAATAATAAGAACAATTCACAGAATAAGAGACTTTTAAATGCAAAGAAGAGAAACCAGACAAAAGAACATCTGAGAAGAGCCCAAATCTTATTCCCTACTGCTTTTTCTTTTGCAAAGCATCTGTTGAGCCTCTTTGCCAAATACCAACTACTGTATTGTGCCCAAACTGCATGAAACTGGAACAAACAACTCAATTTAGCACCTGTTAGACACACAAACCTTTTATCTGGTGCCTTCAGGTATATATTGTAGAAGCAATGCACTTACTACAGCAAAGTAAAATAACATTTATCACTCACAATAGAGTTTTCTTAATGTCTAACTTTCTTTCCAAAGTTTGCCCATTTTGCTGGTAGGCTTCATGAAGTGTAGACTGTGTTTGTGTGTGTGGGAGTGTGCGTAAGTTACTGCAGTGACTCTCTGAATGCCCTCGGGGGATAGGCTGCTTTACAGTCCATGCCACTGTAAACAGACTCCCATCCTCACCTGCCTCTTACCTATTGTCTGTGCAGTCATTTGCCTTAACTCCATCCATTTCTCTCCTCCTCCCTCCCTTTCCCTTCTCCGGTCCCGAGTTGATGCGGCACTTTACTCCACCACTCTCCTGCTCTTTCTACCCCGTCTCTCTCTGCCTGTTCTTGTCCTGTTTTCCAACCATCTATACAAATTTACTTACTTAACTTGGCTTCCATTAAATCCTTCCTCCTTACTTCTCTTCTTCATCCCTCTCTCTTACTCCCTCCTCCTCTCTGCAGGAGAACACCAGTATGCAGTATATAGGGCAGGTGAGTGTCCCTCTAGAGACACTGAAAGCTGCACTACTGCAGACCTTCACTGCAATATACTATAAAAGTAAGTACTCGGAAAACAAAAAAACTGCATGTGTTCGTCTTATAGCAGGGTAGGCCTTAAAGGAAGTGGCTCTATAATCAGTTTTAAATGTTTTTTCCACCTAGTTTTCTGAAACGTTCTTGCTAGGTTGGTCCGCAAATCGCAACGAATTACTGAAACATAAAAGAAAATACAGTACATAAGGCAAAAACAGAGTCTGTATAATTCTAACAAGCTTGAAAGTCAATATTTTGTTTATTCTTTATCATTTTTATTCCTCTCTTAAACAAGAGTCCTTTCAATTTCTTTAAGCAGTCATTCAGGAATAGTTCTCCAGGCTTCTTGAGGACATTCAAAGCTCTTGAACGTTAGCTGCCTTTTGTTTTAAAATTGTTCCGTTGTGTGTTTGACTGCTCTGGCAGTGTGTTTGGAATCATTCTCATGGTGAAAACAATGAAGCTGTTGCCAATCAGACACTTTCACGATGGTACTGCATGGTGGATGATAATCTGGTGGTACGGTACTCTTCTGTATACAGAAATCCATCAAGATCCCCAACACCACTGACTGAATTCAGCCCCAAACAATCACAGAGCCTCTACTGTGTTTTACAGATGGCTGCAGACACTCGCTGTTGTACCACTCTCCTTACCTTCTCCACACATAGTGATGATAATTTAAGCCAATCCATTAGTTCGTTGCCACTGATTTTCTATCCAGTTCTTGTGCAATGTGGCGTGCCACAGCCTTGTCTCCCAGTTTCTCCTCCTTATGACTGACTTCTTGGCAGACACCCTTCCCGTGAGACCTTTTCTAATAAGCAGTAGATCAATAAACTTAAGGTCCAGATGGATCTATCAGTTTCTGTTTTTGTCCTATAGCTTAAGGGCAAGACTTTCAAACATTGTTCATTTACTGTAGGTAACTTTTTTTGCATGACCTGACATTTACACTTACATATCACACTTTTGTCCCCCACTTGTTTTGGTGATAGGATGTTAGCAAGTTTCTAAGGATTTTATTTTAAAACTGGTTCTTTGCTAAATTAAAACTTTCCCCAGAACATTTTCAGGTACAAGGAGTGGACTGAAAATGAGTGAAAAAAGTCACCAACCTTCATACAACCTGGAATACTACTGCTTAAGATCACTTAAAATTGGTCATCCTGGTCTTGGTTATACAAGCATTTCGTGCACGTTTTGTAGCTGAGATTTTTATGTTTTTTTAAACCCAGAAATAATATAATCAGTGTAAAATAATATTGAATCATTTCCATTATTTTGAAGTGTTACACAGAAAATATACCTACCAATCACTAGGCAAGCTGCTGGCCAGCTGTAGGGATCATTCAGAAACAAGGAAACCACCTGAACAGGATCGACCAAAACACCGTACCTAAAAAAACAAAACAAAGAACGATGGCCAAAAGAAAAGCCAGGATCCAAATTAAGACAGGTGTGTTTTTACAGATCTGAGCTTCAATGTAAGTAACAACTGATGCAGCAGAAAACTGAGCGCTGGCTCAGTTTTCTGCTGCATATATAATATTTTCCACAGCGGTTATTTTAACTTCTGAGAGGAAAAAAACCCCACAAGTGTAACAAATGACATTATGACGAGATGAGTTACATGAACCTCGTGTCACATTTAAAACACCACCCTCATTAATGTTAAGAATGGCACATTGGGTAAAAGTAGTCCATGAAGCCTTTTGAAATAATAGCTAATAAAACATTCTCACCGTAAGAGGTTTTCTAAGAAGAGGCGCGCGTTGCTCAGTACCTGTAACAAAAAGACAGACAATGATAAATATTTCTTGCACAACAATCCTCCTTACACTGTTCTCCACATGTACATTTATTTCATGGTTCTCATTTTAAAGCCTTCAGCTTTAATTGAATTGCCTCATCGTTCTGTATCACTCTCTCCTCCATGGTCGTCTCCTTCTCTTGCTCCCCTCTTTTGCACTCCTTGCTGTATCCTGTCCGTTTGCTCTCCTCAGCTAAATGGATTGTAATATCTTATTACCAAACACAAAATCTCTGGGTCTGTCAGAATGAAGGAAAAACCTCCTATAATGAACACAATGATTTGTTGGATTAGCGGGGTTCACCACCTGAATCTCCTCGTTTCCTGCTATAATTGGCCCATTCTCCCAAGCACGGGCGAGAAAGAACTGCAAAATGTGCTAAGCTTGACACTAACAGGTCAGTTATTTTATGGTGGATGTACACTATTCGACATCTCTAGAAAATACACATTAGCTAGTTAGCTCATCTGTTCACACTTCATCACAATGCAGTTAGCGTTGCAACGCAAAATAACAAATGTGATCTTCATCTTGTGAACAGTTTCAATGAAGAACTGTTTGAGGTTTCACTAAAAATCTGACCAATACTCTTGGAGAAGCAGCCATTCTTGTGAATGGGGAATAGATGAACAACAGATTCCTGACTATGGCTAAAGCTCATAGGGTTTTTTTTATTGATGAGTGAAAAATTATCTGCCTGAACTATTTAACTTGAACAAAATACTTTAGAGTCTTGTGTGTCTGTGTGTGTGTCTGTGGTAAAGCTGCTGAGCCCCGCCTGAGAGGAAACTCTGCACAAAGAGGAAATGAGTGGACAGAAGCAGCACAACAGTAATGACAGCAAAACGTGACTCTGCATATTTTTTTCCTCTTCACTTGGATGAAATGCAGTGAAAACTCTGCATTTTATCAGGATGAATGTTGGCTGAAACGCTGGTGACATTTTTATACAATCACCATTAGTACAAACAAGGGTCAGCAGAAGTGTCGGAGGTCATGCCCATATATCAGAAGATAAGTTAATCAGGGTCTTAATCCGGACAATCGTTTTGTTTACTATTTAATGCAATATTGAATTATCTCAGTGTATTAGTCTATGACAGTGGATGGTCTGTATCACAAAAGTCCATTACTATCTATACTAATTGCTAAACTGATATTAAGTCATATGCAATAAAATAAGATTTATCTTACTGAAAAAAATCAATAATCAAAAAGTCTAATTACAGGAAGTGTGGTTAGACAGATTGTTCTACTAATAGCTTGGAGGTGTCCACTTGACAGGCCTGTACTGCGAAGCAGGATATCATTGTATACAGGTCAGTTGGGGGCTAACACTGGGTTTTTGTATTATGAAGGTGGTTCCCATCTTACTGGGGTACATCACCGTGGTAACTTATGCTGCAACCCTAACACCATCGGGGCTGCAGCTGAAAGCAAGCTGATAACCAGTTTTCTTTCGACTGCTTATCCTGACTTCCATTTACTTCCATGTACATTGTAATCATAAAAATCATAATTTCATACAATACATCTGTCAAAAACACAAAAACTGACAATTACACCCACACTAAGAGCTGCTGGAATTAAAATTAAAGAAAAAACATGAGTGGGAAATAGAGATGGGAAAGACGCTTGGCTTTATGTCACTGGATACATGTTGGCCATGTTTGGAAATTCATTGAAATATCAACAAAAATATCATCTTATGTGCTCAAACAACAAAACAAGATTGTCAAATGCTTTTTTTTTTAGGATTTTCATGGGAACACATGTTTCCTTTTGTCTGTGTCTTACCAGCATTACCACACACCAGTTGAGGACTCCTCTGTAGTTTTTATAACCACTGGCTGAACTCAGCAGGGACTCCTGTGTCTTGTGACAGTTACTGAAATAAATCAGATGGATACAGTAAATGAGTGAGACAATTAAAAATGAATGTATTTATGTTGCATTGATTTTCATTCGAACTCTAGCTGCAACAATAGGACAAAGTTAAATACACAGTGAGATGCGCTAGGAGCTCTGTGAAGGTTTTTATAGTCCTGCAACAAACATGTCCTGTGTAAAACTAAGTAAAACCCAATCAACAGCTTGTAGAACCACCTTTAGAAACAAGAGCTTTAAGTAATCACTTCCTGTCTGTTTTTATTATTATCATCTCACATCACTGTGGGGAAATTTTGTCCCACTCTTCTTTACAGCACTGCTTCAATTGCTTGAGGTTTGTAGACATTCATATGTGCACAGATCTCTTTTACCGATGGCTGTAGACACTCACTGTTGTGCATCTCTCCTGACCTCCTCTGTACATACTGGTGATAATTTGAATTTCAAATTTGGATTCATCACTTAATTGAAACTGTTGCCACTGATTTTCAATGGAGTTCTTGTGTAGTTTGGCATTCCTCAGACTTTTATCCTCCCTGTTTCCCTATATTAAAAACTGCTTTTTGACTACACCCTTCCACCCAGGCCATTTCTGATGAGGCTTCAGCAATCAGCAATATAAACGAATATGCGAAACTTTTGCAAACCAAACAGTGTTATATCGGCTGTTTGTGTTACATAACTGGTCTGAGAAGATTAAGTTAATTCACGCCTATTCATAGGGTTCCCCTTTACACAGCCTCCCACGAAACAACCCACATTGTGCATTTTATTTATTGGAGACACATATACCCGATCTTAAAGTTCCTGGAACTCGGCCCAGCAGCACTAAAGAAGAGCGGGAGTGTAAGTATGAATGAATGAGTGACAACTGTGGAAAAATAAACAGGCTCTGGTCCAGATCGTCCCCCCACGACCCTGAACCAAGTCGTTACCGACAATGAATAACAAGGACACGTATCTAGCATTAAGAAACGCTAGATACAACATTAGCCGTTAGCTACGGGCAGCATGTTGTCATATCTTTCCTGAAGGAAAAACAAAAAACTCTTCCCACTTTCCTCAAACTGGGCAACACTTCAGTAAGTTTATCCAGCTCACCTCAACATGTCACTTATATCATTCCTGCGTTTCTTCTTATCGTTCTTCGTTTTATTCCGGCTTATTTCCAGTGAATGGTCATGTTTGTTATGTTCATTTTCAAAGCTAATGTCTGCGGCCACCAAGCTCTGACGATCCCCTTCAAACCTCCTGTTCATCGGCTGGAGAGTCGCAGCTCTCGCCACTGCGAGAGTCGCTCTTCTCCTGTGGGTTAATGCTTCGGCTGGCTTGTAGTCACCCATGATGACAGAGAGACAGCGATGGTATAGAAAAACCAAGTAATAACTCACAGAAGTCCACTTCAACCGTTCACTGCGGATAATAGCATGCTTGTAGCAACGGTGACACCCAGGCGTAGTAGTACAGAGAAGGGGAAGTAAAAGGGTTGCAAAACAATCCGCCCAAAGCTCAGATTTCAGTACAGTTCACACACACACACACAGAGGTAGGAGTGTATTCATAACGCTGATGGTGAAAGCACTGTAACTTGTTTGACTGTTGCACACTGTGTGGCAGGTGAGTCAGAGTCTACTCTGAGGGCTTAGGCGGTTCATGGAAGAGGCGTAATGAGCTATTATCCGGGTCCCAAACAGCATGTAAGCATGTTAGAGACAACACAGCGCAGAAATGCGGGGTTTGAGCAATAATAAAGACATGTGATGCATACTAAACGCCAGCAAGACGGAAGACCAGCAGAATAACAAGTTGACAAAATAGTCCATCAGTTCATTCCCATTCACCACTCTCGAGGCTTTATTATTAGAAGATGTTAATTAGAGGATCAGTGTAATTTTCTTGTAGTTCATGTTGGGCAATTAAAAGTTGAGTTCCAAAATAATTAAGTATCAGCTAAAGATGTAAATGAACTTTTATTGCAAGTTTAAGTGCCAAACACGCGGCTGAGGTTGATTAATTTCAAGCCAGGGGTGTCATGTTTTGATGGGCATTTGGATTAAGAGTAGACTAAGCAAGTGTCTAGAAATTCATTTTGAGAAGGGGCTGGCGAGGTGGGACAATAGCATCCACATCTATCTATCTATCTATCTATCTATCTATCTATCTATCTATCTATCTATCTATCTATCTATCTATCTTTAATTATAGTTATTTAGTCTTCTGTTTATTATGGTGATTTTTTGCTTTCTGCTAGCTATGTCTTGCTTGATCCCGTTCTATCCCCATGTTGGTCTGTGCCCTCTTTTAAGTGTATTCAGTTTCTTGCCAGATGTTTCCACTTTGCCCTATTCCCTTTTGTTTAGACAACCGTTTGATTGTCTGTATTCCTTGTTGCGTTGTCCCCTCATACCCATTGTGTATGTGGTAGCTCTGACCTGGCTCTGTGTTTATTTTTGTGTCTTTGTAAATTAGCAGTAATAAAAGTCAAATGCTTTCATGTCCTGTCTCCTGCATCCTGTACTATGAGTCCAAATCCTTCCTTCAGCACAGCGATACATGCTAAGAGTTAGACTGTATGATGAACAGAAAACAGAGAATCAGCACTGGTTCTGGTAAATGGACTGGTTCTTATATAGTGCTTTTCTACTCTACTTGAGCACTCACTTTATACAACATGCCTCATAAACCGATCCATATGAGTACTTTTTTCTACACCTGAGTGCTTTCTAACTAACATTTACACACATTCATACTCCAAAGCTGTGCCTGTATGGTGTCCATCTGTGTGATGAACTAAACTACTTCTGCCAAGGACAGACCCATGTGAAGGCTGAATGCTGAGTTTACCGCTAAAATCATCAATGTCAATGGGGAACTACAACAGTAAAATTAAACAATACTTCAGCGCAGTTGTTTCTGTGGTAAACTAGGATTGAGTAACTTCAAAGAAACACAGCTTGCAACATGTACAAGCTCAGCTGTGAAACCAGAGTGCACAAGACCCCTAATGCAACTTTTAAGAACCAAAGAAAGAGCGAGTGAAAATCAAAGGCATTAACCAATTTAATTGGACTGTGGAGAACAGTTCATTTAACCATGTCTGTGCCATATGGGTGAAAAAAGTGCTGTGATTGACTATAAAATGAAGAAGCACTGAATAAGTGCAGCCATGCTTTCTTTTATTAAATACAGTGGCTAGATGATTCCTTTGGGTGTCCAAGGCCTATCCATAGGCATGCCATTGTTTCAAGCTGTGGTTGTTAAAGTGATGAATATCTCTTTTCAGTGATGTGGCACTGATGCCTAATCTAGAACTGGTTTCACGCATTCCCACTGGGAAAAAAATGCCAAAAGGCTGCAACTTGCCACCGACACCACAAAATAGCTGGGCCAGAAGTTGTAGCCACTTATATCAGGGTGCAAGTGATCAAGTGCTTCTGTCCACACTGATTTTTTTATGTCATGGAAACTGCACCAACTTTTCTTGTACCCTGTAAGTTACTGTACTCTTGGTGTAAAAGACTGTTTGAAAGCTTTTTTTTTAATGAGAATGCCCTTTCTGTCTGTTCTAGTTCAGTGTGTTTATCCATACTAAGGTGAGAGCTGATCAGTGGCATTGATTCGGCTTTATCAGTCCTTAAGGTTGTCTTTTAGAGTAATGAGCCCGCCTGCAGTTGGCGGGATAAGAGACCTTGGGGAAAGATCAATAAGAAACTTATGACTAATTGTTTTAACTCTCAAACTCCTGGACGAATTTGTCATAGACCTTTTTTTTTTCCCTTGGAGTGACTGTAAAAATATCAAAAGCTGCCCTGTTTGTGGATTATAAGCACAAATCCCCATTGCTTCCACTGAGTGTCTTTCCTAATGACTTGTAATAATCTTCCACGGGGAATGCTCTTTCTAAGGGGACATCTCAACAGTCTTAGAAAGTCCACAGCCTTTTCTATCAGCCTGTCATATAAACCAGTAGAGGGAGTCCAAGGCTTTAATCCTGTCTCTGTACTGTGGTGAGTCAGAAGCTTATTTGAGGGTTCCAGTTTAAGGCTGAGATTTGTGAAAACGTACATGTTAAACTCAGCACTAAAATATCAATTTTATGCTGTGTTAGTGAGTCAAACAGTATTTGTTTATTCAAAATGCATGAATGATTGTAAGAGAGATGATTTTTTTCCCCTTCTTGAAACATCACAAGGAGGGCTTTGTAAGCATGGTGAGAAATATGGAACTTGTTTAGCTTGGACCCAATGCCCTCTCTTTCCTGTAGTGCACTGAAGCCACTCTGTTGCGTGCAAGTTGACTAATGCTACACAGATCAAGTTATTTTTGATAACAGCCAGCCATTTAAAATTTAGAGAATAAGAGGTTTTATCCATGAATTATTCATGGTTTCTGTAGGGCCCTGAAAAACTCAGAGCTGAGAGAGGCAGGTAGAAACACAACAAATTTCTCCTCTCAATGACTCTCTTCTTGTTCTTGTCTTGCTATAGAAGCATGATTATTTTTAATCTCTTATCTATCTGAATATGAAAAATAAACCCATGTGCAACATTTTGGACTCCAAAAAAAACCAAGCAAGGGCTTTAATGTGCTTCTGGGAGTTGGGGCTCTTTGCAGATTTTTCGTCAACATGAACTTCACTCCTTCATGGGCATTGCACAGGGGAATTATACTGAATCAGAAAAAAGCATTTTCTAAATTGTTGCAAGCAAGTTGGAGGCACACTATAATCTAAAGTGTTGTTTGTTGCTGCTTCAACGTTTCCTTAACTGGACAAGGTAGAATGAGCCTTTCCAAGACCATTAAAGTGCCCCAAAGTAGAAATAGCAGGAAAATGGAGTCCACATGCTCTTGGTTATATCTACCTAGACATGCTCTCTCTTGCATCACATCCATCAAATGTTTACATCAAGCTCTTTAACCATTCTGGTGCTTGCTTAAAGGTACATGGAAAAGGAAGAGTGAAACACTGTGTGACTTGGAGGGGAAAAAAGAAACGGTATAAGGTGATAGGTATGGAGATAGATGATAAATTTAGAGACAAGGGAACAAGAGAGAAAGGAGATGGGTGGATATAAAGAGAGAGAGGAATTTCACTTACTACATACTGTATCTCTCGTTCTCTCTCTCCCTTCATCTGGAGAGGCAGAGCGAGCAAAAGATAGTGTTTGCCCTTGCAGGTTGTAATGAAGCTGTGGAAGGATAGATGACTCACTTTAACACAGGCAGAAGAGAAATACACAATCCAACATCACTCAGCTGACCTGAGAGTGTTTGTGTGTGGGTGCATTTAATATGAGATCCTGTGTATTTGTGGTGGTGATGGTAGGAGTGTGGCCAGATTGTGTGCGTGTGTGTGACAATAGAGACTAATGCTGATTGCATGGGAGACTGAATGGAGTGATAAAGGTGTCATTAGATAGACAGACAAAGATAGAGAGTGGATGTGTTCCACGGTTGGAGTGTGCACATAGCCCTTGTGTGTGTGAGTTGTTTTTTTTTTTTACCATGCAGTATAACTCTTTTCTGCGTGTAAGTTCAGTGTTTTTTGCAAGTGCCAGCATAAGCATGCACCTGCAAGTGTGTTTCTGTATGAACGCGCTTGTGTGTCTGTACGAGCGACTGCATCATAGAGAGACAGATAGAGGCGTCACCACGCAGTTAGAGGGCTTGGCGCCACGTCAGCACTTCTGCAGTTCAGCCAAGGACTCGTGCACACTTTGTCCATCCGGTTCCACAATTCTGATGGAGGGAAAGGGAGAGGGGGAGAGAGAGGAAGAGGGAAAAGATGAATGCACTGTCTAATAGATGGCTGGAATCGGGAAGAGAATATGAAATGGGTGGATGAAGGAATGACTGATTCCAAACTTTGTTTGCTCAAATACCTTGCAATAGATCCGCTTGTACCACTGCCAAACAAGCCGCGCCCTTTTCTGACCCAATCATAGTCCAGCTTAATTTTTTTAGCCATTGAAGGATGCTGAGTTACTGAGTACTTAGTTCACCTTTTCCTGTAGAAAAATGAACCCTTCTTGCTGACAGAGTCTTTGCTTTTTGGGGTTTTCTATAGTTTCATAACCTTGCTATGATAGTCAGAACCACAGAGTAAGAGCTCTTGTTCTTTAAAGAAGCCTTCTTCATAGAGTCACAACACACTAACAGTTGTTTCGTCTTTAGATAGCTACTGTATTTTATTCTTAGTACATACTAGCTTATGTTACTATTACTGCAGAAACATGAAATCTCCTACCTGAGAACTGTGACCCTGACTCTTTGGATGTTTATTCAGTTCACTTCAATTTTATTTAAATAGCGGCAAATCACAACAAGGGGCTTTATATTGTAAGATAAAGACCCTGCAATAATACATTTGTGAGTTATTGGTAGTGGATGGGATGCAATCCTGATCAGTCTTAGGTGTAACAGGGATTTAAACTGTGTGAAATATCATAACTAATCATAACTGCAAATCCCTCTGAAACGCGGGACAGTAACCTATGCCGTAACCTGATGTGTGCCTTCCTGGATGTAGGCCATATTGTGTAGTTACTCAACCTAGCTTTTTTGCATCTTTACTTTTTTACATCATTATTTAATATTCATTATATTAATGTCCACGATGGATTTTCTATTATTCAACTGTCCTTTGTTACTTATCCCCCCCTCCTTGCTAAAGATGTCCTTTTCCTGTGCGCTTATTCCCACAGAGACAAGAGAAATATAGCAGAGCAATCAACAATATTTGAGGAGCAGATACATGAACATGGATTACATTTTTATTCCACAAAAAGCACACAAAAATGACAGTAAAGTGTAAACTGCACCCAGGCCACAACCAGCTACCATGCAGCGACTGCACAGACAGCATGTGAGTACAAAGCTCGCAGTGAAGTACCCAGAGTGATGTTAAAGCTGAGTGTCTGCCAAGCCCAACCGAGCAGCCAAAGCTTGATTTTCAGCAGGTAACAAAAGCAGAGATGGGCAGTCAGCTAGTAGCGGTTTCTACAGTTAAGTGGTCTTTTGGCTTTCTATTAATGCTGAAGCTAAAATAAGAGTTTTGTGTTGATAGGAAATTGTATCAGTGTGCAGTACTGTAGCCTGAGGTTTATGTTGTTATCTGGTAATTAAGTAACAGTGCATCTTAGACCTTAGTGCAGAGTAATGCAAAGGTAATGTGAGGAATTATTTTCTACAGGGAGCAAATAAGTAAAATAACGCATTATGTTTAAAAAAAAAAACGTTACAAGCAATGTGTAATGCATTACTTTTCTCAAAATATATTTAATTTTTACCTTTTACCATAATCAGCAGTGCATTTTGATGTTTTGATGAGTACCTGTGTATTTTTGTCTGCAAACACATGCTTCATGTTGACATAGTTGTCACTTTTACTCTGAATCAAGGCCTGTCAGATGCCACGTTCATTCAGCCTTCTGTGTTATGGAAAAAGATTTCAAAATATTGAATCTAAACTCAAAGATAATTATATCATGTGGAAGGTTACCATCAGAGCAGTTTTCTCCTGTTGTGATATGCATCAAAAACACAAGCAGCAGGAAGAGTTTAATGCCGCCTAACACGGTTTGACTTGCCTATTAAAGGGCACAAGTGGGAGTTAGATTGCGAGAAAAAGCTGAGAGGCACAAGACAGTTTGTTTTCATAAGCATCCATTTTATCTGTGCGTGTGAATGTGAAGCAGACCATGTTTAACAGTTGGCCCGGGGAAATGTCATTCACCACTTGCTACATGAGGTGATGTAAAAGGGAAGTTATTTTAGATGGGACTGATGGAACAGCATTTTATCTGTTTTCTTTGTAGCCTCAGTGTTTGCCCTACTGTGAAACAGGTAATTTTGTTGTTCTTGCCTTAAAAAATATCTTTAGATCAGAACTCATTGGAAGGGCATTAAAGCCTGTTGGGAGCAGCTGGGAGCAATCTTTGGTGAGTTGCAGTTATCAGCAAATTATTCATAGCCTATAATTCATTTACAGAAACACAATATCAAATGTTGGCACCAAAAAAACTGGCTTTTCTTGAATAGGTGCTACTTTTGAATGCCAGAAAAGGTTGGGGACAGACGCATGTTTACAATGATGTTGCATCACATCTTTTAACAAAATTCTGTCAGCTTTTAAGAACTGAGGAGACCAATTGCTGTAGGTTTGAAATCAAAGTTTTTTTCTCCTGCTGGATTTATCTCTACTCCATATCAAAGTTTAGCTGCTCGATAGTTCAGTCTTGACATATTTTTCATTCAGTAGTGTCTCAAATGTTTTCAGTAGGTGACAGGTCTGTTGTCATCTATTGTATTAATTTGAATTGGTGGAAGTGGCGTCAACCCATGTTGAAACAGTCGTCAGAAATGTTACTGAGAGCTTTTTAGTGTCTCCTGCCACAGAATCGTGCCTGTTTTTATTGCAGTGCCACTCGAGGGCCCAAAGGTGCCCAGTGAGTGCACTGAATTTTTTTTACAGTCGGGGACAGATTGCAAGTTGTTACAGAGACCCCTTTAGACCACTAGGTGATTGGTGGAAGGCAGACTGTCTCCAAACAGGTGTGACTGATTCTGGCTGACTGCAGTCACATTCAGATTGATTGGGAAAGGTTTGCAAATAACTGCTGTCTACTTTTTAAACGCAGGCAGAACGTCAACATGTTGCAATCAATCTGAGTCAGTCTGCAACGATGAACGCAGCTCATCTACGATGCATCTCTTTGGAATAGGGGACTCAACTCAGCTGCTTTCCAACTGGCACTTTTCTGACTATATTGGTTATGTCAGTGTTTCCCAACCTTTTGGAGCCACAGCACATATTTCACATTTGAAAAATCGCACCACCAAACAGAAATGTCACAAAAAGCATATTGATAATTTGCTTTTTGTGATGCATCAGGCATAGCAGAATTGGCGCAGTTTGTCCCCAGTATACCTTTTTTGCATTTTTCCGATCACTACTCATGCTAGGGGCTTCATCCGCGTTGGCATTTTCTTCAGGACCCAGATCAGATTGACAACTTTTTCTTTTCAACAATTTATCTATTGCTATTACGCGCTGCGCCGTCTCACAGCTTGACTATTATGTAATTTTTTCTTCATCTTCTTTTGTTTTACTGACAGTTGGCAACCCATTTAATTAGAGAAGGTAGCTGCACTGCCCTCTAATGGAAGAGAATGTAATTGAGAGTACTAATCAGGTGGAACCAGATAATCTTCCGCGGCACACCTGATCATTTCTCGCGGCACATAGTGGTTGGGAAACACTGGGTTATATATTAATACAAAAGCAAGGATACCGCGTGCCTATGTCATGTTGCAACTGCAAATTTCTCTTTTAGATTTATATGTTTTGGCCAGATCCTGAATGTATGTTAGTAGTTAATGCAAATTTCTGTGTATGTAGATTGCAACAGTGATTCATCACAAACAGTTTGTATGCAATTATCAGCTTGATGCCACTCATTCACAACTCATAGCAGACTGACTCCATCTTATTGCTGTTTTGTAGCCCATCTTGATGCAACAAAGTTGCCTTGACTCACAGTCCCTGTGTTCACAATTCACAAGATCACAATTTCATTTCTCACAGTGACAGTAACTTTGGTCATGCCGTGGTCTCTAACCACTGTTTTCCCCAGCACTGTGCATAGTAGGTGATGGAATTCACGTCTTCTTTTGAAGTTTGCTTAGTTGTGTTACTGAACTGTTGCCAGTTAACCTAATTAGCTGTAAGGTGTTCCAGGGTTTCACACAGCATCCCAAGCTTTATCAAAAAGTTTTCTAATAAGGAAAATGCCATTTGTATATCAGTAGGATAAGAGAGCTCCAACACTCCAGCCAGCTTGTATGTGCAGTCTTTGTTTCGCATGGCCGTTAAAATATCCCTCCAGTTGGTCTGATTTTTTTGTCACCCCTCTTGTTGCGTGTCAGCAGTAGCTGTTTTATGACTGGAAATGAATAATATTCATCTCACACATGCTACCCAGAAATATGTCAGCATGATGATTTGTTGGAGGTGACACTCTCTGCACTCATTAATTCTTACTCATGAATTTTCAATACAGCATGACATTATGGTATCATAATAAAGTAGGCACAAAAGTCTAAACAGCAAGCAACAGATTTGATTAATTTATGTCATTTTTTTCGATTTTACTTTTAACTGTAGAAGTTTTTAAAACATGCACATCACAAAAGTGTGTTTTTTTTAATCTGTCGCTGTGATCAACACTCTTTTCTGGAAAAATATTCACCAAATTAGATTTAGTATCCATGAATAAAAATACAGTAAGTAAGTATTCTGCAGGTAGACGCAAGCAAATGAATCGTTTTTAATGCAGCTAGACAGCTGGAAAAAAAAGTTTGAGGTGATGAAAACAGATTTGAATTCAAAATGTCAAGATACCCATTTGAGGTTTCAAGAATTTTCATTCAGGGTGGAAAACCAGCTTAAGTCTGTGTGCATATACTCCAGCTCACAGAGACATTTGAGGAATGTATGCACGAATATATTTAACGTGATTTGATAAATGCATGGAAAACTGTGTTAATTTTAGATGCCCCTTTTTAATAGTGTATGAACTTAATTTATATTAAAATGTAAGTTCAGCTTTGAGCTAGTTTAACATTTGCTTCAGAGCTTCTTAGAAACTATCAGGGAACAAACAACACTCCAACGAATTTGTCAACTTGAGATAATTGTCAATGGAAAAGTCATTAGCAACACCAAATTCCACACAACATATTAATTTGTTTGTTTAGGAAAGCAGTAGGAAAACTCCAAATAGCTTCAGCTTAAATAATTTCCCCGAATCTTCATGTTTAAATGTGCTCAGTGTAAAAAATGAGATGTTCATGCTAAATTGAGCCTCTGTAAAGGTATAGCAGTATAACATAGCACCCTTTAGCTCCAGAGCTCTCTCTGATCTCCTGTTACTTCTAAACAGGGCAGTAATACAACTGTTTTCTTACCTTAGAGCGTGCACAAGGGTAAACGGTTGAAATGGGAAAGATGGAGATTTGAAGGGTTACAAGAAGAGAGGCGAGGTGTCCTTTAGTCACGGGGTTATGAAGCATTTTATCACAGCTTTTTTCTGACTCTGCAGCTCCTCTGACATTATCAACTTCGCACTTTGTGACAGCAAAACTCTGTGAAAAAACAGCAACACTGCAGTCTTCAAACAAATGCCTCAAACATTAATACATCCCCAAGCATTTTGTAGCCAAATTATCTTTTTATGCAAATCTGGGATCAATTCTCTTTTGATGAGGGGAAAAGCACCGGTTCAGTCTGGCGGTCTGCTGTTGTTTACATTGTGTTCTAGTTTTTAACAGCTTCATAATCAAAGGCTTTTCTCTTCCTGCACCGTGTTGAACTCTGAGCTGTGATAGAGGAATAAATTGAAGTGCTGAGATTTCAGCATACAATTTTGTTTTATCTCCTGCTCATTATCTTACACACAGATCTACACATGCAGACACAGAGTATGGATGCAGAAGGACATAAAGAGCACAACACAAATGCTGTCTAGAAACACAGTTTTAAACATGTGCATCCTTTCCTTAAGACACTCTAAAGCATTTTGTTCAAGCAGTTCTGATGCAATTTTCCCCAATGTGATGATTTCTCCACACTCAGCTCTTCTGTTATTACACACGTTTAACTGCAGACTCCAATTAATTAATCTAGATCTTCAGTTGTTGTCTGCCCTCTTGCCGGCTGGTGATAAATCACATAACCATCCAGTATTCTCCTCTGATGCAGTAAAGGAGGTGGATATTTTGTGACTCTTTCATTATCCATACAGTGAGTAAGCGGTCATGGAGTTAATAAATGGGTTTAGGGCAGCTTTATCTTCCAATAAAGAAGAGCGTAGTGGGTTGTTACTGTGGCTCTAACTGCATTTATTCATTATAGTAACAAACTCTACCTCAAAAAAAATGTCTGCCTACTAAAATTTAATGATTAGTTAATCCCCAGATTGTGTGGTTGTTTAATTTACCCTTAAATTTCTCAAATAACTGTACCAAATGTTTATTTAGTTGTTTTTCTTTTTTGCTGAATTGTTTGTATTTAGATTAGATGAAACTTTATTAATCCTGCAGGGTTCCTGCAGGATTAATAAAGTATGGGGATACTTAATAAAGTATGGGGATTTAGAGAAGAGTAAAAAGGGACATCTGTGACTGATCATCATTGAACAGAAGTCTGAAAATGACATGAAGATGAAGATGTTTCATCTGAGGACCACGTCTAGGGAGGCATCCACACTAGGACTTCAATATTTGGACTTTCTATCTGCTGTTTTAGAACTGAAGAAGTTTTTTGGATGAAATATCTTTATGAAACAAAAAGAAGTGCACTCAAGAAGTGCATAACACACGCTATCAGCTCCCCAACCAATCGGGGCAGATGGCCACCCCCGCCTGAGCCTGGTTCTGCGGCAGGTTTCTTCCTGTTAAAAGGGAGTTTTTCCTTTCCACTGTCACCAAAATGAGCTACATAAACAAAAGTCAACTGTATTAAAACTGAACATTGTCCAAACAGCTCCAATAAACACAAACTCTATTTATGTGTTGTGTTAATAGGGAAAATTCTCATTGCAATAAAAATAATTTAAACAGTCAAGCAATTATCAGACCAGACTTAAACTGGTTCAAAGTTATTATTAGCAATTTTTTCAATAGAATCATTCTAATAAAAAGGCAAAATAGTTCAAATCTTTTCACTGTTGCATATTTTATTTTAATTAATTGTATGTTTTTAAACTTGTTTACAGTTTTACTAAACCGATTCATATTCCACAAATTCAAATCAGCAAATGTCTGGCAACCACATTAAGCTAGTAGCCATATACTACTAACAAATGAGACAGTGCAAAAAAAGTCAATGTGTACACACAGGAATTGTATATCATATTATATGATATAATACTAATTGTCTACACTATTAACAGCGTGCCATGTAGTTCCATACTTCTCCATATCAGGAACAACAAATGCATCCAGTTTAAGCATGTGATGATTCTGCTGTGTTTGTGTTAATGAAGGCAGAAGATGGTGTTTATTTGGAGCTGCTTAATTAGCAGCAACCGTAATGAAGCCACATGGGACACAGTGTTGGTATCTGGACAGCCAGGATATGATGATTATTTAGACTGGATTTGTCCAAGAAGCCGTTCTTTTGAGTCTCCATACAAGCAAATACACAATACAGAGAAGCACACGGCCTCACACACACACACACACAGATACACAAGCTTTCTTCTGCTGCCAGAAAAGGTGCGTGCATGAAATCTTCTATGTGTGTTTTATGTGCGTGTTTGTTTATCCCTTTATATTCAAATGTATGTCTGTATTGTGTATGTATTTATCTGCACTGTATGTGTGTGTGCACGTGTGCGTGCATGTGTTTTTCAGCTATTTGAAGAAGAGCTACCAGGGACATTGCAGGGATTAGCCTGATTAAGACGGGTTAGTTGATTGTAGTGACAGTATAGCTAACTGTTTTATATCTGCAGGAATTTAATTTCTTTCTGACTTTCATTAGCTTGTGTGGCATTAAATATAACCCAGTTACAAAAGGAAATATAAACCGAATAAAGTAATTATGGTAATATACATTAGATTTTTTTTTTTAAATAATAGCCATTGAAAAATTTATGTAAGACCTCAGTCATTTAAATTTGTCCTGGGAGGGGCAGGAAATTAATATGTAAATGGAAGAATCACACTTTATGTCAATGTGGGTGTTCAGAATAATGAGGACTCAAACTGGCATAGGTGCATGTATTATTGCAGAAGAAAAGGAAAGGAGACGAGCAACAGTGAAAATGCAGCTGTATGTTTGCAAGCCCTGTTTTATAGAGAGAAAACATGGAGATTTTCAGTGTGCATTCATGGCTTTCTTTTCTTCTTTGTGTGCTTTTGTGTTTGTAAGCCCAAATAGTTTTGTATATGCGTGCGTTGTCCCAGGGACAATGCTAGTTGTTTGTGTTTTAACGATGCTGGGCAGTAGTTGAGCAGAAACAGCAATAAGACTGACAAAAGTCATGTATTCCTCATCACTCCAGTCATTTCCTCTTTTACTCAGTTCTCTTCCCGTCTCCTCTTCATCCTCCCACTGTCCCCTTCCATTATTGCTTCTCATTTCTCTTATCTCTAACACCTCCCTTCTAAGCCTCACCGATAGAAGCGACAACAATGCTACATGCCCAGTTGTTAAAGGTCTACATCGATGCCTTATTTATAGGTTTGAAAGCATTTTCTTACCTTTTCATTTGTCTCTGTGATTTTTTTTAACCTCTAAGTCATTTACGTTGCAACCACTAATATGTAAGTATATATTAAACTGACAGTTATCCTCTTTAAGGCTCCACTTTCTTTTTCATGTCTGTTTCATTATAGTCTTAAACTACCTGCAGGATAAAACTGCATCGCATTCAAGCTCTATATTGAAAATAATAGCTTGAGTAACATGTTTTAAAGTTCCCTTCAAAGTGTTCAGGTGAACAACGGGGACTCATGAAAACAGCACCCCATCGCTATACATCTCTGTCTGCATAGGGATGATGATTCTCTGCCAGAGTTTATGAGGACAATTTCTTAAAGTGATTTACAGCCCTCTAAAGCACTGCTGTAAAAATCCACAAATCATCAGGGTTTGATTTTATTACAGTCAACGCAGTGCAAACAAAAGTTCACTTCATCACCTGAGGGTGGAGGTATTGAGCTCTACAATGCCTTCTCTCCATCTGTCTCTGCAACCTGAAGAAACTGCGCTACAAGGTTAACATCTGTAGGAGTCAGGAAGAGAGGGAAGGTGGCAGAGGAAAAGTGCAATGAGGAAAAGAGGATGGAGGATAAAAAAATTGGGGAGAATATCAGAAAAGAGCAGAGAAATAGAAAAGAAGGCGAAGATACAATGATATTGGTAGAAAATATCAGGAAAAAAAGCTGAGTAAATGCTAATTATATAGAAGAAATAAAATACATAAAAAGTATACATATGCGTTTAAAAAATATGCTGACAATGAAATGGTTGGAAAGAGCTAGAGAGTGAAAAAAGGAAGGACCAGGAAGACTGATGATGGGGATAGAAAAGAGAGCCACAGAAATAAGAGATCAATACTTTACTGCTGGGTGCTGAAACGGTGGTGGCAACTGTCTCCCTGAGTTTCCTTCTTTGCTAGACACACACACTCACACATACATTCACAGACACACACACACTGAGTTGTGTATCCATGAATTGAGAGTACCTTCCACTGGCTGACATCAGTTTCCTGGGGATTTATCCTCACCTTTACCATAACATCTTCTAATTGTAACCTTAACCTAACCTTGTAACACGTGTCTAATGATTTGCTTTCTCTCCCTGTAAGGAAGCCATCATCCCATAATGCGATTGTGTCCCCACAATATGAGTAATACCTGGACCACACACACAGATGCAGACTCAGACTCAGCTCCCACAACCCATTCCCAATAGACGTATGCTGAAGCCAACATACGCAGGCACACAGAAGCTAACTTCAAGCCTGAGTGGCAGAGTGTCTCTAACAGTTAGAATGATAGAAATGCAGGGCGTCTCCGGAATTGTAAGGAATATCTGTTAAGAGTGCTGTTTTAACTGTAGTGAACGAGCATGAAACAGTGTCCTTTACATGCAGCATATGCCAGGACTGGCCAAACGTTATTATATTATACATATATAATATACATTATACATATATTTCTTGAAAAGTGAGCAAAGTCCATGTGGTGAGGTGAAATGAGATGGGAATTTTTTTTCATAAGATAGGCCTTAAAGGAGTAAGTATACATATATATGTAAGTATACATATTCCCTCTGAATGTTCTGATTGAGAATTCAATCCTCATCCTCATCACTTCTCTCCTCTGTCAGTCTCTTTACCAGGAAATATGCTGGTGGTAATGCCCTGGGCAAGAAATGTTTGCAATATTCTTCAAAAAGCACTTTTCTATATGTATTATCCATTTATAAGTGTTTGGGGAGAAACAGTCCAGTCTGAAACTCATAATACAATTTGTGTTGCCAAAGCTGCAAGGTCTCTACATACGATACTGTACTGTATGTCACATTTTCCTCACTGAATTCCTCCTGCATGGGTAGAGTGTCAGTGTAGAGCTTTGTGGCAGCTTATCACAGCAATCTCCACTTACCACCCACCCTTGCAGATTTTTCTTGACGTGACATTGTTGAAGCGTTTCTCCACTTCTTTAGTTTTTGTTCCTACACACAACAATATACTGTTCTTGGATTTATCAGAGGGTCAGACTCCTGTGTACATATTTGAACCATGTCTGCTTTTTTTGACACTCGAGTACCAAAGATAACTGTTCTTAATAAGTGATGCGGTACCATCTTGCAGTTCTGTCCAAAGAGGAATGTCGATGTGTTGATCCACATCTGCTGTCATTGTAGGGACTAATACACTGATCCAATTTTAAAGGTCCTGGTAGGCCCTCTGTGCTGCTGACTCCTAGCTCATCAGCAATTAGGCGAGAGAGTGTTTAAGCTGAGGGAGAGTAGAGCTACTGTGCCAAAGTTGCCAATCTCTTGACAGCGTCTGAACTATGTGTTTGTGGCCTCCTAGTTTTTAGGTAGAAGCATTTATTGCATTAACCTTTTGACTCACTCTTCTGTTTGTGACCAACTTTTTCTTTGAAGTTATAACATTGGCTTTTCTGTGTCTTTAAGCTTTTTGATAAAAAGAAAAAAAAACTTCATTCCCAATTTTGCCTCCCAGTCTACTTTTTCACACAGACACTTTTATTGTTACCTCCTCACATCCTCTGAACTTACTTGGGAATGTAACACTAATCCTATCAAAAAGTCAATCCTACCAGTTAATTGTGTCCCTTCAGTGTGGCTTTGGCGGCGTTATTGATCTTAGACCAGTTTGGAGTTAATCAGAGCCCATTATAGTATCTTAGTTCATCCAATTATTATTTCTTACGAAAAAATGTTTGCTATGAAGAGGGGTTAAAAGAGAAATTAAAATTAATTCTTCACCGTTTATAAGCACACGCTATTCTTGCTATTCCAGTGTGTGGAAAAAAAGCTCTTTAGCAAGAATTCCACAAATATTTTATATCATTAGTTTGTGGAATAACACAAGGCTGCAGTTGTTTTTCCAAGTTAGAGATGTATGGAGATGTCCACATCCTTTTCAAGTAAAAGGTGCTTAAAGCCAAGACGACACAAGAATCAAAACAACCGTATCACTGCACACTGAGAACTGAGTACCGTATTTTTCAGACCATTGTGCGCACTGAATTATTAGACGCACTGTCGATTAACTGGTCTGTTTTCATTAGGGCTGGGTATCGTCACTGATTTCTAGAATCGATTCAATTCCGATTCACAAGGTCCCGAATCGATTCGATCCACGATTCGATTTAATTCGATTCGATTCGATTTGAATCTGGGAAATTTTGACAGTCAGAAATATTATAATTCAGATCAGTACATTTACATATTTTTGTATCTATTAAAAGGAAGCTGACACACGCAAGACTTTATCAAAGGTGTGAGCATCACAGCAGAGGCCTTTGTGTCAAAGTAGCTGAAGATAAAACACAGAAAAACATGAAGGGGATTTTTCCTGGCCTGGGATTTTATAAAAATAATCTGCAGTACATCAAAAACGAAAGAAAACCATTAATCAACACATGAACATTACCTCTGAAGTTACAGCGGTTTTATTAGAGACACGGCTAAGCGTTTTGCATTTTACTTACTTTTAACACCCAAAGAGCCACTTGGACCGGGTTTCCACGCAAAAGAAAACACTGGGAGCCGCAAATACTTTTTGACATCTAAAATGAAGAAAACACTGTATATATTGTTTTTTTTTATCTTTATGCTTTGTGTGAACAACTAAAGTAAGTAAGTAAAGTTTATTTATTAAGCGCTTTTCACAGACAGGCAGTCACAAAGCGCAGTATACAAAGATTAAAATAAACAATACAATCAATAGACATTATACACAATGTAAAAGATTTCACTGTGTGTTATACTTGTATAACTATGCATGTGACAAATAATAAAGAACCTAGAACCTAGAACCTAGATGTAAATAATGTAAAGAATATAAAATACGTAGATCAACAAAAGGTTTGTTTGAACAGAAAAGTTTTTAACTGCTTTTTAAAAGAATCCACAGAGCAACTAAGGTGTGTTGCTTGTGAAATCCATGAAGTGCTACAGAGAAAATTGCATTTTATTTATGTAATTAACACATTTTGAACTCTTAAAGAAATATAACAAAAGGAAAGACACCCAGCTGAACTAAAATGATCCATGTAGCAAACAAAAACTGTTGTGAGCCGCCACCCTTATATCGCCTTTGGGCTTTTGGAGCCTTGACCTGACTTTTAAAAAATAATTGGAAAAAAAACCACTATGCTGCTAAAAAAAAATATAGATATTTTGCAAAATTCTGCCTAAATATGTATTTTACCTAGTTAATGTGTGTGGCGGAGCGTGGTCTGCAGCGCCGCTGCATAATCACGCCTCGCCGCCTTAAAGTCTGTGCTCTCTCTACTGTTGTGTTGTCGGGCTGTGAGCTGAAAAGCTCAACAACTTTTAACTAACTAACAATTAGCTAACTGCAGCCATAACACTTGACAGGATTGAATAGTATCTCACTGCTGTATTTAGAGCTCATGTTATTTACTCATAATCACTACAGAAAACTGTGGCATCATGAGGTTTTTGTAGCTAAGCTAGCAAGCATTTTAATCGATAAGTGATTTGATTTGAGGAGTTTGGGTTGCTAAATGTCAGAGAAAATGTTTCTGAGTGCTTGAAGAGCCTAACAGAGTGTACATTTATTACCAGTGCTGATATATGATAAAAACTATATTTCACGTTTTAAGTAAAAAAAAAAGGACAAAATACTAGTTGGAGATGTTGCCAGTTAATTTGTATTAGAGCACTGTACTACTACCACTACTACTGCTTCTGCTACTACCCCTGCAGTGTTATATATGTGTGACAATGGCTTCTACTTTCCTGTGTCATGTAAATCATAACAGTGGGACTGCTTTAACAACATTAGGATCCCAAAACTGAAGATAAACACATTTCAGCTGTGACTGTATTGCTGTGATTGATTGTATTACTTATTATACCTGTGATTTCCCCACCGTGTTGTGTCAGAATGTTTGCTGTGAAAAACAACTTTGTGATTCTCTTTTTGGGGCTTTTATGTTTGCTGTTGCTTTACTACTGGCCTTCATTGAAAATGTCATTGCTTCATCTGACTTTACAAACCGTGTAGTCTTTCTTCTACTTACTATAAGATACACAAGAACATGAGTGGTCAAACCACTCTATTGATTTGCTGGCAAGGGGGGCCTTGACAGTTCTTGCAGACTAGTTGATCATGGTCTCAACCAAACTGCCCCAAACTCATGCAACACAACATGAAATGTGTAAGACATGAAGTTATGTTCAGACCCTCAGAGATAGCCCTCTCTGAATCACGTATCTTGCAAACTTCAAAATTTTATTGCCTCTGAATTGGAGAAGGAGCCAGTGTTAATGGTTACAGCTGTTACAGGATTCATAACACAAAGTCTGGGAAGCACAAAACCAGTCTGTTTTGTTACAGGCTTGTACTGCTCCCCTTTGCATCCAAACCTTGATGGGCAAGGAGATATACAGCTGGTTGCTGCATACTGAAAATCAGTGATATAAAAGATTTTACCGAAGAAAAACATACAAGAAAGACACTAAGTGGTGCAAACAAGGCTTAAATGAATGCAGGATACAGTTTTATTTGTTCCCTTGATAGTTTCAAGTTAGAGTACATCACCATTTTGAGCGTTTGTCAGTTTAATCATAACAGTGAAGGAATGTAATCTGTCAAAGACAGTGTAAAAAATGTAAAAAAAAAATAAAAAAATTATTCCCATATCTGCAATATTATCTCTCACAGCTGTCATGATAAACTTTAATAAGATGTACATCACCGCCTCCGGGCCAGTGCAAAAATGTTATGTTACATATCGCACTTGTAGTTTCTTGGGCTTGCTGAATGGTAAACCTTCACCGCTGTCTTCTTTTTAATACAGCCTTGTGTAATATCTGGTGTATCTCAGCTTATGTGAGCATCTAGGCTGAGAGCATCTGTGCATGGTTTTATATGAACCGGCATTGTTTTGGTGTTTTTGGTCAGGCAAAACAGGAAAATGAGCTGAAAAAGTAGCTTAAGGCAAAATGGGATGTTGATTCGGGGAGCCATCTGATTCAATGTTCATGTAAAAAATATTGCTTAATGTAGCTTTAATGATCTTGGCTGCAACAATAGTAGACTCCATTTTTCACTTATTTCCTGAACTGAACAAGCTGTTGAGCTCCTGCATTAATTTTCAGTATGTATTTGTTCCTCATCTCCCCACTGCACGTCTATTATTTTGCTCCCTTTTCTCTTTAAACATAACGACCCTTGAGAAAGGCTTGCTACCCTCCCCGAGACAACATTTTCTGCTGCAGCCTTATCAATTAAAAAAGACAAAATAACGTACACCACCCGCAGTTATTTGCTGTTTCGTAATTCCACGCCATTTATCAATACAAGCTTCTTGCGGGGTGCATTTACATAAACCTGTACAGCGCTGCTTTATCATTTAATTGGTCCCAAGTGAGAGAGACACCTTAACATGCAAATAATACCGAAACTGTGAATTAGAAGCAGGGAACACGGAGAAGCTATTGAATGCACAAGTGGCTGACAACTGTGGTACTCTTGCTTCAAGAGTTTTCAATTTTCTTCAAGTCAGCAGGAAGCCAGAAGTCTGCTATGTGAGAAAAGGTGTGTGTGTCTGTGTGTCCGTGTGTTTTTTTCCTCGTGGTGTTGATGATTCCTGCCAAATTCGTACAAATGTTTCATCAGCTGGAGACAGCTTGACAACATAGAGCAGAAACAACAGTCACGATGAAAAGGAGCAACATGCTAAAGTTAAATAAATACTTGGCTTTACGTTTAATTTGCAGTTAATTTGCAACTAGCTAAAACAGATAGCTCTTCTGATTGTTATATATATATATTTACAGTTACCTTCCCACCAGCCAGAGCTTCTGAATGTGATAGTGTGATGATGATACTAAAAAATAACCTCAAGTTTTCCAGAACTTGAACAGAAATAAGACACATATGCTGTCTAAAAACCTGTTGTTATATCACAGAAAGCAAACTTCACAACGTTTCATATGCAGCCTAAGGTCATGATCACCTTTTGCTACATGCTTTCACTGCAGTGCGCCTAATGACTGTATTTCCGCTCCGTGCAACCTGTGACTTGCTATCTCTGAAATGACAGTGACTGGTAGGGTCTAGGTTGGATGACTTTGTTGTTTACTCTCGAGGGAAAAGTCCATTTATCATACTGAGAGTCGAAGCTGTGAGTGGGAGTAGTTTGATGACACGAGCTGCTGCACCGTAGAGAACTGCTGCTGTATGTGTGCTGCTGACAGGATGTGCAAAATATGTCTAAAATTAACGATTTTGCTGAAATAAATTTGTGGATTTATTTTTTAAGTTGGCGGTATGTGTCACATGAATGCCAGGATGTAAGGTCTCCCAGCATGATGATCAATATTAAATGAATATTCCCTGTCCAGTTAGCTTGGTGTTTCTGGAAGTTGCTGGCTATTGTCAGGTGAAATCTGTCACCTTCAATTTGCATGAAAGTTGCACACTTTTCTGCGAACTCTTGCTAACTAGCAGTAGTGAACTTCAAAAAGTGCAATGGAGACTGTTAATGGTGGATGTTCATATTTGAAATAAAAGTTGTGCCACACCACTGCAACCAATACTTTTTTAAAAGGCACAACTGTTACTTATTTACTTCTTTGGTTGGCTTTCCTAATAGCACCCTCAAACCAAAGGTTCAGGGAAGACATGTTTTTCACTAGCGACCAGTGGTCGGAATTGCATCACTAGCTGGTCACTAGGTCTGCATGACTGAGGCTTGCTGAGCAACCTCCAGCAACCACTCGAAACCTTGCCAGGCTTTACGCATTTCTCCTAACAACCTGTGGTTACCAAGTGGTTTCAAGCCGGCCTCCAGTCCTGTGTGACTGTGTCCGGCTTTTCCTGTTGAAGTTTTATTCCTGCATTTTTTGTTTCTCAAGCATTTTTCAGACATTTAGCATAGAAAGCAAAATAAAAAGTGTCAGAGAGAGGAAACAACATTGTGCGACATTTTTCTTATTCTTCTTTGTCACATTTTGTTGCTCAGATTAGCTGTAGATATGTCAAATTGTATCCAGGAACATTTTGCGTTGTATCTCTTAATAATGCCCCTTGGAAATTGAAACTGAACGGGGAACACTGGTCTATTGATGCCTCGGTATTATTTAGCATATGTAGGATAAGGAAGGACTTTATTTATCCGAGAACTTTAGGGAAAGCCAGTTTCTGAGGTATAATGAAATACTTGTAGTTCAGGAATTAGTAATTAGAGCTAATAGATTCTGCATTGGCTTTTTAGTCCTAACAAAACAAGTTAGAATACCTCAGCTGATGGCAGCTGCCTTGCAAACAGAGGCTAAACTAGGCAGCAACTTAGTTTTACAGAGTGAAAAACGCTGTGGGTTAAGAGCCTGTGAAGAGTGATTTACAATGGTAAGGGTTTAACAGTAACTCTGATTACATGTGTGGACAAGGACGTGCTGACTAAGTTCTTTGGTGCTCTGGCTGATTGGTCCCTTTGGACAAACGGATTCACTGAGTGGCCTACAGCATGCAGCGGGCAGCATGCAGGAAGTCCTCATAAAGAGAGCGGGTGTTCAATCTTCAAGCTCCCCAGACAACTGCATCCTGACTTCTGCTGAGCCTCATCTATTTCTACAGGCATTGCTTTCTCTTCCTGTCTCTTTTTGTTCTTGTTTGTTTTACTGTTTAAGCTCACTCTTCTCTCTTTTCCACCCTCTGTCTTTCTCCTCTTAAATTGTCTTTTTGTATTTCTTTCTGCCTCCATAACATTCTCTCTTCTTCTCTCTAACGCTGTCTCGGACCTCACACTGTCTTATATCTTCTTTTCCTTATCTCCCTGCAGTCTCCGTCTGCACTGCTGTCCCTTCTCTTTTCCTCACTGCTCTCTTTCTTTTCCCTAAAGCAACTCTCACAAAATTGTCTTCTGTGTGAAATGAGACAGCAGAGATTGACTAGCTGTATTAGAGTGAGAGAGAGACCCTAGAACGAGGTTGTAAAAATTAGTCCTCCATGGGGAAATACCCACAGCTGTATTAAGATCTCCCTGTCTTTTAAACGGCTCCCATTCTCCAGCTAATTGTTTTGAAGCCAGGCCTGCAGATCCCCAGCGAGATCTGGCATTACTCATTGAATTAGCCTGGAGTTACAGAAATATCTCTTTTATCAATCTTGGAGAGAGAAATATGTCCCTCCTCCCCCCTTTTCTCCCTCAATCTGTTTGCAGCGCCTCTGAATTTCTCCCTTCTTTTCCTGTCTCATGAAAGCATTTCTGCTTAATTCATTTCACTGAGCAACGGGAAAAAAGGACAATGTGACAGTGATTGTGAGGATTCACATCATGTCACATTTCTTAATCCACTGAACATTATGCATTGCTCCTAATACTACAGGATCAAAATATGCTTACTCAGAACATATTATATCAGGAGGTAAAGACCCTAAATGGCAGATACCTTCCCTCCTTTCAGACAGTTTGTTATCTGTACCTGACAATTTATTAACGGGGGTATAGCTTCCCACTGAGGCTGGGGTTTGAAGGAGACTTTGACTGAAGTTAAAGCCCAAGCACTGCAAGCAATATACTGAAATGTGTCATTTGTAGCTGCTAATCTGAGGCCTGTACGATGCACTGCAGGTGGCAGATTTGAAGGGCCACCAGCTGCTGTATTTTAACACAATACCAGGTACCACCACAGAAAACTTTAAATAGACAGACTTTTGTAACCATTTTTGCATACTGATTTGACTGTTTTGACGTCAGTCATAAAATGTCTCGCAAACTACACATGTGATTTGTCCTTTTTCCAATGTTCAAGGACATTTCCCTGCTTTTACTTAGTTAAAACCAGGCCTCCTTGCTAGAATAGGTTGCAGCCTTTCTTGTGACGTGTGACTCATTGGGGATAGATGCAACCAGCTGTGGCCGGTATCATCCTTTGGAGAAAGTCATTTTTGAAATCATATTTTTCAAACACTAAGCTTTTTTCCTTGAGGACAGCGCAGACTGGGGACAAAGCGGCCGTGCTAGCTTAGTTTGCAGCCATCAGTTAGCATGTGACCTAGCTCAAAGAGCTGTCTGTAGTGTGTAATATAGTTATAGTTTGCCAAATAAAAAGCTACTACATTGCTTTACAGACACAACAGATGTACTTACTTTATAAAAAAAAATGACAGGACACCTGCATGGATCCTTGTAATCACAGTCTGATAACAAAATTCACAGCAGTGGACCTGTCATACTTACAGACACATAAACTGTAACAGTCTTGTAAAAGTACATTTGAGATTAGAATAAGTGTTCGTACATGACACCAAAAGTTTTCTGTTTTTACAGGTTAACATTTACACAACAGTGGCTACATGTTTATGCTGACACAGCCTACATGGTAAATGGGCCTGATTGTCATATAGCGCTTTAAACAACATGCCACAGTCAGCCATTCACACCACCACTTTCTTCTATGCTTTTAAGTACTTTCTAACTAACATTCACACAACTTGGTGTTAGTATCTTGCCCAAGGATATTTGGCATGCAGACTGGGGGAGGCAGGGGTGGAACCACTACCTTCTGGTAGTGATCAGTAGATGACCTGCTCGAGATCCTGAGCTTCAGCCACCCAAAAAAAAGAACAACTGCTTCGCGCCAGCCAGGAGTCAAACCTAGAATCTTCTGATCCGTAGTCAGACGCTTTATCCATTGCGCCACTGGCCCCATGCCTCACATCTAAACAAACATTTGTCCAGCCAACCATTACAGAATTATTTTTGTTTAGACAGCTATGATTTGCCATTTGGGGGAATACTTACTTAATTACCCCTGTGAATTTATAAGTTGGCTCACTTCACTTTCGAGAAATGAGCAGTCCAGTCTAGTACAGGTCTGTCTCACGTTTGCCACTGGACAATAAATAATACAGAGAGGGCTTGGGGGAAAGTGCTGTGGTCAGATGAAACCAAAAACAAGCTCTTTTGCAACAACTCAACCTGACATGTTTAAAGGAATTGAAATGCTGATTATGACCCAAAGATCACCATCTCAGCACAGAGGTGGAAACATTATGCTTTGGGTTGCTCAATCCTGGAGGAAGCTGAACCTTCAAGTTTCCAAGCGGCAATGAAGAAACCTAAAAAATTTAAAGAGAGCATGTCATTCACTCAATGACATGCAGATCAGTTTATAACTTTTCTGTTCTTTTCCCCCCTGAATCTCTCTCCATTAAGAAGCTACTATTAAAAAGTTAATTTCTTTGAAAGTGAGCAAACTTATTAATCCAGCAGTGGATCAAACTATTATTTACCCAATTGTACATTCCCTCCTGTCATAGGTAAAGAGAGGGTTGGCATTGTTGACCAATGCTTAGCTTCCTGTTCCTTGAGTGGCTGCATAACATCTTAGAGCCAGTTGTTGTATTTTAATAAAATATGAACAATTACTCTAACTGGTATTTACTAGTCAGGGCAGCAATGTTTAATAATCGATTCAACTTACTGTGCAAGCCCCAAAGGTTTGCTAATTAAGTGGTTGCCATTCATTTGCTGCTGTAGGTGCATGTTTATTTTATTCATTTAATTATTCAAACGTGTAATTTTGAGGAGTATCAAAAAATGGTTTGTGCTCCAGGACTGCGAATAATAACAGTTTGTGGTGCACCGCAAGGAAATAAACGACTGTAGTAACAAACATTTAAAATAGGAACATATATCACTGTATCTGAAGAAGTGGTAGCAACCAGCAGGCAGACTATTGGTTGAGCAAGTGTCCATGCTATGGTGCTACTGTTAGGCTACTGAATTGGCCAAAGTTCATCCTAACCCCACACTTTGGATTTTGGATTATCAATCTGTCAATCCTTTCCGTGTCCGGGCCGGGTGAGGTTTCCCGTGTTGGGTCAAATATACATATATGAGGCAGGAAATCCTCATATATAAGCTATGTAGTTTTCCTATAACCATAGTAACCAGCCATTAAAACCACGACTGTCCATGATTTTAGCTACTGTGGAGTTTTTATTTATTTTCCACATAACATCTATTACTTTGACTCTGATGTATTTTCTGTTCACTCTTTAGGTGAAGGATCTTTAAAAACTTACAGCCTTTCACCACTCTGTCTTACTCCAACCAGCCATTAACAGTTAATTAGCATGCACAACATGAGCACTAATCAAGATTTCATTATGTAGGTATATTACCAAAGGTATTTCTCAACTCCAACCTATTTACACATATGCTGTTTACACCAATACAATATGTGCTTCTAATTTAAAAAAGGCTTAACAGACACTCTCTTAATGGTAATGTATGAGATCACCCTGACACAGAGAACATGGATGTCTTGAAGGACGTTTAAGTACGGAGTTTAGTACCAATGCAACCATTTAATAACAATTTGCTCAAATAGGACTTTTCTCATCTATTTTGAAAACCATTAGCCCTGGGTTTTAATGCTGTGCATGTAAAACCAAAAACCTGAGGACGGAAGACTAGTCTCATTCAACCTCACTGTAAAATTAGAATTGGGGGCCTCGTTGAAGACCCTTGTGAAAACAACCACCAACAACCTTGAATACTGGTAGTGTATGGAGAAGTCAAACAAAGATGAGTATTTACATCAGTAAGTGGCTCTGGTGCCAAGAAAACAGCAGAAATGAAGTAAATTGTTGCTTTCTGAACACAAGTCAATTTCAGCAACTTGCCAACAACCTTGACAAGTTGGTATATTTATATCGTAAGTCAAAGGCAGTGTTTACAATGTGACTCTAAGCCAAGGGGACTTTGGAGTAAAGTGTTGCCATCCGTTTATATGTAAGTCAAATTAAGCCAAGTTAGTTTGACTGATATGGATATTACTGGGCTGGATATTACCATAGAAGCAGGTTTTTCCATATTCATGCTGATTATTTTGGTCTCTTCACACAAAGCAAGATAAAATACTGCCTGCTGAACAGTTAGGAACCAATCATCAGCTTTGATGTGAAGCCTGGCAGACAGCGAGGGTGAGAGCAGCGAGAGAGGAGGAAGCACAGCGAGTTTAGGCAAAGAGTCGAGAGGAAAAAAGTGGTACACAGATGAAGGGAAATAGAAAGTCACAGAAACATGTGTGCATACTTGAGAGGGCCCCAGTCACAGAGTAAGACAGAGCATCCGTTTTGGTCAAGATGAGATGGTTGAATGTGTGTGGACGGCATCCAGGAAGTATCTGGAGTGAATTGGAAGCGCTTTCCATCCTTTGAGAGCGTCTCTTTTAATCATGGCCGTTGGGGCTGTGGGAACCGTCACCACCACAGAGAGGACACTGTTAATTAGACAGCATGTTACTGCACATCCCTGTAGAGTCAACACCCTACATGGCAAGATTATACTCGGTTTCTGTCTCACACACACAAACAAATCTAACAGCGGTGCTTGCGGTCTCCGACCTCTTTGTAGATGCATAAACATGCAAATGTACAAATTGGACAGAGCTGGTTTCGTGCACGCACACAAAGAGGGGGTTGGCTCATTTTCTCAACTGGTTTCAATGCAACAAATGTTTCCTGTTCAAGAATTTTTGGGGGTATTTTCTATTGCCACATTGCATAATATTTCATTTTGGCAAAATAAACCAGCATTTGAGACAGCAGCTATGTGACCTTATTTTAATGTCTTTTCTTGCTGTTGAAAACACACCAGCCTCTACTACACCTGCTCACACAAATGTCTAATTAGTCAGTCACATAACAGCAGCTCACTGCACCAAGTCAAGAAATGTGCTAAAGATCAAGCCAATTGTTAGAATGGTAAAGAAAAGCAATTTACGTGACTTTGAGTGTGACATGGTTGATGGCTCCAGATAAGCGAGTCTATTTCAGAAACTGCTGATCTCCTGGGAGTTTGCAACACAGCCATCTCTAGGGTTTACAGGGAATGGAAATATTACACTAATGGCAGAGGTCAGAGGAGAATGACCAGACTGCTTTGAGCTGACAGGAAGGAAGCTGACAGTAACTAAAATAACCACTTGTTACAACCAAGGTATGAAGAATCGGATCTCTGAATGCAAAAAACGTGGAACATTGTCCCAGATCATCAGCAGAAGACCACTCCTACAGTGAGATCCCTGCACTCAAATGTCCTCCGAAGTCACCAGATCTCAATCCAATAGAGCACCTTTGACACATAGTGGTATTATTTTAAAAAATCAAATCAAATCAAATTCCTAAATGCTTCTACTTGATTGGAAGCTGTAGGGAATAAACTCATATTCAGCCTTATCTAGCTAGTATTTCACTTTATTACATTGGTAATAAAGTGAAATACTGAGGTTGGAACTCTACTCATACTATTTCTGCTCTGACTTTGTATTGACATCTGGAAACTCTTAAGGGTCATACAAAGTCTTTACCCAAGGAAGTTGAAATTTGTTTCTACTGTTACTGTGTTATTGTTTTTTGGATTATTATATATTGCTTAATTTGAGCAGTCACAAACTTGCAGGGTCTCAGCTCCCTGTCAGAGCACATACCCGCTGACATACATTTCTTGAAGTCCTTTGCTCACGTGTTATATGTTATACTCAATGGAGTAGCAACAATAGACAATAGTAACAGCTGTCAGTGACTGCTCCATTCAGCATCTCTCTCTGTCCACTCTGCAGTGTAGCTTTTTGCCATCTGTGTGTGAATTATGAGGCACTTTGAATTAAAAAAAGAAAATTCTAAGAAGAAATGATCTGCAAAACAACAGGTGTCAAAAATTATGATCGTAGAAATGAAAAACATCTTTGCAGTTTGTTGAAGCTGACAAACATTATGACCTCTCCGTGGTGTTAACTGCAAAATGTGATTTATGTAAGGTGTTCATTTTCCTAAACACACAAAAAAACACATAAACGTCTGATTTTTCTTCCTCTCCTTGTTTCGTCTCTATTTCAGCAAGTTGATCTTTTCCATACTCTGCATCTGTTTTTCTCTCTCGCCTCCATCTTCTCGTGAGGTACACACATACTCCTCCTCTCTCAGCTGCTGTGATGAAGCCATCACTGTCTGTCTGCATCCTAAATCAGCTGTCTGAACACTGCTTAGCTAAGGCTCAGTGAATTACATTCATCTACTGCAGTAATTCACATCGTTACTTTTGTCTTTCTATCTCACCATCTTTCCATGTGTATGTGTGTGTGTGTTCTCTTCCATTACTTTGCCTCGAAACGTCTTTTGCAGCAGAACAGTTTATTTATAGGGCCAATTAAATCTGGAGGAGACTCAGTGGGCTTTGGTGGAAAACATCTAAAAAAGCAGAATAGTTTTACATGTCTTAATCTTGGAGGTCTGCAAGAGATATAAACTGCTTGTCATGTCGGGTAGATAGGTTGTATTTTTGATCTTGGAGAAATAAGAAAAAGAGAGAAAGAAAAATTGAAGAAGGCAAAGACAACCTGAGATGGTGATGGAGTGAATCTTTTCTTAATTTTGCAAAAGTCTGGAGTCCCTGGAGAGCAGACAGAAGGTAAATGACATCTGCTGGAAAGAAAAAAATGAGAGGAGGAGAGGAGTGAGATTATCCAGCTCGACTGCTCTTACACAGCCAAAATCTCCTTTTATCTTAATGTGTCTTAAATCTTTGCAGCAGAGGACATGATGTCAGTTCAGGTTAGACGTTCAAGAAGCATCTTTTCTATCCTATGAATCTGAGAAGACTGACACCTGTTTGCCAAGCATACAGTACTAACGCACAAATCAAGATGATGAGCATCTCAGGCAATAAAAGGAAGCTCAGGCTTTTCAGAGAATTATCACTGACTGCGCCTTTATGAACCTGAAACAGCTGTTCATGCTGTGCATTACCATAAAGGCCACATCAGCAAAAACAAGCTTTTCTCCTCTTAGATTAACCAACCACTCAAGTAACAAAGTATTGGACAAGAAAAACTGCAAAAAGTGCTTAAAACATTTTTAGTGAAAGGTAATAAATGTTCTGATTCAGCATCGTCGAAAAAAATCAAAATAACAACAGAAAATCCAGAAATGCCAACACTTCAGCCAGGTTTAATTCATGGTGCAGATTTTTGTGATGTGGTCAGTCCGGGTGCTTTTGTTATACCTGCAACCATGGCACCATGTACTGCTACACCTTTAAATCTTATAAGTCTATGTTAGCCAGGTGAAGCGCATCGTCATCACGATCCTTGTCATTAATAATTGAGAGGTTCTTCCAACAACTGCTCACACATACGTCTCTGTTTTCAGAATGAAGGGCAATGATGGAAGCCTACTAAAAACATTATAGTAATTGCTTACTTTAGAGTAAACCACATAATAGTAGCTTTATACCAATGTATTATGAAAAAGTTTTTCAATATTAATTCTATGGACAGATCTATATGATTATCTTTGGGGTGCTTAAGTCCACACAAGAAGTGGAACAAGTGAAATAATCCCTCACAAGGTAAAGTGTGCTGGTCTAGACTTAAACTTTTCTCACCTTCATGTGATTGAAGTTCTAGTGACAGTACAAGTTACTTGACATGGTAATTAATACATTAGAGGGTTGCCTGGGCAACCTGACCAACCATCAGTGACAAAACGATGCGTTAGGACAGCCCTTCAGGTAGGCCTGATTTAGTTAACGTCTTTCTTTCAAAATTCTTTTTAAATTGTAATTCTTTGTGCTGTCTACCAACCCAACTTGCTGCCACCATGTCCCTGACACATTAACTGCTAGTCTGTCAATGTGTACGTTTCATAAATAGTAAAGAAGTATCATGTTTTTTGGAGCCAATTATGAAATACCACCGATGGACAGCAAACTGTGGTGCAGTGCTACACATGCTACTGCTACACAGCATCATTTACTTATCTGCTGTTGTGAAGTTTTACAAAGTTTAGAGTATTTTGATTACTCTAAATGCGCCAACCAGCGTGCAGCCTGTTACAGTCGCTCCTGCTTTTCTCTTAGTTTAGCTCTTTTTTCTTACGTATTCTTTTTTTTTTCTGACTTGTATTTTCCTCCGTTTTCTATCTCTTACTCAATCATGTGGATTGAGAGAGTTTTTGTTCTTCTGGTGGCTGTGGAACTGTTACTTTTATCATGGAACGGGACCGCGTCACATCTCCTACACGCACGGACTGTTTACTCCAGAGATCAGCTGATCGCCCTGATGCCGGACGGCTCGCTGGCCAGGCCCGCAGAAGTGCCCGCAGAAGTACCAGCTGAAATTTGGAAGAAAACACATCGGGGATGCAGAGGTCAAGGACAGAAGAGAAGAAAAAAGGTGACGGTGAGACAGCGGAGGCTCGAAGCGAGGAGGAGGTTTAAACCGTGTCTGCCGTCTATCGTGATGGGAAATGTGCGATCGTTGGCAAGTAAAATCGACGAGCTCTCAGCACTGGTACGGAGTCAGAGGGAATACCGAGAGTGTAGCCTGATGTGTTTCACCGAATCATGGCTGCACCAGGTCATTCCCGATGAGAATGCTTCCGTGGAAGGCTTCCACACTGTTCGGGCGGACAGGGACAGCATCGCTAGCGGTAAGCGTAAAGGAGGTGGGCTTGCTGTTTTAGTTAACAACCGGTGGTGTAACCCTGCCAACATAACAATCAAAGAAAGGATTTGTTGCCCGGACACTGAACTGTGTGCTGTTGGACTCAGGCCGTATTATTTACCCAGGGAATTCTCTCACGTCATCTTGGTGGCTGTTTATGTTCCCCCCTCTGCTAACCCCACAGCTGCATGTGACACTATCCACTCTGCCATAGCTCGGCTACAGACTCAGCACCCGAGTGCCTTTATTGTGATCTCGGGTGACTTCAACCATGTATCACTGGACAATACACTACCAACATTCAAACAATATGTGGACTGTCCCACCAGGGGAGAGAAAACTTTAGACTTACTGTATGCTAACGTCAAGGATGCATACAGCTCCTCCTCCCTCCCCCCACTTGGTAGGTCAGATCATAACCTGATTCACCTCACCCCCGGCTATGTGCCAATTGTGAGGAGGGAACCTGTGACCACCAGGACTGTTAGGAGGTGGTCAGAGGAGGCAATAGCGGAACTACAGGGCTGTTTCGAGGTGACCGACTGGGAAACACTCTGTGAGCCTCACGCCGAGGACATCAATGGGCTTACTGAGTGTATCACAGACTACATAACTTTCTGCACCGACTCCATTGTTCCAGCTCAGACTGTTCATTGTTACCCAAATAACAAGCCGTGGGTGACTAAGGACATCAAAGCCCTCCTCAACAACAAGAAGAGGGCTTTCAGAGGGGGCAACAAAGAGGAGGTGAGGAAGGTCCAGGTGTTACTAAAGGACAAGATCAGAGAGGCTAAGGACAATTACAGGAGGAAGCTGGAGTGGAAACTCCAGCAGAACAGCATGAGAGAGGTGTGGAGGGGCATGAAGACCATCACTGGATTCAGGCCAACCAACAGCAGGGGAGCTGAGGGAGGTGAGAATAGAGCCGACGAGTTGAATCTGTTTTTCAATAGATTCGACACCACAGTGTCTGCTCCTACCCCCACAACCTCACCTGCAGTCAGCCTGGAATCCAGAGCCACACCACTGTGCCAGCCTCTCTCTTCACATGTTGCCTCCTGTGAGATTCCTGACACCCCTCCCCCACCCATCACCTTCACTCAATACCAGGTTGAGATGCAAATGAGGAGACTTCACTCAGGCAAGTCTGCTGGACCAGACGGAGTGAGTCCCCTTGTCCTCAAGGCCTGTGCCCCCCAGCTGTGTGGAGTCTTTCATAAACTGTTTATGCTGAGTCTGAGTCTGCAGAGGGTCCCGGTGATGTGGAAGACATCATGCCTCGTCCCTGTACCAAAGACGCCTCGTCCCAGTGGCCCCCAGGATTACAGGCCCGTGGCACTGACCTCCCACATCATGAAGACCCTGGAAAGGCTCATCCTGGACCAGCTGCGACCCATAGTAAGACCACATCTGGATCCCCTTCAGTTCGCTTATCAGCCTCGTCTCGGAACAGAGGACGCCATCATCTACCTGCTCAATCGTGTCTACACCCATCTGGACCAGCCGGCGAGCACTGTGAGGGTCATGTTTTTTGACTTTTCCAGTGCTTTCAACACCATCAGGCCGACCCTCCTGGGTGATAAGTTAGCAGCGATGCAGGTGGATGATTCTCTGGTGTCCTGGATTGTTGATTACCTGACAGGAAGACCACAATATGTACGTCTCCCACAGTGTGTGTCTGACAAGGTGATTAGCAACACAGGGGCACCACAGGGGACTGTCCTCTCCCCCTTCCTCTTCACCCTCTACACCACAGACTTCAGCCACTGCACAGAGACCTGCCATCTTCAGAAGTTTTCTGATGACTCTGCGGTGGTTGGATGCATCAGCAGGGATGATGAGACAGAGTACCGGGCTGTGGTCGACTCCTTTGTCACGTGGTGTGAGCAGAATCATCTGCAGCTCAACGTGGCAAAGACCAAGGAACTGATCGTGGACTTCAGGAAGACCAGGAAACACTTGACCCCTGTTTCAATCCAGGGGGTCAGTGTTGACATTGTGGAGGACTATAAATACCTTGGAGTACACATTGACAATAAACTGGACTGGGCTAAAAACACCACAGCACTTTACAGGAAGGGCCAGAGTCGTCTCTATTTTTTGAGGAGACTGAGGTCCTTCAACATCTGCCAGAAAATGCTGAGGATTTTCTATGAGTCTGTGGTGGCCAGTGCGATCCTCTATGCTGTTGCATGCTGGGGGAGCAGGCTGAGGGTCGCAGATGCCAACAGACTTAATAAACTGATCCGTAAGGCCAGCAATGTTGTGGGGATGGAGCTGGACTCCCTCAAGGTGGTGTCGGAGAGGCGGATGCTGTCCAAGATAAAGACAATGTTGGATAACACCTCCCACCCACTCCATGACATGCTGGTCAGTCACAGGAGCTCGTTCAGTGAGAGACTGAGATTACCGAAAAGCACCACTGAACGACACAGGAAATCATTCCTGCCTGTGGCCATCTCCCTGTACAACGCATCCACTTAACACACTGTTTGCTGCTACAACTACACATGTTTCTTTTCCAAATATTTATTTATAAGTGACTTATGTATGTATGTATGTATGTATATATATGTATATATTGTACTATTCTTAGTTAGCGTATTGTCTGTCTTGTCTTAATGTTGGTTTAAAATGGAGCACTGTAACAAAAAATAATTTCCCCCAGGGATCAATAAAGTATTCTGATTCTGATTCTGATTCTGATTACATTGTCTTCGTAATTTCCTATAATCTGTTTACAAAGACATTTATTACAAAGACACTTATCTCTAGTTTTATTTATGGTTTCTTAATTATAATTTGCTAAAGTTAAGATGTGCATCCTATTGTTTGCAGAGTTCACACTTTACCAAAAGAAATAACAGCAACTTGTCTTATTAGACATTTTGTCCTGTTTTGCAGAATAATACAGATTTTTCCATTAGAACCCCTTTTTCTTTTAAAAAGGTGCGGTAGTCATCCTTAAACAGTTTAGTTTTTCTTGTATTGTCTTGATGCAGGTTTTTCTTGTAGTCTTTAGCCAGGGAATATTATTGTTGGAATAAATGTCCAATTTCTACTTCTATTCCCACCGTGCACAACCTGGAATAGTCTTTCAGGTTGTGCTTGCCATCAGTACATCAGTGTTGTTTAGGGACAGAGCTGAAGAGAAACTATTGCCCTCAAAGCCAACAGCAGCTCCAGAGCCAGACCCTGACAACATGACTGATGCTAGCTGGCAGCTGGCTACACACTCCTACTGTTAGAGAGACATGAAGATAGAGAGAGACAGCAGGAAGAGATGAATGATTTGGGTCAGTGTCAGAACAGGATTGATTTGGATCAGAACCAAAACCACTGATGGCTTATTGAGACAGAGAGATTGATGGAGCGACAGAGAAAGAATGAGTAATGGATTTTAGATACAGAATGTCAAGCTGCCAGTTGGCTTCTATTGGGTGAAGGAGGTCATTGGAGGGGGAGAGGGAATGTATAGCATGATACACATACACATCCTTCCTCTATCCTTGGATGCTAGTCATATTTAGACCTGATGCTATTTAAGCACCACAATATACTGCATAATTAATTCGCTTTTATTGCTTGCCATGATTAGGATATTGCATTGTGTGCACAATAGAGAATGGCAGAAAGGTTTTGCGAGATGGTATGTAAGAACATATTATCACGTGCACTCCAACTGCTGGTCCTACACATACATGGTAGGTGTCTCATCCCACTGATCCACAGGGTATCCCTGCTATTGTTTGACTATTGTCTATTCTGCATTGTTCTCTGTAGTGGCCAAATGCCCAGGGCCACTGAACACAACACTGGACACAATGGACAGACACAGAGAGGAGCTGGGTCTTGGCAAAAAGGAGCTGCCCACAGTCTCACAAACACACACACACATAAACACATGGTATGCAAATGCACATGTACGCCTGCAAGTACTGTGCATGAGCACGCTTTCATGGGTACAAACACACACATACATACACACTCACAGATGCTCCAAGGCACAAAGCTGGCATAACAATGCCAAGGCAGAGAGGGCCAGACTCATATACAAGCCCCTATAGGGTTTGAGGGAATACACACACACACACACACACACACACACACACACACACACACACACACACACACACACACACATCCCAGAGGCAGAGGGGGACAGTGCAGTCAGAGGATCACTATATAAAAGACAGACACAAGAGAGAGAATGACAAAAAAAAGATTTTGATGTGGGAAAAAAGAGGAAGAATGATATCAGCTCCATTGAGAGCAAGCAGCGATGTCTGATGGGACAGTATTCTTCCAATATGTTGACTACTGTTGCTCAGAAAGTGTCAGGACAGAAAACACTGGTGTCAAGTGAATTAAGTCATGAAAGAAAGGAAAGTTGTACCCTCGTGGGACATGTCTGAGTGTCCTGTCTGATAGGAAGCTGTAAAAGAAGGCAAGCTGTACAAAAAACATTTCTTAGTGCTACCAGTTTCTGACACTGGAGGTGTGCCTGAATGCCCGCCTCCATTTTTTGCAGGAGAATCAACAGTGGCACCCACAGTTGTGTCCATTCAGGTGCTGTAAGAGCTTATTGCATATATCAAAGTCAAATTACATTTTAAAGATAAACAACTGCCCTCCCTCGCATAGATGAGCTAGACATGAATAAATGTGAAAGGCAGGTGAATGAGTAATACTGGCCAACAGCCTCAGCAGGTGATCTCACTATGTAAAATAACCTTTGTCACGACAGCTGGCGTATACAAACATGTCTGACACTGGTTGGTCTGTTGGTCTGGCATAATTCAAGGTGGCACCAACCCCCTTTTTTAAAACATTATTATAACAGGGAGAAAATGTAAAGAGACATGTATGCTACAGTGACAACTGGTGAGATCTTGTCTGTCCTTTGAGGCTTAAAAATGTGCAGAGATCAGCGTGTACAGCTCTGTGACTGTGTCCCTACACATGTCTGATGAGTGGAAATACAAGAGATATCACTTAATAAACCTCTTTTTTTGCGTTCTTGAAGAATACCATACGTCTCTGCTCACGTCCAAAATGAGTAATGAATAATTAAAGTAAATGCAAGGCTGAACTGAACAGTGTGACTGATGTGTAATTGCATGGCATCTGTAACACAAAGTGTGCGACTTGCGCTTGTTTTTGTGCGACAGAGGAAGTACTCACATGTGTAGTCAGGTGTGCACTCGTCAAGGAAACTGGCAGTGCTAAGATAGATGCTCACACAAGGGAAACACAGAGAGATGCATTAAAGATGTGTTGTGGATATGCAACAAATGTGAAACGCCAATTTTCACCAGGCTGGATCGCTGTTCCCCATCATCAATCATCAGAAAGGACACCGGGAAATTTATTAGCCGAGATACAGACTGAGGCATTAAAGTAAGAGTCTGAACAGAAAGCAAAGCTTTTGGCTTCACTTTATCATGTAGTTGTAACCGTATGATTTATTTCCTAAAACAAGGTGTCATTGAGGGTTTTACTTTATATTCTGTCATATGCTGTATACACTGTTTGTTGTGTGTCAGGGAAACCCTGAGAGGCAAAAAGCTGAGACAACAGACAACTCTAAGTGCCAGGCCCAGATTTATTTCTTTTACCTTGGCTCTGTATGATATCTGATGATGCGAGAGCTGACATCATTTCTTATATATACCAAACATGGTTATGTCATAAGGTCCACCCACCTGCTGGTCCTTGTGTTTATTTGGGGCAGTCAGTCTAAAGGATGTTGGCTTAATGGGAGTCACAAGGACCTAAAACAGCTTTTTTCCAGTGTTACAAAGTACAAAGTAACCAAGTACTGTTATCACATTTTTTGTTGTCACAGTTATGTTATTATTTTGGTCAGATAGAAAAAGAAATACGCTGCCTGTTTTTTCTTGTGTGTGCTAAATCAGCTGACTTCATTTGAGGGAGGAGGAAATTCTTGCAGCAGACTACAACTCTTGAGGAATGGACACATAAGCATTGCTGTTAATTTTATTTTATTGCATTATAGTGCTAACAGAACATCGGCTCTTTGCAGACATCTGCACAGACAGCATGCTAACACAAAACTAGAGAAGAACCCAGTGAAGCTGAGTGTATGCCGACCCCAGCATAACAGCCAGACCCTGATCTTTTTCAACAAGCAGTGATGAGTAGTCAGGGTTGTAGCATTGTCGACTCCATTGCATGTTTCTACAGTGGAATCACTGCGGTGATCACTCTGAAGTCTCTTCCTGCTGGTTCTTTTTTCTTTGTGATGTTAGCTTTGTGTTTAAACTTTAACACTAAAAGAAAGTGTGTGTGTGTGTGTGTGTGTGTGTGTGTGTGTGTGTGTGTGTGTGTGTGTGTGTGTGTGTGTGTGTGTGTGTGTGTGTGTGTGTGTGTCCCTATGTAGGATAAGGATTCATGTTGGTATGTGGGACTGTAACCAGACAATTCATTTATATGACAGTTCGTTTCAGGCTTATGTAACAAGTATTGCAATGGTAATCTAAACAGTATTGTAATTAACTACTCTCTCCAGGAAGTAATTACATAACATAATAAATCACTTAAAGAAAAGAAGAACAACGTAATGTGTAATACATTACTTTTATTGAGTAAAGACCCCAACACTGCTTAGACCTAGGATGAACTGAAGGGCTGCACTAACACCAGTATAATATAAATAAGCGTTATTTTATGCTCAGGCAAAGGGACTCTGGTGAAGTCTAGAAATGGAAATATGAAGTTGTAAGTGGAAGAGGCTGCCTTTATACTATTGAGTAAGGTTTGCAGTGAAACCTTTTAATGGTTCACTGGATGAATGGTGATTGTGTTAAGGAGTGCCCAAGCTAAGTTCGTAAAGTTATTATTACATACCTGTCGGTCCATTTTCTTCCACTTATTTTTACGGTTTATGAAGAGCTTGGACCCAAAATGCAGACCCCGAGACCTGAACCATTATTCAGGTCAGGAAGCAAATCCAGGTAGCTGAAAAAACGCAGGGCTCAAGAGTAATCCAAACCTGAAAACAAGTCGCAGGTGAACAGAATCGATTAACAAAGCAAAATTGAAGATAATGCACTTGAAATGAGAGACTATCAAAATAAAGCAGGAAGCCTAAATACTGAGATGGAGATTAAGACACACACTTGACAGACCAAAGTAAAGATAAGGAAAAATTGGACTAAACATGGGAGACCTAACAGAAACACAGACTAGCCATGAAGAATATAGGAGGAAAAGAAAATCAGCAGGAGAATGAAAACTACTGAAAACAGAAAATATCAAACTGAAGACTAAAAACACTGGGTACAAAACCCAGGATCATGACACGTATCCAATTCAGGGTTGTGGGGGGGATGAAAGCCTATCCCAGCTTTCATAGGGGGAGAGGTAGGTACACCCTGGACAGGTTTCCAATTGTTTGCATGGTAAAGTAAACTGTATTAAAATAAATAGACAATTTAACAAATCTCTGAAGCCTCAAATTCAGAGTAATGGTAAATGGACTGATTCTTATATAGGGCTTTTCTACTCTCTCAGAACACTCAAAGCACTGTATACAACGTGCCTCATTCATACAAGCACTTCCTTCTATACTTAAGTGCAATCTAAGCATTCACACACATTCACATTCCGATGGACGCAGCGGAGAACAGCTTGGGGTTAGTATCTTGCCCAAGGATACTTAGCATGCAGACTGGGGAAGCCAAGGATCGAACCACCAACCTTCCAGTCAGTAGCTGATCTGCTCTACCACCTGAGCTACAGCCACCTCGAAGTCAAATCTAATATTTAGGGGAGAGCTCTGTTCAAGTGTTATAATATTTATTTAATTATTTAGATACACATTTTGAGTAGCTTCAGAAAGTGGTTTGAGTTCCAGGGCTAAAAATGAATGTTTTCAGTAGCATAATTAACAGTGTGCTACAGTACAGAGAATATCCCTCTTGATGTCGTCCTACAGTTTGCACACTCCCCTGCCTGACATTCATTATTACTATCTAATAACTGCGGGAACCAGCCATGCAAACGATAATGTGCCTACGAGGATAACCACTTCCTGTGGTTATTTATTTATTTTTTTCCTGCTACGAAGCAAACTCTCAAAGCTGCCTCGACTATTTTCAGACTAACGTCTAGTCGACCCAATGCACTCCCGTATTTTTCCAAATAAGGATTAGAACGGCTTCAAATATAAACCCAGGGATGTTGAATAGAGAAACTAAAGCGCAATTCACCTCCAACATTTGATGCTGGCCTTCACCAGACCACCGGCCATCTGTGTGCTTATGAACATTTCTTGCTCCCAGTCCATCATCTATCTGCTCAGAGAAGCTGAGAATTTGAGAGACTTTTCCCAAAGATAAAACTAACATACTGAAAGACAACAAGCTTGAGGCCAGGGCTTCAAAAGATAGTGTCAGAGAAGAAATGTGTGTGCGAGTGTCAGTACCTTATGTATTTGTTTAAACCACCAGACAACACAGTAAAAAAGGACACAAAAAGACATACTTTCTGTCACTTAAAGGAAATGTGCATGCATTTGTGCAATTCCTTTTAGGGTAGCATCTCTCAGTGGAATAGTGAAACATCATTAGTATATTCTCATGTTTTATTATTCATTTTTTTTCTTTGCATATGAAACACAAACTTGTCTGCATTTTTTCCAAAGAGTCCAGAGTGAACGTCTGCGTGATCGTCTTTTGTTGCGTCTTTTTCTACCTGTCTGCATTGCTGCTCGCTGGTCTTTCTGCCTCTGAATCTGTCCGTCTGTCTCTCTCCTCCTCTTTTTTCCTCTGCCTGTCTGCCTGTTAGCGACAGCAGCTGTGCAGGGATACATCTAGCAGGAAATTCTCTCTCTTGAATAGCTGTCTTCGTGCCTGACAGCAGAGAAGCTGAGAGCTGAAGAATCAGGAAGCAGCTTTTATCTTGTCTGTCTCCTGCCTTTTGCTCCCAACTCCCAACTCTGCTTCTGAGAGAAGAAGGGGGTGTGGGGGGTACAGAGCGATAAAAGCAGGACAGAGTGGGGAAATGATATTACACAGTCAGAAATGAAGGAAAGAGAAAGCGAGACAGAAAGCTGATGCTGGAGTCTCTCTAAGAAAATGCTCTTTCTTCCTCCCTCTGTCTTTCTCTCACTCTCTGTTTTTCTGGCTGTTTTGATGTATTCAGACAAACCCACAGTGCTTCGATGGTGAAACAGACGTGCAGACACAACACAACAGATGAAGAGTGTCAGCTGGTGGTTAGAGGCTCGCACATGCTGCTTGTGTCTTTCTTTCTTCTTTCTTCTTCTTACACTCTCCCTCCTTGCCGACTTCGCCATTGGAGCGAACAAGGATCAATCATCTCCGAAACACTTGATTGGCAATGGCAAATTAACACATGTGTACACTGGACTCTTTAACGCAGAGCATCTCCAGACCTTATTCAGGCTGTAAAGAAACCTCTTCTCAAGTGGTCTTACAACACTTGACTTATTATTTAATCATGCTGTAGTAGTGTGGCGCGGAAACACATTAAGTCGAGCTTCTGTTGTATTGCAAATGGTTGCATGAGTGCATTTATCCTGGACAGTCATAGTTTATAGCGGGACATTACTTATTCAATGCATTTACAGTGGGCACGATGCTCGGGAGACCACATAAGCTGTTTTTCAAAACAGGATGTTTTGCCATTTTGAAAATTTGAATAATCACTCAATTCGACAGTGATTAACAGCTACAGTGTTGGCCAAAGATGACATTTGGTCATTGGCACAAGTCTCACAAAATGTCATTGCAGCTTGACTGAAAGCATGGATCCATGTAGCCCCATATTAGATTTAGGCAGTATTTGTAGTACGGTTCTAGTAGGCCTTATTCACTGAAAGGGAAATTCACTTCATGGATGTCTAGATAACAAATCTGCAGCGTCTGCTTGATGCTCGATTATGTCAGAATTGAAAATCTTTGAAAAATGTTTTCCACACTGGCAACATGCATCTAATAAAGTGGCCACTGAGTGTAGTTGAAGTGCATGGATCCATGATTTTCTATTGGAAAAAAACCCCAAACATTCTCCTCTGTCGCTCTCTGACTTTGTCAAATATTCTATATTTTTGCTTGTTTAAAACAAATAGAATAGAATAGAATAATCCTTTAATTGTCCCACAAGGGGAAATTTGGTTGTAACAGCAGCCAAAAAGACACATATACAAACAAACAGTACACAGGACATGGAAAAGAAACATACATAATTTTTCTTACATATTTACATTAAGGACAGTGGTTACTATATACAGAGAGTACTGTACAGTTATTAAATTAAATAAAAATCAAACCTGCCGTCTTCTGTTTGGCATCAGATTTAAACAATTAACACTTTGTATGATTCCATTCACAAATGTTTACTGTGTACTACAAGATGCTGCTTGTTGTGGGTATTTGTTGCTACATTTATGGGCTGTTCAGAATGACATATACTGTAGTTATGTAGAGCAAAGTGGCTTCATAATGCCAAGCTCAGATTTAGAGCCTCTGTAATCTACAGTCAGCACCTCTGTCAGACACTTAATGGTTTTACTACACTCTGGTATAGCTGCAAATGGCTGCATTATTATATTCGCTACACACACACACACACACACACAGATATGCACGTATGCAAGAACACACTCACACATGCACAGACTCAGTACAATAATGACCTTGACTAAGTAGCTCTCCAAATTCTAAGTGATTTTTTTTTAGAGCTCTTTGCTTCACTGCGTTTGCCTCTGCCACATTCTCTCTCCACACAATATCTCCCCGTACAATATCTTTCACAGTGGCTTGTGTGTGTTGTTTTATGCAAACACAAGTTTTATTCAAGCATTGCTTGGACAAAACAGAAAGCAGGTGAGATCTCATGGTGTATCCTCTAAAGAAGCTGCTCACAGGCAAAAATGTTTGACTCACTAACAATAAATTTGAAAAATAGCAGATTTTTTTAAATTTGCTTGATAACTGAAAGGCTGCTGGCTTCATTCTTCAATCCCCTATGGGGTTTGGGTTAGCCAGGGCTTCCAGCAGAAAACTGTGCTAAATCAAAGACGTGGAGCTAAACACTGTAGCAACCCCGTGCAACAAGGGATCAGCTGAAAATAGCTTTTATTTAATCATTAGAAATTAAAAGGTGCTGAGCCATGTAAAAAAAAAAATAGAATACGCACAGTATGCATGCAGAAAGAGCTGGGCTATATAGACACTCCTGTAACACTGCTTCTAGTTTTAAGTGTTAAATCTGTGAGAGAAAAAAAACTGTGAACATGAGTCTGAAATATGTTTTTTGCCTCTATAATTTCCATCCTTTTGCTATACCCAGGTCACCAAAAATAGTATAAATATTTGCCAAGTAGCTCAGTGCTTAACTGCAAAAGAATAAACAATACACAATAAAATAAAAACAATTTATTGTTCTTATGTGATAAGATTTTCTGAGCTCAACCTGTAATTAAGTTGCATTTGAAAATAGAACTTTGAAAATAGGTGTTTTTTTCAGCAACGTTTAGCATGTAAGGTGTTGTATCAACAATGCAGATATATCTGACCTGTGATTGGTCAGGCTCTATTTTGTGGATTATGACATACACACCTTATGGACCAAAATACAGGGACATCTACATAATACACCAATGACCTTAACCATGGAAAACCGTGCCATGAAGCTCCTGGCAGACAGTATTTGTGCTAAAGTGAATGAGGTTTGGAACTCTGCAGTTATGGAGTCAGTAGAGCGCTGGCGAAGTTTATGCATACTTCAGGACTCGATGACCCTGATCAGTACCTTTTTTCCTAAGCACTTCCACTTTGCAGTTATTAATGCCACTTAAGGTGATCATGGAACATCAAGGAGGGGGAGAAATGTCACAAATCAACTTGTGACATTGTATTAAATTGCAATGCTTGAATCTTTAGAATGACCCATTCTTTCACAAATGTTTCCAAAGACACACTGCATGATGAGGTGATCGATTTTTTTTAAACCTGTGGGACTGAAAGCACCCAAATTAAAAGATTAAGAGGCGTGGCTCAATTTTCTTGTCCATATAGTGTCTTTGCTACAAGAGTAAAAGCACAAAAGTGTAGGGTTGTGTTTTGAGGCAGGGGCACATGTGTCGGTGTGTCCATCTGTGCATGCGCATGTGTGCATCAGCATGTACTCTTTGTGCATCTGTTCATTTACTGTGCCTCCCTATGTCATTGTATGGGTGTGTGATTATGTCTTTTGCATGTATGTATGTGTATGTGTGTGAGTGTGTGTGTAGGTGTGTGTGTACATGCGTGCCTACATCAGGGTCACCGGTAATTTGAAGTGTGAACGCTTGGGTTCTCCGCAGCTTGATGATTTCCTCTGTCAGCAAACTGTGAGCTGGAAAATAGACTCATATTATGATGAGATTAATTTTAACGGTCAAGGATTCCAGATCTTTCCAACAAAGTCACTGAAGATTAGGGGGTTCAATGCTGCTTTTCTCTGTTCTCTGCTGTGCTAAATTTCCTTGTCCTCGCTTCTCCTCATCTCTCCTCTCCTCAGATTAACTTCAGGAGACAAATAACCCCCCCTAAAAAAAGTGCAGGCCAGCTTTATTAAGTGTCAGCACCAGTTCAGAACCTTCTTTTGGCATTAGATGAAAGAGGGGTATTTAAATGAATTATACACACTGATTTTTGAAGGTTTGTGGCAGGCAATTTACTGTAAATCATCATAAAATGTCAAAAAAAAAGAAGCATGTCTTATTTTGCACCTGATGTGGTTGTGATAGTTGTTGCTATTTTATTTGGCATGCCAGTGGGAGATGTTAGCAGAATGCATGTGTAATTACTGTGGGTAGATGGCTCATTGTGAGCACAGTGCCAGTGTTGGCTCTGTTCAGTAGCTTCTCACAGTAAATGTTTAGAGCTGAGGCCCATATATTTCTGGTTCTCAATCTGCTATTTTAATGTAACTTAAAATTCTAGTAGAAATGAATGTGTAGTGCAAAAACAAGGGGATAATAGTTGCCCAATACCACAGCTGAATCTTACAATTTGTAATTTGTGTGTGTTGGACAGATGTTGTTCAGCTTGTTGTCAAGTATAAATAAAAACAGAATAAAAAGATTTGCAAATCTTATAAACCAACATTTTATTTACAGTACAATGCAGAAAACAGCTCCAACGTTTGACATTTTGCTGTTTCATGAAAAATGTTGCTTCATTTTGAATTTGATGACAGCATCACATCTCAAAACAGTTGGGATGGGAGCAACTAGGTTGCAAAGACTGGAAAAGTAAGTGGTGCTTGAAAGAAACAGCTGGAGGAACATTTTGCTACTTGATTGGATTGGAAACAGGTCAGTAACATGATTTAATATAAAAAGAGCATCTTAGAGAGGCAGAGTTTCTCAGAAGTAGAGATGAAAAGAGGTTCACCAATCTGCACAAGACTGCGTCTACAAATTGCAGATTTCAGAATAATGTTCCTCAATGTAAAACATCTACAGTACACACTATCATCAAAAGATTCAGAGAATCTGGAGAAACCTCTGTGCACAAGGGAAAAGGCCAAAATTCAATATTGCAATAATCAGTATTCTGGCCCTCAGGCTGCACCGCATTAAAACCGGCATGATTCTGTCCTCACAATCATTTCATGGGCTCAACACAGTTCACCGTGACCTCACCATGAGTTTACAATGAGTAGGTTAAAGCTATATCATGCTAAGAGGAAGCCATAAGTAAACATTTATTTATTTAGACAGGTTTTAGAGCAGCATATGCTTGTAGCCAAATAATATGTTTTTCAGGTAAACCATATACTGCATCTATTACAACAACACGGCTTCATAGTAGAAGAGTCAGGGTGCTAAAACTGATCCGGCCAGCCCAGGGGTTTTTTTTACCAACTGAAAACATTCAGAGTATCATGAAAAAAAAAATGCCAAAGAAGAACCAGAACTGTTGAGCCGCTATCCTATAACAGACAAGAACAGGACAGCATTCCTCACCGAAAAGACCAACAGCTGGTCTTCTCAGTTTCCAGATGTTTGCAGACTGCTGTTCAAAATGACCTTATTGCTTCTCTTTAAACATGGGACATGTTTTCTATTTCTACTGCAAGTAAAATATGGCTTTATAAGATTTGCAAATCATTGCAATTTGTGAAATTTACAGTTTATAAATTATGCCAACTTTTTGGAATTGGACATTGTGGAGATCAGGGAAATCATTTTACTGCTATTGGTAATAATCATCATCATTACCATTGCACTAATAATATAATCTACAGTATTGATATTGCATTCAGATGTTTAAACAGTGTGTGTGTTTCAGAAAGCCACAGGCTAACAGGAAATTGCAGGTTTGCAGAGTGTGCCTTTTGCAGAACCAAAACCGAAAGCAGTCTAAGTGCAGGTTATTCTGAGGATGAGGATGTACAGGGAGTGCAGAATTATTAGGCAAGTTGTATTTTTGAGGAATAATTTTATTATTGAACAACAACCATGTTCTCAATGAACCAAAAAAACTCATTAATATCAAAGCTGAATGTTTCTGGAAGTAGTTTTTAGTTTGTTTTTAGTTTTAGCTATTTTAGGGGGATATCTGTGTGTGCAGGTGACTATTACTGTGCATAATTATTAGGCAACTTAACAAAAAACAAATATATACCCATTTCAATTATTCATTTTTACCAGTGAAACCAATATAACATCTCCACATTCACAAATATACATTTCTGACATTCAAAAACAAAACAAAAACAAATCAGCGACCAATATAGCCACCTTTCTTTGCAAGGACACCCAAAAGCCTGCCATCCATGGATTCTGTCAGTGTTTTGATCTGTTCACCATCAACATTGCGTGCAGCAGCAACCACAGCCTCCCAGACACTGTTCAGAGAGGTGTACTGTTTTCCCTCCTTGTAAATCTCACATTTGATGATGGACCACAGGTTCTCAATGGGGTTCAGATCAGGTGAACAAGGTGGCCATGTCATTAGTTTTTCTTCTTTTATACCCTTTCTTGCCAGCCACGCTGTGGAGTACTTGGACGCGTGTGATGGAGCATTGTCCTGCATGAAAATCATGTTTTCTTGAAGGATGCAGACTTCTTCCTGTACCACTGCTCGAAGAAGGTGTCTTCCAGAAACTGGCAGTAGGACTGGGAGTTGAGCTTGACTCCATCCTCAACCCGAAAAGGCCCCACAAGCTCATCTTTGATGATACCAGCCCAAACCAGTACTCCACCTCCACCTTGCTGGCGTCTGAGTCGGACTGGAGCTCTCTGCCCTTTACCAATCCAGCCACGGGCCCATCCATCTGGCCCATCAAGACTCACTCTCATTTCATCAGTCCATAAAACCTTAGAAAAATCAGTCGTGAGATATTTCTTGGCCCAGTCTTGACGTTTCAGCTTGTGTGTCTTGTTCAGTGGTGGTCGTCTTTCAGCCTTTCTTACCTTGGCCATGTCTCTGAGTATTGCACACCTTGTGCTTTTGGGCACTCCAGTGATGTTGCAGCTCTGAAATATGGCCAAACTGGTGGCAAGTGGCATGTTGGCAGCTGCACGCTTGACTTTTCTCAGTTCATGGGCAGTTATTTTGCGCCTTGGTTTTTCCACACGCTTCTTGCGACCCTGTTGACTATTTTGAATGAAACGCGTGATTGTTCGATGATCACGCTTCAGAAGCTTTGCAATTTTGAGACTGCTGCATCCCTCTGCAAGATATCTCACTATTTTTGACTTTTCTGAGCCTGTCAAGTCCTTCTTTTGACCCATTTTGCCAAAGGAAAGGACGTTGCCTAATAATTATGCACACCTGATATAGGGTGTTGATGTCATTAGACCACACCCCTTCTCATTACAGAGATGCACATCACCTAATATGCTTAATTGGTAGTAGGCTTTCGAGCCTATACAGCTTGGAGTAAGACAACATGCATGAAGAGGATGATGTGGACAAAATACTCATTTGCCTAATAATTCTGCACTCCCTGTATGGATGAGCCTCTGTTCTGATGAAAAGGTTGACAGGAAACATCTGCCATGAAGATAGAGACAATGTTCCTTTTCAAACTGTGTTAAAAGTCATTGTGGTTTTGAATTGACGTATGCATATATTGTATCTGATGACGCATGAGGGGGCGTCATTAAATTCAAACCCTGATGTTATAAAAAATCTGTTTACGCTTTGATTGGTCGGAGATCAGCCCTGTCTGCCCCCACGCGTGTATTTCATTAAAATCAATTGTTTGACCAAGCTCTTGTTGGACCATGGTTATTTGTACTCTCCTTCCTCAATAATTGAACCTTAACAACATGTACATAGACTCGAAGTTTATGGAAACAGAATGGACTGCCATTTAAATTGTGCTTTTCTAGTCTTGCTTACCACTCAAAGTGCTTTAGACTGCGGTCACATTTTATCATACCTTTATATATGAATAAAACACTGTATACCTTAAGCCCTTTATCTACCTTTATACAGTGGTAAAGCCACCTTAGCTATCAGATTTATCCAGAGAGCAGCTGCCCCTAACCTCCAAGACCCCTCTCCATCAATTCTAATGGAAGACTGCACCCTAATATCAGAACATATTGATTTTCCTTGCCTGGTAAATCTGGTCCTAAATGTTTAATGTTTCATGCTGACAGAGTGGTGTATTCTAACTGGTACAAAGAAGCTCCTTTCATCCTTTCAGCTCTGCAACATTAACAAAGTAGCTCATGACTTTTGTGGTGTGTTTATCATCGTTTACAGTAAATTTCAATTATGTGTGAGAAAAAAGCTTTCTGACAGTTATTCCATAAGAATCCAAAACTGCAACTGATTTTAACGATCTCTCTTTATGCTGGTCACCTGAGGGCTCAGAGAGCTGGCTCTTGATTTTGCAACGTCTAAGCCTGGAGGTGGGTCAGGTCCAGAGTGCTACCAGGAGCACGCTTTAATATTCAAAACATTGTGCGGCATGACTATTCCCTAATGTGGACTTTTATGAAGTTCCTGAGGCATCTGTAAGAGACGATTCAGCAGAAATAACCTGAACTGTGGCACGTACTGGTGAGCCAGTGTGTGCTGGCACACAGTGCGCTGAAAATGCAGGAGTGTTTTTGGCCACACCTCCCTGCAAGTTCCTCCATTTTCTGAAAGTGTTGCTCTTTTGACACACTGATGATCCTTTGCAGGGGGACATATGCAGGGACAGAACAGGACTTCCATTGAACAATTTAATAATATTTTGGAAGTTATCTAGAGAAGACAAGACGATGACCATGAAGAGTAGATTCAAACTAGATATGATCCTTGATTTAATGGGCCAGTGACCACACCTTGTGTAGCTGAAATATAATGTAGCGAGATACAGGTAACTGCTTTAAAATGGCATCATATTCTGTTTTTTGTTTAAATGGGATTTCTTTGTAATATCAACTTTATATGTGCTGCTTTTGTATTGAACCATGTCCACCAGAAGTGGACATATTGCACATGTGGGGGTTCCCAGCCAGAGCTGCATGGACCCCACACTGGTAAGACGCACTACATGTAAATTCTAATTCTTATTATTTTTGGAAATGTATTTTTGTATGAATATGAGGTTGTTAACTGTGATTTCAATAAAGACAGATCACTAGAAGGAACCGAACGTAACTTATTAATGTACAGAATTTGATTTAAGGTATTTGGCAGTTTGACCTCGATGGCCCAGCACAGCAGAATGGAGTCCCAGGGGTGATAGGGACTGTGGCAGGACTCCCCTGGAGTCTACATGCTGGTGGTGGAGATAAAGATGGAGGCTTGAATGGAGCCTGAGTGATGAGAGGCAGCGATGGGGAGGAGGTGGGTTGTACGTTGCACGAAGGCAACTGCAAGGAAGAATGACAGATTCACAGTGAGATTTAAAGTATGGGGCATAAAGGTTGGTTGGCCTGAAGAAGGCTGGCAGAAAGCTGATTGGACTAAACCCGTGATGTCACAAATAGCTTGACAGCGTGGGAAAGTGGAAGTGATGTAAAGATTAGATTAGCCACCAACACCTGGGAAGCAGACAGATGAGTGACTACAGACTCCCTTGTTGAACTTGTACATAAGCTTCATTTATCTTAGTTGGGATTTAAATATTTTAAGTAATTATCAGATTCATTTGTTTTTTGTGTCTGCCTTTAATCATACTTGTTGTCTTTTTAACCTGCTTTTGAATTTGATTTTGAAACGGTATTTATAGGGAACCACACCAAAGCTTTGATCATTTTTATGTTTTTTATATTGTTGCATGGACCCCACACTGGGATGGGAAGAGAGGCCTACTGCCGCGCATCCACCGATTTTGCTCCTGCATTTTTGTCTTTTGGAAAATAAACCCATCTTTGCAATACCAACCAGTTGGTATCTAGAAGTGGTTTTAATATACTGAAATGGAGAAATTAATCCAGACTCTGATTGGTCATTAAATATAGTTTTAACTCTATAATCTAAAGGAGAAATACTTTGTTTTTAGCAATCTTAGTGATAGTAATTTGACCGCAATCTGTGTGGGACTGAGAAGTTTAGGTCATTCAACTCAAACACCTTTAATTGTGGAACCTAACATATCTGCTCGTACAACTAAAGCTCTGAATTTTTTTTATCATCTGCTCTAACAAACAGGATATATCCAAGTAACTTATTGGGATATGGATAGAGCTAGCATGTTCATCCTATTGTGAGAGAAGAGGGGGAGGGGGGGGGGGGGGGGGGTTGGTATTTGTCTTCCCTTTGCTGATATTCTGGATAAAGCAGATTAAAGACATCTCAGAAAATCTGAGAGAACAATCTGTCAAGATTTAACAAAAAACACCATCGCCGAAAAGGAGAACTTCAAACAGAATCAAAACTGTAGACGGTGGTGGAGAGATGCAAACACACCACGCCAGGCTGTGCCTGTCTCTCTACCTGCTTGTCTCTCTCTCTCCCTCTCTCTCTGTCTTCTGACTGTCTGTCAATCTGTCCACCTTTCACTCTACCTGCTTTACAGGAGCATCCGCCCTGCATCACCAATGCTGCAGCAACTGCAGTCAGTTTTCATGTTGTTCATCCTGCAAATTGGAGATCAGCTGTCACACTGGCATTAAAAACTTGTTTCTCATTCAGATACTCCAACACAACAATTCCCATATCGCAGCAGCATGCAACACAAATAAAAATATCTTTAAACAGTTGTTTGACATTGGATCACATATAAGGTTTGATTATCATCAGTGTATCTGCTAAGTGTGTGTGTGTGTGTGTGTGTGTGCGTGCATATGTGTGTTTGTGTAACTGACAGTTAGCTGGCGGACAAGCTGTCACAGCTCTCTGCTCTGCCATTCCCTATGGACTGATTATTATAGAGCTGTTATGTCTCTCTCACTCTCACTCTCACTCTGTGTCTCTCTCTCAAACAAACACACACACACACACACACACACACACACACACACACACACACACACACACACGCACATCATTGTGAATGTGATACTGAATGCTGTGTAATACTGTACATCACACTCTGAGCTCTCATCACAGCCATTTTAATTAGAACTGTGGAGAAATGTGTGTTTGTGTGTGTGTTTATGTGGCCTACTCAAACTTGTACTAATCAAGTTTGTTGCTGACAATAGGGAAGACAACTTTTATATGGGCATCTGTTGGGGACATGCTTGTACAAAGTCTACATTTTGGCCTTATACTACATTTCTAACAAGTTTAGAGCAGAGCCCCATTCTGGAGTATAAGGCCAGACACTTCGTAAACTATCAACAAACAGCAAAAAGCATTATTTTTTTAACAGATGATAATGGTTCTATTGCTTACTCAGGGGATCCTTTTACAAGAACCTAATGACAAAGTATTGTTTTTTTTGTCACTGCCTATTGACACTTGACATCAAACATACCCATAATTAATTTTATAACCTGCAGCTATTGTTGCTATGCTGTGACACTGCTAAAACATTTTGTTGGAGGGAGTTGAGCGAGAATAGTAACTAAGCACTGAATCTTGATTGGTTGTATCCCCGGGCAGTTCACCTCTGAAATTTCAGCTTTTTAGAGGTGCCCACGGTGAGTAGCTGTGAATTAATGTGAATAGGCCTCCTGCAGTATATGCAAAGGATATAGTGCTAACAAGCTGCAGGAACAGAACCAGCCTGAGTTTTAGACTTGCTTTAAGTAAATGTTAAATGCGTTAAATAATTTACAGTCACCAAATGATGATGGCTGTAAAATTAAGATTAACAAATGAAATATAGCTATAGGTAGCATAGCTAACGTCAAACTCTCACCGGCCTCTGATAAATGTCAAGTTTACTAGAACTGAGTTCGACCTGATTTTGCCTTGAGAACTGCATTAACTCTTCATGGCATAGGTTCAACAAGGTGAAAACATTCCTCAGAGAGTTGGGTCCAGCTTGACATGATAGCTTCACACAGTTGCTGCAGATTTGTACAGATCTGTACACCCATCTTGCAAATCTCTCATTTCACAACATCCCAAATGTGCTCAATTGGACTGAGATCTGGAGGCTAGTTTGAGACTATTTAAATTTTGTGACATGGTGTGTTATTTTGTTGAAACGATCAGGCGATGGGTCATAAACATTTATGATTAGTATAGCTATAAGTATGAGTATGATTTAAATGATAGTTGGTGCTATCATGAAAGTGCCAAGAACATATCCCCTACACCGTTACACCAGCAGCAGCCTGACTGTTTAAACAAGGCAGGATGGATCCATGCTTTCATGTTGTTTACCCCAAATTCTGACTCTGCCATGTGAATGCCACATCAGAAACTGAGACCCATCAGACCAGGCAGCATTTTCCAGTCTTCTCTCGTGCAATTTTGGTGAGCTCATCTGAATTGTAGCATCAGTTTCCTGTTCTTAGCTGACAGGAGTGGAATCTGGTGTGATTTTCTGCTGCTGTTGCCCCTCTGTTTGAAAGTTTAACATTCACAGTTTAGCATTCAGAAATACTTTCTTGAATACTGCAGTTGTAATAAGTGGTTATTTGAGTTACTGTCAGCTTCCTAGCAGCTCAAAGCAGTCTCACCGTTCTATTTGAGGCTCTATATAAATAAAACTGCATTGAAAAGGGAAAAGAAATGGGCAGTCGGTGTGTTATACCATAAATGCCAACATATTCTTGGTCTTAAGAGAAATACTTAGAAGCACAAACTAGTTGGCCAAGTAAATTTTGGCTACCTAACTGCACTACACTCCCAGCAGTGACCAGTTAAAAAGTTACTCCATTGAAACTGTACAGTTTGAGAATATTGTCCAACACTTTGTCAGTGCAAAATGTTAAGTGTAGCAGAAATACATTCGAAGTAAAATCAGCTGTAGCTGTTTTTGATAGCAGGTACCAACAGGTGTTGTACTCAGCAAATCGGCAAAAGTTGTCATTTTTAAAACATCCCAGGGTCCTCGGTTAACTGTAAAAATATGCAGATATGAAACATATTAATAGAATCCTGTTTCTTGGCTGCGTGTACTGGTTCTTTGCCCTACTAAGCTGCTTTGCGTAAGTTTTTGTTTAATCTTTGAATTTCTTAAATTCACTATTTATTTTTTGTTTAGTAGAGTATTTCTCGGATCCTCTATGAATGTTTGCCTTTCAACATTAAAAACCAAAAAGCTAAGCAAATGAGGATTAGGAGAAATCAACCGAGCTATAACCTGAAGTTTTCTTACAGATCACTTATACAAATAATTTTGTTTCACATAGTTTATGATAAAATAGTACCTTTTACCTTTTCTTTGCAAAACATCTCTTGGCAGGGGTAATGTTTGAAATGTAGTGTAACAGATTTCTATTTAGACACCTTACATCTTTCGCTGCCTCGTTCAGTCTCCAGCATCAGAAGCCAGAGCACAGCCTTGCATGTTGCGCTATGTGTCTGTAATTCCCACTGACAACTGTGTTAATGGATGACAATAGCAGAGAGCAGAGTGCCATATGTCTGAGCCTGGGGCAGCACGGAGAATGGCAGGGCATACAAAGACGAACAGGGGGGACCAAAAAAGAGGGGCTTAGATGGGAGCTAGAGGAGGATTGAGGGGTTCACAGGAGAAAAGGATGTGAAATGGGGAATCCCATGAAAAAGGGAAAAAGAGGAGAAAAAATGGAAGGAGTAAATGCAAAAATGGAAGGGAAGCAATCAGACAGGATGCATAGAAGAAGAGGCTATAGTAAGTAAAGACAGAAGATTCAGATAAAGAACAACTGATGAGGAGGAATTTAAACAAAGAGAGAGGAAGAAATTACAGTACTTCAGGAACAGGAAGAATGGAAAAACTTACCCTGTCCTGTTTTCATGTGTTTCACATTCTTATCCTTACTATTTCCCCCGTGTCCTCTTAATCTGATTCTTAATATCAATGATCAAACTGGGAATTAGTTCAGTTCTGGCTGCAGGATTAAGACCTACCATAGAACCAAGTCCGCCAGAGTTATCCTTATATTTTTACATGCTGTAGTGCCATTTTTGAGAGAATTTCAAGTTGCTATACATCAATACAACCGTTATAGTATGCATTAAGTCCATAATAACTACATAAATTGCAAAAAAGTGCAATAAACTACAAAAAATTTAAAATCGTTTTTGTTTTGTTTTTTTACTAGTTAGAGAGATTTAAGAGGTTTATCCCTCAAAACTGTAAATACAAAAAAGTTGCACAAAATAGTTTCTAACAACAGGAAATTTATTTTGAGTGTCTTCATAGTTTTATTTTTGAGATACAACAATTTTTATCTCCTGCTGGAAAAACGAAAATAAATGGCCTGTAATTGTATAGCGCTTTACCAGTCCCTAAGGACCCCAAGGCGCTTTACACATCCACCCATTCACACACAGGTGATGGCAAGCTACATTGTAGCCACAGCCACCCTTGGACACACTGACAGAGGCGAGGCTGCCAGACACTGGTGCCACCGGGCCCTCTGACCACCACCAGTAGGCAACAGGTGAAGTGTCTTGCCCAAGGACACAACGAGCGAGACTATCCAAGCCGGGGCTCAAACCGGCAACCTTCCGATTACAAGGCGAACTCCCAACTTTTGAGCCACGATCGCCCCATAAATATTATAATGCAAATTTGCAAAAAAAACCCAGCATGTGCATCAAAATAAACTATGTCCAGCTGTGCAATTTGAGTTCTAAGCATCCTAGAAACTATTCAGAAAAGCATGAAGTCAAACATGACTTCTAAAAACACCAGTATAGGCTTTCAAGGCCCCGAAGGTAAAAAACTACATTTTCCGCGAAAATGATGCCACTTCCAGTTTCGGGCAGGTAATGGTGGACATGCGATAGTTTGCGCTGACGTCTATTCCAACTTAAGAAGTGTTATGAACAGCTGATCAGATCGGCAAAGCGTGTTTTTGTTGCTGCAAGTGCTTTTTATGCTGTTTCTCCAAAGCTATTAGTGGAAGGAAACTGTGACCTAGGACAAGCTGATGGCATAAGATGTAAGTACAACTCCTCCGGTTTCATGTGCAAACAAAAGTATTGTGCTAGCTTACGTGGTTCCGGTTCTACAGGGATTTTAAAATAATTGCAAAAGGGAGTGTACCCGCTCAGACCGGTTTTAAATCATCATCATCATCATCATCAACTTTATTTATAAAGCACTTTAAAACAACCACAGCTGACACAAAGTGCTGTACATTGGAACTGTAAAATAAAATTACATGAGATATAAATAAAAAACAAATAAAAGAAGAGTGAAATCATTAATTAAATAACTACTGCATTAAAAAAGAAACTAAGTCTCACTGAGGTTAAAAGCCAAGGAATAAAAGTGGTTAAGGAGTTGATTGTTGAAGCTAATACTACTATTGTATCATTGAAGCTTCCAGACTTGAGTGCTGTTGTAGTGTTGTCATTCATGGATTCCAGTGTGAAACATTGTTACTTGTGAACATGTCCCCTTTAGATGAACAAGTGTTTCATAATAGTTTGCAGAAGGTTTGTTGGACATTCTAACTTTTGCAGTTTGTGTCATTTATTTAATAAAATAAAATGTCTTTCTCATTTTTATTCAGTTATACTTTAATGGACATTCCCTTTCAGTGGTTGCTTTCACTGTAACACATTTACCTATGAAATTATAGCAACATCCTGGCAGATAATTTTCTAGAATACATTTGCAACAACAGGTTCGTACTGTGAAGCAGTTGTGCCACCATACTGCTCTCACAGTGTTCCTACTATATTCTCATTACTGTGATGTATTAAGTAGCATGTTTAAAATAACCATCACGGCACTCCTGCTGGTGCTGATCTGATCAAAACTAAACAACCACCTACTCAGTTTTCTAAAGAAATTTTAGACCAACTTTTTATACATTTTTTAATTTATGCAGTTTACATTTGTTTTTTATGTTGACTGCCTGCTAAATGATATAGTGGGATCTGATAAAATGTGATTTGACATAGATGAGTTACAGGTAGACAGAGCAAGGCTTAAAGTTAAAGTTATTACATCTTAAATGGCAACAGTTTGCAATTTTTTTACACAAAAAAATATAGTATTTAAAGAGCGTCAAAGTACTTTATACATGACTGCATGTAATATTAAATCACGTGGTGGCATTACAAATTATAGTATCACACTAGTCTAAAATAGATTTAGATTTGAATATGTTCTTTTTCTGAATAACTGTCGATTGCAGTTTTAGTGGTGTCAGTTTGTGATGACTTCTGAGAAGAAGCTGAGTTGCCAGAGCTCCACTTGTAGTGTTCGTGAAATCTAAACTTTCTCTCTCCGTTCCATCCCTTTTCATGTCTCTCCTTTCATCTTCCCATCCTTTCCTCTTTCAACTTCCTGTGTTAGTTTAGTCCTGCAGCATCCAATTGCACACAAACTCACATATTCACATACACTTGTCTCTATCTCCTCACATACAGCTCCAAATTATGGAGTTAACCGATCCATTAACAGGAAGGAGAGAGAGAGCCAGCATGTCAAATATCAGACAGGACAGCTTGAGAGAAGTGGAGAGGACAAAAGAGGAGAGGAGGGGACCTCTTATTGAAATGGAAATAGAACAGGCCAATTAAAGCATTTCACTGGGAGCTTGTTTGCATCTCCAGCTCAGCACTCACAGATTATATATACAGCACATTATGGAGTAATGAATATGAATAAATTGAACTCCTCAATTATCATGCCACCACTGGGTCTCAATTAATACAATGTACTTCTTAGTCATAATCTAAATAAATATATTTTTCACTCACCATATAAAAGCATTCACCTTTAAATCCCATCTCATTGAGACTAAAAGCTGATACAGCACAGGCCTTGTTTATCCATTTAACCATATTTAAGTACACTACATAGGCCAGCTAATGATAATATATACTAAAAGACTTATTATTTAAAATCCACGTGGAAGCAAAGATACATGGAAGCCATAATATGAATTAATTCAAATGCATGAGGTTATTTATAATGCGCTCTATGTGAATATACCTTTGGAGTCATTACTTACTGGTAATGAGTCTTAATCCTCAGTTATTTTAGACATCGGAAGTTAAACTGCTGCTTAACCATTGCAAACACTGGAAATACTTTTCTGGCTGAAGCAGAAAACCCAACCTTTTTTTTTTTAAATCCATCTTAAATCCATGTGGAATATTTGGACTCCACTATTCTCGCCGATCTATTCAGAGTTAAAAATCTCTCTGTTACTGTGGATCACTGTAACAGAGAGCTCTGTAGCAGGTATTTCAGGTTTTTGCTAGGACAAAACACAGAATCCAAGTGCCTTCTCCACTGCTAAACAATGATGCTCCACTTTCCTGTCCACACTCAAACATGAAGTTAAGATTATGATCCTCAGCTCTGCTACCTGAGCGCTTGCTGAGCAAGCCTGGTCCAGCCTTTAATTCACTGCAGCATACCTCCACTGCTGGGATAGCAAATAGTGCCGTTGCCCTTTTCACCTCAGCCTTTATTTTAGACATTAAAGGTCAGGAAGTATCTGAAGACCTAATTTACAGTCAGAAAAAGTATCCGTCTTACTTACACTATCAAAAATAAATAAATAAATGCACATGGATAAATTTACACATGACATTTGTAAAGTTCTCAGCAAACAGTGTATCTCTTTCTCCTCTCCCTCAAATGCGCTCTGTGAGCCTGCCACTGCCCTTTGGAGTGATGAAACTATGAGTTTCATGACTGCAAACAAGCTTGAAACTTGTGCAAAAGCATCCAGAATCACTGAACTCTGCTGCCCAGTAGAATCAGCCAGAAGCTCAGCCTTTGAATCGGGTGGTTATATTGCCTTCGCTGCAACAAAAATAAAAGGAATCTTGGGACTTGTTGCATTGAAGGCACATTCCAACACTTTGCTAATCAGAGTTTAAGACAGCCAGTGCTTTCTAGTTTGTTTTTGCAGACTGAGACAAATGAGCCAGACCTTGAAAACTATCTGGCAGTGACCAGCAAGGGAAATTAACTTTGAGGGTTTTTACAGAAGATATTTCCTCCGAATGAAGAAACTGCACCTTAAAAAAAAGCACTATAAATATCTGCATTTTCAAGTGGCACAAGTTAAAACTGCTTGTATATGTGATAGACGATGTGGTGGCTCAGTGCTTAACCGCTTAACAGAAATGTCTGGGCTCTTTCACCGAGGAAGTTTCAGCTTTTTCTCTGTGACACTTTGTTGTGATCCAGCTTTTACTTGGAGGATTTGCAATGTCACATTTACTATAGATTCAAGGGTGTCTGTTTGTGTACTATAATACTGTGATAAACTGGCAAGCAGTCTAGTGTGGACCAAGCTTTTTAATAGATCCAAGCCTCTGGAACCCAACAAATATGCTATGCTATGTAATAGATGCACGTATAGAAATGCTCCCTCAAACACATATTGCATATGGTTTCTTGCTTGGATAACTGTGCTTGTAGTTCATCTTTTTTTTCAGTGATAAATTTTTGTGTCATGCTACCGCTGCTTTTTCAAATTTGCCCTAACGCAATAGTATCTTAGAAAGGTTATGATCTTGTTTCAATAAATTCTTAATAGACTTGTAACTGAACAAACACGAAGAGAGCACATAGCAGGGTTTGTTTAGGTCCTGATGCTAACAAAGATCCCAACAAACACCAGTTTGAAATAGATAACCAAAGCTTTCTGGCACTTGTAGAAGTGATAATTGAAATTGTTAACATTCGTTATGACAACTCTTAATTGGGGCTCAAATGAACAGTGATAATGCGTGAAATGGCATATAAACTGAGCCGCTCTTACAGACTCTAATGCAGCCTTGAGTTTCTGTTAGTGCTGAGACCTCTGCTCTCTGTCTCCCACTTTGACAGCCTCTTAGATGAATGCTCCCTGCTTTGTGGAGCTGACTTTGTTGTTTTCCCAGGCAGCCATGTGCAACTAGGCTAATGAGTACATTTAGCTGGAAAATGCTGAGGTAACAATTTCATCAGTTGGTGTGTGTGCGTGAATGAGTGTGTGCACAAAGGAATGGATGTGTGTGCATGTGTGAGTGTGTGTGCGCGCGCGCATATCATCTGTTTATTAAGGTCACAGCGAGAGGCTGAAGTTTGATATGAAAAAACTAATTAGAGACTTATCCTGCTCTTTGCATCACACCTTTCCACTCACAACAACCTCGTCTTCCATGCATCCGTGTCTCTCTGACTCATTTGTGCTATATGTCTGTATCTGTCTCACCTCCCCACTGTCACTTTGCAGCTCCCTCTCACCTTCTTAAACTGTCTAATGTAATCCCTCCATAACATCCTTTCTTTCATGCCTCAGTTCATTTAACCGTTCATGTGAGATTTTATTTATCGTCTTCTTAACAGATATAGTGCAGTTCTGAAGGATAAGGGGGATCCAAAAAGATGCTAAATAAGTGGTCACTGAGTGTATAAAGATAAATAGATAATGTTGGATGCCTCAAATGATTTAAGGGGCTTATTTGTTGTTGTTTATGTTGTTGTCTGACAATCCATCCACGATTCTCAGTAGTTTGAGTTCAGCTTTTTGCAAACCAAAGTTCTGCAACTATTCTTGTTCCACAGCGAGAACAAAAAAAGTTTATTTGCAGCATTGTTGAGTAGTTACACCCTGAAGATTTAATTCCCTCCCTGTAGTAATATATTGCTTTCAAGTCTTATACAGATTATATTTTGGGGCATTTTGTATGCAGTAGCTTGAGTTAGGCAGCTCTTTTTTAAAAAAATGACTAAACCTAAAGAAATAAAATGTAAGTATAGCAGTGACTTTGTCTCCCCCTCCCCCAGTGAGCTTTTTTTGTCCTCCATAAGTCTCCTTAAATTTAAACCATAAATTAACGATTTTGAATAGAAGAAGTCTTTGCAGGCTAACTTGATGTCCAGATGTTAACTTATTTAACAGAAGAGTTTTGCTGTATATCGAGGCTGAGTATCATTAGGCATTTAACGGACCCTGCTGAGAGAGAGAGAGAAAAAACTTAATTGAAACGTTGCTGGTTTCTTTCATTAGACTCAAAGGGTAAAGGTAAATAGTTTAATGGTTTAATAGTAAATAGTTATAAATAGTTTGTTCTGATTGTTCTGTGAGTGTAGTAGTGGTAGACGGGAAAAATAGGAACTTAGATGACTTTTCTGTCATATTCTGCTTCAGAGTTATGCTAATCCCTCTGTTTTTATATAAATAATGATAAATAATTGATGACAAAAATATGAATGAGGGTGAAATATATAAAAAATTAGAGTAGGAGGTTGGAGAACAACTATAAAAGAGGAAAAAATAGATTGTTATTTCTTGTTTAGCATAAATGAGACCAGTTCTGTACTTTTCCTCGTCCTAGTAAGTCTGCATGTCTGTTCTGCTGATGCCTGTCCTCTGAGCATCTGTTCTGTACTGCAGTAATGTTGCTTCTCCATTTGTGCTACACTTTCACAAACTACAACTTTTCGCAGGGTCACTGAATGCAAGGATATAAGTTACACTACCAAGCACAGCTTTTTGTTTCTCATCATTTATAATTAGCATGTCCTGTAGTATGTGTTAAAACAATTTACTGTGCATATTAATTTCATATTCCTGAGCGTCGGTAGTTTTAAACTTATCCACTATAATATTATTCCTAATACAAATGTAGATCAGTTGTTTTGCAAATGGTAGCGTCTTGTCTCACAAGGATTTGTGTAGGCAGTCGCCATCAACAGGGGTCACTGCATTTGATAGGAAGAAAGCTGAGCAATTACATGGCAGTTTGTGCTCAGCAAACCATGAAAATGCCATATCATATCATGCAAACAGAAGGAACAGATGCTGTTTTACCCCAGAAGAACCACTTCTTTGAGACGTATGATTGAGTGTTACTTTGCATCACTGACCCCTTGTACACAAAAAATGTTGTAACAATTGAAACAGAGGTTTAAGTGTGATTTTTCAGGTGATGGGACCCCAGCTTCTGATGTAGCTGTGCAAAGACTCCATTAGAAATAAATCAGATAGTATTTTTTGTTGTAAGCTCCAACAGATTCTCTTTAAAGATGGGCTGTGGTCTGCTGACCTGGTCTTTGTGGATTTACAGCTAACTTAAAGTTACACTTAAGCCCATAATGGCTGCTTTCTAACTTCCAGCCACTATAAAAGTGAAATTTAGCAAGTGTTACTCAAGAATACCATCAGCTGAAAATAAAATTGATGACTTCAAGTACTTAGCTACCATATTGAAATTAATTTGAGCAGTTATGTGTTGTGAAATTGGACATTGAACACTGGAGGTGTACGGTACATATTGTACTCAGAAAGAAATGAACACAAATAGACTCCAACTTTTTATCATCATCATCCATTGAAAACTGTTTCTAGTACTCAACTGAAGTATGTACATCAACCAACTAAACTAAAAGAACATGCTCCTGGATTGTTGTCTCGATGTGGCATTATTAATCAAAAGCTGCCAAAAATAAAGGAACTAAAAGACTAAACACTGCATATACAATGGTTGTCATCACTGCTGATTCAGCAATAATTTGTATAATTTTTCAAACCCCTTGACGTGAATATTTTTATCTTTTCTGCCTGCGTTCACGTTCATTCTTGCTTTGTTCCAGTATGAGGCAGATTTGGGGTGAAAAGCTTGTTCGTCATTTATTTGGTCTAAAAATTAAAAGACAGCGTAGCTGCTGTATACGGTTTGAAAAGACATCAATCAGTTAAATAAGGATTCTCACATCCACTGCAACCCACATCATTTTTGCGTTGTTAGTTTTGTCAGCCATTCCCCATCTCCAGTCTTTCCTTTCCATCTTGTCCCACCCTCTATTTTCTACACTATTCCTCTTTCGTCTCATTTCTACTGCTCTAATCGGATACTTGTATCTCTCTTGTGTGCATTTGAGGAGGAGGGAGGGCCAGCTATAGTAATAAGACCATTAATCATTGTGAATAATTCACAGAAAAATCAGCCAACCTTGTTGAATTTGACAACCGCTACATTGGCTCTATATGCTGGAACATAATATATGGTCAGATAAGAAGCTTTGCGTGTGACCCATGAGGTATTTTTCCAGGATTCTGTTCATTTTTATTGGCCTTTGCCTGAATGTATTAGGTTTCTCATTCAAATATATGCATTTGTCACTGCTTTTTCCCACAAAGTGTTAATATTCTGTACACGCTGAATATTAATCAGAGCAACATGGCTCCTAGCTAGTTAGTTCCCTCCTTAGCAAACATATCATATGCAACCATAGGGTGGATGCAGCAATTTATGTAGGATCTCAGAAAGTGGGAACCTTTTTATATATGTATATATATATATTTTTGCTTAAAGTCAACCTTAATCAGGCCTGTGAAGGAGATGCTTTGTTGTTCATATAGCATCTTTCTTCATATGGAAACTGATACATAAGAGAAAAAACTGTTTAAATTTTTAGGCTGTTAGCAGCTGCTTTGGTAAATTCATGAACGATCTTCAAGAATTTACCAACTGTATTAAGGTCCCAGTCACATAGGCCTAGAAAAAAGTTGGCAACTGCTTAGTAACCACAGGTTGCAAGGGAAAAATGTGTATTCCCCAACTGGTTGGCAAGTGGTTGCCGGGGGTTTCTTGCTGGTACCAGGTGAAATTGGTCACAAAGAGTTATACTTTGCTATATTAGGAATACCCGTCTTTTTTGCCGAGGTTGGCTGTAATTTGTGTAAAAGATACCATCTTTCCTGCAAACATTCACTAATTACTCGCTAAGCAGTAGTAGAGCAGGAGCAAAGCTGAAACAGAACCTTCAGTGTAAAAGTTGCACAATTTGAAACATGTTACTTTCACAAATAATGGACAAATTTTAGTCTGAAGCTGAATTTTCTACATTTACATCATACATATTCAGTTTTTCAAATTTCACTTTCTTGAGTTAGCTAGTGATCGTTTGGAGACAAGTTGGTACCTCCCATGCAATCTACGAGAGACCTTAGCAATCTGCCAGCAACCAAAGGAATCAAAAGAACATTACTTGTGCAGCACCCTCTTTGGGAGTGATTTTGCCTACAGCCATGGTCAGGGAATAAACATTTTTCCCTAGCAACTGGAGGATGCCAGGCATTCCCAAAGGCCTAAGAAAATCCCTAAAAGAAACAAAACGCTGCTTGTGCTGTATAATTTCTTCAGTCTATAGCTCTTAAAGCTTAATGGCTAGTTTTGTGCTATGCTCTTCATCAAACATTCATAAAAGGCCACGTCCACCCTCCCCCAATATTTATCAGTCATTAACAAAGTGGCTGTGGGCCCTCCCCAGAGTTTGACAGCACTGTGTTAGACTAACAGGTAGTGATTAGAGATTAACAGAATAGTATCATTACCCCATACAATCATTAAGGTCATCATAAAGGCTGTTTTTCCTGGTTTTGATTTATAGAGGAGTGTAACTGCCCTCCAGATGACGGTCGGTATTGGCAAACTTGCTATTGATTTACATAATCGTAGCAGAGCCCACCCACTGCAGCCCTCAGAGGCAGTTGAGCAGATGCTCCTCATCCACATTAAATGTGTTTAATGAAAGCAAATAATGTTTTTTAGACATCCAAACCGTGGTGTTGGTTTAAAACTTTGTGTGTGTGTGAGGAGAAATGAAAAGCAAATGTAGAGACCATACTAACTTTTCTTCTGGTTTAAGCCATGAATGGAATCACAGATTGTTTCAGAGGGCTTTTTTTCTGGTCAGTACCCACATGAATGCAGTTTTAATGAGTTTGGCTTCTAGACAGAGATGTTTCAAACCCCCTGATGTAGGGGATTAATAACCTTAGAGAGAGGAGCTGCAATAATAAGAATAGAATATTTCTGGAAAGTAAGTGTGTGTGTGTGTGTGTGTGTGTGTGTGTGTGTGTGTGTGTGTGTGTGTGTGTGTGTGTGTGTGTGTGGCAGCAGGTTTAAGTACTAAGAGCATATAGCTGTTTATTGTTTTTTATGTGTGTGTGTGTGTGTGTGTGTGTGTGTGTGTGTGTGTGTCTGCTATGCACTTCTGATAATATTATTGTTGCTCGGGAAAGGGCAATGTCACGCATGTATACAGACACACACACACACACACACACACACACAGCTCAGTAATGTTACACATGAAGGGTGTCAGTAATAGGATTCTGGTCAGGCCAGTGTGACCACGCTGTACTGAACTAAGGTCATTGATACCGTATCAGGAGCTGGGAGAGAGTGAATTTGGGCAGAGGAGGGGGCAAAACTGAAAGGGTGAGAGAGGAAAACAAAGGACCACACTGGCAGGAAAAGACTGAGATTGACGAAAAGAAAGAAAGGCTGGCCGTTTTGATGAAACTGTCATTTAACTGTGAGCTTTTCCAGGGGACTCTATATTTTTTTTTAACAGAAAAAACACTGCGCCTCTCAGCTATCACCTATTACACACAATTTCTTTTGCCTCTCTTTTTATTCTCTCGTCTTTTTTCTATTCTGTCTTCTCAACTCCTCTTCTTTCGTCCCCATGCTCCCCCTACACTGTTTTCTCACACTGCTGCTTCTGTCTCTCCTCATCTTCCAACCTCTTCTCTTCTCTTCTCTTCTCTTCTCTTCTCTTCTCTTCTCTTCTCTTCTCTTCTCTTCTCTTCTCTTCTCTTCTCTCCTCTCCTCTTCTCTTCTCTTCTCTTCTCTTCTCACTCCTCTCCTCTTCTCTCCCCTCACACCTCCTTAGCCAGGTCTATTTTCTGCCTGTCAGGCAGTTTGCAGACAAGGACTGTTTTCTACCCTGGTGAGACTCTTTTCACCGTGTGTGCATGTGTCTGTGTACACATATTGTACAAGTGGCCTTTTGATTTATGTTTACATTTGTGTCCGACTGTGCACGTATGTGTTTGAGAGACGAAAACTGACCATATTTTGTGAGCGACCATTTGCTTCCTGTGCTGTATACCTACATTTGTGTGTGTGTGTGTGTGTGTGTGTGTTCTCCTGTTGTGACAGTGTTGAAATCCAAGCTGACATCCCCTTCTCCCTGCAGTAGCATATGCCCCTCAGCAAGACCACTGGGAGACTACAGAGAGAGAGAAAGAGGGAGGGGGATAGAGAAGCAAGGGGTGAGAGTTAGGGAGGGCAAAAATAGAGAGAGCAGGGCAGATGATGGGTAATGAGTTGCAAGGGAGGGAGGAGGATGGATGGAAAATGAGATGGGATGGAAGGAAAGTGAAAGGGGAAATAGCCAAAGAGGAAGAGAGAGGAATAGGAAGAGAGCCACTGACTGAGACCAAGACAGAGGGAGAGAAAGCACCCCCACTGCGTTCCTTTTCAGTCCTGCTAGCGTTGGCATGTGTTAAATGTAAAGCTGCTGGCTGACTCACCATGCTACCAGCTGATATTCAGCACTCTCTACTGCTCTTGTCTGACAGAGAGACAGAGGGAGAGAGAAAGGCTAGCAGCTTAGATTCAACACTGTCTAGTTCGACAGCGGGGAACAAAACTGAGGCAGAGGCCACCAGCAAATTACCGAAACTATGTCCTTTGCTTAGCCATCTGAAAAGTTTGGTTTTTTAAAAAGATATTGTCCAGTTCATGAACACTGTTGAAATGCTGCAATCCTCTGAATTGAAAGGACTAAATTACTTGTGTCACTGACCAGATCAGTAGCTTTATGCCAGCAAGTCCTCTAAACTAAGAAGCTTTTATTACAGCCTTGGGAAGGATGGCTCCTCTTCTCAGAGCCATTGAAAGCTTTTTCAATAAGGAGAAATCATTTGAAAGATGCAACTGTGATTTTCTGAAATAAGGAATTTTAATTATACACTATCTGGCCATTAGACATGGATGAAACTATACATCAGAGGAGATTCTAACAGTGGTAGGAAGTAGGACAGGACCCCCCAGAGTCTAGACACTGGTGGTGCCAGAGAGGAAGCAGGTGGAGACTTGGATGAGGATCTTTATCTAGCCAGGATTAGGTGGAGATGGTGGGGAGGTGGGTCGCATGAATGGGAGTCCAAAAGGCAGAGTGACAAAAGAACACTGAGATTTAAAGAAAACAGAATAGAGGCTCACTGGTTTGTGGAGGGTGGGCAAAAAAGGACTGGGCCAGACTGATGATGACAGAAATGAGTCTGACAGTGTGGGAAAGCGGAAGTGAGGTGCAGTATAGAATTACAGGCAGATGAATGAACACAGATCCTCCTTATTGAACTTACATGTAACATTTATTTAGAATCACTTAATTTGAATTTTTAAAAAACTTAAACTAAGGGAAAATGTGTGTTTGGGGTGTGAAAAACCTTAAGGTAATATTATTAATATGTGTTTCTCCCAGATTCTTATTCTGTATTGGCTCCTTGCTAAATTTAACATTTAATTTAAAATCCTTTTCACATTTCTGAATGTTTATGACCCATCATAGTGTTAAATTATCCCAGCAGAGCACTTCACTCTCAGACTGCAGGCTTATTTGTGGGCGCTAGAGTACAATAGGAGGCAGAGACTTCAGCTATGAGGTTCCTCTCCTGTGGAACAAGCTAGAAGTTTGGATTTTGATTTCAAGCTTAGACTTAAAACTATAAACTGTTTGATAAAGCTGTTATTAAGCTTGGGTTAGGTGATCCTGAGTCATCACTTAGCTATGTTGCTAGCCTCAGGCTGATGCACTGAGCATTTCTTTTCTACTCCCCTTGTTTTCATTCCTCATGTTTTTATATAACACTGTTGCATATCATACATCAACCGTTGTCTCCACTCTCCTGTAGTTTGTGTTCTGTCATTTTGTCTGTGGTATCATTACACTCCTCTTCTCTGTTGTATCTTTTGGTCATGTGTTTCAGGACTACATAACAGTGATCACGCTGTCCTTTAAATCTCAGCAGTAGGACACACTGTCAGCCTGCAGTGTGTCCTACATAATGGTGCTGTTGGGTTAGTTCAATAATATAAGATGTAGCATTTCAGATTAAAATGAGCTTTTGAGAGTGATTCCCCCTCTCACTGCAGAATTTTTTGTCTCTGGCTCTTCTTTCTGTTTTTTTGTTTTTTTTTTTTGTTTGTTTGTTTTATTAGATGAAATTTTATTATCATACAAATAAGCTCTACCTTTGCTCAAAAGTCCAGTAAGTACATTCTGCTGAATTTTGTCTTTTTAACACAACATACATTATTGAATGAATTTTCAGCCAGTGGTCATTACACTTTATGTGTCCCATTATGTGGTTGTGTTAGGCCTCAGTAACACAGGCCTAGAGACCTGTCAGCACCTCCTGTGGGAACCTCTGGTTACCAGGTGAACAATTGTATTGCCCAATCACTGGAGAGCAGTTGATGGAGGTTTATGGATGGATGGTTAATAATGATAATAGCGCTTTTCTAGACACCCAAAGCGCTTTACAATTCCACTATTCATTCACACACTGGTGGAGGCAAACCACAGTTGTAGCCACAGCTATCCTGGGGCAGACTGACAGAAGTGAAGCTTCCATATCGCACCATCAGCCCCTCTGGCCAACACCAGTAGGCGGTAGGGTAGGTGAAGTGTCTTGCCCAAGTACACAATGACCAAGACAGACAAAGCTGGGAATCAAACCGGCAACCTTCCGCTTACAAGATGAGCTTCCCAACCCCCAGAACCACGGTCGCCCCTAAATGAGCGGTTAATGAGTGGAACTGGTTGAAGACAATTCCTCTATTTTGGTGGCTAGCAGGCTGCTGTAGTCACCCATGGATAGCATGCTAACTAACCCCTGAGCAATAGTGAAACTTGAAAAAGTTGTGACTAACAACTTAAGTCAAAGCCTTTCAAAAGGTGCAACTCTTATACAACATCTCGGAGAATGGTTGGCAAGTGTTTGCAGGAAATTCGGTGTATTCCAAACTACGGTTGACTGCGGCAAGTGACCAAAGCAATTGCTTTTCACTGCTGCACCATATACCTCTTTGAATGAATTTTGCCTGGTAACAGCAATCAATCCTCCAACCAATCAGAAAAACACATTTTCCCCAGCATCTGGCGCTCACTAGGGGGTCACTTACCAGTTTCTGGTATGCATGACTGGGGTGTTAGAAATTCATATAACAGTTACTACCAGCAACCTCTAGCAATCCTCGAGGTCAGGAAATATTTATTTTTCCAAAGTGACCAGTGGTTGCCAGCCAGTTGCCAAACTGTCTCTAAGCCTGTGTGACTGGGACCTAAATATTTTGAAAGAGCCATCCCACAATTGAAAATTGTATTTTATTTGATTGTGTACAAGTCTTTGACTGTCTTGTAGAGTAAAAAATCTAAAATGCCTCTTGGGCATGTTTGAAGGATCATAATAAAGCTGTGTGAAAGGAGAAAGGAAGAGAAAAAAAGGTATGTGCGTGGGGATGTGGGGGCTGGGTTTATAGTCACTTTGCATGAAACTCAGATTAATATCGTTGGTTCAGTTCCCACTGGAGACATCCTTGTGAAAGAAGAACAGGATGCTTTTCTGGTATGTTAAGGCTATTTTTATGAAAATCATTTACAATATACAGTACTACATCAGGAAAGGAGACTTATGGGGGAGATGAGTTACTTATCAATCACGTATCACAGTTTTTAAGACATCATATATCAGTGCTTTTCATATTTTTATATACAGCTGTGACTGAGTGTGTGTTTGCTTTTTCAGTCTCCACACTGATGTTGGCCTGACAGAAGCCAAGGGCTTTGTTTAAGGGCATCTCTACATTAGGTAATTTCGCTTTGGCCAATGATTTTTATTACAAGCTCGTCATCTAGATAGTGCAAACCCCAAATTCATTTTTTTAGAAAATGTTTCTGCACCAAGAAAGCTTGCAGGATTTAAAATGTATTCTATTTCTTTATCCAGCAACAGTGGGATTTTTATATCAGCAATAGACAGAATTTAGAAATTTTAGAGGATTTTTTTTTCTGCAGGCAAAACCATTTTAATAAAGTACAATTTCATGTTGCAGTGAAATGTCTTTGGTGGGGGTGAAGAAAAGGAGGTTTGAAGGAGAGAAAGATTCTGAGGGGGCTGGTTTACAGTGTACATAATTATATAGTGTGCATATGTGCATGAAGGTGATCCAGTCATGTTGTAATGTATTCTGTGGCCTTGGACAGGTTACATGAATAGTACGGAAACTGAATTTGATTTTAATTGGATTAGAAACATCCCCCAATAATAATAACAACTGTAAGTGTATCAGCAACTTAAAAATCCAAAAATATGTGGTTCTTAAACCTCTGTCTTCTCTCACCTCCTCCTCTCGTCCGCCTGTTCCGTTTTAGTTGTTTCAGCACATCAACACACTTTTCACTACAGTACCTGCTGATCGGGAGCCTTGATGACCGTACTGAAATCTAAAATGATTTCCTTTGCAATTTTTTCTCCAACATCAGTAAAATGCCATAATGATAGTGTATGCAGTTTTCTGGGGCTGATTGTGTAGGCAAGCTAACAAAATTACTCTGCTGTGCCTATACCGTGATTGATGATGAAACGGTACAGCTGCAGAAGACAATATGAGAGTGATACCATGGGAACAGACATTAAAATGGTGATATTGTATCTTGAGAAGAATTTTTAAAGATGTAATTTTACTCAAATAATTAAAAAAAACAACAACTTCCCATTCAGATACTATTTGATACTAAAAAATTAAATCTGATTAAATACGCATTTGCAATGGTATCAGTACCAATAATGTCGTCTTTGCATCCTCTGGATGAACTTCACACAGCTTCACCACTGTAGGCAGCGAGCCAGAAAGCCCCTCCCTTCACTAGCAGCTGAACACATGAAGAGTAGCACAACGAACTTGGGGAAACATTTTAAAAGCTGACAGCCCATAAGTATTGAACATCTATCATAAATGTCATGGTTAGCTGTTTAACTATTAGCAGTTACTCACATTAGCTACTTGTTAATTTTACATTAAGATAGCAGCTGGCACTTATGGCTGCAAAAACACTGGATTTCCAATACTGAAACGGTAACACCGATGTAAGAGCTACACAGCAAAGGTTAACAGTCCCGCGTGTCTGTAACATTAACCAGCAGTCTTAATCTAACAGGATAACACACTTATTTGTGGCTAAAGAGCGTTGAGCTTCTCTTAACCTCCCAGACTGAAGCAGAGGACAAACAGAAACAGCAGCAGCCTATTTTGACAACTATATGAAAATAAGTGAGTGACGATAAGTGACCAGAGGCTCAGGAAATAAACAGAGTACATATTTGCACAGACAATATTATCCTAACCTTTACTTAGAAAACATTTATGTCTCCTAGTTTTTCTCAAAAGTAGTTTCACGCTTCATATTTTCCAGGGTATTGGTATTAAGTTTGAAAACCACAAACTTGGGATCACCTTTGCCATGATTGTCATGACTGAATACTGGGCTTTCTCAAAGGATCGGCTGCTATTTATAGATTTATATATATAAACACCCAGCACGCCCCTGCGGGTGGTTTATCCTTCAAGCTCGGGTCCTCTACCAGAGGCCTGGGAGCTTGAGGGTCCTGCGCAGTATCTTAGCTGTTCCCAGGACTGCGCTCTTCTGGACAGAGATCTCTGATGTTATTCCCGGGATCTGCTGGAGCTACTCGCCTAGCTTGGGAGTCACCGCACCTAGTGCTCCGATTACCACGGGGACCACCGTTACCTTCACCCTCCACATCCTCTCGAGCTCTTCTCTGAGCCCTTGGTATTTCTCCAGCTTCTCGTGTTCCTTCTTCCTGATATTGCTGTCATTCGGAACCGCTACATCGATCACTACGGCCGTCTTCTTCTGTTTGTCTACCACCATTATGTCCGGTTGGTTAGCCACCACCATTTTGTCCGTCTGTATCTGGAAGTCCCACAGGATCTTAGCTCGGTCATTCTCCACCACCCTTGGGGGCATCTCCCATTTTGACCTCGGGACTTCCAGGTTATACTCGGCACAGATGTTCCTGTACACTATGCCGGCCACTTGGTTATGGCGTTCCATGTATGCCTTGCCTGCTAGCATCTTGCACCCTGCTGTTATGTGCTGGATTGTCTCTGGGGCATCTTTACACAGCCTGCACCTGGGGTCTTGCCTGGTGTGATAGACCCCAGCCTCTATATACTCAGAGCTTGTTCTTGTGCTGCCATGATTAGTGCCTCTGTGCTGTCTTTCAGTCCAGCTTTGTCCAGCCACTGGTAGGATTTCTGGATATCAGCCACCTCCTCTATCTGCCGGTGGTACATACCATGCAGGGGCCTGTCCTTCCATGATGGTTCCTCGTCTCCCTCCTCTTTCTTGGGTTTCTGCTGCCTGAGGTATTCACTGAGCACTCGGTCAGTTGGGGCCATCTTCCCAATGTATTCTTGGATGTTCGTTGTCTCATCCTGGACTGTGGTGCTGACACTCACCAGTCCCCGGCCCCCTTCCTTCCGCTTAGCGTACAGCCTCAGGGTGCTGGACTTGGGGTGAAACCCTCCATGCATGGTGAGGAGCTTTCTTGTCTTTATGTCAGTGGCTTCTATCTCCTCCTTTGGCCAGCCTATTACCTCAGCAGGGTACCTGATGGCCCGGATCTTGTTCTTACCATTCAGCTGACTCCTCAGGACTTGCCTGACCCTCTGCAGGTACTTGGTAGTTGCAGCTTTTCTAGCGGCCTCTTCATTGTTCCCATTTGCCTGCGGGATCCCCAGGTACTTGTAACTGTCCTCTATGTCTATAGAGTATATATATATATATATATATATATATATATATATATATATATATATATATATATATATATATATATATATATATATATATATATATATATATATACATATATATATATATATACATATATATATATATACATATATATATATATACATATATGTATATATTTGCGGGATCACTTATAATTGCATTGGCCAGACAGAAATCTGAAAACTTCAATGAAACTAAAAACTATTGTATAACTATGGTTAGACAGCACAAATAGATCAGTGAGAGCAGCTGTGGCTCAGGAGGTCAAGGTGGCAGACGCCTAATTGGAAGTATATAGAATAAAGCACTGTAGGAACGTGTGTGAATATGGCTTCAAGTAAAAAGAGCTTTGAGTGGTCAGTCAGAAGAGAAAAGGACCAGATAAATATCAGTCTGCTTACCACACCTATGGGATCTTATGTGAAGCATGCAAACATAAACAGCATCGTCAGCTATTAGATTTAACGTGGCTGGACTGAACAGTTTTTGGACACACCATTTCTCCTTCCCCTCTCACTGTGTGACAAAGCTGCTCATGATCTTCAAACCTCCTTCAACAAAGCTCTGTTCTCGTGAGGCCTGATCCCTCCTAACCTTCTGTCTGTCTCTCTCCTGTCTTTCTCTCTCTGTCCCCCATAAGCTCTTTCTCCAACACCTCTCTTCTTTTCCATCTTTTGGTGTCTTTTTTCTCTGTTGCTCTCTTTTTGCCCTCCCCTCAATCTTTGTTGCAGGGATCAAACGAGTATCTCTCTGGTCCGTGCCCCGTCACCTGGGAGAACACACACACACCACCTCACTCTCACACACACACACACACACACACACACACACTCATTCTGGCTTTCTCCGGTTTGTAGTCATCTTAATGTTCCTGATCGGGGTTTTAGAGTAGGACTCACCTATTGCTTTGCATCAAAGAAGAGAGAAATAGGTAGAGAAAGAAAAAGACCAAAGACACAAAGAGCAAAGAGTAACATGGTCGAACAGGACAGATTTAAAAAAAAAAAAAAAAAGTCTTTCTTTGAATTGAACTAAAATGACCATGATAAAAATCAGAGCCAACCCTAACGGGGAGAAAAATCAAAAATCAAGCTAATGTTAAAACCCAAGTGGGTTTCTTCCATAAGATGCAACTCTTCTAAAAAAAACCTATTTCATTTCATTTTAAAGGAAAAGGACAGTAGTACAAAACAAAACCAGTACTTTTCTTTTCTTGGAGAAGGTGAAGTGTGTGGTTTGTAGCTTGCTGTAACCAGGGTTCTTCTCAATTTAATGCAAATCTTTTGCATTACATTTGATTACGATGGGTTTCAAGAGGACAGCATGGCACAAAGAAGGGGTTCTTGAGCAATAGTCCTCCAGGTTTCTGAAAGTGTTTCAAAGGTTTTCTTTGGACATTGGCTGCTTTTTTACCCATTTTCATTCCAGTCCCATTATCTTGCCATTATCAGAGGATTTTTTTTTTTATCATTTTCTTTTTCGTTAAGCCCCAACGCTGATAAAAATGACACCACCCAACTCTAGGAATGCACCAGTACTGTTTCTACACTACACACTACATTTTCAGTAACACAAGTGAATTTAATCCAAAGCACAGTAAACACAAAAGGTAAATCCAAACAATATTTTGGGGTGTGTATCTGTGAATTTATAGCAGTATCAATTATCAATTCTCCCACATACACTAGTTCCTAGTTTTCAAGGTACTCATAGAATTTACTCCAGTCCTTCTTCAGATTCAGTGCGTCTCATTTTCTTCTGTCTCCTCAAGTTATCCCAGACTGACTCTGTGATATTGATATCAGAGCACTGCAGGGGTCAGAGCAGGTTTTTTTTTTACAGAGCTCATCTTTCTTCTGGTCATTGAAGATGGTTCTCTGTGATGCTGACTGTATGTATAGGGATGTTGTCATGTTGGAGAATGAATTTGGACACCTGGCTGATGGTATTGTAAGATAAGAATGTGTCCAATAAGCATATGGTGTTTTTAGTTGTTTGGTCGAGGTAGGAAAAAAACTAATTTTAAAATATTTTTTAGTGGTGGGTTGGGATTATTCAAAACTGGATTTCGATGCAAAAAGAAAGCCTTACTTACCGTTTTGTGTCAGAAAACCTCTTTATTTATTTTTTTCAAAAGCCGAGTTTGGTCACTAAAGGATAAACAGCATCTGGCTGTGTCCTATTCTGAATTCCCTTATTGTTAAATTCCAGTCTTTATCTTCCCAGTCGTTTTTTAGACTGGCCCAGTTCAGTCCAGTCCTGTCCAGTTCGACTGAAAACTGAACAGGTGGTATGTGACAGCAGGTATGAGCTGACATCAAAGGATCCAAGGAGAGAAAGCATGAGAGAGGGAAGGAGAGAAAGGCGAGAAAAGCAGATCTGTAGATAAAAAGAAGGATAAAGAGAAGAAAACAATGAAAAGTATCGTGCACTAAACTGATGTGATGTGTGCTACGTGTAAAATAGCCGGTACTGTCTCCCTGCGGATACGTTTGGTGGTGTTAGGCAGGTGCGGATAACACGGGTCTGGATGTTTGTCTCTAGACCAACAGCTTGCGTGCTTAACTCTTGTGAATACCAATTGTTCTGCGGTGATAAAACTCGACTGCAAAATACCAAAAACAAGAAGAGAAAGTATCTCCATCTTTCCCTTTTCTTCATCTCTCGCTTACTTTCAGAAGTTTTGCTTGAAATCACCAACTTTTTATGTATGCGTTAAAACAAACTTTGCCCGTGCTTTCCTTGGATCTCTGCATGTACTTTCTTTTTTAAAAGTCAATGAATGCAAACTTACATTTGCTTTTAAATTCACAGCATACATATTTCGCTTTCACATACACACTGTCGCCCATATAGGAGGCACTCTGTGGTTGATGTCAGGTGAATGTGGACATTGTTTAACGAGCCCTGGGACACGGAGAGATCCAGGCAAGGGAGGGGACAATAGAGAGGAGGAGGGTGGAGGACAGCAGCAGCAGGGAAAGGAGTAGGAGGGAGGAAGGGAATGAAAGAGAGCAGGGGTGGGGGGGCTCGAGAGAGGACATAATAAATGGAGAAAGGCAGAAAACCACAGGCTGGATGAGGAGAAAGGGAAGTGATGCAGGATGGAAATCTTTCACAGAGAAGAATAGCAAGATGGGGATAATGAAAAGACAAAAAGTGGAGAGGAAAGTGGAGGACGCCCGGTCATGGGAGGGAGGTGGAAGAGGGGGAGAAAGTCACAAGGGAAGGAATAGGAAGAGTATATAGAGGTGAAACATAGGGGGGATGTATGTGATACGTAGCCTGAGGAAAAGAGGAAGGGATGAAAAGAGAGGAGAGGAAGGATGAGTGAGTGAAGGAGACAAAGGAGAAAGAGACTAAACACTGAGTACATAAAAACCTTCGAACAAGGTGAGAATCAGATGTGCAGGAGGTGAAGGGTGGAGGATGTGATCCCTCCTCTCTCCGACCTCTTCTTCCACTCTTCTTCTCCCACTTTTCTGTTTTACAACCTCCCTCTCTTCCCCCTTCGCTGTGTAACATTAGACTACTGGAAGGGAAAAACACCAAAGTCAGCTCTTCTCGTGGCTTTTGCTGTTCTTTCTCTTTTTGCATTATGTCATGTTATTCCTTATTCATTCTAATTAAACATACAATCAGGTCTATAGGGTGTTTTTTTTGTATTGTTTTGCCTCTGTACACCAACACAGTGGTCAAACAATCAAGGTGTGACTGAATTTCAGACCTTTTCTTGGGAATTATAGCTCTGTAGTTCTTTTATTTTCAAATGCTTAAATGTTATTGGACAAATTAACTTAATTTTAAATATAAGAATTGTTCTTAATATTTGGATGAAAATCCTTTTCAGTCAGTCACTGAACTTTAAAACCCACGGACATCACCAGATGCTGTGTTTCCTCTCTTGAGATGCTCTGCCAGGTCTTTAATGCTGCCATCACCTGTTTATGCTTTTTTGTGTTCTCTCTGTCTTTAGCTTTGCATTTAATAAATAAAAGCGACTGTACTGGGTTTAGACTATATATATTAAAAATACCTTGTGAAATTCTTGGTTTCCATTTACAGTTTGCTTTAGGTCATTATCTGTTTGCGACATGAGGACCTGCCCAAACAGTTTTGCAGCGTTTTGCTAAATCTGAGCCATGAGTACAGCTCTGTATACTTCAGAGTTCATCCTGCTACAGTCACATCATCAATAAACACAAGCAACACAGTTCCACATATTTCACAGATGATGTGGGACGTGTCAGATCATGAGTTGTTTATCATCTCCAGACTTTTCTCTTCCCATCATTCTTGTACAAGTTCATCTTGGTTTCATCTGCCCAAAGATTTTTTATCTGGAACCTTGTAGGCTCTTTTTGATATTCTATGTGTCAGAGTCTTATGTGGTCTACTTGTTATAAGCAATGGTTTGCACCTTGTTGCAAACGTTTTATATTTCTGGATTGTAAGTTGGTTTTCTTGATCATGGAAATAATTCTGTGCTCATGCAGTTGCCTTTTGTGGTGGATTGTTGATTTGGTGTCTCCTAAAGCGCTTGCTTTCTCTCTGATAGATTTTTTTTTTCAGACTAATGATTGCCTCCTTCCCTTGCATCAGCATCTCTTCATGCTGAGAGTATAAAACTTTTATCTCATCTCTTTCATCTACTTAATTTGCCATGGAATAATAAGGAGAACCTCACATGTCTAGAAAAAAAGGGTTGCTAGTCAACTGTCCAATTACTTTTGAACCTCTAAAAATGGGTGACTGTGTATAAAAATGTCTGTCACTCCTAAACAGCTGATGCAACACTTTTGTTAAAACCCCTTGAAATGAAAAGCTGAAAGTCTGTACCGTAGTGACGTACAGAGGCAATCTGCTAGAGCAAATGTCTATTCTCTTCAAACTGTCTAAAACTATTGCCATAATCACAGTCACTCTTTTTTTTCTCTTGCCCTGTTGATCCACGCTCAGTGGTGATTTGTGAAACATTTGCATTTTTTTTTTTTTTTTTTTTGCCTTTTCACATTTCAATTCAGGAAGGGTCTGACATCCAATTCTGTGAGAGAAAGGCCTTTTTAATACAATAGATCCAATTATCCACTGTTACAGTGTGGCTTTCAAGATGAATCCTCTGCAAAAGCTGTCGCAAATCTTCTACAGCGGTGAAGTCAAAAAGATGTGTGGGATGACCACCATATCTGCGTATCTATATCCTCCCTTTGTTCAGTTGCTCTGCATGCCTCTCTCAGCTACTCTGTCAGAAATGGTCATTGAGTCCAATATGTAGAGACAGTTGCATGGCAGGGACAACGGCCCCTGTGTTTGTGTGTGTGTGTGTGTAGGTGTGTGTGTAGTCTAATTTCGAAATCTATCCACCCTCGGGCAGTAATAGCGGTTCATATTCTTCTGCTTACGCTGCTCTCCTTTGCCTCAGAGCATCAGGTCTGTCCCCCTGTTCATTTAAGTCCTGAAAATAAACTGTCACTCAGTTCATCTATGACAGGCTCTGTTTCTGTCTGTATACATATATATATGTTTATGTGTGTGTGTGTGTGTGTGTTGGGGGGGGGGGGCATGTGTGTGTCTGAGTGGGCATTTGTGCGTATTTGTGTGAAGCTGTCAATTTGTCTTCTCCAGCTCCATCCAAAAAGACAGACAGCCCATTGAGGCGTATGCTGCAGAGAAAAATAACAACTCCAGCTGACAAACATACTTTAGTCAGCGTGCAAACACAGACCCTGAGACAGAAGGACGCGCTTTTGCATTTAAATCGAAACTATAGTCTACTCTTTACACTTACTGTAATGTGTGAAATTGTTACTTTATGTTTCTTTTCTATTGCTGTTAACTGAAAGTATTGATTACTGCTGCACTGGATGGGAAACAGGCTCTCCCTGAGGGGGAGAGTGTGGTTGCACTAGCATGAGTGAATGTGGAGTGGACCACATTCAGCTGCAGAAGGCAGTATTTAGTACCCATAAATACTGCCTTGTCTGCTTATCACGCTGCTGTAAAGGGGGCTGGGGAGTCAATCAGAGAAGTTAAAGTCATGCAAAGTCATGCAGTGTGACAGCATGTTGCTGCGTGTACGTGTGTGTGCATGTCAATATTTTAACAGAAGGGTAAAATCTATATTTAAGGAGGTCACTGTGCTCCTTCACCGTGGTCACCGTGGATAACGTGCAATGACGTTCCTTGGTTATACGTTGGCTTAATTATTTAAGGAGTCTGATATGAGATTTTGTTTTTGTTTGTTAATTCATCAAGTTCTCCTTAGTATCTATAGACCCTGACTATTTTCCCAAAGGTTTCACAAAACTAATTCTGAAAAGAAAAATCCCACATAAATTACAATTGTAATATAGCCATACATAAAACTGACTTTTGACATTTTAATGCATGGCTAATCTTTTCCTTTAGTTGAATGTAAAACAGTCAAGGAGTGGAACGTGAAGGCCAAAGATCATTAAGTTACGATGCATTTCCTTCACAGCATCAAAGAAAGCATAGCCTAGAGTGGTGCGGTTTGTTCTGCAGTAGCAGCGTGGGAATGTTTCAAGAGCACAAAGATGACTGCATGTAGGCAATATCAAAGGCCTAATGCACAGTTGTATTATGTATGCGAAGCAGCACACTGCATATTGTATGCGAAGCAGCACACTGCATATTGTGCTCTGAGAAAGGAAAAGTGAGAAATGTAACCTTAGGTCGTGGTCAATATGTGTTTCCAGTCACCTGAAACATGAACATATTAAATCACATAATTTAGCGTAGTGCTACTGTGACTTCATTCATCTTTATTTATTGCTTTGGGCATTTCCTAGAAGCTAATATGTGCGTATATAATACTGTATTTTATGTTGCATGCATGCATTTTTTTAAATTACCGCACTTCCTTGGAAAAATAGTCGCTACTACTATGAAAAAACGTTTTCTTTTTGTATGCATATGCGTGTCTTTGCCTATAATCTTAATCAACATCTTCCTTTTCTCACTTCTTTCAATTATTTTTTTTACATCACGTCGTCCCGCTCGCCCTCTCTGCTTTCTTTTCTCCCATTGCTACTCTCCACCTTATCTGCTGCAACAGGGAAAAAATAAAATAAGCTGCAAACATGAAATAAATTATGAATCATTTCTATAGGCAGCTACACCTGTAGTGAACTACACTGCAGAGAATGATGAAAACAAAAGCAATAAATCAAGGCAGATCCACAAGTCAGAGGCAATAGTCCTGCAGAAATATTCTATAGTCATCTCTCTAGAGAGCAGTGAAACAACCGTAATCCCTCATGTTTTTGATAGGTTTAACAATCTAATGTTAGCAGCTAGAAAGGATAATTTGGCATATATTGTTTGGAGGAAGCTAAATGCTGAAGACACTGTAGTTGCAGAACTCCCACTATTCGAATATTAAATGCAACACATTGTGAAATGTTCCACCTGCTTCTTCTTTTATGTCTTATAGAAGTTTGTGATGATGATTTTCTTTTTTTTTTTTTTGGGGGGGGGGGGGGGGGGGGGGGTACAATCTATATGGCAAAAAAGGAAAGAAATGTGCAACCTGCACTTTTATTTCACTCCATTAAGGTCATTCTCCCCACCAGCAGTCTAAAAATATCTGAAGGTTTTCATTTCTTGTCTTAAAAGTTTTATTTTACAAAATCAGTGTTGTCGACATTGATCAGACTCAGCATTTTTATTTCTACATCAATAATTTTTATATTATGTAAAATATATACGGGCACTCTGTGGATTGAATTGGGTGTACTTAGTAAGTGTATGCTTCATGATGTTTTTATGTCATTATGCAAATGTACTGTTTATAAGGTCGTGGAAACCTGCAGCCAGCTAAGACTAGGATTTACTTACCTGGATGATTGAGCATGCATCAAGAGGATGTTGTGTTGCTCTTTTAAGTGTTAAAATTCTGTTTTTAAGCATTCTAAATGCATTTCTCTCCCTTGTGTCTGAGGTTTTTTTGGGAGAGCTCAGGTATAAATATTAAAATCATCAGAGGCTGGCTGTGTTTGTGGATTGTAAACACATCTGTCACTACTGTTTAATAGGTAAACAAGTCTGACCGCTTTCTGTTTGTTTGTAAACAACCATGTCCCTGTGTGATATGAAAGGTCATTAAAACAACCCGATTGCCACTTTCTACTCTAGCTGAACTGTCTGCACCTCTGTGTGCTGATTCGGGGGCACATTTCATTTACATTTAAATTACTGGGCCATAGATGATGGTCTACACATTGCAATTTGCAGTGAATCAAAACTTATTTTGTTAACTCATCAGCACTGTGAGCGTAAAGCTCAGTCAGTTGACCTCAGAAACAAGTGCTGAGGAAAAGGGATGGAAGTCAAGGGAGCGGAGGAGGACGGTATACGACATGCAGATGTGCTTCCACTTTAGTAAAACCTTTTCTGAATGCCTTTCAATTAACCCACACAAAAGGAGTCAACCTTCTGCTTTTTAAGGTAATAAGACGGGTCTAAATATCAGTAATGTTTATTTTAGTCAGACTTTTTCTGCTGTTGTAGCTTTGCTAATAGAATTTCAACATCAGACATCAAGTTGTTTGGAGTGAGAAAAACCTATTAATCCAGGTCTCTTATAAAATAATTGCTCTTCTGATACATGGGAAGCCGAGCAGGAAATTTTAGTTTGTTATTGCAGGGCTCAGGCCAATTTAAAGCATACATTTTTTATATGGGCATCCAAACTGAGACAATAATATAAAGACTAGTAAAAGTTTCCTGAAAGAAACATTTTTATGAAGCATTTATGAAGCAGTGAAATTTGTTTTATTCCTAGCAGTTGTCTTTAGTCTTGGAATACTTTTTGTATCCTTACAGTAAATATGCTCAACCTTGAACTGCTGTTATTTAAATCCAGTGTCAGTTATAATCCAGTTCAGTGGATGCAAAGAAGTACTTTAAATGTGTTTGTATTTGTGTTTGCATATCAATCCCCTGGGAAGACTCAATAATGAAGAACAGAATAGAAGCAGCACGGGACTCTGTCAACATTGAACCATTGTGTGTGTTTGAGTTTTACTGTGTGTGCACAGGCAAAATGGCAGCATATTTGATAAGCTGATGTATTGTCTCAGTGTGTGTGTGTGTGTGTGTGTGTGTGTGTGTGTGTGTGTGTGTGTGTCAGAGTGGCAGTGATCCATTGACCTGACAGCTCTTCCTGAGGGAGTGCACACATCCCTGTCATTACTGCAGTACCGACTGCTGATTGACTGCTTTCAGCACTGCTCAGGAGATGTCTGTCAGTCAGGCAGTCACACTGTTGATTTCAAACCAAAGTCAACACACTTGAGCGCCGCTGACAGAATAGACTGGTCATTGATGAATTTCAAAGTACATTTGATAAACAGTTTTATTTCTCAAAGTTGGTCAGCAAATGCACTGATTTAGCTGACGAAGAAGAACAGCACTGTTATCTTGGCATCGGTATTTTTTTGTGCTTTTGTAGAAAAAAACCCTATAACAGTTATCTAGAAACTGTGTGGCTTGTTGTATTGTAGTTGTTCTAGTAGTAAATGTGAAACTCGTTTATCAGCACAAGCAGATTCTTTTTTTGCCATGTGGAGATGACACAGCACAGAAGTAGTTTAATTAATAATAATAATAATAATAATAATAATAATAATAATAATAATAATAATAATGAATTACTAAAGTTATAACTTACTGGTTGCTTATGTATTTGTTCATCAGCTATAAATAAAAGAGTGAAAAGTAACCAGTTAGAAATCACCCTATGGAGTACTTTGTTAAAGTGTGTCTTTCTTGTACCACATGACACCATCTCTTATATACATGTGTAGCTGTTATGTTTAGCAATATAGACAAAGCAGTGTGAAGGAAAGAACTTCATACACACATTTATATGTTTGTTTAGTTGTTTTGTGTTTGTCAACCCTCTATGAAAAAAAACTCCAGGATTTTGTTTATTTCCAACTAATCATTTGTTATTATTGATTAAACAATTAAACTTGTTAAAGGGATGGACTCGAGATTTTGTGTTTATTTTGTGTTTAAGGCCACACACACACACACACACACACACACACACACACACACACACACACACACACACACACACACACATATATATATATATGTATATATATGTATGTATATATATATATATATATATATATATGTATGTATGTATGTATGTTGACTGGCATCTTGATGGTTAGTATAGTAGGATGCTACAAAAAACAAATAGCTAGCATATCAGCCATGCTGTGGCATTCTGTTAGAGCAGCGGTCCCCAACCTTTTTTGCGCCACGGACCGGGAAAACCGAGTAAACAATAAAAACGATAACAAAATAATGCTGAAAACCGATAAAACCCTGAAAACTATACATTTCACACGTGAGCCTCAACTGTCGCGGCCCGATACCAAATGACTCACGGACCAGTACCGGTCCGAGGCCCGGGGGTTGGGGACCGCTGTGTGCATGCAAGGCGCAAGGCAGGCAGTGCTTGCCCTATGAAACATAAAAATAGACATCATCAATTAAAACCTACCCAGGTGAAAACAAACTCTTTCCTTACATCTTAGACAATATTCAGTTGCTTAAAGGATCTCTTATTGCCATCCAGTAGATGATGCCATCTTGAGGCCACAAATGGCAATTGTCTCTGGAAGCTAGATTGACTCTGCTTGCCACTGGAATCTATAAGATTTTCTCTTACTAACCACCTCGGCCAACATGTATTGTAGAAGAGTTAGTGTGGTAAGAAGAAACATCCAATAACTCCTTTTGCACATAAGCAAGGAAGCCCTAATACACAAGAGGGGGCATCCAATCCTAGCATGTCCAGTTTATTAAAACAGGTGCCGGCTGTTTTATTGAACAGGTGGAGGCTCAGATTTACATCTGTGAGAAATCATTGATTGACTGAATGTACTAAGTTTAACCAGCTGTTTTGCTAATAAACCACCTTAATTTTTCATTAGCATTTTAAATCCCCCTGTAGATATTGTCAGTAAACATCATCATCATCTAACTAAACAACTAATAATACCTTAAATTGCTTTAGACAGGACGGAGCCCAGAAAAGGGAAAAGAGTCCAGAAAGACTGTAGCTATGTGGTCATCATCTCTGCTTGTAAAAGTCACTACATGTCACTCCAGATAAGCTCAATTTTTTTGTCTTTAGGACTTCAGCAGCTACCATTATACCATTTGAGGGCAACAAGGGCTGCCGTTCATCTGCTTTGCTTTGTTTTCTTTCTCAACAGTTTAGTAAAATAGGTAGAAAAGGCTGGCAATGAAACTATTTGATAAAGGATTTCTATTTTTCAGTATAACACATATACTGTATCTAAGCTATCTCTATTCACCATGATCACCAGTATACTGTAAGTGAAGGAACATGGAGGTCACGGAAGGTTGCAGAAGGCAACTTTAAACAGATGTAATTTAGCTTATGTATGTATGTAGCCCAAGTCTCAAAATACCACAAAGCTAAGGAAATAATGTTAACACAGATACTCTGAGGAAAAATGAAAAATGAAAGCATGATATAGCCTTGAAACATACGAAGCACCCATGCAGTGTTTTGGTATATAAAACCTGTAAGTAATCTATTAACCTTTAAAGACCTGCTTCAAGTATTTTAATTCAAACTTACTTGTTTGTTTTTTGGGCTTTATTTGTTGTTGTTGTTGTTGTTTTTTAATGAATGGATGTTGGTAGTCACATTTAAATCATATGCATACTTTTGCCATGATTGCATGTATATATAAAATGTAGTTTAGCCTGAGGGGAGCGTAGGTTTATTCAACAAGGAAAAATTAAAACACACATACATGTACAAAGTACTTAATAAAACATTTTAACTGTTTTTTGTGGGTGTATGGAGTCTATATTTTTACATTATACACCGACATGGTGAATTAAATATGTGATTTCTTTCATCATACTAAAGGAAAATAAACAGGAACAAAACCAGAGAGAATGATAAGTCGAAAATAGTGCAGCTCCCATTTGACACACGCACAAAGAAAGAGAAAAAACAATTTAGCAGTTTCAATTTATTTCTTCAAAATGTTCTGATCAACAGCTTATGACACAGGTTATTAAGCACAGAAACTACACACACACACACACACACACACACACACACACACACACACACACACACACACACACACACACACACACACACAGTGTTTTTGAACTCCAGCCTTGTAAAGGATTGTTCTGCTCAGCACCTTCACATCTATTTAATTGACTTGTCAGCACAGTATTTTTATCCTGCTCCCCTGTGTAAGTGTGTGTGTGTGTGTGTGTGTGTGTGTGTGTGTGTGTGTGTGTGTGTGTGTGTGTGAGAGAGAGAGAGAGAGAGAGAGAGAGAGCGAGCGAATTGGTATGTGTGTCTGTGTCTGCAGTCCTTCCCAGTGTCCTCTGTACTGGTGTTACTCCCTAGGCACTATGGCAAACAAACCTATAGGAGTGTGTGTGTGTGTGTGTGTGTGTGTGTGTGTGTGTGTGTGTGTGTGTGTGTGTGTGTGTGTGTTTGTGTGTGTGTGTGTACAATTGTGCTGGGCAGGCCTGGGGGGTATTTTCCTGCTGTGTGCTGCCCTCTGATAGGCTGAAGCCTGTGGGCACTTCCTGGTCTCTTCCTGTCCCAAAGCTTTTTGTGTGTACTTGTATTTCAGATGTTGTGGGGACATAAATATGTTTACAAATTCAGGGTTTGTTTTTAATTTATTTATTTATTTTGGTGCTAAAAGTAAACCTCCACAATTAAATCTTATGTTGAAGTTATAAAATGCAGTAAATGAATCTAGATGGAATGCTGATCTTAACCTGTTACTACAGTTAATCTGGCTAAACAAATATGAGGCTTGAGAGCTCACAGAATTGAAAAAGGCTTCACAGACAGATAGACACAGAGGTTTAAAGAAAATGACAGTATATCAGAGGAAAAATTGCTGAACTTGAGAATATATTGTAAAATTGAAAATATTGTACATGCTGCAATGTTGCACCTGCGTATACAAAAAGATTGTATTTCTCTCATTTGCTGTGGTTCCTGTTGCTTTTTTCAAAAATTATTTAAAGGCAAAAATATATCACAATTTTAAGAATTATGTTCAGTATCATAGACGACCCCCGTTTGGGCAACCATTTGGTGACAGGAAGAAACCTCCAGCAGAACCACGCTCAGCGACGGGAAAACAGTTGGACATGAGGGAAAGAAGACAGGGCAAAAGACACGCTGTGGAAGAGAGATTAATAATAATTAATGTTTAGATACAGAGTGGTGTATAATCACATAGTGAGTGAAAAAAGGTGAGTGAAGAAGAAACACTCGTCATGGGAAGTGCTCAACAACCTAGGCTTATTGCAGCGTAACAAAAGGAGGATTCAGAGGCACCCGATTCAGCTCTAACTAAAAGCCTCATCAAACTGGAAAGTTAAGAGGGTGTCTGTCTCCCAAATTCAAACTGGAAGCTAGTTTCACAGAAGAGCGATCTGAAAGCTGAAGGTTCTGCCTCTGATTCTACTTTTAAATATCTAGAAACAATAAGTAAACTAGCAGTTTGAGAGCAAAGTATTCTGTTGAGGTGGATATGGTACTGTGAATGTCCTTAGGATAAGATGGGTCCTGATTATTTAAGACCTTGTATGTGAGGAGAAAGGTCATAAATTCAGTTTGGGATTTTGTAGGGAACCAATGAAGAGAAGCCAATGTGGGAGAAATATGCTCTCTCTTTCTTGTCCCTTCAGTACTCTCGCTACAGCATTCTGGATCAACTGAAAGTAATGAATTACAATAGCCTAGCCTAAAAGTAATAAATGCAATGAACTAGTTCTTCATCGTCACTCTGAGACACAGCATATCAGCACAAACACCTCAAATCAACTGTCAAGCATGGTGATGGAGAGGTGATAATTATGCTTTTTCTTGCAACCACAGGAGTTGGGCACTTTGCAATCATTGACTCGATGATGAACTCCTCTGCATACAAAAGTATTCTAGAGTCAAATGTGAGGACATCCATCTGACATCTAAAGCATGGACGAAATTAGGTCATACAACTCTAGGACAATGATTTGGGATCCAAATCCAACAAATGATACAAACACAACAGCAAATCTACAACAGAATGACTGAAAAAGAAACGGATCAAGCTGACTGACTGAAAAGCTGTGGTGGGACCTAAAGAGATTTGCATAAATGAATGCCCACAAACCTCAATGATCTGAAGCAATAAAGTATTCTTCCAGAAAAGAAGTAATTCAACTTATTGTTGCTGAAGGAAATTCTACAAGCTGTTTAATCCTGTGTACTTAGTTTTTCCACATATTTCTTCTGGAGTTTGGCTTAGCTTTTTTTTTTTAAAAAACAAAAAACTAATAGCTGTATCAATTTTTATAACACCCTGATATGTAAAACATTGTAATCGACCAAAGGTGTACTTTCTTAGTTTGCCAAAGCCATGATGAATTTATTTCTTTTAATAACACGTATCGTTATTGACTAGCAGTTGCGGTTTACCCAATCTGAAACCTAATTATGAGAGTGATGACAACCGACAACAGCTATTTCATGAGGTGAGAACGTTTGACAACACGTACAATAGATAGAAGAATTGACTCTTCTGTTGTGATTTATAATTGTATCTCCATCTGCCTGGTAGAAATTGTTTTGCTTTATTTGCAGCTCCAGTGTAGAGTTTAAATTACTTCCTCGCTAAGAAAAGAACTGTATTGTTAGTCCTTCAAACCTGCTGCCTATTTGCTTTGTTGGCCTTTTGTTTCTCATCCAGTTCTGTAATTATTTCTATGCAGTAACTGTTGTTCCCACCTCAAAAGATTCACCTCAAATGTGTAATAGTTAATTGAAAATCCTTTCTAAGGCAAAGTAGAGGCACAGATCAATTTTCTAGTCATTTATTAGGTATTATCAGGATATATGGAGCATGGCTGTGCTGATCAGCACTAATCATTTCTGATTTGACTCATAAGTTTGTGGCATTTCAAGTTTCATATGTTGTAAGGATAATATAAACCAGGAAAAACTTTTTCCGTTGCCTCTTGCTAAACAATATCCTGCAGTTTAGGTGATTTAAATCAGTGAAATTTGCCATCTTGCACCACATGGATAAGGAGGAAAATGTGTTTGCCCTTCATCTTGTTTAGTTACTCTCACTGGGATCATTATGGATATCTGTCTCTTTGCCTTTATCCTCACAGTGGAATTCAAAAATTGGGAGCTGCTTCTTTCTTCAGGCTTTGGCTACAGACACCGTAGCTACTCAACACTGACAGAGATCACAGTCATTAATCTGTTAAAAACAATAAACATCTGGCTTTCTGTCTTCCACATATTGCACCAATATGGTGCAACATGAGCCAATTAAAAACTTTTATACACACAGACACAAGCTTTTGTTCAAACACTCTTGATTACACTCTGTAATTCAGAGGACTGCATACACACTTACTGGAATCGGCATGCGCATACACACACACACATGTTCACGCATTAAAAATAGACAAACATTAAAGAGTTTGAGGAAATTAAGAGAAACACATAAAGAACTTCAGAACTCCAATTCCCAACCTCCCACTGGGGCAATCCCAGTGCTTTTCTTGCCTTTAGAACCAATCGGGAAAGAGCTAAATGAGCCTCAGTCATCAGAGGACTGAGTGATTGGTTTGGGGCTTTGAGGACGAGATAGGGACTCTCAGAGAAACACATTCATTCCAAAATCCCAAGCAAGACTTAGTCAGGCACCACATGTTGAAGACAAATTTGTTTACAGAGGCTGATTTTCACAGTGACGTGGCTAAATCTCAGATGAGTCACATGAGTGAATATTACAGATAATGTTAGAAAATGTGGGATTAAACCTAACAGTGCAGCCTCAGATTGTTATTTTTACAGCACTGACATTAGCTGTTGCAGTTTGTGTCCCTCAGGATGCTGCAACGTCGTCATAGGTTAGTTGGGTGTCACATGCTTCTTTTCTTGAGATCACAGCTTCATTTAAAGATTTCATTATGCTGTGCTGTAAAATGGCCTTCATAAATTGCCAAGTTAGTGCGATGAAGGGGTTTGTGTGATCCCAGGAGCTATGTTGTCCAGGGCAATTTGCGCATGGTAGGATCTCCACAGGAGGGAGATAGGCCTGTGATTGACAGACAGATTGGTGCTGAGCTGAGCAGGAAAGCAAAACTGTAACTATATCAGTCAGTCTACATTGTCACTGTCACCTACGGCCACAAGCTGTGGGAAGTGACCGAAAGAAAAAAGTTGTGAATACAAGCTGCAGAAATGAGCTTCCACAGAAATGGGGAGAAGAGCTTGGTCATTCAGAAGAAGGAGCTCAAAGAAGAGATGCTCTTCCTCCACACTGAAAGGAAAGAGTGGAGAAGGTCCAGGTTCTGACTAGGATGGCCTTTTAGGTGAGGTGTTTAAGGAATGTTTAACTGGTAGAGACCTCAGGGTGAGACCCAGGATGCACTGAATGGATTAGCTCTTGGCTGGTTTGGTAAAACATCTTGATGATCCCTAAGACTTTGGAGGAAATATTCTGTGGACTGATGATACAAAAGCTGAACTTTTTGCAAGGTTTGAGTCCCGTTACATCTGCATAAACTTAATACAGCATTTTATAAACAGAACATGATACCAAGAGCCAAACATGGTGGTCTTTGGCTGCTTTGCTACCACAGGATCTGGTGAACTTTTTGTTATTAACTCAAACTTACTTGGTTTCTGCAGCAGGACCCAAAACACACCAGCAAGTGTGTTTAATGGCTCTGAAAGGCACAAGGAAATAAAATATCGGTTTTTGTGTGCCCTAGTCAAACTCCAGACTTAAATCCAATTAAGATAGTGGACCTTAACTGTTCATGCTTGAAACCCTCCAATGTGAATTAAATTCTGGAACAAAGTGTGGGCCACAATTCTTCCACAGCATTGTGAAAGACTCCAGTTACCTGTTATTGCAAACTCTTTACTGCATTTCTTGGTGCCAAGGGTGGCACAACAAGTTATTAGGTTTGGGGGCAATTACTTTTTTACACAGGTAGGTTTGGATAGCTTTCTTCACTTATTAAAGGAATTCATCTTTTAAAAACTGCTTTTGTATTTATTAGAGTTGTCTTTGTTTAGTCTTAGAAATTGTTCAGTGATCTGAAACATGTAAATGTTATACATGAAAAAACAAAATAACAAGAAGAAATCAAACAGGAGGCAAATACTTTTCAAATCAAATCAAATCACTTTTATTGTCACATCACATGTGCAGGTACATTGGTACAGCACATGTGAGTGAAATTCTTGTGTGCGAGCTTCACAAGCAACAGAGTTGTACAAAATACAATAATGTAAACAAGCAAAATACAAGAATGGCTACATCTGAAACTAATAAATGTATGTACAATATATAATAGTATATGCAAAAAAATAAATAAATTCTGGATGTGTATACTAAATGTTTTTCTACGTGTGTGTGTGTGTGTGTACACATATTTTACAAATTAAATAGAGTCAATAAATAAAATATATAAAAATATACAGAGTTGAGACATGTGCAAAACAGTGGCATTACTGTACAGTATGGAGTGCATAATGTTAAAGTTCCAGTAGTGAAGCTGAGGTGTCTATGACGTGTTCAGCAGTCTGATGGCCTGGTGGAAGAAGCTGTCTCTCAGTCTGCTGGTACGGGACCGGATGCTGCAGAACCTCCTTCCTGATGGAAGTAGTCTGAACAGTTTATGGCTGGGGTGACTGGAGTCCTTGATAATCCTCCCCGCTTTCCTCAGGCAGCGCTTCCTATAGATGTCTTGGAGGGAGGGAAGCTCACCTCCAATTATCCGTTCAGATCACCGCACTACTCGCTGGAGAGCTTTGCAGTTGTAGGCGGTGCTGTTGCCATACCAGGTGGTGATGCATCCAGTGAGGATGCTCTCAATGGCACAGTGATAGAAGGTCCTGAGGATGTGGGGGCTCATGCCGAATCTTTTCAGTCTCCTGAGAAAGAAGAGGCGCTGCTGCGCCTTCTTCACTGTGTTGTTTGTGTGTACTGACCACGTAAGATCCTCAGCCAGATGTACACCAAGGAACCGGAAGCTGCTCACTCTCTCCACAGCAGCGCCGTTGATGGTGATGGGGGTGTGTACTTCTCTGCACCTCCGGAAGTCCACTATCAACTCCTTTGTCTTTGCGACGTTGAGGGTGAGATGGTTGTCTTGACACCAGTGGGTCAGGGCGCTGACCTCCTCCCTGTAAGCCGTCTCATCACCATTGGTGATAAGACCCACCACTGTAGTGTCGTCATAATGATGTTGGAGTTGTTAGTGGCCGTGCAGTCGTGGGTGTAGAGTGAGTATAGGAGAGGGCTCAGTACACACCCCTGTGGAGCACCAGTGTTCAGTGTGATGGGGGATGAGGTGATGCTGCCCAGTCTGACCACTTGGCGTCTGTCAGACAGGAAGCTAAGGATCCAGCTGCAGAGGGAGCTGCTCAGTCCTAGATCCTGCAGTTTCCTGTCCAGCTTCGAGGGAACGATGGTATTGAATGCTGAGCTGTAATCTACAAACAGCATTCTCACATACGTGTCTCTCTTCTCCAGGTGTGACAGGGCAGTGTGTAGTGTCAGGGCTATGGCATCATCAGTGGACCTGTTGTGGCGGTATGCGAACTGTAGAGGGTCCAGTGAGTCGGGTAGTGCAGAGCGGATGAAGTCCCTGACCAGCTTCTCGAAGCATTTGCTCACGATGGGGGTCAGGGCTACAGGTTGCCAGTCGTTCAATGAGGAGATGGTGGAGGATTTGGATACAGGGACGACGGTGGCCATTTTGAAGCAGGCTGGGACTACAGACAGAGAGAGGTAAAGGTTGAAGATGTGCGTGAACACTCCAGCCAGCTGAGTCGCGCATGACTTGAGGACGCAGCCGGGAATCCCGTCCGGACCTGTAGCTTTGCGTGCATTCACCTTCCTGAAGCACTTCCGCACATCCTCCTCAGACACAGTGTGCGCACTGATGTCATCCGCGGTGCGCACACTGTCTCACTCTCTCATGGTGTTCGCTGTGTCGAATCTAGCGTAGAATACGTTTAGATCCTCACACAGACAGATGCTTTTTCATAGCATTATAATATTAACAAATTTAATAAGAAGAAACTGATATAGATATCAACAAGGAAACAACCTAAAGCAAGCATACTGAACATGGAGACAATAAGACTTGCAGTAAACATAAAGATAGATACAAGGGAACATGTGAGGACAAAAACATGGACAGGATGAGAAAGATGAGCCAGAGGTCGGAGCAGATAAGAAAACACAGAAGAAACTTAAACTACTACTGATACAAATCAGAAGTCAAAGATGTCAGAGGAAATAAAGCTTCCAATATACTAGAATTAAAAACATCAAACCAAGAACCCAAAAATCTAACAAGCACAGGAATCAAAACTTCGAATACCTGGAATTTAAAAAATAAATAAATAAATAAAAACATCATAAACAGAGAAAAATTCTCCCAAACTCCCAAATGACAAAAACCCTTCTGATAATAACAACAGATGTTTAGTACATGGACTCCAAATAAAAGAGTGTTTTGTTTAGTGTGCGTACACTGAGCATTGGGCTAGTAGGGTTCTTACTCTGAGCTGTTAGCTAACAGAATCAGTGCATGGACTCCTGTCATATTATTACATTTGAGGCGTTAGCTGGCGAAGTTAGAATGGATATTTTCCCTCCCTGGGTGCTCCTGGGAGGATAAACAGGCCATCCATAATTAACAGCCGCTCCGCCTGCATTCTGATCCACTCTGCTTTAAAAAGAACAACTGTCACCATCAGTTAGAGAGGGGGAGAGGGGGATGAGTAGCAGTAGAGTGGGTGAAACACAGACACACACACACAGAGAGATGGGGAGATCATGCTCAGGAAAAGATTTGCTTCCTGTATATTAAAAGCACCGTTACACATTCTCTCTCCTAGTTTGATGTGCTTTGCATTTCTTGGAAAAAGCTGATCCAGTCAACATCACTGCTGTTTGGTTTACAGCTGGAGAACCTAGGAAGAGTAGTGTGAGTTAAGTGCAGTTGTTTGGGTGATCTTCATACTGTGTTGTGAGCAGAGATGGGCAGTAACGCGTTACTTGTAACGCGTTACTGTAATCTGATTACTTTTTTCAAGTAACGAGTAAAGTAAGGGATTACTATTGCAAAATCGGTAATTAGATTACCGTTACTTTCCCGTAGGAACGCTGCGTTACTGCGTTACTAAAACCGTGATTTTTTTTGCGAGAATGTCTCATGACAGTGACATAAGCAAGTGCGACGTTGGTGACAGCAGCTGTGTGCAGATCAACAATGGATAATATATCGAGTGCGGGAGAGAGTATGAGCGTGCAGCGTTTAAAGTGTGGAAGTACTGACCTTACTTTGAGTTTGATTCCATAAAAAGTGACAAAAACATTAGCGTCCATCGTGCGTGGGAAGAAAACTTCTTTTTACAGCGAAAAAAACCCCTAAACTTCCGAGCAAGCACCGAGTAGCTACGACGTGATGGGAAACTCACAGAGACACTCGCGCGGATTCTTCAACTGACCGCAGCACACCTACACCAGGGTAACCCTCCGCCTACCCTGCTCCTGCTTTACAGGTGAAAATAGAGCAAAAGGACCGCTGAGTCTTTGACTTTATTTATTTTCTGCTGTGTTTTACTTGCATCTGTTTGAAAGAGTGAGTGAAAACACAAAAAATATTTTATTTTATGTGCTGGAATGTGTAGAAAATAGGTTTAAATGTTAAACTAATTTATTCAAGTCAGAGAATGTTGCATATAATTAAATGTTTTGCTTGATGCATAAAGTTAAAAGATTAAAACTGATAAAACAAGTTAAAAAAAGAGACTTTTCCATTTGATTACATTTTGTATGATGGATTATGTAGAAAAAGTAGAATTGGGCTGAAAGATCTATCACTTTATCACCTCTTCAGGTTGTAAATCGTGTTTTTAAAAAGTAACTAAGTAACTAAGTAACTAAGTAATTAATTACTTTTGAAAATAAGTAATCAGTAAAGTAACGGGATTACTTTTTGGGGGGAGTAATCAGTAATTAATTACTGATTACTTTTTTCAAGTAACTTGACCAACACTGGTTGTGAGTATGATATATAGAATAGAATAGAATAGAATTCAACTTTATTGTCATTGCACATGCACAGGTACAGGGCAACGAAATGCAGTTTGCATCCATCCAGAAGTGCTTTAGTGATATAGATATATTACAATATATATTAGCAATAATATAGATATGTGAGTATATTACAGAAATGGGTCTATTATGGTATGTTATAATGTACACGGTATGAAGTATGTTGTGAATATTCTATAACTATATGTGTTGTATGTGTTGTGCTTAGCCTGCAGTGTGACTTTAATAACTGGATGATCGTAGGCTCTCTAAGGACAGTGTCTCCACAGCAGCTCACGAACTCCATCTCATTCTAAACTCAAACTGTAGGAAACCTGCCACAGCTTAGTGAGGTCGTGTTTTGGATGTTTTCTTTAGTTAATATCTGCTGCCTCACTGTCACCGCAGTGGTTTTGTCACAGCTAATAACGGCTGCGTTTCCTCTTTGATTTACCAGTGGCTGGCTCTGTTACTATAGTTCCTTTCATTAGAACCTACTTGGATCGACTCGCCACGGCTCACCACAGCCTGACTCCAATCAACTGGTTTTCCATTGGAATCGAGTACCACCTAATGTGCGTAGTTGTTGTTATAACAATGCATTCCAGCATCCGTGACGCAATAAGTATGCGCCACAAACGGCACAACAAAGGTGGATGTCGAGGCGACGATATACCTGCTGCTCAGTCTGTGGCTTTTCATCAGACTCAGTGGAACATGGCGTTGTTTTTGTAGCCATTTCCCTCGTTGCCAGGTTTCAAAAATGGTAGTTTTGATTTTTGTGAACAAGACGCTCTCATGACTCATCGAGTGACACCACTAACTGCTCAGATTTTTTTTAATTAAAGCAACACACAGAGAGCATATTGCACTAACTGTAAACTTCCATGGACCTGGATTACAGTCCAAGACAAACACTGAATCACTGCAGCTAAATTTTGGCAATAGGTGACTTGCAGTTCTTGATTTTTATATCCTTTTTGTTGTTGTTGTATTGTGATAACGGTGTTTCCTCTCATTTAACATGGCAAAACACCACCAAAGCCTCTGGCATAAATAAAGTTAAAGATGTGTTTGTCTTATATTATGACAGCATTAGTAGGCAACTAAAATCAGCTGTTTGCTCTAGTCATTATTTCTTGGATTGACGAACGACTTCAGCCACAAACCCATGCCAACTTTCCATACAGACATATTTTAAACAGATTAGAGATGATGTCACTGATCAAGTTCTTACAATGACTCACTGATGACGATGACTCCTCTGGGTCCTCAGAATGATGTCATCAGTTTAAATAACATGCCGGTGATAACCTACAGCGTTACTAATTTAAAAAAAGACACATGTTTAATTCAAAACATGCACACATCAGGCTCACATATGTGGGAAAGGTACACATAGTTCCATGTAAGTGCTTGCATATGACACACACATTCACACGCACGAGCCCAAACACAGGGAGAAACATGTATATTCTTACTCACCCAGAACACATTTTGCCTCTGGCTCTCAAATGAACAATCTGTGACTTTATAATGTATTTAGTCAGAACATATTCAACATGAAAGCAGGAAGCTTCTACTGTGCTTCTCCGAATGAAAGGATGCAATTATCCAGAGCTTTTACAAAACAGAATATTTCCACCTGCTGAACCTGCCAGCTAATTCAAACCGTAAACAACAACAATGCAATATTTTATACCTCCACCAAGGCTGACAAGTTCCCTCAACACTATACATGGACTGAGTTTGAAGATCCAGAAGTATTTCTGAATCTGTATTAGTTTGTGATATTACCTTAAGAAGATCGAGACAATATATGCCAGTTTTGGATATTTCAATTTGACAAGCATATAAAGATATGATATGAAATCTACAATTTCAGTGTGAATTGCAATGTAAACTGAATCCTTCCAGTCCTTACTAGATCCAGATCTGAAGTCAGATTGATGTTCAAATAAGGCAAAGCCCCACCTTCGGTAAAGTTTTAATCCAAATCAGTGGTTAACACTAAATCGTGTTTATAGTTAAGGTAAACCCCCCAAAAAATAGTTAAAAAAAGAAAAAAGTACAGGCAAATCTAGATATTGTACTAAAGATATTGTTCTGCAGCATCCGGTCCCGTACCAGCAGACTGAGAGACAGCTTTTTCCATCAGGCCATCAGACTGCTGAACACGTCATAGACACCTCAGCTTCACTACTGGAACTTTAACATTATGCACTCCATACTGTACAGTAATGCCACTGTTTTGCACATGTCTCACTCTGTATATTTTATTTTATTTATTTTATATATTTTATTTATTGTTTACTCTATTTAATTTGTAAAATATGTGTACACACACACACACACACACACACACACGTAGAAAAATATTTAGTATACACATCCAGAAATGCATATACTATTATATATTGTACATATATTTATTAGTTTCAGATGTAGCCATTCTTGTATTTTGCTTGTTTACATTATTGTATTTTGCACAACTCTGTTGCTTGTGAAGCTCGCACACAAGAATTTCACTCACATGTGCTGTACCAATGTACCTGCACATGTGATGTAACAATAAAAGTGATTTGATTTGATTTGATTTAAAGTAGTTGTACTTTTCATTTTGCATTTTTCATTTTGATTCATAATTACAAATAATATTTAACTTAAGTAACTGAAATAATAACCTCTTGTGAATCACCACTCTACCATGATGAATGGATTTTTGTGTTCCAGTGATTCCAGGAGCTCTGAGTTGTTGTTGTTGTTGTTGGGTTCAGTTTCCCCATCACCAAATTGCTCCTGGGTGAGGACTTGGAGTAGAGCTGCTACTCCACATTGAAAGTGCCAGTTGAGGTGGTTTGGGTATCTGAATAAATGCCTCCTAGGTGAGGTTTTTTAGATATGTCTTACCAGGAGAAGAACAAGGCAGACCCAGGGTATGCTGGCTATCCTTTCCAGCTCACTCTGAGCTCAAATGGATTGCCAGGAAGGTGGGTCGGTGGATGGATGGATGGATGGATGGATGGATGGATGGTTATTTACCTTATACTGGGCCTTGGTTCAGCACTTATGTTCAAGCACGAACCATTTTAGTACTCTCTCTGTCCATTTGAGCAAACTTTCTTCTGATTGTCCGAAAACATGTGAACAAAAGGTTTGGACTGCAGGACATTATTGGGAATGCTTGCTATCACTGGCACCATACAAAGCTGAGACAGAATAAACAAAAAGCACCAGTGTGGTATTTCTTAACTACTCTGCCTACTGGGTCCTGCATTTGAGTTGTTAACCTGTTGCTCTGTGTTTATATCGATAATGTTCTGGATTTTAAATGAATGAGCACATTTGCATACTTTTTTGGCAGTTTTACACATTATGTCTGATTTGCAGCTTATTTATAATAAATGTGTGTTATTGTGTAAGATGCTTGCATCAGAATCCAGGACAGTTGTCATGGGGACCAGACGGATGGTGAAACAACAGTTGATTGTACTGAATGTTACTGGCACGAAAAAGTAGCACTGTTCCTTTGTGTCTTCTCTCCTTTGTACCATCACTCCTCCTTTGTCCCCCCTTCTTCTTCACTCTCCTCTCCTGTCTTCCCTTGAGTTTCCTCTCCTCTCTCTTCCTTTCTTTTTGCCCCTTGTCTCCCCCTATATTCTCCCCTCTCTTGCCTTACTTGTGCTCCCATTCTCTACAAATCTATATGCAATCATCCTACTGCAGCAGCCGAATTTAAATGTGGAACAAATGTTGTGACAGACTAAAGCTGGATAGAAGTCCTTATCCGCAGAGTGAGAACTGAATTATCCTGCTTGAGTGAGCTGCTGACACACACATATTGAGAGGAAGAGAGAGAGAGGGGGCAAGTCTCAACGGAATTAAAACAACCTTTCTGTCTGTCTACCAGTAACCCTGGAAGTCAGTAATTCCTTAATTCCACTGTGGAGACATTCAAACATTTTCTTTGACTTAAAGTTGTCAGGTTTTGCCTTTCCTCAGCGGTAGCCGTGAGCCACCAGGACACCTGTGGAAGGAAACTTAAATAGTTATTCCAGCAATGTAGCATTAGCCCTGGATAGAGTTGGGCGGCTTTAAATGAAAGGACTGCATTCGTCAGACCTTGTCTGAAACTCAATCAATGAAAATCCATATTGGAGGACTAAAATAATCTGAGATAACCTGAGATAACTAAAATAATCTGAGATGTGGCTCTTTGATTTTTTCTCTTTATTCTGCTAATCTTGTAAAAACAATAGAGTGTGCCTGGTGTCACAAACAACTTAAAATAAACCACAAAGGGAGTGATCAGGTAGTTTATCCTGGGTAAGTACAAAGTGACTACAAAGTTACTTAAGTTGGAGTTAAGCATCATCTCATGCTAGAGGTGCATGTTTTTCCCATGTTTTTTCTTATTCCCAATATTGTCATGGCTACTGAACGGACCCACGCGCAGACAGTTCTTTCAAGGAAACAAAAGGGGATTTATTTACAATAGGGATCACCTTAGTGCAAAATATATGTACAGTGAGTTGGGAGGGGGTCCAGGGCTCCAGGGAGAGAAGGGGGGGGGAATCCACACACACGCTTCCTCTTCCACTCAGTCACCGCCACCGCTCCTCCGCACACACGCACTCCTCTTCAGCCGCACTCGCTCCAACACTCCACACACTGCCCCACTTGGACAGGTCCGGTGATTCGGTCCAGAATCTACAGACAGAAGATCAAAGGTTAGTTCCACAACATAAAACACGTGTAAGCGATTCTTCTTTGAATATGCCGCGAGCACGAACTCAGGTGGTTCGACGTTCCAGCGGTGAGCTGCTCTGTGCCACTGCCTTAAATAGCAGCTGGGGAAATCAGCCAGATCAGCCGCAGGTGGACACCATCCACAGGGGTGCGTGGGCCAAGAGTGAGAGCCCGTAATGAGCTCCACCCAGGCAGAGAGGAGGAGGAGAGACAAAAAACTAAAACTAACAACAACAAAACCTGTAGCCAGCGTGGGCCAACCAGAGAGACACGGGGACCGTGACAAATATGGAATCAAATATTATTAACACGTTAATGTGGATACAAATGCTGTGGGAAAAAGTTATGCTGCATAAGAATTTTAACTTTCTGTGGGTTGCATTTCATAACTTGCTGTACCAGGATGTCATCTGGGAAATACTGCAACATTTCACATACTTAGGTATTAGAAAGAAAGGATCAGGTTGCAGGACAGCTGATTTAAATTCATTTTATTATAGTGCATGGAAGTGAAATCACTCTCTGATGATTAAATGAGAAAGAAATAGAAAGAAATACAACACAGCTTTCCTCTTGTTTTATTTCTTATTATCTTAACAGAGATTTATAAAGATATCTTAAGTAATCAGGTAATTCTTGGATCTTTTACAGTTTTGTCTACATTTTCATTCAAATAATGCAAACTGGTTCCAACCCCCCAAAAAAGCTTCTAAAATTAATAACGTCCCAAAAAGATTATTTTGCACCAAAATGGGTCCCAGCAAAGCTTGCTCTAATTGTTCACTGCAGACAAAACAGTTGTTTATTAGAGACTTTGTGTTGTTGCAATCCAAAATGTTTTTATTTTGGGTCATTCAGCCTGGATGATCCAGATTGCTGCTGTTACAATAACATCACATCAATGTTTAATAGTCTGCAATGCAGAGATAACGCCTCTGATAGTCAGTGTGTGTGTGTGTGTGTGTGTGTGTGTGTGTGTGTAGGTGTGTGTGTGAGAGAGGGAGAGAGGTTTTGCATGTCACTGACAAAAAAGAAAGAGAAACAAAAATGATGAGTGTGAGGGATAACACATAAATACATTCAAGTGTAACCATATAACTCAGTTTCCATTAACATTTTTTGAGTCTCACAATCATCCTCAAAGTTGAACTGTTATTTTTGGTCATCCCAGAACGGCGCGCCAATCCTGTTTCATAACAATTTGATTTATTCTGCCAACAGGGACAACGATAAGAAAGCTGATAGTGCTGCCAAGTCCTCAAAGAGCAGAGTACAGAAGACAAAACATGAAACATTCAGCAGAATTTGGCAGCTGCTTTTTGAGCGTAAATAAATCAATTAGATGTACAGTGCCTAGAATAAAACACATTTTCCATTGCTATGGGCCCATTTTCTGGTCCAGAGCTGCTGGTGTTCTTATGAAATGGAGCTCATTTAGTAGAAAAAAAAACCCTCAAAAGAAACCAGGAGCAATAATAATCACAAATATTTTCACTGCACCACAGTAACTCAAGAATATGCAGCTTACCATTTAATACACTGGGTTAACAAAAATCTGAAAAATTATCTTGTATTTTGCTTTAAATACTTTTTCCCACTTGTCAGGAGAGCAAGCTGCGGAAGTCAGACGTCAGCCAGGGGTGAAGTGAAACTATAATTCAAGGCTCAAATTTGACCAGGTGCTAATTATAAGTGTGTTGATATAGTCAGGTTTTTTAAATGAGACTTTTTATATATAATTTCCCTGTGTGCACCACAACGTTAGATTTGAAATCAAAGTCCAGACGTCAGTGTCATTTCAAGAGGTTTGAATGACATATTTAACTGTTCAGGAATTATACACTGCAAATTCCTTGTAGCTTGACAAGATTTATTGTCTTAATTTTAGCCAGATTATCTTGTCCATCTTGTTTTGAACATTACAAGCTAGTTTCCAGTCTCATGTGTTAGATGATTAGACTTGTTTCAAGTATATATTACTTTTTTTCCTTATTTAGTCTGTATATCTAAAAATGAACCATTTTACATTTATTTCAAGCAAAAATAGCTTTTAGATAGAGTGTAAAACAAAAATTATCTCAAAATAAGAAACATTCACCTTTTTCCTTGAAATAAGAAAGTCACTCATTGGAAGGTATTTATTTCAGGTTTTTAAAGAAAGGACATCTTCAAGGTTATATTTTGTCATAACATAGACACTGTTTCTGAAATTGACTGGGTAATATGACGTAAAATCAAGTAGGTCTTCAACATCAGTCAGTTCAGTTGCTTGGGCAAGGTTGGGAATTGCAATTTCATAGGCAAGAAAGTCTTTGTTGAAACCCAAGGTTTCATACACCTGGTATTCAAAACAATAAAGTACACTATTAACAATAAAAATGTTTTTTACAAGTCCAAAGATAGGGTTTAAACCATTTGCTGAAATGAGTATAAGAGACCTGTCACAGATGTATTTGTTTCCATGTAAAATAAGCCACTTTACTCTAACGGCATGATGTATAGCATCTTCAATCCCCAAAAACTCTACAACCTTTGATTGCAAATGGTCCATATTAGCAACCTCTGATACAGGACCTAGTTCTTTCTCATTTACAAATATCGGATGCTCAGTTCCTGCTTCACTTTGGCAACACTCCAGCAGCTGATTGTGGTTTACAAGAGACTTGCACACATTCTTAAAGTTTAATTTGGATGACCATTGTTTAAAAAAAACTGTGTTTAGACTCGAATCTCATGCACATATGACGTATTACAGGTCCCAGGGCAATAATTTGAGAGGGAAGATGCAGCATGTAATGTTGCTTTGGTATTACATTTTTTTCTGGGAATAGTTGCCTGAATTGTTTAAGATGATCTTCTATCATTTTTTTTAGTTTGGACACAGTTTGTAAAGACACAACTGGGGCAAAAAGTATTTTAACAATTTCAATTAAATCCAAAATAAACTGGATAAAGGGATTTTTCTCTACAACACTGTACAATAAGAATGGCACAATCTTGATCAATATAAGCATTTGTCCAGAGGATTGTTTGAGTCTGTTGTCACTTGAAGCTAAAGTAGCAATACTAATTGGTGAAGGCTTGTCACGTATGTCCACTGATGAAAAAGGAAAGTTCTGCATGGCAGAATTAAACAAGTCCAAATCCAAATTTCCAGATAAAACAAGGTATTTCAACACACACTTAATTTCCATTGGTGCCACTCCTTCAAGAATTACATGCATAATATCCTGTGGCATCTGCTCTATGAGATTAAAACCTGGGAAATCAACTAATTTGCTTTGTCTATTTATGCCAAAAGTCGTTTTGAGCGAGGATTTCAAAAATTCGGTAGTTGCCCTTTCTATTTCAATGCACTGCCTAATGTGTCCGTCCAATGTCCGTCTGGTGAAACTATGTTCATTGAAATTTTCTTGCATTTCATCAAAAGTACACTCACAATGACGACATTTGCTATACGCAAAACCAACTCCTTCCTTAAATCCTGCAAGCTCATGCTGGGCAAGAGTGTCTCCACACACAGCAACAACTGCTCCGTTTAAATAAAATTCCCCATTGACAGTGTTAATCATAACACCATCGTACAGTAACTTCAAGTCCTCATTGATTCTCCGCAGTATTATATCTACCCCACACTCATCTATGTCCCTAGACTTTGCGATTGCGAGAAGTCTGATGGAAGCCAACTTTGATCTAAACTTAGGGTCTATGTTGCCTAAGGTGTAATAAAACATTAGTAGTTTATTTACACTCGCACGTGACCCTAGGGGGTTACACATTTCTATCTCATCAGAATAGAGTATCAGTTGTAAAGCAGAGTTCTTCTTTGAAAACAGTGGGTGGGTTTTGAAAATAATTCCATCATTAATGTCATACAAAAAACTGGCGTTGGGGCAACTCTGAGGTCCAGCACTGAGCATGTCAAATAGTCTTGAATTGGATAAAAGCTGTTTCAAACTTTCAATCAAAGGAATGTAGTAGAAAGACTTGTTTTTGATTGCAAGAACTCTCGATTCTCCCTTTTTAACTCTACAGGCATAATTGGAAATGATGATCTCCTCAGGTGTGACAGGGTTGAAATGCATCTGTGTTACACGGTCCTGTAGGTTTGAAGCTGCACATATGGGAAAGGGATCCTGAAAGTTGTCCAGTGTTGAAAGAACTTCTTGTTGTAAAGGTCCATTGCTGTCAGGTTGCCTTTCAAGGATGGTCTTTATTTTTCCCCTCAAGGACGTCAGAAGAGCTGTTTGATACTGTTGGACACCAAGGACAATGTTGTTGACACTCCTCTGATGGGGGAAAAAAAAACACATCAGAGACATGAAAGCGTAAATAGAAAATATAACAGAAGCAAAATGCAACTCTATTTCTTTAGCTCAAATTAATGAGCCACTGAATGTTGTAATTTACCAGTGGAGCAGTAGAAGAAGAAATCAGCCAATAATTGGCATTGTTTTGCATGACATGCCACATGCATGACTCACGTGGCACAAACACATTGCACCGAGCAAGATGGAGGAGCATGAAAGGTTACAACAGAAAAAGTGAACAAATGATTGCCTCATTTATTTTTTTTTATGTATGTAATTCTACTTCATTTGTCTTTTATGCCTAAAAGTGAACACATTTTACACTGTTAAGCCTATTTTAAACTGTTGAGTGTGCCCAGAGTTACATACATTGCAGTGAACTGCACAACTCTTGTGCTTAACTTCTTCGTAATGTACATTTGTTCTTAATAACTTATATAGGTGAAAGTAATAGCTGAATAAAACCAGCGATGAAAAACAATCAATTAATTGCAAAGATAGTGGACAGATTATGAAAAAAAAATCATTAGTTGCAGCCTTACATTGAACCAGACTTATTAACAAGTTAACAATGACACCCCCATAATATCAGATGAAGCAGTACCTGTGATAGGTGGCATTGCTCCCGCACACCAATAGCAAATGCAGCTGCACATCTGGCAAGATCAACAGTTTCTCTTTTACCCTACAGGACAAAAAGAAAAACAATTGTGTAAGAAAAATGACTCACTCAGAATGTGTTTCAAATTCCACCAGATGCAAAACAAAACAAAGAAATATTCCAAACTGTTGTACATTTTTGCTATTAAAAGATTCATACTACAATGGATAGCTAATGAAGCTGCAAATGTTATGAACAATTTAAGAGTTATTTAATGAAACTTAACCAATCTTTATGGAATCTACTCTGAAGTTAACTGAAAGAAAAATTTGAAAGCTGCTTGGTTCATGGAGCATCTAACAACAACCAAGGCAGGTACACAACACTGGTAAATAAGTTTATTTATTATGTTTAAGTATGGTAACTAAGCCTACATTGTTGTGCAAGCCTGAATTTCAGCGGATTCATGCATTTGAAATTCAGCACTGGCCTTCATACCTATTAAAATATTCTAATCAAGTAGTTTATCTTAGAAAACACATAACTTTAAAACTATAATTTTCACTTGAACTGAGTACATTTTCTCTAGTTAGGCTTTACTACGGTTTTACTAAAGCTGAATTGGGGTAACTGTGCTTGGTTAAGGTTAAACAACACACATACAATTAAAAATTCGCGCGCGTACACACAGAAACACATAAAGTACATTACCTGATTCTGACGAGGTGTTTGAAGCTCAGCCGCGTCTTGCTCCATCACGTTCTGACTTTCCTGTCGCTCCTCCTCCAACACCTCCGATGTTACTGGGGGGTCTAGTGGTGGTGGCTCTACTTCAGTGCCATTGCCATTGCTAACAGTTTGTCTGGGTTCGGCAGTATAGTCGGCAAAAATGGCTGTACCAAAATTTTCGCCTCCTAATACATTTGCATCGGATGAAGCTGTCAGCCATCCTGTAGGCGGGTTCCCAGTGGAGATGTATTGTGGATGTGTGCGTCTGAGATGGTGGTAAAACGAGTTGAAAACACGGTAATCCTCGGCGCATCCATCGACTCCACAAATGACACGGAAATCTGGACTGCGACTGTGTGCAGTATTAATGTGACTTAAGAGAGACTTCAATGTTAACGCCACAAAGACGAAGCAAATCACACACCTCCAACAGGCCATTGTATTAGACTAAAGTCAAGCAAAAAATATGTTGCAGTGTGGAGCTGTTGCCGCGCTAGTTTGGGAAATACCAAGTTCATGGGGGGAGGGGGGTATTACAAACTGGAGCTGTAAAAACAAAAAATGGTCACAAATAAGGTAAAATGAAATAACACCTATAAGAGTTTATTTTAAATCAATGAAGAAGAAATTTACCTATCATACTGACTGTGTTTTATGAACGTACAAACCACTAAATTGTATATAGAAGCAAAAATTGAGATGTGCACCCCCCTTCGTGTTCCATGTTAGTTGTTACCCAACTCCGTTTGAATTTGGAGTCACAGGAATCTTCTGCACCTGAGCATTGAAAGAAAAACTGTGAGAGAAAGCTTCGTCAAGAAAGAGAGGTAAGCAATTTTAATTTTTCGAATGTAAGTAGTGTGTAGTCTAATCACTGTTTTAAAGTCAAGCGGACAGAATAATAAATTTAATTTGAGCGCGGGAAGGAGTAATGTAGCATGCTAACGGATGCTAGCGTTAGCTTAGCAGCCCTCGCATGTGGTTCAGAGAACATTATTTAGTGAAGTATCTACTGTAATGTTGTGAGAATTCCTAGCTATGCTATTTATAAGGGGCAGTATTAGCCGTTTGTATTAACTTAAGTTAATAGGCACACTGAGAATTTCTTTCAATTAGCAAGAGAGCTAATTAACCACATTCAGGGTTTTCCAATTGTCTTTGACTGATTTACTAGCTGCTTGTATTCCCTCACAAGGTGTGGGTTTAAATTAATATTTTGATATTAATTGGATTTATTAAAGTGGGCTCAAAACAGTGTTATTCAGGAATCAGGCTGGTTGGTAAAACAAGTAGCGCTGTGTATCGATTCAAAATTGAAACAGAAGATGGCAGCACTGTATGTGCAAGGATGCCAGCTGCCGTTAAACCCCGAAGAAGAAGAAGAAGCTGTATCCCAGAATTCATAGCGCGGCCTAGCTCAGTTTCCAAAAATGGCGGCAGCTAGTTAGTTTTAAAATTTCTCTTATTACTCTTTCTAGGTCACAAAATAAACGTTTAACATATTTTCAGGCGAGAATGTAGCCGTGTAAACTTCAAATATCTGGACAGTTTATCAAGACACCACATATTTTCAAAAGCGCTCCGACGTTTTCGGAGACGTCTGTTACCCACTAGCTCGATAGCTAGCCGGGGTTTAACGCTCACTAGAGCCGTGAGAACACCGGACTCCGGGCGAACCATTTTCAAAACCACCGCCGTCTTTCACTACTCAGGTGAACATGATATATAAGTCACTTAAATAACTTAAAAATGTTATTGTTTGGCTTTTTTCAGTATTTTATTTGTTCCTGAGTAAATCGGTTTGGCTGAGATTAAAGTTATAGTTTTTACACAGCTGAATAAACGTCAAGCAGACAACTGATTATCAGAAGTGTGAGATGCTGGAGAATATACTCCGGTGTCCTTTTATATTTTAGATAGCAATGAGCAATCTGCAAATTTCTTTAAAATGTAATAAACTATCATCTTGCCTTTATTTTTAGTTAGCACATACCTTAAACACTTAAAGCTATAAGCTAATGATCGTTATGTAAGAGCAGATACTGCTGGTGCAATAAGCTGTACATTTTACGTCCAATGGATGCATGATCTGGCAGCCCTAGTCAGCATAATCTTATTGATGAAATTCAATGACACAAATCTGGGTGAGTAAAAGTTCACCGGGCAATATTGTATAACCCTTTCAGACCTCAGCCGGGCTGTCTGGACATTTCTTTTCTATAATAGCTTTAAAAAGGGTAAAAATGTTGAACAATCAAAACGATTCTTTGACGTGAATCAATTTGATTCTCATGGGACTCAATTAAGATTCAACTTTTCAAATGTTTTTAACATAACACTAATTGTAAACATTTGTCTTGCAGGTGACTGAGCAATGGAGAAGCTGGATGATGTAACAGTATCTGTCCTTAAAGGTTATATTTGATAATATATTTGTGTGTGTATGTATGTATGTGTGTGTATATATATATATATATATATATATATATATATAAAAAAACAGTTATGTTTGTGCAGTTATGTGCTTGCACAGTTTAACTGGTGTTTGTCTTTTTGTTAGCTGCAAGCATTGACGAGTGCATGCTTTTAACATTGACCCGTGATGATCTGAGGGACCTTTTTTCTGGGCCTGAGCACTTTCTCAGAAGAAAACATGTGTGGTCAATAATTCATCCTGAGGTATTATGTAAAAAATATTTAGTTCAACTAATCTCCAGAAAGTATGCTTTTATTTTAGCAGTACTTGACATTTTTATTTTCTCACCCTAAACCAGGAAGACCATCCGCTACCACAGAAACCTGAAACAACTTCTTCACCCAGGGTAGTTGCAACAGGCCCTCCAACTGCTGATGCTAATGCAAGCCAGCTGAAAACCTTGCAGCTCCCCAGTCCTCCGGAATATGTTCTGTACACCGACAGTGAGTTGGAGCAATGCCGAAAGAGTTACCTGGAGTTGGCCTGCTCCGGCAGGGAACAGGCATGCGTCATGTCAAAAGAACTGAGATGCAGATTGGTGAGAAATACAATCACAAGTATGGTGTCCCTTTTGAGAGCAAGCCAAGGCCAAATGGAGCGATACCCCTCTAAGACCGAAATCACTGCAATGGCTAAAAAAGTTGTGGAATATTATCCTATGCTGCAGGATAATGATGCAAGCGTAAAACACGTAAGTTCTTGTATTTGTGTCTCATATATAAATCATTTTGTTTTGTTCAGGGGGCATGATATATATGTATTTTCACCAGGAGAGCATTAATGCCAAGTTACAAAAAAGGCTGCAAAATATGAAAACCCCAGTAAAAAGGCAAGGACCAACACCGGAGAGGGGACGGCCCAAGAGAAGGCTCACTGACCTCTACCCAAGGGATGAAGAAGCTGATGATGAAGATGCTGATCGCAGTTCTTCCAGTGGTGCATCTACTCTGTTATCACCTGTCAGAAATTCTGACAATGCCTCCACTTCATGTGAGTACTAGTAATTTTGTAAAATGGTTATCAACACACAGCCAGTAGTAGCTAATGTTTTGTGGAAGTCTACTTCAGTAACAATGAAAAACCAAAATGCTCTTGTACTTCTCTCTATCTTAGCTGACAAGGATAGTCGGCAAATACAAGCAAGACATTACAAAACATTACAAGAAATGTGTAAGAAGGCAAAACCAAACCAAGAAGATGTGTCCCAGCTATTAGACCTCGAGTTTGAAGCCAGAAGATCCTTCATTGACTCAGACACCATGAAAGAGGAGAACAGAGCTTGCCTCATCTTGGATGCATATCCATGCTTTAAAGAATTGCATCATGTAAGTTTTTGGAAGAGTTAATAAATAATCACTTTAATTTCAAATATATTTGGTGTGGTAGTAAAGTTATTTTGATTTTATTTGTCTACTTATTTTTTTAAACCTATTGTAGGCGTTGGGTGAGCTTCGCAGAATTTTGGATCCCCACAACAACAAGTTCATCAGTCAAGTAAAACTGAGATGGGAAGAATTCTGCTCCAGGGTAGAGTTCTACGGTGTGTCAAAGAAGGCAATGAATCCACCAATGACCATGGACAAAAGTAAGTTTTACCATTTGAATACAAAGTTCTCATCCTTTAAAATTTATGTTTATGAAGGTTTGTTTCTGCTTTGTCCAGCTGAAGCCCACCTTGCACTGATGAAGGCTCTTCCAACCCTCTTTCCCACACCTGCCCATCCACCAAAAAAGATGGGGAATGCTTCTGAAGCATTTCTACATGTCCTGAAGGTAAGTTTTATAAAATTTGCTTATAAAGATCTACAGAAAATTTGGCAAACAAAATATTTCGGTCAAACATGACTCAAAAATGCTTTTTCAGTTTCAGCCGAAAGACTTAAATCTATAATTTATTGTTTTCATTAATTTATAACGTATTTAATGTACACGAGTGTGGTCACATAAGGAGTCGCTTGATAAACCATAAGTCAAAACTACTATAAAATGTGTGTAACCAACAAAGAACAAGATAATGACATCTCCAACGTTATGACCAATTCCCAGCAAAAAAACATACAATTAACATAAGATGTTGACTGTCATGTCTTTTGTGTCTTGCAGCCTACAGAAGATCCAGATGCTGTCCTCCAGAAACGAAGCTTGTCATGTCCAGTAGTGATGTTCGATGGCTGCAAGTGTGTCATTGCTGTTGGTAATTTACCAGTTACAACATTTGACAAAGAAAAAATTGGTGAGGCTATGATATATGTGATGGCATACTTTTATGCACTCCATCTGACTTACCCCAAATGCGTGGCAACCCTGCTGTCTGTCATTCAGACAGAAGTTCTCCAGGATGCCATTCATGAGCATGACACTACATCATCTTACAGAAAAGCCCTGGCAGAATGGCATGCATTTATTGGAAAGTAGTGTGTAAATTTCAGATAAGATTAGGAGAGGGCACTTCTGTTTTGTTTTTGTTTGTTTTTTCAATGTGGGTCTTATTTCTAAAATGGAAAATGTTCATTTACTCACCCAGACAAGTTTTGTGGTATTTGGTGTCATTCGGAAGAAATTTGAATCTTTGTGGTCTTCCTATGTCACTCGTCAATTTTAATGGGGCAATGGCGAAACCTCTAAGGCTGTTGAAATGTTGAAACCACTTAAACAAACTCATAATGTTGGACCTGTACTGTTCAATTGTATCTTTATTATCTGCAGGTTATTGTTAAAGTGGACAAATAAAGATGGACACTTTTACTCTGTTTCAGTTTTGTTTTGTCCTTAATCAGCAATATAATCTTAAAGTAGTGTTTGGCTAAATTTAAAAAGAAGAAATTTCTTAAAAATGATTTAATGTACTAGTTTTTAGATTATTTGCCTTGATTTGTTTGTTAGAATAAGTGTTTTATGCCTATTTTCAGATTTAATTTCTTCAACATTTTACTTAGAACAAGTGGTTAAAGCTTATTTTAGGTTTCAAGCCATGATTGGTTGCCTGGAATAAGTGTAAAAGACTTATTTTTAGCTTTATTATCTTTATTTGTGGCCTACAATCAGTGGTTAAAGCTTATTTTAAGTTTCAATTGTTCTAATTTGTTGCCTGTAATAAGTGTAAAAGACTTATTTTTAGCTTTATTATCTTATTTGTGGCCTACAATAAGTGGTTAAAGCTTATTTTAAGTTTCAATGTTCTGATTTGTTCCCTGGAATGAGTGTAAAATACTTATTTTTAGCTTTATTTAAATCTAGATATTGTTCTTATTTCAAGAAATCTTATTAAGAAAAAAACACTTACCCCATGGGCAGATAATTTCACTTGTTTTAAGCAAATCTTCACCAAAAATAAGTGTATTTTTCTAGTATTAAGGAGGTGGGTTTTTGCAGTGTAGCCACTTTTGTACACTGTTCCTCGTTTTCAGACCCACAAGAATAGCTGGGCAAACTAACATTAGGGTCGTTAGGCTCGAGGGTCGTCAGGTCCTGCGCGGACCAACTGTGTGGGGTGATGGAGCACCTCTTCAACCTGAGCCTGAGGTTGGGAAGAGTTCCACAGCTCTGGAAAACCTCCTGTGTTGTACCAGTGCCAAAGACTTCACGCCCCAAGGACCTCAACAGCTACAGGCCGGTGGCTCTGACATCCCACCTGATGAAGACCCTGGAGCGGTTGGTCCTGGCTCAGCTTCGGCGCCTAATAAGCTCATCACTGGACCCACTTCAGTTTGCCTACCAGCCTGGCATTGGAGCGGATGATGCCGTCATTCACCTCCTACATCGTTCCCTCGCTCACCTGGAGACCGCTGGAAGCACTGTGAGAATCATGTTCTTTGATTTCTCCAGTGCCTTCAACACCATTCTTCCCTCGGTTCTAAAGGACAAGCTGGTGAACTCTGGAGTGGACCATCACCTCACTACCTGGATCCTGGACTACCTCACCGACCGACCACAGTATGTGAGGACTCAGGGCTGTGTGTCGGACAGGGTCGTCTGCAGTACGGGGGCCCCACAGGGAACGGTTCTGGCTCCGTTCCTCTTCACCATCTACACTGCAGACTTCTCCCACAATTCCACCCAGTGCTTCCTGCAGAAGTTCTCTGATGACTCTGCAATAGTCGGCCTCATCACTGATGGGGACGACAAGGAGTACAGAGGTCTGACCCAAGACTTTGTGGACTGGTGCCAGCTGAACTACCTCCAGATCAACGCCAGTAAAACCAAGGAACTGGTGGTAGACTTCCGCAGGCACAAGCATTCTCCACTGCAACCACTGAACATCCAAGGTATGGACATTGAGGCTGTGGACAGCTACAGGTACCTTGGTGTTCATCTGAACAATAGACTGGACTGGACTCATAACTCAGACGCCCTCTACAGGAAAGGGCAGAGCAGGCTGTACCTGCTGCGGAGACTCAGGTCGTTTGGAGTGGAGGGCCCACTCCTGAAGAAATTCTATGACTCTGTTGTGGCTTCTGCTATCTTTTATGGTGTGGTCTGCTGGGGCGGCAGCATCTCTGCTGGGGACAGGAAGAGACTGAACAGGGTGATCCGAAGGGCCAGCTCTGTTCTAGGATGCCATCTGGACCCAGTGGAGGTGATGAGTGACAGGAGAACGGCGGCTAAGCTGTCATCCCTGATGGACAACATCTCCCACCCCATGCAGCAGACTGTGACAGCACTGAGCAGCTCCTTCAGTGGGAGACTGCGGCACCCACGGTGTGGGACAGAGAGATTTCGCAGGTCTTTCCTCCCCACTGCTGTCAGACTCCATAGTAAAGACTTTAACTGATCAAGCACACACATCCATACATATGCAATAATACTAAGTGCAATAATCCTTTCTGTCATCGTTGTATTTTTAGTATTTAGTATTTAGTATTTGTATTTGTATTCTATTTTTATCTTATTGTATATTTATTTTATTTTATTCTACTGTATATAGTATTTTATTTTATTCTATTCTGTACAGTTGTGTACTGTATTTATTCTTATTGTATTCTAATTTTTGCCTCATAACTTTTGCACTGTCCACTTCCTGCTGTGACAAAACAAATTTCCCACGTGTGGGACTAATAAAGGTTATCTTATCTTATTAAAAAAGAACGGCTTGGTCATTGAAGAATATCTCATTTCTTTGCCTCAGTTTTGCAGCATTTGGCTGAATCTGAGCACAAGGTGTAGCCGTGTACATCTAAATTTATCCTTCTACTTCTATCAGCAGGCACGTCATCAATAAACACTAGTGACCTGGTTCCACTGGCAGCCATACATGTCCATGCCATACACTGCCTCCACCATGTGAGACAGATGAGGAGGTATGTTTAGGATCATGAACTGTTTCTGTCCTTCTCCTTACTTTTCCCCTTCCTATCATTCTGTTCCAAGCACTTGTATCATCCTTTCTTGTCACACCAAACCACTGCAGGTCCTCCTTCAACACATCCACTAATCAAAAACACTTAAGATCTTATTTGGTGGCAAAATGTATTTTGCTGCTCATTATATACAGGCAGTTTTTATGTCCAGGTGATCATTGCAGTAAAAGTTTATTTTGTTAACGCTTTAAAATAACTGCTCACATAAGTGCCTGGAGGCATTGCAAGGTGGCAGCAGCAGGTCTCAGCGAGTCTGCATATGTGCACTTGAAAAGCAGATGTGTTGTTTTCAGACCTAAGTTATGTTTGCAAAATTATTCCAAAGTCTGTGACTGGTTTTGTTACTGTGTTTTCACCATTGTATGCCCGAAGGCACATACACGCAAACACGCACACAGGTGGCTGTTGCTTTATGCCACGTTGTGTTCCCCACGGCAACCATGCAGCGGTCTCACACGTACACGCACACACCATCCACTTCTTCTATAGAGGCTTCTTCCCTCCTCACATAACCGTCTGACAGACAGCTTAGAGTATCTGTTATCTTCCTGTACATGAAGCACCACATACCCCAGTGGTTTTCAGCATTTTGGTGGCACATTTACAAAAAACAACATGATTCTCAAGCAAACTGGAATGACCCAAATTTGTTTAGCTTGGAGGAGGAAAAAAAACATAAGCTCATTAGATTTAATGTTAGACATGTGGTGTTGATGTGGACTACATTTCAAACAAAAATGTAAACTTCCTACATTAATGTGGCATCTTTTACTCTTTCTGGAAAATAGTACACTTGAAAGAAAAGTAGACTCGTAATTCAAGCTCGATTCCTGCTTGTTTCCATCGCTTGGTTTTTTCCACCTCTTGGGCCATCCATTATATTGTTGTCATCTCGGTTTTGCCAGTCACTTCATTTTTATTTTATCTTCTCTTATTTGTTTGTGTGCTTGTGTATGTGACCATGACTAACAGGTCACTGCTGTTCAGCACTGCAGCCAATCCCTTTAGGTCCTTGTTTCTGCTGCTTGTTTAGTGACCTTGACAGCTTTTTCCTGTCCCTTTGAGTCTCACTATTCCCACTCTTTGTTCCTGCTCTTTCCCTACATCTTTCTCACAAATTTCTTGAAAATCCCATTCTCTTCTATTCCCTCTTTTCCTCTAATCCACCTCTTTTTTTTTTTTTGCGCTTGTCCTGGTCTTTCTTCTCCTCTTTGCTCTATGTTTAGCTACCTTCTTAGGGTTTTCCATCCCTCTAGGTCAAATCTTTCCTAATCACTTATAGTACCCTCATCTCTCTCTTTCCTTCTTTCCTTCTTTCTTTCTTTCTTTCTTTCTTTCTTTCTTTCTTTCTTTCTTTCTTTCTTTCTTTCTTTCTTTCTTTCTTTCCTTCCATCTTCTGCCATCATTTGCTTCTCCTCTATTCAGCCAGGGTGAAAAGTATCATTACAGCATAAACTCTAATGGATTCTGTCAGTATTAAGTGAATGTTGGTGGTTACATAGCGAGTGATGTCAAGCAAATACATATATTAAGACCTTTGGTCATGACAGCCTAGAGACTCTACCACCAAATATATAATTATTTGCTAGGTTCGGCATTCAGTTCGGTTTTGGTTATGGTTTTGTCTTATAATAGTCCATCCATCCTTGCATCCTTTTCTTTCTACTTATCCATCTCATTCAGACTATCCCAGGTGTCATAGGGCAAGAGGATCACAGATAGAGGAAGTGGCTGATATTGAGAAATCTTACCAATGGCTGGACAAATCTGGACTGAAAGACAGTGCAAAAGCACTAATCATGGCAACACAAAGTACTGTCAACATCAAGTAGGCATGGCGTAGATGACCTCTGGGGTTATTTCCAAGGCTTCTGCAGTGGTTATTCATTGTCAAGGTTGCACAGATTGTTTTTGTCTTTTATGAGATGAACACAGACTGTTTTATCCATTGCACCTGCAGCTACACATCTCCTACAATGTAATGTGTTTGATTTTGTCATTATGTGTGGGACGGAGAGATTTCGCAGGTCTTTCCTCCCCACTGCTGTCAGACTCCACAACAAAGACTTTAACTGAACAAACACACACATCCACACATGTGCAATAACACTAAGTGCAATAATCTTTTCTGGCATCGTTGTATTTTTACTCAGTTGTATATAGCATTCGTATTCTATTTTTATCTTATTGTATATTTTTATTCTATTTTATTCTACTGTATATAGTATATTATTTTATTCTATTCTGTACAGCTGTGTACTGTATTTATTCTTATTGTATTCTAATTTTTGCGTCATAACTTTTGCACTGTCCACTTCCTGCTGTGACAAAACAAATTTCCCACGTGTGGGACTAATAAAGGTTATCTTATCTTATCTTATCTTATGAGAAAAGACAGTATTAAGGCTGCGGTGACTGAGTTTTATTTCTTGTGAGTGTTGTAACTCCCACTTGGAAATAAACTCTGAAATCATTTCAAACAGATCAGTTAAGATCAGCATGAGCCAGCAGACTCTTTGACTTGCTTCCTCCCATTCGTCTCTCTCCTCCCCCCATGTCCTCTCCATCCCTCCTCTTTCCAACCTCCCCAACATCCTTTTTCTCTAATTTTCTCCTCTTTCTATTTGTACCTCTATTTTCCCCTTCTTCCTCCTTCTCTGTGTCTCCCGCCTTTCTTCTCACTTACCCGCTCTTCCTCTGCATCTACCCTCCTCTTTCTCTCACTCCTCTCCTAATCCCTCCTCTCCACCCTAATTTAAACTCTTTGAAGTCTTCAATAAGGCTCCATAATAAGCTTCTCCCTCTCCAGGCAAGGCAAGGGAGCAGCCTCTCAGTTCCCTTCTGCCTCTCTGTGAGTGGAGGCATGTTTGTGTGTGTGTGTTCGCTGTTTATTAGCATTTCTGCTTGTGAGCTTTCATGCCTGTGTTTGTGGATGTAGCGTACAAGCATGTGTGTGTGCACACTTGTGTCTGTGACAGAGAGAGTAGTGTGAAGCTAAATGCTGAGCAGAGAGCCCTGAGGGGAACTGAGGAGCATATTGTGAGCAGATCAAAATACGACTCAGCTACAGATTAAACTGTATAAGTAGGTTATTGATGCAAAATGTTCTGCAAAAGCTAGAATTCACTTAGAAATTAATGAATTGAAATTAATTGAATTCAACTGAGTTTAAATTTTGAACACTTAATAAAACAAATAATCAAACAAGAGGCGCTTTCATCTTCTCTCAGTAACTACTACAAGTCACATAATGCAGGCTATCAAACAAAACACAGTCAGTATCAAAAAGATCTTTTTCATTTGAGCAGGTGCAGGTTTTCATAAAGGAAATCTCTGTACTTTCCTAAGTCCAACTCCCTTAACCCCCACCTGTCCACAACCCTCATAGCATGATTCTGCCACCACCGTGCTTCACAACTGGGATGGTGTTTCGTAGGGAGAACCTGGTTCCCCCTATGCATGATCCAAGATTAAGGTCAAACAGTTGAATGTTCGTTTCATCAACCATAGAACCTGCAAATGGGCTTTTAAGTGGCTTTCACTAATACATAGGTGTGTCTGGCTATTTGGCCTTAAAGTCCAGATGGGTGTAGTGGCACCTATGGTTGTCCCTGTGGAAGTTTTTCCCTCAACCCCTGTGTCTGCCTCGTGTGTCAGTCTACGTGTTCCCTGTTTTATTGAGACAGTCTCACATCCTGTGTTAGTGTGTTCGGTTTTGCTTCCTGTCTCATTTTGTTAGATTAGCTCCAGCTGTGTTCCCACCTGTTCCCCATCCTCTTGATACCCCTCTGTGTATTTAAGACCTTTGTCTTCCTTTGTTTGTTGCTTCTGCATATCTCCCCTTGTGTTTCCCATGGTCCAGGTTTCTGGTTGCTATTTTCTGTGAGCTTATGTTTTAGTTTCTTCCCAGTTTAGGTTTTGTTAGTTTAGTCATTGTCTCTTTTCACATTTAGTTTGTGTTTTTGTGCCTGCCGCTAATAAAGGCTCACTTTCAGTTTAAGTCCGTTGTCAGTGTCTGCATTTGGGTCCACACTCTCTCTCATCTCCACGGCGTATGTCACAGCAGACGTGACAAGTACAGTTTTGTGAATAGCTTGCAAAATCTTCTGTAACATTTTCACTTTGTCATTATCTTGGATTTTTTTCAAACATGACAAAAGGTGAAAAAAATAAAAGGCTCCAAATGCTCTCAAGCTTTCATTTTATCTTAAAATCTGATCATGATGTCTGGTCGACTTTTCGACGGGTCGAGCATTTTCACAGAGTTTCTGCAATCGCATTCTCCTTTCAAATGGATCTTGGCAGTTTTGAAGGAAGTTAAAACTCTTAGTCTTGGTCACCCATTTATTCAAGACTAAAAGCTGAAGAAGATGGAAGATGCTAACTGGCTATGTTCATGTGGCTGTGTGTGTATGTTCAGTCTTGATAAATGAGCGCATTTACGTAGTGATATTACAATTTAAAAACTGGCAACAAACAGAAAACTGCTGTGCACATCCACACCAGAACAGCTTAGGATTTTAGTGATGCTGAAGGGTGCTGTGGAGATTTGATACCTCTGACTGCATCTAAGCAAAAAATATTCTGACATAATTTAGGCATTTATGTCTCCAGAGAGAACTCACTTCACTGGTGATGGACAACGTGTCAGTGTTTGGTTCATTATGGGAGTCCGTGGCAAGGGTTTGGCTGGTTATCTTTGTCCACTGTACAGTACATCTCTTTGAGCTATGATAGATTAGGGAATGGTTTCAGCACACACACACACACAAATCTCTCAGCACTTGTTTGACACACACATATAAGTACAAAAATAAGCAAACACACAGTATATGCGCACATCCACACAAATATTCAGATGGCACACAAATACACATTGCCTATTGGCTAACTGTCCGCACACACACACACACACACACACACACACACACACACACATACACACACACACACACACACACACACACTGCTCCATGGGTTTATCTTCATGATGATAGTAATCAGTATGAAGCCCACTGGCTACAGCAGCAGGCTGCTTGGTAGTCATTACCGTTAGCTTAACTGTTTACACTCGTTAATCAAATTAGCAAGTCACACACAAGCCCCGCACACACTCACACACAAAACTGCACACACACACAAACATGCTTTGCATACACTTTGCTGAAACACACTGGTAAACACACACGCAAACAGGAGATGTAAACATGAAGAAGGGCTCTGAGTTCCATGTGAGATTAATTATCTCTGTCCTAAAGCAGAGACAGTCAGAGATGGGGGGGTGGAAGGGAGGAGGAAAACAGATCTCCACACTTCTGCAGGTAGAGAGATAAAAATGAGATAAATACAGCGAGAGATGGTGAAGAAGAGAAACAGACACCGGGAGCCGGTGGGTGGTAGACAGATGGGAACAAAGATGTACACGGGAGCTGAGGTCACACCTCTACTTCTGATCTTAAAACTGAAATCTCAGAGTACTCTAAGTATCCAAAAACACAAACAAAAAAAAAAAACAGGCAGAACAACAGTGACAACCAGAGCAGGGAGCCCCGAGGCTATAAGAGAGATTTTAGTGTCTAGTGGTGTCTGCATGTTTTGTCTTGAGGCCAACTTGTTGAGGCAGTGGTGAAGTTTTGATTCCAATGAGGATGGTGAGCAGCAGTGAGACAAGATATGATATAGCCACACTGAGGATCAGTGTATAGATAAAATAGGTATAATTGTAGGTTAAATAGTCAATGAACATTACCTTAAAATCTATAGCTGCCGCTATCAACCTCTCTTTCAGCCATTATGTTAGAACATGTCTGTGAAACACCATACCCCATAAATTTGCTGTATGCAACACTCCCAAAGGCAGCAGTCATAATCAAATCATCAAGCATGAGTATAGAAGGATTTTCTTCTTTTAAATTACAGTCTGAGCTCAGCATGAACATCAGCCTTAAAGCGCTTGGTCATTATTGTCCAGTGACAGTTCTAATAAAGTTTATTTGACCTATGCCCTGACTGTTTACCAAATGACAACAGGCAAGGGGGTTATGAGCTTGATTTGTACAACATTTACAGGAAAAGAAAGAGGCTTGCTCTGGTTCTGAAGCACAACTTCCATTGTTGTGGGGAAGCAAGGAGGCTAATCGCTGGTAGAAAGGTTAGTTTCAGAAATAGAAAGTGGAGAAAGACACAAACTGACAGTTTTAGTGCAGTTAAATTACTGTGGGGGCTACCTGTAATAACCCAAAGATGTGTTAGACTTTACAAAACACAAAGGCATCAGCATAATGGGAGAAAGAAAAAATATGGAAACATTTGTCAGAGCTTTGTAGCACTCACTCACAGGGGAAAAAATAAACTTGGCAAGAAACTCAATCCAATAACAAAAACAGAAATGACTCTGTTTTTTTTCCACAGCTTTCCATAAGCACTGAAATGAGAAATGGATTTTAATTGTTTTATGTTTTTTTTTGTTTTTGTTTTTTTGTTTTTTTTGTTTTTGGGGGGGGGGGGCAAAAAAAACAATCAGACCAGTGACGTCACTGCCTCAGAGATTTGATGCATCAGTTTACACTGCATGTTGGAAAATGTTCAGCAGAGGACGATGGTGTCCCCTCGCTCAAGATGTTCTCAGTAAAGATTAATGGAGAATAGGACACACTGTGCATGTGTATGTGGTTGTATTTTTGTGCCTGGTAGCTGCCCTGTATTTGGTTTCTTTATAAAGACGCAGAAAAAGGATAAGACTAACTAAAGCAGCTAAAGCGCAGATTAGCAGGCAGCAAGCTACTTTGTGATCCCATCTTGCAACAGACACGCACCATTTTTATCATGGCCATACATTATATAAATGAACATTTTACCATTTGCACACACACACATGCACATACACAGACAGATTAGCAGGCAACCATTTATTTGCAATATAATCTTTCAATCCAGGACTCGCTGCAGTGAATTTTAGTGACGTTACCATAATGACTGCAAAATCAATTCCCATAGCAGTGCATTATGTGCACATTATACGGCAAGCATTCATTTACAAGTAAATGACTAACTCGGGTCCTGAGGAAAGGGATGCTTCAAAAAAGAGTTAATGTATTTACATACATATTTCACAATACAGTAGATCTTTTTATACATACAGTATACCGGTAAACTTCACTTGAACAATTTGTTTCTATGGTTATCAAGACGCTAATTGAACCTACTCTGCATATAAACAGTGCTTTCTTTTAAGCTCAATATAAAAATGGGAGTTTCTAAGGCACTCTTCTGATTCTGTTCTTAAACACCTGATCCTTCTCTGGTATTTTACAAAGTTATATAGCATGCACTCGCTGCCCTCTTTATTAGATGAACTCTTTTACTTTAAGACCTATCTTCATGGCACAGATTCAACAAGGTGCTGGAAACATTCCTCAGAGATTTTGGGTCCATATTGACATGATAACATCGCATGATGCACATCCATGACATGAATCTCCTGTTCCGCCACATCCCAGTGATGCTCTACTCGATTTAAATCTGGTCACTGTGCAGGCCATCTGAGTACAGTGAACTCATTGTTTTTGAAACCAGTTTGAGATGATTTGAACTCTGTGACATGGCTCGTTATCCTGTTGGAAGCAATGGTCAGAAGATCGGTGCACTGTGGGATGGACATGGTCAGCAACAAAATCCACGTAGGCTGTGGTATTTTCATGACGCTCAGTTGTTCCGGAGCGTTACAGAGTAACAGTGACAGAGTTACTTTTGCCTTCCTATCAGCTTGAAGCAGCCTGGTGATTCGCCTCTGACCTCTGACAGCAACAAGGCATTTTCACCCAGAGAACTGCTGCTCACTGAATATTAAAGATAAAACTATCTTTTTCAGACTATTCTCTGTAAACCCTAGAGATGTTTGTGTGAGAAAATCCCAGTAGATCAGCAGTTCTTGAAATACTCAGACCTCAATCATGCCATCACTTTCTAGATTGTAACCCAAACATCACTGACATCTCTGAAAAATATATATATTTAATATAGTTACACGCCTCATAATTATGCCAGATTATCCTGATTTTTTTCATTAATCCTCAAGTAATGAGGTTGATTTGCTGCGTCGCATTTTGCAGAGTTCCTTGTTATCCTTTTCAAAATCCAGCACTTAACTTCTATTCTGTGCAGCATTCTGGGTTTTTTCTTTTATTATTCCAATAAAAATGTATATTCTTTAATAAATGGTTTAATTTATACCATTTTCGGAAGCAAATACTTGCAGGATGTTTTTTTTTTATATTGACGTACTATTTTATATTATCAGTGGCTGTGAAATGTGGGGCAAACATCCCCCTTTTCGGCATGTAGTGGCGTTGTTTATTGCATGTTTACAGCTATGACACATTCATATATGCATGAATGCACTCAAACATAAGCACACAGATGAGTGTAGACACAGAGACCATAAACTCACCCAGACACAGAAACACACGCAGACTGCAAAAAACATAGACGGAAACCCTGCCAGGCGCTGAGAAAACAGATAGTGAAAGAAAGGTAGCGAGGAGATAATGAAACAAGACAAGAAGAGCTGGATAAAACACAAGTGGAGGAAAGTGGAGGTTAAAAAAAATGCGCGCGCGCACACACACACACACACACACACACACACACACACACACACACACACACACACACACATACACACAGACAGCAAGAGGAAGGTAATTCCAACGTAGAGAGAGAAGAGAGAAATGTTAAATAGGTGGAAAGAATAAGAAAGTTACACAATTAGAAGGTAAAACTTGAAGTAAATAAAAGAGATAAAAGGACATCATCAACAGAGAGAAGATAGGTGTTGTAAGAACACTTAGTTCTTACAACAGTTTTATGCTTCCAATCTGAGGCTATTCATTCATTCATTTATTTATTTATATAAATACATCCTTTTTAAATAGCTATCAGATTTATTGACCAAATAAATAAGTTAGAAATGGGTAATCTATTTGATGATGATACTTAATATTACAATCTGCTTTCTGTGAAACAGCAACACGCTATGCAGCCAACACTTGTTAAATTAATAATGCCACCTATTGACCCACAGTGGTTTAGACAAAAGCATGACAAACTTTTTATAGCATACTGTTTGTTTAAACTGTTTTTCTTTGATGCTATATTTTTCCTAATAAACACACACATGCCAGATATTGTTAGTAATATGGCTACATTTAGTTTTCTCCTAAATTCCAATGTATTTTAAATACTAATGAAAAGGTGCAGTTCATGGCTAAATTGATCATGTTGTTTCTCAGGGCAATATGTTAGGAGTGGATAAAAAGCCTGACGGACTTTTTAGAGTGGAGCTCAAACATTGTATGTTTTCTTGCATGGATCCGTAACATGGTATATACAGCCTTAAAGTCTTAAGATATGCTTAATTTCTGTATATTTTGTTACAAAATTAGAGTTTATTGAAATGTGCAAACATACATGGATTACAGTATATATGATAAAGAGTTTGTATAATTCTACTGAGCTTGAAAGTTGAGATTTGGTGTAACTATCTTTAGTCTTCATCACAGCCTGAACTCTCATAGGCAAACTTTCTGGTAATTCCTTTAAGTAGTCTTCGGGAATAGTTCTCCAGGATTCATGAAGGACATTCAAATCTCTTTTTTGGATGTTGGCTGCCTTTTTGTTCCCTTATCTGTCAAGATGTCAAAGTAAGTTTTTTGCTGCATTGGCAGTCTGTTTGGGATCTTTGAAAAATGATGGAGTTGCTTTAGATGAATATATTCCAGATGGTACAGCAAGATGGATCAAAATCTGAAGATACATTTCTGTGTTCACATTTCCATCAATTTTGACAAGCTCTCTAACACCACTGGCTGAAATCCAGCCCCAAACCATGACAAAGCCTCCACCGTCAAACCTGTTGCCACTAATTTTCAGTTCAGTTCTTGTGTAACTTAGCACACCTCAGCCTTTTCTCCCTGATTCCCTTCCTTAAGAACTGCTTCTTGACAGCCACCCCTCCACTGAGACCATTTCTGATGAGGCTTCAGTGAACAATAGATAGATCACCTGAAATGCCTTCAGGTCCTGTGTCAAGTCTTTGATGATTTTTTTTTCCTGACAGGACAAGATACTGTTCATCTAATGTAGATAGTTTTGTTTAAGCGTGTCACTTTTTTTGTCCTCCACTTTTCCTGTTTGTCAAAAAATTGAGGAAACACTGCACACCATGCTAAGTTATGCCAAGCTTTCAACAAATACCTGTTATAAGAAATGAGGCGTAACAGTAAAATCAATTAATGAGGACAGGTTGTTTATTTTTAAACCCTTAAAGGTGACATTCCCTCTTTATCTTGTGGTAATAATGCAGGTCAGAAATACAGTGTAACAAATTTGTCTGATTTCAGTCCATTTTAACATATGCAGTTTTGTTGAATTACGATTTTGGATGTATGTTTTCAAAGGAAATGGGGTTTTTTTGCACAGGGAAAAAAGCTACAGTGATTAACAGTATTGGTTTTTCACTCAATTGCATATTACAACCAGAGTGAATAGTCAAAACGAGGCAGGTAGCGGCGGATCAGTAGGAAGCAGTCAGAAGAGACAGAGTTGTTGTGCTAATTGTAGTCTACCCCTGGTGTGGGTGGAAATGAGATCCTGAAATAACTACTTCCTGGTTCTATTTGCAGCTGAGGTCAGCAGCGGAGGAGTACATCATGCTGATAGGTGTGATGTGGCTCTGTCGGTTTGACCCTCACCTGCCGCGTATCCTTTACTCAAACCCTGGAGGGCGAGTGTGTCAGTGTGTGTAAGCAGACATGCATACATGCAACACATGTGTCCAAATACAAACAAGTAACTGTTACAATGTGTCCACGGTTCGAGTGGGCGACCTTGACTGAGAACAGAAGGAGACACAACCACACACACACACACAGACACACAGACGTGCCTCACTAGAAATATATAGTTCTTTGTGTTTAGTTTTTGAGGAGTTTTTTTTTAAATGCAAACGCACAGAAATTCTCTCATACGTAGGATTTGGTAAACTTCCAAGACACACCAACATACGCTTGCACACACACCTCACCTATTACCAAATCATTATGTACAAATAGCTAAAAGAGTACAGACATAACTTAACCTTGCAAGCTGACACACACAAACATATTCTGTCGCTCTCTCTCTCAATTTGCATCTGACACACACACACACACACACACAGTATAGGCTTTAGCGTGGCATTGAGTCATCAACCCTCTGCTGTTAGTCTTCCTCTTCCCTTCACTGCAGGGTCTTTGGTGCTGTGAAGGTCATGCAGACTAATGAACCTACATGAACACGTGCACACCTACACAGTGCACATACAGTACTGTGCAAAAGACGCACAGATACCACCTGGAAGGCATCTGATTGGTTCAAAAATGCACTACAACAACCCTAAACATGCAGCCAATACCAGCTTCAGTGGCAAGAAGAACAAAAAGTTCTGCAGCAGATGGTCCAACTTCTTCAGAGTCCAGATTGCAACATCATGACTTCAATCTGGGATTAGAGCAGCTTGAAGACCAGAATAACTGTGGCAGGTTCTCCAAGTACCTGGAAATACTGAGTGCATGTTCTCACCACTAAATTTTGGTTTTGTAAAAGTTTCACTTAAAGTCACTGAAATAATAAGTAAAACCTATTTATAACATTGTTTTTGAAATCCTCCTTGCTCTGCTTTTAGAGATCTGAACCTTTGCTCTCCACTCTGCCTGCCTACGTCACATGTGCCGCATGTACCTCATTCAGCTCTTAACATGTTGTGTGAGTTCAAATTTATATTTTCTTTATGTAATTATACAGACTGTGCAAAAGCCTTTAGCACTGGGATTAAAGTGAGCCTGCTTTAAGAAATAATTCGATTTTCTTGTTCCTGAAGGTACTGTGGCTCTTTGGCACTCTTGTATTATCGGGAGTCTTTATCAAAGTACTATACCTTTGTACTGCATTTGCACATGCTTTGCAATCATGTGCTGTGCATAACTGTAGCAGTGTGTGAATTAGATTTAAGTGAGGAATGAAAATAGCCGGTTATGGTTAGACACAGCTGTGAAGGTCAAGGTTAGGATAACTGGCTGGGGATTGCATTATGCCGGTAAATATCCCCACAAACATAGCCATACACACTTGTGTGTTTGTTAGGGGCCTGGTTTTCTCCTGCAGGCTGGTTTGAATCGATAGCATGGGAAAGTGCTGAAATAGCAGCCTGATGCATACACACACATGCGCACACACACATATACAGATACAGAAGGGTGAGTCACTTGAGCAGAAAACATGAACAAGAATGCTGACTTCTGAAATAAGGCAAACATAGAAAGGAAGAAAGAAAGAGCCAAGCTTTTAATGGTGGGAGTATTTGCTGTGCACTTCTCATAATGTGCTGCTAATTCTTTTCCCTTTTTTCTTTTCTTTTTTTTTTTTTGTTATTATTTATTTTATTTTATTTTCGGTTGTTACAGACGGGACAGACATGACTGGGAGAAAGAAAGATGAAGGAAAAGAAAAACAGAAGGGAAGAGGGACAGTGAGAAAGGGCACTTAAAAAGAGAAAGAAGAACAAAAAAATCTCCTGGATCACCTGTTGAGAGAAAAAGAATAGAAAACAAGCAAAAAAAACAGAGCAACATACTAAACACAACACCATCATGTTAATCTAGCTAAGTGTAAACAGCAGTAAATACTAAATATTGAATGTTGTTGTGTAGCAAGCAGGGCCAACAGCGCACAATGTGCTTGGAACTAGCAGCCAATAGAGGTGTAGTTTATGTACAGTATGAACAGTGAACACCCGTGTGCCCACCTGTGTGGATCAGCGTGCTTGTATTCCAAAGGTTTCCCCATGTAATGGTCTGCTAGAGGATGTAGAGAGCCATAGCCCTGTCCCCCAGGGCATGAAGCAGGCATGGAGGAGATCCAGGCCCCAGACATCCAGAGGCCCCAGAGTGCGAGAGCCCAAGGAGGACCACTGGAGGGGCATCCGTGCCACCCTCCTGGGAAGAGCTGAAGAGAGCCCCAGATGAGGGGTCACCCAGTAGCCACGGAGCAGAAGCCAGAGGGGGCTGCAGTGGCGTGCCCGCCGGCTCTGTGAGGGCCCCCCTTTGCCCCGGAAAAGGCCTGACCGAGCAACAGGAAACAGGCCCCGCCAAGTAGTCACCGGGAGTGAGCTGGTACATACCTGAGCGCCCAGCCCCGGACACCAAGAACCACCAACGCACCAACCCCTGAGGGCATCAGTTACTGGCAGGGAGTGCGGTGAGGGGAGATAGGCCTTTGGAGGGCCTGGGAGTTCCCAGAGAGGTGGAGTGTAAGACCCGACCTGACATATAGACACACACAGACACAAACATGCATTCCCATCCTCATGCACACATATACAAATACTCAGCACTCACTCAACGTAGGGATAGACATACATGGACACTGTACACACAATCGCACTCCAGGTACCCTCGCCCCTGGAGGGGGGAAACGGCACCTAGACCCAGGAGATGTTACCCTTTCCCCCGGGTGGAGGCAAGCAGACCGCCCCAGGCTCCACAGCAGCAGGGAGGCCCCGCATCCCAGATCCCAATCGGACGGCCAACACCTCCTTCCAGCCCCCCCGTCCCGATGGCTAGGAGAGAACAGGGGTGTGTGAAGACCCTAAACCACCCTCCTCTCACTCATGTGTAGTGTTGCTGCGTGTTGTTCTAAGGTGCATTTAAAACACGGGAGAGCATGGTGCTGCTGCCAGAGAGCAGCAGGTGTTAGCACGGCCCCTCCCGAGACAATGTCTACATGGATTTAAAATTGAGAGGTGGGCACCAGAGGTGGGGTTGAATACACAGACCGTCCACTGGATGCCGTTAACGTGCCCACTCTCAAGGCCCTATATGTATGTGTTATGAGAGTGTGAGTAATGTGGAGGTCTAAGTTGTGGAATAAAATTGAGGCTCAGGTGGCCAGAAGGGGACGGGGGTGGGATGCCTCCCCTGCACCCTGGTGACACACCCACACCCCAAGGCCCTACTTATGTGGGTGGGTGTGTTGGAGTGGGAAGAGGGAGGCAGCCGGGGATGGGGAAGAAAAGAAGGGAGGAGCAAGATGCCCCTCTCTGGGGCCAGCTCCCCCGCTGACCCCAGTAGGCACCCCCGTCCTTCGGCACCCACCAAGGCAAGGGAACCCAGGCCCATCTAGACCGGGGCCTACGGCAGCAGGACCGCCCAGCCCCGCAGGACCCAGGGCAGCCCACCCGACCCAACCGCAGAGGAAACTGTACCCACCCTAACATTCAGTCATCTCCCAGACTGCACAAGACAGTAGACACCCAGGTTAAGTTTATTCTCCACCTCTCCTATGACTCTCCCCCACCTTCAGAGTGGACTCCTGCAAGGATGGAACAAACTCCCTGTCAGTTGAAGAGCCCCCTAGTTAGGAAGATGCGCCAGAGGACCCTGGCGCCAGGGCTGAGCCCCTGTGCATCCCACCCGCCCACGACCTCGGCGACACACCAACAAGGACCGAAGCCCCCAAGGCCCTCTAAGAGCAATCAGAGCCACTAACCAAGTTATGACCACAACTCCTGGGTTAAGCCCTCCAGGGATAACGTCCCTAGGGATTCTCCAGACGCCCTAAGCCCGTCCCAACCTCCACATCAACCACAATGGCGAAGGCGGGACCAAACCACGACCCCCCACCCCCGCTAGGTGATGGAGCCAATCAGAGGAGCCCAGAGGGATTGATCTAATGTGGTGGCAGAGGCTGTCTTGAGACCAATGTGATCTATTAGATGGTTTCTATATTGGCTAGAATTAAGATTATTTTGTTTTTCCAGTTCATGAGAACCATTTTCTTGGCAATGCATAGGGCAGTAAAAACCATGTGGACTGTATTAGTTTCTGTAGTGACATCATCCAATTTGCCCAACAAGCACACTAAAGGGGAGGTTGGAATTTTACATTTGAGACACTTTGATAAGTCTTCACATATCTCGCGCCAAAACTTCTGCACTGGTGGACAGAACCAAAGAGCGTGGATGTAATTGTCTGGTGTATTGCCTTGACAGTGTGAGCAGTTGTTGGAAGATGTAAGGCCCATCTTGAACATCCGATGACCTGTATAGTGCACTCCATGTAGTATTTTGTATTGTATTAATTGCAGACTGGGATTTCTAATCAATTTAAAGGTTTTTAAGCATATCTGAGACCAGAGGTTTTGGTCTAAGCCGACTGACAAATCTGCTTCCCACTTTGCAATAGGAAGGGATATTGATTCATCTATTTTAGAAAGTGTTCTGTATATTTTAGACAATAATTTGGGGGATTTAAGAGTAAGAAAATGTACTGGTGGTGTTTGCAATTCAACTTGACTGAGGTTAAATTTCTTTTTTACTATAGATTTAATTTGTTGATATTCTAAAAAATCTTTTCTTGTTGATCCCATATTGTATAACTAGTCTGTCAAATGGAATAAAGTCTGTTCCTTCTAATATATGTTCTAAGTATTTAATTCCTTTACAACTCCTTTCTGGAAAATTAATCATATTATTGTTTTGTAATATGTCAGGGTTATTCCAGATAGGTGTACGTTTACATGGGATTAATGAAGACTCCGTTATTTTTAGAAACTCCCACCATGCTGTCAGAGAAGAGCTGATGTTGATGCTTTTAAAGCATTCATGTCTTTTGATGTTTGAGCTGATAAATGCTAGGTCTGAAATCTCTAGATCCTTGCATAGTGCCTGTTCAACATCTAGCCAGGGCTCATCTAAGAAGGTATGTTTTGACCATTCTGAGATGAACTGAAGCCTGTTGGCTAAGAAATATTGTTGAAAATCAGGCAGATCTAATCCTCCTTTATCCTTGGTTCTTTGTAGCGTTTTTAAGTTGATATGCAGGGGTTTATCTTTCCAAAGGAATTTAGAAATATACGAATCCAGAGATCTGAACCAATCTTGTGATGGTTTGTTCGGGATCATTAAAAGTAAGTAATTTATTTTTGGCAAGATCATCATTTTTATAGCGACCCTTCCCATGAGTGATATGGGTAGAGATTTCCATCTAGTCAGATCGCCTTCTTCTTTCTTTAGAAGTGGGATGTGTGGGAATTTAGTTAAGTCTGAAAGCTTAGGAGAGACATTAATACCTAAATATTTAATATTTCCAGATTGTAGTGGGGCAGAAGAAGAATTATGGAAGGAGCAGTTAATTGGAAGAACTGTAGATTTTGACCAGTTAATTGAATAATCTGAAACTCTTGAAAACCAGTTTATTAGAGTAATTACCACAGAAAGGTTGGTTTGTGAGTTTTGGAGAAAAAGCAACACATCATCCGCATAGAGACTTTTTATGTTTTACGTTCTTACATTTTATGTCCTTAATTGTTGTAGCCTGTCTAAATGCTGCTGCTAGAGGTTCGATAAAAATTGCAAAAAGTGAAGGGGAGAGTGGGCATCGCTGCCTGGTGCCCCACAGGAGACAGAAGCTGGAGGATGTCTGGTCATTTGTTCTGACACAAGCTGTTGGGGAATTATATAATATTCTTAGCCAGTTTATGAAAGAGTTTCCAAAACCAAATTTGTGTAAAGTTGCAAATAAAAATTTCCAGTTAACTCTGTCAAATGCTTTTTCTGCATCTAGAGATAATATTGTGGTTTCAATGTTTTTACTGTATGAGTAGTCTATTAAATTAAGTAATCTATGTGCGTTTGTTGATGAGTGCCTACCTTTTATGAAACCAGTTTGGTCAGGATGAATTACAAAGGGGGTTATCTTCTCTAATCTTTTTGGGAGGGCTTTGCAGATTATTTTGAGGTCTGCATTTATAAGGGATATTGGATGATAGCTTGCCTGGTTTTAGCAGGAGACTAATGTTGGCAGAATTCATATTTGGTGGTAGTCTGCCATTTTCCTTGATTTCCTGCAACATTCTGTGGAATACTGGTGCAAAAATTGTCCAGAATTCTTTGTAGAATTCTGCAGGGTAGCCGTCTGGACCTGGAGCCTTATTAGTGGGCATACTTATCAGGGCTTCCTGGAGTTCACCTGGCGTCAGTGGCGAATCCAGTGCCATTGCTTGACTGTCTAGTAATTTTGGAAGAGTTACGTTGTCAAGAATCTGATCAATTTCATTTTTAGACGGGTTTATTTGTGGTGAATATAGAGTTTCATAGAAATCCCTAAAAATGTTGTTTATTCTTCCAGGGTCATATATTGTGTTTCCAGATAAATCTTTAACAGCACATATAGTTGTTTTTTCTTTATTTATTTTTAACTGGTTAGCTAGAAATCGACCTGATTTGTTACTGTGTTCAAAATTCTGCAAGCGAAGTCTTTGTACTAGGAATTGTGGGTTTTTTTATTAATAATTTCATTTAATTCTAGTTTTGTTTTGCATATTTTGTTCATTATCTCTTTATCTTGGTCGCACGCGTAGGATTTGATGGTTTTTTCTAGTTCCTGAATATTTTTGTTTTCTTCTTTCTTTTTGTGTGATGAGAAAGAAATTATTTTAACTCTCATCACAGCTTTCCCTGCTTCCCATAGAACAAAAGCTGATGTTCCGGGAGTGTCATTAAAGTCTAAATATGAAATCCACTCTTTTTAAAAATGTTTAATAAAGGCTTCATCTTTGAGCAGCGATGTATTGAATCTCTAGTTTTTACTTGGTGTAGCATTCTTCTTATGTGTTAAAGATACAGGAGCATGATCGCTGACAGCTATAGAGTGAATCTCATTGTCTGAAATATCGCTCAGCAGTGAGCTACTGACTAGAAAATAATCCAGAAGGGAGTAGGAGTGAGGGACATGTGAGAAGAAAGAATATTCCTTACTGTTGGGGTGAAGGGAGCGCCATGCATCGCAAAGACCAAAGTCACTCATATACTGTTTGATTATATTTGTGGACTGCCAATTGCGCTGAGTTCCTGTTGTGTTGAGCCTGTCCATTTCTTCATTTAGTCCAAGGTTGAGGTCGTCTCCAAGAATAAGTGTGCAATCAAGGTGTTCAGAGAGTGCACTAACAAATCCGTGGAAGAATGAGGGTTCATCAACATTTGGACCATATATCCTTACAATACATAGCTTTTTGTTAAATACTGATAATTTAATAATAAGGAATCTACCCTCTGGATCTATAACTGTATCGAGTACTGTAAAATTAACATTTTTATGTATTAAAATTGCTACTCCCCTTTGTCTAGAATTATAACAGGCTGCAAACACATTAGGAAACTCGGGTGTTTTAAGTTCGTTTAAACCTGTGACAGGCCTGTGAGTCTCTTGTAATAAAACAACATCTGCCTGTAGTTTTTTAAGCTGGTTAAATATCTTTAACCTCTTTCCTCTGGTGCCAGCTCCATTTACATTCCATGTGACAAACTTTAGTGTGCCCATAATTGTGTGTGTATGTCTAATGATGTACGCTGGGTGTTTCGTTTAGACGGGTGAAGAGAATGTGGAAACATCACTTGTTTGTAAATAGAAAGAGAAAAAAATGTGTGGTGAGAGGCTCCATAAGTCTGACTATGTGTGTGTATATTCACTAATATGAACAAGCGTGGCTTGCGTGTGTCCTATAAGTCTGTGTGTTCTGTGAGGGTGTTGTAAACGTGCTGCCATTGAGCGCATGTGTTTGCGTGATCGTGGTGTGTGAATATGCAGAAATAGAGGGTGTTGTTTGTAGGTAAGTGGAGAATTAGGTGATCACAGCAGTGAAAGAAAAGAGAAGAAAAAACACACGAGAACGGTGAGCGACAACAACAAAAAAGAAAAGAAATGGAAACATTCCAATTAAAGCAGTGACGGAGGGTGACGGTGTTATATCTGCTATGACATCATACTGATATTACAAGGTTAAACCCATTTTAAAGGAGAAAGTGTGAATGAATAAGAAAAGAGTGTAGCGGGTTCTTATCTGGAGTGCAGTCAATATAACCATGGAGTGGTGCCGGGGTCGCGGTAGAGCTGTCCGTCCACGTAGATGACAGCGCGGGAGCCTCTCTGGATGAAGCTACGTTGAACTGGGAACAGGACCTTGCGTCGTTCCAGGATCTCTTTGGGGAACTGGTCGTTCACGCTGAAGTCAATTCCTTTCAGCTCCCTGCGGCGACTCTTCACCTGTTCCTTCTGTTTGAATTGGCCGAATTTGGCCACAATAGGCCGTGGTCTCCCAGTCGGCGACCTCGCGGCCCCCAAGCGATGCACTCTTTCGAAGGCGATGTTCTTTACGGTGTCCTCCGCCAGCTTCAGGTGGATTTTAATGAAGCTTTTCACTGTTGCTTCTGTGTCCTCTCCGGCAGATTCTGGAATACCAGAAAACACAAGGTTGTCTCGCATGCTACGGGCTTGTAGATGATAACGGATTCTTTTATTTTTTTATTTTCTATGCTTAACTGGGTCACGTTATCGGTGAGAGATTTGACCGACTCCCGTAGCGTGGAATTTTCAGCGGCAAGCGTTTCCACCTGCTGCTGGCTGAATTCCAGGGATTCTCTCAGAGATTTAAATTCCCGGTGTAAAATCTCCACCAGGGACAGCCTCGCATCGAAACTGGACAATCGCTTGTCGATTGACTCCAGGATGTCTGCAATGTCTTTGCCGGCAGGCGATGTTGTACCGGGGGAGTCTGCCAGGCGACATCTCTTCGATGACGGTGTCTCAATTTTGGCCGGGGAAGATGCACTCTGAGCCTTCTTCATTACTAAATCTTGGAAGCACCGGTCGATGTAATCTTGGAGAGCGTCTAAACTCTCCTCGTTGTCCTCCAGGGTGTTAGAGATGATAGGACAGATGCTGTTAGTTATATGACAATTGATTAGTTTATTTGGCAATACTGAAGCTTAAAGAAACTTTGTTAAATTCTAGCTACCATTCGCTTTTTTTCCACCAAATCTCCGGCGTCTGACATCACCTACAACATGGGTCTCTTACCTTTTCCCGTCACTTCCGTCACTTACCTCCCATCTCCTGTCTGTGTACCCTTCTCCCTTTTTGTATTTATCATGCGGCGTTAGTGCTCTCAGCTTTCACCTTCACTTGACATCCATTTTTTTTAATGACCGCTGTCGTTAGTGTGGCAGAAGACAGAGTAGGAGGTTCCACCCCACACAGGGTCCATTGAGGCTGTAGATGAATCACACTTGGTTAAAGAGTGACTACGTTGATGGTGTTAATAAAACCAAGTTAATGTGTTGAGCATGTAAGAGGGCGGGTTGAGGAATCTGAAAGATTACACTGTAAACCTGCTATCTTACAGTAATGTTGTTTGCAGCTATAATGGGTGGTGTGTGTGGTAACCATAATGTTAATGGTTGTCTGGTAACAGTTTAGTGTTGAGTGAGGTGCTCGTTGAGGAGTGGTGGCTTATTTTCTGTGGACTGCTACCATCCTTTTGTCTAATATTCCCCTTCATACTGTCACATCTTTTAGGGCATTTTGCAAGGTCATGAGGATTAGAAAGAAAGCAGAGAAAGCAGTTAAGAAGTTATGTCCTCTGTTTGGACTTCACGCCTCCGTTTGGCCTTCTTAGTGGCTAATTCAAAGCTTTTATGTGCCAATTGTGAGGAGGGAACCTGTGACCACCAGGACTGTCAGGAGGTGGTCAGAGGAGGCAATAGCGGAACTACAGGGCTGTTTCGAGGTGACCGACTGGGAAACACTCTGTGAGCCTCACGCCGAGGACATCAATGGGCTTACTGAGTGTATCACAGGCTACATAACTTTCTGCACCGACTCCATTGTTCCAGCTCAGACTGTTCATTGTTACCCAAATAACAAGCCGTGGGTGACTAAGGACATCAAAGCCCTCCTCAACAACAAGAAGAGGGCTTTCAGAGGGGGCAACAAAGAGGAGGTGAGGAAGATCCAGGTGTTACTAAAGGACAAGATCAGAGAGGCTAAGGACAATTACAGGAGGAAGCTGGAGTGGAAACTCCAGCAGAACAGCATGAGAGAGGTGTGGAGGGGCATGAAGACCATCACTGGATTCAGGCCAACCAACAGCAGGGGAGCTGAGGGAGGTGAGAATAGAGCCGACGAGTTGAATCTGTTTTTCAATAGATTCGACACCACAGTGTCTGCTCCCACCCCCACAACCTCACCTGCAGTCAGCCTGGAATCCAGAGCCACACCACTGTGCCAGCCTCTCTCTTCACATGTTGCCTCCTGTGAGATTCCTGACACCCCTCCCCCACCCATCACCTTCACTCAATACCAGGTTGAGATGCAAATGAGGAGACTTCACTCAGGCAAGTCTGCTGGACCAGACGGAGTGAGTCCCCTTGTCCTCAAGACCTGTGCCCCCCAGCTGTGTGGAGTCTTTCATAAACTGTTTATGCTGAGTCTGAGTCTGCAGAGGGTCCCGGTGATGTGGAAGACATCATGCCTCGTCCCTGTACCAAAGACGCCTCGTCCCAGTGGCCCCCAGGATTACAGGCCCGTGGCACTGACCTCCCACATCATGAAGACCCTGGAAAGGCTCATCCTGGACCAGCTGCGACCCATAGTAAGACCACATCTGGATCCCCTTCAGTTCGCTTATCAGCCTCGTCTCGGAACAGAGGACGCCATCATCTACCTGCTCAATCGTGTCTACACCCATCTGGACCAGCCGGCGAGCACTGTGAGGGTCATGTTTTTTGACTTTTCCAGCGCTTTCAACACCATCAGGCCGACCCTCCTGGGTGATAAGTTAGCAGCGATGCAGGTGGATGCTTCTCTGGTGTCCTGGATTGTTGATTACCTGACAGGAAGACCACAATATGTACGTCTCCCACAGTGTGTGTCTGACAAGGTGATTAGCAACACAGGGGCACCACAGGGGACTGTCCTCTCCCCCTTCCTCTTCACCCTCTACACCACAGACTTCAGCCACTGCACAGAGACCTGCCATCTTCAGAAGTTTTCTGATGACTCTGCGGTGGTTGGATGCATCAGCAGGGATGATGAGACAGAGTACCGGGCTGTGGTCGACTCCTTTGTCACGTGGTGTGAGCAGAATCATCTGCAGCTTAACGTGGCAAAGACCAAGGAACTGATCGTGGACTTCAGGAAGACCAGGAAACACTTGACCCCTGTTTCAATCCAGGGGGTCAGTGTTGACATTGTGGAGGACTATAAATACCAGAGGTGTGGACTCGAGTCACATGACTTGGACTCGAGTCAGACTCGAGTCATTAATTTTATGACTTTAGACTTGACTTGAAAAAATGTTGTAAGACTTGTGACTTGACTTGGACTTTTACACCAATGACTTGGGACTTGAATTGGACTTGAACCGGTTTACTTGAAAAGACTTGATATTTTACCCCAAATATAAAATTTAACATGCATATTATATAGAGATTGAAAATGTGACGTCATTCACGGGTAGAACCGCAAAGGATTCTGGGAACTCGTGGCAAGCGGTACTAGCGCACGCAGGCTTTCAATTGAAATCAGTCACACAGCGATAAAAAGAAACACAAAAATGTCAAGAAGCTGTTGTATTATTAACTACAATAGCCGGTCGCATGACAGCCACGGGAAGCCGACGGGTAAAGAGATCGGTTGTTATCGGATTACGTCGTTGAAGAGAAATTGTTCGAGCCATGTTTCCGAAGTAACAAAGACGCGACTGGATTGCAGCCATTCAAAGATCAAATATAACGTCCTAGAACACTCCAGCTCACAGGTTAGTCTGCTCCAAGCATTTACACAAAGGTCAGTCTGCTGTTGTAGTTAATGCGTCATTTTCATAACATAATTGGTGATATAGGTTACAAGCAAGTCTGGCGCTGAACAGAAATTGTCGCGCTATGCTCCTTTATTTATTGTGCATAAATAGTGAATTGTCCTGACACAATATTGCGTTTCGCTTCTGTTATTATGGTACATTGACAAAAACATATACTTTTATTCACAGAATAAAACAGTTGTTTTGTATCACTAATTGTCCAGTGCGATTACAGCATACAATATTATTGTCACTGCTACATTTCTGTAAGGCGTACCAGAAATTATTTCCACTACTAATTAATTACCGTTAAGCTCAAAGGTTATATTAATAAACGGTTAACGATTGTGTATTTATGACGACGATTTGTGAGACTGGTAAACTTATGATACGTACGATGGTCTTTACTTTCTACACGGTGCATTTCAAGGTCCTGTACCCATCCGTCGGTAAACTGTACCTGGGCTTGTTGCAGTGACCGGAAGTTACTAAACTTCACGAGTGTATGCACTCACAAGAACCGTATAATTATAAATATGCATATAAATATGCTACGATGAGATAGCTGACTTCATCTAACTAGCAAATGTTGTCCAGGCTACGTTGGTGATGCAGTTTTTTTAATGTATATGATATTTTTGTCATGCGATTTTAAAGCCGGTGTTGTGCCAAAAAGTGATTGTCTGCCAAAAAGTGATTTCCAGTGTTTCTGTGTATTTTTTATGTGTAATATCTTTACGTATGTTCGTAAATAGACTTCGGTGAACAGGGGATACAAAGGGGTTACATAAAGAATTAAAAAATTATCTGTTTTTTAAGTATCTTTACAACTTGTACTTACATTATAACCAATCCGGTCCTTTATCCCCACTTAAAATATTTTTACAGAACTATTGTAATATTTGCTGCCATTTCTGCTGTCCTGTTGGGCAACTTACTCTTACAAAATACATTTTTAATGTTAATGAGATTTTTTTTACTGCATAAATAAAGGTTATATAAAAGTCGCTGCCAAAAACTGATTGCGGCTTGTATCTTGCTACACGAATGTTGTTTGTGGCTCAAGATGACTTTATGTCATCCATAAGGGATGCATTTGACATATGTTTAACATATTATAGCCCAACAAGTTACTTATAGCACTTTAAATATGAGCAATCGCTTTTTGGCAAATACCGGAAATCAGTTTTTGGCAGACAATCACTTTTTGGCACAACACCGGTCCTACAACCGCATCCAAGAATAACATGCAGCTTATCTCAGAACTGTCGGTGAAAATTATTCTTGGAGCTAGGTTTAATTGAGCTGCATTTTAAAGAGGTGCAATTTCACAATTTGTGTATATTTTCTAAGTTCACTATTTTGTCATGTGTTGAGAAAAACACAGATTTAAAAATTACATGGTCTAATATTTACATTTAGCATAACTGCAACATACTTTTTTTTTTTTTTTTTTAAAGACTCGAAAGGACTTGAAATTCAAAATTTCAGACTTGTGACTTGACTCGGACTTTTACACCAGTGACTTGAGACTCGACTCTGACTTGCCTGACATTACTTGAGACTTGACTTGAGACTTGAGGATAAAGACTTGAGACTTACTTGAGACTTGCAAAACAATGACTTGGTCCCACCTCTGATAAATACCTTGGAGTACACATTGACAATAAACTGGACTGGGCTAAAAACACCACAGCACTTTACAGGAAGGGCCAGAGTCGTCTCTATTTTTTGAGGCGACTGAGGTCCTTCAACATCTGCCAGAAAATGCTGAGGATTTTCTATGAGTCTGTTGTGGCCAGTGCGATCCTCTATGCTGTTGCATGCTGGGGGAGCAGGCTGAGGGTCGCAGATGCCAACAGACTTAATAAACTGATCCGTAAGGCCAGCAATGTTGTGGGGATGGAGCTGGACTCCCTCAAGGTGGTGTCGGAGAGGCGGATGCTGTCCAAGATAAAGACAATGTTGGATAACACCTCCCACCCACTCCATGACATGTTGGTCAGTCACAGGAGCACGTTCAGTGAGAGACTGAGATTACCGAAAAGCACCACTGAACGACACAGGAAATCATTCCTGCCTGTGGCCATCTCCCTGTACAACGCATCCACTTAACACACTGTTTGCTGCTACAACTACACATGTTTCTTTTCCAAATATTTATTTATAAGTGACTTATGTATGTATGTATGTATATATATGTATATATTGTACTATTCTTAGTTAGCGTATTGTCTGTCTTGTCTTAATGTTGGTTTAAAATGGAGCACTGTAACAAAAAATAATTTCCCCCAGGGATCAATAAAGTATTCTGATTCTGATTCTGATTCTGATTTAAAGGTCAGTGCAGCACAAAGGTAAGCATCCCCTTAATGTCTCAGATTATATTAAGACAGGTGTGGAGAGGCTGGGCATTTTGACATGTTTAAGTAGGAATAGCTGTAAATAATGACAATAATCAAAACTGGCTGACATTTATGTAGGTGCTTCAGTTTCAGGGTACTGGTAATGTGCATACTGGCTCACTGCCACACTTAGATAGGACAGATAAAGTATTTACCGAAAGTATTCACTCACGTATACAAATTATTAAATTCAGGTGTTGCAATCTCTCCCAAGGTCACAGGTGTATAAAATCAAGCACCTAGGCATGCAGACTGCTTCTACAAATATTTGTGAAATAATGGGTTGCTCTCAAGAGCTCAGTGAATTCCAGCGTGGTACCGTGATAGGATGCCACCTGTGCAACAAGTCCAGGCATGAAATTTCCACACTACTAAACATTTCACAGTCAGCTGTTAGTGGTTTAATAACAAAGTGGAAGCAACTGGGAATGGCAGCAACTCAGGGTCAGTGGATGCTGAGGTGGAGAGACTACAAGCCAGTTACAAAACAAGGTCTGTAAATACATGAATGAGTTTGGTGTGGAAGAACTTGACTGGCCTGCACAGAGTCCTGATCCCAATCTGATAGCACACTTTGAGATGAGTTAGAGTGGAGACTGTGAGCCAGGCCTTCTAGTCCAACATCAGTCTCTGACGTCATAAATGTGCTTCTGGAATAATGGTCAAAAGTTCCCATAAACACACTTCTAAACCTCATGGAGGTTCACTGAAGAGATAAAGTTGTTATAGTTGCTAAGTTTGTATCTACATCATATCAAACCCTTTGGATCAAGAATAGGATGTTTCAAGTTCATATGCATGTGAGGGCTGATGAGTGAATACCTTTGGCATAAAGTGTACTTTGTCACTGTTATTTGTTCTTTTTCTAAGACTTTAGATAAAAATGTTCTGCTGTGTAACATGCTTGTTTAATACTGAATAATGTTTTGTAATAAACAACAATTCGAAAAGCTAGAGAAAGTCTTACAACTTGATGAGTTATCAATATGATGTGTTAAGATACATGGCAAAAGCAAAACGCATGGCTATTCTTGTGAAACTTTTGATGAATTGTTAAAATTTCCATGCTTCCTATTATATTGCATTAAAAAAGATTTCATTTAACCATGATGGGAAGTCAAGTAAAGGAATAATTGTTTATTACATACTAGAAACAGCTGTCGACTTGCGGTTTTAGCTCTGTGTTGGGTCCACATGTAACATGTGAACACACCAAATTTGGAAGGATAACTTCCCATCTCTGGAAATGCAACCGTCCAAGAAGCACACTAATGCACAGATGGTATGTAGGACATTATGTTGCCGTGTTGGCGTCTTTCACTTTGACTCTATAGACTCACCCTATGTGTGTGTGTGTGTAACTCAATGTCATAGCAGAAAAAACACTTACAGCACAGGTACCCCATGACAAATAGCATCCTTACTGTTCTGTTCTTTTTCTGGGCAGCTAATAGAGTGCTGATATCAAAAAATAAATATGTAAATATCATAATGTTGCAAATGTTGGGTGGAAGATTTCCACGTTGAGTCTGATTCCTGTGCTCCTGCAGAACCAGATGTGGGCTCCGCTTACAGCCTTACCCACCAGTATCACCAGTAAATCCGGTGCATGGTAGGGGTTTTTGTTCTTTTCATTCCACATACTATAAAGTGATTCAACAGGCGCGAGCTTAACTCCAGCAACAAGAGTCCTAGTCAACAGTGTCTGTGTGTTTCTCTGTGTGTGGGGGTGGATGGATGTGTGCATGTGTATGTGTGTCAGCGTGCAAGTGGTTGGCGCTATTAAACATTCACCAGCTCACTCAGCTGCTGCTGTTGCTGCTGTTAGGTTCCCAATCTGGGTCAAGTCTCCCTCCTCTCCTCCCCGAGCTACCTCTACCCCTCCACCCCGCCTCCTTCCCTCTCTATCTCTCTCTTGCCCACTCACTCGGTCTCTTTCTCTCTCTCCCTCTCTCTTTCTGCTCAGCTCCCTAAGTGCTTTCTCTCTGTGTCTGTTTCATTTCCTCTTCTCCCTCTTTCTCCTCCCACCTTCTCTCTTTCTCTTTTGCCCATTTCTCTTGTCTCCTCTTGCTCTCTCTAAGGGAGTATTTGCTTAACTACACAGCTCAGAGGCAAGCCCATGCTCTCTTCCAGTGTCCAAGTCAAATAAAAGACTCTTATAAATTTTTGAGTGACACGATGAATAATTTGGTATTTTTTTATGTGGGGTTTTCAGCATCAGATTTTTTTGCACTTCTTTGCTAATGAGGCATTGTGTTCAGGCAGAGCACCTACATGGCATCAGCTGCTCCATTCATGCTTCACCACAAGTGGCTCCTTCATCAAGGGCTTTGCTATCACTTAACTAATAACAGAGCTTATTCTAGTGTCACAGACAGTTTCACAGCCACTCTTGCTGCTAAATGCAACAGAGATTATCATGTTTGAAGCTGATTTATGTGGCAACAAATATGATGACTTTTAAAAAAACATGTTTTTGTTTGGTTTTTCTTGTTTTTTCAAATAAACTGGACAGTGGAAAGACCAGGACAAGGTGGGCCTCGGGGTGGATTCATATCCAGTGAGCTAAACCAACACCCAAGATGATGATGGCTTTAGTAATTGCGGCTTTTGAAACAGCAGCATTATTGCTGTGCTGTGTTTCCTCACGACAACGAGGAGAAACAGCAAGTGTCCTTGTTCTTGCAGAGTCTCTAAATGTAGCATTAAATGGAGCAATAATAATCAACCTTAACATTCTTTATGTAATTTCAGAGAATAAACAATAAATGCTGTTGTCGCGCATGTACACGTGCATACAAAAACATACATTTCGGTAAATGAGTGAAGGACATTTCAGAGCAGGCCGCTAAACAATAAATAAAACATATCGGCGTCTCCCGTCGCTGTAAGTGCAAGCACCGCTGCTGCTGACACATCAGATGTGCTGCCTGCAGTGCACCACAGAAGTTGGGAATTAGGAGTTACAAATAACATATGTCATGATGATGTCTGGACTTTTAGTTGGACTTGAGCTTAGTTTTCCCTTCTGTCTTCATGACTGTCACCAGCTCGACACATTGTGCTTGGTAGTGAAACCATTTGATTGACACTGCTGTAGAAATAATACGGGCTTGCCTTTTCAGCTCACTTATTTTCTGGCCCCGCAGCTGTCCTTGGAGCAGTTTTGTCTTCTTGCTAAAACAATAAATCATCCACTGTAAGCGAACCACATCGCCTTTGGCCGAACAACGATGAACACACATGCACATGACTGCACAAAGAATTTAAACATAGACGTGCTCGCAATATCGCTGCAACCATCCGACTGAGTAAAGCTGTTGAACTCACATTTTAACATCCCTACTGTGTAACGTACGCAAGCTACAGGTAAGATACGTTGCACACTGTGTCTCCTGAATGCATCTTACATATTAAAGAAGTTCTTTAGCCATTAGGTTTCCTAGCAGCATCCATCCTGTTTCCTCCTGCAAATGTTTTAAATATGTTTTCTTGCCTGAATATTGTTGTTTGGTGCGAAGAAGCATTAATAATAATGGCATAAATGTGTAAAGCTGCTATCACAGTATGTCAGCTGTCAAGAAATAAATAAAAATAATAATAAAATGTTATCTGTTTGCAGCAGCATGCATGAGAAAAAACTGCAAAAGAACAGAAGAAAGAGAAACAAGGAAAGGAATCATTCCCCAGCTATCTCACTACATCAGTATTGTCTGTTGTATATATTTATTTTTGCTAATGGCATAATCACTAAGTCATGACAGGAAACTCCTTTCTGCAGCTTTGCATTTCATTAACTGCTTGGTGATAAATTGAGAAATTTGAGCTCAACATCTCCCCTCTGCTCCTTCTACACCTCCACCTACCAGAGTTGTGAACAGCACTTTTTCTCAGCCTGTTGATGTTTCTGATGACAGCTGCCATTTCTACAAATAGCCTCGGATGTGGTGAGAACATTCACAACCCTGTCCTACACCACTTCGCTCTTGACAACGTGCACGAGTGGGTGGGGAAGCTGTAGCTACATGGATACAGATATTTTACTGTTCACTGTTTGCCTGCTGATAAAGCAGGATGCAAATCTAATCTGTGGAGTAGATGCACGTACTGTTTATTTATCCATATCCGCATGGGATTATATCGAAGTGGTGCAACATAGCCTCATTTATGATGGTAGCAGCTCTGGGAGGGTGTGTTTCATTAGGATCACTTGTAAAATTTCGAGCCTAAAACTCAATTACAAAGGCAGCGTTAAAGAAAAACTGCAAATCTTTATCAGATCAGATGAGGAACAGCAATGCTGCCTTCATCTTTTTGCCCATAGCAGTTATGAGTATACCTTCATTGTAAGAATAGCGCATATTTACATTTGCTTTATCACATTCAACAAAGTTAATTTGGACTTCAGTTAAGAAGTGCAGGGTAACACACTAAAGCAAAATGAAAAATACTGTTGAAGCTAAATTTTTCGGTCTGATCACATTTCAGCTTGTTCATCATTTAAGGCATTTTCTAAATTAATACGCGTTTTCCCTGCACAGCATGGAACTACTTAGTCCATAAAGCACATTACGATGCCTGTTTTAACAGATGACATCACAGAACCCAGAGGAAGCCGGACTTATCACTGCACAACCTCATATAACGAGATGGGAGGAAGTGAAATGAAATGATGAATAATGTGCTCGTTAAATTTGTACTTTTTCAACTTGCAAAACATTTCCCGCAGCTGATCACACGACAGACTCTGCTCCCTGATACCTGGTGTGACCTGCTCTGCAGGAGACAGCACGGAGGAATTAGGTTCACTCTAAATGTCCGGGTCAGGCCGAGAGTTTTTCTTTAACGATGGACATTTGGCAAAATCCTTTGATCCAAGTTGGATCTTGCTGAACTAATCGCATGAGTCAGCAAAACTTCCAAAGCACAGTTTCCTTTACAGCCAGGACACACTAGAAAGAAAAATAGGATGACAACCTCCGTGGGACTTAGAGAAATTGATGGTTATCCGGAGATCACAAAGATTTTTTTCACTTTCAGCGACCGACTCCAAGTTAACCAACTGAGCTGAGTTTGCAACCACTGGCTGACCACAGGTCGAGTAGTGGGAGGCAATCGGTCTCCAATCACTGCAATCACTCTCAGACAGATTGGTGAAGGTTCACAAAGTATTGACATGTAATTTATAAACACAAACAGATTCCAACAAATTTCTGTTAAGTGTGAATTTCTCTGTGTATGTCAACATATTTGCAATTTTCACTTATCACAAACAGATTGCATACAGTCTCCAACTTGATTCCACTCAATTGCAAACTGACACCAGACTGATTTGGTTCTATTGCCATTTCACTATAAGTTGGGTGCAAGAGGTGACAGACCCAGTACGTTTCTTCAAAACGAAAGTCAAAAAATGTACATGCGTTCTGACTGGATATACTATTGTTAATTGACAGCGTCATCATTTTTAGTTACTTTTTGCATTAGAATTAACATAGCCTGCATCAAAAACATGGTGATCAAGTCAAATACTAATGACAAAGTGCATTTTGTGAGGATAGGAGTGTTGAAAGGTTCACAGAGTTAAACGATGTGGGAGAAAGACGGGTGGAGGTGGACAGCAGAAACGATGACATCAAAGAAAGTAAAAGAGTGTGGAAAAGAGGGCAGGTGTAGAGGTTTCTGCGCTGTTATCAAATGCCATCGAAATTAAAGTCAGCGTGAGGTTAAGTGAAGAGGTTAATGTCACTACTGGGGACCTTTAAACTTAACTACAGTTTTCACAGATCAGATGTGAACTATCTGAATATAACCTGTGGTATTTTGATTTTATTTTGCACCCTCAGCAGTCCTTCACTTCCTGTTACAAGTAGTGGTTGATACACACATGCACACACACACCAACACACACAGTGTTAATTTGACTTGCCAGGGAGGAAATAGTGTGATTCGCTTGAGTAGGTCCCTGGACATGAATCTAAAGACAGTAGGGAGCGTGCAGAGCAATCAAGTGATAAAGCTTATTATCTGAGAGGAGCTATATTCTAAGACTTATTATCTACCAGGAGTTAAATGACTTTCAGGTCCTCAAAGGCCTGGTGGCCTGGTTTGACTCGGCAGGAGAGAGAAAAGAGAGGTGGCAGGAGGAAGAGGGATGGTAGAGGACAAGTGAAAAGGGAAGGAAGAGAGATGTGTGAGAGAAGCAAACAGGTGATGCCGGCGAAGGGGAGGGAGATGAGAGGGGGGAGGAAAGGAAACCCAGATGTGAAGAAGGAGGAAGAGGAGGCACAGAGGTGGAAGAGAAAACCAAGAGGATCAGAGGGGAAGTTGAAAGGCAAGGTTGGGAGAGGAGAAGGTGATTCATAGGCGTGGGCAGTCACTTTTCTGTCTTCATACAACTGCTGAGAAACCAATCTTCTGTTTAGGGTTGGCAAATATACTCCACAAAGCTGCAGGGTTCTGCATTGTGTCTTTGTTGAAGCAGTTCAGGTAGTTTACCACTATAGATACTGTAGATAGTTTATTGCCTTGGATACCACAGGTGTTGGCATAGCAACAATAGATTTGGAGTGTCTGTGCTTACTAGGAGCAAACATCGGGGCTGAACTGTTACTTCACTTAAGGATGAGCTACCACATGATTGATACAGTGGAGCAGACTTACAGCTGCAGCTGTACTGTAGTGCATGCTTAATGTGTTGTCCATTATCAGAGAAACAGATGTAATATAAAACAATCAGACTGGGGTTTTTTGCATTTTTTCCAGCGTGAATGAAACAAGCTGAGGGGAGGAAGTGATGGGATTCATTCTGGCATAGCACGGCACATGAAAACAGCGTTGTCACATTTGCAGTTTACGTTGCAAAAGCTTTGAGTTAAAGTAGCACACATAGTACTTTTTAGGGATGAAAAGTGACTAGACTACTGTCTCAAACATTTAGGACTGTAGGTCTATAAATCCATGCTTTTTCTGTTCCCTCGGGGGTCTACTCTCTGGTTTGGAAATAATTTTGGATCACATGCTTCTGAGCATCAATCAGGGTTTGTTGGTTTTGTTATCTTTGACTTCGATTTATCCAATAAGGTTATTAACAAATGCCTTACTGAAAAAAAAAAGTCCAACATTCCCCTACTTAACAAGTGTTTAATGTCCTAATACAGAGTTATCACGGTGAACATATTTAACCATCAAGTCAGCTGTGAGTTTAATGTTAGCCCAGTGCCTGTCTAAATATACAATATTGACAAAGCTAATGCAAAGTATGGGCTGTTTAATCAGAGCAAGTGTTTTTCTATGCAAATGAACTGAGCACTCTTTTGACTTAAAAGGCAAACTCACTGCAACAGCATGAACTGAAGAAGAAGAAAAAGCTAACAGGAATTTTAATAACTAAATCAATTAACACAGTGTCCATTACCTGCAGGTCAAATTACTTCCTGATTTCTATTATCTTGGATAGTAGGAAATACATATTTCTTAAGACATGACACAGACTACAACAAATTGCCTTGGTTCGTTAAGATTATTCTTTATTATGAAGTGCCACAAAATGCTTTGTGTTCATTGTGCTTACATTGTCTGAATACTGGCTCAAAAAAACCCAGGAGGTCCTCACTCTGCAACAGAGATCCAACCCTCCTGAGGTAAGGTGTGTCAGATATCACTATACAGCAGTAAAAATGTCTCAATCCAAAGGATTCTTTACAAACCCTCTTGCAATAAATGATTATTTAGGTTTATTACCATTCTTTAACTTGAAAATACAAAAAAGAAGAGAGGTCAAGCTAGTACAAGGTTTTTAATTCTTCTCTACCTGAATTCTAGTTAGTTTCATTGTGCTACTTTCTTTAGGGTGGAGATGACTAAAATGGAAGTGCTTAAAGAGGCCAGACCAGGAGCTTGGCCAGAGACAGACACACAGACAAACAGACTCAAAACGAATCCTTTCTCCTTTAAAAACCACTTAATAGCCACACGTCCACTTTAGCCCTAATACATTTAGACTACAGTGCAAAGTTTCAACCAGAGTTTACAATGATACAATTTGGGATAAGTAAACAGAGAAACTGCAGAGATGATACTTTCACCCTTTTTTGTCCTATTCTTACGTCTACTATCAGTGTCTGAGAAACGTGTGTAGAAAAATAAAGGTGATGCTTTTGTTCTCTTTGCGTAAAGGGAATCGCAATCATGCTTTTAACACTGTTTTTGCAGCTGTTTGCCTTTTTTGTATTTATAACTGTTGTTGGGTATTTTGGCCAAAATCATACGTAAAAAGGCAAAAGTGCTCGGCCATAACAGACTGGAGCGCTATGACTAATCATCTGATACAATTCAAGTAATTGCAGCTCAAATCTAGTTCATACATCAAGAAAGGAGATAAGACCTACAATTTGCTGACTCACACACTGATTCCCTCAGTCACAACAGAAGTGCTTCCTTTAATATTGCCTTTAAAAAAAGTTTCTTTGGAAAATATAATTGTATTGTACTGTGTTATTGTGCGGCAAAGCATTTATCACAAACTGTAGACTTTTTGACTTTATAAAATTGTCAACCATGGCTGCCTTTGATCATTCATCTCTGAGATAAAAATTTGTTTAGCTAATGCATCCACATAACCGTGCTGTCCTTTTGTCCGTGTGCCCTTATAAACTGTGTTCAATACGGGCCAGTCCGGACTTACACTGAGTGTCTGAGGAAGCACTGCAATTACAAAAAGCTTTCTTTGTTAAAGATTCACATCTGAATATTAAACCTGTTCTATTTTTTTAATTGCTCAAGCTTCACTGTACACAAAAGTTTAGTCACCCCAAATGGCTCGTCAGCAGGCACCGCGTGCTCACATGTGAGGACGTGCACCCATGCATCTGTGCACCCGTGTTTATGTTTCTTTGCGAGATTACGATGTCGACATGCTGCATTTTATGATGAACACACAAACATTTTCCTGTGCAAATCTGTGTGTCCTCAGTCTGTCTCCTGGGAAGCTCCATGAATCTGTAGAAAAGGTTTCTGAGCTGCAGAGAACTGGGTTCAGCAACACTGGTATTGACCACCTAGATTAAAGGTTAAATCTTCCATGGGGTCGGGGTTGATTAAAGTTAGCCTGTCCGTAGGTTTCTCGATCTTAGAGTTACCCTTCAGTTGGCCCAGTAGGGGTGAGTGGGGACTACTGCAGAATAATCAGGACTCAGTCTGGTGTATCTACAACAGTTGTAGCTAAGCTGCAATCTGACCATCAAGCTAAAGTGCATGCTGTTCCTGTGGTTTAAGAAAGCACGCTTTATGGGTTGGAAGCGAACCGGAAGAGCAGATGAGTAATTGCATTTCGGCTGAAGTCGACTTTGGTTCAACTTCAACTAAACTTTGTTGTTAACAGATAGCAGCTGCATGTCATATATGCTAGCTGTCAATTAAGGGTGATGGATATCTTATTGCATATTTATCCAATCTGATTGCTATTTTAACCTTAACATAAAGATAAAATTGGTGTTATTAAACTTGGCCGACTGTGACAGGAAATACTGTTTAAACGCATTTAAGTGTCATTTTGCCATCTCATAAACATCAGTAAACCACTGAATTTTGATGTATGGCCAATTATCCAATCTAAGTATCCAATCTAAGAAAAGGCCTGAGCCAAAGTAAGGCCTTGTTTGTTTTTGTTAACAATTAAATCACTAGAGCTATTGCAGAGCAGGGCAGTCAGGGTCATACAGTAGTTATCCTACAATAGGCCTCTCACCCAGCAGGCAGCTGATCCCAGCCTCTCTAGTCTACATCCTACATTAGTTCTACTCACTAAGAGGCAGGCAGTGCATAACAAGAGAGGAAAGACAGGACTTTTCTTTTTGATACTCTAACACTACATTGGCATGTTCCCTGATGTCTGTAATATTAGTATTTTTTCTGTTTATGACTATAGGTGAAGTAAAACATACCTGATTTTTAAACTGCTATACAGTAGTAGGTAATACTTCATAACTTCATCATAAAATACCATGCATTAAGTGATTATTGCTTTTAAAGAGTCCTATGGAGGCTCCAAGAGAAAAAAATAATAATATTGCCCTCGGGTTCTAGCTATAGGATTTTGGCAAAAATCATAAGCTTTTTATGATGTTGGCATAGGTTTTCATAATTTTTTTCTGTTTTCTTTTTTTTTTTTTTGCATGCAATAACGTTAATAAGAAAAAAGATATTAACAACATAATAGGAAAAAATAGTACTCAAAAAAGTGACATATGCTTTGGCCTGTAGTGGTAAAAAGAGGTTGGCAAATATCCTACATACATATACAGAAATTAAAGTGCAACAAATAAATGGCAACACTTTTCATTGTTATCAAATCAAGTATAAACACATAAAAAAGAAAAAAAATGTCAAAACAAATAAATCAATAAATAAATAAATAGTATTTTGACCTCAGTAGTGGAGAGAATATGGTCACTTGGTGCAGCAGAGCATTATTATCATTATTATTACTATTATTATTACTATAATTCTTCCAAAAAAGAAACAACATCAGAATGAAAAAACTTTCACTGCATTTGAGTGCAGGGAGGAAACTAGTAGCTATAGGCTTACTATTGTCTTTGTCGTCATCCTCATCGTCATCCCTTTTTCCAAAATATACGGAGTCATACTGTATCTAGAAGCCAGGAGGAAGTCAGTATTAATGTCTCCATCCTCAATGGACAGAGGAAGAGGACGTGAAGAGTTTTGTTTTGTTTTTTGAGGAAGTGCATGCGTCGATCAGTTAAATCCTTAAGTGGGCAAATCTCAAGGAGAAAAAATTGTGCTATCTTCATCATATTCATTATCACGAATAGGCTCCAAGGGAGGCGAGGTGGGGGAGGGGGCAGAGGGCCAGTGAGGAGGGGTGAGGAGGGAAAGCAAGGTCACATTCTGACCCAAAAATATATTGTTTGTGTCTGCAGTTAAGTCCGTAAGGGTAATTGTAATTCACGTCTGCAGTTTTGTCTCGTTTGATCTATATGGGGGGGTCATGCATCTAGGGGGCCGAGAGGAGAGAAGGGGCCTTTGAAGCAGGCAGACTCATAGTGCTTGTTCAGATAACTCTTGAGCGCGAAGGTCTTGTTGCAGCGTTTGCACTTGAAGTGTTTGAAGGCCGAGTGGGTCTGCATGTGAGCGCGCAGGTTCGAGCGGTCTGCGAAGGCCTTCCCACAGTGGGCGCACCCAAACGGTTTCTCCCCTGTGTGCGAGCGCATGTGGCCCTGTAAAAGCCAAGGTCGGCTGAATGCCTTTCCGCACACGTCGCACTTGTGCTTGAGGTCATGAGTGAGCAGGTGCATGGCCATGGCGGGCATGGACACGTACACCTTCCCGCAGGTCGGGCATTTCTTTGCCAGCTTGCTGTCCAGCGAGCGATGCGTTTGTTTGTGCCGGCTCAAGTTGGAAGACGTGGCGTAGGTTTTGCCGCACTCGTTACAGGTGTGCCTCTGGATGGTCCTGGGGCTGCTGAGAGCTTTCCTCTTCGAGCGGCCATCGGTGATGAAGAAGGCATCGACTGTGTAACCCTCGCTCACTGCAGCGTCTCCATTGATATAACCATCCGTGAGTTCTGAGCCAGGGCTGTCAGGAGACTCAGAGTCGGGAGCCCCATAGTCACTGTGGATACCATCGTAGAGAGGATCAGGAGAGGGGACCTTGATGCCACTGTCACTCTCACCATCGTACACAACAGGGCTGATGTAGTCACTGATGTAACCAGCTGTTAATGGAAAACAAACAACAGTATTAGCATATTGAAAAGAGAGCTCATCTTAACATGGTATGGAAATTTAATGGTGTACAGGACTTGACCAAAACATTAGTTACTGGTGCCCCTATTGACATAACTTGATAGGTAGTAAAGAAACTGCTATGTTAAGATTAAGGTGGCAAAACATTTTCTCTGATCACAGAGAGATCCATACCAACAGGAAATGTGAAGGGCATTAATTCCTGCACGCGGAGAAAACTGCAGGAAACACATGAATAAGTCCAGATTAGCATTAAACTGCTGTAGCCTGCTAGACAAGCTTATCTTTCAGTACAGATACAGTAATGACAGAGATTCAGTACGCTGACCAGAATTACACAATCTGAATTGGTGGAATTAAATAAGCGCTTACTCACTGATGCAAACTATTATAATATGCCGTTTGGGATATACAGCTGGCTTTACACAGCTGTGTGATGTTTTCCCCTGAATCTTCTTCCCACTCGAGTGCATTTATGTTTATAATAAAGACATAGAGAAGGGATAAATATTTCAAACAGCTGGTTCATCCCACCAGTAACTTGTTGCTGACATGTTACTGTAGAAACACAAGAAAGCCTCCACCAAGTGTTATGGGCAACAACGACAAAAAAACAGTGACATGACAGGTGTTACTGTATTATATTTGATGAAAAACCGATTTGAATTTCCTTTTAAATAAAACCACATATGGCACCAAAGTATGTGAAACATAAGGCAACAGTAAGATCTATTCCTCATCTCATTCTAAATGTAGAGATATAGATTTTAAGAGGCTTTTCAAATGTGAGTGAGCACACCACCGTAACACTGCCACATCTGTGTCCAAGTCAGATCCCTGCATTTGTCTTACAGATATTATAGTCTCTGTAATCAGCTCACAAACAGCAGATCAGCAGCAACAGGAGCTGCACGTAAAAAAATGTGAATAGACATTTTAAAATACTGAGCGTTAGTCACTTGCCTGCATAACTGTGGACCTTAGCGGTGTATTGAAAGGGTCTGCAGGGTTAGGGTTTGTTCAGGGATAATTCAGCAATACATTTCCCTTAGCCATCAAAGGCTGCAGTCAAGACACTTCTTCTGTAAATGGTAAATGCACACAAGCTGACCCTGAACTCGAGAGAGCTGATTTAGCGTGTGAAAATGAGCATCAGCACCATGGACAGATCCAGTGCAGTGCGTGTCAGGGGCACGATGACGGCAGGCCTGCAGTACCGGCTTGTGGTGTGGTGTTTCTTTTCTATGTTTCACAAATCTGTGGAGTTGATGACTTGGAGGACAGGCTTTAATTACAGGAATCCATTGAAAAGCTGTACAGGGACACACAGCACAGTCAGCTTATGCTCCTGTTCCCTGATGATTGATGCATTTTTGGAGAAAAATAACGCTCATTCAAATTTTATGTGGAAAATAATACATATGTACTTCTTTAATGTGTACTAACCAGCATTATATATAAACAAATGGGTCATACATTCTTAGATTTAAGCGTAAATCAATACCTTTGTCAAAATGCACTTGTTGTACACTGTTGTTTATGTTTTTAATATGGATCGACAGGTTGGATAAGTTAATAGCTCCAATTCATCCTTAATTGTCCCTGAAGACAAGCTAATAGTGGCAATATTAGCTGAGCTTATATCAAGCTGCTCCAACAAAAACTATCAATAGAAACACATTAGGTTCATCACATAATAGAGTGTAAAAATGAACTGGAACAATAACCAACCTATAAGATAAGATCCAACTAATCAATGTTTTTGAGAGGCTGTTATTGTGATGAAAGCACGAAATAATGACCACAGGTTTTGGGACACCTGCGTCGTAGATTCCTGTGCTTATTACTTATGTAGTCTCGGTAATGAACAAGCAACAAGCTCCATGTGACGCACATATTCTATCTCGCACGTATGATCACAGCCATGTAACATCCACTACAACGTCCCGTCACATCATTCACTCACAGGACGCAGGGCGGGACATAAATTATTCCAAAGCCGGTTCGTTCAAGCAGAAGGTTGTTCCCAACACTGCGTTCTGCTGTGGGCTGACTCTGCTCCGAGCCATGTAGAAGCTGCATTAAGCTGTTAACATCGCATGTTAGGGATGGAGACAAAAGGTGGCCGGGACAGGCTGAACAGGCGGCTGATGGCGTGTGAGACCTAGCAGGGCTTGTTAACTTCGACGTCATAAATACATCGCTGACAGCTTTCTTGCTTTACGTGCTGAGAATCACAGACAGGTCCGCGCATGGGACGCACATGTTAGCCTGTGGATGACACTGGGACGGGAGTCATGCGGTCTACACGGGCAGAGGCATCGCTCTCTTTCTTTTCTTCCCCCTGTAAAATGTGACGCACATAGTTGCAGGTTGTGCGGAAGTTTTCAGCTTTGGAGGAGCACAAAACAGCCAATCATTTTGAGTCTTTTCAGGATAATTACAAAAGTCACCCTCATATGGCTAAAGAAACGTCTGAAAATGGTATAAGAGAAGAAATGCATCCACATTCAACAGTTACAGCGTCATAGCCACGGTGCAGAAATCTGCCAACACTGCAAAACTGGGACAGGCACACCTGTACAGAGCACGAGGGGGAAGGGCCACGCACAACGTCGAAAGATGAGCCTGAGATGAGACTCGTTTTATATGCAAAGAAGAAAGCAATGTTTCAGGGAAACACTAAAAACCTGAGTGTTTTACAAGACAACGTTAAAACGATGTGTATGCTTCACCTGCAGGCGAAGGTGAAGACTTATGTCAGAAGACCATTATGCAGCTTTTACACACACACACACACACACACACACACACACACACACACACACACACACACACACACACACACTTATCAGGAGATAACCACGATGTTTCATCAGATTGTTTTCTGCAAACTCAGAGCTACATGGGAGGCAGCTCTTGTGCATCTCAAACATCACCCCGAGCTTGCAGAAGCATAACCGCAAAGGGTTTCGACTAAAACCAAGTGAAAGTGAGCTCGATATGAATAACCACTGTCCCGTTTCTGTCTCCTTTAAGCTTACTTACACTGCGAAGGGAGAGAAAGACCCCGCTGGGTGTAAGCCAGAATCGATGAAACATGCGACGCGCTTGATTTAGTTGATTTCACAAGTGACCTTTTCGCTTCGGCGGCAGCTCAACTCCTAGAGTTGAGCCCAACGCTTCGACCGAGGATAATGTAACTTATGTACCCCGGTAAATAAAGTCTTAGACTGTGCGGTGTGGTAACATCCAGTTATCAGAGTGCATAGTTTTATGAGATTGACAGGTCTTCTGTGTTTTACTGTCCGAGCTCTTTTGCAGAAGTGAAGCAGCATGCAATTCTTTCACAGTCTGTACTATTGATAACGCTTTGCTCCACTTTGATATTTTTCAATGCGCTGATTAGTGGAGGGCTTTGAAGCTTTTATTACCCGTGAGAAAAGTAACAAGCGTGTGGTAACTCTATGCTGTCTGATGTTTTGTAATTATCTGCCTTGATTACACCCACATCACCCCACAGGTAGCCAGCCACTCTGCAATAAGTTTCAGAGGTTATTGATGTTAGATGATGCTATACGCAAGATAAAAGGTGAAGAAAAAACGAAATGCGGTGCTGATACACTCTGAGTTCACGCTTACATTTTATAGTTATTGGTTGGCAGGAATGTGCACCGGTGTATCAAGCCCCAGGGTCAATTTTTAACGACCAATCACAGGAGGGAATCCCTTTAAGGCACAACAGGTAAATCCTGTTGAAGTCTCAGTCTTATTTCGGAAACATGTTCCCACCTTCGCCAACCTCCTCCTCTGTGAAATCGATTTTCTTCCGAGACACCTGTTAGTGCGCGCTGTGTAGGCTGCATGACCTACCTTTGTCATGTAGCCGCAGGCTGAGGTCTGTCCTGTGCCGGTAGGCGTTCTCCAGATCCGCCCCGGTGGAGAAATCATCCAGTTTCACCTTTTTTACCAGGAAAGACCTTGGCATGGTGGTGAGACACCGACAAGCTGCGCACACACACGCACTCACAAACACAACGACCCACACTCGCAAACACAGCCGATCGCCGACAGGCAGGCCAGCGTGGTGATTCGCCCGTGACACACCAATCAGACCGGCGGGCCGGGGGAAGATTGTCTTCAGATTGGGGAGAAAGCGCGAGCCTTGAATTGATCCGGTGAAAGAGTTGACGATCAACAAGCGCTTGTGTGTTCTTCCTCTTCTGCTCCGGTCTCTCTCGCTGTCGTCTGTCCGCCCCGTTTAGTCCTCGCGCACAGGAGGAAAGAAATGCAACTTCAGCACCGGACAGCTCCCTCCGAGGCGCGGGGAGGGGGTACGGGGGAGGCGAAGGGGTTGCCTCGTGCTCTTTTGAGCTCGCGGGAAGGCTGCAGACCAGGGGACAGAGGGCTCGCGAGCAGTCAGGGGAGATAAATAAATAAATAAACGAAACAGGCGATGGAAGACACCCCGCAACGCGCTCGGGCCTCTTTAAAGAAGAGGAAGAGGAGATGGAGCAGGGAGAGGAGGAGGAGGAGGAGGGAGGGAGGGATGCGAAGAAAACAAGAGGGAAAATTGAAGGATAATTTTTGGAAGCTTTTCAGTAAGAGAAAAAAAACGGTCGGACACCTCGTCCTCCCCTCTTTGCCAGAGAAATTAGTCCTTTATTCCACCTGATGACGACCACTCAGGCCGGTAAGAAAAAAAAAGAAATCACAGTAAGACTCCCTGCGGACGGATGCATCAACAGCATCCCTTCTTTCTCTCCTCTCTGTATCCCTCTCTCTCTCGCTCTCTCTCTCTCTCTCTTCCCCTCGTCTCTCTCTTTGCAGCTTCCGCGAGGTGTTCCCGTGAGTGTGCCGTCTCGCGATCAGCTGTTGGCATTTATACGGCGCAGTGAGAGAGAGAGAGAGAGAGAGAGAGAGAGAGAGAGAGAGAGAGATGGGGGGGATGGATAGACGCACGAGTAGAAGGAGTGCTTAATTTAATCCATCCCACATCCCCGGGGAGCGACGACTGGCCCGGATGATTTATTGAAGCTGTTATCACCCCCCCCCCCCCCCCCCCCCCTTTTCTTCTTTCTCTGTCTTTCATTCTCCTTTCTCCCCTTCTCTTCATTTGTGTGTGTGTGTGTGTGTGTGTGTGTGTGTGTGTGTGTGTGTGTGTGTGTGTGTGTGTGTGTGTGTGTGTGTTTGAAAGAGAGAGAGAGAGAGAGAGACGCCATGTTTTGAGGAGATAAGACTGAAAATTATTATTATGGTTTTTTAAGCTCATCGATTTGATTGCGCTATCGCAGCGTGTAACACGAATTTTAAATATTGTCCCATTGTGCACGATTCTTAGCAGTCCATGTACTTTCGTTTTTTTGGGTCTCCCCCTACATTTGAGCATATTGTATCTTTTCTTTCTCTCTCTCTCTTTCCTTTCCCATCACATGGATTTTACGGCGGAATATTAACTAGCATGCTGAGAGCCTACTAATTATCATTAATGTCGCCCCGAAGGCAAATGGTTGCAGACCAAATGGAGTGTTTTACAGTGGCTGAAGGTAGAGTACTGTCAGCTCCAGGGTCACACCGAGTTCACTGAAAACTTTTCCTGCAAGATGTTGATATTATGTAATAACAACAGCGATCTTTTAAGATGAATGAATCACATGTATTTAGACTCATGTTCCATGAGTATGAGATTAATTCAGGTTATTTCACTGTGAAGTGGAAGAGGGGAAAGTCATCATTTCAATTAGGTAGTCCAGTGTTTTAAATTTGAGTGTCATGCATGATCTAAAATGTGGCTTTGCATGGGCAGACGCAATGATTACACAATGCTGTGTTGCTTTGGGCCTAAATGCAAGTGCAAATGTCTAAGATTAAAGGTAAAGTGTTGCTTTACGTTTTTGAACAGCTGGAAAGTTGATAAACATCTGTTACAGGTTAGCGGGACCTCATTGGATAAGTCAGATCCAGAGAGAACACACTTAAAGATCAGTTTGTCCTTTTAATAACTGGTGTTAGAGGTTATTGGTGGGAAATCTGTGGGAAATTTGAGGCTAAAAACATTTAGCTTCAAAGGTATTAATTAAAATTTAAATAAACACATCACTTTCTTAATAAATGCTTTAATGTGTGTTCAATCATCTCTTTCTCATTCAGAGAAAAATATTGCATTATCGCATTGTAATTATTAGATTAATAGTACTGTTCTCCAGTACAGCTCCAAAACTATTTTATTTGAGGAATATCAACATGTGAGGAAAAATTATTTGCCAGATAAATATTAAAGATTTAGACTATTTATGTCTAATGACAGAAACATAACAAAAGGGATTTTTGTCAGATATTTATTTATTTTTTAGCTATGAGGATCATCCTTGACTAAGACTTTTTTTAATCTTCAATCTTTCTTTTGAAGTAAATTAACTCATAATCTCTGTCAGACAGACAGATGGAGAAGGACAGCACACGGATGTCAAGTTAGAGAGGCAGATTTGGAGAAGGAGGGGTTTATTTTCTTTGTTTGCAGTGATGATAAGAGCTTGTTTGAGCTCAGTGGATGGATATCTAAGGACCGGAGGAGTCATGTGAGCAAAAATAAGTGTGTAGAAGTTCAAGGTGGTTTGGTGTGACTTGTATGTATGTGCACTTTATATTGATTACAGCCCATGTGACCAGTGCAGTCTGTGTGTTCAGTATTTTTTTGATGATAAATCATGACTGTGAAAGCATTCTGTGGATTGTGTGTGTGTGTGTGTTTGTGTGTGTGTGTGTCCATCTGTTGTCCTTAATCAGGGAAAGAGCAGATGAGTTCCGTCACCTGGAGACTGGCTCAGGGAGGTCCAATTAAACACACAAACTCACACACATACACACATACACACACAACTGGCCTCACACATGAACACACAACACACAACACCCTCTACAACAACTGTCAGTCGACTAAAATAACCCACAACATTAACAATGTGTTTCATCATCACTAGTGGATATGTGGGTCCACACACATACACACGCTGACAAACACATATGGCCTAATAAGACACACACACACACACACACACACACATCCGATGCACTGAAACAGGTCTTAGTACACACAGGCACACTTCAGACTCATGCATAAAGGTTTAAAGTGCTTCATGTGTTTAGATTAAGTATTAGTTGACATTCAGCATATTGAAAATTAGTTTTACTCTTAATTCAAATGCCAAAGCATGCTAGGCGTCACTCATTGTGTCTGTATCAGACCCAGGACGTGAGAGTAATTTCTAAAGATATTTCCCTGCAAAGTACATGAGTGTGAACTGTAGTCAAAAGTGGAAAGCTCTGGGTGTTCTCTGTCTGCTGTCATCCTCACACTTCGCTAACAGCGGCATACTTTATTTTTAGGGAGGTTTTTAATTTGTGAGGAATATATATATGTGTGTACTTACTGTTTGAAATGTTTGAATGGTGTAAAACGTGTACCTTCGTGTGTCTTATTTATTATTGCAGTAGAAATAGAAGTGATTACACTCCTCATAATTTAAGGGGAGTTCCCTTGCCTCCTTCCTGTGACTGCATTACTGTTTTAGTAAAGTTTAACCTTGTAGTTTCTGTCAAAGAGCACCCAAAGCATTTGTTTTAGGTATTTTTCTCCACCCACAGAGGCTGACATTATGCAATGTCCTTCACACTGTCCGAGCTGTCACAGAGACTCTGACTTCCACTGATAACGGTTGTGCAAAGAGCCGGACTGTGCAGTAGTCCATGGACAGCCACTGGCGCTATAGCTACTTGTATACCTCCTGATTGTTGCTGGAGCTGAGCACCACTGATTTTTGGGGAGGGGTTTTAGAGGCTCATTGATCTTCTTGTATCCTTTTTCCATTTTTGTGAAGTCTTGCGGTTGGAGTTTTCAATTCTTCTGCTAATTCTCTTCGATGAAGTAGCACAGTGCAGAGATACAGACACCATCATCTCCTTTTTGTTTCACTGATGTTTTTTTAATCACAGGTGTAGTTAGTTTCACTGCGTTGGGTTTCCACTTGTTTAACAATATAGTTTTCCTAAAGCATTTTTTAAAGAGAATGGAATATTTTTTACTTTAAAGGAAAACCGTGTCTCGGGGTCTTGTTCGCGAGTGATGGGAGAAGGGAGCTGGAGATCGACAGACGGATTGGGGCTGCGGCTGCAGTAATGCGGACGCTGCACCGGTCAGTCGTGGTGAAGAGGGAGCTGAGTGTAAAAGCGAAGCTCTCAATTTACCGGTCGATCTACGTCCCTACCCTCACCTATGGCCACGAGCTGTGGGTAGTGACCGAAAGAACGAGATCGCGGATACAAGCGGCGGAAATGAGCTTCCTCCGAAGGGTGGCTGGCCTCTCCCTTAGAGATAGGGTGAGAGGTTCGGCCATCCGGGAGGGGCTTAGAGTAGAGCAGCTGCTGCTCCACATCGAAAGGAGCCAGCTGAGGTGGTTCGGGCATCTGGCAAGGATGCCCCCTGGGCGCCTCCTGGGCGAGGTGTTCCAGGCATGTCCCACCGGGAGGAGGCCCCGGGGCAGACCCAGGACACGCTGGAGAGATTATATCTCTCGGCTGGCCTGGGAACGCCTTGGTATTCCCCCGGACAAGCTGGAGGAGGTGGCTGGGGAGAGGGAGGTCTGGACCTCTTTGCTTAGGCTGCTACCCCCGCGACCCGACCTCGGATAAGCGGATGAAGATGGATGGATGGATGGATGGAAAACCGTGCTCTTCAATTTTGAAATTAGACAGGTATTTGGAGCCGATACGACTTTGAATCACGTAACATGTAAAAAATCTTGCTCAGGGGTGCACTCACTCCTGTTGTAATCATGTCATGATGTTTGTTTTACATTATAAGACTGATAATGATTCATAGTGCCAGAGAAAAAGACCTTCTATATATTTTTGTTTTAAACTAAAAATAGAAAATGAGGCAGTATTGTCGTTACGTAAAGAGTGATCCATCCACTGTTAAGGTAACATTTTCTTCCATCTTCCCCTGTTTTTCTGTGTGTGTGCACACTGTAAACCCTGTTAAAGCAAATCCTTTAATTTGAATCTTGAGCAAAGAAAAAAAAACTGGCTTAACGTGTGTGTGTGTGTGTGTGTGTGTGTGTGTGTGTGTGTGTGTGTGTGTGTGTGTGTGTGTGTGTGTGTGTGTGTGTGTGTGTGTCAGGCCTGAGGTTAGTCGTGATAGATGTCCGGTGCATTTTAATTGCCGCGGTGCCACGTCAAAGGACGACACCTGTGTTGTACACCAAACACAGAGACGCTGCCCATCTGCTCTGTGTACATTTTGAGTGAGGATGTGTGTAGGTGGATGTAGGTGGGTGTACAGGCAGCCATGCGACAGGCAGGCAGCATGTGCAGGTCCACTTGTTTTTCATCATTGTATAAACAGACCTAATTTTTTCAGATGTATCTCTCATTATCATATCTCACCCCTGTGTGACTACACATCTGCAGTATTTAAGCATCTTTCAGTATCACTTAGTGTATCAGCATTACATTTAACTTATTATTTGTGTTATAATTTTATTGTTATCATGTGGTTTGGGTGGTTTTTTTTTCCTCACTTAAAACTTAAAACAAAATATTTCAAGTGTCAAAAATCACATTTCTGCCTCTTTCCCACTCTCTGTCCCTTTTTGCCTCTTATTTCGTCTTTCCTGAAGGTGAGTCTCTGTTCCGTCCTAAAGCTGTTCTGTCGCAGTAACGCTAAATATTGCTGAGCAGTTCTTCTCATCAGGCACACACATACACACACACATACATACACACATGCACACTTGCAGACACGCAAAAGTGCTGGGCTAGGGGAGAAATGTGGCCTGTTTCTTTGCAGTTTTTGATGACTCCCACTGTACTGGTGAAACAGAATGCAGTGTACATTAGCACAGGATAGAGTGTCCCAAAACGGAGGAGAGGAGAGGAGAGGAGAGGAGAGGAGAGGAGAGGAGAGGAGAGGAGAGGAGAGGAGAGACATTTTTTTTTATGGTTGAGATGATTTCATTTGATTTATGATTCATCTCAGCTTGAAAAGATAAAGAGATCATATCTGTGGGTTGTACAGGGCGGGTTAAATATCAGACAGTATCACTCTAATTCACTATACATAACTATGATCAGTTGATTCCAATAAAAAGGGATCATTCTATATTTATTAAACACTTTTCATGCCAAGAGTGACTCTGTCAGTGACTTCAAACAGGATAAAACAGTTATCCTTGCTCGTTGCAAAGTACTGACATCTGCCTTTCAGCAGGTCAGTAATTAACAATTTATGTCCTGTTTGTGTCATTTGAATCCAAATAATAGTGTAAAAGCTACAAGCTGTAGCACAGGTTGCATGCAGGATTACCGCCTTAGAGGCTCCACTTGCCTGTGTCACTGTTAGGTTGCCAGATTTACCTCACATAGCCCCTGAAAAATCACAACCTATTACACTCTGGGTTTCTGAAGGAAACCAAATATAATATGTTCACTAATCATCTATAGAGGTGCTGATAGGCAGATTTTATTACATTTCAACAGAGTTGTTTCCCCTTTAAGTCTATGTGTTAAATAATTCTAGCTGTCTGCTGGCTCTAAGTTAATACTGAACGTATGAACACATTAGGGGTATTGATTTTGCTATCTAACTCGTGCCGAGAATTTGAGCGTACATGTTATCTCCATAAAATATCACATTATATACGAGAAAGAGAATCAATGCTATGGTTGAAAAATATAAACCACATAGACAACAACAATAAATCAGTCATTTTATTTTGTGGTTCAGGACTTTGTCCATTAATATTCAGGGTTGGTAGTGAAATCATATGTCGAGGTGTTCTTAAGCAAAACACGTTACTTCCACTGTGTAGATTAATATACATTTACTGGCCACTTTGTTAGGTACAGCTTTCTACCACTGTTGCTTTCTGAACTGCTTTAATTCTTCATGTCACAGATTCAACAAGGTGCTGGAAACATTCCTCAGAGGGTTTGGTCTATATTGACACGATAACATCACAAAGCTGATGCTTATTCGTCAGCTGCGCATCCTTGATATGAATCTGCTGTTCCACCACAACCCAAAGGTCCTATATTGGTTGAGATCTGGAGACTGTAACATACATGAAAATAATCTAATTTTGAAATAAAATATCTCCCTCTGTTACTGCAGCTTCTGCATGCGTGTCCTGTTCATGTTTTGGAGAGGCAAAGCGTGAAATGGACACGCTATCGGTAACGGGTTGCATCAGCCTGTCAGTCACCAACAAATGTGCCACATTTAGATTAACCTTAATCACTTTTCTTCCCCATTCCGATGCTCAGTTTGACCTTCAGCAGGTCATCTGGACCATGCCTACAGTGCATAAATGCACTGACTTGCTGCCATGTCACTGGCTGATTGAAAACCTAACAATCTGACGAGTGCATATGTGAGGAAACTAGAGAAATAGTGGAGCAATAAAGTAGAAAGCCATTATATATTCAGTCTATATAACATCATACCACTTTATTGATTTAAAAAGCAAAAGTGCATCGGCATCGACATTCAATCAGTTTTCATACAAATTAATATTTTTGTTCTTCTCATGACAGAAACTGTGATTGCGTCCAAATGTATAAATCAATTCTTCTTCAGTCTTTTGGTCTCGCCAGCTCTCCAAAGCTAACGAGAAGCTTCATTTCATAAATAAATCTGGAAAACTATATAGGATCAATGAGCTCTCGTAAAACTGTTTAATGCAGTTGGATTGTGTATGTAATGAAGTGATAACAGAAGATTTCACACTCAGCAGAGTGGAGATGAATGCTTCTGACATTTATTTCCGTTGTAGGAGACAAAAAGTACACGTATTCTCCAAACAAACAACTCGTGTTCAGACACAGACTGCACTCGGGTAGCCTTTCTGTGTATTTCCCTAAACTCCTTCTGTCCCACAATGCTACTGTGAGAGATATTTCTCTTCCTCTCTCTATCTTGGGGTAATTGTGTGAATCAGGAGAGATTGCATTTACCCAGACAGCTGAGTGGCGAGCTGGCAGGGTAATAAATGGCCTGATAACCAGCACTACTCTGATCCCTCTCAACGCAGAAATAAGAACAAAAAAAAAAAATCATTACCTCCTTCAGACAGGCCTATTCTGCAATGTCGCCTGTGATAAAGAGATACATATTTCGGAAACACGGGGTGGCAGGAAGGAAAGGAAAAATGGGAGAAGGGATGAGAGACAGAGTGATATCTTAAGTAAAACAGTTATGACAACGTTCCAGGTAACACTTTTATTTATTTTACAGATTGCCCCATTTCTTCGATGTTTTTGAAACAAGGAGCCTGAAACCAGATACAACAATGAAATGGAATAGTGTCAGTAGCAGGGTTTTGTGTTACATCCTTCCTCTGCAGCAAACGACTTCACGTGGGAGCTTTAACAAAAAATCAGAGGATGTGTGACCTGTTTCACATTACCTTTAGTTTGTGTCCATCCTGACTGTGTACACCTCTTAAGCAAGATCAAGCCAATCAAGGAAGTAATCAAAAAATTTGGAAGTGAAATGATACCAGTAGACCCACACACAGTCTCAGCAGTGTGTGCAAATGCAAGCTCTGGCTTTGAAACTGGCATTACTTATTTAGCTTGCATTCATGTACAGTACAAAGGCAGTCGCTGCAGCATCAGGTTGATGTTTTTAGGTTTTTGTTTGTTCCAGGACTTGATCACATGACTACAAAGCTATGCAGACAACAATTTGTGTCACACTGAGGCAGATCTGTCCGTAGCTCCAAGAGTAACTGGGAATAAAGACGAGTTTCAAAGAAATACATTTTGATCTCTAAAGCCGCTATAATCAGTATTTAGATCACTACGTGTACATTTCAGGGCGATGAAGCTGCAGAGAATTATTACTTGACCTTTGCTGGGCGTTTAACTATCCTTAAGCCCAGCATTGTTTTCAGCCAGAGCAGGCAATTCTTCTCAAATGAATAGAAAGCTCTAAAAAGACTGGTGTTTCCCCAGGAGAACAGAAGAGTTTAACTGGACTAAGTGAGCAAAAACACAAATCAGACTAATGTCCAATAAATAATAACTGCTTGGAAACAACCCAAGCAGCACACTGTTGGAAAGTGAGGACAATTCCAAATACCCTGGAATCCACATTCACATGAACCTGATACAAACCAGTCACGGAAATACTGTCGATTAAAAGGCCCGACAGCACCACTGAACCCTCGAGCCCTTCAGCCTAAGGCCTCAAATCCCAGTGGACCTCAAGTGAAACGCCACAGAGAACCTTCTGACAGGCTGCTTCACCACCTGGTGCCTCAACCACATCAGCAAGGACTTTAAATCTTGTAGAAAGCAGAGCATGTGGGACAGCACGTAACTGGGTGCAAGCTCTGCAGCCTGCAAGAGCTGCACACCCAATGGTGGCTCAGAAAGTACCAGAGAGTACTAGAGTCTCCCTAAAATCTCTGGAAAGTGATACAAGATTGACAAATTGTGCATCAGCAGATTGAAGAGGGTTTTTTTTTCCAATAACTCATAGGACCACACACACAGATTCAAAACACAAAAAATAGGAAAAAACTGCACGGTTATTCTTTTAATTATATTTTATTTGTCATAATGAAGCATCCCAGCTTGCATGATTGTCCACATGACCTCACAACTTTTTATAACCAAACAAGGAACAAACACTGACTGGAGTCAGCGTTTTCTGTTCTCGTGACATAAACCATCCTGCTGGTACAAGACTTGATTCTCAAACTTCAAATACACCTAAATGGTTCCACATTTTGGTCTTCAAGTTTAACCACCCCACTGACAAACTTTGTTCTGTTTGTTAAAACGCTCTTTACAAAGTCTTCTAATCATGGCTCTGAAGATTGCAGTATGAACAGCGCTCAGTGCTGGCGGTAACATGGAGCGAATATGTTTCTTATTTCAAAATCATCAAAAGGAGCCAGATAACCCCTCAGTGGCTACACAGGCTCACTGCTCTTGCTCCCTTCTGGTCTCCTCCTCCTCCACCTCTCAGAGTGTTTCCAATATTATCAGGGGTTTCATCCCTTTGTTCCATCTACACCACTATTGCTTCTGATTTTTTTCCAACCCCATCTCACACACAAGCAATCTGTCTCAGAAGCAAACACTCGCTCACACACACACATATGTGCTATCCTGATTACAGATACACATAACCACCCTGAAGGGCACGTGCACAGCACAAACCCCTGCTCACGCACACACTCGCACATGCCCTGCGTGAATGTTCGCCTGAGGCTGGAGCTTCAGTAGCCGCCTGATGTTCCATCAGCAGGACAGCACATAACTATTCCAGCAAACTACGACTCGAATCTTGCAATGTTTTGTCAATACCGCTAAATCAACTTTATTTGCCCCCAAAGGCCAAACGGTTTACAAACGCACTTCTATTATGAACAAATGAACTTTGAATGAACCCATTACATGATGTTTTTTTTTACTCACGTTGTTGTTGTTTTATTTATCTATTTATTTTACAAAAGTGCCCCTGCCTATTTTCTGTTACAGCAGACTAGTCCTCTGAGGTGCCACCAAACTCTGTCACCACATGTAACGTGACTGTGGATTTAATGCTCGTTTCACAACACAAAAGCATGATGTACAGTCAAATAAACCTCTGTAGGTGCAATGTTGGGAAGGTTGTGAACAGACGTGACAGCCGAGAAATGTGAAAGGAATTGCATTTACATAAATATAGCGGGGAAAGCTACGAGAAGGTGAACGATACAGGTGAGTGAAGACTTGACTGTTTCTAATTCTGGGACACAGGCGGTGAGGTCTGTCTCCAGGGTTTCTCCCAGTGTTTGCAGAGTGTCATGTGAAAATGTCGCCTCTGTAGTGCGTTTTGTGTAGCGGTGACCTTTTAAGGATCACAAGTATGCAGGAGCTCCACAACACAAAGAAGCCAGACTGTTGGAAGTAGATTATGTTTAGGTTTAAGGAGAAGGACTGAATAATACAAACTATCCGGGGGGGAAGTGTTCACTGAAAGGAGTCACAATGCCATCGCAGCTTTCATGCCTCAGTGACTTGAATTATTTACATTTTTTTCTTTTCAGTTTTATTTATATGGCATCATAACAACAGTCACCTCAAGGCGCTTTATATTGGAAGGTTAAGACTCTGCAATAATAGACCGAAAACTCCAACAATCACATGATCTGCTTTGAGCAAGCACTGGCGACAGTGGGAAGGAAGAACTTGATAATATGAGTCAAGTTTCATATTATCATTATTCAATATTATTGCAACCTCAAAACATTTAAAACATTTTTCAATATACTGAGTTTTGCAATAATATATAATGTGACTGATCACCTGTTTCTGATGTCCCCCACAGGTAAATTTGTCAATATCTATTTTATACACGCGATAAAGTTATCAGTCTGTTCCTTTCACTTCCGCTGTTTTTATTCTTGGACGATCCTTGAGCGCAACGATTCTTGTGCATCCTGCCACACAGGTAATTTACATTACTTGTTTTTTTTTCTTTGCATTTTCCCTTCTTTGGTGAAGGGACTCCTCAGATAACAAAACACAGGTGTGTTCCTTTATATATAATCTGAAGCTGCTGACTCAAATTAAAATTTACCTCCACAGCATGCAAATGCCTTCAGGTTCTCGTCTCAAACTATGTGTGCCACATGTGTAAAACATGATTAAAAAGATCCATTGTATTCAGCCACTGTATTTAAGATAGAGGGGCAACATGGCCCAAACCACAAACCGGCACCAGCTCCTACGTATTGTTAATGGATTACTTCTAAGTTTGTGAGAATGCATCAGATTGCTGGAAGATGTAATTACACACAAATCAATGTATATGTATGTATAAATTATTCTTTTTTTCCTACTAAATAGATTTTTCAAAATTATTGACTGTACCTTTAAGAAAAGATGAACGTATTAGTATAAACAAAGGTGATTCATTTGTTAAATTTTGCTCTACTAACAGCTTCTTTTTAAGGCTAATTTAATCAATCACGTTTATGACTAAAAGGAAAATATTACGGCCATAAAGTATTAAAATTAATTATGTTATTTCCTTTTTGTCTCTGCCATTGTTTTGACTGTGATCCTAATAATAACCATAAATATGTCATATACAGTTAAATATCATAGAAATGATAGGATAAATAATGGATTATTTTTCTTTTCACTGGTGTTTTCCTCACTTTGCACTTTAGAGACTTATAATAACTAGGAAAGTAAGTAAAATAAGTACTTAGTAAATTAAATGTTGCTTCACAGCAAGAGGGTCCTGGGCGCCTATGGGGTTTTCTCTAAGAGCTCCTGCTACTATCAAAAAACATGTTGGATTAATGCTGCATTTATTTGGCCCAGGACACTCATAATTAACACTGGAGCTCTCTAGATTAGGTTCTTATGTTTTTTTAGTTTAAACATGCCCTCAGCTATAGCTGGCAATGGAATATGTGCAATAAATTAAGAAGGCCAGCATGGAAAAACTTATATACTGACATTGATTAAGTAGATGTCAGAGCTGAACCTGCAAGGTTAGGCACACAGAAATGAAAACTCAGATGTCTCCTGGTGGGTTGGACTACTGTATTTGACACTGAATCTATTTAAGAACTCACTAAATAATAACCATGATTATCACTATAACCAGATCGTGGACTGAAAGAGATTTCCTATTTAAATCCACTTCCTGCTATATGTATCAAGTGATTCAAAACACTCATTTTAAAAAGTTATTTGTGAATCAACCAGCACTTTCTCTTGTCTTGTTGTATGCAAGTCACTGCGCTATTTTAAAATACTGCTAATTATAAAATGACCATATGATCTTCCATATGGCTCATTCTAATTGCATCTCTTCTCATCTGTCATTACACACTGATAATCAGCTACAGCTTTCTCTGTGTTTATACCTGTTCTTTTTCAGTCAGCTTTTTGTGCCTCTGCTCACGTATCTGCGTTAACCGAAGACTCAGAGACACAAATAAAAATATCACCTGGATTTGTTCCATCATCTTCTCTTTGTCTCACACAACTGTTTGCCAACTTCTCTATTTATTACCTTCTTGTCATATTTGGTTTGTGTTTACACATTTCTTTCTTTTTCTGTTGCATCTCTTTGAAGATGCACTGTCTCCTGCCAAGACATCCCTATCCTCCGTAACATTTCATGCACAAATGCCAGGAACCTGCAGAGACAAATTAAAACTCTATCATTTGCCAGTGGTCATTTGTGTCAAGACTAGCTCAATGCAAACCAATTTTCTTGAAGTGTTTTAAAGGACTTTGACATTTTATGAGGCTTATTCACATTCTTCCTGGGACTAAGATGAGGAGATCAGTGCCAATGATAGAAAGCATTACCTTAGCCTTACATTAGGACTGTGACCAATGGGAATCAGCTATCCTGGCTCTGTCTTCCATACACCCACCAGTTTTTAAATCTCACTAATTAACACTTTCTATTTCAATTGTTTGAGATATATTACAAAAAAAAGTACAGAGCAAAACATTGGTGAATTAATTTTAAATCAGTCTCTCTATTTCTTCATACAACAGCTTGGAGCAGTGACTTCCCAGCATCTTTTGCCAGATGTGTACAAACCACCCAAAAATGCCCAAATTCTATTTTTTACATGTCAGCTCTGGATCATTCTGGTGTGTGTTAATAGACTGCCATGAAGAAAAAACATCAACAATAATATTAAAGAAGCAATTGTTTTTATCCATCAATCTGGGAAGGGGTTTAAATCCATTTCCAAACAACTTCAAGTTTGTCATTATTCATGAAGAAAGGAAAACACTCAAAGAAGATGCCAAGTTATCTCAGGAGTGGACATCACAGCAAATTCGCTGCAAGGTCAGATAGTGCAATGCTCAGAGAAACTGCAGAAAACCCAAGCATTACATCTCAGATTATAAAGGCCTTATGACAAATGTTAAAAGTTCATGAGAGTGCAGTTAGAAAATGTCTAAAGGGTTACCAGGACAGTCTCTTCTCTCTAAAAGTATCATGGCAGCACAGCTTAGGTTTGCAAAGTTGCATCTGAACAAGCCACAAGGCTTTTGGAACAATGTCCTTTAGAGCTGATTGGTTACAATACACAGCAAACATAGTATATCAGCACAAACATCTCATACCAGCTGCCAGCACAGTGGTGGAGGGGTGAAGAATGGGGTTTGTTTTGCAGCCACAAGACCTGGGCACCTTGCACTCACTGAGTCAACCTTGGACCCCTGTGTGTACCAAAAAGTCACATGTGAGGCCATCTGTCCGACAGCTAAAGTTCTATAGGAATTGAATCACGCAACAGGAAAATGTTCCTGCACAGCATCAAATGAACAAAAGAATGGCTGAAAAGAAAAGAATGAAGGCGTTGCAGTGGTCCAGTCAGAGACCAGACCTCAACCTGACTGACATGCTGCGTTGGAAACTGCTGTGCATAAACTCAGTGAACCAAAGCAACACTGGAAAGAAGAGCGGGCCAACATTCCTCCACAACAGTGAGAGCTGATGACATCATACAGAAATACTTCAGGTTACTGCTGCTAAAAGTGGTTTTATAAGCTACTGAATGATGGGCTGTACTTAGTTTCTCGCATACTGCTTCTGCCTTTTAGCTGAGTTTCTGTTAAATAAATAATAAAACTGTGTCATGTCACATGTCGTCATTCCATCTCAGGTTGTCTTTACCTCATTTTAAGACCTGGTAAAAATTTGATCACTTTATTTTCCTGATATACAAAACCTTAGCAAAACCTTAGATGTGACAGAGAGTGAACTTTTTTCTTTTTTTTCTTTCTTTAATATTCGCTGTTGTACCACAGGTTCCACCAACTCTGTTTCATCTTAAAAATTTATTTTTTTAAAAGCCTTGCATGTTCCTTTTTCTTTTAGCACACTCTAATTACATTATTCTAATCACAGAAATGAAGTGCTAATAATGTGCATATTTTCTATAGCGCTTAATGAGCACTCCACGAAGTGCAGCTGCTGCTGCTGCTGCAGTCGAGCAAAACACGGGGAATTAATGGCAGTCTGTCTGGTCGGGTGGGCAATTTGTTTATACTACAATCTTTGTACTAATAGCGAAACAAAGACCTGGTGATAAAACCACTGTAGCTACCTGCTTGTTCAGGCAACAGCAAAGTGGTGTCCCATCAGCGATGTCAACCAGTTGAAAGCACCTGTGTGAAGAGGACACAAGAGGAGGTAATGGAGACTAAAGCGATAATATTTCTGCTCTGCATACTCTCATCCTCCCTTCCAGCCTCTTTCCATACACACTGACTTTGTCCCTCACTGTCTCAGTCTCCACGCTGTCATTCTCCTCTAACTCTCTCGGTACCTCTTTCAGTCCCCATTTGTCACTCCCTCTTTCTTCCCTCCCTCTCTCGCTCTCCACTCAGTCGGTGAAGATGGATCACTCTGTGTCTGTCAGCAGTAGTATCACAGAATGAGAATGTATTGTCTGCTGTCTCAGATAATAAATGCTGCTATCTACGCTGCTGTTCCCAGTCATAATAGATGGCCCATATCTACACAGCTACTGTTTATGAGATTATCACAACCCTCTGCCGTCCCACAAGCCCCCAACAGGAGAGATGGAGAAATTACTTTATCGCTAGGGGGGCCCGAAAGTTATCATTTGTGAGGAATTCATCGAGTGGGAGCTTTGTGAATTGGCAGTTACTGCCAATTCTGCTGTGGCATCACACGCACTGAAAAGTGTGAGCACAGAAGCAGGAGAGGTTAAACTGTTCTGTGATTTCTCTTTTATGCAGCGGGAATCTGTGATGTGTTATATGAGAAAGGCCACCTGAAGGAGGGAGAAAGAGATTAGCATCAAACAAGACTCTCTCTGCTGTCTGTAGGGGTACATCACTATTTATCTTTTTTTTTTTATCTTGTTCAGATTTCTCTAAGCATGTACTTAGTTCATATAAGTAATTGCATATACAGAACTATATATAGTAGGGACACTGCTGAGGGCAGTATTAAGATATCTGGAGCTCTTTCCAACTGGCTTTTATGGCTGCTAATTCAAATCAGTGCAAGTCATGTGATAAATGAAGGTCTGGACAGCAGAAAGAATCAGTCACAGTCACTGGTCACAAGGTTGGCGGTCATTACAGTATGCGTGTTTGTATGTGTGTGCTGGTCACTGAGGGAGTCTGCTGGCATTTGACCCCAGTCTTGACCACCTGACCCTTGCTTGACCTCGCTGTCTGGCTCAGACTGCAGAGCAGAGGGTCTTGATGGCTCAAGCTGCTGACTGATGGTTCTCCTCTCTTCTTTTGGCTAAAAGCCTCGACCTGTGCCTGTCCGCAACAGGACTGAGCAGGGTGAGCCAACCGGGGCAGCTCAACATGACCATCATGTCCAAAATACTGGGCAACTGGATCATGTGGGGCCTGTGATGGAGCCTGTTTGCTTTTCTCATGTCTTCATGTTCAGGTAGTCACCATGTATGGTCTTATTCCACAGTACAATACAAACGCTATAATAATTAACTAAATAATGTTATTATTGTTCATATCAAGCGAAAAAAAAACATTAAAGATATTCTGTCGATATCAACATCAAGACAGGTAGCATTAAGTCCTCTGACCGATATGCCGTGCATGTCCAGTAGTCTGACCAATAGCTCTAATTGGCCCAAGACCTGAACAAGGGCATTAATTGGCTGCTGGCCCGGTCCGCATGAGCAGAAGGAGCCGCTGGCTCAAAGCTGTGCCGCCTGCTCTGCTGCACATGGCTATTAATCTGAACTTCAGTGGAATTTTCCTGAATTTTATCTTCACACTAATCTAAAAAGTCAAATTTTTTAAAAGAAATGGGCACGTTTTATTTCTGCAATTTTTGTGAAATACATATCAGATAACATTCCTCATAAACCCAAAGCAAACGCAGGTGCTGAGACCAAGACTAATGATGTATGTTGTTTTTTTAGAAATAAAAAAGTAAGGTACTGTACTCTGTGTCTAGAACTTTAAGTACCGGTACTGCCAAAAGCTTGGAGTTGCATTGGAGATTAACTTATAAAGGTCATCTGTGCAGCATCTGGCTTCCAGCCTGTGTCTCTAAAAAGAAAGAGCCTTTATCTAGAGAAGATAGGAAAGATAGAGAGATAAACATCTTTCAGTCATGTTTAATGTTTTAATGAATTGGGTCTTGTTAAATTAAGCCAAATTCTACTCAGAAGGGAGGTATTTTTTGTATTTTGTCCAATTCAGCTAACTGGTTAACCAAAACTTTCCCACTGCAGGGCATCAAACATAATAATAATAATTTTTGTCAGAGATATGTGGCTTTGATGGTATGATACACAGTATGTTTTAAGGAGTGAAAATATCTTAACACTTAGACAGTAGTGGTGCGTTTTTAGGTTTGTTTAACATTGTTTCTACACACTGATAAGTCATTAGGCACCAAAACACTACTTGGTATCATATAAGAAAAGGAGGCTGGGGTTTTGCCTGTTAAGTGGTACTTTAACTTTTTTTTCAGTCACTGCTTGTTTGGGTTAAATATTTACAACTATTTGGTTAGTCAAGGAAAAGTCATGTTTTGGGGTTAAAACTGACCCCGTTACTCACATGTTAGAAAGTTTACAGCTTAAATCTAGTGACATTTGCTGTGTGCACAGTACAGTGGGGCAAAAAAGTATTTAGTCAGCCACCGATTGTGCAAGTTCCCCCACTTAAAATGATGACAGAGGTCAGTAATTTGCACCAGAGGTACACTTCAACTGTGAGAGACAGAATGTGAAAAAAAAATCCATGAATTCACATGGTAGGATTTGTAAAGAATTTATTCGTAAATTAGGGTGGAAAATAAGTATTTGGTCACCTCAAACAAGGAAAATCTCTGGCTCTCACAGACCTGTAACGTCTTCTGTAAGAAGCTTTTCTGTCCCCCACTCGTTACCTGTATGAATGGCACCTGTTTGAACTCATCATCTGTATAAAAGACACCTGTCCACAGCCTCAAACAGTCAGACTCCAAACTCCGCCATGGCCAAGACCAAAGAGCTTTCGAAGGACACCAGGAAAAGTATTGTAGACCTGCACCAGACTGGGAAGAGTGAATCTACAATAGGCAAGCAGCTTGGTGTGAAAAAATCAACTGTGGGAGTAATCATCAGAAAATGGAAGACATACAAGACCACTGATAATCTCCCTCGAGCTGGGGCTCCACGCAAGATCTCATCCCGTGGGGTCAAAATGATCATGAGAACGGTGAGCAAAGATCCCAGAACCACACGGGGGGACCTGGTGAATGACCTGCAGAGAGCTGGGACCAAAGTAACAAAGGTCACCATCAGTAACACACTACAACGGCAGGGAATCAAATCCCGCAGTGCCAGACGTGTTCCGCTGCTGAAGCCAGTGCATGTCCAGGCCCGTCTGAAGTTTGCCAGAGAGCACATGGATGATACAGCAGAGGATTGGGAGAATGTCATGTGGTCAGATGAAACCAAAGTAGAACTTTTTGGTATAAACTCAACTCGTCGTGTTTGGAGGAAGAAGAATACTGAGTTGCATCCCAAGAACACCATACCTACTGTGAAGCATGGGGGTGGAAACATCATGCTATGGGGCTGTTTTTCTGCCAAGGGGACAGGACGACTGATCCGTGTTAAGGACAGAATGAATGGGGCCATGTATCGTGAGATTTTGAGCCAAAACCTCCTTCCATCAGTGAGAACTTTGAAGATGAAACGAGGCTGGGTCTTCCAACATGACAATGATCCAAAACACACCGCCCAGGCAACAAAGGAGTGGCTCCGTAAGAAGCATTTGAAAGTCCTGGAGTGGCCTAGCCAGTCTCCAGACCTCAACCCCATAGAAGATCTGTGGCGGGAGTTGAAAGTCTGTGTTGCTCGGCGACAGCCCCAAAACATCACTGCTCTCGAGAAGATCTGCATGGAGGAGTGGGCCAAAATACCAGCTACTGTGTGTGCAAACCTGGTAAAGACCTATAGTAAACGTTTGACCTCTGTTATTGCCAACAAAGGTTATGTTACAAAGTATTGAGTTGTATTTTTGTTATTGACCAAATACTTATTTTCCACCCTGATTTACGAATAAATTCTTTACAAATCCTACACAGCAAAATCTCCAGTGTTAAATTAACACTAGAGAGTGTCTATATGGGTCCACACCTCTGAGTGTTAAATACAACACTGTTGAGTGTTAAATACAACACTGTTGAGTGTTAAATACAACACTGTTGAGTGTTAAATACAACACTGTTGAGTGTTAAATTAACACTTTTGACAGTGTTATATGTTTAAAAGTAACCTAGTCAGTTTTGAAGATTAACAAAGACTAACACTGAGCAGTGCTGATTTTCTAACACTGGAATATTTCTAACATTTTGAGTTATTTTCCAGTGTTAGAAAATCAGCACTGCTCAGTGTTAGTCTTTGTTAATCTTCAAAACTGACTAGGTGTCATGTTTCGGCTGTGTGGCAGGCAGGAGAGGACCCAAACGCAAACTCACAGAGACAAAAGGTAAACTCAAAAAACACAGCTTTATTGCTGGCGTGGAGTGGGACACGAAAAACAATGCAAAATAAACTAAACTAAACTGGGAAAACTAAAGCACAAGGAGCCACAGGGGAAAAAATCACACAGCTATGATGGAGACTACGACACTGACAAAGAGAAACACAGGGCTTAAATACACAGAGGGATAACGAGGGAATGAGACACAGAAGGAGGGCACAGCTGGGAGAAATCAGGACTGACGAGACAAGCAAAGCTAGAAACACTCACATGTGTTGTATTTAACACTCAGAGGTGTGGACCCATATAGACACTCTCTAGTGTTAATTTAACACTGGAGATTTTGCTGTGTACCATGTGGATTCATGGATTTTTTTTTTTCACATTCTGTCTCTCACAGTTGAAGTGTACCTCTGGTGCAAATTACTGACCTCTGTCATCATTTTAGGTGGGGGAACTTGCACAATCGGTGGCTGACTAAATACTTTTTTGCCCCACTGTACATAACAGATGGACATGGGCACAGTGGCAAAGAAGTAAAGTCTTGTTGTGAAGTTTAAGCAGAGTGTTTTGATCATTGCCATGCTACTATTTTGAAACCAGGACATGTGATAGTTCACGCTGACGTCTATTCTAACATAGGACGTGTTATGAACAACTGATCGGATCGGCAAAGCGTGTTTCTGGAATATTATGTTTTTGTTGCTGCAAGCACTTTTTATGCAGTTTTTGCAAAGCTATATGTGGAAGGAAACCGTGACCGAAGACAAGCGGATGGCATAAGATGTAAGTACAACTCCTCCGGTTTCATATGCAAAAAAAATTATTGCGCTAGCTTACGTGGTGCAGTGCTACCGGGATTTAAAAATAGTTGCGCCAAACGGAGCGTGCCCGCTCCGACCGGTTTTAAAGGGTTAATGTGGGAAAATACAGCATCATGCTGAATTCAGTATGACTTGAAACACAGAGGGGGGAAACAGTTTATAGCATTTCCACATTGGCTTTTCAGAATTTGATGGTAAGTCCATCTTTTATATACAGTCTATGATTGTGATCATAGTCTTTATTGTACACTTCCTGAGTCACACTATGAAAAAACAGGCTTTACAAGTAAAAGTAAATTGAAATTCAAACTGTTGATATGAATATGAGAGAAAATGACGTGATCTACCACAAACAGAATGACCTAATATTTATATTGTGAATAAGCAAACTGACATGAACAGGTCAACATCAGGGTACACATGTAATGAAGTGCCACACATAATAGAAAAAAAAAGAATATATACTAGCTGCAGATGCAATTAGCAGCTATGGAGTTATTTGGATAGCAGCATATCTCGCTGTCTCCCATATCACTTCCTCCAGATGGAGACACCATATGTAGAGGAAGTCCTTTAGGAGTGTGTGGAGATGGTCTTTTGGTAATTCTAATCTGCTGTACAGTCATCATGTTTTTCTGTATGTGAATTCAGTTGATTCATTCAGTTCGTTTATTCATTATCAGCTTGAGATACAGTGCTTAATTTACACCATAAACTGAATCATAGAATTTTACAGCTAATTGGCCAACTGTTCCCATCAATCAATCGACAAATAGTTCTCTCAAATAATTTCAGAGTCCAAAGATATCACTCATGTCTTTAGCCAGAAGAAATATTTGCACACTTTTTGTGGGGTGGATGCATAAAAAGATAAGTGTCCTATAATGTGCAGTAACTTTGTTACTGGGAACCCACTGCCTAGTTTGCAGACTAAGTCGGTGGGAAAAACTTTCTGGGGCTTCCAGATAGTAGACCTGAGTTTAACGACCTCAGTTTGGTATGGCTGTTGTTTCTGAATGCAGATATTTTTTTTAAAAACTAAAAGAGAATAAATCAGACAGATTTTACCTAAATGCAACAAAAAATCTGCTGCAATGTTGCTCATAAACAGAGCTGGAATTATGAGCTGACTACAGACAGAAACCAGAAAATGCATCTCTTGCTGGTAAGGTATACTGTCCAAAAGTCTTGAGCCACCCTCCATTTCTTCAGATTTGGTTTCCAAGGAGCCAGATTTCTAGGAATTGCTCTTGAGCAGCAGTTTTCCTGACTTTCTGAAAGGTTTTTTTGGTTTTGGGGGGTTTTTGGACATATGCTGATTTTTCATTTATGTTTGTCTGTTTGTTAAAAACACAGATGAGGTCAAGAGAGAAAACAGCGAGTGCCTTCAGCCATTTGGAGACAAGTTGGAGACTCTGTCATGGTTTGGCTCTGCATTTCAGTCAGTGATGTTTTAATTTTGATCCACCCTTCAAAGCCATGGAACACTTATTGGTCATGGCTTGGCCTCCCCAGAGCCTGGACCTCAACATTATAGAAGCAGAGACAGTGAACAGAGCAAAAGACAGCCAACATCACATTTTCCTGGAAAAATATAAAGAAATTAGTGATGACTAAAAATGTTTTGCACAGCACTGTAACTCCACATTCATATACAGATATCTGCTTTGAAACTTTTGAACTTTGATGAAAGTTAGTAATTTAGACCATAAGTTTTATGTCTGTTGGTTTCAGGATTTTGTTGTTTTATCACATTTGACATTTCTGCCTTTTAAGCTACGCTTTAAAATGAGAAAGGTCCATGCTTTCGCTAAAACAGTCCAGAAAAGGTCAAACTCTTCAGTTATTGGATTGAGTCAGGATTTCTCAAAGCCTTTAAGCTCATCGTCTGAAAAAGGGAACAGTGTGCTGATATGGTCCACAAAATATGCTTCCCCAGTTGCACATCCACTGTCTCCTATTAAAAAATGCTTCTGTCATCTAGATTGTAATGATTTGTAGACCTTGACAAATGTCAGAGGAGACCAGGTGCAAAGCAGACAATTCTATACTGTAGTGAACTGTAGTGTGTGTTTTTTTTTTTCCTTCCTTTTTTTTGCATTTGAGAAAACACAACAATGAATCTGCACCACATGTTTGGACACATGTCACAATGGTCATTCTGCTCCAGTCGGTCATCGTGTGTTCTGACTCCATATGTAGTGATCAGCTGGTGTTTGAGGGGAACATCCATCTAACTGTCACACTGTACTCCATAGGGAGCAACACTAGGACTAAACACACACACACATACACACACACACACACACACACACACCTTATCTCTGTCTGGCAGACCATTGGTTACTCATTAGATACAGGGGGTAGAGGGACAGACTGGAGACAAAGAGCAGCTATGCTAATGCTCTTTGATTTTTGTCTCCCCTCTCCTGTCTCAGCACTTGTGAAATCTATTCTTCTTTTTTATCTGTATCGCTTTTTTATACTCTGTGTGCTTGATATCATGGAACAGTAACATAATACGAAATTTATCTCACATGTAAAAACACGCATTTTTATTCTCTTATTGGGCTAACTCTACACACAGACTAGACTAACAGGGACAATTTCATGTGTCACTGCGTGTAAGTCACTTGAGTGTGTTTTTTGTTTTTCCAAGTGGAAACAATACTAAAAGAAGACATTAGAAGTATCTCAAGTTAAAATCTTGCCTGACTGGCCTACATCTTTATCACTCTAATTGGGCTCTTTTAGCTGATATTAGCCCTGTCTAATATACAGTAATTGGTTGATCTTTCCACTTCACCTGTCTTCATTAAAACACTAATTAAGAGTGTAATTAATAAATGCGAGGCTGCCAATTAGTAGATCTTTGAAATACAAAGATTGAGGTGTTCCCATTTGTATTTTATTGAGATGCTCACTCATTATGGGAGCCAAATGTCAGCTTAGTATAAAGAATTGGTAGGTTTTCTTTGAAAAAAATCCAACACTGATTTAAAGTGTCATTACTTTAACTCTAGAAACATGAACACCGTAACTCATCAAAGCAATATACAGTTGGAAGGTCAGTGGTTGGGCAAGCTCCCCAAACTTCCCCAATGGATCACATCTGTGTGTCTGATAGAGAAAGCCTTCTATGAATGAGTGAATGTGGTTTGTAGTGCAAAGCGCTTTGAGTTTTTTGTCAAGCTATAAAAGTGTTATATAAATCCAGCCCATCCGTTTAATCCTAAAAGTGCTTCTTAAACGTACTTATATACTTATGCTTTCTTTCTAGGTAGAGCCTACGACGCAGCCTATGTAAGTGACTGATGCAGTTGGCGGCATTTATAGTTGTGTGCTGCCAAAACACTAGTTGGCGGTGGGTTTTCTCTCTTCGAGTTGATCCATTGTCTTCCAATTGGACTGAAATTTTTTGAAGTGGTCAGAGATGCGTGGGAGGAAAAGACAGAACCGAAGGGCTGACGTGAAGTTTAGTGCACAAGTTTTAATTTCTTTTAGGTTTTCTCTGATTGATACAGGCTCAAATGTATATACACATTTTTGACAGTTTCCCTACTTCTTGGTGATGAGATGGCATCTTTTCACATAAGATTGAGTCTTCTGTGCCTTGAGGCAACTGTTGTTGTAATTTTGTGCTAAATAAATACAACTGAATTCAATTGAATTGAATTCTGTGCAATCTACTGTCGGCCACGGCAACCAGCTAGCGGCCAAAGCAATCTCAAGGAAGCTTTCAGTGCAGTATCATATTTCTCTTTATGACCAGTTTCACACCAGTGATTACCAGCAAACTCCAGCAATCTTCAATCTTTCCAGTCGCAGAAAATACTCTTTTTTTCTAGCAACCGGTGAGTACCAGTCTCTAGGTTTGTGTGACTGGGTCTTTAACAATCATTTCACAGTGACTGCCAGAAACCAATACACATTTTTCTCCTATAACTAGTGATTTCCAAATGGTCTGTAAGAATGACTCAGGCCTAAAGTGTCTAAGTGCTTTTACACTGACAAGCAGCTAACAGCTGTATGCCATGTGCTGCGAGTAGCAGGTAAAAAGGTGGAGTCTAAAATTCTGCTCTCATCCTCTTTGGTTGTAAACTCGGTTATGTAGCGAAAGAAGAGGCACCACCAGCAACTAACTGGAGATGACACCTATATGATGACTGCTATTCATTCATCCCCGGCTCATCCCAACCAGCAGACCTTTTGCAACATGCCCAATGCTGTTCGCCTTATACCTGAGCATGTAGGGGTGGACTGCCTTTTTGTTTGATTATAGTTTTCTCCTGTTTTTATATTGTTAGGGAGGCAAGTTGTTGTCATTTGGTTGAATTCTTTTGATTAACTAAGTTTGGTAAATCCTCAAGATAGGCTCCTTTTGTTTGTCGTTTTGGCATTAGGTCCACCCTGAAGATATAACCAGCTCCTTTTTATATTGTCAAATACCATATTGTAAATAAATTATTGTCACACTTTACCAATCGTGTGATGTGGCTGCTTGGGGTCTGACGAGGATGGATCACCCTTGTGTAATGGTCTGGCCATAAGAAATGGTCAAATTCATGACTACACAGGTCAGTACACAGTGTACAAAGTGTAAACGTGGAACCGTACTGCCAGAAAAAGTGGGTAAATAATTATGTTTAAACTATTTGTGTGTGTGTGTGTGTGTGTGTGTGTGTGTGTGTGTGTGTGTGTGTGTGTGTAAGGCTCTTTTTTTAATTTGGAGGTAAAACTGAAACTAAATCTAACATCATTACATTGTCACTTTGGTCATAAACTAATTTTTGTATCAAACATTGTAGACAATAAATAAAAAGCAAGTACTTGACAAGAGTTTTGGATGTTTTTCAGCTAATTTTACTACGTTACAGACATTTTTTTCAAGCAAAGAACACGTTCTTTGAAACCTTCTCCAAATTATTAGAACATTTAAATAATAAAAGAAAAAAGAATAAAACACTAACAATGACAAGCCATGAACAATAAATGGCAGCCCTAGAGGGAACGCATTGTTATAGTAACTGAGAGTCTAATTATTATCTGGGATCTAGTAAATGATTAAGTTTCTGAAAAACAAAGACTGAGGTGTTGCTGTTTAAACTTTACCGAGCTGCTCATTCATTGTGGAAGGAAAACGTCAGAAAACTAGTAGATTTTCCTTGAAGTGCCATGACTTCAAACTTGGAAGCATGACCACTGCACATACTTAAGGCACAGAAAAGCCCTTTGGAAGGTCAGTGGTTCAATTTTCTAATTTGCAAAAGGACTTTTGAATTTCTTTAATTACTCATTATTATATGTATAGGTATGTTTATTTATTAAAAAACACAAATACAACAATAACAAAAAGTACAAGTCAAAGATTTGTAGAATAATAAAATGAATGGGTGGTTTATTATTTGTCTAGTGTGATTTTCATTTATTTTAAAATGAATATGTTGCTTGTGCAAAGCCTTTGATATAGCTGAGGGACCACAGGGGGTCAGACACAATGGTGAGACATGCATAGACCGTCTGCTCTTGACTACATGTGCACATTGTGGACACGCACCCACACACTTACCCCATGTGGAGCTATAAGAAGGGTTGGTGAATGGATTAACAAGTAAACAATAGTGTGAAAATCGCACACACAGTGACACATTAGCATATACATGCAAATGCACACAACGCAAAACCACTCTGCTCTGTGAGTGTGTGAGTGTGTGTGCATCTAATTTTCATGTAGGTGATGAAAGAGCCCCCTTCATAAGCAAACACAAGTACTGTGAGTATTCATATACTAAAAACATGGATTTGTACTGGACTGTCCTTCTGTGTGTCTCACATTCCCATCAGTCCTCTCACTTGTCATCATTTTGAAGCGTCTTCAGACACATAGCGTACAGGCATCTGTTTGATACATCCCACCTGCAACTCATTCTTTGAAAACTGCTCCTGAAGAAGTCCCTGGATTATCGAAATTACTGAGTGTGCTCTCAAAGGGAAGGGAACCCCTGCCTCCAGGCTGTGACTGCAGCATATCCTGGTGTTTCTCTGTATCTTCTGAAAGATGTTCTTTCAAACATAAATCACACTTCCAAGCAGTGATGAATTCTGAAGAGTGATCAAGGTTATTGTCCTGGAGTGTGTGTGCTGCCTCAGACTGCATCGTTCTATATGCTAAGCTCTCTGTTGCCTTGGGACTTCAGTAAATTAAAGGCATGCTGGCATCACTTTCAAGACTTTAGATCTGTGTGTGCACGGGTGTGTCTGTGCAACTCCTGCGAATGTGAATTTTTTACACGAACACAGATCAGCGTTGAGTGGTTGTAAATTCCTGACACAACGATAAAGTCGACCTGACCAAGGTGTGGCATGCTTTTTTAATGCTGACTGAATTATGTTAGATCCGTAAACACGGGAACGTATCTTTTCTTAACTATTTATGTCATTTTAGCTTCCTAAACCATATATTAAAAGATGGACTGTACGTCCATCTTTTAATATATGCTTCTGCTGTAGCTTGGGCATCTTTATCTTTTTGCATTCCTTTGTGCATGAAAAACTGGATCAGTATTGTTTATTTTTGTTTGTTTATTTGTGGCATGCCTGTCCTACTTTTTATGAGGTTCGAAAATCAGGTGTGCAACTTGATTAACTTAAAGTATATTAAAGTTTATTAAAATGAAATATAATTAACAAAATCAGATCTGGATTAAAAATGGAACCTGCACATTATGAACTTGTATGATTTTTCAAACCAGGTATAGCAGAAGTTTCTCATCCTCATTATCTTAACTGTCTCTGTGAAGGCTCTTTGCTTGCTAAAGTGCCAAAGGAGTTAATACAAGCTGCTTGACCAAGGTGATTACACAAAGACAAATTATCTGCTGACATGATAGGCAGTGTAATTTGCCAGCTTACTTGCTACTTCAAGCTCTGTTTTCACACACGTATGTGCTTCTTTGCATTAATGCAGAGATCGTAACTGATCTCAGAGCGATAAAAAGCTAAGCTAGGGATATCTTGATACTGGTCTCCTGTCAGCTGCTTGCCAAAGAGCACAGGATTATCCAGCTAAAACACATTTCTAAACTTCCAAAGCTCTGGCCCTTGTTAGTGGGACACAGAAACGAGCGAGTCAACAGCTGGTGGTCAAGCTAGCATCCAAAGACAACTGTGGCCTGAGGATTGCAATAATTTACAGCTTTGATGCAGCAGGAGATATCAGATCCTTTAGGAACAGAGCACTATTTCACTTTAAGACATTTTTTATTGATGTCTAATTTTTATTTCACTGGTTTAGCGCTGGTGGCATTGCTTGTGATGACTGTACGCCCATGATGTAATCACTCACAGTTTCAGATCTTAGGTCATAGCTATAACTCACTACCCACATTTCCTGTCTGTCCCTCACCTGTTATAAAACAAAGCAAATGTTGAGGATTGTTTTGAGCATTTCTGATGACATTTGTGGTTCATTCCTAAGCTGCACAATATACAGACAGAGCGACACAAATGCATGTACGCACATAAAAACACCAGTGTGAGATGTAGGCTGTGATTACAATTATTAATGAACACACACACAGAGACACACACACACACACACCTGTTTATGTGTATGTGTGTGTGCCAGCACACACGCATGCATGTGTGAGTTGCAGCTTGAGGCGGATGTTAGAAAGTGTCTCTGTGTTTTCAAAGGGCCCCTTCTGTGTTGCAACATGCTCCTGCACACACTTATACAGGTCATTCTTACTATTCGGTGCCATTTGAGTCCTAATGACATAATATGGTATATTTAGTGTAAAACTTGTCTAATGCTTATTTCTAAACCATTTTCTTGTATGTTTAACCCCCCTCTACCATAGAACACATTGATATATACACAGGATAAATACATTAAAAGTAAATTACTTTTATTTTAGCACAAGTCACTAAAGTACTATGTCCCCAGTCATGCTTGCTCGACTTCAGTTACAAATATAACTTAAAAAAAAAAAAAAATCTAAATTTTTCATCATTTCTGGATTGGCTTATTTCTAATGTTCCTCATCAAATGTTCTTTTTTATTATTAATGCATGTTTAATACTTAAAATCTTTAAAAAAATGTTGTGTCCCTGAATCAACTGTCACCCCTGTTACTCTGATAAGAATTCCATAGAACACATCACCTGATTATTCTTTTAGTCACATGACACTCCCGGATGTAACATATTTTGGAGGGAAAACTTTCAAGAAGAAGACGAGTAAGTACCACTCTTTAATCAACCCTTTTTTCAATGTTTTAGCAAGATTTTGTAATGTGGCAAAGCATAACACGTCCAACCTGTTACGCTTATTAATAGTGGAAACAATTTTTTTTTGGTAATTTTTATAATATGGCTAATAAACATGTTAAAAATGGTTCTTAGTGGTCACCATGTACTAGCTTGTTGTTCATCATACTAGTAGTAATGGCTAAGTTTAGCATAAAATCTCCCCCCTGTTACCGTCACCCCTGTTATTGCTATGCACTGTAACATGAAATTTCCTTGCAGATTTTAAAAAGGGACATTGTAGCTTTTAGAAAATGTAAATATTACTATAACTGTGTATTCAAAACAGTTATTAATAGAAAATTGAATGTCCTGTAACAGGGTGGACATTTGGCACGTCATGGGTAAAGACTTTGATTTTAAAAAATATTATAATATAATATCCTTAGCTGGACCAATACATTTTTCTTATAGGTTGAAAATCCCTCTTTTAGATGAAATGTTAAAATAATTCAAAATTTTGTATTTTTTGATGAAGAGTGATCACACTGAAATGGCACCGAATAGTAGGAATGACTCATACACTCCAGATGGTGCAATTGACTCACACACACACGCACACCGACACACTTTTTTATACAGCTTCAAACTGCCAGACAGACATATAGTAAGTAGCAGAGATGTAACTGATTACAGATTGGTGACAGGATTTTATTAATTACTCCTGATACAGGGTGAGTGTGTGCTGATGTTCTGCAAAATGCATAATGATCCACAGTATAGGAAAAGACCCACATAGTTGCGTGCTTATGCAAATATTAAGCACACAAACCTTCTCATAGAGGTGTAATAACGGTGTTTCTGTGCTGTGTGTGTGTGTGTGTGTGTGTGTGTGTGTGTGTGTGTGTGTGTGTGTGTGTGTGTGTGTGTACTCAATAATGCCAGTTCATTATTTCTCCAGAAAAAAAATAGAATAGTAAATCTAAACCTGGTAAGTCTTACCTCTGAATTTCTTGGTAAGAAAGGCTAACTTAAGAGAGCATTTTAAACAACTAGGCAAAAATAAATCTGAAACATGCTCAAGGGTTACATGAGAGATTTGATCCTTCCCTCATATCTGTGGGTTAAATAGGGAAATATTGTGAGGAATTAAAATAGTCAAGCAATTATCATAAAACCTGGAAGCAGCAGGAACCAACAAGCGGGGTTTCTTCCAAAGTTAGCGAGGTAACGAGATATCTCTCTTGGTCATTACAAGCTTACTAATTGCCATTTCTTGGAAAAATTAGAAAACAATTTTAGAAAATCAGTTCTTTACTATGCAGGCTACAGATTTTTGACCCTTTTCAGTGTGGCTTTCAAAAGCAGGGCTCCATTTAGACTGCTCTTTTCATGGTCTATAATGATCCATTAATGACTTCTGATGCAGGGAATTCTTGTGTAATCATTTTACTTGATCTCTACCATTGGCCATAAAATCCTACTTAACAGACTTCCGGTTTTGGCTGACTCTGTGTTAGACTGGTTTTCGTACTAATCTGATTGGCCCTTCTTTGACAAACAAGTTCACTTCTAACATTCCCCTTTAAACTTGTGGGGTTCCACAAGGTTCAGTTTTGGGTCCATTATTATTTTCTTTCTACATGCTTCCATTAGCTGGCATTATTATCTATTAATGACCATTCTTATCATTTCTATGCAGATGACATTCAGCTGTATATGTGTTTCAAGTCTCATCAGCTGGGGAGTCTGTCAATCCATTTTTTTAAACTCAGGTTACAAATTGGCTCTCTAGCAATTACCTAAGTTTAAACGCCAACAAGACTGGCACCGTGATTATAGCTCCTCCTGAACTAAAATCAGTCAGGCTCTTGCTTCTTTTTAAATGCACACAGATGCCATCTCGTTTCATTCAGTCTGTTAGTCTGCGCTGATGAGTCTAACTTGTCTGTAATGTGTGTCTGAAATAGGGAAACTGATTAAACTGATTGCAAACTGGTTGTGTTCTAGTTATATTCCTGTATATTCTCTGTCCTACATCATTATTTGTAAAGGAATTTCTGAATTTCTGTTTCAAATCTATGATGTTCTGGTTGGACCCTGAATGTAAATAGGAAATGTTTATGAAAATGGCAACAGATTTACCATTTCTGATGATTTATCAGTATTTATATTTATTCCTGTATTATCACAGATTGCATGCAGTTTCCAACTTGACTCCATTCAACATCAGATTGCTAGAAGAGTGATTCTGCTTATTGCTGTTTTATTATACATCAAAAGTTATTTTTGGACAACCAGAATGAAAATGCAGTTTTTATCCACAGGCCATCAGGCTGCTGAATCACTGACTGATTACTAACTGTGATTATCTGCTGTAAAGCTTTTCAGCTACATAGTGCTTTATTTGAGTCTTTTTGGTTTAGTTATTAAATCTAATTATTTAATTGCTCAGTGTAATCACTGTATTTTGCCTTGACTGTAACAATCGACTTCTTGATCTTGATCTTTGCAACTGACCACAAGCAGTCACAAATCTGGTCTCCCATCTTTGAGGCAACCATTTCAAAGGCAACAAGATTACAAGTGCATTGCACATAGTTGTAGTAAATTTGGTCAGGCCCACCATCTCGAACTATAAGCTCTCCACGCACACATACATTTAATACAGCCTCTCATAAATCTATCTCACTTCTTGGATATTGCTAAAGTCCAGGTGCAATCAAAATTGTAATTTTTCTTTAAAAGTCAAACACGTTTTATCAGGACGAGATGGGAGATTGCATCTCATCTCAAATGATTCGTTTTAACCTTCGGTAGTCCAAAGAGGTCACAAATCAGATTTCCCCTCAAATTGTAAAAAGTGGAAAATCTGGGATAAACTGGTCTAGAATTCCTAAAGACTGAACACATCTTTAAAAAATGAATCTAGTAGCTATGATTTCCAAAAATGAATTCATAAATGACTGAGTGAAAGAGCACAGAGAATTATTTCCTTTAAGAAAAGAGACTTCAACATGTTACTTTTATCAGCTTTCACTTGTTTGACCATGGTTATAGGTTTCTAAAAGTTTCAGCTGAGTAAGGCGTTTGTGTCATACTCGAATGAACAATCAGTTTTCCTTTCTTTTCTTTTTTAATTAATAATCAGATCAAGTTATCTGGTGAGCTGTAAATGTGGAAACAAGTTCCACAGTGCACCCTGTGACTGATGGATTGAAAATGTCACAGTATCCATTTTAACAAGGTAGACGCAACCAAATTGTACATTTCAGACATTTGGGATTTTTGAGGATTATATAAAAGGTCTACTGTGCAAAGCAGGAACTCAAATCACATCTCTCCAAAAACTCAAACTACAACTCTCTACAATGCATTTCTCTTGAAATCCAGCAAATGTGCACAAATAAAGAATTCTGTGCCCTCTATTTGTTGGAGTGAGTGAGTAAATGGGTCCCTTAAGACCAAGCTATGTGACCATTGAGACAATGGGGTATTTTACAACTCCCTCCAGCCATTTAGACAGCTATTTCTGAAGCCGTTGCAGCCACTTTAGCCGGGGTCCCACATGGCGCTGTGGGCGGATATGGATAGACAGGGCAATTACGCTGGATTTTTCATTCACTCACATACACACACACACACACATACTTGTGCGCACTTTTAATAGCCTGGTGATTCCAGGCACCTTTGGAGGTGACCGTGAGACACGCACACACAGCTGTAAGCCATCCTGTGTCATCTAGCGTGATAATCTATGGCATCATTAACAGCAGTAATTAACATATGCTATCCATGAACATCTGATACCAAAAATTAACCAATCACAAATCAGCCTCTTTCTGTGTCTCTCTTCTTCTCTGCTTGTTTCTCCTTTAATCGTTTAAGAGTTTAGCATCAAGCCCACCTCTTCAACAGCAGCTCAACGCCTCCATAGCAAAATGCAGCTTAATCGCCAAGTTCATAAATCCGAAAATCTACTTCCCTGGGTCATTGGCAGAAAATCTCCAATTGAGTGGTACACCACTTAAAAAATTGCAGCTAAAGATAGTTCTGTAGCTGGTAGGACCTTTCTCAGTGTGTATCTGTGGGTGGTTTAGAAGCTCCTCTGAAACCCTGCTGTTATTCTGTAAAGAACCAAACAGCCTCCAGCCCGATAATGACTCTGCTGAATAGCTGCATGATTATACCTCTTTCTGTGAAATGTTTGTCTTTTCCCCTCCTCTGCATTTTGTCTGCATACCCCCTTATGGTCTATTCTCTGTTTCTTTTTTTTTATTTCCTCCTTTTCCCTTCTTATCTTCCCTTTTCACAGTCTGTACTCCAACCTGTTCTCTAACCTATGAACATCTTTAGGGTTACTTAACCAAAAGCTTCTTTAATTCTGTCTTATTTCTATTTACCTGTTTATGTAGATGCTTACTAATCACGAATGGTGAAGTTAAAAAAAATAAAACACATTTTTATTTGTGAAAATCTGTGAAAATGATCACTTTCAGAAACAAAAATGTTTTGTGACTCTATGAAAGAGTTGTATTGATGGAGTATTCAGCAGAGCTTTCAACCAACAATGATGTTTTTGTCACTTTTACACAAAAATTGCAAACCATTTTTGATGCAGAAAGCAGTGATGCAAAGGATCCACCTTGAGGAAAGCGGTTCAGTTTTTTGTTGTTGTTTTTTTGTTTTGTTTTTTTAATTCATTATTTTTAATTCATTCATTTAATTCATTAGGCTACTATTTGTTTCATAACAAGCACAAACCTTTGAAATCTAAAATCCATCATAAAATCCATTTTCAGCTCTTTTGAGGCTGAAAATGATCTCTGTCAACTTTGGGGAGGAATGACGGAGGAAAAAATGTGGCCTTTGAAGGAATTCACAGATTTATGGAAGCCTGTTTCCACCACTGAATAGAAATAAGAAAAAATATGGTGATAAGAATGCTTTTTGCACAGACAGGAAGTTGGTGATATGAGTCAGGTGCTAAGTTTTTAAATATACCACTCTAGGGTTGCATTGTTACGGAGCCCCGCAGGGGACATGGGAGAAAAAAAAAATTAGGGAGAAAAAAAAATTAAGACTGACTTTTGCGAGATCTCGCAAAACAAACTCGGGATCTCGCAAAACTTTTGCGAGATCTCGCAAAACTCCAACAATGGCGGCAGCTACTTAGTTGTAATATTACTCTTTCTGGGTCACAAAATACACTTTTAAGATATTTTGAGGTGTGAATGTAGTTGTGTAAACGTCAGATACCTGCTCGGTTTACAAGACATCACATATTTGCAAAAGTGCTCCGACATTTTTGGAGATCTGACACCCACTAGCTCGAAGCTAACGGGAGGTCAAGACCTACTACAGCCGGGAGGAACACCGCTTTACCGGCACATCGTGCCTCGACCTCCCGGTCGGCTTCGAGCTGGCGGCCTCCGAAGAATGCGGCTAAAACCTTTGCGAGATCTCGCAAAAGTCCGTCTTAATTTTTTTTTTTTCTCCCTAATTTTTTTTTTCTCCCATGTCCCCTGCGGGGCTCCGTACATTGTGAAGGGAAGTTTGCATTAGTAAACAAATTGACGTGAATTTGTGCCAGCTGACACTGTGCAAGTAAAAATATTTTAATTTCGCCAAAACTTGCTTCACCCTGCTTTGCGAAAACCCAAGAGTTGAGAGTCTCATGAAGCTATGAAGGAAAGGAGGCGAGTCTGGAGGAAAGTGGACAGAATCATAAGGCTGATAAGTTGTTCTAATCTAATGTTAATATGAAAATATGCTGTTGTAATTTGCTTCCAGCTTCCAACCATCCATTTTATTGGCCTATCCAGTTCAGGGGCGAGGGGCTTGAGCCTATCATGGGGCAAGGTGTTGTACCACACTCATACATTATCATAATCCAAAATCAGTATTCAAACCGACCAGTTGTATCTGAGCATTCACTTAGCATTAGTCAAAAAGTTAGCTAATGCTATTAATAATTATCACTAGCGAAAAAGCATGAGTAACCTAAATTTGGCTAACATAAAACCTAACAATAATATAGCTGTAATAAAGAAAAAACTTGAAATACTTGCCATTTGCTTCAGAAGAGAGTTTTATATAAACAAAGGCATTTTTTCCTCCACATTCCAAAGCTATGACATCACAACAATATGACTGATCAGTTGCAATTTTGATCCGGGAACAACACCAACACAGGGATATCAGATACACAATGCTGCAGTATCGTTATTATTATTTTTATTATTATTATTATTTGGGTTGTATTGTAATAATCAGACCTTATGCTCAGTATCTATTATCAGCATAAAATGGGACTTTAATTCAAGTTTTCAACACTGACAAGAAAATGGTCCATTTAAATTATAGCTGAGAAAGTAGTAGTAGTGCAATTTCACAGGTGTGTGGAACAAATCAGGACTCCGGTACAGATCAAACAGATGCAAGGCCACCATTCGAGTGCACCAGCGTAGCTGACTTTCCTCAACTTTGTGTTATTTCACCTTTCCATGACATATAAGAAAATGACATATCCATTGTGAGGTGACCTTGTGTCTTCATGTGTGTGTGTGTGTGTGTGTGTGTGTGACTGCTGCATCGGTGTAACTAATGCATGCTGCTACACACTCTGTTAAACCCCTCTCCTGGTACAGCCTGCATCTTCCCTCAATCAGTGTCTTCCATAACCTTCTATTGTCTCTCCATACATTTTCCATCATCAGCTAATTCATACTCCTACACACAATGGCACATACTTCCACAAGGAGGCAGCTACACACCGACAGCACGCCCCGAACAGACACACACACACACACACACACACACACACACACACACACACACACACACACACACACACACACGGGCCTTATGCACGTTCCTGTTAACTCCACTTGCACACATCGAGCCCTCTAACACTCACGCGCAGACACTCATAATGCATTCTATGGCATTATAATAACTAAATGCTAATCTTACAGCATCACATTATTAGCTCTTAATGTATTCTGGAACACTATTAGCTGCTAACACTAATGCTAGGGCACTATTAATGCCTAATGCTAATGCAGTAACAGTGAGAGTCCTGAGCCAGCCCGCCCATGCAGGATTATGTGGAGCTTTATAATCCCTTGTTAGCTAGCACCGAAGGCATACATCACACCGCCAAGGTAATCTGAGTGCTGTATGACAGCTATACACCTCGCCCTGTCCTCATCTACTCCCATAATCTACTCCTGCTAGGATAGCTGCTCTATCAGCTACTTTTGGTGATGATGTGTACAGTTATACACCACACTTGTTGACAAGACATTCTCCATTCACTCAGAAGCAAACTGCAGAATTGCAGCACAAACTTTAAATTGTGTATGTTGAGTTTGGCCAGTTTCTACAGAGGGGAGCCACTAGAAGCACGGTACAAATTTAATGATGATGTTGCATAGCATAGTGTTTAAATGCCTTTGGAAAATGATCGCTCAGAAGTCTTCTGACTCAGTGGATGATAGCTATTGCCTCCTTTAAGTCAGTTTTAAGCTTTCGACATTATGTAGGTCAAGGCTATTATTTCCCATAAAAACGGTGGTTGATCTCATTCTGCTGTGCAAGCTATAGCATGCATGAAGTACACTAATTTTCTCACATGCTTTTGTTGGCATTTATCACCGAATTGTTTATGTGGCGATAACACACATAGATGGGTTACTAGTAATAATGTTTAAAAAAGTCATTTTACTATTAAAAAAATGCACTGCAATTAGCTGCTTCCTGTGACTAAGGAAAATTTGGGGGTTTTTTTATTAAAGGCTGTGGTCTCTGCAGAGCCCTTTTATTCAGTTCCAGTAAGATCCCAAAACTAGGTGAAAGGGCCTCAGTATAATAAGACCTTCCATTAAAAGTTTGCTATCTAGCAAGCAATGTGGCAGCCATCAGTGCCCTATGGCCAGTCAAATAAAAACATCTTGCACCTCTGTTTACCTTAAAATAAGAAGAAAGGAAAGAAAATGACTGTGAAAAAAGGTGGAATAATCTCAAAAAGTTAATCTGAAACTACTCATGTCTCAGTCAGACTAGAGTAAAAATAGGACACCAAAGTTCTTGTTACTCGGGAAAATTGGTGGCAATCCAGTGAATGCACTGAATTTTTTTGCATTCAGCAACTGATTGCAAGTAACTGCGGCAACCAACAAGTCACCCAGAGGTTGACTGCCATTGCTGTCCAATTTATAAATGCAGACGGATTGCCTGCATTGTTAAACTGGTCTGAGTCACCAAATAGATGCATCGGCAACACATTGGTCCTATAATATATTTAATTATATTTGGTCTTAACATTTTATACATGAATGAATATAAAGTTATAAATATCTAAAGATGCAGTTAACAGGTATAATCTAATATTGTGTGCCTTTCACCATTCTGCATTTAATCATCAGTTATTATCAATCTTTGGCTCTCCTCCACAGTGTGTCTTTGCCCTGTCTTCCTCCGCTCACCTCTAAACAGCCATGGCAGATGGCTGCCCCTCCCTGAGCCTGGTTCTGCCGGAGGTTACTTCCTTTTAAAAGGGAATTTTTCCTTCCCACCATCCCCAATACTTGCTCTTAGTGGGCTGTCTGAATGTTTTTGGTTTCCCGTGTATTATTGTAGGATCTTTATCTTACAATATAAGCACCTTGAGGCGACTGTTGTTGATATTTGGTGCTATATAAATAAAATGAAGTCCAACCATCCATTCAAATAAAAACTTGTTTTGTAGATACTATCCCAGTGCACACTGAGCAAGAGGCACCCCAAAAAGGTTGCCAGTCTTCTACAGTCTATCATGTGGATACACTTTAGGTACCTGGAGATTTAGATAAAGCAGAAACTTCTCAGTCCAGTCAAGGCAAAGGAAAATTTAAGATAACTGTTTGCTTGTCTTGACTCTCATTCTTGATCAAGCACTTTTATTTCCTGATCTCCTCTGATCTCACTCTCTGAGCTGCACTTGCTGTGTTGTGACTGCTTTATTAGCATTTCTGTCTCATTCAAGCAAACTTTTAGCAATGTATCTCAATAGCCAGATGTTCAGGTAAGCAACATAAATACTTAGTAATGACATTTTTCCTCTTCTTGTTATCGAACAGTGATAAGGAAAAAATGGTGGATGGAAAGCTGAAATGCATGATAGGAGGCGATAAAAAAAGGAGGGAGAGGATGGAACCGAGAAGGGAAAGGAGAGTGTGGAGAGGCAGAGGAGGAGGCGAGGTGAAAGAGGGGCGATAGGGATGAGAGGAGGAGCAGGAGGCAAAAAGACGGGATGGGGCAGGAGAGGAGTGGAGAGATAATGTACTGTAGGCTGATTAATGTCAAAGGCGCTGAGTCCTGAATACTTATGAAGCAGATGTCAATGGAGCTTTACCCTGCAAGGTTACACAGAGGGAGGGGTGGGATGGAAGGGGGGACTCAGAGGAGGGAGACGGGGATGAGGAAATTAAGGTGGGAATGAAAGTGAAGGAAAAAAGTGAATGAGAAAGAAAAGAGAAACAAACAAAGCAGGGATTGTGAGAAGCAAGGAGGTGATGGGGGCCATGCCCATAATTTGAAAATGTCACTCAAAGTTTTGCATCATTGCACTTTTAGATTTTTTTTCCTCTCTCCAAAGTTTGGCGGCTACAATGAAACAGGCTTTACTCAAAAGAGCAGGAAAACTCTTCTTCCTTCGGGCATGTAAAGGCCACTTCAGCCGGCGACAGCGCACACAGTGGCTGAATGTAAGCAGCTTTTTGCAGTTTGTGAAGCTTTAGTTGTCGTTTACAGAAAGCCAAGCGCAAACTGTGCCTGAGAGCAGTTTTTCAAGTGTGGCCACACAAGACAATCAGATGCCAGAGCTCAAACTACACTAATACATCAGCGTTTTTGAAAATCTCTGTGTCCCTGTCTACATAAAAACGCAAAAGCAGCTTATTCAGAATTATTTGCAATTTGCATTCGATAGATGGGATACAAAAGAACAGGATTACTCACTGAGGACACGACGTGTGGGGAAGGTGGGGAAGTTGAGTGATCCCTACTGCAAAGATGTGTATTTACTCACTTATATTCATGTGTTTGTGTGAGCTGTTGAGCGAAACGAGAAACCTGCGGTTTGAGTCAGTGAAGCATGTACGCGTGGCCTAAAAAGCTACCACATCTGACTGAACACCACAAGGTGAACATTCATCTTAAGCGAGTGTTTTCAGCACCAAAAGGGCAGCACATCGTGCAGATGAAGAGCATTATGTATATTCTGTCTTTAAAAACACAACAAGCAGAGCTACACTCCTGATCTCACTGTGTTGGGGCTTTCTATCACCACTTCTAGAGAACAACAGACCTTACACCCTCTCTGTTATTGATGACAGAGTAGTGACCTTTCAACTGTAACCTCAAGGTGCAGCCTTGACCTCAGGATTGACCTCTTGGGATAGTGGTAATGATACTGGGATACGTCTAATGACCCCTGGGTGGGAGAGAGGTCACTGATGAAAGGTCAAGAGCAGATGTCATGCGGCCACGGCGACCTGAGGAAGGGACCGCTTCTGCTGATTAACTGACCAGACAGTCAATTGAGAAAAGAGAAATAGCACAGGCAGGAAGCGCTGGGGGTCTCTTATCAAAGATTGCAAATTACAGCTATTCAGAGAGCTTTCAAAGGACTCATTCAGTTTGAAACATGAGTCAGGAATTAGAGAAGGAAAGGGAACAAAGAGCAGTAATGGTGGGACTTCTTTCATGGGATTTAATTTATTTTTTTATTTTTTTGACAGTTTTTGACTTTATTAAAGTGGCAAAATTAAAAGGAGGCTGATGCCTAAACAATGAATGCTCATTAATGCTGCGTCTCCTTTTGAGTAGAGCCGTAACAGAGTCAACAGAAAAAACAGGGACCCGCCTGCTGTTAGACTGCACATTGGGACCTGTCATGTCATCCTGTAAATATTCTTTTGATTGGCTAATTCATGATAAGTCCACTCCGAAATAACGCTGCTTTGCTGCCTGCAACATGGCACATTAGCTGCTTTTAATCTGTATCCACACTCTCATAATAATAATAAGGGAGTTAAAAGAAGGCTGAAAAAATGTAGAAGGCTCAGCTTTATTTTAAAATGTGCTTCATAGTTTTGATGCTTACACAATTTTTATTTTCTCGAAAGAAATTAAAGAATAATAAACAGGTATATGGTGTTTCGGGTCAGATATTTCATATTTAAGATACAGATTAGATTTGAGTCTATGTAAAAAAAAATTTAAATAGCATTTGACTTACAAAGAAATTTGAGGAGGTAGAGGAACCCCACGCATCCACAAGAACTACTGCAGAAGGAAACAAAATACTAAACTTAAGATAAGAGAAACTAAATGTTATCAAGCTTTTCTGGTATTTTTTTAATGCATTTTGAGAGGGACACGTGAGTTTAGGTTGCTGCACAATTTGGAGAAAGGTGATTGTCCCACAGCTGTGGTTTGGACCTGTAGTGCAGTTAAGATCTACAGTAACAGAAATGGCGAGTTTATTGAACTGTCTGACAAACTAAAAATAAATAAATAAATATCAGTTTGCATAAATGAGTTTTAGTTTGGGTCATATTTGAAACATATTTCCCCTTTTGTGCACTTTATTGCTCAAGATGTATCCAAGGTTTTTTTGGGGGGGGAGTAAAACACACTGATTATGTTGAGGTCAAAAACTCACGTTTCATGTATGATGCATTTGGCGTCACAGGGTTAATCTGCTGCCACAGGTGTGACGGAGGGGGGCGTCTCCTCATGTTTGGTCAGATTCAGAGGTAAAGTGCGACTCTGCTGACATTGCTATTCCTCTCTCATCTCCTCCTTCCTCTTCTCTTCCATATCTCTCCTCTTGTGTCCTCTCCTCCACTCCTCTAATCTCTCTCTCTCTCTCTCTATTAGTAGTCTATTTACAGCATATTCAGTCTGGAGTCTGCCAACACTTACTGCTCTCCAGAGCTTTATCAAGCCACTGATAAACTCCACACTCACTTTTAGATACAGACACATGCACACATGTGATTTTATGGAGAGATTTGGCAAAGTGTGTGTGCGTTGCGTGTGTGTGTGTGTGTCTGAAGGCATGTTGGGAACATTCCTGTTTGTGCTGTAAGTAAATTTGTACAGGTACAGTATATAATGCATGAAGCCCGGGTTTGTCTGTAATGTGGGTATGGATATTTATGTACACGTGTGTTTATATGCGTCCTTTGTCCGTGTGTCCGTGCTCATGTGTATATGTTATCAGCAGTGTCCCAGTGTGCTCGCCGAGGGCCAGTCTATTTAGTGTTCATAACAAAGCCTTTTACTGAGGCTCCAATCAGGATTAAACCCTTATCAGCACACACAGACCACAGGACACAGCCAGGCTGTGTGTGTGTGCGTGTGTGTGTGTGTGTGTGTGTGTGTGTGTGTGTGTGTGTGTGTGTGTGTGTGAGGCAGACACTGGGGTGGGGGGTAAAGGGGATTATTCACACGTGTGTGTTTTATATAGTGCATTAGTACTTTTGTGTATGTGTGTCTGTGTGTATAGATGTACATATATAGACTATACAAGCTTACACCGTTATTGTGCTGTTATTGTGTGATTGTCACTTTGTGCATGTGCAGTATATGTGGTTTTGCACATGTGGTGTCGAAACTGATGTGAGTCAGTACACTCCAGTGTTGCTGCAAATATGAAACTCGGAGGCCACATGAAATCCAGTATCAAAGCCAGCAACTCCCCTGTGGGTTAGATGATTAGCATCAGTGTGTGTGTGTGTGAGAGAGAGAGAGAGAGAGAGAAAGAGAGGGAGAGAGCGAGCGAAAGGTGGATAAAGATAGAGACAATATGTTCAGAAGAGAGAAGACAAAGAAAGAAAGAAAGAAAGTGTAACACCCACAAACAAGTGAAGGAACTGCTCAACTGCATCGTGTCACCCTTTAGTCTTTACCCCAGTAAAACAGCACGGAGCTGTTACAGTGCAATATATGTATGTCGCATTCATACAGAGGAGCTCGGCTCAAATACAACTTTCTGTCCTGCATCTCTTAAACAATAAAGTTTTATGCCTCTCGTTGCCCACGGCTGCCAGTCCTATGAGGCATCTTAGTAATACAGTCATTTTTGTTCTTTTCTAGGTCAAAGCTCACAGATCTGATCAGAGGTCTAGGATCCTTTTAGAGATACACTATACTGTAGGCCTTTATTATTATGATAACGCTGCATCTAATTATGCAAATTCAGATCATTAATATGCATGAGCCTTGCTGCCGCCAGGGAGGAGCCTGGAACAGACACAACAATGAAACGGCAAAATAAACTGAATCTATGAATTTAAAAAAAGGATTATTTACACCCATCTGTCTGCTTACTGTGCCTACTGTACAAGAAACGTATGTGACCCATTAAAAAAAATCTCTGTTGCTCTGTTAGGTTTTTTGTTTGTTTGTTTTTATTTAGTTTTTTTAATTCTATGCAATTCATAGACACACAGCCTGATTTTATGCTGTGATTTAATGGAGCTGTATTAATCTTATATTTTAAAATGTCCTTTGTGTGCCGTTTGCACGTTTACAGCGCTCCGCTGTTGCGCTGATGCACAGGAAAGCTTTAAAAGAATGAATTGCATTTTAAGATATTGTTCCACAAAGGATAATTTCACATCATCTTCCTTCTCATAAACTGCTGTATACTAACAGGGTGTTAACCTCTAATTAATTTTCGCAAGAAACGCCTGAAGAAGAAACCACTCAATTTAAAAATTCTTCCCAGGGCTGTTTCTTGAAATAGGAAGAAGTTTTTACTGAATGTGACTGATTAAATAAGCATTTAAAATGCAGAAATATCTAAAGAGAAAAGCACAATTGTAGCTTTTCTCTTTTTTCTCTCCTTTGTTCTGCGTTTAAAAACACCTTCAAACGCAGCACACTTTAATGACTTGTTATATATTTAAGTCCCAGCAATTATTTATATAAATTTGTAAAAATGATCTGAAGGAAAATGACAGTCAGAGCTGGAAAGAAAATCAGAAGAAAAGCTGATTTTCTCAGTATGTCTAAAAAAACAAAACTATGTTATTCATGTTTTTCTCCACATAAATACATCTGTACAATAAGAGCACGCAGCCGCTGCTGTTAAACGATGATGAAAATGCAATATGACACTTCCTGTCTGCTCACTGTCCCTGATATACAGTACAGGTGCATCTACACGCAGTAAAAACTGGGTGAGCCATCACGGTGCATTTGGATATAGCACACAGAATTAAGCTGAAACGAATCCATGAATAAATATCGAAGTCCTCAGAGGATCATTAACACCTGTCTGCCTGCTCACAGCCACTACTGTATGCTAATATGTTGTACATTTATGACCTGCTAGTAGTGTTTAAAAGTGGAATAATGAAACTCGGGTGTATTGTGAAGCTGCAGAGACGGGATAAAAAAAAAGTCTGAAGATTATTTCTAGTTAAATCCAGTCAAAAACGGTGGCCAAAAGTCACCGTTACATTAAAAATTTATAGACTGAATCTATGAATAAATATATCCCCTCAGTAGATTGTAATGATCACATTTTCCTGTATTTTTTAAGGAGAAGAGAAGAGAACAGAAAAAGGAAGGAAAACAGCGGAAAACAAAGACAAACAAACACAAACATATCCCGGGGCCATATTTAAATGACAGTTTAATCACAATCAAAACCAACAGTTTCATCAAGAGGTGTTTTGATGAAACGTGTGAATTAAAAGTATGAAAACCCAAATAAACAAAGCAGGCAAACAAACAACATTTGTCAGATTATTATCATTCTTCTGGGAGAAATAATTGGGTGTAGTGGGTGTCAAAGTCGCGGTTCAACCCCCCCGCACGCTGTCTGATATTGGCTGTAAATTTACATTAATGAGTAGAACATTCTCAGAAGAAACCAAGCCAAGCGCATCAAATCAGTTTACGCATATTCTTCAGAAACACAGAGCTGAAATAGCTGAAATCTTGACATTCATATTTTCTTATTTTCCAGGTTAAGTGAAAAGTATAAATCCTTAATGAGACAAGTTAATTTACCTCAGAACAAATTCTGAAGGAAGAAAGACGGCCTTTCAAGTATGACGAAACTATCGAGTTAAACTATGTGAGAGAGTAAGCGTGTGCTTTGGTTGTTTTAATGAGCATCTGTCAACAGACATGATAACCACGGTTACACCCGGGGTGATTTTCAGCCCACATTCGCAGCCACCCTCAGGCTCTACAGAGGGGTCAACATCTGGACTGAAAGAAAACAGCCCTCACGCCCTGCACCCTGCACTTTATTAATTCTGCTGTGCTGCTCCTGGGTTCGACTCTCTTTTGCCTTCAGAAATGCTTCAAGTCTTCATAGCACAGACAAGGTGCTGAAAGCATTCCTCAGAGATTTTGCTTCATGTGATAGCATCACACAGTTGCTACAGATTGGTCAGCTGAACATCCATGATGAAAATCTCCTGTTCCGCGACATCTCAAAGATCTTCTATTGGAGCTATGGAGTCATTACAGTACACTGAAACCAATGTCATGTTCAAGAATCCAGTTCGACAGGATTTGAGGTTTGTGGTGGTGTTAAATCCTGGAAGCAGTGATCTGGAGATATTGTGGTCATAAAGGGATAGACACGGTCAGCAACCACACCCTGGTCAGTCGTGGCATTTAAGCAGTGCTTAAACTTCAGCAGGTCTTCTAGGCCGCGTGATTGGCTGATTAGATATTTGTATTAACAAGCAGTTAAACAGTGTACCTAATAAAGTGGCTGATGATTATATATGACTTGTATAAATTATCATTCATGTAGAGCATCACCCTGATTAGATTATGTAGGATATGTTCTACGATGCATCTGAAGTTGCAGGTTGCAGACAGGTTGTGCCTGATCATGAAGCTCAGCTGTCACAGTTGAAAGCAGCAGATAGAATTCACCAAACCATCAGCCAGACCCAAATGGGAGTGACAAAAAACACCCAGTGCATGTCTTTGGACTGTTGGAGGAAGCCAAAGTTACATAAAGATCAGGGTTTGGGTTCTTTACCTACATTATTTACCCACAAGCCATTATAGCTGGATGACACTAGCATGGATATTGCTTTTAAAGTCCAAAAGGAATATGTTGTCAGTGAATAGCGAAGTCTCTGATGCACTTGAAACTCTCTCAACACGTTAATTAACAACATTTCCTCATTATGTTAAAAGGAAACAGAATCAAGTTTCAATATAATGACGTGCTCTTCGGGGAAATACACTGAACACCATTTGTTGCAACTAGAAAGTCTGTGATGAGTAAGGATATTCTTTGAAGAGGCTGGCAAAACCATGGGAGCAGCACTTTAGCTATCAGTGCCTATAAGATGGTGTTTTTATATTTTTTTAGACTGAGTCACCTCTCAGCATTTCATGACTCCAAACTGTCACAAAAGCTGACTGAAGATGTTAGTTCAGAGACACCACTGACATCTCAGTTCTTCGGTGGCTGTTATATTTTGATGACATGGTTATGTTTTGAGCTGTATGCGGATAAAAACTGAGTTATCCCAGATAAACACATATGATGTGTCACTTGTGCTAATCTGTACTTTCTGACAAAGTCCCCCTTTTTGTGATGTTGTGTGCATGTGTGAACACTTCATATAAAACCTGTGTGTGTGTGTATCAGTGGATTTGTTGGAAAATGAGGGTTGTGTTTGTTTGGACACCTGTGTGGCCGGTTCTAGCTAAAGCCCCTGGAGATAGAAATGGATGCTATATGTCCCTCTGTGTGTATGTGCATGTGTGTGTCATGGGGGCAGGGTAATGTGCGGTGGTTCATGTGTGTAAATGCTGTAGTTTGTGTTTCCATTGGTCCATTAAAGTGAGCAACACAGGATGTCTGTCAGTTTGAAACATCGCAGGGGACGGTGTGTGTTATCCCAAAGGTATGTGTGCCTGCGTGGTGCACAGAAGCGTGACTGAGCCAGAGGCAAAGGAAGGTCACCTCACGTGCACAGCTCTGTGAAACAGCGCCTGGCGACTGTGCACGAGAAGCCAAGCACCAGCAGTCTCCCAAGGACAACAAAGTGCTTATCCAGGAGAAATAAAGAGGAAGGCTGTAGAGCTCTCAGATCACTCACACACACACACACACACACACACACACACACACACACACACACACACACACACACACACACACACAGTCAAATAATTGTTGCAAAGGCCTTATAGTGTTTGCCTTGGGTAACTTTGGTGTAACATTTCACATTAAGCATGCAAGATGTTACCATGTATAAAATCAACATTAAATTACTATTTCTACTTACACAAAATCATTTCAGATTTCTTCTTCAATTCTTTATCTAAGCAGGACGCTGAGCTATAAACAGTATAACTGAGTCCATTCAGTAAAATAGGACAGCCCTTTATTTCTTGTGTATAATGTCATCCACAGTGTGGCACCACATTTCAGGATGACTGGATGATATTTTTCATGGTGAGGTACTGTTTGGACAGCATCAGGTGGTATTTTTCCTTTAGCCTTTTATTATGAAATACATTGTTTTTGTCCTTCGTATTAGACACAGAAAAATAACACCATAGCTTTCTTTTACTTTCTTTATCTTTCCTTTACCTAAAGGAAAAATTGGATTTGATTTACAGCAAAGAGGAAGTACACCAACAAGTACAGCTAGCTGGAAAAGTGGCTACGGTAGCCATTGGAGTTACAGCAGCTAAAACTGTCTTGTGTGTACAGATAATGAGCATTTTATTGAACATAATATCCACATAGCAGTTCATAATACATGGGAATTAATCTCAGTGCCTGTATCTTAGTTGTTCAATTAATTCTTTGAATTCTTTGATTCTAAAACATACAGAGAACACAAGCCAAAAGCTAACTGTGGCTCAGCTAGTCTGAGGTGTTCAATGGATTAATCTTAAAACTAGGACCAGACATTCATTTCAATTCAATTTTGTTTATACAGCGCCAAATCACGACAGCAGTCGCCTTTATATTGTTAGATAAAGATGCTGCAATAATATCCCAACAATGAGATGACCTGCTATCAGACAGCACTTGGCAACAGTGGGGAAAAAACTCATTTTAACAACACTTGAGCAATGTGCACATGATGTCACGAGAAACCAATGCGATGCTAAACCAGAATAACATAACAGGGTAACCATCTATCTATTCTATTAGTTATGCTGCATTTTGCAGTTTGATGTGTACATATATCTTCTTTCCTTGTTGATGTAGCAATTTCTCAGAGAAACCTTGGCTGAAGCAACAAAACATTCTGTGGACTCGGGTCGGGAAGCATGCCTACTCCATGGTCTAATAATCTTGGATCTTGATGTTGCAGACACATCTATATCTGACACCCATCTGTCCAGCTGCATTTGATCTTCCTGAAACATTGTGGCCACCATCAGAGTGACAGCTCCTGCTTGTACTTCAGGCTTACAGAGCCTGTCATTCTCTATCTGCTTATTTTCTGCTTTTTTATTTAAAAGAAGGGCAGGAAGATTGAGGTCATGGAGTTAGCCTGTATATTTGAAAATGTGTTTGTGAATGAAACAAATGTTTGCAGAGTTATGCAACAAACTTCCAGTAAAGATTAAAAACAGCAGTTGGCTGTGGTTATTTTAATTTGAACCATACTATTACAGAACAGAATGAATGAATTAATGCAAATCAGAACATGATGACATTTGACAGACACCAGTTAGGCCTCTATTAAGGCACTGAACCACAGGGCAGGGCAAAATCTTGAAATAGTACTGAAATATAAGCAAGTACAAAATGTCCAAACTATCTGATAGAGGACAAGCAAATTCAAAAGTCACATTTTACGGGTTATTGGTGAAATATATTTATTTTAAATAAAATAAAATCTTTTTCTTTTTCTTTCAGCTGCTCCTCATAGGGGTCACCAAAGTGGATACTCTACCTCCATCTCATCCCATCCCTTGCATTCTCCTCCGTCACATCAACACTCTGCATATCCTCCTTCAACACATCCAGAAACCTTCAGTCTCTCTTCCTCCTGCCTTGCAGCTCCATATTCAACATCTTTTGCTCAAGATATACGATTTGCCTTCTCTGTACTTTTCAATCAAGACTTTCAAAGCAAACGTCACATCTGTAGCGTTCTCTCTCAACATGACAGCGTACTGCTGTTCACTGATTGCCACCTCTCTTCTTAACCTGACTTTAACAACTCTTTCCCAGGTCTTCATGGTATGTTTCATCAGCTTTATCCCTCTATACTTATTTCATCACCTTTGTTCTTGAAAATCAGTGCCAGTACATGTTCCCTTTTCAATAGATAATTCCATACCTCCACAGGTTCATCATCTTTATCAACCATGTTTCCTCTTTTTGTCCTTTTCATACCTGACTGGCATTTTCTGATTCACTCTCTTTTCTCTCCCCTCTCTTTCATATTCATTTTGCCTTCACTCATTGGTACATTTCCATCCTTGGGTTAATCATTCTCGCCTGCTGCACATCCTTTCCAGCTTGATCCTAGTGTTCAGTTTCACATACAATTCACTATAAGCTGTGCCTTTTGGATGCATCAGCAGGGATGATGAGACAGAGTACCGGGCTGTGGTCGACTCCTTTGTCACGTGGTGTGAGCAGAATCATCTGCAGCTCAACGTGGCAAAGACCAAGGAACTGATCGTGGACTTCAGGAAGACCAGGAAACACTTGACCCCTGTTTCAATCCAGGGGGTCAGTGTTGACATTGTGGAGGACTATAAATACCTTGGAGTACACATGGACAATAAACTGGACTGGGCTAAAAACACCACAGCACTTTACAGGAAGGGCCAGAGTTGTCTCTATTTTTTGAGGCGACTGAGGTCCTTCAACATCTGCCAGAAAATGCTCAGGATTTTCTATGAGTCTGTTGTGGCCAGTGCGATCCTCTATGCTGTTGCATGCTGGGGGAGCAGGCTGAGGGTCGCAGATGCCAACAGACTCAATAAACTAATCCGTAAGGCCAGTAATGTTGTGGGGATGGAGCTGGACTCCCTCAAGGTGGTGTCGGAGAGGCGGATGCTGTCCAAGATAAAAACAATGTTGGACAACACCTCCCACCCACTCCATGACATGCTGGTCAGTCACAGGAGCACAAGGTGTCTTACCCATCATAGGTTCCACAGCCCTCTACACTTTCTAAACTTATGCTCTATCTTATATACCATTTGTAAGTTATGCTAAGTTGGGAGTAATACTTCTTTATTGTATTTATTTTATTTATTGTCTTTATTTCTCTGTATTTTATTTTGTTTGTTGTCCTGGTTGGTCAGGGGTAACATCAGTAATACCAACACTGAATTAGCACTGAACTCCTCCTGTGGTTTTCCTGCTGCTAAAAACCTAAAAACGAAAACAGCAACAAAAAAAATAGACTGTGAGAAAAAGCTGTTTCCTTCCATGCAGTGTTTACCTCTGTCAAATTCTCCTCTCCAGCACATTCGATTTTTTATTTATATTTATTAAAAATTAAAACATACCGGAAAAAGATACATTTCTTGCAACATTTTCTACTTTTGACTCACTTCCATGCTCACAAGACTCAACAGATGAATAAATACTGTATAGTAAGCTATACAAGCCACAATTAAATAGATTATGGGTCAACAGTGAGCTTAGTCTTCATGTGACCATGGCCAGAGTTGTAAAAACCTTTCAGTCAAACAAAGAGAATCACATCTTAAAAGTACTTAAATTAAACCTGATTTGAAATTAGCTGCTGTGCACTTCGAGGTTGTCGTTTTGTAAAGTGTAGCCCACTTGCAGGAATGTGACCACAAGCATGTTTATCTTTTTCTCTGTCTTTTTTAGGAGACAGTCTTTGCACTGTGAGTTCAACCCCAACACCGAGTTTTCCTATAAAATCCACAGGGATCCGAGCGAGAACATTTGGTCCCATTGACCTGAACTGTGGTGTGTGCCATCATGCACCACTCACAGCACATTAAAAATTGAGTACGTGACAATTTTCTAGCTGTTTTTGGGCTTCCAGTCAACACTGGTCTAACCGACCCTACACACTTCAAAATATTAGCCTTTACATCACTTTTGGATAGACGTTGCATCTTACTCCTTTGGAAATCTTCAAAGCCACCTTCAGTTTCTTTTTGGTTTAGAGATGTGATGTCATTTCTTAAATTGCAAAAGATAGGCCTCGTGGCGAAGGGCAAATACAGAGAATTTTATCATATCTGGGGCCCCTTCGTAGACTATTGCAAGTCATTAAACGCTCTACCAGCTGATTAATATCATATCCCCCCCCCCCCCTTTTTTTGTGTGTGTGTGTGTGTGTGTGTGTGTGTGTGTGTGTGTGTGTGTGTTTTGGGGTTTGTTGTTTGTTTTGGGTTTCTTATTAGGTTTTGTTATGTTTGTTTGTTTTTTCAATTTTATTTAAGCGTGTGTGGGTGTGCCTGTATTATCGTATCTGTTCATGTAAGAAAAACGAAAAAAATATGTGAGGGGAACAGATTGTATTGTCATTGTAAACTAATGTACACTTGTCTCTCAATAAAAATATGAAAAAAAAATTTAGTACGTTTTTTTTTTTATCAGACCAACACAAAGGTTGCTCACCAACAGTCATACCTGCCAAATTTGGTTCCCTGCAACTACACTGTTGGCCCCAAGTGCATTGCAAAAGCTCAGCAGTAAGCAATGCAGCCTCAGAGGGATATAACCATGAAGGGGACAGTGCTGTTAAAGTCAGGTTTAGAATTCAATTCAGTTTTATTTATATAGCATCAAATCACCGAGAGAGTCACCTCAAGGTGCTTTATATTGTACAGTATCTACAAAACAAGTTTTTACTTGAATGGATGGTTGGACTTCAATTTAATTTTATTTATATAGCACCAAATATCAACAACAGTCAAGGTGCTTATATTGTAAGATAAAGACCCTACAATTATACACGGAAAACCACAACATTCAGATACCCACTAACAGCAGGCACTTGATGACAGTGGGAAGGAAAAACTCCCTGCAGAACCAGATTCAGGGAGGGGCAGCCGTTTGGAGGTGACGGGAGGAAGACAGGACAAAGTCACATACAGGGAGTGCAGAATTATTAGGCAAGTTGTATTTTTGAGGAATAATTTTATTATTGAACAACAACCATGTTCTCAATGAACCCAAAAAACTCATTAATATCAAAGCTGAATGTTCTTGGAAGTAGTTTTTAGTTTGTTTTTAGTTTTAGCTATTTTAGGGGGATATCTGTGTGTGCAGGTGACTATTACTGTGCATAATTATTAGGCAACTTAACAAAAAACAAATATATACCCATTTCAATTATTTATTTTTACCAGTGAAACCAATATAACATCTCCACATTCACAAATATACATTTCTGACATTCAAAAACAAAACAAAAACAAATCAGCGACCAATATAGCCACCTTTCTTTGCAAGGACACTCAAAAGCCTGCCATCCATGGATTCTGTCAGTGTTTTGATCTGTTCACCATCAACATTGCGTGCAGCAGCAACCACAGCCTCCCAGACACTGTTCAGAGAGGTGTACTGTTTTCCCTCCTTGTAAATCTCACATTTGATGATGGACCACAGGTTCTCAATGGGGTTCAGATCAGGTGAACAAGGTGGCCATGTCATTAGTTTTTCTTCTTTTATACCCTTTCTTGCCAGCCACGCTGTGGAGTACTTGGATGCGTGTGATGGAGCATTGTCCTGCATGAAAATCGTGTTTTTCTTGAAGGATGCAGACTTCTTCCTGTACCACTGCTCGAAGAAGGTGTCTTCCAGAAACTGGCAGTAGGACTGGGAGTTGAGCTTGACTCCATCCTCAACCCGAAAAGGCCCCACAAGCTCATCTTTGATGATACCAGCCCAAACCAGTACTCCACCTCCACCTTGCTGGCGTCTGAGTCGGACTGGAGCTCTCTGCCCTTTACCAATCCAGCCACGGGCCCATCCATCTGGCCCATCAAGACTCACTCTCATTTGGAGTAAGACAACATGCATGAAGAGGATGATGTGGACAAAATACTCATTTGCCTAATAATTCTGCACTCCCTGTAGTGGAGGAGAGATAAAGATTAATAATGATTACATGCAGAGTGGTGTATAAACACACTATTTTGTTTACACCTGTAAAGTGCTATTTTTTTTTTCTAAATGTCATCTTTCAGCTTTTTTCCACAAATAAAAACTGTGCGCAAAAGACCCGCAAACTCTATGTTTTCCAGTGTCCTTAATGTCTACTTGTCCTTGATTAACTGTGACATCATCCAACCTATTCATAAGAGCCAAGACAAAACAGCACAATTCATCTCGAACTCCTGCATTACCCATCATTTGCAGACGGACATTTAGTCAGGGATGTATCAGACCTCTTCACTTACCATACTTTGTCAGCGAGTATATCATATAACAACTTTCTATTTCTGTGCAGAACCTTGTTTTGTACAGTAAGTGGAGCTGTCCATTGCCCACAACCCTCTTCACTCTCGTCTCTGCCATCGGTGGTTCAGCTGTTGTTTCTCATTATAAAAACCACCTTATTGTGTTTCCTATTATCCCATGCTGCTCCGAGCAACCAGTATACTCTGTGCATCGAGGGTGTGAGTGTGTCTGTACAGTAGCTGCCAAATGGAGTCTTCATTTGCCTCCAACCTTCTCTCTCTCTCTCACTCTACTCAGGTGTTTGTCTCTTCTGTCCCCTCATTATAAAGCCACATCACTCCCATCTAACCCCTTTCTCCTTTACATCTCTCGCTCTCCTTTCTCCTTCGTCCTCTTCATTCCCTCTCCTTCCACTCATCTCTCACCCTCCTTTTTCTCTCCCCCCTCCCTCCCCCCCCTTCTCTTTACCTTTCTCTGACTCATTATCCAACAGCTTGAAGCAACCAGTCAGCCATATGTGAGTGAAAACTGCCACCTCACACTGTTAGCTTGTATTATATCGAACCTTCTCTCTGCCTTTAACTTTGCCCGAAACCTTTGGCTATTTCTGTTCTTTTTAACAGTCAAACTAATTAACCGAGCAGCTCGCAGCCAGTTTCCAGCCGTGTGAATCTATCTCACAATTCTAGCTGGTTTTAAACTCGTGTTTGTGTGAAAATCCTTTCTCTATTATCCTTTTTTCTCCTTCTCAGTGTAGCCAATTAGTGAACAAAATCACCATCAATCTGGCTCACCGAAACCATTGGCCACAAATCATAGGTGCCATTTTAAATTCATATGTCTCAAAGTAGTAAATTAAAATGATTATCTATCATTTAACAATGGAGCAAATGACTGCAGTGTGAAAGTTATTCGTTGTGGCACTCCCACAGAGAATTCTTTCCTTCTCTACCTTCGCAGCAGGTAGCAACTGGTGAGAGATCACAGTGAGACATTTAATGGTTTAAACATTTGGTATAAAGCAAAACCAGAGCCAAAAACAGTAAAAAATAAATAAATAAAAATCCTGGATTTGCATCTGTGAAGTCGTAAGAAAAAGTGCACAGAAAAAGTCTGCTTTAGCTGTTGGACAGATGTCCTCCCTTCTGACTCTAGAATACTTTGGTATGCAGAGGAGCTCATGGTCGACTCAATCACTGCAAGGTGACGTCCTGTGGATACAATGCAAGCTTTAATCATCAGCGCTCCGCCACCGTGCTTAACAGTTGGTATGAGGTGTTTGTGCTGATAGGCAAACATCTCTACTTTGTTCTCATCTGTCCAAAGAACATCATTGCATTATCAAATCAAATCAAATCACTTTTTTTGTTATTGTTTTGTTATTTGTTATTTTTGTTTGTCATTATGTGGTTTGTTCAGACACAACTTTGCAAACCTAAGCTGTGCTGGCATGTTCTTTTTAGAGAGAAAAGTGGGTTGTTCTGGTTCACCTTCAGTACCTTCAGTACGTTTTTAGTCTTTTTCTAACTGTACTGTCATTATTGCTACCTTTAACAAGTTAACTGAGGGCTGTATAGTCTGAGATGTTGCATTTGGGTTTTTTGCTGCTTCTCTGAGCATTGGGCGTTTACATCTTCAGTTATGCAGAAAATGTTACAGTTCAAACCAGAAAACCTAGATCACCAAGGATGTCCAGACCCTCCCTGTGAACAGTGCCTCTGCATTCAGGTTCAGAGACAGGACCTGGGACAGGGCTGACTTGAAAGTACACATCAGGAAGGCCTAAAAGGACTATAAGAGGATAACTGAAGACCACAGGCAGAGGTGCTGAACCGCTTCTTACACTTTGAGTTTAAAAGACCCAACTCAGACACTCCATCCACCCACTTACTGCACACCCATAATCATTAAGTACTTTGAGAGGCTGGTATCAAATGACATCAAATCAGTATTCCACTGACTCTTGATCCACACTCATATTATGCCAACAAAGTGAAAAGACCCACAAAGGATGCCATCGCCACAGCTCTGCATTATCCCTTGAACTATCGGGAACATAGTATAAACTATGTGAGGTTGTTTTTATGTTGACTACAGCTCAGCATTTAACACAATCATCCCAGAGAGATGATCAGGAAGCTGTCTGACATTGGCCTCTCCTCTTATACCTGCTGCTGGGCCAAAGACCTTCTCACCAACCAAGTTTGACTCCCATCTCTCTTCCACCCTCACTATCAGCACTGGCTCCCCAGAGCACTGTGACTGACTGCCCCTCAGTCCATCCCACTAATGCCATTATTTAGTTTGCTGACAACACCACACTGGTGAGATTCATAAATTCATATTTATAATGCAATGACAATAAAGAAAGTCTAAATCTAAATTTGCTTCAGTTTCCCCTCCTGGGAAAACCGTGCTATTGTGTTAATGCACAGCTGAATAAACCAGACCAGCAAAACACCAAAACCTCCACTTTTGCAGAGATGACTACACTTTCTGATGTACATTTGATTAGCAGCACCTGGGTGTATTAGCTTAGGTTTTTGTATTTTATTTTTTCACAATACTGCAAAGGATGTTAGATGTCAAGCTATAAAGGCTTTTTTAGGGTCCCAGTTGGTTAATCAACATTTTATTTTATTTATTTATTTATTTATTTATTTATTTATTTGCTAATGCACTATAATTATTTATGTACTGGAAAAGACAGTTTAAACAGATCTTGATCCATAGTTGATGAGAAAACAGAAATGCATCAGTGATTGTTTGACTCAGATATGAGAGATCTGTCCGCTGACAGAGTCACTCAAGTGAAACTGTCTTGCATCTCACTGCCACTCAGGTTAACAAGATGATTCTATTTCTTAAGCAAGCAAGTCAGCAGTCTTTGCAAAAGTCCTCTCCACAACGATGACAACGCTGTAATTCACTTCCTGTGTCCCAGAGGGTCAAGCGTGACTTGATCCAATCAGAAATCATGCCAATTAGACGCCTCAACTGGCACTTAATTACCACTCTGAAGAGGCTGATGGGCTATTAATTAGGAGGACATTAACAGGACTGATTGTTCATTAACAGCAGAGCATATTAGAGAAGATAAGACCCGATGTTGTAATGGACTCTGGTTGGGGAGGAGAGAAAGGCTGACGTTGCCTCCAATGGAATTAGGTGACCTGCTACGGTGGTCAACTCTGGGATAATAATGTTAGCAATGGCTATTTAAGGGAAATACCACTTAATTTTAATATTGGGACTATATCATTCATATTGCTGAGGTCTGTGTTAGTGCATATTCCCATCTCATAGATATAGGAGACACATTAACCCAACAAGTACTTGCAAGGCACTGGAGGTGGCTAATTACTTCAGGCTGTAAAGCTGTCACAAACACAACAGACCAGGAAAACATGAAGATGAATCAGAACAGTGGAGACATTAGATTTCTGTCAGAGCTGAGGAGGCATATTGTACACTGAAGATATGGGGAGTAGGGGTCCAAAGAAGGATGTTTGGGCCACAAAGTGAATCAGAAGATAAAGTAAGGCATATATTATTTCAAACACAAAATAAGAGAAAATGGAAGAGGGGTTTATTCATCAAAGCTAATGATCAGTACCAGGCTAGATCAGTAACTTGCTGCTATTGTAAGTGTACATTATATATGACTAAAAGAATATAACCAAAATTAATTGTTTGTTAAGTTCTATTTACCCACAACTTGCTTTTTGTTTCCCCCCCCCATAAATCAAATAGGTGTTAGCCTCTTCAATGCAAACCACAAGTGACTTTTGCAAACTTCTAGGGTTCAAAGCAATGACATAGATGTTTACTACTACCCATATGTCCCTGCCCGTTGGTACCAGAGGTTGGCAGCAGGTCGCTCACCTGTGTCTCTGCCTGTGTGACGGGGACTTTAATCAACACATATATTTGATTTGATTTGCCATTAAAATATGAACTGGCTACCACACCTTTTGTGTTGGCTGAATATCAGTACTCCTGGACTAGGATGTTCCCTCTGATTTGTTAAAGGGCAAGAAACACAAAAAACTCATCAGCTCAAAGTGGCAAACATCAGTATGGCACAAGACTTTGTAATCTAGAGAAAGAAAATGAAAAATCAATCCTACATTCTGTTTAAGTTAAAGAAGAAGACGTAAAGTAACTCACAGATGTTCTTAACCACGCATATCATGCTCTACCCACCAGGGGGCGTATTGATGCAGTGACATTAACGGTTTGATTTCGTTTGTCCTGATCTATCTTGGCCCGGTCTGTGTCAGTCCGCTGTAGAGGTTCCCTGGGGAAGGAATGTTCTAACATTTCTGACTCTTCATTTCACGCTTCATTTACCACCACAGTCTCCTAAAACACTAACTGTGGTGCATCTCTGTGTGTGTGTGTGTGTGTGTGTGTGTGTGTGTGTGTGTGTGTGTGTGTGTGTGTGTGTGTGTGTGTGTACTTGAGCTTGTTCTTTCTCTCCTTTTAAATACTCTTTGTCTTTCTCTTACTGTACATATGCAAACACACACACACCCATACGTACACACCATACATAAATATATATGGATGGACACACTTTAAAGGGTAAATTTTAATTAGTGAATGAGAAACCAGCTTAGAGGAGCTGGAGTCAATAGGTACTGTGTTGTTCTCCAAGGGCAAGCAGAGCATAAGACAGAATGGGCCAGAGTTCTCTTTAATGCGCACTGATATTGATGGTTGAGAGGTTTAAACACACATTACACACAAATGCACACCCACTAAGTCTGTAACTGTTGTTTTACTTCTAAAGTGAATGCAATTATCTCTTTCCTCTCTTTGCGGTGTATCCAGTGTGTATGGCTATGGCTCGGAGACATGCAATAAAAGTGTGTCTCAGAATGTGTGTGTGTGTGTGTGTGCGAGAGAGAGAGAAGGGAGAGTTTTTATATTGGAGACACTGTATCTCATAAAGCCTCTGCAGTATCAATATCAGCTTCTTTCATACAGCCACAAAATAGAGAATTTTGCAGCTAAACGTTACTTTTTACTTTGAGTTAGTTTTTGCTACACGGAAACAATAACTGTGAGCGTACTGCTCCCATTTATGGATTCATTTGTATAGATCTGAGTGCATAATTGTGTGATAAAATCTTTGCACCCTTTGGAGAAACCGAATATTTCAGTACAGGCAAATCCTTCTGAGATTATTTTTCCAATTTGGCAGCAGAAATTTGCACAGTTTGGCTCAGACAGTGAACTGCCTTTTGGAGCTGAGCTGGTGGTAAAACATCAGATTTGGGACACAGGTTTGAAATTACACACACACACACCTGAAAGCAGACAAATCTAGCCTTGATGTGTAATAGCTTTTAAGCACAGTGAGGCATTGAGTTGTGTCACCAGAAGCAGTGTGAATGGATGGACACTATCATTACAAGCAAACACACACACACCACGCTTGGTTGGTATGAATAGATGGTCTGTCTCGGATTTGTGAGATTGCTTCCATCTGTTGTAGAGAAGGTTGTGGGGTCACACCCCGCCTATTACCTTTTTCTCTGTCCAATGACACTTTATTCACCCGACTATAGGTTTGGCAGTGTTCGATGGATGGAGCTAATCTGAGAAGGAGAAAGATGGGGAGGAGGGCAAGTAAAAGTAGATACAATATATGAACAGATGGATGAAAGTTACACATACAAACAGGACTGAGCCAGAGCCTTTCGGTATAGGCAGTGCTTGCTAAGATTGAGAGAGAAAGAACAGCAGAAGGCATATCAATCAGAAACCCAAGAAGATTCGGCAGAGGAGAAAGAAGACGGGAAAGAAGTTGAGGAGAGATAGGAGCAGACAGGACACCAAAATGAAGAGGAGAAGAAGGACGGAGAGGAGACGGTGAATGTGGCCCACTGAAGGACAATCATTGTCTATCAGCATGAAGAATTGCCTTTCTTTCTGTCCCTTATGCCCACATGTGAGCGCACATACACACAGAGGGGAGCAAGCTGACCTGTGAGGGAGCACTGATTGAATCTTCAGTGGGATTAACAGGGATTTAGCCCAGTGTAATGATATCTGAACGAGTTGATTAGCTATCTGATGACACTGTCGTTTGACCTCTGCAGCACAAGAACACCTGGTAACTCATTGCATTCACTGAGGCTGCATTCAAACAAGGGGGTGAAAAATTGCTACCGTGGGCCTCCTTGAGGCAGCCATCAGGGCTTCTTCTTAGCTAAATGAACCATGAAACTGTGTCACTGTGTGGGCAGCCACAGCATGATCAGCTATGGTTAAAAATCTGTTTTCCCATGGTCTGTCCCTCTTAGGACAGTGCCAAATCACACAAGCAGTGGCAAAGGGCAAAGGCTTCCCAAGAAGGCGAATAAAATCCCCCCAAAAAACAAAAGAAATTTTGGTAATGATAAAAGGAATGCGCTGATGAGTGCTGCTGCTGTCTGCCTAGCCTGTTCTCATTCTCAGGACATGAAATATTGCCGTTTTACTGACCACAGATATAAACAAGGTGTCCTTTGGTGTCAGCTCCATAACACACCAGGTTTATGGCAGCAGTGAGAAGGGTCTCATTCCCAGCTCATCCCATATGTCAACTTGAAAAGGACCCTTTGGCATCACATTTAAAAGCATTGTGTAAGCTTTCAATGTGGAGGTCTAAATTATGATATTCAAAGTCATTTTTGGTCCTAACAGCTAACCAGCAAGGAAAATCGAAAGACAGTCCTGACTGAGAAACTTGTGACTTATTGCACCGGCACACCTAGAAATGTCCACCGTAGATTTTATTGCTCTTCGAAAGAGGACCATCATCTCTCTTTGTCCAATGCTGAGCAGCCAGTGCATCCAGGCACTGAATACTGTCTGTATATGTCTGCAACAGTAGTGGCATCTGACAGAACGGCAGAACTTAAGTTCACCAGTTAGCACATTATATCTGTTTATTCTTCCAAGACCAAAGCAAAGATGAAAAAATGTTCGTTTGGTTCTGATTATTATATGTGTGCTTATAGACACTAAACACTGACCCGTGAATCATTCGAGCATTAAAAAATTGACTTTTCTACTAGTACCTCATATGGTACTTTTCTATTCTACCTGAGCACTAAAAGGCTTGTGATACGACATGCTTAATTCACACAAGCACTTTTTTCCCTGTGCTTAACAACTTTCTAACATTCACACTCAGAACCAGGCATCAGAAAGCAACTAACCTAACCAAAGATATTTGAGCTACAGCCACTTCAAGGGATGCATCAGTGTTGTGTCTACACATAACAGAAAATTTAGCAAAGAACCAACTTTAATTCCTCGCTTTGTTGTTAGCAGACGGTCACAAAAACCTAGTTTATTCCTATTTTTTACATTTAATGTATGAAAAATTCTAATAATAATACTGTTTGTTATAAAATGTTATAAAATATTATATAAAACAGCATTTTTGCACCAATAAGGTAATTTGCAAAGAGCTGTTAGCTGAAAACCTGGGATATCTCTGCATGGTGTCCAATATGGCCTTAAAGAAATTTGAGGAAATTGGACAAGTGGGGCAGATGAGCAGTATCAGAAAGCTATATTGCTGAGCAACAGGCGGGAAAATTCTCCATCATCATCCACAAGTTGTTATGTGAAAGACTAATAATCAGTTAATAATGCAGATCCATACATATGCAATAATACTAAGTGCAATAATCCTTTCTGTCATCGTTGTATTTTTACTCAGTTGTATATAGTATTTGTATTTGTATTCTATTTTTATCTTATTGTATATTTATTTTATTTTATTCTACTGTATATAGTATTTTTATTTTATTCTATTCTGTACAGTTGTGTACTGTATTTATTCTTATTGTATTCTAATTTTTGCCTCATAACTTTTGCACTGTCCACTCCTGCTGTGACAAAACAAATTTCCCACGTGTGGGACTAATAAAGGTTATCTTATCTTATCTTATCTTATCTTAGAATGTAAAAGATGTTTTAAAAGATGAGCACAGTAAATTACAAAATGAGAAGGATTTTGTAATCAGTAAGATGTGAAACTGGTGACTGAAACTATAACCTCATCATGAACGGTTTTTTATTGTCTCCCTGATTTCCAAATGTCTTTTTAGACCACAGTTCGTGCCTCCTAACCAGAAACAATGTAGTACATGTTAGCTTTATTTTTAGCTATGTCCATCTTTTTATACAATCTATACTTGATACGTGGGCATTTAAGAGTTTCACTGCATTTCAGATACATTCTTTTCACATTAAATCATCATCCCGAGGACAAAAAAGAGCTTCTATATATAATCTCAACAAGATCAAAAAGAGCGACTCTCGAACTGGAAGCCGTCTTCTTAGTGAAGAAAATCCATAAACAGACAAGAGAAATTAAATATTGCATTTACAGGAATGGTCCACAGGCAGCTTCATTTTCTGGTGTGTGTTGAACGCCAGCTGTGATGGAAAAAGAGGCCGTCCGCAGAGAGTTTGTCTGTCATCACCAGTCAGATCTTTCCAATCTGTTGTTTAGAACTTGATTTGGATTCAGTGGCACTACTCACATCTCTAACAGTGTGGTTACGTGAAGATTGAAACTAGAATTTAAGGACATTGGGAACGTCGCCCTTTTTAAGATCTATCCACATGTGATCAGCGTGAGAGCTGATTTCTAGAAGATACAAAAAAAATCAAAGCTATATTTTTCTTTAGTTGTTTTATCTCTGTAATTTTTTAGTACTTCAGCTCTACTAAATTATTTTGTCTGGAGAGAAGCTGTGGAATCAAAATGAATTATTTTCATCTTGAAATTTTCCAATAACAGTTGATCACTGTTATCGGCATGATATTTACCTTCATGCTGAATCTACTGTGAAACTGATATCCAATATAAACATTGTGCTTCAACAATAATTCAGGTGTTGAAGTAGCATCAAACGGATACAGACTGCTAAGTCTTTGTTTACAGGGAGTAAAAAAGTTCACTCTGCTAAGTTTGCTGTTCCAATAGGTCAGAAACATAAATATGAAAGTTTCCCTGCTGACTCGGCAGGAGCTGAAGTTTGTCTATTGATCAGCCTACCAGAGCTGCTAGTCCATTTTTCTGACCTGGCATTTGAGACTAGCTCTCTTGAATTTTTCTTACATACTTTAAGATTGCAGATGAATAATGTAACATGACCGCTATCATTAGAGTTTTCCCTGTCTGTTGTGAAGGGCTTGCCCATGTGTCCACATAGTTCTGAGGGCTCCTCTCTGAATGTGAGAGCACAGGTGAAGCCAGTGAAGCTGTGAATCTGATCTGGTAATAAGTTCTGCAAACCTGGACATATGCGGTAACAACTATGTATCCGCTGAAGAGTTAAATGTCCCAAATGATGCTTTCCTTGCTTCATGTCCTGTTTACGTTCAATAGGCCCAATAACGTAGGCGAAAAGCTGCCCTGTAAAAAAAATTCCATGTGCTGGATGTGAAATAAATAAGTACAGCTCCACCACCACTAAAATGTGACACTGAAAAAAAACTGAGACAAACTGGATGAAAATAGACATAAAGATGATTTTAGATCATAGAGTGTGTCTCCACAGGGTATCAGAAACTTTCAGAAAACTGCAAAAGTTCAGCGAGGGAAGTACTAGAAAACAAAACCGACAGAGAAGTCACTCATTGACTTCAGCCGGTGTGTGTGTGTTCTCCAAAAACGCACATTTTATGCAGTGCAGCAGGTGCCAAATCCTCCATCAAAGCGAGATGAGCCTTTTTAGGCACATCACAATCAATTTCTTAATGACGGTTATTATATGATTGAGCTGTAGTCCTCGATTGCTTACATCCTTTGCCATGCCCATACTGAAATTAGTGATAATTATCATCAGCCTGTTTAAATCAGTGTGCTCGTGTTTATTAAAGTCTATTACATGCTTTAAGGTAATTATGGATTCTGTCTGCATGGCGGTCAGTGTAAGCTTTCACTCTGTTGTGTCTTTATTAGCCCAACTATAGCAGAAGTATTTCTAATTTTTCCTTATACTCTTCTTAAACTTGAATTTATGACGACCTCTCAGATGGTAGTGTTTATCCTCCACCACCACAGTGGCTGAATAAGTTCTCCTGCCGCAGTTCGACTTAACGAAGCCAAGGTTTTGCTCAGAAATGGACACCCTGCTGTGACATCCATGACTCATCATGGGACACAGACTTGGCAGAAAGGGCAGAGCTCTGGCGCACCCAAGTGGAGATGAACTGTGACTGCAAAGACAAGTGCACCACAAAACCTGCTGGTTTCCATTTCTGTTGCGTGAGATACGCTCACTTATGCATGCATATGTCACAAATATTCATATATAAGTCATGCAAAAAAGCCTCACATAGCATGTTTGAGGCCTTCTATAAATCCTAACTCTAAGCACAACATAATACTGTGTAGCTTCTGGCATGTGAGCGCAGCAAAGAGGGCCCGAAATGTAAATGCACACACGCATGGAGACACTCTGCTGGGCTGTGTGCTTGGGTAGTAGAAAGCTCTGATGACGTTCATTAATCACGGTGTTGAGGTTTTGATGCCACAGCAGGAACGGCTCATGGATAAACTATACTGCCTTCATCAGCTTCACTCCAGCCCAGAGCTGGAAGAACACTCAGCCACGAGTAAGACGAGTCTTTTGCAGAAGGACTGAAGCATTGTGTTTGTTTTTCTGGAACATACCACCCAGTGTGATAGTGTTATTGGTGTTTTAGCTGCTGTTAAACAGCAATGGTGATCTTACGAGAAATAATATATGCTTTATATACAGGTTTTAGCTGAACAGGCAGTAGTGGGATCCGTTTATCTGTATATAATAGATATCAGCTTGTCCTTCATTGATAACACATGGCTTATTGTTTGTATTGGGCTTCAAGACTGAAGGGAGGATACAGGGTAAAGTGTAATTACACATCTTGAGCAAATTTTAAAAAAAAAAAATTAAATTTAAAAATCAAGGAGGAACTGAAGGAAATTATTTAGATTGTTGCACCTGTTTCGCTGTCTCAACAGGTTGGACTCACAGCTTAGTGGTTCTTGTCGTATTCACATATCCTTATTTGTGCTGTTTAGCCTGTATTTTTATTATTTGCATAATAGGAATCCCTCTCATGAGAAACACAACAGAATTTATTTTTTAATTTTTCATAAAGCACCATGAAATATCTTATGAAAATGATTGTGGCTGCCTGCCAAGTGCGATTTCTAACTCAGGTAGAGGGGTAAATTGTACGTAAAATGCTGCTTGTGGAACCAACGCTATATTTTTGTAAATGATGCGTGAAATTAAGTCCATCTGATGATTTGCTGCTTATAAAAATATTGATTACACCTTTTTGGCTTCATCTCTCTTTGACTGTGTGACTATCCAAGATGTAAATGAAGATGTAAATTTACACAAATTTCATTTACGAGAGCGCGGGTGGAAAAGAGACTCAAACTTTAGTACCACATTCAAGCTAGTTTTAATAGGCACATTATGAAAAGTAACTGGGTCAATGAAAAAGATGGGGGGAAAAAAACAGGTTAAACATTGCTCTTCTACTCTTCATTTCCACCAATGAAAGCACAGATCATTATAACAAAGTGGAACACAGAAACTTGCGTGTAAACAGTTACTACAGCAGGGAGGAAGGAGGAAGAAGGGAGACGTAATGGGAGCATAACATTTACATTTGAGGAGATTTTTTTTTAACGAATAAGCAGAAGCACATCCTGTTGCTGACTTCTGAATGAACTTTTCCCACTGGCATATTTACAATGTAACATCCAGCTACTGACAGAAACATGCCTCATAAAAAGAATAAGCAATTGCCCAACACAATCTTTCTAGATGAAAGGAAAATCAATTTTGTTTAATTGATTTTGTCACATAGTAACAATTAAGATGTAGCTCACCCTGCTACTAACAACGGTGCAAACGGTTAGCTACAGTCAGCTTTTGATCTCCAGCAACTGTCTAGACTACCTGCTCTCCTCGCTGGCCTGACAGCTTCCTACGCTGACATGAGGTGAGTTCAGGTTTGAACCTGTTTTAGCTTTGAAGCCTTGCTCGACTGTCAGGGCACAATGCACGTTGCCTTTCGAAGAGCGAGATAGCCTGTAACAACATCAGTGGGCAGGAGACGGATGTAGGAGAACTCCTCAGAAGATGTGAAGCGCAGCTTTGTCTGTGGGTCTGTGTAGTTTGCCTGAGGAAAGACAAGAGAGATTACTCAGTGTGTTCTTTGTACAAGACTTGGCTAAAGTAATACTGTCCAACTTAAAACATTTTTTTTAGCAGAACGGTTACTCACAGGGAGTCCAGAGATGTCTGAGTATTTCTTGGCTGGTTTTAGGGATGGCGGAGCATCAATGTTGTAGTCTACAAACACAAAAGGGTCATAAGATGAACTACAAATTTGAAATGTACTGTTATCTGCACTATTTTCACAGAGAAGTGGCTTTTAAAGTCTCATCAGTCTCATTACTAATGCAGCAATTCTCAAACTACTGCATTAAAGATGAGAGTCGCTGCAGGTGGGATGCAGATGACTAGAACAAAATACAGAGCAAATCTTTGTTGGACAAAACAAATCCTTTTTTTTTGGGGGGGGGGGGGGGGGGGGGGTAAGTGGTAATTTGTGCTTTTGCTTTAAAATGGCAAATCATTCTCTTTTTATTTAAAATGTCAGCTTTGTTAGTCACATTTTAAATACAAAAAAATGTGTTTTGGTATTAATTCACCACCATTTAATAAAATGGAAATGGAGCTGGAATTGTTTATAGCTGACAAATGCAAAAATGACTCCAGTTAAAAGAAGAAACTCACAGTTGGGATCATTGAGCTTCCAGGGTAAGGTACGCTCCAATGCCAGAATCTGTTTGAGGTTCTTCCAGGTCCGGTTCTTTTTGCCTGCTGCTGCTCCGCCAATTCCCGAATGCTGCCAAGATTAGAAAAGCGGAGGGAAAAAAGAAGGAGAATAAAAATTTAAGGAGAAACAAAGGAACAGGATGAACTCAGATTCATGCAGACATATGCACCCACCATGAATGTGTGGTCTTTAAATGGTGGAGGCTTTACAGTGGACTCTGTGATGGTGCTGGTTGGACCGCTGTCCGCCGATCCCACGGCCTTCACCTCAGCCACCGTCTCTACTGTTGTCATCTGATAAGACACAACAGTTAGATATACAGCAAACATGTTTGACTTAATTCACATGTTCAACATGTTATGCATAAATGGCAAAAGTTGGCTATACCCAGCTTAGACTGAAACCTCAGGTGCTTACAACAAGAAAAATAGCTTACAATCATACCTGAGCAGGAGTAACAATGCAAAAGAGAATTTGTTTTTTTAAAAAGAAAATACAAAATACAAACATAATCTATGACAAAAAAAAATTATATCAGGAATGTCTCAAAATCATTTTTACACAACTAAAACAAATGAATAAATCCAAAAGTCTAAAAAACTTTAATTCACTGAGAGTTGTTAAACATCAAATTTACTAGAAATGCACTAGTTGATTGGCCAGGGCCCAGGACTGGATGATTTCCAGTGGTTAAGGCCCTTTTCGATGACTGATCAGCCTCCCACATGACCAGTTGTGAGCCATGCGTGCACACACAGACACACAATGACATGTCGTTAGCGTGGAAGCTCCTCACTGTGATCGAGGACATGAAGATCACCAAAGTTAACCACAGGGGGACTAGTATGAAAATCCTCATAACAACAAACCTAATAACAGGTGTCAAAGCTCAGAGCCTTGGTATGTGCAAAAGACCAAATCAAGTATGAGCAAAATATAAAAAAATGAGAGAGGAAAGAGAAAACGGATGATGTCCTATTGCCTGGTAAACATGCTGGAAAATAAGAAAAGTACATAACACTGGTTTTGTCACATAAATCTGTTGCAGCCGCTTTCTTTGGTAAACTAAAATCTGTCAGGTAAAGCTTGGTCTGCATCAGCTCATTTTCCTGTTAATCATCTGTACCCGTTTCCAGCAGCAAAGCACTTTATTTTTCGTTGTGTGAGTGAGAGAAGATCCTGTAGCTTGCTGCCGTTTGGGGCAACTATAAACTTTAATCACTTCTCTTATTGTGAAAATAATATTTAGAAGAAAAGAAGACTTTAGTTTACATGTGCAGTCAATTATAGTTCTGAGAAGGAAAATCGGAGGTCACAATTTAAAAATTGGCAATCCGAGTCGGTGCATTTCTGCCTTTGAAGTTTGATCGTGCTGATTGTTGGTTTGTTTGTTTTTTTATGGACATATTTTTTATTATTACCTAACTCTTGGTGCGAGTTTTTGATAATGACAAAAAGACGTTGCAACACACCTGAGGTGTTTTACTGTGCCTCGGTTAGCTTTTACCTGTGCCTGGGTTGTTGCTGTAGTAACCACTGGCTGCCCTTTCTTCTTCTTGCTGCTGTTCCCGGTGATCTGCTGAGTGGCTGAAACAGCGGGACTGCCGGGACGTTTCTTCCCACGGAAAGCGGCGGTGCTGGCGGCTGGCGGGGGAGTCTTGACGGTTATAGGGATCTGAGTTGCCATAGGTGGTGATTCTGGAGCAAAGTACCTATAATATATAATTATAAACGTTGTTTTCTCCCTCGGCACTTAGCATGAGCCAACCACTATCCTGATCGTAAACAGCGTTTCACCCGGATGTGGAATCAATTCATTTCCGCCTACGTAAGCCGCTAAATAGTTGACATTAATATTTATTGATGATTATAAACTATACTGTGTTAACCACTAATTGTAAAAACATAACATATATATGTTATTAAAATTATATAAATAATATACAAATAAATATATATATTTATGTTACCTCCACCCTCCACATCTTCTTGAGCTCTTCTGTGAGCCCTTAGTACTTTTCCATCTCCTGGTGTTCCTTCTTCCTAAGGTTCCTCACGTCAAGTCAACTCAAAATTTATTTCTATAGCACATTTAAAAGACTAGTGTACATCAAAGTCCTTCACAATAAAACCGCAATGTGGGCAGAACAAGGAACAAATAGTTAAAATTACATTACATGGTGTAGTGCAGGCTGAATGAAAGTCAAACTAATTTGCATCGAAAGTGAACAGGTGAACGATTGAATTGATTCCGATGTACGGATATCAACTGGGAGATTATTCCAGAGTCTAGGGGCAGCAATGGCAAAAGCACGGTCACCTCTGGTTTTTAAACGAGAACTTGGTCGCATTAGGAGCAGTTGGCTGGAGGATCTAAGTGCTCTCTTTGGGTTGTACAGATCAAGGAGATCAGTTAGGTACCTAGGGGCCAGGTTATTCAGAATTTTAAAAGTGAGCAGAAGGATTTTGAAATCAATGTGATTCCTGGTGGCATAGCTACGTTTATCACTACGACTGTCTTCTTCTGCTTGTCCACCACTACTATATCTGGTTTGTTCGCCATCACCATTTTGTCCATCTGTATCTGGAACTCCCACAGGATCTTACCTCGGTCTCAGCTATCTTAGCTAGAACTTAGAACTTAGACTTCAAACTTTTTTTAATTGTCATTGTGCAGTTTCTGGCACAGCGAACTTGGATAACAGGACCACAAAGGTGCGAAAGTAAAGAAAACAATATACAAAGAAGAAGAAGCAATATATATGTATATGTGAGTAAACTATATACATGGTGTATGTGTAGAAACATTGAAACAGAAACATTGTGGGACTGTATACAAGGGGTCTGTGGTCATTTAGGATGGGGATGGTAATTCCACTGAGAAGGGGTGTCTCCCATTTTTACCTCGGGACTTCCAGGTCTACTCGGCACAGATGTTCTTGTATACTATCCCGGCCACTTGGTTCTGGCGTTCCATGTATGCCGTGCCTGCTATTTCTTGCACCCTGCTGTTATGTGCTGGATTGTCTCAGGGGCGTTTTTACACAGCCTGCCTGGGTCTTGCCTGATCGTACTTAGGGCTTGTTCCTGTGCTGCCATGATTAGCGCCTCTGTGCTGTCTTTCAGTCCAGCTGTGTTTAGCGACTGGTAGGATTTCTGGATGTCAGCCACTTCCTTCATCTGCTCGTGGTACATACCGTGCAGGGTCTTGTCCTTCCACGATGGTTCTTCTCCTTGCTCCTATTCTTTCTTGGGTTTCTGCTGATTGAGGTATCCACTAAGCACACGGCCTGTTGTGGCCGTCTTCCTGATGTACCCATGGATGTTTGTTGGATAGTGGTTCTGACACGCACTAGTCCTCTATGCCCTTTCTTTCTCTTATCATACAATTTCAGGGTGCTGGATTTGGGGTGAAACCATGGCCAGAAGCTTCCTTGACTTGATGTCACTGGCTTCTATCTCCTCCTTTGGCCAGCTTATCATCCCAGAAGGGTACCTGATTATCGGCAGGACATAGGTGTTAATGCCTTAATCTTGTTCTTTCCATTCCAGAACTTGCCTGACCCACTGCACGTATTTGGTGGTTCCGGCTTTTCTAGCAGCTTCTTCATGGTTCCCATTTGCCTGTAAGTTTCGCAGACCTCAATGTCTGCAATGTTGCCTATTGATAGTGCAATCCCCTCAGTTCTGACTACCTTTCTTCTCTTTGTTACCATCCGACTGCACTTCTCAAACCCCAATGACATTCCAATGTTGCTGCTGTACATCCTAGTGGTGTCGATGAGTGAATCAGTGTGTCGTTCATTCCTGGCAAACAGCTTGATGCCGTCCATGTAGGTGCCTGATAGTTGCTCCATTCCATAGTTTGTATCCTTAACCACTCGTGTCAATGATCTCACTGAGCTGGTTCAGAACAGAACAGAATATGCAGAACAGCAGAGGGGACGTGTCTTTGGTAGATCAATTGGCTTGAAGTTGGCCTCTAGTGTTGTTCACCACATCCCCATTGAGTTCCTGATGAAGGCTGTTGGGGTTCCTTTGATCTTGTATAGTTCTTTTATATATTTATTAACTCCAAAGCTGTCTAACTAATGTTTCCCCTTTTAAACATTGTAAGAGCCACTTTGCATTCAGTTGAGCAGCCACAGGTCCTGTATCTTTTTGCAGCGTCCTTGTTCTTTAATAATGTAGTTGTGCAAGATTTTGCATTTGTTTGTTCCCCTGAAAGCCTGTGTTCAAAAAATGTTTGCATTCTACAAGTACAACCACTGGATATAAGGTCACTGGTGACTCAGAGGCTCTTTCTGAAATGCATGGCCTCTGAAATAAGAACATGTATTACTTGAAAATATGTGAAGTTCCCATATAATCAACACTGACTTTTAGAGGATGGAAAAATGACAGTGTTCCCCTTGCTGTGGCCTACCTTCCATATATTCCACAGAAGGACTTTAAACGAATAATAAAACAAGCAGATTTTACTGTGACAACATCATAGAGCCACTGAAGCTGACGCTGAGAGGAGAGATTGATTCCACCAAGAACATTAAAAGCCTACAGATTTTATGGTCACGCTGCTAATCCCGAGGGGAAATATAGTGTGGCCACACTTCTGTACATGGACATGAAAACGACACAACAAGAGAACTGGAGTCTCATAAACCACTCACCAGGTCCTTGCTGTGTGTAGTTACAGTATTTATTGCTTCACCAGTGAGCTGCCCTAATGGATGACATCAAGCTTCAATCAGTATGAAGCTCCAGCATTTACTCCATTTAACCTGTGAGCCTCATCAAACTCTTTTATCATTTTGCATTGTAATAATTCAGTTCACATGTATTTTTGAAATTATGTAGAAAGGATTCTGGAATCATGAAACAAAATTTCTCATTTACTCAGAAAGTGTAATAGTTTTTAAAAAGCTATGGATCTGACGGGGGGGGGGGGGGGGGGGGGGAATCGAGACTGTAAGGTTCTCTGAATTAAGAATTTCAGTTTAATATTGTGCTTTCTGTGTTAGCCCTGTCATAGGCTGGCAACCTATCCCCCTGCCCTGTCAAGCTGCAGGTTCTAGCACCCCTGTGATTCTGTACTGGGAGAACAGATACCGTGGATGGATGGATGGATGGATGGATGGATGCCTGCAAATTAGTAGAGACTCTGTTAGTCTCCGCTAAGTATAAGTATGAATCAGCCTATTTTATAAGATGGAAAAATGATAATGTGTCCCTTTTTGGGCCTTCTCTAAATTCAACTTAATTCCTTTGAAGGATTTTAAAATATTGCTCATTATTTTCAACCCTGTACTAAAAAGAGCAGTAGTAAATTATTAATATTGAACATTTTAATGTTAAACATTACAACTATTATCACAAAGGGATGTCAGTACTGTTGTCAGTGTTCTTCTTGAATGTAAGTTAACATATCCACTGTATCTGAAAGAAGCCAAGAAACAGAATGCGTTATTATTTGATTGTTAGACTTGACTCTCCTAAAACCAATACCACCTTCAATATAGCTGTCAGTAGGCTTAGCAGTGACAGAAAAAATCCTGTCAGTGGAACATTGCTGCCACCATGTGTTGTTCAGGAGGTACCACACAACTGGAGGCAAACCATAAAGAATCCCTATAAAAAGGGGTTATACTGAGTGAAAATACATACTGAAGGGCGGCCAGGTGCCCAGTATACGTGGGACTGTACAGCATCTTTAATCATTGTGCCCCTTTGCACTCATTGAAACAATGACCCTCATTTTTATTAGCTCTAACTTGCAAAAATACATTTATGAGTTGCATCCGAAACTCAACGGCTATTATCGCACAACAGTTGCTGAAATAACAGCTAATAGTTATTGAATTATTGAATTAGAACCAAGGAATACACAAATGCACAAAGACACATGTACATACTTGTACATGTGTACGTAAGACCTTTAATGCAAATTTTAGGCTTTCTTGAATACTTCCTGTGGTTTCTTAGTGAAAGAGTTGGGAAAATTGCATTCAGATAAAATGCAGTACATTTGTTAAACCTTTAACTTGTATAATTTTGTTGTTTTGGGTTTTTTTAAGTTAGAGATTGGAGATTTTTCAGAATAGCTCTCAGCAATAGTAACATGTCCTATATTGCACCACATAAATAGTCTGTGGCCCACATTCAGTTTGTTGGTATCCGGTCACCCTATTTAAGGAAAGTTTCTTTTTTAGATTCTCAGTAGACTCAAATAATAATGCTGCAAAGGGTTACAGTGAGTTTTTCGTGACCTTGTTTCATTTTACTTTGGAGGCTTTGATTACACTATACAAACTCGTAATCTTTCCACACTCAGATGTTTTATTCTCTATTTGAGCTCCAGATATGTTCGTACAAATTTCCAAAGACAACAGTATTTCTTTCTTTCTTTTCTCTTTTTGGCAATAAGATTACATGAACTGTGGGACTAGACTTTCTCTTATTTCCTAAGAAATCCATAGTACTGCTTGCTTAACTTTTTCCTTCCTGCAAAGATTTCTGCACCAGCTTACAGCCTCTTATCTTGAGTCATAAGGTTCTGTGCTGCTATCTGCTCTCATTCTACAAATTACATACAAACATATAGGCTGATGTCTGTACAGATTATCAGGCATCTCAGTCATGGTATGTCCACAAGAGCTAGGTCAACCGCAACTGCTTTAGATCTCCAAGCAATCTAAGCCCATTTGCTCTTTATCATATAATGTGGTTTCCAGGCATTCTCCCTTGTGAAATGAAGCACTAACTGCTTGCAACCCCGTCACAGTATTCCACTGAAATTCCACAAGAAAGGAAATATATTTATGCAGCGGTTAAAGAAATCCAAAAATGTAATCGCCTTTACTTCCCATACATTTCATTGCCCCTCACATGTGCCTATCCAAGTGAGCATGGTAAAATAATAATACATTTCTACTGAACAGTCAAGGGCACAATTTGACCCAACTCATTCAAGCAATTCTTATGAAATTTAGTTTATCACTATATGCTTATCATTCAGGGAGAATACACTGGGACATTGGAAACACTACATCAATGTTATTCACTTCACCTGATGGTGCTTTTAATTATGTTGCTGTTCAGTGTGTGTCTGCAGCCTGAACTGGTCTACAGTAATCTACTTGTTGATCAGAGCATTATGCCATGCCTTGGGAAGTACATGCTTGTGCTCTTGTCATTCAGTCACTGTGTTTTACACAAACACCTTTGAGGGGGAAGTGCCTCCAGCAAATCCATCATTCTGTGCTGGCCCACCAGGGAAGAACCTGTCAGCATTTAGCCAGCTTACACAACAAAGATCTACCACATCCAAATTCAACTCGGTGCCCTCCGAGCTGCTGGGAAGACCTTGATGAACTCAAGCTGTGTGTATGTATTTTAGACACACACAGAGGAAGACTGCTGCTGCTCAGCTACTTTTCTTTCCCCGTCCTCACTGTGACTGGAGGACGAGGCTCACCAGGGAAATGCTGATTCAGAAGGTCTTTCCAAATGCCTCATTCATTTTTCAGTACTGAGACACTGCTGCTGCCAGCTACATCAATAAAGTATATCTAGAGACTCTACTTAAGCTCAATTGCAAACATATATGAATGTTTTATGGCTCAAGTTATGAGATGTAGCTGTGGGGCACTGGACCTGCACAAGCTACTTCTAATGAACACATCACCTGCTGTATTTGGTCAAACAGTCGTCTGGAGCAGCAGGGCAGAACCACCAACATCAAAGTAAAAGATTTGGCACCAGCTGTCAAGCGTACAGCCTAAACTCACCTGGGTGCCACACAGAGCTCTTCTTTTCAACAAGGAAAGCTGTTTTCTGTTGCTCTCAAGTATCCTGTTGCTAAAAAAAAACGAGAAAAAACAAAAGCTTTTATTGGGGATTTTCTGGTGGAAAAATGCACACATGCTGTGAGCAATTTTATAGAACGTTGTGTAAGCCAGTGAGGTAGCTCTCTGCTCTAGTGGCTCTGTGTGGTATGGGAGGCAAACATGTAAGCCGCAACCTGAAGCAAAACTTATTGATCTATGTAAGCAGGCCATTGACTGGTGCTGGGTGTGTGTCAATGTCTCTAATGGGAATGGATAGCGTTTGTGTGTGTTTGAGCACAAGCAGGCCTGTACGCCTGCCTGGATCCTTCCTAGCTTATGTGCATTTGTATATATTTGATTATCACTTAGATATGAATGAGCGCACGTGTTGAAGCAAAAAAAAAATGTACAGTTGAAAAAAAGGCTGCTTTAACCATCATAAGATCCGCAAGATCACCGGCAACCTGTTGTAAAGGTAAAGGTAGGTTTTGTTTATGTTTACATCTAACTTTTAATGGATTTTTACCATTTGGCATACACAAATGGAAATCATATAAGAGAATAACTCTAAGAACCAAAATGCATGACTTAAGACTTAACTTAAAAGATAACATCTTCTACTTTGTGAAATGATGCTGGGTTAGGATACAATAATCAATGCATATGCAAAATCTCCAAAACTGGCCAATGTTGACTGTGGTATCAGTAGAAAGATGAATAAAACAAAACAAAACCACCCCCTTTCCCCCTTAGTTATACTTTGTATTGCATAAACAAATGCTTGCATTGCATTTAGTGTCATTCTAAGAGGTGCATCAGTGATATTTTAGCAGGTGACATTCTCCTTTCCTACTCCAAGGTTTGAGTTTAAAACAGCAGTGTCGTCCCCCCCCCCCCCCCCCCAATCCCACAGGCTTTAAGCTGGGGTTTTTTTGTTGGTTTATTTGCATCTCATGCTGATTCAGGCTATTTATCTGTTTGTTTTGTTTTGTTTTTTGGGTTTTTGGTTTTGTTTTGGGGTTTGTTTGTTTTTTTTTGGGGGGGGGGGGGGTTGCACATGTGAGATTTAAATATAGAAAAGAAAAAATAACAAGATTGTAGGAACTTTTTGTAAATGCATAATGACTAACACAAGATGGCAAGCTTGTCCGGGGAAAATGCAAATAGGTTGAGCATGTGTGTGTGTGTATCACATATTTAATCATTCACTGTGCTCAATGCTGCTTTTTGAATACACCGTGCATGTCCTGACCTAGAAGTGCAGCTGTATTGCTATTCACATCTCATCAAGTCGAGGCAGAGTGTTTTCTGTCTGTGCAGGTAGAGCGATGACTCATAAAAATGAGACTTGGCTCCTCGCTGACTTCATTAAGTCCAACGGGAGTTTGGCACCCGCGCTGACACAAACCAATTTGCATGTGCAACCCTGAGAGAGTGAACCAACACCATATCTTGCACAACATATGTTGACCGCGGTGTATCTTTCAAAATTACATCCGTGTCTGCTTTGCCAATGTGAAACAGAATTTACCGTTGTAGGCAATGTGCGAGCAATAAATTGGTATGAGTTGAAGAAAATGAACTCACTGAGGCAGACAGCTAGCTCTGCCCAGCACTGGAAATGGTGTGAGCGCTCCCAACTGCTTCTCTTGTTCTGGTAATAAATTGTGACAAAAAAGGTTATGTTTTCAGTCAAGGCATCTAAACACTCTTGATGGAGCAGGTAATGGTGAGCAATACTGTTGACATCTTATTTATAGCTTCTTGTAACTGAGCGTGTCCCATTTCTCCCTTTTCCTTTTGCCAGAAAAGAAGCGCCCATTCACCTTTCTCTGCTTTTCCTTCTTTTTTCTGTGCAGCTTTTTATCCTCTCTATATAGCAATACATGAAAAGCCATTAGCTGGATCTGAGGTCTCACTGGATTGATGGTATGTGTGCAAGTAGTGGCCTATAAAAACAAGCTGAGGTAGCCCTCTTTTAAAATTACCTATTAGTGCTTCCCATCAGTTCATGACCAATTTGTTGTTTATTCCTATGTATTCATATAAAACTATATTTTATTAAAACTGTGACAGAAAGGATGAAAAATGTGAGTAAATGGCCTGATACAATATATTGCTTTCAGCAATATTTCCCAGTTGATATTAAACTTCCCTGCATCCTCAAGACACTATTAACTAACGTCCTGATGGAAGCAGCTTCTATTATTAGGGATAGATACGTTACGGATATATACTCACTGGTCATTTTCCTAATACCTATTTGGACCCTTTTTGCCTTCAGCGCTACTTTAATTCTTTGTGGCATAGACTCAACAAGGAGCTGGAAACACTCCTGTGTGATAGCATCGCACAGCTGCTGCAGGTTTGTTGGCTGCACGTCCATGATGTTAATTTCCTGTTCCATCACATCCCAAAGGTGCTCTCCTGGATTGAGATCTGGTGACTGTGGAGCCCATTTGAGTACAGTGAACTCACCACAGTGTTCAGGAAACCAGTGGGAGAGTTTGAGCTTTGTGACATGGCTCATTATCCTGCTGGAAGCAGCAATCAGAAGATTGGTACGCTGTGGTCATAAAGGGATGGAGGCAGTCAGCAGGCTATGGTGTTTAAGAAGTGCTCAGTTGGTGCTAAGGGGTCCAAAGTGTGCCAAGAAAATATCCTCCACAGCATTATCATCGCCATTCTTGTCTGACCTCTGGCATCAACAAAGGCATTTTCACCCAGAGAAAATGACTCACTGGATGTTTTCTCTTTCACACACCATTCTCTGTAAACCCTAGAGATGGTTGCAAAATCCCAGTAGATCAGCAGTTTCTGAAACAGTCAGACCACCTCCTCTGGCACCAACAATCACGTCACATTCAAAGTCACTTAAATCAATTATTATTCCAAACTTTCTGCAAAGCTTTAGTTGAAAACGAAGGGCTTTCTGCATCTGCTTTAGGCTTTTGAATGTCTTGAATTTGGCTTACTAAATGTAAATGAACCCACCCAGTAAAAGATTAAAGAGCTTGTGCTGATGAACTAAGGGCTATAACAGTAAGTAAGGCAGGTTTTTAACATTGCAAAGTTTCAGAATGTATTTTTTCCCCTACTGATGAAACAGCAAAAAGGGTTTGCTTTTAAATTTTGCTCACCGACTGAAACCTAACTATGTAGATTTTGCATGTTCTCCCTGTGCCTGCATGGGTTGTCTTGCAGTCTGAAGTTGATTGCCTTTTCTCTGTTTTGGTCTTGTGACAGGTTGAGATAGGATCAATTGAGTTAAAAGAGCTGTTTTTTGAAGGAAACACAGTAGCTTTCCTGACAGGTGTGTTGCTTAAAGCTTCCTTCTTTGGTTAAAATAATAATGATAATAATAATAATTTAATTGAAATTTTAAAAAAAAAAGTCCATGCCTTGCAGATTTACAATACTCAGTGCTTTCTGACTCCTGAGTTGGACATTAATTTCAAATGAGAAACAGACATTTACTTAGTTTTCTTCCTAAATATGAATATTTCCCACAAGGGAGCTGTAGGAAGGAGAGGGCCAGTTAATACCGTGTTACAAGTGTTGCAGTTCCAGAAGTTTTCACAGGAATCACCCCCTGCTCATTTATACCGCGTGGTTAATAATTATAGGCTCATTACAAGCACCATCTCACTGATCTGACTTTGGGCTTATTATTAAAATCATTATTACTATAATTATGACCTCTATAATGTTTGTTTTATAACACATCACTCACGTCACACGAGCTCCAAAATGCATCATTCACACTAACAAGTAGGTTTCAATCAATGAAAATATGCGTAAATAAATAGTGGTGATCAATGAACTGAAATTTTCTCTTTTTTGGACTGTGTAAAAATAAAAACAGGGATCAGTTACAGTATTTCTTCCGGGTTGTGATAGTCGAAGGAGGGATGAGCAGTGATGCTGCCTGTGTTTGCTCCGCACATCAGCAGCCCTGCTCCTCTCTCTCTCTTTCCCTCTCTCTCTCTCTCGCACAGACCCAGGCAGAGGTTGTACGTCCGCTCCGGGAGAGAGAGCTCACACCGCATAGCGCTACAGCCGCCTGACACCGACAGTCCTACCGCACGCTCTTTTCAAATGGATGTCTCCTCCGTTCATGCCTTTTGACACCGGAAGGTGCTCCTGTAGCTGCGTGAGAAACACCTCATCCCTTGCTTGTTTTCTTAGGTAACTGCCTTCTCTCGACGACACAGAGAGAGCCATACTCACCCCCCTTTTCTTTCCATCGTTAGCCTGCTAAGCTAGCTAGCCCGCTAACTTAGCGGCGATACTTTGTATCGAGTCGGTATCAGTTTTCTGCCTGCGGACTCTTTGCGCCACGGCTGATTGAGGTGACCAGTCACTCTAGGTAAGGTGAAAATACTTGTTTTAACACCAATTGCAGTGATTGTTGTTTCCTCTCTTAGCCACATAGTCATTTTTGGAGGGTTGCTTCTGCCCAGTGACCCCCCTACGGTTATCTGGTAGCAGGCAAGCAGCCGCCGTTATGGCAAAGCGGGGCTTGTTGACAGAAGCAGCCGAGCAACAGGGATGCGATGCGACTCTCCGCTTAAGGCACAGATTGCCACTTTGCTTTCAGGTGAATTAACCGGTAGATGCTGTTCCACAACCGCACCGAAACACGCCAAGTGAAGGGAAAGCTGCTTCCCTGATAACGGTGCTCATAAATACTTTTTTTCTATCCATCCCGCGTTAGCGTTCAACCGTGACTGTTGATTTGTAGCGCGAATGGGCCACTGCCGGGGTCAGTGCTATCGCACACTTGCCGCATTTGACTGCAGCGACTTGTTTCCCCCTACTAACGGTCAATTCAAATGAGTGCTAGTTATCAAGTTTTCCTGACTGCTCTGTGATCTCACCCAGTGAGATCAAAAGAAAGCGTCTGTTTAAAGTAGAGCATAATGGTTACAGTGGAATGTGTATCTGCTCTTCCTTTTGCTCTTTTCCTCCTTTCTGAACATTTTAATGCTTCATTGTTGCATCACAACCCGAAAAAGATGATGTGTAAACCCGGAATTTAACCTCTGATTGGTCTGTTGTTGTGCGCCTAATAGAGGTCAGATGACTTTAGCTGGGAAAAGAGAAGAAAACTAGCCAGTGCAAATTTGAAGAGGTTAGTCACTTTGAATGTAACGCAGTCACTAAAAAGACTTTGTAAAGGGTTACTTAAAGCATGTGGGGCCTGATGTGTGCGTGTATGTATGAGTGAAAGAAGAGAGAATGTGCGGGCATTAACAATGCTGTAATTATCTCAGAGATAAGAAAATGGATCCACTATCAATCCTGCAAGACTCGGCAGCTCTGCACAGCAGAGCTGATGAAGCTGTAGGATTGACAGGGAACCAATTAAATTAATCTGTCATGTTCCTTAAAGGGAGAGAAAAGAGGAAGCATGTATTATTTATCCTCTCTCTCTCTCTCTCTCTCTCTCTCTCTCTCTCTCTCTCTCTCTCTCTCTCTCTCTCTGTGTGTGCGCGCGTGCGTGCGTGCACACACTCGTGTGGCATTGCCTGTAAGAGTGCAGATACGCCGTGTTGCTTAAGGGAAGCTGTGCGGTACCTTGTTCACTACCTGTAGCAGCGGTCCCATGGTGCAGGCGAGCTCAAGGCTTTGATCATTTTCAACAGGATTATCTGTGTGGTAGCGCTGACTACCAAATAGAAGAAGAAATAACCTGACCACATAGTGCTTGGCTTCCTTGAAATCTATATGGGAAGTTGAAGTTGTGGAATCATAACTGGGGTTTTGTGCCATGTTGAGGATCTTTGCCTCAGAGCTGGATATCTAAACTTAGGCTTGTGTTATAAGGCATGACTATCCAGCTCTGAAAGGAAATGAATCATGTTCCTCATTTCAAGGCTGTGGAGTCTGCATGATGTGTTTCCTGCCCTGTGTTGCATTGACTGTGTGTTCAGGCTGTAGCAGATTTGCATCCGTGTGTGTATGCTTGTGTAACCATGTTTGTTATGGCTGACTTGAGAGTCTTTCAAACTGGGAACATTTTGGCCAATCTGTGGGACGTACAGCATTGGGAATATAACAAAAATAGTTTTTTAGTGAATGAGATTAATTGAGGAGGGGAAAAAGTGTGTGGGGAAAGTACGTCACTGTGGTTTTAAGTCATATAGTGAGTATGATATAGTCATTGCAAAAGCATGTTTTTACAAAACATCTAAATTATAAGGGACAGTTACAAACAAAGTGTCTTAACCTTTTCCCTATTTTTAATCACAGTGAGAAATTAGTAGCTCACGTTTTCATTGGCTTTGCTGCTGAGTAAATAATCTGGAAAGTGAAGGCGAAAATCACTGCCGTCCTGTTTGCGTGTTTGCTAGTGTTTGTCATCAAGCGTGGCTGTGGCGCATTTATTACTCCGAGCTGCTCTGGAACAATAGCTCTATTCTGATCTGTGTCTCCGGAGGGAAGCAGCAGCATTCGGGGACCCTGGCGATCTGTGTGCCAGTGAGGCTTGGTTTGGGATTGGGTTTCCACAGCCACCTGGAGCTCAGAGCACAGGAATGCCATTGTTCCTACTTCCAGACTAAGACCGGATCGCACACATGCACATAAAGAGATACATGCGAGAGGACTCATACCAGCCTGCCTGTTCCCCCCCCAAAACCTGGGTCACCCTGCTTTGTTACATTGGCATTACTCACATGCACAGCCACCATGACCTGGCAGTGGCTGCTGAGCGTGTGAGTGCTTTAAATATCAGTGAGCAAAATTTATTGCACTTCCACTCTTTGTGCGTTGTTCATCTTGCTTACCACCTAACATAGGCCTGCAAAGTAGGTGAGAAGTATTTAATAAAGTGTAACTAGAACTGAAGAAATTGCCCAGTTAATCATTTTGTTATTGCTTCTCACAAGTTGGCAGTCTTTTTGCCCGTCATTGCAAAATTCTGATAGCAGCTTCTCTAGTGTGCACAACTGGCAGCCAAATCTGTGTCGTCTTTGTATTTATTTATTTTAATTAACTTCTAAGATTTGCTGTGCTGCTTAGACAAAGACGAGACATCACCTCAAGGATGCCATAATGAGCATTTTTCAGTGTTTTGTCATTTTCTGCTAAAACAATAAGTCATTTAAATATGCATAATGATGGTAACCGTTTATTTGCAAGAACAAGAAATAACTGGGACACTTTAATCATATGGATGCATATTGTCATAGACAAAAGCCACTGGCGGCGACAGATTTTGTGGTATCTGTTGTAGCTTGTCAAATGTCACTTTTGCTTTCTTTAATGGAATCTCGCTCTCACATGAAAAGGACTGCACAAACATCAGCTGTCAGTGCATGAGCTGATTACTGCCTGCTTACCAACCAGCTACTCCACTAAGATGGGTTTTGTTGTTAATAATGTTGTCTGATCACACTCACATCAGACAGAATTATCTCTACCCTCTGCAGCAGTTGGTTCTGGCATTGGCAGTGCAGCTGAAAGCTCATTTTCTTGTCACAGAGCAGAGTAGAGTTGCCATAAATTGGAATAACATCACCAACTTGGAGCTATTATGTATAATATATGTTTGTTTTTTGTGGTGAAACAAGTATGGGTTTTGTTTTTGTGCTGCCAAAAATCTAAACTATTTTTGAAAAATAGACGATGGTGGTCGAATTAAAGCCAGTTTGAGCATGCTACAAGATTATTTAGCCTGTATTATATCTATCCCAATATCAGAGAGAATTAGCAAAAGCCGACACGTCAACTTGATTGAGGGGGTGGATCTAAACATCTGTTCTGCTCAAAAAAGGCAAGTGTGGCCCTGTAGCTAGTTTAGCTAGATCAGATAGCAGAGACCTAAATGGCTGATCTTCAGACAAGTAAGAGAAGCTGAAAACAGAGTGTAACGAGAAGGAGAGAGAGGGGATATTGGCAGCATTTAGCAGATTTTTTTCCCTGTTTCTCAGTCCTCTAGGGTTTAGGCAGACAAGTTTAGTTTTGTGCTCTTGTGTGTGTGAATGTGTGTGCTGGTGCTTGGCTATACGTGTGTGTCCTCTGGCTCTACAGTGGGTCACTTTAGGGATAGAGTTGCATAGAAGTGGGTCAGCCAGTGCCACCGGGGAGTCTTGCCAGCTCTCTGCTCCTATTCAGCATTGAACCGACTGAAGGCCTACACAAAAAGTGTGCGTCCACATATGTAAGGATTGTTTCTGAGAATTACATGTTAGTGTGAAAATCACACCCTTCACACTCAGCGACCTTTGCTGGATCAGCCATTTACCGAACATGTTCCTTCCTCGTTTGTTGCACTTTGACTCCTCATAAATATGCTTTGGTGGAAAAAAACTGTAACTGTGAAGGCAAAAAGAGCAGCACGCCTATATGTGGCGCAGTATGTTTAAACTGCATATAGGACCTCTACAGATGATTCAGAGCCTGTCACAGCCAGAGTGTCTCAGCTGGATGGACACAGTGTTTCTGCTGGCTTAATGATAAGGAAATAGGATTTAGCCCAGCATTCAGCAGAGGTTTATTTCAACTCCTAGCTGCAGTCTCTTGTTTTCTGCTCTGGCTCTCCTTTGACAAGGAATTAATGGTCTATTTCTGTTTTCATTTCAGTTGCGTATGTAAGTCTTCACAAGGTAGCACCAAAAAACCCAAATATTTGCATAGATGAAGACTTTGTTTGTCACGGTTTGTCGGGAGTCACCCGTGACTTTTATCAAATACAAATACAAAAGCTAGTGCTACAGTAAACTCAGTGATGCTTAAAGTGTTGCAAAGTGCTTTTTTTCCGTTTTGTGTTCCCCACAAGATGCTACAAATATCCATCCAACATAGCGGCTCTGTGTAGAAGCTTTTGAACCATGTATTTATGCACAATGTGACAGTGTGCTGTGTAAATGTGTTAATGGGTGTGGTAAACTCACAAAATATGATCTGCCAACTCTGCAGTTTTTCTCTCTGCATGGTTTGTTACAGTTCATTGAGTCTGGTCTATAGTTCACAACTCTTTTTTTTTTTTTTTTTTTGTTGCTGTTGCTGAGCAGTAGCGTTTAGTCAGTTAATTAATTAGTCAATAAAAATCAACTTAACTGACAATTACTTTTATTTATTCATAAGTGTATTTATTTTTCTGATGAGCATTCTAAACATTTACTGGTTTCATTTTCTCAAATATTCAAATAAGCTTCAAATATATTTGAAGCTTCTATTTGTTCAAATAATAATCTGTACAGTTTGAAATGTTTGAAAAAGTTTTTTATTATTGCTATTATTACAGAAATGTAACACAAAATGGCAAACTGGAAAAAGGCTGGTCAACATGTGGACCATTGTACAGCTAAAAAGCCAAAGATTTCCCTCATGACTTGGTGAAGAACAAAAAAAACCCTGAATGTTATAATTAATTTATCAGGTATCCAGAAATACACTAATGCAGTTTCATGTCCACTGCATGCACGACTGTTTGATTTTAAGTTTGCCATACACATCAACTTAAAAGATGTCTATGTCTATGTCTATGTTGTGTTCGTCTTAAGTGGCGAAAAGAGGAAGCTGGAATACTGAGGCTGAAACAAGTCGGTTTTTGGGATGTGAGCGTTTATTGGTTTTAAGAAATTGTGGCAACTTAAACGCCTAATGACAAGTGCCGGTAGCCTGCTACTGTTTGCTGCACAGACAAAGTACCTAGCTTTAAAAGTCACCTTGAAAGTCTCAGTAGAATGAGCTAATACAGCATGCAGCAGCTCAGCATAGTCACATTGAGTAACAGTATATGCTGTTATCAGCTTTGCTCTGACAATTCCCCTCTTTGTAAAAGTGTCCTGTTCATGTGTGTCCGTATCTCGCTCAAAGCATCTGTTTCACTCTGAGATACTACTCGACAGAGGTAGTTTCCATGGTGACAGTCGTGCTCCTTGCCCCCCCCCCCCCCCCTCCCTCCCCCTCCTTGCTCGCCATAGGAAGAAGTGGTGTACGTTCAATTACTGCTGACTCATGGAGAAACAGTAGTGTGGTCCATAATTAGACAGACACGTCTCTTCTCTGTCTGGCTTGGAACCAGTTTGTGTCCCTTTTAATATTTTACACTCTGTTTGTTTTGCGTGTGTTTTGGCTTCTGTATTCGTCTTTCAGAGTTGTTTGTTTTGTTAGACTTTTCTGCTAAGGGAATTTTCTAGACAGTTTTCCCTGCTTGTTTTGACTGATTATGCTGTTAAAGTTAGAAAAAGATTTCTGTAAATTTGGTTTAAAAAAGTGGGACACACTGATGTAACATGATCTTCTAAAACTGTCAGGAACTTAAGGAAGCTAGCAACAGGGTTTTTTTTTTCTTTTTCTGTTTATAGCGTGAATCTGATAAGTATGCACGTTTTTCCTGTAGGAACTTTACAAATTATAAACACCAGTTCTTCTTTCACAGTACACAAGTTAGACAAACAGTGCTAGCTTTTAAGTCCTTTCATGCAAATTCTCTCAGCAGTTGGAAAGTAAGTTTAATTTGCTGGAGTCCTAGTGAAAAGTCCAGAGCAAGGGAGAACCACTTGGAGAAATAGTTTTGCACATGTGCAAAGTCTAATTTGAGAGAAATACCAGTGCAAACCTGAAAGCTGTAACTCCCTTTAGGGCTATCTGGCCTCTTGTGAATAAGGGAGGACTTATTTAAGTAGCTCCTTCTTCTATCAGATTAGATACTTATTTGCGACAGTATTATGACAGCACGACACAACCCACCCAGTGCTTCTAGGGCTGGGTAGGTTTTGTCAGGAAGCATCTACTTAGCCAAGCACACATACAGTCTATGTCAGGGGTGTCAAACTCAAATACACAGTGGGCCAAAATTCAAAACTGGAACAAAGTCGTGGGCTAACGTTAATATTTATTGGAGAAAAAAAAATCTTCCTCCAGATATAAGAATGAATCTTTTCTTATGGACTCAAACAAGTTTTGCTGAAAAACTGAATATGGAACAAGCAAAGCTTAATACTAAACAATATATATATTAGCTGTATAATACCAGTAGGCCAGCTCTAATAGTAATTTGGTATGGCTTCGCGGGCCAAATGTAATTAGGCTGCGGGCCAAATTTGGCCCGCGGGCCAGAGTTTGACACCTATGGTCTATGTTATACACCTCAAGTCCACCACTTGGTGAGCATGTGTAGGTGGTGCACTGTAATGTAAGTTCTCAGCATGATCAAAAAACAGCCAGGCACTTGGACATCTGCATGGATGCTTGTGTTAAGTGGACTATAAAAAAACTGTACTATAATCCCTGCTTAAGTCAAAGGTGTTAACCCTGGATCCACTGAACTCGTGCATTTTCTCACTGAAATGGTTGAAAGTTCTGTCATCCAAAAACTAGCTCAGAGAATCTCTAAACATTTTTATACTTGCTGAAATTAACCAGGGAGAAAATCTGTCTTACAGTAATGAAACCCACAGCTGATGAGCTCAAAATGAAAATTGACTGAGAAAATCATTCTGACTGCTTCCAAGAGCCCGGCAGATGAGTGCGTGCGCATGACTGCTACTCAAGATATCATATTTCATGTTTTACTTACATCCGAGAAAAGGCTTCAGTCTTATCGTCCACTTCTAATCAGGGTACTACATTAGAGTCAGTCCAGTGAATCTCAAGCACAAAATAGGCCTCACAGAATAAGCGTTTTAAATACTCTTGAGCAGTCTAAGAGTATTTTGTGTGTGCACGGTAGCCTAGCTAAATTGTGTGTATAATTGACCTCTGTGGGGATATTTGTTTTCAGCATTTAATCCAGCCTCACTGTCCTGGAGCAGCTGGCAGTTACAGTCCACTGTACAGAGTAACTCCATTTCTGTAGTCTGTGTAGTGCCTCATGGTCTGCAGTACTGGCTAAAGCAGGGCCTGTTTGTACTCGGATGACAGCTCTTAATGTGTCTTTGTTTGCAGCGCTTTGAACAGTTAAACGAAAGATCTTGTTGTGGAAAAAGTCACCCTCCTTAAATGATAGTGATTAAAAGCTTTTAGTCACTCTTATTACCTGACAACAGCAACCAATGAAACAAATAACAGTTATCTCACACTGGATGTGGGTAAAGAGGTTACAATTCAAACAAAAGTCAAACAAAATGTATAGAGATAACAGATGGATTGCCAGTGACTACAGTTGGAATACTGTAGTCACTGGCACTATTAGTTGACTGTAATTAATATTACTGTCAACTAATACTGCCAGTATTAGTATTAGTTGACTAATAACAGTATTAGTTCATACTTTAATTTCCTTCAGGAATGTAGATTACAAATGAATTGAAATTTGCTGCCAAATATGCTTGCTGTTTGAGTGTTATATAGTTAATTGCTGAGGAATCTTTTTAAAACCCTGGGGTTTTCTCTGTGTGCTTGTATATCTTGTGTAATAATGGGTGGGGGATATAATGTTTGCTTCGTGACATATGAATATGGTTATATGAGACCTCAGGCAAGCTGTTTGGTGGCAATAAAAAATACTCAAATGCTTTCGCTTTTTGAACATTTAGCCGCTAATTTTCATTGTGTTTGCCTGTAGGCTGATGTTTGTCTTGGCCAAATTATTCAAGGGCAGCACAGGTAGTAAAAATATAAATAAACAAAGGCAGTCTGATACTGCTCTTCATATTCTTCATTTAAATGTTTTCAACTCCACTGGGAGTAAATTGTGCTTGTTCTTGGCTTAGTTTCCGCATGTTTCTACAGAAGGACACTACACTCTCAAAGGTGTGACCGCAGTGCCATTCTCAAGGTTGTATAAATAATTAATTGATGCAAATATAACTGAAGGCAACATTTGTGTCCTATATGGAAATTTGTCTGTAAGTTATTGGTAAGAGAGAGAAGCAGAGGAGGGCAGAAAGGACTGACACTGCTGTGGAAGCTCTGTGCTCTGTCTTAGCCGTGTGACAGAGTGAGCTATCTGCCTGGGGCTCACCCTCACGAAGGCACAGCTCTCCCCTCTGCGCAAACATACACAAAACTGTCCATCTCTGCCTCTTATCTAGTGTGTGCATGTGTGTGGGTCTGTGTGGTTTTTTTGTGCTAGGTCTCTGAGTGAGCTTGTTGTAGACCAGGCACACTGATAGTCATATCAACAGTTAGTCTAGGCTGATGGACTGCAGAACTACTCGTCCATTGTCCATTGTGTGTGTGTGTGTGTGTGTGTGTGTGTGTGTGTGTGTGTGTGTCTGCTAAGCTATCAGAAATTGCATTTCTACAAGCCACGAATGTCAGATGCACTGTGTTCATGTATCTTGGGAATGTGTGTGTTGCATGTGATGCAGTATAATCTGCCACAGGCTTGGATGTGGGTCACTGTGGCTGCAGCTCCACGGGTCAGAGAGAGACAGCAGCAGGGATGCTGCCTCTGTACTTGCTGCGCATGGGCTAGCCTGAAATATATTTCACAACAGTAGAAAATAAAAGAAGAACCAAGCTGCACTTGAGATCTGATTTGAGTTTTCTTTTTAACATAGCCTCAAGCAAAAATACCATGGTATTTTTAGTTGTTCAAGCCGTTTTCTGTATATTTACATGATTAAAAGTGTTACTTATGGGCACCTAAATTTCTGTGTGGTAGATTTTACAAGAATAGAGTCTACAGAGGCATACTGAGATATAAATAGAGATGAAAATTTACATGACTTCTTAATAAGGTTAGATATGAAAGAGGATGACCAGATTAGTCATGCCTGCCGCTCATAGTGGATTTCACCTGAAGTAATTAAGCCAAAGTTATTGCTGAACATTTAGAACCCACAGTGAAACTTATTGGAGGTTATGTAGTGTGACGAGGGGTGTTAGGAGTGAGTGTGTGTGTGTTTGTGTGTGGGTGGAGGGGCTATTGACCTCATGACAGAGTTGGTTAAATGAAGTATTGATACTGCTAGCTTTGTTAGTGTGTGTGTGTGTGTGTGTGTGTGTGTGTGTGTGTGTGTGTATGCGAGTGTGTGTTTATGTGTGTGCGCATCTGCAGAGTTGTATGTGTGTATTCAGATATATTTACTCTGTGATGGATTGTGCATTTTGCAGATGCCAATAGGCAGTAGTGTGTCATAGATCAAACAACTTGAGTTGGCCCAGTGGTGTTAAATTTGTCTGAGGATTATGAGAACAAATCATGCAAACAGACAGGCAGGTTATGCGCCAATCCTAGAGAACGATTAATAGAGAATGTCTTGGGGGCGATCGTGGCTCAAGAGTTGGGAGTTCGCCTTGTAATCGGAAGGTTGCCGGTTCAAGCCCCGGCTTGGACAGTCTCGGTCATTGTGTCCTTGGGCAAGACACTTCACCCGTTGCCTACTGGTGGTGGTCAGAGGGCCCGGTGGCGCCAGTGTCCGGCAGCCTCGCCTCTGTCAGTGCGCCCCAGGGTGGCTGTGGCTACAATGTATGTGTGAACGGGTGGATGACTGGATATGTAAAGCGCTTTGGGGTCCTTAGGGACTAGTAAAACCGCTATATAAATACAGGCCATTTACCATCTTTATTTTCTTGTTTAAAAGTTGCTTTAGTGAAATTTTCACTTTATTTTGTAAAAGGTGTGCTTTTTGCTGCAGCCTGAGGCCATAGATACTGCAACCCACATCTTTACAACACAACATTGTTATCATTTTAGTGACTTTTTCACATCCTTTCAACACCCCCCCCCCCCCAAAAAAAAAAAAAAAAGCAGGTAGTGATAGCGGATGTCTTGCTCTCCGGTTCTCTCCATCTTTTCTGTTCACCTAGTGACCGAAAGCAGAGAGCAGCAACACCTACACAGAGGCTGTGCACTGTCAGAGGAGGACATTAGAAGGGACAAAATGTCTTTGTTAACTTCCTTTCTGAGATGATTTCTTTCATGCATCTTAACCTCAGACTCTTTAGTTTATGTGTTTTCTAATTTTTGTCAGAAAGTGGTTATAAAAACATGAATGTTCGGATTTCAGTTATCGCTATTCTGGATCCGATTGTATTCATAACAGCCTTACTTCTATGGACCAAACATGCTTTTCCATGCCACCTGTGCTGTTTATATGTATGTATTGTAGAGAAGGGATCTTTTTTATGCCACCAGAACTGTTTAGTTTTCTGCTGTTTTTGTGCTGATTTGCACTTCCTTATGCTAAGAGTAAGTGAAGCCAACTGCTAAAAGAGAAGAACATTTGTGAGTGCAGTTCAGTTGTTCTCAATGCCAAAAACACAGCTGCAAAAATACAGTCAAATTGGAAGTCTGCTGCTAACATTTCCAAAAATATTTTCATCCAGTAGAGTTGTTAAAAACACGGCGTAAGGAATCAGTCAACAACATCACCAGTCCAACATCCCTGCTGTTGAATTATTTTCTACAGGGCTGCACTGTATTGTCAGGCAGAGCTTATTTTCAGAAAGAGAGAGAGAGCGAGAGAATGGATAAATGAGAGGCAACTCTCTTAATGTTAGTCATATGGTGGTTGGAAACCAAAATTATTTTGACCGTGTGCAGTCCACTTTTGATCTTGATGCCTAGGTTGCTTCGAAATGGTTGCTTTGAAGACAGGAACCAGGTCTGCAACCACTTGCAGTCAGTTGCTGTCTTCAAAGCAACTTGTGTGACAGTGTTAAACTAACGTGGCAACAAGACAGAGTCAGTTTGCTGTCAGTTTGATATTGAATGGAACTAAGTTGGCAGTTATCTGCAATCTCTTGTGATAATACAGCAGTTGTAACTGATAAATTGGCAAAAATTGCATTTCAATTGGAAATTTCGTACATTCTGCCCAAACCAAAATGAAATGAGCGCTTACCAGTCTTGATTTTATATAGGAACAGAACCACAACACAACAAGTTGGCAACTAGTTGAGTCGAGTCTGTTTCAAAGAAATGTTTCTCACAAACTGCACTTATCTAAACAGACTGCCTCACTCTTATTGTGATGTGTTAGCAGTATGTTTGCATTTTTGAAGTAGACACCAAATATTGGCAACCCATCACCAGTCTGTCCTTCAATGATTGTGATCAGTGAGTGGGGCTGCAATTGGTTTCAGGCAGGTTGTCTCTTACTAGGTTACCTGTATGCTTGCATTGCTTGCACTCCAACAGAAAAAAAAGGCAACCACTGAGTCACTAGTCATAAGGAGTTTGCCATCCTATTTTTACTCTAGTGTGACTGAATCATAAGATAGAAATGTGTTCTAAATTTCATAAAGTAATTATAAATACTTCTCATTTTTCTTTTCAAGTGTTTCCAAAGATATTTTTCCAGAAATTACAATGTAGTTGCAGTGAGTGTGGCTAAAAGCCAGCTCATGTGATAGGAAACTGCATTAAATCCACACTTTGACTAAACCACAAAAGCAGTGCATTGCAGCGCCACGTGGAATTGCTGGGAAGTCTGTCTTAGATTGGTGAATGTTGCCGGGAGCATTTGTGCACACAGCTGGGGGTGTGCATGCGCTTAAGCTTGATCCTGTTAGCACGGCGGCTGGCTAGAACAAGGGCAGGAGGGAGATAGAAACCAAGAACAAATCACAAACATGCAGATGTTACCAAGATACACAAAGATGGATGGGGAAGTTGATGATAAATCTGGCCTGTCTAATCACTCAGGACACAGAAGAGGGAAGGTAGTGTGTATCTATGCTGTGTTCTTTGTCACTACTGTTAACAGTCTTGTGGCCTGGTGCTTTGTTTCCTGCAATCTCTGCCGTCAGTAAACAGGAAGCAGATCTCTGTCTTTCTGTTACTCGCTCTGTCCTTTTCTGTCTGTCCTTTGGTTCCTCTTTCTTCCTCTTCCTACACTCGCCTTCCTCTGCAAGTGCAAGCTGTATGTGTGGAAGGAATAGGCATGTAGGTCCCAATGCACGTCATTAGTAAGGTAAGCAAAAGAGGCAAAATGGTGAGCTGTGTCATCTAGGATAAGTATGACATGTTCAGGGATGTTGGGCCAGCTGCTTCTTACCTATTTTCTCCTCACGCTATTCTTGGCATTCCTGTTTTTCCCTCCTGGGCTTCCCCGGGAAAGATGTCAGAAATGGTGAGCTACGGCTGCAATCACTTGTGATAATGTTATTGTCATCTTTTGTTGCCTTTCCTCTAGTCCCTATTTAGCATTGATTTGGTTTTTGTGTGTGTATGGTGTGCTTCAGGCCCTGTAAAGCCTTCCTTTCCCACACCACTTGAACCACGAGGTGATTGACAGAGCAAGAGGTCAAAGGGAATGCTGAAAGGATTTGGACGGAAGTTGTAGTTTGTTCAGGATTGGCACAGCACTGTTTGTTGTTGCTAAGACCAAAGATGCCATCTTTAAGCTCCCATTGTTACAGCATATGCTACAAACAGAGTCGCATATCGCACGCACGCACGCACACGCACACACACACACACACACACACATTCTTCATGCTCTTACTAAGCTATCACATAGTCTAAAAGAAGAGGCCATTCTTCCTGTCTATGAGTGTCTCCCCTCTACTCTGTGACTTTCTGTGGCAGTCTGTGGAGAGAGGGGAACAGTTAGGTCTAATGCTTAGACATGGCTGGTTGATCACAGTGTGCTCACACTGAGCTTTGGGGGATTGTGAAAGACTGATTTGACTGTCTGTTAGTTTTAGCTGTACCCACACTACACTCTAAATTGTCCAGAACAAAGGTTGTTCCAGAGCTCCTCAACCTTGTTTGGCTGCAGCTGTCACACTTAAGCATGCCAGCTTTATCTTGCAAGGTGTCATGTTGGACCTTATGATATTCTCTTTCTGCAAAATGTCTTGCTTACAGAGAGAGAAGCTTTTATGCTTGCGTGCAGAAATCTCTTCATTAGTCCGCACATGAGCACCTCCTCACCTCTGCATTTGTTAGTCCGCCTGAGTCACTGGTATTTTGGATTTACGACAGGAATTACGTCGGGTCAAGCTGAATGGAAAGAGGCCTAAGTGGGAGAAGAGACTGTTACACTGAATTAATAACAGAGGGTGTTCTGTAGGGACTGAGATAGAGGCAAGAGTAGGGTGGGATGAAGACACAGCCTTTTGGCTCCTATCCTGCATTCTCTGGTTTGGTTCACACAGCTGGAACAAAGAAGAAGGGAGGTGTACAAAACAAAGGAATGGCAAAGACTGCAGAAAATTCGAAATGCACAAACCTTTTGCCTCCTGATACTGATTGTGGTGTCTGTAGTAGGAGATCTGCCTTCACAAAAGCTTACCTTTGGGAGAGGAATTTCTTTTGCCAAATTCACTCATTGACATCCTTCATATATTAGTACTAAAACACCAACTTTCAACTGTACTTTAAATTTTTATGTATTTTTTATGTACATGGTGCAATTTGTTCTTTCTTTCTTTTTCTTTTTTTTTTTTTTTTAGCAGGAACTCCAGCAACAGTTGAGGGAAGATGAACAATTTTAATATTTGACCAACATGTTTCGGCTTGTGGCCTTCATCAGGGTCATCATGACCCTGATGAAGGCCACAAGCCAAAACGCGTTGCTGGAGTTCCTGCTATGTTATTTCTTTCATCCTCTCCATGCACCTTGGAAGCAGGTGAAGTTGTGCCAGAAAAAAAAAATTTTGCTGCTTTTTTTTTTTTTTTTTTACAATGCATCAGCCATAATCAGATACATTTTTCCATATTTTTATGTAAGGCCTTACAGCGATAAAATTAGCTCACTGCAGTAAAACTGGCTCAGTCACATCTGGCTCATGTGCATAGCAGTGTCAGTGCTACAATATATGCAGGCCGTGTTTTGGAGTTATCTCATTTCCGAAGGTAAAAGCTGGTATGATTTTGGTGCAGCAGGAAAAAATAAATGGCTATATCCCCAAACATAAATAAAAAAGTTCCTTACTATAAGTACACATCACACCTCTTAGCATGCAACAAAGTGGACACTCACGGCATAGACTTCTCTTTCTGCTCTCTGGATTAAGTGTAAAGTGTGCGTGTTAGTCCCCATAGGGAAATAGTTCCTCTTCATTTAACCCATTCACCCAGTGAAGCAGTGGGCAGCCACCAATGCAGCGCCCGGGGAGCAGTGTGTAGGGATGGTACCTTGCTCAGGGGTACCTCAGGGTAGCCGTTCAGTGGAGTCGAACCCCCGACCTTCCGATCATGGGGCCACCACTCTACCTACTGAGCTATCCCTGCCCGGATTAGGGTTCCTGTGTTGGCTTACATAATGTCAGATTTCACTGGCACAACTGTGTGTTTGCCAGTGTTTGGACGGGTCCTTGCATGCTCACTTTCTCTGCCTCATACTTCTGTCCATATGTAAGCCAAAACAATGTGCCACTATATTTTATGCCTTGTGAACAGTGTGTTTGTGTTTGTGTGTGCTTCATTTCTGAAATGGGGCATGCCTTGGTAGCAGGAGTATCTATTACGAAATCATTTTGTGGTTGTAAAGGTACAAAGTCAAGTTTACATTTGTAAAAAACAGTCATTCAAAACTTCATGAACACTGAGGCTAGTTTATTATCACGAGCGTAACAAAGGGCACTACTGCCAGACACTTTTCTCACAATATTCATTCTCTCATCATCACTGCTGTGCTTGCTGTCTGCCGTCTTGGGTTTTGTGGTTTTTGTCATCTTTTTTTCCACCCAGACATGTAGAGCTCATAAACTCGCAGAGAATGAGACAGGTAGAAAGCATTCTGACTTTAAAAAGAGCAAGAGGTTTGCACAGACAAAGACAGAGAGCGTTGCTATTTGCACTGCAGTGTTGTGTGGTCATGTGTGAGTGTGTGGTGGGTGTTCTGTAGTTTTATTTTGTCATTGTCAGGGGAATCTGATGAGTATTTTTAGAAGCTCTTGCTTGTCCTGCTTCCAATTTGCAGATGAATTACATTCCACTCAAACTTCATGGAGGCTCATTTAAATCATGTAAAGAGTGAGAAAAGAAGGGCAGACAGAGACGGCTTACGACGTATATGAGAGATAAAGTAAGAGAGAGATGAGGATTGATGACTCACCCAGAAGGAGACAGGCAGACACCTTTGGTGGCCACGACTCTTCTCATACTGAGGCATACCTGCACTGCAGCACAGCCTCCTCACACTCACTAATGCAGAAGTGTGTGGGCTGGCAGGAAGAGATTTATGGTATGGCTGCTTTTGTAATACAATTCCTCAATATACACATATATACACTGGCTGGCAATATGAGGCCCCAGTGGACCAGAATGATGACTTGGCTTTAAAGTAGGCCAAGGGCCGGATTGAAGGACACGCAGACCCGCATACACACAGGCCCACTCTGAGTCATATTCGCTCTCATCTCTGCTCTCTGTGGACTTTTCAAAAATAGCAGATTAATCCAGTGAAATGAGCAGTTCTGAGAATTCGTCAGTTGCCTATCCCTGCTTCCCTCCACCCCATCATCCCCATCATCCCTCTGTTTCCCCGCTTGCTTTTTTTTATCCTGCTGCAAAGCTGGCGGCGTCTTTGGTCATGTTTGGCCTTTAGATTTCCGCTGGAAAGAGGAACGATGATTGGTTTATGACATAATAAAAAGAGATGCGGACCTTGGATGCCAATTTTTAATTGACTGAGAACTTTCCAAAGTCCACTATACTGGCACGTTTGACTGAATCTTGGCTCATTTGCATAATTTGCTGAGTGGGAGCTTGCCCTGTGAGATTGTGTCGCTAACTTTGTAATCTTGCAGGAAAGAATAGCACCGTTGTTGTACATGCAAAGACAAGAAGTGTGTTTCTGGCTTCCTGTGGTTTTTTCATAGATCAGAAAATGTCTCCTTTCCCAGGCATTTGAAAAAATACTCTCCCTATGTACGATGCATGAATTTTGAAAACAATAAATAAATGAAGAGCTGTTTTAAAGCATTTCCTTATTCTAGTTTCAAGATTGCACAAGAGTTTCCTCTAGCCAGCATGTTTGGTGTCTTTTAACATCCTTAGCACAATAAATATTTATTCTAAATTTATTTCTCTTTTCTCTTCAAGGAGCATGTATGAGTGACGAGCAAAAGAGGAAGTGGGATCTCTGAAGCTCCGCCCCCTCTACTGGTGGAGCACCCTGCACATCTGACCAGAGACCCCTTAACTCACTTTGAAAGGTACGAATTAAGGAATGGCTACACAAAGTGATGCAACAAAGAACAGTTAACACAACCGTTTTTGTAGATAGGGTTGTTCATATTGAAACCTAAAGGGCTGAGATTTTTTTTTATTGTACTGTGTATTGAACTGGATATATTAAACAAATTTACCGGTTCATGCATATGCAACTTTTTCTTTTTTTTTCTTTTACTGACCTCAGCTCCTCTATGGTGACCCTTTCTTTGTTTTAATAAGCCAGTCTATCTTCTGGCTGAAAAATCCAATTTCTTTAACAAGAGAAGTTCAGTGGATAAAATTCAGTCTAAATATAACCTTTTAACATCGCACCCCATATGATCCTGATGTATACTACAAACTAGATTTATTCACCTACGGGCAAAATCAAAATGTGTGCTTAAACTATTTTTGAGAAATTACATGTTACATTGTCAAACATAAACCTCAGCACCCCATTAACAGCAAAGTGCCTCTTTTGATTTTGTGTGCTGACCCTTTTGATTGCAAATTAGGCACATTTGCATTCACTTTGACTCAATTCTGGTGCTCATGTTGCATTTCTGCTGCCTTTGTCAAAGAGGTTAGCAAAGTGAAAGGCTTTCCATTGGAGAGGTGGGTCTGCCTTGTTGTTGCCTGAGTGAAGCGGGAGCGGGGCATGCAATTCTTTGTAAGCTTCATGGTGGGGTCCCCATTTATTAGCCTCATTCAGCTGTGCAATCATGTAGAAAGCCCAAGTTACAGCAGCTATATTTAACGAAGAATATACATATCTACACAGATAGATACTTTATTGATCTCACAAGGGAAGCTACATTGTTACCATAGCAGGATAGAAAAAAAAGGTATAGTTTGAAATAAATAAACAAAATAGTTAAAGTGCCACAGGCTCATTGTGAGGGCAAAGTCTTTATATATACAACAGTGATTAAAAAAACCAAAAAAATAAAAATGAGGTCAAGTTAAAGAAGAGTAAAAAGAAAGAATGAGAAATGAAGATATAACAAGAATAATGGCTAGAGTATTATTACAACTGTAAAATGCATGTAGGAGAGCACTGCTTCATCCGATCTCATATCACTTATTTCTCTCATTTTTTACTATCAGTAACTCATTAATGCGTCATAGAAACAGCTTGTAACAGTTATGTAACTGTCTCGTATTGTCTTCATATTTCAGACTTTGCTATGATCTATTGTTTATGCTCTGTGTGTTGAACCCTTGAACAAATCTATGCCATTGTCACACATTATTATACTAGCACACTATTTGTATACACAAGTTTAAGTATTCTAATTAAAGTGTTGTTAAACAATTGTTGAAAAACAAAAATTAAGGGTCATAGGTACATAAGTAAGGATTGAAATCACCGATTAGTTTGTAAATTGCTCCTGTTATCAATTTTGTGCCTATAAATGTGTCAAAACTAAAAGAAAGTCCCCAAAATAGTGACGCGTGTCTTTGCAGCACGTTGCTCTCTTTATGACTATTTACTGTCTGGTGGCTATGTGTGAAAAAGGGTAACGTCCTAAATACAGAGATGAGTAAAATCTGAAAATCCAAAGGCAAAATGTGTCATATTGTGTCAGTGTGGGAAGTTAATGTTAGCAGAAGTTTCATTTGCAACACTAGATTAGTGTTATTGGCTTCTGTGGTTCCCTGTTCCCCCCTGTTGCTGACATCCAGCAATGCCCTTCTCTAAAATTTACAAAGCTTTATTATATCTGATTTGTTACCATATTTGAAAAATCCAAACTACCTTTGGCACATAACTCTGTTGGGATGTTTCTTTGATCTTATCAGCTGCTGTAACAGCAACTATAAATCAACTTTTATCAAGCTTTTTCTGTTCCAGGAAATTCAGTTAATGTGAAGATTGCATTAGAGTTTTCTTAAGGAATTTTAAACGACACTTAAAGCGCTGCTGTGTTTGGTTCTAAAATGAGAATGAGAAAGTCAGAACACTGATCATCAATAATGCTAAAAATCGTAACAATGGCATAACGATGAAAAGAGGGTTGCAAAAGAACCATCAATGCAACATAATGCAAGGAATGCAATGCAACAATACAAAGTATTTTTCCTGATTCCTTGTTGTTGTTGTTTACTCTTGTATGTCTGTGTGCTTTATAATACAGATTAGAAATTGTGTAACACAACAGATACTTTAATGCAGTGAGGAATCAGAGCCTAGTTAACCTTTGATTTTTTGTTATTGTGTGTTACCTGGGGGGCAGCTAAACATATGTCTGCACATTGGTTTTTACACTGTGTATGTATGAAAATTGACCAGTAGCTCCACAAAAGTCCAAAGAATATGACAAATATATCACATATTATGTGCTGGGGAAATAGACATGCTGACATTGTACAGTCTATTAAGAAGTCATGCTTAATAGACAGCAATGCAGTTCTCTTCCAAGTAGCTTCAGATATAAACTTTAAAGACATTTTCTTTCCTTTTTTTTTTGCCTAAGGTACTGTAAGACGTTTTACAGATGAAAGCAGCCACAAAATTGCGAGGTTGCACTGTAACATAGTCTTAGAAATATTAAAATTTTTCATATTTTTATATGAAAAAAAAAAATCAAAGCATATTGTTAAAGTGGTTAGTAGGCAGAGAAATCCAGCTGTGCTGTCAGAGACTCGTTAATCCCTCCTGCTTGGCATGAGTTATAGTAGGAATAGCAGCAGCTGTAATAGTAGAAAAGAGCCGCAAACATACAGGGGAGACCAGACACACAAACCCACTGGGCCTAATGGTTCAGACTTTAAGTATTACAGGGTGATTAGGGAGTTTCTGTGTGAGTACGTGTTAACACCAATTAACACACAGCCTGCGATGATGTTTTAATTGTGTAAACTGTTGTATTATTTGTGCCAGCCAGTGTGATCAAAGCCTCCACTGTGTGTACCTTTGCATTTTTGCGAGGCAAGTGCAAAAAAGTTAATAGTTGTTAAAAGATCATTTACAGCATACTAACATCAAATGGACCACCAGGATGATGCAGTCATTTATGTGTTCTTAGGTGTGTTGTGATCAATTTATTTTAATACGTGTACAAAAAAAGCTCCACTCTCTTTCCAACCATCAGGGGAACACCCCTCGTGACAGTAATGCATATTGATTTTGGCCAAAAAGGCCCCAGTGATTGGAGATTGAAGTATTTAATTCCACTTTGCTTGTGAGCCAAGTTTTGCATTGGTAATCAATTTTAGCTGGGACTTTTACGCTGCCATGGGCAGTTCTCTCTGTACTCCTCTTTGTATTTTAAACTGATTTTTAGAACATTTAACAATGTTTTATGTAAGTAGTAGGGATGAATCCTCTGCGATAATATGGGGAATACATTTTTATGGGATATAAAAGGCATCTATGTTCCTTAGTGAACACAACAACTTGACAAGAACAGGCATGTCTGACATAGAGAGCTGGATGGCAAACTCTGATTTTGTAAAAAGGAAGCTATTTCAACAAACTCCAAAAAAAAAAAAATTCTTTGCAAAATATACAAGAAAACTGTTCCTGATAAACGTGGAAACTAACTTGTTATATCACTTGGGGCAAAAAGACACCACCATGTAAAACCAGGGTATGAACGTACAGGAGGAGGAGATACTATCAGGTGGTGATGTGCAGGTTGTGTTATACTTTCACTTAGAATTACAGGGAAAACTCCACCACCAGTATTTGACTTATGCTGTGTCACTACTATTACGCTCTAATGCTGCTTCTGCTTTCACCTTGTGGCGAAAGATTCACACTTTGAATAAGGTAGTTTGTCTTCAATGACAGTAGCTCATTGGAAAAGAAGGATGGAAAACGTTTTATCAGCATTTTATTTGTCCAATATTGTCAGAATGATCATTATTGTAAAATTACTTTAAATATTGTAATATGATTTTTGAGGCTGTATCACAAACCCCAATAGATAGTTTAGATAGATGCTGCAGGTCCCTCAACTAACAGAATCAGCTGTTTTTCACTGTTATCCACCTATGCGAAGATTCACAAACCAAATTTGGCTCTGATATTAATTGTTATATTTTAAGAAGAACTGTTCTGCGGTGCCTCTTCCTCGGTTCATAGGCCAGCTTTCTTGTGTCACTGGTTCTCTGTGGCTAGACTGTGTCCGCTTAGTCTGTATTTCATCAGGAACTGTTTATGTTTTGCATTTCAGACAGTTTATGCTACTCTACCAATTTATATTCATGCTTTAGGGACAATTACAAATTGCATTTGATTTACCTATTGTTCTAGATACACATTTTTTTTATCACTTTAATAATTTAGTTTACTTTGATTTGTTTTTGGAGGAGATACAAACCCAGCCTCAGGGGGTCACAAGCTAATGCACTCCTAGTGCTGGTCCCAAGCCCAGATAAATGGGAGGGTTGCTCCAGGAAATCTTTGCCAAGTCAAACATGCAGATCCATCCACTGTGACAAACCCATGGGAAATAAGGGAGCATCTAGAGCTGGGCGATAGAACGATAACGATATGTATCGCGATATAACTTTTACTCGATAGAGAAATTAAGCTATCGCGATAGACTTCGCCGCTCTTGTCCTCTTAAAATAAAAAATAAAAATAAAAAAAGGTCAGCCAATCCAAACTAAGTAGCGCAGAGCCGAACCAATCACAGCCGCAGCGTCACGTCGCGTGACTTGTTACATACAGCACAAGTGCCAAGCCGCACGTGTGTTTGTTTGGGAAGCAGGCAGTGGGTAATAATAATAATAATAATAATAATAATAATAATGGATTGGATTTATATAGCGCTTTTCAAGGCACCCAAAGCGCTTTACAATGCCACTATTCATTCACTCTCACATTCATACACTGGTGGAGGCAAGCTACGGTTGTAGCCACAGCTGCCCTGGGTAATGGAGCCAGCGCGTAATGGAGGAAATGAGTGTGCCGACTAGAAAAATCTACCGAGCGTGACCGAAGAGAAAACAGATGACGGTTCCAATGCCGGAGAGATTGTCGAACGGAAGAGCCAGAGAAGTTCCGTAGTGTGAAGGTATTTCGGCTATTTCAAGTCTGACAAAAAACAGAGTAGCGTGCACTGTAAATTGTGCCGAAAGCAAGTCTGGAAATACAATAAACTGGTGCATGCGTCACACTGTGCGCCACGTTATTGTTTCGGTGAAATGAATTTCTACAATACTGTTACTGTTAATTCTACTCTGCAGTGTTTAAATGCTTACATATACACACAGTTACTGTCCCTCCACACATACGACTCGGTTCTGCTTCTATGCCCCAGCTTTGTTTACTTTTCCCCACCGAGGCTTCTAGACTTCTGATTGGCCAACATTTCTGCACGGTTAGGAATCTAGCGCCACCTGCTGCTTTGGCATGTTCATAGCAGCGTTTTCCTTCATTTCTGCCTTTATGTGTGGACGGGATTATTTTTTAAAACGAAAACGGAAAATCTCCGTTTTCAAAAACACCCGTGTACGTGTGGACGTAGCCTCAGTCTCTGACTGGAAGCGCTAATTCGTCATTCGGCTTTTGTCAGACTAAAGTAACTGTTAAAACTGTTTGAAAAGCTCAGCTATACAACAAGGAGAGATTGAGAATTTCCTTTTAGTTCTCAGTTTATTTGATACTGACAAAAGTTAGTTTTGTCTGTTCTTCTGTAAAACAAACTAAGATTTATTTTTAGAATTAATATTTTGTTTCTAAGTGGAATTGACAATTTAGTCTGTTTTTGTTTGTTCTGTTTTGAAACTTAAACGCTTTAGCGGCTGCCTTTTGTGTAGTTTGCAATATTTGCCTTTATTTATCTGAAAAAGTCTCATGTTCTTTAAGTACATCTACCCTGTTGAACTTATTATGGGAAATAAATATTTAAATAAAAACAAGCTGCTGATTATTTCACATTTTACTTGTGAGCAACGGCACATTTAAATCTTACAAATATAGTTATTTGGCTTATATCGTGATAGATATCGTTATCGCCTGAAATGAAAAAAACATATCGTGATATGAAAAAATCTCATATCGCCCAGCTCTGGGAGCATCCAAAAATACTTTCTTTGGTTATTGGAAGGCCATGTTGGTCTGAGGTTGAACAGTGTTGAGGTTTATTTCAGTAATGGTACATTCTGACTAATACACTTCTGGGGGCTCCCCAAGGTTTAACGACTCACAGGTGTGGTCCCCTGAGAACTACATTTCTAAAGAGTGTTTTCTGCTTGCATTCCCAATGCCAGTAGGAATCCCAACATGATTAAATAGCCAGTTGGGAGTTGGCAGTTGGCATGGCTACAGCTAGGCTACAACCACAATAACAAGCCAGGGAGTACCATGATTGGAGGTGTGTCTTTGTTGTGTTTCATGGTTTAAAGTTAACAGTTGAGTTGGAAATGAGACATGCAACTGAAACCAATATAACTCAGCATTAAAAATGACTTATTTCTTTGTGTGCTAAGTTTACAGGTAGCTGTTAACTGTAGACAGAGGCTTCCTCCCTGTACTACTTACAAAAGCCAGTTAATAGATCATTTGTGCCTGCAGCTTATGTTGATCCGTGACCAAGGATTGTGTCCAAAAAATTATGCCAGATTTAATTTGCTTTGATTTTCATGTTGATGCCCCATGTAGTTTGGAGGAAGTGCTAAAGGTCTTTATGTCTTTAGAATTGTAAAAAAGGTTCCTTTGGTCCTTGTTCATTGTGACTTCAGGTGTTCTTTTTTCAGTGTTGCTAATCAGTGGGTATTACCTGGGATGTTTATTATGGACCTGCAGTTTTTTGCATGCAGAACTCTGATGGGTAGCTGACATCTAGTGATCTCTTAACAGCTGATGGTCCGTCCAAGACAGGTTTGACTTAACTTGGGAGATAGCTGAAGTTTCTGATTTTCTCCTAAATGCCAAAAATGCTTTTTGTTTCAGTGCATTCACTGCCAGATGATAGTTTACCAAAGCAGTGTTTTTAAACGCCAGGTACTGACTGCATTGGGTATTCCCTAATTTGAATTTCTATTTGTTTTCCTGGGATTTGGGCTTTTTTTCTAAGCTCATGATTTTAAATTCATTGTAGTTGACTGTCAATACTGCTGCCGGAGGCTGAAGTGCTGTTTTTGTCCCTGCTTTTTTTTTCTTCTTTCAATTTTTTCCCCTTCATTAGCCTCTTCCAATTTTTTTCCTGCTTTTATTACTGATATGAGCCCTGTTTGCTCAGGATCGGTATTACCAGCATAACTTGTCCGATTTAGAAATTACCCTCGCACATCTGTGTGGGAGGGACACCTAGCACAGGAAAAGCAAGGTCTGTGTTTAGTAGGGCTGCACGATTTTGCATAAAATGAGAATCACGATTTTTTGGCTTAGAATTGAGATCACGATTCTCTCACGATTTTCTTTTCCAGTATAAATATTTATTGCACTTATTAACTGCACATCAACTTCGTAACAGTTGAGACTGAACATAAAAACAATAAATAAACATAAAAACAACAAATGTCTCACGTTTTGTTGTTGCTGCAAAATGTTGTACTGCTTGAAATTCCGTCTCCACCGTTGCTCGACACTGCGTGTATAGAGCAGGTAGTGCAACAATAGAAAAATAGTTGCGGGACAGCACTGTGTAGCGTTTGTCTAGGGTGTTGATCATTTTCCTAAATCCCTCGTTTTGCACAGTGTTGATGGGAGCCATATCTTTGGTCAGGTGATAAGTGATAGCCTCCGTAATTTCTTTGTGCCTGCGGGAGTTCGACGTGTATAGGGAAGCGCTGTATAAGGTTCCCGTTATTGATGTTTGGGTGGTTGACCGGGACGGATTTTCTCCTGTCACTTTCTCCTCATCCCTGACGTGCTCTCCGTTGGTTTTCCCCTGCTAATTCACACGGCACAGCCTCTGTATCACGTGGTATAAGGCTCCGCCCTTGTCATTTGTTGAGAAGGAAGAGTGAGCGCTTGTTTTCATGCAGAGTACGTCCCGGATCAAAATGCGGTACAATCGTCATCGTCTTTTTTTTTTTTTTTTTTTTTTTTTTTAATCGTTGTCATTTGGAAATGAGATCGCACATAAGTATGAATCGAGATTGCGATTTTCTAACGATTAATCGTGCAGCCCTAGTGTTTAGCTTGAAATAACTAACATTATGATGCCCAAAGGGGAATTCACACGCTACCCAGCAGTATGTGAAATGGTTCAAGTCAGCCCCACCTTTACCTGCAGGAACATTAACATGAACCTGTTCATGCATCAATAACTAAAATCTAGTTGTCATCCAAAAACAAAGTAAACATCAGAGTGAAATGGGTTATTCTTCACAGCAATTGCTTTTATTTCTGGTGCTTTAAAACATTAATAATACTTAAACTTGTGAATCTTATTTTATATTTTGAATGCAGGCCTTTGACATTAAGCTTGAATAATGATATGAGTCCTCAGGCTTATATGTGGGCTATTTTTTGACAAATATTGATTGAAATCTGTCTGGCCCCTCGGTGAAGACTGAACTATTTATAGGTTGTCACATAAAACTGTTGAAAGATACTATCATATATATCAGCCATTCCATCCTACTTGAGAGGTTTCATCTTGACCTTTATGTGAATGACTTTCCATGCTGTGTTTAAAGAAGCAGAAAAGAAGTCTTGATAAAATACCAAACACACGCAAAAAAGATTTTCTTTAACATTAGAAATTATGGATTAGGATTATTGACAACCTCTGCATTCCTCATGTACTGATGGTCATTCGAATAAGACTTTACGTCGACTTAATTGTTTTCAAACGTCTACCTGCTGTGCTTATTCAGAGAATGTTTTAATTTAAACCCTCTAGCAAAATGGAATCGAAAGCCTTTCTAAAAATCAATAAAGCATGCAAAGATTTTACCATTGTTTTGTGGCGTACGTGCTGATTAATTAGAGTGTGTAGAGTGTAAATGTGGCCAGTAATACCGTGATTTGGTAAAAAGCCAATATGGGTTTGCTCAGGGGAATGTTTTCAATAAATAAGGCCAGGAACCAGGCATTGATAATACTGGGGGATTGACTCTGCTTACACAAGTGGCTTAGTAGTACGTGCGGTCTGATATTTCTCAGCTCTGTAGTGGGGATAAAAAAAGCCCCAGGCTCCACATCTCAGGAAAACAACCAGACTATAGAACTGTCGGGAGAATGAAACTAAACAACTGAAGCAGGGCCTGTTTCAGCTCAGCGCTGCTGTGTTTAAGCACGTCTATTGGCTTGATTTAGTTGTTGTTGTTGTGAGTGTTGTGAAATTGGAAATGTTGTGTCTGAGATGACGACAGTTAATCTTGACATCAGCTGATGTTGGGCACTCCTTTTCTGTACTCAGGTTAATCTTAATTATTAGATGGTCTGTGGAAATCATGAAATGTTCTCTAAGTGGCACCTTTTTCTTTTAGTGAGGTGACTTTCATGCTGAAATGCCGCGACGCTCACAACCATCACTGCAAAGAGAATAGCACCATTTTGATTTTGGTGTATTGATTTCTTTTAGATCGTTACTAATATCAGTATTTAGGCCAAAGCAAGGCCATTATCAATAATGCTGTTCAACCATATGTTATATATCATCTGTGACATCAACAAGGCATTTTCACCCAGAGAACTGCTGCTCACTCAATCTTTTCTCTTTTTCAGACCATTATTTGTAAACCCCACATGGTTTAGTGGGAAAATCCCAATAGATTACTGTTAAAGCAGGTATACCTAATGAAATGGCTGGTGAGTGTATATAAATAATAATAATTATTATTATTTTAAGCCCCTTTCAAAACAAAGATCACACATGAGTAAAAAAAATAAATAAATAACAAAACAATGAACAATAATGTCCACCAAGTTAAAATCATTAAGGATTCACGTGACATGTGGAAGACAATCAGAGTGAGTAAGCCAGTTTGCGGAGCTGCTTTAAAAAACGGATTGAATAAAATAATAAAAGAGTTTTTCTAAATAAACACCTAACACTGATCATTGAGACCCATTCAAATTTAAAATATATTAGTCTGAATGGAAAAAAAAATTAAAAACTGAGAAAAAATGTAGAACATAAATCGGTAATCAATCCCAGAGCCTCGCTCATAACCTATTAATAACGCAGTCCTGTCCACCTGCAGAGCAGCTGCCTGACTCCTGACATGCTACATTAATAGAAAGTTGAACCTGTTTTAGTGCCTTAGAGTTTGTAGCTCTTAGTTCAGAAACTAGTTTAGCTAACTTTGCATGTATTTTCCGCTGGAGCAGAGAGCATCTACGCAGCAAACAGGATTGAGTTGACCTCCTCTGCCCTTTTCTGACACTGTTTCCATCCCCCTTATCTATTTCCACTGATGCAGCTAAGAGCATGTCGTGATTCGACGGGGAAAATGATATCTTGACTCATGGGGGATTTTTAAGTGATGATTGAATTCTTCGAGCTCTACAGGCTCGCACTAATATTAACTAAAACACTGTCACCAATGAATCTTGTGGTTAATTAATTATAGATTGCAGCCTAAACAAATTCTTTGTGTGTGTGTGTATGTGTGTGTGTTCTGGGTTGTTCATTAAAGTGTCTTGGATTTTGCATTAGTCTGAATCATACAATGTAGCCTGTAACTCATGGTGAAGAGAGCAACATGCCAAAGAGGTACAGTGCTCGGTATGTTTTTTAAGTCCACTGTCAGATGGGCAGAGCGTGTATTTTCTCTCCCTTTTTTTTTTGTTAACTGATGGCAGGTCTCTTTCACTCTCTCTCAGTCGTGTCCCAGTCCTTGGGTTTTTTATTTCCTCGACGGGATCAGTCTATATTCTGCAGTCAAGGTTATGATCTGGATATTAAGCGAACCCAGCTGATTTGCCTCAGGCGACTGTGTACTCCTTAGAGAAGCATGAAGACGGGGCTTCAGGCCACCGTGTTCTGTTCTATTTCCCTCCCCTAATGTTAGCCTGAGCCTTGTTCTGCTCCAATTGAGATGCATTACGACTGTTCAGAAAATCAGCGCTCCCATCAGCGTTGTCTTGGAAACTGTTGAGCTTATCAAGCCTATATGACCCAAGGACAACTCGTACACCTGAATAGCACCGTCTCTGGTTTTCCTCTTAAGGAAGCTTCAAAAAGGCAGCATGTTTTAGACACTTTTAGAAACAAAATACACCTGGTTGTATATTATGATTTTTAAAAAACAAAACAAAACAAAACTGCTATACAGAGGGTCCACATTTGTCGTTTAACATATTTAGCAGGACAAACTTTGTGTTTATTAGTAACACTCATCATCTCTTTCATTTGCCCTCAGTCACGTACAGTATTATCTCCCTGCCTTCCTCTGAATATTCTTTTATACATATAAACATGAAATCCCTAGAAGGGAGGATCCTCGCTCGCAGTCATAAATTCTAAAGCGAGTGAAGTGCTGGATCCTCTTGCTGAGTTTTTCCAAATGGTTGTGAGAAATAGTGGTTGTGCAATCTCTAAAGGGGGATTAAGCCTGTGGAGAAAAGGAGAGGAGGGGAAGATGAAGCGAGACACAGAGAAGGATGTGAAGGAGGAAATTGTGTTTTTGTAGGGAAGTAGTGATGGCAACCGCTATTGAAAGGAGAAAACATCACTAAGAGAGAAACGGGAGGGAGTGGGGGTGGGGCGGCTGGGAACGAGAGTGCATGATGACCAGGATGGAGGTTTAAAAGAAAGATGGAGGAAGTGCAGTATGCTAATGGCTTAATAAGAACAATGGAGAGTTGTGGGTCTGTTTAACGTCATATGAAACCAGGCTGTTTAAAAGAGACTTCAAAGAGACTAGCACCCAACATAAACTAAACTGACAGACACTCACACAGAGAGGCAGAGCCCAGAGCACCAGGGAGACCGGAGGTGTCCTCTGCCATGCCTGATTAGAAATACAGTGAGTGGAGAGGCATGGCTGAGAGACAGCAGTAAGCAGGAGTGTGTGCGTGCGCATGCTTTTATTTAATGTATCTGTTGCTTGAAGCACTGCGGTCTACATTCTCTGTGATCAAATGGCATCTCCGGAAAGAAGCTGACATCCATCCGACAGCATTTTTGACATGATGCTGTGAACAGGAATATGTAAGTTTTTCTGTGATGGAAAGCTCCGATGTTGGTGTCCTTATTCATATAAGAGCTCTGCTATGTATGTGTTGCACCAGAAACGGTGAAGAGAGAAGTATATCCAAGATTCTGCTACATTGTGTGGTTTTGTGTTGTTGTTTCATAAAGGTCAAGCAAGGCCGACGCAGTCTAGCAGCTGTCAGTGAAACAGAAAGGACGGAGATTGCAGAGCGAGTACTGAAATTCAGCCTTCCTGCTAGTCCTGGAATTTGAACAAGTTTGAGAGGACGGAAAAAAGTGAGATAAACAGTCTAGTAAATTCCTTCAGGATATCCGGGGGAATCTGAATTTTCCAAATCGTTATTTTCCAGGAATCTACTAGGAACGATTTTATAACTGGCATGTTTTGTTTTATGATGGTTTTCAGTCCAAATTGTGACAAAAGACCAAGCTGGGTTTGAGTTTAAAGTGCATTACAGATGTGGTCGGGTCCTGCACTGTGGCTTACAGGAAAAAACAACAGAAGATAACATCAACGGTAAAGCAAATGTGAGAGCTATAAAGAGATACAATAACACATCCTATAGCATGGTGATTTTGTAAGTGCGCTCAGCTTTTTCACCAATATCGCTGCACAAACCTCTAGCACCTCTGCTGTGAACCATAACTAATGTTAGTAATGTGAACATACTGCACAGTTCAACACTCAGTACGGTAGCAGCTTTACAGAACGCAGCAACCCCTGTAGCTCTCCTTCAGTCACGCATGAGTGCAGACTGCCAGATGCCACAATGATCACCTATTAAACATTAGTTTCTTGTATAACTGTATATAAAGATGTTAGGGACAATAGCAAGACTGTATATAAAAGATAGACCTGGAGATGATTTTGAAGTCTTGGGTTTGGCATTTTGCCCATTGTGTCTTTGGCGTTTTGGAGCCAGTTAAAAGAGAATGTAATGAATGATTATGTTATTATGGTAACTAATGCTAGAAAGGTTTTTTGCATCCACACTCACATATGTGTGCTAATTAGTTTTAACATCTTACTATAATACAAAAAATCTGTGCAAACAAATTTGCCACACAGATGCATTGTAGGCCCCTTGACGAGCTTTATCCATATCAGACATCATGGTGTCATTATGTGTCCTAGCAACCACTAGGCTAAAGTGGCCCATTTTTAGCATGCAGACCTTATCTAAGCGACCATCTAAAGTATATCAGTCTGCAGAGAGCATGAACAGGTCAAACTGTACAGTAGTGTGAGTAAAACAAAACTAAAAGATTCTCACACTCTAAATGGTTCTATTTCCCGCTGTCAGAGAAGTGCGGTAAATTTGCTTTAACACCACAAACATGATCTAGAAGTCCAGTTCTGTTACTTGATTAGCTGCAGTCGATTAGCCCGTCAGTAGCCACCAGTAACTAAAGGCAGCCACTGCATTAATTATGACTTAATTAGACCCTAATGGAACATAATTTGTTGGTTATGTAAAGATTCGCTTCCTGTACACATGCTGCCTTTTCAAAGAAAAGTAACGGAGACCAAACATTTTCTTTGTACCAGATTGTAAAGATGTTTATTTCTGGTATAGCTCTGGAGGTTTTAACATCCAAAGAGCTTCACTTCCTGGTTTGAGTATTTGTTTTTTCATCCCAGGTCAGGAAGTTTCCATTTGATGACAATTAAACAGTTTTTATTTGTTATATTACCGGTAATATTTTTCTATCATTCATACAGAAATACGACATTTACATTTTTATTCACATTCACATTTTTTCTGCTGTTTAGTGGCAATATTTAAAACACAGTTATTTTTCTACGTCTTAAAGTAGTCCTTCACAAATATGATAGATTAAACAGTAATGATATACACAAAACGTATTTGTCTGAAGTGTGTTTTATGTATAAATATCTATGATTTACACATCTATGTTAAGCTCTATGTTACTAGCTTACAATATCCCACTTACTATATCCTCACAAGAGAGTTTCCCTGAACTTGCTTTTCCCCTACAGATATTAAAAACAGATGTTTAATGTTTATTTTAAAATGTTTTTATTTCTTATTTTAAAAAAAATCTTGTAATTAATATTTATTTTGTGTGTCTGATGTTATCTAACGGAGCTGCAGAAGTGATGGTCAGGAAATGTTTCTAAAGGCTGATATGAGGTGGTTTGCAATAAGTGCTTTGTTTTCTTTTATACCTTACTCAAACTGAAACTGGTCGAGTGGCTAAGTGGGAACGTATAAACTGATGTAACATGTTACATTTTAACCTTGTCAAAAGTTGGTGGTGGTGCAGCAGTTCAATAGATTTCATTGGATGTTTTTTTCTCTCCCCAGGGGGTGAGAGATCACAGTTAAGCATGTATGTGCTGGTGGATGGATGCCCTGCACCAATTTTTTTTTCTTTCGCGTGTGAACCTGAGAGATAAAATCTTGCAAAGTTACAAAACGCTGTGAAGTAGAAGACAAGCTGACAAGACCTTTTTAAATTTACGCCTCCAGTTGAGTCAGCTTTTAATCCGAGAACAGTAATTTGCCCAACTCTGCTGGAGAGTACATTAGTGATGATTATTGATAAGATTTCATCAATACCAGTGTCATTATTGATTCTGCTAATAGGCCTTATTCTTTATCTATTTGCTTATCTATTCTTTATAAATTTTCTGTGTGAGGAAAAGGCCCACAAATGTTTTATTATTTGAAACAGAAGCAGGATAAAAACGGCTTTCATGTGTGCACTGCTCTGAGTCTGATGCCATAATTTCTTACTCTGGAGCTGCATCTGATAGATTAGATATTCTAGTTCTCGAATCCCATCCCTGGACTACATATATGCACATCATATACGGAGAGTACAGCTCTAACCTGAACACTAAAACTACTTGACTCACAGGAACAGAAGTCTGAGGAAAGACAAACAGTTAAATCTTCCCTCTTGTTTTCTGCTGTACACGGCACTTTGTGCTTCCAGAATCCTATCAGGTGGAATTTAGAAACGCTGCTCTGCAGTTCTCTTATTTCCCTGGCTGCTAAGCAAACCTAAACTAAGCTAAGCTAAGCTAGCTGTGCACAAACATCGTTTTTTTCCCTCCCGGGGGCACGAGAGAAATCACCGTGGCCAAATTAATTTTCTCCCTTCTGCTTGTGCTGCTGCAACCTGAGGGATCATTGAGGCAGAGAATCAGCCAAAGAGAAGGGAGATGGTGCTGAAGGAGAGAAGGAAAGGGGAGCAGTGGAATTTTAATGTGGCTGTGTCTTGTCTCTTGCTGCCTGCCAACGAAAAGCAATTACTATCATAGCTCCCCTCTCTGCTGTGTGTGTGTGTGTGTGTGTCCGTGTGTGTGTGTGTTTGTGCTTACCTTTGAGTGGGTGTCTGACTGCACTTTAGAACACAGGGATTTGGTATGTTAAATGTACAAAGGGTAGATTGGCTCATATCCTGCAAGGTATTTGGGAACACTGATATACTAGATGGTTGTTGTGTAGAACTGGACAGTAGTTAGAGTGTTGTTTAGATATCGTAAAACATTGGTTTTTAAACTTTTTGTGCCCAAAGGGCAAGACAGATTTTCAAGTCACACCTGTATAACAGCCTCTGAGTGTCATCTGAGATGTCATCAGTTCTTTTGATTGCATTTTTTTGCACCACCTGGACCTACCATACAACACCTGTAATATTCTAAAAGAATGTGTCACAAGGTCCTCTGGAATGCAACTTGCCTCCAACACCTTATCAGACACGTTCCCGCAATCCAACAAACAGTTTAGCTTCCTTTGGTTCAAATCCAGCTCTCTTTTTGAAGCGGGCCAAGCGACTCTCAAAAGGGATGTTTGGTTTCCAAGTGCCTCCTTAACTTGCTTGGCATGTCAACCTTAGCCAACTTCTTCTAACAGATGACGCACGCAGGCCAGAGGGCAGGGGGTTGACACAATGAAGCTATAAGATGGCCAGCTTACAGGACACCATCTACATGCAGTTTTCATTTTTCCCTTTTGTTTAGCTGTGGGGTCCTTGGCATTGGTTAGTTGTGGCTAGCTTGCCATAAAAATGAATTCCCCCCCCCTTGCTGTCAGGTTTTGATGTGTCAAATATTTGTAATATGCACCATCTAGAAACTGTACAAACAGACTTTTCTGGGATTTTGTTTTTTAGTTTATTTTTTAGTGGATAGAATTTGTCAACACACAGGAAATTAAAAATTCATTTGTTTGTCTTTGTGCAGTTGTGTAATGCAATATTTATGTATGGTTGTCACAAAATCCCAAGGCACACTTGGACTTAGTACACTGATGTTCTTTGGCAGCCCCATTCTGGAACCACTGCCTTTAAAAAACAAAATCGACTCTATAAACAATTATAAACGTTCATTGTTCTTAGATTTATTGCTTTGTTTCTCCAGTAAGACAGGAGTCCGTCATTTTGAGAATCTCACTGAGTGTAGAGACGACCACTTAGAGGGGCCCTGATAAAAAGCTTGACAGATAGGAGACAGGAGTCAGGCAGACTGATGGACAGGTGGAAGTAGAGCTGGGCGATATGAGATTTTTTCATATCACGATATGTTTTTTTCATTTCAGGCGATAACGATATCTATCACGATATAAGCCAAATAACTATATTTGTAAGATTTAAATGTGCCGTTGCTCACAAGTAAAATGTGAAATAATCAGCAGCTTGTTTTTATTTAAATATTTATTTCCCATAATAAGTTCAACAGGGTAGATGTACTTAAGGAACATGAGACTTTTTCAGATAAATAAAAGGCAAATATTGCAAACTACACAAAAGGCAGCCGCTAAAGCGTTTAAGTTTCAAAATAGAACAAACGAAACAGACTAAATTGTCAATTCCACTTAGAAACAAAATATTAATTCTAAAAATAAATCTTAGTTTGTTTTACAGAAGAACAGACAAAATTGACTAACTTTTCTCAATATCAAATAAACTGAGAACTAAAAGGAAATTCTCAATCTCTCCTTGTTGTATAGCTTAGCTTTTCAAACAGTTTTAACAGTTACTTTAGTCTGACAAAAGCCGAATGACGAATTAGCGCTTCCAGTCAGAGACTGAGGCTACGTCCACACGTACACGGGTGTTTTTGAAAACGGAGATTTTCCGTTTTCGTTTTAAAAAATAATCCCGTCCACACATAAAGGCAGAAATTAAGGAAAACGCTGCTATGAACATGCCAAAGCAGCAGGTGGCGCTAGATTCCTAACCGTGCCTAAATGTTGGCCAATCAGAAGTCTAGAAGCCTCGGTGGGAAAAAGTAAACAAAGCTGGGGCATAGAAGCAGAACCGAGTCGTATGTGTGGAGGGACAGTAACTGTGTGTATATGTAAGCATTTAAACACTGCAGAGAGTAGAATTAACAGTAACAGTATTGTAGAAATTCATTTCACTGAAACAATAACGTGGCGCACAGTGTGACGCATGCACCAGTTTATTGTATTTCCAGACTTGCTTTCGGCACAATTTACAGTGCACGCTACTCTGTTTTTTGGCAGACTTGAAATAGCCGAAATACCTTCACACTACGGAACTTCTATGGCTCTTCCGTTCGACAATCTCTCCAGCATTGGAACCATCATCTGTTTTCTCTTCGGTCACGCTCGGTTGATTTTTCTAGTCGGCACACTCATTTCCTCCATTACGCGCTGGCTGCTTCCCAAACAAACACACGTGCGGCTTGGCACTTGTGCTGTACTAACAAGTCACGCGACGTGACGCTGCGGCTGTGATTGGTTCGGCTCTGCGCTACTTAATTTGGATTGGCTGACATTATTATTATTTTTTTTTTTTTTTTAAGAGGACAAGAGCGGCGAGGTCTATCGCGATAGCTTAATTTCTCTATCGAGTAAAAGTTATATCGCGATACATATCGTTATCGTTCTATCGCCCAGCTCTAGGTGGAAGTGTTTCCAGCACTCTGAGGCTCAGAGCTGCAGGAAGGCTAAACGCTGAGTGGACTGAGTAGAAAGGTGGGAAAGATATGAGAAGAGTTGCCTCCTCTACCATGCTTTCAAAGAAACCCTCTGATGGTAACTACCCCCCACTTCTCACTCTACATTTTCAGGATGCGGAGGTTCGCCTACTGTAAGGTGGTTTTGGCCACTTCTCTGGTCTGGGTGATGCTGGACATGTTCATTCTGCTCTACTTCAGCGAGTGCAACAAGTGTGATGACAAGAAGCCGAGAGGACTGCCCGGGAGAGACGGTGAGGGTGTATCACCACACAAACCCATACACAGACACATTTTTATGGCACTGTCAAGCATCAAGTTTGAAAAGCTGAATATGTATCCTCTGTAGACACCATGTCCAGACCACGAGATGGGCCTGGTGAAGGAGGGAAACCTGTGGTGATCCCTAAAGAGCAGCAGGAGAAAATGAAGGAAATGTTTAAGATCAACCAGTTCAACCTCATGGCCTCGGAGATGATTGCTCTCAATCGTTCGCTGCCTGACGTCCGCCTAGAAGGGTGAGCTGCCTCTCCCAGCAACAAGTCCTGTGTTTTGTCATGATAATAACAATAATACATCTTTTATTAGTGTTATTGTTTTTAAATGGCATGACCTATACAGTATAGCAAAATTAGGTAAACTTTAGATAGGAGATTTAAAGAAATGTCTAGTAAAAATGTCATATCTTAAAATGGAATAACATACAAAAATAAATGTAGGTTAGAAGCACCTCTGAGTATTCATTAGGAAGTTATTAAACTTTGATACTCGGAGAGCAGAGAGGGTGTGGTGCCCTCAAAGATCTCAAGGGAATTTGAACTTCCTGAAAAACAGTCAGGAGTTCCTAATTCGGTATTCATATTGTATGAAGCAGGGCCTAAATATCCTCTTTGTGTTATGTTGTGTAGTAAGTATAAACATAAATCATTATATGTTAATATTAATAACAGGAAATTGTACATGTCAAATCTATCCAGTGCCACCTAAACATCGCACAGACAGCAGAATGTTTTCCAAAGATGTATGATGTTTGGGTTTTGTTTGGGTTTTTTTGTGGTGTTCACAAAGCTTCCCACAATTCATATTATTATTTTCTTTCCAGTTTCAACCAGCTTCTGTTTTTCCTTTTTGCAAATCATTTGAAAATGGTTTTCATGGAAAAAAAACATTTAAAAGACAAATGTTTTTGGAGAGCTTTCACACTGTGTTAAAACAAACTCTGCTGAGCACCATTTGTGTTGGTTTCAAAACTGCCAGTTGAGCTCTGGTGAGAATCAGTGTGCAGGATTTCATGACAGTAGATACAGTCATGTGAAAAGGAAAGTTTACACACGGCTCTGTGATTAAATGGCTTATAGGACCACCTTTAGTTGTAGTAACTGGAAGTAATCAGTTTTTCTATGACTGTATAGGTTTCTCACATCAGTGTTTAAGAATTATTGCCCACAATGTTGCTTCAGTTCATTGATGTTTGTGAGGGTTTTTTCACAGCTGTCTTAAGGCCCCACCACTGCATTTCAGTCAGGTTGAGGTCTGGACTCTGACTTGATCATTTCAGCACCATGATCCTTTTTTTAATGCTGCTCTATTGTAGATTTGTTGCTGTTTTTGGATCATTGTCCTTTAGCCTGACCCAATTTGGGACAAGTTTTATCTATCACACAGATGTCCTCACATTTAACTCTAGGTTACTCAGTGACTGCAAGGTGCCCAGGTCGGTTAAAGCAAAACAAGCCCAGCTGTGCTGATAGTTGCTGATGTGCTCTGTTTGGTTTTCAACAACATAACGTGACCATTATGGTCAAACATCTCCTCATTTGGTTTGCCTGTTGAAAAGATATTGTTCCAAAACAATTGTGTGGGTTTTTTTCTCTCAGATGCAACTTTGCAAAATTACCATATTTCCCGGACTACAAAGCGCACCTGAATATTAGCCACACAAGCTAAAATCAGGGGAAAATCCTGTTTTGTACATACATTAGCCGCACCTGACTAAAAGCCGCAGGTGTTTCAATGTTGACTTATCATATGTAAGAGAATATGCACAAAGGGAATTGTCAGGAAAGAGATGGCTGTTTGGAGACACACCCCTTTTTTTTAATATTTTGAAAAACAAGTTATGGGTACATATTTGCATAACTTTTTAGGTATATGTACAAGTAGCGGTAATTACAAGTAGGAAACATGTACTGTGCTTCATAAATGAGTAACAAATGTAGTACATAACAATAACCTACAGCACACCAGAAAAATAGATTCAGACTACCTTTTAGGCTCAGGTGCAGCGACACGGCTTTAACAAGAAGAAAAGTCAGTCATTCACCACCATCTTCCTGCGCACTAAAACCACCAAAGTCCTCTTCTCCAGTGTCGGATACGAACAGGCTCAGGATGCCTACGTCATCCACTCTCCGCTTCTCTCCTTCGTTGTCACTTTCAAAACAAAAGAAATCCTCGTTGTCAGTGTCAGAGTCGAACACCCTCAGAAGGGCCGTGGCGGTGTCCTCCTCTTCATCATGCAGCAGTCCAGCCCTTCGAAATCCGTTGGTGATCATGGATGTTTTCACACTTTTCCACGCTGTCAGAATCCACCGGTGGTGTTGAGCATAACTTGCTTTTCGCAAGTTTATCGCCGCTCGTCATCCACGACTCCCGCTGAACGCATAGCGCTACTTTGAAGTTTGTTTTTCACGCTACTTGTACAGCACTATGTTGCCTGGCAGATGGACATGTGACCAACATACCACTCTTGAACCCCGATACTGTGTGTCTGATCACATGCCCTTCCGCCAGGCAACGTAGTGCCGTACAACAGCGGAACAAACAAAACAAATCGTCTTACGATATGACAAAAATCATGGACAATCCACAGAAAAGCCGCACCTGACTAAAAGCCGCAGGGTTCAAAGCTTGTGCAAAAAGTAGCGGCTTATAGCCCGACAATTACGGTAAGCCATGCTGCAATGTTCCCTTTAAAGAGAAGCAGCTTTCTCCTGGGAACTAAATAAGCCATACTTATTTAGTCTTTTAGTAATTGTGCTGTCATGAACTTTAACATTCAGTATGCTAACTGAGGCCTGGAGAGTCTGAGATGAAACTCTTGGGTTTTTGCCAGTTTCTCTGAGCACTGGCACAGTTTGACCTTGGGGTGAATTGGCTGGGTATCCAGTCCTGGGAACATTGTACACACCTGAATGCTCCAGATCAACAACTCGAGTTGCTCACACTCACACTTGCTGATGATCAGTTAATCAAGTGCACCCATCTGCTATTTACACTCTTAATTCCTATGGAAGCAGTGAGGGTGTACCTAGTTCTTCACAGGATTGCGTGTGAATACCTGTGAAAATGTTCTTTTTGGGACTGCATGTGGTTTTAGAGCGATTCATTCATTCAAGGCTGCTGTTAAATCCAGCTGATGGTAAAGTGCTACCAGAACAGTTTTCATTAGCACATCACACAGGGATTTTTGTCTGATTGCTCACGGTCACAAAGAAGTAAAGCAGAGCCGTGCTTGTGTTTATTATATGTGTTGTAAAACTGCTTGACATAGCCAACCTAACAGTAATTGTGTCTTAATATTGCAATCAGTGAATGAAAGCACCATTCTGAGCACCTTTATTCTGCAAGGTTTCTGTAAAGTCATGAATGAACATGTGGTGACTGTGGGCAGTCATATTTACACAATTGCTGCCCATAAATAAATCCTAAACCCTGTCACAACAGCTAAAGCATCATTTTAGTGATGTAATGTTTTTTTCAACAACACTTTTATAATATAAGTTATGTGTGTAATTCATATATCATGTGAGCAGAATTTCAATGTTGACTGTGTCTGTGTGTGAGTGCAAGCGGTTTTAGGTTGAAGGTTGTTCAGTCTTCAGACAGGCAGACGATGTGCATCCAGCCAACAGCTGAAAAGATATGTAAAGGTTAGCTCAGGGAGGTGGAAAGCAGCCCCCCGCCCCACCCCCCGTCTTTTTTTTTTTTTTTTGCTTCAGTAGAGGAACATGCATCAGAAATGAAGGTTTTTGGAGCGATGGAGAGGAAGACTGACTGAGAGGCGCAACAGTGACAGGAAGGGGCACATGCACAGTAGACAGGCAGGAGAGTAAGAGGACCTTGATCCGTGAAATGGGTTTTAGTCTTTGAGCGAGAGTTGATTACTAGGTGTGTTTTCACTCAGCCTTCCCCCCGTCTATCTGCTTTTCCAATTAGTAGATAAGACGGAGTCAATATCGTGCAAGGGAACGTGTGGCTGCGTGTGTGTAGGAGTGCATGCATTTGTGTCTATTTCACTGCGTATTTGTGTGTGGATCAGCAAGTTTAGGGAAACTGGCTGAATTCATCACAAATGAGGTTGTCATTAGCTGATACTTTAAAGGGGGGAAAAACTCACTTATGGTTTTTTAAGGCCCGAGCACTAACAGTGCGAAGGCCATATTGTAATTAATTTGTTGCATTATTATGTTTCTGTCAAATGAATCTGGGGATTTTACTTTAATAAACTCCTCATAGTTTAATGTAATCATCTTCATATTTGATCAGTCTTGAACTAAAGACTTTGGTCATGCTAAATTGTGAAGCTTTTGACTTTCTTTTGATTGCCGTGTCCGTGATGCAGTGGTGAGTTTTAGTCATTCAGCATTAAATTTTAATGTGTAATTCACACATAAATTGTCCAACTAGCCCCAAGCTTGACGTGATTTATAAGAGTTCATATATGACAGTATTTAACATGTTTTACACTCTGATCGAGGCAGGATCAGCGCATTAAATGTTGACCAGATAACCCTCAAAGAGTTGATGTGACGTTATTATGAGGGCTGTGAGTTTTTATTAAATGGTGGATCCGCTGGTGGCATTCCAGACTTTGATGTGCTGCCACGAGGAGCCAAAATAGTATAACTGAAATAGCTTTTGTTCAGTCTGTTCCAAACTTGACACTTAATAAGATTCAGACATCTATATCCCAATAGTCAATGATATTTTGAGCACCAGCTAGTGGGAACAGGAAATGTCAATTTTACTTTGATGAACTCCTCACAGGTTCACCATATTCACCTGAAAGGTTCTGCGAGTAAACTTCAAGTCTTCAGTTCAGCTCAGCTTTATTTCCATAGCACCAAATCACAATAGTTACATCAAGGCGCTTAAAGCCTTGATTATGCTTTAGTGTGAAGATTATGGCAGTCCACCCTAGGGCCATGGAAATTCTCCATGAATCACCTTTCGTGCAGTTTATATTTAATGGCTTTTACACGTCAGTGTGGCAAAATGGCTGTTTTGTGCCACCTACAATATTTCAGTGAAGCCACCCCAGCACCATATTTAATCTGCATTTATGTTGTTTTGTCTTAAGATAGACAAAAAGCCTGGAGCTTTGAGCCATACCTTAGGCCCAACAGGAAGTCAGGCATTTTCAATGTAACATGCAGTCTTGGCAGAATTATGACCATTTTCTTGTCTTGGACTTTAACAAACTTGTGCAAGAGATTTAATTTGATGAGCTTTATATTTTGTCAGGTCACTCTAAAGGGCACCATGTAGTCGGCCAAGGAAATGATCTGGATCTTTTTTGTGCAGCAGGCCTTATGACATCCACACGCCCCGGCCGAAGATCGCTACTTTCTGACGTTACGGTCACGCCTGTGTGTGTGTAATTCTATATGTGTCTGGGTGGATTTACAGTATGTGAAAATACTTTTCATGACCACACCTTTCAGAAAAGATTTTTTTTTTGGTGATGACTACATTGTTGTTTTTGTTGTTTTTTGAGAATGCAGACTTTTATTGGTGTGTGTGTGTGTGTGTAATGTTGCAACAATAATGCTGTTTAATTAAAGCCAGCGCGCACGCCCATGTTTAAATATCCCCACAATTCCCTGCTTGAAGACGCAGCCTGTAACTCATTAGCTTGCTTTGCCGTTGCCAAATGTTGCTCCGCCACCCTGACTGTTCGAGTGCACAGGGCTCCCTACAATTGCTCTTTAAAAAAAAAAATGCTAATACAAATAAACATGTTTGCAACTGGCTGTGTATAGACACACGGTCTTCTTTTTCCTCTGCTACACACCAAAGATCATGCCTTAACTCATGTTTTTTTCATGTGAGCGAGAAATAATGAGCCGCCTTAGAAAAACATTAAAAGACTCAAAGGCTGTCTCTGTTTTTTACAGTGAATCATCTTGTGTGCTCATCGACCTCCCTATTTTCGAGCATACGAACATGCACACCCCAAACACTGAGAATTACTTCGTGTTTTTAACGTGCTCCACGGGCAGCTGCAGGAGAGAATACACTCTTGACCTCCTCTCCTCTGTCGCTCTTGCATTCCTTGAGTCAGAATCAACCGCAGAGAGAGCGAGGAAGCATTCCAGCGCTCAGGATGATCACAAGCAGGAGGGGGAGTTATAAAGATGGAGGAAATCAGATCCTATTCCATTTGGCTCTTGTAAGAGCTGAATTTGTTAGAGGAAGGATGTCGGGCTGCTTTCAGTTTCGTCCTCCAACACTTAGAAAACACTTAGAGTGTGAGACAGTTTTATATCGGGCTTGCATGCAGGTGTCATGGCAGGCTACGATTTTTGCTTGACCTACAGATGTGTGTACAGATGATTCGGTCTGCTCTAACTCTAACCAGGTGACCCACAAACCCATACTTAATATATGTTATTCACAGGGATTTTCGTGGAACATGTTGCTTAATTTTGGTAAACATAAACCTGTAAAGAAATTACTTAAAAAAAGAATATTGTATGTAGTATGAATAGGTAGTCCTCTATGCAGCATTTACTGTAGTCTGTGTAACACTGAAGTAAAGCAGTCAAGGCCAGCAGTAAGGAGTTTTAATGTGACCCCTAAACTGATTTTGATGGTTTTTATAAACTCAAGGCAACCTAAAACATAGTGGAAGAATTTCTGGAAATTCATTTTAAACGTTTATTTGTAGGAGCGGGTATCTGTGCTGCTTTACAGCTAGTGCAATAAAACGTTATGAGCAAATAAAGGCAGCTACAGTGAAGAGACCGTGTTGGAGTAGCTACATCAAGCAAGAAGGCTGACAAGAAGACATCGGAAGGCTGATTTTCATACTGAACTGAAATCAACCTTGAAATTGTCAGATTTATTTAAACGGTGCAAACTTAGTGCCTAAATCCTAAAGCGTCAGACATACAGGCCAGAACTCAGCCGACAAAAGGTCCAATCCAGGGGACTGGATTGCTTTGCGAACTGGAAATTGCGGATAAGAAGAGAATAACTTTTTATTGTTTTGCACCAGGAAGTATTTTGTCATAAATCATTAGAAATGGATCAAGTCTTGAGGGAGATTGTCTGAACTGTTAATTTAATTGGAGCCAGAGGTCTGAATCATCATCAGTTTTACAGCCTGACAAAGACATTACCTATGGCCTGCCATGCCGCACTGAAGCGGGATGCTTCAGCCAAGGAGCCGTGCCCACACATTATTTTGATTTACGACAGGAGCGTTTCTTTGTAATGACAGTGGACTGACTGAACGTGAATCATCTGTTTTATAGCTGGATGGTTCATTAAGTGTGAGCCTTTTCAAAATATGTTTGGACTTTTTTGCACTAAAAGAAAGGGGCAAATCTGGGGGTGTTTTTTTTTTTTTATATATAATTGGGTATTATGCAATGTTTTTACTGAGATCAAAGATCAAACTGCGTATGTGTGAGGCCCAGCCATGAACAGAAATAAGCTTGACACCTCGCCTAAGGAGTGTATACCTGACAATTTGACCATTTAAAATGAAGTGTTTCTCTGGAAATACTGTGGAGAGATATTTAAAAAGATGTGACTGTCTTCACTGTGCTAATATTTGTCGTCTTGTGCCTGTTGTCCTGTGTTAGACAACTGCATCCTTCACTGTCTCTCAGTAAGAGAGTTTGATGTGTGCACTCAACACTGCAACGAAAATGACTCGCACTCTAATTAATATCACTAATCAAGCGTGATCATGCTGACCCACTAATTCTGTCTTTCTCGGTCTAAATCTGGGGATTTACGCTCGGATACTCGTTTATTATTCACTCTCAGTTTTCTTTGAAGTTGATTACGATGATTTTTCACAAGAAGCAAAATAATGATCTGAGTGATTTTAGGACTGTCTAATGTGGTTTAGTTGATTTTTTTTTTTAACTCTTATATAAAGTCGATGTAGCTGCAGCTCTCACAGTCGCACAGAGCCCGGATTGTTATGTGTCTCCTAGGATTTTTCTTTTTCCTTTCTTTGTTCGGTCTCTGCAAGTTCATGTTTGTCTGTTTAAAATCAAGTCTGCGTTTTCACTTACTGCCTGTATTGTTGCCTTTTTTGAAGCCTTGTCTGCTTTTAGTTTTTGATGCATCTCGCACACCTTTTCTTTTTGCTCCTTTGTATTTTTTGTTGTTTCTGCTTCATGTTGTATGTTCAGCTGTTTCATCATTTGTGCTGTGCAGTTATGCCCCCTTGAATGAGCTTGCCTTGTGCTAAGCAACTTTGTATCATTCTACACACAAAGCATTTGGTGACATTGAAGCTTTTTGAAATTTAGAACTAATTAAAATAAGCAGACTGTAGATTAATAACTAATTTAAAATATAATTCAATCTCTGAAATAATGCCGTCTGTTTTATAGATACAAATTGTTATACATTGTATCAACCTTTTTCTAACCAGTTCCAAACTTTTTGGCCCAAAGTCTTTTAGAATACTGTAAATAAATGATGTACCAAGCTACTCTGACATCGTTCATTAGTTTTTCTTACTTCTGTTTTGGGTTGAGCGTTCTACTCTGAGCACCTCCCGAACAGACACCAGACACCATTTGAGCTCGTTTCTGCCTCTTCTGTCGGGAGTCTCATTCTCTCAGTCACTACCCACTGCCTGTGGCCTTAGGTAACAGTAGCAGCGTAGATCCCTAAATGGGCCAGACAAATATAAAATAACATCATGCTTGTTTGACCGTCACTTTAAACATTTGGCTTAGACCATTAACTCATGAGGAACATGTTTAATGAAGTATTAAACAACGTGAGACAATCTATTTTCTATTCTCTAATAGACTTCTTTTTGTCCATTAGGTTTATTTAACTTCTGCATTTCTGACTTCACTTTTCAGACCAAGAGTCTACATCTAAAAAAAATTGAAGGAGTTTCTTTTTGAATCATATCTGTTGTTCCAGAAGTAGATGAAAGCTTCAGGTTGATATCATATATTCTGTGTACAAGATTCTGGCTTTAATATCATGTCAGTTCTACTGTATGTCTTCTGGACCAGTTCTGTTGTGGCATCTCTTTGAGAGATGCAGTTAGTTAATAGCATGTCTCTGGGCCTTCTAAGTTTTTCTTTCTGCTTTAATTCATATGGGTAGCAGACCAAACTTGCAACCAAAGATTTATATATGTAGAAATATGCTTGTAAATATTCTTGTATTCTTGCAGCATGGAGTTGACCCTTTTGATTATTTTTTCTATGTTTTTGATTACTCGCTTTAGGTGCAAGAACAAGTTATACCCCGATAATCTTCCTCGCACCAGCATTGTGATCGTATTTCACAACGAGGCGTGGACCACGCTGCTGCGAACCGTCCACTCCGTGATTGACCGCTCTCCACACACACTGCTGGAGGAGATTGTTCTGGTGGATGATGCCAGCGAGAGAGGTAAACTCACACACACGCACAGTAACACTCACTGCAGATAATTCCTTCAGTCTCTCTCTAGTTTGAGGCTTAGCCTATTTTTTAGAGCTATGATTTTTGCTGGATTCTGCGTAGGTAGATGTTTTTGCACATGTGTGTATGTGCCTGTGCTGGTGCCCAAGAGAGAGTCAGTGCATGTATGAGGGCTGTGTGTGCCACTCCACCCTGTGCAATACTGTTAATCCCTGTTTGGGGGAGATTAGGTCTTTAATTTGCCAGACGCAGGGATTACACTCTGTTATTACCCTCAATCCCCCACCCCAACCAACTACCACCAGCAGAAGCAACCTTACGAGACCTCAGGTTAGATGGTGCAGGTCACGGATTGTGTGTTTATGTTTGCACTTGTGTTCAAGCTGATGGAGAAGCTCCTAGCAGGTACAAGAGGTATCGTATGAGAAGGCCACATATGTGAAAGAAAGCACGCAAGCGCACAGTTATCTCTGATCCCTGCTGCTACAAATGGAGTGGGTTGGAGGAACAGCTTGTAATCCAGCTTTTGTTTTGTAGGCGCCTGTTTTGCATTCTTATCTGTTTATATATGCATTTATTAGATTTCCTCAAACAGCAGTTGGAGAGGTATGTGAGAAAATTGGAAGTCCCCGTCAGAGTCGTGAGGATGGAGCAGCGGTCCGGGCTCATCCGCGCACGCCTCAAGGGAGCGTCTATCTCCACTGGCCAGGTGTGTGCGCATGTCCACATACGAGACATCCACAGCAACTGCTCTCCATATTGTGTTTGCACTGTAGATTTGTCTTATGTTTTCCCTCCATGTTCTCAGGTCATAACCTTTCTGGATGCTCACTGTGAATGCACAACAGGATGGCTGGAGCCTCTGCTTGCCCGCATCAAACAAGACAGGTAAGGCACACAAACACGAAAGATACGCAGACCATTGGCAAGCCTGGAAAAGAAAATCAATAAAGTATTGTTGAGCCTGCAGGGGGCTTGCCCTTTTGTTTATCTTACGCTTAATTACTCATTCTCTGTTTACTGCTACCCGTAAGCAGGTATACACACACACTCACACCAGCACATGGAGAAAACGCACAGGGTTTACAAAGGTGTAATGAGAGATGAGTGACAGCTGGTGAGAAGTTGGTTCTGGAGGTGACACATCTTGCAGATGAGCTTTTAGCCTTGGTTGATGTCCACCCAGGGTTATGAACAGCAGGTTGATGTACTGTGTTTGTGTGCTGATGTCTTTCTGTTTACTGTAGGAAAACAGTGGTGTGCCCCATTATCGACGTTATCAGCGATGATACCTTTGAGTACATGGCAGGCTCTGACATGACATACGGAGGATTCAACTGGAAGCTCAACTTCCGCTGGTACCCTGTGCCTCAAAGGGAGATGGACCGACGCAAAGGAGACCGCACGCTGCCTGTCAGGTGGGTGGTACACACAGCAAGATGAGTCTTTAAATTTCATTGCTATTATCCTTTTCATACTTATAAAACAGACTGACAGCAGTTTCTATGCTTCAAGTTAAGTCTTTTCATTTTACCAAAGGACATCTATGACCCTGGGCTAGTCCTGACCTAACTAAATTCTGCAGAGAGGCCCTTAAATCTTACCCTTTGATCCATGTAAACTATTACTTTTGCCATACAGTCACAGCTGATACCACAGTCCTCCTACTGCAACCCTCCATCCTTTGAAACAGTTTGCTCCATCTTTCAACCTGAAAATGAGTCCGACACTCAAAAGCCACTAAATTTGGTACACCCCATCAGAATAGGGAGAAAGGGTGATTTAAGTGACTTTGAAGGAGTATCTGCTAAACCACCATCTGGTTTACACAATATAGAGCAAAAAGGAGAAAACGGTGAGTTTAAATTATCTGGGGAAAGTGCCTTGTTGTTGCCAGAGGTCAGAGGAAAATAGACAGACTGCTTTGAGCTGATAGGAAGGCAACAGTAACTCAAATGACTAAGGTATTTTGGAAGATATGCAGAAGAGCATCTCTGAATGAAGCAGATGAGCTGCATCAGCAGAAGACAACACCGGGTGCAACTCCTGTCAGCTAGGAACAGGAAACTGAGGTTACAGTTTGCTTGTGTTCACCAAAACAAGATTGGAAGATTGGAAAAATGTTGCCTGGTCTAATGAGTCTCACTTTCTGCTATGACATTCAGTTGATGATAGGATCAGAATTTGGTCTGAACAACATGAAAGCATGGATCTATCCTGTCTTATATCAGCATTCAGGCTGCAGGTGGTGATGTAATAGTGTGGCAGATGTTTTCTTGGCAAACTGTTTTCCCTTTAGTACCAACTAATAATCATCAAAAACCAAAGCCTACATGAGTATTGTTGCTGATCATGTCCGTCCCTCTATGACCACAGTCTACCTATGCTCTCATCACTGCTTCCAGCAGTTCACGATAGTATATTGCGGCATTAAAGCCAAAAGTTTATTTTGTGCAATTGCATATGGACACGTTTACACACAGGAAGCAGTTATCTTTTCCAAGTTGCAGTTGATGAACACAGGTTACCGTTTCAGGATACTAGTTTATTTCTGTATTTCACACTCGCTTTTGTCAGGCACAAAGACACAGAAACAGCACAGCGGTTGAAAGCAAACAGCAAAGTGTTTTTTTTTTTTTTTTTTAATCTTTCTTATCATGACTCAAAGGATAGATAAGCCTCATCCCGTTCATAGATGTTTTAAACACTGACACCTGCTTTTACGTAGAGAAGGAGCCACCCAGGACCTCTGCTCACACTGTGAGCTCCTGGCTGCCCAGTTCTGCATAAAACTCACTGATTGTGATATGTCGCCTAAAGGCCTTTACATTCTTTAATCAGAAACACTTAGGCACTGCGCCTAAGCCTTCCTATAGCAGACAAAAATTCTGAACTCTTTATCTTTTTCAATCCCTGTTTATTCTATGGCTGCTACAACAGTGTATATGTTACCATTCAGTTTGCTGCTGCAGTTCATCATAAGAGGTTCTCAAGGCAGGAATACTGAAAGAATAGAGTGAACTTTCAACTTCTGTTCAATGCAAGATGTTTATGTAAGATTGTGTTTTTTGTTTTGGGGGGCTTTTTTTGTTGTTTGTAGACCTTGGAACTAAAATCAAGAGCTTATTTTTGCCTGTCTATCATCTCTTTTTCCTGCTCTTGTTTCTAAGCATGCTTGATGCCAATATTCAAGGTCACACACACACACACACACACATAATGTAGCTTATGTAACACCCCGCGCCCCCGATTTCGGTTGTTTTTCTCAGTTCTGCTTGACAAAATTTTCCTCAGGGTGTCTTTTAAGTGGCCTAAAAAACAAAACTGGGTTGTTGTGTCAGGGCAGAAAATTAATTTCCACTAATGACACGATTTACATAAAAACCCTGTTCTGCCACAGAGCGCTTTCACATTATTGCACGTATGGAGTTTGCAGAATGAAAAAAACTGTAACGAATAATGCTGATGTGGTTTCAAGCTTCCACGCGTGCATTTGCTGGGGGAATTTCTCTTCATTAGACGATGCAAACTGCAGGTCTTTTGCTGTCACTCTCTGAGGAGCTGCATATGTTGACAGCAGAGGAGGAAATCAGCAGCTAAGCTAGTTATTATGGGCTCATCTACCTTGTAATTTACGGCAATGTGCAGAAGTCTACTCACTTGGGAAGGTTGTATTTGCCACTGTTGGACTTTAAAAAAATACAACAAACAGAAAAGATCTGAAGAAATTCTCTGAACTTGCTAAATGTGTCATTTTGATATTGTATGCTTCAAACACAAAGCTGAGTATTACCTGCCTTTTGATGCTTTATACAGTGGCAGTGTTTGTTTATTTCAGTCTTGTGATATGTTGAGATGATGAACCACGCTTTTATGTACGTAAGGGCCGGTCCCTGTTTAGATAAATGACTTTAATTAGAATCCAGGATTTGCTGTAAATTAGTGGGTTTTCTTTGTTTTACTGCGACGTGTTTGAGTGTCGTAGAAAAAAGTGATTTATTGTAAGCTGGGGCATTTAGAAAGCTTTGATATCTCTTCAGGAAAAAAGGAAAGGATACATAGATCTGTTGTGTTGGCTTCGTCGTTATTGTCTTTTGTTATAAAGCCACATTTTACGAACTGTTTGACGAACTGTTTTTCCATTTCTGGGTTGCTTATTATTTCCCGCTCTTAGCCAATTGCTGGTCATACACCATCAATCTGTGCATGTTCAGGATATGTTTGTCTGTTTGTGTTCTTGTAAGAGATTTTAAGCAAAAGCGAAAACAGGCAGTGGAGAAGAATAAGCTCTAAAGAGGAGGAAGCCGTTCTGTAAGCGGGAGGGAAAATGGAAAGAGGTCTCGAGGCCGTTTAACTCTGACATGACTGTCACAGCAACAGAGAAGAGAGGAGAAAAAACAGGAAATCAGCAAATAACAGGGAGTGAGAGGAGTGAAATATAAAACCCTGATGGAATGTGTACATACTGGATGACCTTTAAAAGGCCGGCCGTCAGTGATTTAAGTGGCACTAACCTGCCTTTCTCCTAATTTACCTTTTCTCTGATGTCTCTGTTCAGGACTCCCACCATGGCAGGCGGCTTGTTCTCCATAGACAGAGATTATTTCCAGGAGATTGGCACATATGACGCAGGCATGGACATCTGGGGAGGAGAGAACCTGGAAATCTCTTTCAGAGTGAGTGAACACACCCACTGACAACTGACATGACTCTATTCTTCCATTCAGAAGTGTCAGCTAGGGTTCAAAAACACACACAGATGTTACACCTCTAGATTGACTTCACTGAATAAATTGTTGACCTGACTAAGACTTCGTCAGACGTCATCCCGGCTGGCGTCGAGTCAAATTTATTCAGACTGGCACAGCACAGCCGGGACCAGTCTGCGTCATCCATCTCCCAGCTGAGTTCACTGGTCTGTCTTAGCTCGTTCAGCGCCCAGGACTTACAGTGTGTCTACTCTGCAATTTATTCTCTAAATTAGTGTTGACAAGGCTTGTTTCTCATAGATTTGGCAGTGTGGCGGGACGCTAGAGATTGTCACGTGCTCTCACGTGGGTCACGTCTTCAGAAAGGCGACGCCCTATACGTTTCCCGGAGGAACGGGACAGATCATCAACAAAAACAACCGGCGTCTGGCAGAAGTTTGGATGGACGAATTTAAAAACTTCTTCTACATCATCTCTCCTGGTGAGTTTTGCCACATTTTGTGTGTTTGTGTGTGCGCGTGTTTGCGTTCATGTATGTGCTCGTGTGTGGAGGTTAATCTCTGTGACAGGTGTGATCTATCCATTAACCCGCTGACTGCGTGATATTGCAGTGGTGACCCAACAGTGCAGGATGGGGGGAGGCGGGGAGTAATTTCACGCTACAAAGCATGCGTTAACTTGCATGAACACACACACACACACAAGCTTGCAGCAGAAAAGCAACCAAAAGAGAAGCAGAGCTACTGAAATGAAGAATATTTTTAGATGCGAAGCACCTCATGGAACACATTTATACCTCTCTCACTTTTGTTGACAGGGGGCGCTCTTCTGTCTTTCTTACGCTTGTTTCAATAACCTGACCAGTTGTATAATAGAGGTCTTACAGAGCTGGAAGAAAGCATCAGCCCTAATTAGATCAGTTCCCGGGCATAACAATGAGATCATAATTCAGTTCTGTTTTATTGAGTTTTATTTATATATCACCAAATCACAGCAACAGTGGCCTCAAGGCGCTTTATATTGTAACACTACAGTAATAGAGAGAAAACCCCAACAATCAGACGGCCCCTATGAGCAAGCACTTGACAATAGTAGGAAAGGAAAACTCTGTTTAACAGGAAGAAACCTGCAGCAGAACCAGGCTCAGGGTGAGGCAGCCATCTGTTACGAGTTGGAATTAGACAAGGAAGACAGGACAGAAGAGAGACACAGATTAATAATAACTAAGAATTAAATGCAGAGTGGTGTATAAAGAAATAGAGTGGAAAAAAGTGATTAAAGTTAAGAAGAAACACTCCAGCCCTAACTATAAGCTTGATCAAAAAAGAAAGTTTTAAGCCTAATCTTAAAAGCAGAGAGACTGTCTGTCTCCTGAATCCAAATTTGATGAGCTTTTAACCTGAATGGATACATGAAAGCACAGATATAAGGGAAAGTTATAGTTGTAATAGTGGCCCAAAGTTAAAAGACAAAGCTAATAATTGAAGTAATTGAGTGCATGATTTCCCATGGTCCCGTCCTGCTGACTGAGTATGTAAAGGTACTGTACTGAAAAAACAAGAAGTGGACTGTCTTGCTAGACGGGCCAGACTTCACTGAATTCAAGCCAAAGGGCCGCACCGTTTCTAAACACAATTCAATCATAACTCAACAAAATGATATGAGTAGCATCTCAGCGTTACAGGGTTTTTGTTTTTTTATTTGTAAGCATAAAACACATAAGTAGAAACTGGACCTCCACAGTGTGCTAGCTCCATTTTCGATGTAGTTACTATCAGTTATTATATGAAAAAGATGATTGACCTCCATTGCTCTTCATCAGGCACTGTTGTTGTCATTGTTGGGTCATTTTCAGCCCAGGTGTTACAACTTACAGTATTTCATGTTCTTTTCCAAAAAAAAAAAAAAAAAGCGATTTAGCAGTTTTGAACGTTTGGCTGCTTCAGATCAGCATGTGGGGTTTTTCTGCTCAATCCTAACACAGTTTAAATAAAGCTTATACACACGGGGGGAATGGCAGCATGCAGTGTTTTGTTTGACCTTTTTGTGTGTGTGTGTCTGCGTGTCCAGGTGTGACCAAAGTAGACTACGGTGACATCACGTCTCGCACTGCTCTGAGGCAAAAGCTTCAGTGTAAACCCTTCAGTTGGTACCTGGAGAACATCTACCCTGACTCCCAGATCCCTCGGCATTATTACTCCCTGGGAGAGGTACACTCGCTCACACAAGCAACACTTGAATCTGTATGGATCAAACGGTGTGGGTGTATATTCAAGCAATGAACCTGCTTCCTGTGTGTTTGGCTCAGATCCGTAATGTGGAGACTAACCAGTGTCTGGACAACATGGCCCGCAAGGAGAACGAGAAGGTCGGCATTTTCAACTGTCACGGGATGGGAGGCAACCAGGTAACAGAGAAATAACAAAACGCTGTAACTACACATGAATTAAAGTGTAAATGTTGATCACTGTTGACATCAGAGTTATTCTCGGCACAAAAAGAGAGAAAGTCTGTGGGTGATGTGTGCAGGTTTTCTCCTATACGGCCAACAAGGAGATCAGGACAGATGACTTGTGTCTAGACGTGTCCAAGCTAAACGGACCCGTCATGATGCTCAAGTGCCATCACCTCAAAGGCAACCAGCTCTGGGAGTACGACCCTCTGGTAAGTGGAAGACATAATAAAAAAAGCATTTTCTCAAAGTGATTCTGAAAAGCTGGTTAATATGTTCATCACCTGGACTGTTAGAAGTCATTATTATCATCTTATTATAAAAGCAGCCTGAAAAGCCTTCAGTTAAACCACAACACTACAGTTAAAGATCATATTTCTCCCATATTAGCTTCTCTTCAAAGTTTAAAATCTTCCTGTTCATGTATAAAACCTTGAACAATCAAGGTTTTGCCTACTAGGGGTAATTCTTATTTCTTTTTTCTGAACTGAGGGGTTTCTGTCAGATTTCATATTTATGCCTGCTTCCAAAATAAAACAACAGCCAATGAGGGTGATCTCTGCCTGTACAGCTTACCTGGGCTACCAGTGGGAAAAACATTTCTAATGGTCGACAGAGCATTTCTGTAGGTTTGGAAACTCTACATTAAGGGTACAGAGGAGGTCATCAGATGTTGTCTTTTTGTGAAAACTGGAAGTTGGTGTCAGGTGACCCTGAAGACTTCCTTAATTATGCAGCAACAGGCCTAGGATGCTGGGAGGTTCCCATGATGCACTTTGTCTTCTTCACCACTGCTGTATTTAATCATTAGTAATTATTAAACTCTGGTTCTCTCCCATAGTGTGTCCTTCGTCCTGCCTCTCTCTTTCCTTCTCCCTGACTGTTGGGGTTTTCTCCTGAATGCTGTAGGGTCGTACCATTATACTGTAGGTTTATAGCTTACAGTATAAACACACTGAGGTTATTGTTATTGGGAGTTGGTGCTATATAAATAAAACTGAATTAAATTGAATACTGTGAGCTCTCACAAAGGTCTTGACAGGCACAGAAAATAGTTCATTTACAGCAGGAAAACCTAGGACGTTAAATTCCCTTCCAACTGTATTTTTAAGGCACTTTAAAACAACAACGGCTGACACAGTGATGTATATTAGAAATAAATAAAATAGAAAGACAATAAAATATAATGGGCACAGCTCTGCTCTGCTGTGCTCTGCGACACACTGTCGACCTGTCCACGGTGTACTCTGCCTCTCACCCTTTGGTAGCTGGGATAGGGCACAGCCCACCCAGCACGATAAACAAGGATGGATGGACAGTAAAATGGAACTAAAGGGTGCAAAACGACACAAGTAAAAATGACCATCATACAATAAAAAGCAAATGAGATCAATGTGTCACACTGGGTCAAAGCCCAAAGGGTATAGACAGTATATTATTGGGCAGTGTAGCTTCCTGTGAGGGTCCCGGGTCTGAAACCTAGTGAGTTTTGAGGTTTATGGACTTTGTAGTTTTATGTTTCTTGGTTTTGTTTGAGTTTACATTCATGCAATTTTTCCATTGTTCTGTTCTTAGTGTAGTTAGTCTCTAGTTTTGTATATTTTCTCTTTTGTGTCAAGTCTTCATCACCCCTCTTGTTAGGTTTGTTTAGTGTTCAGTTTTACTTCCCCCAGTCTCAGTTCCCCCCTGTGAGTTTCAGTTGTGTTCCCCACGTGTTTCCTCTCTGCCCCAATCACCCTTCTCTGTATTTATAGTTGCAGTCTTCCTCTTTGTCGTTGTCTGATCGTCTGTTTATCCCTGGTTTTGCTCTGTGTTCCTGTTCCTTTCCCTCATTAGCCTGTATTCCCCAGTGTAGACTGATTTTTAGTTCCTAGTTTTCCAGTTTTCCACTTTTTGTTTACCTTTTGCATTCAATACCAGCTCACTCTAAGTTCACCTGTGCCTGCGTCCTGCCTCTTCACAACATGTAGTCTCACAGAGCCTATTTAAATTGCAAAGACAATTTAGTCCATTACCAAGGAGCCGCAATAGAAAATGCTCTGAAAGTTATAAAAGCTCATTCTGATTCTTTCAGAATGAGCTTTTTCCAAAGCTAGAAAATGCAATATAAACAAACAAATAGTCACATTGTTAAAAATGCAAATTAATGTTCAGGTAAATTCACATAAACACGCTGCTTTGCAGCAGTTTACAGTTAACTGTGAGCAAATCTATCAAAATGGATTTTAAATTAAAATATAAATAATGAATCTTTTCTAATCCCAGTGCACGTAATTCAACCTAGCATCATTTCTTGCCACAGTTTGGAGATATATCATCGTTGACTCGTTACCCAACCCAACCACAGAGAGCTAAAACTGAGCCTCATAGACTCGCACAGCAGAATTTGATATTCAAAGTATAACAAAGTCCATGTGCTGTTTTAACCAAAAAGACATTTACATGTTCCTTTAAATGAACCTTTCTAAAGAGTGATTTGTGTTTTTGTGCTGTGCAGAAGCTGACCCTGATCCACGTCAACAGTAACCAGTGTCTGGACAAGGCCAGCGAGGAGGACAGCCAGGTGCCCAGCGTCAGAGACTGCACGCACACACGCTCCCAACAGTGGCTGCTCCGCAATGTCACACTACCAGAGGTCTTCTGACCACACTCCTCACACTTCCAAATGCGCACATTCACACACACAGCGGCCCAGAATAAGAAATAAAGGCGAACGGATGTGATTTTTTTTTTTTTCCAGCACCAGGAATGAAAAAGACTTCCCTACACTGGGATTTGGGAAGGAAGGAGGACAGATTGGACGGTACTACCTCTGCCGGACGTCAGAGGGAGGAGTGCGTACAAGCCTCCTTAAAGCGAGAAGAGAGAAAAGCCTCCCTCTGAGAGAGACGATGGCTGTTGTTTTACATTCATTTTGTTTTGGGGGTTTTTTTAAAGAAAAAAGAGATTTTAACCGCGGAGAGTTGACTCGCTCACATGCGCGAATACGAGGAACTAACTGGTGGAGTCATCACAGCTTCCCCCGGACAAAGCAGTCCACCGCTCAACTCATCACTTAACGTTTACTGACTGCCTCTTACGAGAGTGTGTGCACTTATTTGTGTGTGTGTGTGTGTGTGTGTGTGTGTGTGTGTGTGTGTGCGCGTGTACTGAGATGAATGTATGCTTTGAGAAGGGGACTGAATTCCTTGTTGATTTTCTTTCTTTTTTCATGTTTGTTTTATTTAATTTTTTATGGATTTTGAAAATGTACTCCTGTGAAGAAGGTTGTGCACGTGTGCATGTGTGAGAAGCTGTGATGTGTGTGTGTGTGTGTGTGTGTGTGTGTGTGTGTGTGTGCGCGCGCGTGTGCGTCAGAGCCAGTCCTATGGTCTTGCAGCAGTGTGTGTCTCCCTCTGGTGTTACAGTTTAGCATTTCATCTTACAGGCTGACGCCTCCGTGCAGAGGGACGACGCATACACACAAAAAAACAAACAAAACAAGAAAGCGATCACGAGGACCCGACGTCTGCCGTCAGCAGAAATCTAGAGATAGAGAATTATGATGTTTGTGATATCTTAAGATTTCTATGTCCAGTTTTTACATGGCTTGTCTGTTTCTACTGTTTCAGTAACCCTAGTTTGTCTGTACGTCTCTGTTGTCTTTAAAGATATTTAACATAGAGCTAACACACACACACACACACACACACACACACACACACTCAGAGGATACATGAGTCTGTTACTGATGTTCACTGCCTATTGTAGTGTTCAACCACGTGGATCTCCCCAGTAAGGCACTACATTGCCACACATAAACACACAGACAGACACACATGCTGTATACATATAGGAAAAAGGCTGCCTAAGCCTGATACTTCAGTCCATTTTTGTCATATCGTCTTCTCAATGACCTCTTAAAGAAAAACAAAAACACTCCAAGGGCTTCTTTCCTCCAGCGGAGTGTGTGGATGTTTGCATTTGTGTGGGTGTGAGCGTGTGTTTCTTCAGTACTAATCCCTGTTTACTAGAACAAACGGCACTCCGATTCCTCGCTATTGGACGAGCAAGCACCCGTAGCGTAGACTGGCAGCAGATTAGCATACCCCTGCTTCCTCCGCCGTACTAAAGGAGCAAAACGCTGTTATTTTTTACACAGAGCCGGGTTCCCTGCACTCCCCCTGCGGACATATCTACAGCAGGAACGTGGCACCGCTATGAGAATTAATCAGGGACAGAATAAAAGCTGTAGAGAGCCAAAAGGAGGGAAAGGGTTGAACTGTGTGATTACAGAGAGCACAGCAGATGACATATCTTAATCCATTACTACATTTCTCTCACTTGGCAAGCGCACCTGCAGCATTTCACTATTCATATCTCAGTCAGAGGTAGACAGCGTGTCTTTTTCATTTCCACTATCACGCCTTCTTTATTCTTATTCTTTGTTTTTTTGTTGTTGTTTTTTTTAATCGCTTCTGCCGCTGCGAGTCAGGGCACCAGAGGTGATTTCAAAAAAGGATTTTTAAACATTTCAGCTTCCTCCAATGGAGGAAGGGTTTACACAAAGGACACGACATCAGTTCATCTTCGCCATGGACATGGCAGTGAGTGGAGGCCATCAACAGGTTGTTTTTTTGGGGGGTTTTTTTTCATGTCTGATCGAGTGACTGTGGTGAAGACGTGAGAGTTTTTTTGATTGTAGGACAGACGGGGGAGCGTATCGATTGTTCTAAATTCGGGAGTCGGGTTAAGGGGTGGGTTTGAAATGAACTGACATGTCCAGGCTTCCACACTGAGCTGATCCAAATGTAGAAAATAAAAGTGAAAACGTTTACAGAAAACTTTGAGGTGCCTGGTGATTTCTGCCTCCTTCTGTCTCCACAGACGCACCACAAACCCTAACCCTTAATTACGTAGCCCAACCAATACTGAACTTTTACAATGATATTTATAACCGAGAGTTTAAAAACATCTAGCACTTAATTAAAAAGTAAGTGTGCAGATGCTCAGTAATGTCTTACATATACAAAAATGGAGGTTCGTTGTCTGTGTCTTGAAATTTGTGTCTACGGTTGGTCTCCCCTGCCAAAACACATTTTTATTTACTTTAATATATTTCTTTTTTACTTTATAAAAAAGTGGCTTTTTTTAATTGCTTTGAATTGTGTATTGCAGTTTATTCTTATGATGCTTTTCCTGATCACTGGAATATTCCATTGCTCGCCATGTGCACCGTACAAATAACTCACTTGTGTGAAAAGGCAGGTAATAACTTGTGGGATCTTAAGCGCCAGCTGCTTTTTAAATTCCTCACGTTCCCCAAACTAAAATGGCACAGGAGTTCAAACTTTGGACACATTGCACAGTACTGTATTTTGCACAAACTGCTGTCCACAACGATGAGTTCACTGTACTTCTTACTGTTAAACTGAGGAAATCTCGGGTCCTGGTAGTCATGTGCTCTGGAAAAGTTAATGATCCAGAGTTCCTGGATCCAAATCTGCTCTGATGTCCGTGAGAGTCATGGATGTGGAAACGGCTAGGTCCACCTCACAAAGGCCCAGTGCCCTTATTCTGATGGGTAATAGCTAATTCACTGACACTAGGGGGACCCACACAATATTACAGATAGCGGAGAGTGGTTTTAGTGCAGCTGCCCAGTATAGATTAGCTCAAAAGCTCTAGAACAGGGACGTCAAACTCATTTGACATTGGGGAGCCACATGCAGCCACTTGACCACTAAAAGTCCTGTTTGTATCAACGTAAAGAGATATTTTAGTATTAGAAAGAAAAGCGCAATGGCAACAGTACGTCTCAGTTTCTCTGCATAACAAAGAAATGCTGCTGCAAACAAATGAAATCTCACTACGACTCTTTTGGGCTTAAATAAATAAATGTGTTTTTATTAATGACAGAAAATCTCCTACTTTTAAAATGACTACAGGTCTTATCCTACTATGGATTTAAACATTGAAAGTTTTTAAAACTGAACATTTTTAGTAATATAATAACAAAAGTTTTTGATTTCCTTCAAGAACACCTTTTTATAGTATCTGAAATATTTGCTGATTCTAGTTATTGCTATCATAGTTTTTATTACATATTGATTATGTTACATAAGAAATCCTGAATTAACAGTCTGTTGCCAAACCCCTTGAAGAACTGAGTGGTTAAAAGATGGAAGCGTATTCACAGACTCCACTGTTCACTGGGTCTGAGCTGAGATCGGCGCTGCTGGAGACACTGGTGGGTGTTGAAAAGATACATTTCTGCTCTGCTAGAAGTGCTGCAGGAGCGGTGAGTCTGGACCGAAACATCAAGATAAACCTGTGGGGAAGAGGCTGTCCTCGGTCCTGTTCATAAACACCGCAGGGTAGTGTGAATGTAGCCGAGTCGGGCTGCAGAGTGTTTTGTGGAGAGTGGATTATTTAAATTCCTCCACTTGATCTGCTGAATTATTCATTTGTCAGGATTAGGCCCGCTGAGAGCCACCAGGAAGACATATTAGACAACAGCGCGTTGCATACTCATCTTTGATAAACGCGGCGATGGAATTTGTTTCCTGAAAGCATCTCTGTGGTAAATAAAGCACCGGGGCGAATTCATAATAGCGCAGCTTCTCTGTCTTCAAGAAGCAGAAAAAGACAATCGGCATCTCAAAGTTTTGTGGTTTTGACAAAAGTGAGATTATGAATCTCTCAGCTGGTCAGAGAAGCAGAGGCTCAGGAGCAAATCTCTCTGCTCACGTCAGGTCCAGCCTGAAAGGAGACGCCTGTGCTGTGGTTCTGAAGTGATTGTGCCGTTCAGGAGATTTCGAGCTCGCAGAGACTTTGCTCCAGTTTATGTGCAGCGTTGTGAGTTCATGGGAGCTACGGGAGGAGTCTTTGATCTGAAGAAGTGAAGCTGAATTGAAGCCCAGAGGGAAACCGAGAGAAAAAACAGAATATTGAAGTGCGCTTTGAGCAGCAGAGTGAATTTATTAACTTAGAAGTCTGCTCATCAAATGTGTTTGTTTAAGGCTTTTGTTGATTTTTATCTATGGAGTCGTTTTTTTCTGTTTTCTGTTTTGTTTTTTAACCAACACGCTACATTTTTGGATTTTAAAATGCAGAGGGAGATGTTGCAGATGTTATTGAAGTGCTGACTTTCAGCTTTAATTCAAGGGGTTTAACAAAAGAAGAATTGCATTAACGGTTTGGGAATTACAGCTCTGTTTATACACAGTCCCTCATTTTTATAAGAAATGGGAAAATTACCATAATTATAAGAACTGCTTTTAGTCTTGGACTCACAGACATCACCGGGTGCTGTGTTACATCTCTGCCAGGCCTTTACTACAGTTTCTGCTTGTCTCTGGGTCTCTCTGTCTTCAGTTGTGTATTTAGTAAATGAAAAGCATGCTCTACTACAACTCTTCAGTTACGATTCATGCACACGCCATTACAATTCCTCCACCATGTTTGACAGATGATGTGTTATGGTCTAAGGATCTTGGACAAAAAAGTGTCTGGACTTCTTTAAGTTTCTTGAAGACACTTCTTAAAGAAGTCCTGATGCTTTTCTTTCCGAGCTCCTTGGACTACGATGACCCGGATGACTGAGAACCTTCACAGACATGATGTGTTATGCTTCACATCATGAGCTGTTTCTCTCCTGCATTCACACTGATGACACTGTCTCTTGATTGGAGACCCCCTCAAGAGTGCTGCTGACTCAGTTAGATGTTGTGAAGTTGCTTTTCTTAACCAGAATTCTGTTATTGTGCACTTCAGTTGTTTTCTGTGGTCTTCCAGACCTTTTGGAGTTTGTCGGTGCATTCATTCTTTGTAAGGATGCGCTAGATTGTTGTTTTGGCCTCGTTTAAAGTTTCTGACAGAATTAGTTTTTGTTTGTCAGCCTAATGATGGTCTCTTTTACTTGCACTCGACATGTATTTGGACCTGATATTGAGATTTCCAATGAAAAGACAGCAAAAAAAACGCAAGTTTAACACTTAACCAAGTGTTTAACACTTAAACCAAGGTAAGAAAAAGAAAATCTGTTTTCTCAGTTTGGCCCAGGACTGAATGAATTCTGTTTGTTTTTTAACAGATAAACAGTGTAAACCCTGGAAGCCTGTGGTTTCAGTGAAGATCAGCAGTCTGGTGGGGGGGATTATATCTGCTGTCATTTCAGATGTCACTCTGTGCCTTTTGCTACAGCACATCAAATGCTGTGCGGTCTGCGTGTGTTTAACACTGACACTTTAGAAACCACCTTTATCAAGTGGAATTAAATTACATATTTTCATTTTATGAAGAGCTTCTTTTCTTTCCAGTAACAAACAGGAAAAAACCAGTGTTACGATTTCACTATGATTTAAGAGCGTGACGACAGGGATTTAATCAGTGTGTTTAAATAGACCGACTGTTGGCTTCAGCAGCAGCCGGAAAAGTGTGGATTTGATATTTATTCTGTCCATCTGTCCTGAGCTTTGCTGACACATTGACAATCTGTAAAGCCTTCACAGAACAGATGACACGATCTGACTCAACTCACACAAACACAGAGGGAGGATTTCATGTCTGTTTATTCAGGAACTTTATTCTTTCAGCTTCTTGGCTACTTGATTTCCACGCAAATCCCCCCCATCTTACTTTTTAGACAGGTACTCATATGTTACCAGTAATTCACTGCTTGCGATTGACTCTTTCTCAAATGTGTCTCAGAACAAAAACAAGTTCAAAAAAAAGAAAAATTCCACATATTTTAACATGAATTTTCGAGACTAATATCAGACACTGTTTGCTCATTGATCTTTTTCTGCCCTCTCATTCAGCAATCACACAACCCTCCACACAAGCTGAGTTAATGTTTGCTTGAACTCCGTGATTTTTGCACACGCAGTAGGAACAAAAGCCAAAGCAAATATTTTCTTTAAAGAACAGATCTGACTTCATTTGAGGGCTTAAAAATTAAATGATTCATCACTTATATACACTGATACCATAAAAGCCTCCAAAATAAAACCCAAAACTCTTTCTGACACAGACACAATTGAGATGACCTGCTGAAGTTCAAACTGAGCACCGGGTGATTTAAGTGACTTTGAACGTGATGTGGTTGTTTCTGCCACACTGGAGTTTTTCAGAAACTGCTGATCTGCTGGGATTTTCCCACACATCTCTGGGGTTTACAGAGAATGGTCCAGAAAAGAGAAAATACCCAGTGAGCAGCAGTTTTCTGGGTGGAAATGCCTTGGCAATCAGAGCTGATAAGAAGGTAGCAAAAACTCAAATAACTACTTGATACAAGAAAGTTATGCAGAAGAGCATCTCTGAGCACATATGTTGAATCTTGAAGCAGATGGGCTACAGCAGCAGAAGACCAGACCAGATGCCACTACTGTCATCTAAGAACTGAGGCTACAATTCACACCCCACCACCAAACAGAAGATTAGAAAAGAGTTCCCTGATCTGATGCAACACTGGGATAGTAGGGTCTGAATCTGGTGTAAAAACATGACAGCATGGATCCATCCTGCCACATATCAGCAGTCCAGGCTGCTGCTGGTGTGATGGTGGTGGGGATATTTTCTGGGCACACTTTGAGCCAGCCGAGCTTAATTTAAACAGGCTACCCAACCATGTCCATCCCTTCATGACCACTGTGTGTGCATCTTCTGATGGCTGCTTCCGGCAGAAAACACACCAAAATCAATTCACCTCAAACTGGTTTCTTGACCATGACAGTGGGTTCACTGTGCTCAAAAGGCCTCCACAGTCCACAGTGAGTCCCATCAATCTCAGAGGAATGTTTCCAACTGCTTTTTGAATCTGTGCCATGAAGAATAAAAGCAGTTCTCTATCATATCAAGAACAGAGTGGAGAGTCTCTCACTCAGAGAACCAAGGTTACAATGTAACAGTACGATCTGAAGGCAAAAGGAATCCCAACCCAGTACTACCAAGATGTACCCAATGAAGCCCCCGGTGAGAGTAAATACATATTATTAAGCTTTTAAAATGAGTGTGATAACCAGTGTTGGGTAAGTTACTTTAAATTAGCAACTGAGTTACATTACTAGTTACTTCTATCAAAAGTAATTCAGTTACTTCAAGTTACTCGTTACTTTCAAAGTAACTAGTTACTAGGGAAAGTAACTTTGGTTTTACTCTGAATTCTCTTGTTAATGTGTTTCTTCCATAACTTTGCCAGTCTTCTAGCTTGCTTACTTGCCACAAGTGCACTGCGCCACCTACCAATAGAAATGAAAAAATAATGTGCACATTTCCACGAGAGAAATCCCACGCCTGGACCGTCATTGTGGGCGACCGTGGCTCAGGGGGTTGGGAATCGCATCTGTAACCGGAAGGTCGCCGGTTCGATCCCTGGGCTCTCTGTCCTGGTCGTTGTGTCCCTGGGCAAGACACTTTACCCTACCGCCTACTGGTGTTGGTCAGAGGGGCCGATGGCGCGATATGGCAGCCTCGCTTCTGTCAGTCTGCCCCAGGGCAGCTGTGGCTACAACTGTAGCTGCCTCCACCAGTGTGTGAGAGTGAATGAATAGTGGTATTGTAAAGCGCTTTGGGTGCCTTGAAAAGCGCTATATAAATCCAATCCATTATTATTGACTGCTGCCATGATTCTAGCCTACGTCACAGCGTCATGTGCGCCTTTTACATCCAACACAAAAACTGCAGTCGTGGTGCTTTCGATTGTACTCAGAACTCGGAAATTCTGCCTTCCGAATAGGAAGATGTAGGTAACACCAGACTGCAGATGAGCTGCATACAGGGCTGGACTGGGACAAAAAATCGGCCCGGGCATTTTGACTAGAGACTGGCTCACCATTATAGGAAAAATCATAAAGCCTTTGAATGAAAACAAACACTGTTGTGACAGTGATGTACACTGTTCTGATGGTATATATATATGCATCAATCTATCAATCGTTTGTTGTAAAACTCAGATAATTATTTTTTTAAAGCTAGATATTTTAAATGAGAATAAGAAAGAAAAGTACTTCTTTGTGTTGTCTCCCCGTTAATGCCCTACATGGACCCCCTGGCAAAACTTTGCTAGACCCGCCCCTGCACAGTTACCAGCTGTCAGCTACATAAAAAAAGGATCCTGGTGTTATTTGTCTCTCAGAAACAGTTCATAACTTCCCTTCAACTCATTCATGTGACCTAAAAGGTAAACCTGTTTCTCCATCACCTGTTCAGCTCTGATGATTCAGTAAGGACATCTCCTGGTTTCATCTTCATGTTTCCCTCTCACCACATAACCAAACCGATATCATGACCAGCAGCTTTACAGCTGTGGCTCCAGCAAACATCAGCTGATACTAGAAATTAATATTAAATAAATTCTAACAACAGCTGATCAAGCTTAAACGTGCTGCTGTTGTTTAACACGACCTCCACTGGTTTATTCTTTCTGGCGCAAAGTGGGCGATAAACAAACAAGAGAGAAAAGCCGATCAGCTGATCATTGATCAGTTTCATGATTGAAGTAGAAACAGGAGAGGGAGGGGAGAGAATGAGAGAAGAAGAGGCAGCTGTGCAGCAAAGACAGAATAACTCCAGCTTTGTGTCTTTTTCATTGTAGCTGAAGTCCGGGACAAACTGCATTCTTTTTCACCTCAATACGAAACGCTTAATATTTTCTCTTAGGGGACGGTTGGCAACTCTAATAATTAACCTTATGAACAAAATAAAGTTCAACATCAGTAACATCATAGCACCCACCCAGCTGTATAGAAACTCAGTCAGGCTCGCTAGTACCCAGTATGAAAAAGTCAGCATAACGAAAATAAACTCCACCTAAACTTGGTTCATATCTGACCCAGATGGACTGCAGGTTATAACTTCTTACCTGAAGTTCAGTTCACACTTGGACCAGCGGCTGCCTCGGGTCTCTGCTCCTCCTGCCTCCCCTTCCCTCATCCACCTGCTGGCCTCCACCGCTTGCTGATGTTACTGAATCTGTGGAAGCTCCGCGACAGCCACCGCACGAAGTAATGAATAACGAGCCTATCTAAATCCCAGTAACGACTAACACGTTCCTGATTTTGGCATAATAACTAGTTACCGTGCTCGTTACCACAATAATAACGTCGTTGCTGTAACACGTTACTTAATAACGTGTTAGTCCCAACACTGGTGATAACACATTTCAGATAAACATTACACATTTAAAGGGTGGGCCTTTTATATGGATACACGGTAATAAAATGGTAATGCTTGGTGATATTAAAGTCCTGTTTGTGGCACATTAGTATATGTGAGGGGGCAAACTCCTCAAGATGGGTGGTGACCATGGTGGCCATTTACAAGTCGGCCAACTTTTGTTTTTTCAATAGGAAGAGGGCCATGTGACACATCAAACTTATTGGTAATGTCACAAGAAAAACAATGGTCTGCTTGGTTTCAACGTAACTTTATTCTTTCATGAGTTATTTACAAGTTTCTGACCACTTATAAAATGTGTTTAGTGTGCTGCCCATTGTGTGCTGCCCACTCTTCACACACTGATAGCATCACCGCAGGAGAAATGCCAGCACAGGCATCCAGTATCCGTAGTTTCAGGTGCTGCACATCTCGTATCTTCACACCATAGACAATTGCCTTCAGAAGACCCCAAAGAGAAAAGTCTAAGGGGGTCAGATCGGGAGACCTTGGGGGCCATTCAACTGGCCCACGACGACCAATCCACTTTCCAGGAAACTGTTTATCTAGGAATGCTCGGACCTGGCACCCATAATGTGGTGGTGCACCATCTTGCTGGAAAAACTCAGGGAACGTGCCAGCTTCAGTGCATAAAGAGGGAAACACATCATCATGTAGCAATTTCAAATATCCAGTGGCCTTGAGGTTTCCATTGATGAAGAATGGACCCACTATCGTTGTACCATTCACATAAAAGTTTGCCTCATCACTGAAGAAAATCTTCTGCGTGAACTGAGGGTCCTGTTCCAATTTTTGTTTTGCCCATTCTGCAAATTCTGTGCGCCGATCTGGGTCATCCTCGTTGAGATGCTGCAGTAGCTGGAGTTTGTATGGGTGCCATTTGTGAGTAGCTAATATCCGCCGAAGGGCTGTTCGACTAATGCCACTCTCCAGTGACATGCGGCGAGTGCTACGCTGTGGGCTCTTGCTGAATGACGCTAGGACAGCCACTGATGTTTCTTCATTAGTGACAGTTTTCTTGCGTCCACACTTTGGCAAATACAACACTGAACCAGTTTCACGAAACTTAGCAAGCAGTTTCATCTATTTAATCTAAAAAGGACAATACAAGACAGTCAAAGTCACTGCAGTTTAGATCATGTTTATTGTATCAGTGCATGTCCAGTATTAATAAAAAAAACAAAACCACAGCATCAGTACAAAAGGAAAACTACAGTATTGGGTTGAAACTCATAGCACATCACACTGTCCCACTCTCAGACAGCTAACATGGTAGCCATGTCTGATCAGTCACATTGCATACGAGTCATCTGCTTCTTTATTAAAGCTTCAAGTGACCTGCTTTACACTCTCCTCTCAGACAAGTGCTCTGACTCGAGTTACAGTGTGGCGCACGAAGTGCAAGAGCAAAAGAGGTTAAAATAGGATTTGAGGTGTGTGAAGTCTAAACTGTCAATGAAATCTTGTGACCGGGACAACAGTCGCAGCCCTAAAAAAAACTTAAAAGGAAACAAAAAAACTTGAAAGTGCTTCACAAAATCACTCAATCAAGATTTTCTGAGTGCAAAGGTGAGAGATCAGCAGAGAATGTAAGGAATTAAAAACTTGGTTTCACACATATGTGTACAAAACAATCTTAATCTTTAAATACATTCAAAATAAAATAAAATAAAAAACATCCTCTGATAATGGAACCAGACTAAAATCTGATTGTAAGATGTGTAATCTGATCCATTAGAAGTAGTCATCATCATCAGTCTAAACCTGTAGCCAATAAAAATAGATTATTTTTATTATTAATAATAACTGAATCGTACAAACAAAAAAAGACAAACAGTGGTAACAAAGCTTGGTTCAGTAAAGCAGGAGTGAACACCGTTGTCAAAGCTGAGAATGTCACAGCTACGATCACGGAATCGTGAATAACACAGTAACTAAAGAGTAAAAATGAAAACGGTTAAATGGGACCTATCCTTATTTTCTATCGGTCGTGTATCATAGTGTTTATACTACTATCCAATTACAGTGATCATATTAAATGTGCATCAAAAAATGAGGTAAATGTATATAAAACTAATCTTTATGAGAGGCAATCATTTTGCCAACTCCTGACATCAGCTTGGCACAGATTTCCTTGTATGGTGATTAGGAGGCGGGGTTTATGAGCACTGGCTTCTGTGTGGAAGCCAGGCGAGGGGAAGCCAATCAGAAGAAAGAGGGCTTCTTCAAACAGCAGGTGAACTTAGCAGCTGTGTCAGGGTCCATTTATGTTCCTCGCCCTTGTGAACAACGCCGAGCTTTGATGTCGTTTTGGCCAGTGCTACACCGCTTAACTTATGTAACCTCGTGCAGCAGCTGCCACAGATTACACAGAGGGAGATGTTACAGCAGGTTGAAAGGGAGAAAAGAAATCTTCTGATTTCTTTGGTTCTGGTTTTGACTTCTTACCAGCACTGACATGGACTTTTTGTCTGAGTAGCGACACCTATCGTTCAGGAGAATACTGTAGCGAGTCCTTGCACCCTCGGCGCTGGTGTAACTGGTACAGAGCTGTGGCGATGTCACTGCACATACAGTGGCCAATGCTTCGAGACTGTGATGTCAGTTTTAACGAAATACTCATTTATAGTCTCACAATACGAATATGTAGCTAGAAATAAGCATAATAACAGGTCCCTGTCTAATTACTCAGTTACTTGAGTCACATGAGACAACAACTGTGGCAAGAAGTTTTGTTTTTTTTTAGAAAACCTGCCTTTACTACAAACTCTACTTGAGCCTCCATTAGGAGAGAGGTAGGGAGTACAAATACTGCACAACCACGTACGGTAGCACAGATACAGCCAAGGAGTGCAGGCTGGAAATCAGGGGTCTTGTAGATAAAATATATCATCTTACAGTTCACCACAAATGACACAGTAATTTTTAGGCATTTCTCAATATCACAAAACAAATTAGGCACTGAGTTTTGAGCGATGATGCGATTAGCATCGATGGCTCCACCTTACACAATCGTAAACCCAATGTGATGTCATTGGTCCAAGTTTGGGATTAGGGTGCATGCTTACAGGAGTTTTTGTGTGCTGCTGAATGAAAGGAGCTGGTGCCATATCGCTCTGAGAAACCGTTCAGCTAAGCACATAGCATCATGGGTGACCAGCTGCTATGCCTCTTTTTCAGTCAGGGCGTCCCTATGGAGTCAGGCCACACAGGGAGGAGCTTCAGGGAGGGGAGCAATTCCCCTGAGGAATCAGCCTATAGGAAGCTGGATGTCGTTTCCTCATGTGCTCATTCACAGGTCTTCTTCAGGACAGAGGGAGTGGCGTCCGTAAAGGTCCTACTAATCACAGACAAGAAGACAACTGACTGGTTGGTTTGCATTTTTTTAAAAACATCTAATCTGCTGTTTGTTCTTCATGCGTCTTACCTCATAGGGTGGGGAGGCCAGTTTGGCTGCACTGGTGTGGGCACTGCAGAGCTGGGGCTCATCAGCATAGCGCTGTAGATGTTGGCTGCCACCACCAGGATGCAGAGGAGGATAGGCCCGATAATAGCCCCCTCCAGACCCAGATAGTACGCACCACCTGCCACCGCCAGGCCTGTCAAATATGGGTGTCCACCTCTGAGACAAAGACAAAAGAAATGGTTTAAAACACAGTGGAAAGGCTGGCAGGCAGCTACTGTATCAGTGCACACATGTGATGCAGCCGAAGGCTAAAACAGGCTAAAAAGTTAGCTTTCCCCAAACCGCAGCTGTGGTCAGAAGTTTATATACACCCATCAAGGTTAGTTTGAGCTTTTATCCATTCCACAACCAGTTTTGATGTGTGTTTGAGGGTCACTGTCCTGTTGAAACAAACCACTGTGTCCAACGATTGATTTGAGGTGAAGAATTTAGAGATCCTCCTTCATTATTCCAGCCACTTTGTGCAATGTACTAGTACCACTAGCAGCAGAGCAGCCCTGGAGCATGACAGCTGGTACAGCCTTCTTAGGTTTGTAAGCCTCGCTTTCACTCACTACAAACATACCTCTTGTCATTGTGGACAAAAACTCACTCTTTGATACGTCTCACCATCAAACTTTTCTCTAGAAGATTTGGCGTGTCCATGTGAGCAGCTGAAAATTTCAGTTGAACTTGAAGACGTCAATTTTTGAGCACTTCTTTCTTGGTCGTCATCCTCTCAGTTCATGGTAAAACTGGCTTCTCTGTGGAAAGTGACGCTGGTGTGCCTCCAGTTTCCTACAGGCTTCAACCTTGATAGGTCCTGGATTGTTCTCAAACATCCTAACCATTTTCCTCTCATCTGAGGGTGGCAGCTCGGGACTTCCTCCAGACCCTGGCAAACTGGTGACACATCTGAATAACTTGTACTTAGCTAGAACTACTTAAACTGATGATCTTAGAATCTGCAGGTGTTCGGAAATAGCTCCAAGAGACCTTCACAACTAGTGTAAATCTATAATTCTCCTACTTAGATCTTCATTGAATTTTTGGGATGTTCCCATTTGGTCAATCCAATGAGTGCTGTCAGTCAAATCCTTTTTAAGCTGGTAAAGAGAAACTGCCAGATGTACTCAATCATAATAACTAATGAGAAATTAATAGGCCTTGGCCTTATCAAGTTACAAGACATTGTAGAATCTTCAGCACTGCTTATTAAAAGATTTGAGTTGATGTATGCATTTGAGTGTGTATGTAAACTGTATGTAAAGATAGTAGGGCTTGAAGCTCGAAGACAGGAGCATTATCTGTCCACAACAGGGAGTTTATGAAACAGAGGCAAACAGAGACGCTGTTTATAGACTCGTACAACTGTACAGTTTTCTTTCAAACCCACATTAGGCCAGCAAGCGGACTTGTATGTATTATGTTAACAGTCACAGGTGGTTTGGTGCGATTTGTTTGTCAGATGTCCCAGTGCCATAAAGAGAAGCTCAAATAAGCTGGTCACGCATACATACCCTGATATATCAGAGTAGATGGCTGTATCCACAAAATATGTTGGGAGCAGGTGGCAGATGAGCAGCAGCAGGGCCTTGACACCTTCACCCTGCGCCAACCACAGGTCACACACTGCCGGCACAGCTGCCCAATAGGTCCCCAGGAACGGCACGGCACCCAGGATGGCAGCCAGAGCTTCAGGCCAGGAAAGAGGGATTCAGAGAGTGACAAAACACTGAGTGTGGCTTGGCAGGTGCGAACATAACGACAGCACAATCTGCTGCGGACACGCTGACTCACCAGAAGGAATGAAGACGATGTTGATGCCAAAGATAGTGTGAGTGAGCCAAGTGTAGAGGCCGTAGAATCCGGCCATTTTCAGAGAGGCGTCAAACACTCCTCTTCAAAACAAACACAAATATGGTCAAAAATAATCTCGCCAAGGTACAAATTTAGATTCTGTAGCTTTTACGCATGCGACTACCTGATGGCCTCTTCAACAGACTGGCCGATGATGTTACTGGAGGGTCCCGGCTGAGAGAGAGGAGTTAAGCTGATCACCCATTTAACCGGTTTGTAGTATTCTCCACTGGAGCTCAGCAGGTAGAAGAGAGTAGTCAGGAAAATCACCTACAGGAAGGAGTAAAAATGGCAGCTGTGCTAAATATAAGACTATCTGATTAGCTTTTTAAATCTTTAAGAGTAAATGTGGCAGGTCTACTTTATTAAAATAAGACAGAAAGAGCAACACCATTAAATATACACAGTTAACAATGCTCAGTAAAGTCCTGTATTGTGGTTGAGGAACAGATGACATGTCCAAGCCCCACCTCGGTCACTGTGGAGTTGACACGCTTCCAGGATGCGTGTTTGGCTCTAATGTCAGCTCACTATTTTAGTCCAGTGAATGTTTCCTGGCCTCAGTCTCCTCTAACTTTAAGGTGATTTTGATCTTTGTAAAGGTCCATGGCCATTCCAGACTACTGCTCATTTGTGCTGGCATTATTTATTGAGGAGAAAAAACTCAAGGCCAGTGTCATCAATTTAAACTGATCTCAGGTTATGGATCATGTTTTTTTTTTGTTTTTTGTTTTTTTTACACGACCTGGCAAAATACTTATTTAAGAAGATGTTTCAGTGGAATGAATGCCTTGTTAAGTTAGCTAATGATAGCGCCTCCTTGAGGTGCCCCGGGCGGGTCATCTACTAAAAGGAAGGTCGGCGATTTGATCCCAGGCTCCTCAAGTATGCATTTCAAAATGACTCTGGACAAGATACTAAATACCAGATTGCCCCTAGTGCATCCATCAGTGTGAGTGTGTGCTTAATATGAAGGAGTTTAAATGTACCACAACAGTTTAAACAATGCTTAAAAGAAGCACTGCCTCCATTGCAGAAAGCACAGCAAACAAGCACACACCACTGACACGTGTTAGTAAGCATTATTTATAAATCAACCTAAGCACACAGTTGGGAATGATCTTTAGCTAAACATAAGTCTGAGAACATTTTTATGGACGAGTCTGCAGGACATTATTCGGCCTCAGATTTCTATAAATCTATTAGAATATTTTTGAGAAACACTTGCAGTTAAGCTGAACACTTTCTGCTTACTTTTGTGCATTACAAAAGAATAATGATAATCAATTTTGCAAACAGTTGGACTTTATAAAATGGAGAAAACGACGTGGCTGTGATCAGCGTTTCATACCAAACTCAGTGCAAAGTTGAGGAGCGCCGTGCCGCTGTGGAACAAGACGGTGAGGAGAGTGGTCGTGGTGGAGATGAGGAGGCCAACGTTCCTGCTCATTACAACCCACAAAGACTCCAGGATCTGCAAAATGACGAGGCAACAATAAACACACCATCCACAGGAAACTGTACTTCTATCTAAGACGCACACAGTTGTAAATTTGCAAATGCTGCTAGTGGGGCAGTGCTGGCATGGTGCTCTCATGGCTGATGTCCTGATCTAAGAAAACAAAATGGTCTTGGACTGCAGAGGTGGGATCTTATCACGGTATCATGCTGGAATTCAGAGCTCCTGAGAGCGACCCATCCTTTCACAGACGTTTGTAGAAGCGGTCTGCATGCATTGGTGCTTGATTTTATGCACCTGTGGCCATGGAAGTGATTGAAACACTTGGCATTATAGTGTACGTTACATACGTTCATACTTACAGACAGTAGTGTCTCGATATTTTCCTGCAGAAAGGAAGCAATGTCCTTCCAGTCCAGGATGTCCCCCAGCCAGCTGTTCTGTCTGTGAGTCATCTTATTCCCACGATGCCGTCCAGAGTGGGTTACATTCTGAAAAATGTGACCATAGTATTTTATGTAAAACTGAAGAATACTGAAGAACAGACTTTGGGAGACATTAAACACAAAACTCTGACACTACCTTCACAAACCAGGAGTGATACAGTCGGTCCCAAAGTTCTAAAACTTGCTTCTCAATCACTGCAGTTTGGTTCACCTTATCTCCTAAAATCTTATGAAGCTGCACACACAAAGGAAACAGATTGGTCACATTCCTCGCTGTCTGGCTGTATTCCATTATTATCAGTGAAAATTACTGTCCTGACCTTTTGTGTTATCCATTCTCTCCCATGCTGGTAGACATTAGTAGCAGCTGAATTTAGAGCTTTCTGGACCACGCGGGCTTCTGGAAGGAGGCTAACAGAGGACAAAGTAAGGTTGTTTTAGCAAATGAGAGGAAAGTCTAAAAATAAACACAGAAAAACAGAGTGGACTGTCCTACTTGGCCCATTCTGGATGGTTAGATACGGTCTCATTGATGAGGTTACTGGTTACGTCGATGATGTGAGCACTTTCGTGATGAACCTACAAAGATTAATGTTTATTTTTTTTATCCATCATCAGTGCAAATGATGTGAAGTCAGGTTAAAAAACCCAAAAACCTACCATAGCAGTGAGCAGCAGAGCCATGAGCAGGGTCCCTGTGACCAAGAGGAAGATGATGAAGATACTGATGATTTTATCCAGAGATCGCTCCAGCCACACAACCATCTGGGTGCACAGATAAAAAGGAGAGGAGGGCAAAGACAGGGAGAAGGGGGGGGATAATAGGAAGATGGCAAAATAGACTCATCAGTACAACTTTAAAGGAGGTAAAAACATGCACATGGAGAAACCTGTGTCCTTATCACTTGTGAAAAGTCATTTTAGATGTAAAAAGTCCTCACAGAGGACAATAACAGCATATCTGTACTCATACAATGCATGCACCCATTCTTGCACTGAAGCATTAAATCATGCAAGTGGCTTTTTGGGTTGTTGGTTTAACGACAAACAGACATGACATCACTTTCAAAGTGAGCTCTCTGTTCTCGACTCAGGTTTCTCAATGCGCCAAAACTGCATTAAAATCAAAGCTCTGTTAGCAGAACTCTCTCTTTTTGCACTAAGGCCATGGCGTAATGGTTTATTATATTGATGGTGACATGACATGGCATTTTCTGCAAAGAGTCTGTGTAAAACCTTAGGTGAGTGAATCTACAGCGAGTCTTATACCTTCCTCTTTAACATCTAGCTTACCTGAAAGAAGAACAGCAAACAGTTGTTTAACAAAAAAATGGAAACACCACTTCAAAAAGATTTTAATACTGAAAGAAGTAATTAAATTAAAGAAGTTGGGTAATATTGAGCAGCGAGAGGTTTAGAAGAGGTTTGAGTCACTATCACAACAGGGAGCATGAGACCTCTAAAAAGTTATACACAGGCCGCACAACGACAAACACTACATTTCCAATGCAGCACATCGGCACTGTATTAAAAATATAAACTACATCATCAGAAATGACTGAACTGAATCAACACCTGTGATAATTCTAAATAAAAGACACTCTAGTTCATAAATAACAGCCAGAATCAGAGTATAAAGTGCCTTGAGGCAACTTGTGTGATTTGGCGCTATATAAATAAAACCGAACTGAATTGAATAGATTGTAAACACTTTAAATTTGTACTGAGGTCAAGACAGAAAGCAAGTCTTTTTCCAACCATAGTTATTGTGACCTGGTGGCCTTCAGATGCAGAATGCAGGCTTGTAGGTACATTGAGGTCAACGGGAGCTACAGCCATTCTGTATATAGTTCAAATTGAGAACTACAGAGAGAGTTTGTGGTCTCATCAATAGTTTCAAGCCTTATTAAAATACAAACAAAACAAAAAAACAAAACAAAACAAAAAAAAAGCAGAATGTTGTATGTTGTACAATATGGTCAAATGTAAGAGTAAAACAGATGACAAAAAAGGGTTTGAAATTTGGTCCTGGCTGCTGACTGAGCATGTAGTTTCCACAAAAACCTCAATTTGAGCCAAGCCTCTTTTCTGATGTCTTACTTTAAAACTAAAAGAACAACAACAACAAAGACCAAACAATGAGTGACAGCCCAGTGCTAATCTCCATCTTTTATATACAGTCTATGGTAATAACCAGCTCCACAAAGCCAAATGGTTCAAAGGTGGCAAATATATTCACTAAGTTTAGTTCCTCACATTGAATAACCGTGTTTCCATTGTTTTGTCCAGTCCCTTAGCCACACCTAAAAAATAAAAAAATTAAAATTTCCAGGAAAAAAAAAGGAAACACCCCCCCCCCCCCATTTAACACTACTCTTTGAGGCAGCTCGCACACATACACACACACACACACACACACACACACACACTCAAGACAAACTCAGGTCAAAGCAGAGAAGATAGAGTCTGGGCTGAGGGATTATTGAGTGCAACACCCCGGCTGTAGCTCACTGTCAAAATAAAAGCTGGAAAGAAGCAAGAGGACAGATGTTTAGACAGGATGGCAGAGGTGATGACAGTGGATGGGTAAAATGCCAGTCCAAGCCGCTACAAGGTGTGCTCACGCTGTCACACACACCCGCACATAAATACAAGTTATTTATTTATTTGCCCTTGTTTTCTCAATGTCTCTCACACACAAGCCCACTTTCTCTCAGTCTCGCTCTCTCAGCACTCTGCTCCTCCAAATCATTACCTGCTTGTTAAGCCAATGCCAGAGCTTGGGGAGGAGACAAAGAGACATTGGGAAAATTATTATTGGAAAGAGTTTTGCAGCAGTCATCACATGTACCCGTGCAACAAGAATACAAGCTCTGTGTGGGTACAGGCTCTGAGGGGTCAGAGCGGTGTACTACAAAGAGGAATTCATGTGTTAGCAAGGTATGTTGAGACTATAGCCAGAGGTTTCAGAAGGGCAGCTCTCGTTTTAAAGCTATTTTCAGAAGTTTTTGTCTAACATCATCTCCAAGTGATACGGTTTCACTTCTTTTCCAAACAAGTTGCCCTAAGAGTGATATAGATTATCAGCTGACATGCAATCTGTTAAGCTGTACATAACAGCACTGAACAAAGTCTAGCAGTTAAGTTACAGCAGTGCAAACGGTACAGCTGTGGTCAGTTTACATACAATCACAGGTCATTTGGGGCTTTTAATGATTTCTTTGAACTCAGTTGTTTGTATTTATTTTGGCTCTTCTCTAATCCACTAAGGGTCAAAATATATACATAAATCTCCACTATTATTTTGTTTAAATGTCTCTTAGCAAGTCAACCAAATGCTTCCGGTAGCCATCGACAAGCTTTAGGCATAATTCCTGGAGCAGACCCAGCCTTTCAGCATAGTCCATGAATATTCAAAGGGTTGAGGTCGGGGCTTTGGGAAGGCCATTCAAGAAGCTCAATGCTAGCCTACTTTATCTATTCTAACACCAGTTTCGATATGTGTTTGGGATCATTGTCCTGTTGGAACTACCAACTGTGTTCAAGTTTCAACCTTCTATCTGTTCATTTAAGATCAAGTTTAAGAATCTTCTCTGTAATGTACCTTATGCCACTGGCAGCAAAACAGGCCCAGAGCATGATGCTACCACTACTATGCTTGACACTCAGTACAGTGTTCCTCATGTTTATACTTCTAGTCATTGTGGCCCAAAAGTTCAATCTTTATCTTGCCCGACCATAAACTTTTCTCCAGAGGGCATTTGGCTTATCTGTTTGAGCAGCTGCAAACTTCAGAGGAGCTTGAATGTGTTGATTTTAAAGCAGGGGTTTCTTTCTTGGTCAACACCCTCTCAATCCACTGCGATGTAAAATTCACTTCACTGTGGACAGTGATGTTGGTGTTCCAACAGTTTCCAGTTCTTGAGCCTCGGTGGTTCTCGGGTTGGGCTCCTTTGAGTTTCCTATTGGTCTGAGGTCAATCAAATGAGTCCTGCCAAGCAAATCCTTTTTGTGCTGGCAAAGAGAAACTACCATCTGTAGTCAATAATTAATGAGGAGTTAATAGGCCTTGGCCCTGTCAGATTAAAAGGCACTGTAGAACCTTCGGGACCACTTGAGTATGTGTATACATTTGGGCGTGTATGTATATGTTCCAGACTATTTGGATGAGAGAAAATCTAAAATAAGTTCAAACTCATGCTCCCATTTCTTTTTTCCCTTAAAGTCATTAAACATATATGGTCTACAATAATACAAGTCTGGAAAAAAAACAGCTCAAAAAAATCGTTAAAAGTCCAAATTTACTATGACGTTTATGCCTGTGATGAATGTAAACTGACAACAACTGTACATGTTGTGTTTTCACAGGAGTTCCCAGGCACTGAACTTGTGTAAATGCTACGTTTTACACTACTGCGATAGCAGTCTACTGGAATTTATTACAGAGGTTATTCAATTAAGAAAATTTATTTAATTCAATTTGGTCAATAACAAAAGTTATCTAATTACAGTGTCAAACCTGAATGCACTTCATAATGAAACGCATCATGATTCTAATTTGTAGATCTCTACATTAAATAGCAGCACCAGGAGTGGACTGAGTGGTAAAATAAATATAGTAATTTATTAATTTATGCGATTATATTTTTCTGCTGAATTGTTCCATCTTGAGTTATTGGCAGCACCAGTATAGCTGTTGCAGTCCATTTTGTGCTAAACAGGAGTCAAATGATGCTCCCACCACCAACTCCCACTTTTATGTAAGCGAGGACAGAGCCTGTCACAGAAACCATAACATTAAAATTGGAAATACCCGTCAGGTTTGAATGAGGTTTTAGGTTTCATGGGACCAACTAATGCATGAAAACAAAAAAGTCAAACTCTGCGGAAGCTGCTTCGTAGTACACCCCTCAGGAAGTGGCAGGCAAGATACACTAACTACAGTGAGTGTGGACTGGCAATACAAGTGGGATGCAAATCAATGTGATTACAAAGACAGAACACAAATACATCCCAAAACTGTGAGGGCAAGGCAGAAAAGTGTATAAGATTACAGCAATGACATCATTATTTATAAAACCTGAGAAATGTAAACCATGTAGCACTAATCCTGTCACTCACTCTAATATGTCGGCAAAAAATTCTGCTCTGCATTGCTTTGTTTTTTGAGATTTTTAGTCTATATTGAGAGATTTGGAGATATTTTGCCTCTAAATTTTGATTGGAAACAAAACAACTGCATACTTACACATCCAGCAGATATGGGGCAACAACATCACTGATGCATGAGTATTTTCTTGCCCACCTGGTGATGCGGGCATCAGGCTAATATTCACTCTCCTTTTAGCTCTGTTTTTTAATGAACTGATTTTAAAGTGTTTCTCAGCTAAGTGCTAATTTTGTCTGTCTACCATTTGGTGCTGGGCAGTTTAGCGCACACTTGGTTTAATACAGCTTTTTGCTAAAAATAGCTTCCAGCTGTTGCCGTAAACGACACTGATGAGATTGTTGCAACTGGGTCAAAACTAAAAGGCTGAAAAACAAAAACAGCAGCTAAAATCCTCTGTTAAAGGTAAAGGAAACTAAAAAGCCCCCGTTTTTGGCAATTTAATATGAATTTACCAATTTCATTTTAATAAATTTAGGACCTGGCAGATCTTTACACTGGCTAAATTTAGACATTAAAAATGAAACTAACATATGTAATATGACTGATAACAACAGAGCATTTTGAGACTTTCAGTTTTCCTGAGATATTTTGATAAGTAATTTGTTATCAAGCAGTTGCAGATAAAGTGTGTCTGGATGGGGAAGTATAAAGTCAAAGGCAGAGGAAATAAGGACATCAGCTTCACAGGCAGCTCTTACATTACCTTAGTGTCGATACGTAGGAGGAACTGAGCCAGGCCTTTGATTGGTCCAGGGAGCAGTGCCTCTTCACGCTCACGTCCAAACTTCTCTAGCACCGTCCACCACGAGGTAAGAGTCCTCTCTGCAAAGCTCTTCATACCAAACCGGACCACCAGCTTCTTCAGAACCCACACTAGATCAGTGAGCCAACATGCACATGAGTAAAATCCGACTGACGAGGAGTAACTGAAAGTGTGCACATATCTGTTTGTATGTCTGTGTGTGTGTTACCGGCCACAGGAATAGGGAGCAGTTGTAGTATCCACAGGTTGAGCCAGACCTGCACCAAGACAATAGCCCAGACCAGCAGAATAAAGTAAATATCACTGGCTCTGTGGGAGCTTTTCTCTCTCTGGAAGAGGCCGGGCAATGTACGAGAGCTCCCAGCGAACCCGGGAAACCCAGGAGTGGAAGGCACGGGACCCACAGACTGCACACCATCTATGAGCGGATGAGGGAAAGCAGACAGAGGAAGCACAGAAGAGGAAGAGAAAGAAAGAACAAAGCAGTTGAGTTTCAGCCGCTGTGGCTAAATTGGTAAAGCCAAAGCAGCTACAGTAAAAAAAGAAATAAAGAATGTAAAACTGAAATTGCATATCTTGGGTTTTAAAACTTGACATTTTTCTGACCAATTAGCAATGCTCTGAACATTTATCGAACAGTATGTTCAGAGGTCTGATTCCCTCTGTTCAATCTGCCAGTTCTCTCATTTCATAAACCTTACAGCCCAGATATCTGGGACATCTGTATGATCTTCTTTAATAGACTGAATACAATGCAGCTAGCTTACCTGTGGAGGAGCTTCCACTGAGTTCGGTTTTGGGTTGAAGGTTGCTACAGGAGATTGCCATGTAAATAGTGTTAGCAGCAAATGACAGCACCTGCCCTGAAAGCTCACCTGGGGAGATCAAGAGAGACTGAATGTAACGAAACACAAAGGCAGGCAGGCAGAGCGGAGGATGCACAGTAGGAAAGATCAAAGCTGGCCTGATGAGCGTAGCCCAACCAGTCACCTCAAGTCACTTATATTTCACGTAAAGCTAGGCTTAGGCAAATGTGGCTAAATGCAACTTAATCTAAGCACATCATAGACTTGTGCTCATTTGACCATATTTATTACCTAGTTAATGGTGAGTAAAGGTATCTCATTGTGGTAAATGTCAATGTATGTCAGTGTATAGGTGTGATAGTATATTTTCACCTGTGCCAGGGACAGGTGGTTTCTCTTGGTAGCCCACGATGAGAAGCCCAACCACAACCACAAATATGGGGACTCTCCATGAGCCAGTCAGAGACACTAAAACAGATAGAGGAATTGGATAAGTGGAAGAAGATGGATGAGTTACGGATGGATACATTTAACTAGATTGAGAGAAAGCTGTTGTAGTTAAACTGCAGGACGACATTACTGGCTTAACAGGTATATTCCTTGTCAAGCATGACTCTGCTAGTCTTGCCTGATGAGCTGAACCATATTCATAAACAAATATGACATACAATGTTGACTGTTGCTATGAAAGCACTTTTAAAAACTTAAAAGCAGAAAACATTTTCTCACATGTGCCCAGAAACCTCCTTTTAAGGCAGAACTTCTTCTTAACCAGCTTTCAGTCACTTTTTAAAACTTCACGCCTGAAGCTCAGAGCAAGTGTTAAGTGTGCTAAAAATACTTTCGACATCCTCATCTTACTCTGCGTGCCCTCTGTTTCAAAGACAAGTGGATTTGTACAGGCAGCAACTTATTGACCACATCTAGAAGAAATCTCCTGCAGTCCAAAGAGGCAGCTTGTATGGCTGGCTGTGGGCGCTGTCCACACTCACCGATGTAGAAGAGCAGGACAGCCCAGACAGGAAGTGCCAGAGTCCTCAGGTACCGCTCAGTTTGAGGACTCCACTTAAAACAAACCGCCAGCAAGTATCCAAACACGACAGTCCCCACCTGTGACGAAATAAAACAAAGATGCACAATAATGAAACAGAGGGTATTTTAATTAAATATACTGAGACTTCTATTCTCTTCCATTGCATCATAATCATCATTTGATGCTGAACCTTTAAACTTCATGAGTCTTAAAAAGTATAATTGAACAGTTTTTGTGATAATCACTTTGTGTTGATGTTTTTTCTTCCTAAACTCATCCAGTTTTACAAACGCTCTGCTCCTGTTTAGCAGTCAGCACTTAAGACTACACTAGAAGTTTAATCGACTGCTCATAAAGATCTCAGCTTGTGTCGCTCCTCACAAAGACATGCCTTTTTGTAATTTAATATAGTGTCCTCCATCCTATTTATAAACACAGGCCCTCTGTCAGCTGAACTCCGCATTCAGAGAAAGAAGAACATTTAATGCAATTTGGATGAGGTGGACGGGTTCTGGCCCCTGGAGCTGTTTGGGAATGAGGTACCGATCGATCAGATGCTGGAACTGCAGGAAATTAGATCAACTTACATAAAAGTTTGCACACATATTCCAAGAAACACATTTTCTGTTTAGGTTAATCGAATAAGTCTTTATTAGAGACACACTGCAGCAGCCAGTCAACTTTAATCCCCCAATTATTCTTTATCAACTATTGCCTATTGCTAAATGGCATTTATGACAACATGATAATAACATTTATACATTTGTACAGTCAACATTTTAATTCTGAGTTCATTTTAATCAGACACACAAAACGGGATTAAGTAGGAATGAAATTCACAATTACTGTTATTACTCCCTCTGTAGATAATTTTCTGTGCAAATAACGTGATGTGAGCTTTTCATATTTGATTTTTTTTTTACCCAACCAACAATCAAAAGACTACTAGTTTGTTATCGTAAGATTACTAGTTTACTATAGTAAGACCCACACAATCAGGCGAGTAATAAAATCATTGACGTTTAAAGTATAACTTTTAACATTCTGTCCCAGATAATATTTAAAATATGTGCCACAGTTTACACAGAGCTGACCTAACAGCACCCACTCTGACGGACAGAGGGGCCCTTTGTCATTCTGTCAGAGAGAGGATTGTCACTCTACTGTCACTCACCCACATAAAGTGGAAACAGTCCAGCGCGTTCCCGATGACCCCACAGACGTGCCCGAGGATCACCTGCATACCGATGACACTCCAGAAAAGGTAGAGGAAGTAAACCAGCGGTGCCCCCGCCCCGATAACCAGGAGTATCGTGAGCTTCTCCAGAACTACCCTACCCATCGCCTCCACCCCGTAGTTGAGACACCACACCGGGACCAGCAGCGTCCCCACCACTATGGGCGTCCCGCTGTCCTGCAGGCCGCTGAGCCATGAACGGCCGAGACGAGCCAGGGAGTATTTGAAGGGGTGGAGGAAGGTGCCGCAGAGCACAGCCCAGAGCAGCGGGCGGAGGAAGGCCTCGAGGATGAAATAGACCAGGACAGCTGCCCCGCAGCAGATAGCCACAAATATCATCGCCCCGGTGTTGTAGAAGGCCTGTTTTATGTTCTTGTCAAACTTCAGGGAGGAGGGCTGGGTTAGCAGTTGGCTCATCATCCCGACAGCCGGCTGGAAGCTCTCCGAGAAAGAAACAAAGTGAGGCTGCCCAGCGTGAGGACTCTCTGGGGGAGAGACAGCGGCGGGATCCGGCGCCGAATCCTCCTCGTCTGCCATGTTCCCAGTTTCAGCTCCGCCAGCCCGTCCAACTGATCCACCGCGTGAGGGAGGAAAACAATGACGTAGCAACATCGAATGCCCAAAGGCCTCATGGGCAATGAAGTGTCGGTGATGTCGCGCGTTCCTTCCTGTTTTCTTTTTCTTTTCTTTTTTTAACTTACCAATTTTCTTCCGGTTTATTTTTTATTATTGTTTTATTAATGTTACAAGGTGATGTTATAAAGTACTTAATTCAAGCAGCAATACACATCATAGCTATTTAAAATATATAAATAAAAATAATTACATTACATTGTTAAACAAAGTGTCTTTAAGACAATTAGAGTCATGATGATCAGGTTTTCTGAAATTCCGAGATCCTTTTTTAAACATTTGTTTTTTAAATGGTACGGTAAGTTGACTTCAAGTTGACACCACACTAGCTTACACTTCCACTGGGTTTGAATCTCATGGCTGTGTGGGGTCTTTCTGTTCAAAAGCTGCATATTCTCCCTGTGCCCTACAGCTTCTTCCCATGGCAGGCATGCATGTTAGGTTAACTGGTAAGAAAAACAAAACAAAACAACCACGCATAAATATACAATGGTTTTTATATGAATACCATTGCATTTGTACATTCATTTACTTTTTTATGAGAATTTCTACAACCCCTTTATTTTTCCCACTGCCCATTTCATGTGCTTGAAAAGCAGGTGGTGTGTAAAAGGTGGTGTGTTTTTTGTTGGTTTGTTATTTTCTGCGCTTTCTTGTGTATTTTATCTTCTGCCCAGCCTCTCACGAGTGTGAATGTATGAGTAATTTGTACATTTTATCAGGCTGCACATCATACTACACGTAGCCACTGCTCAAAATCTAATTATGTTACATTCTATTAAAGTCATGCCCTTTGGCTTTATACTTCCAGAGTGAGAAGGCAATCTCTGCATTCACTACAGCGTCTGTATTTTGTATAGACTGTGTTCTTAGCAATAAGCACAGCAGCGACAGATGTTTCAGTGGGAGACATCTTAACATATTCAACCATTTTTAATACACTTCAAAAGCTACAATAGCAACCCAGGGGAAAAAAATATTACTTCATATAAGAGCAAAATGTTTCTGTTAACCGTGTTATTGCTTGAACAGGCAATAGTAGTAACTCTTCTCATCAGTCTTGCTGTAAGTCACAGTGTCACAGTACTGATAAACAAAGCAGTTACTGTGGTTGAGGAAGTGAGATGATGAAATCAGACAAGGATGTAAAAAAAAAGTATACGAAAATCTTTTACATAGTAGATGCACCGGGTTGTTCCTGAAACCCTGCAGTCCATATTTCTAACACCAGCAAACAACATTTTTATTTTATTTTTTTAAGGCTGAGATCCACAGAAACGTAGCAGGGTGAGGAGACGGGAAGCATTTGTGAGAGCTGTTTTATTTTCCTTTCATCCTCAGAAACCCGTTGTTTTGGCAAAGTTTGACATTATTCACCAGTGCACGGTGGGTGTCTGAAACCATTCCCAGATTTTCCAGTGCATGCAGGGTTTCAAAGTCTTGTGAGATGTATTTGTTGGAATGGAGTCCTCATATTTTTATATAACTGGAAGCTATCGTTAACACTGAAAATGACTGGCCTATTTTACAGTTTTTCTCAAATGTTAAAACACAAAAGCCAATCCTGTAACCCAAATGACCAGTAGTCTAAACACATTTACTAAATGTAGCCACCATATTCCAGTACCATAAACACATGTCACATGAAGACACAATTCACAAAACACAACCCTCTGTACTCATAAATCTAAACACATTTTTCCTTGCTAAAACACATGTTGCAAAACAACTCTGCTCATATCCTCAAATGAAAGCCCATGTGATGCAAAATGCTTGCCACAGTCACCAATCTTTGAACACAGGGAACACACCTGGCGTCATTCACTACACACAATGACTCAAAATTGAAGACACTTGTTGCTAATGCTGTACCCACATGTAAAAGCAAGTTCAGAGTGCACAGTATGCTGAAGGTTCCAAACAAACACAATGGATGAAGGCAGAGTCAGGGGAAGAGGAATTTGATGCAGAGGAGGGAGAAGCGCTGGCCCTGGAAGAAGAGGAGCAGGCCAATGAGGAAGAGGAGTTCAAATGAGAGGAGGAAGAGGAGCGACCAACGAGGAAGAGGAGAAGGCCAACATGGGAGAGGAGAAGGTCCAGGAGGGAGAGCAAGACAACCTCGCACCATCATTACGGACGAGATGCGAGCCACAGCTCAGCGACATGATGCCGCACAGTGATTGTGGTGTGTGTGTGGTGTGAATAACGTAAATAAAAAAACTTCACACCCTGTTCATGTTTTCAAGATTACTGTTGTGTGCATTAGATTCTGTTTTTGCATTGAGTTGTGTTACAGTAGTGTACGTACATGCAGGATTTTCTATAGATTTATACTACTCATATGAAACTCACAAATCTAAATGCCTAATCCTCTGCAGAGATCTACGACGATCCGTTACTGTATAGTTTCTAAAATATGCATTGGCAGTTATGAAACAAAGAACCTTCTCACAAATTGAGCATTGTGTTTTCAATAGTTTTGCTGTAGTGTGTAATGCTGTGTATAGTGTTTACAGTTTTGACAGCTTCGAGCTGCTCTCTTGGTGTGGGAGTTTGAGTTTTGCAGTGGGAAGGTGTGGTTGTGTTTATGTAGCTTTAGAGAAGGGTGTTGTGTTTGGACATTGGGGGACCTGGTGGTAACGTTTGTGAAATGTGTTTTAGCATTTGAGAAAAACTGTAAACTACTACTACTACTCTGCCCTCTTGTCTAATACTCAGATCAGCACATATCACCTCTAGAGTGTTGCTTTAATACTTCAAGATGCTGTGTGAGTTATGAATATATAGTCTTTCATGTTCAATATATCTAACACAGTCTGTGCAAAGAGGGCACTTGTATGTGGCATCAGATTTAAACTTTTTTTTATTGCTGCTTCATCCTCTCTGCTGTGCTGTGCTGTGCTTCGTTATGGCGTCCCCATCAGCAGGTAGAAGGTGAGAGCTACTATGAGCAGTAAGCAGAGGGGAGAATTAAATGTCTGATAAGCTGTGGAGGGCATGAAGATGTCCACGTACTTATAGATGCTGATCATGTGCTCGCTGACTGGAGGACTGTCAATGTCGTGCCTCGTGATGGAACCTGTTGGACAGGTAAGATGAAGGAGATGTCACGGGCAAGGGCTAAAAAAATGGGCAGTGTAATCTGACGCTAAAAACTCATCGCTCACCTTGAATAGCAGGTCCCCATGCAAACAGGTAGTACCACGAGAGGTGTAAGTCCACAAGCGTTTCCTCTCGTGGGACGTATAACGGTCGCTTGAAACGGCAGGTGACGCGGTTGTTCTCAAATATGCCCTCTTCGTCTCGAGCCGGATTCCTCTTGATCTCCTTGGCCCACTGGCCGACGTTGTAGAAGTGATGTATCCGCACGCGCCCGTTATCATCGTGCACACAGGCCATAACATCGTCTCCTCCCTAAGGAGACAAAGAGTGTTATTTCCAAAATGTGCATAAATTTAGTTCTTGAAAAAACTGACCATTATGATACAGTCAAGGTAAAATATACACTTCCAGGCCAGTTCATTAAAAAAAAAATACCCATGAGCCAGTCACATGGCTCAGTGCATTTAAGCATTTAAACATTTAAGATATTAAGATGACCTTCTGAAGTCCAAAATGAACATCAGAATTGGGAAGAAAAGTGATTTAAGTGACTTTGAACTTGGTTGCTGGTGCCAGACAGACTAATCTGAGTATTTCAGAAACTGCTGATCGGCTGGGATTTTCCCCATGTAAACATCTCTATGTTTTCCAAAGAATTCCTTGTAAAAGAAAATATCCAGTGAGCAGCCATTCTTGAGATTGTTGCTGAATATATTTATCCCTTTATTGGCACACTGTACCTATCCTCTGATGGCTGCCTCCAGCAAGATAACACAACATGTCTTAAAGCTCAAATTGTGTCAAACTGGGTTCTTGAAAATGACGAGTTCACTGTACTTAAAGGGCCTCCATAGTCACCAGATCTCAATCTAATGGAGCTCCTTTGGGATATGGTGAATTGGAGATTTCCATCACAGATGTTCATCTGAGAAATCTGCAGCAACTGTGATGCATGCATGCAGCATGATATTGCATGTGATGCAATATCATGCTTTTAGTCTTCGCAAAAAGTTACATAAATGTTGCTCCAGGACTGTGGTTGCAACGTATCAGTCGCACTGTTGTGATGTCAATGTTTTGACCTGGGGGAAAAAACAGCACAAGCTTCGCCTCATTGGATTAAATTGTGAAAGGGTTTACTTTAACCCAAACAATGTTTTTATTAAACAAACTGGCTAATAAATTAATATATGTTTTTTTAAGTTTTGAAACATTGACACAGAGAGTTTATTGTGGAGACCTGCTGAGTCACTGAATTTCATATTTAATTGGTTCAATCTCTTACAGTCAAAAAAATTCTTATCCATGAGTTTGACGTGGGACTGCTAATTCTTCTGTACCCTGAAGTGATAAAACAAAAAAATCATAATTATATGCAGCCCAAAAGATACAAACACATGGTTTGCTGTCCCAAATAAGACACAAGACCTGTGTAACTTTTAGCAGTCAGAGATGTTGCAGAGCTGCTCACCATTTTCTTATCAGATGAGAAACCTACAGCCACCCAGCCATCCGTATCTGCGCTCAGCTCAAACTCCACATCTGTCCCGATGCGACGATAACTCAGAAAGTAGTCACACGTCTCTGCATCGCACCCCGGCTTCCCGTACCTGAGTGCAGATAAATAAATGCAAATGCTCACAGTCATTCACTAGAGATAAGATCTCAGCTGGGCAGACAGAGCTCATCTAAACAAATGAGGACACTTTTTAAAAGAAACTGAATCCAGGTTACAAAGAAGAAAGATTAGCTTGCTGAGCGTTCCCATGTTTAGCTCTGGCTCTCTGACGTCAGGAGCATCTGGGATGAAGGACCCCCAGGGATTACAGTAACACTCGAGCTCTTTTTAGAGAAAGACAGAGGTGGATCTCTAACCTTATGCAGCCCTTTGTTACTCCACAGTCGCTGACTTTGATCTTGGCAAAGGGGTCAACTGGGGGTGCTGTGGGGAATGGGTAACCTGCGAAACACAGCAAATAAGTAAATAAATAACGTGAATTTTGTTGATTGCACACTAAATAGCTGATACATGTATTCAGTGATGAAGGCCAACTGAGGAGAGGCCATCTGCACTCTGCGTGTGGGTGAGGAGAAGGAAGGGGTGGGCAGCTACCATCGGGGTGCTGGCCTGGGTGCTGAAAGGCCTCATATTGAGGTGACAGGTTGGATGCAAGACAACACTGGCACATATTAACCTTTGTCCTGCCCGTGCTAGGCCCTGTGTGCTTGTGTGTGGAAAAAAAGCATGCAAACAAAACCACTAGCTGCTCATCTTTAGTGGACTGAGTGACATCCTCACCATCATCGGACAGATATCTGGACTCCAGAAACTCGGAGGCGAAGGTGCTGTAGGAGTCCTTGTGAGGCTCTTGGTGTCCAGGCTCTCCGTGCTCTCCGTGGCCAGTCCGGAGTGCTCCCTCATCGGTGGGGCTCGGCGCGACCCCCCACCATCCAGCGTGGATCAGCAGCACCGAAAGCTGCACAAGCCTCCGCAGGAAAATCATGACCAACAAAAAAGGGAACGCTGGTAAAACAATAAATACAAAAAACAAAAACGGTTAAACCGATCTGGAAGAAAACTGGATGTCCATCACTGTTTGAATTTCTGCATCTTCGCAGGTTTCCTTGCAGCGTCACAAAACCGTCTCCTCATCCTGTTTATTCGCAGGGATGCGAGGGGACACCGCGTCTGATTAGGAGGCTAATCCAGCTCTAAATTACCCAGATTCGTAATCTTACCATCGAATTCAGCTACACGCCCATAATCCTCTTTGAAACCGCAGTCCTGATGGCTTCTAGAGCTCATTAATCTTTTCATAGGCTATTTTTCGGTGTTGGGCCGGATGAATGGTATCGCCCAGCCGCCCTCTCCTCTCGTTTCCTCAGTCAATCACAGTAATGTCCAATGAGCAGACGCTACGTGCTGCTGTCACCATCGATCAATTGGAGATTGAACAACGTTTCCACAACAGCTGACACAGTATTTCACATGTTTGGAGTATAAGATGATGCAATGTAAAATAATTAGCCTGTAGAGTAAGATTTTATTGCCTCGGCTGCAATCGGAATTTCAGTCCTAGTCACTGACACCAAATATACCACAGAGCTTCTATTGTTCTGACGAGCTATGCGTTAAATTGTGTTTATTCATCCAAAATTTGGAAGTAATCTAATCTAACCTAACCTAAAAATTACCAATCATGTTTGCACTCCTCTCTCCGAAAATTATTTACTGAAGACACGAATTTAAGCTGTTCCTTTTACACAGTTTTTCCTCTTGTTTTTAATCTATATCACTCTGCTTGTTATATGTGCATATATGCGATTTTTAAAAGGTCCAGATTCTGTTCCATAAAAAATGGTTGCATATCCACTATGTTCACATGCACTCTCTGGGAGTATTATACGTCATTTCTAAATAATAATAATAATAATAATAATAATAATGGATACTTTATTGATCCCCATGGGGAAATTACTTGTTTTTCTCTGCATTAATGTGGTGCTTAATGTCACTACGTGTCAGTCCAGGTAGCTACATATAAGTGAGCATTCAAAGTGAGCAGGGACTTTTTAGCTGGGCATGATCGTGGACATACTTTGAGTAGATATGTGACCTTACATTAATTTATCATAACAAGTACTTTTGCATCCACACATCCATTTTCTACCAGGTATCTGAGTCCTGGGTCTACTCCGTGTAATCTTCCTGACACTTCCCCTTGGACAGGCGACCAGATGGTATCTTATGTCGCAGCTGACTATAGTCAGATCCTACAGTCGGGTACCTCGGCCCACCGAAAAAGAAAAAGAGGCTCTGTCCCGTTTTTTCTGTGAGTGCACAAAGTCACAGTCCTGCCACTTGATGGCGACATAAATCCACGGTTTGCTCTTTTTTTGAACTTTTATTTAGTTTCATCATAGAATCATACAGAGCATCTTACACTTTACTTTGCTGTACTTTATCAACAAATCTGTAAAGAAGAGCCAGATGAAAAAATTCTGGTAAGTCCCAAATTTAATGTCAAGTCGCTGACGTACAAGACAAAGACGAAAAAATAAATAAACCAGGAGGATCTGCAGCAGATGGGAATTATAAATGCCCGTAAATCATTCCAAGTGCCCCTAACGCAGAAGGGTGACATCAAAATGTTATGTCCATACATAAACACTTATCAAAAGTATCTGCAAATCTAAAGTTTATTTTAGAAAAACAAAATGGATAGTATTATTTTACATTTTTATTAAAAATAAATCAGCAAGTGTGTGGTTGATAAAATTACCTAAATGTAAACACAAGGAAAGACCAAAAAGAGAAAGTCACTTGAATTTAATACTTCAGTGTTTTTGTTAAAACAAAGCAAGTTGAAATCCATCAGAGTTTAAGATTTTTGGCAGCAACAGCAGGTAAGGATTTCACCAGTAATGCTGTGAATCTTTGCTGTTCATGTCTGTGTCCTGTGGGTGATGCTGATGTATCACTGTGTAAAACTGACTAAAAGTGTATCTAGACTGCAGCGACTGTCAGAGATGTCTGAGTGACATCCATGGTCGCACAGCCTGACAGAGTAAAAAACATTTTTCTAAATAAATCAGAACTCCCAAAGTCAGACTGATATTGACTCAAATTTTGTTTCATAGTATGAACCTTCTGTGGGACTATGAACCTTTTAAAAGATTGCTTTTGCAGCCTGATCTTTCATGCATGTCTTAGTATGTCTTCGTGCATGTATGCATGTATGTATCTGTAAGCTTATGTCAGGTCTGGGTCTATAGAGCACCACTCATGCATGTAAAGCATGTGCGTGTCATACGTGTGCATACATACTAGAGTGTGTGACCTTTAACCTCTCTGCTCTTCACATCATCTCTCTCTTTGCAGACACAAATCAGCCTGATCAAATGCTTCTCTTGGTCTCAATCCGCCCAATTATCCGTTGTTTATCCTCCTATTATTTCCACCTCCACCTCAGCCCTCTCTCCCTGTCTCTCTCACCCTCTCTCTCTCTCTCTCTCTCTCTCTCTCTCTCTCTCTCTCTCTCTCTCTCTCTCTCTCCTTCCCAATTACCATTCCATGTAGGGGGCATTGCTTGCTGGGTAATGAGGGATTCTGGGCATACCAATCTTAGCTTAATAGCCTTAAAGGGCCACTCATTAACACAAACACTTACTCTGACTCTCTCTTGCACACACACACACACACACACACACACACACACACACACACACACACACACACACACACACGTCCACACTGATCCATCCCCATACATCATCCCATAGATAGAGATGGGGTGACAGACGCAGAGAATGAGCGAGGGACTCAATGGAAGCGGTAGGAGAGAGAGAAAGAGAGAAAGGGAGAATGAGAGAGGAGAGGAAGGATATGTGGGGAAGGGGGAGTGGTGTGGGTCTGGTAAATGTCAGTGGTGTGTCTCCTGGGCCTGAGAGATGAGTTAGTGACAGCAGAACAATGGCGGCGGGATCCATTCAGAAACGCAGCTGCTCTGAGTGCATGCCTGGATCTTTCTTCTGCTTAGCTGTCAACCAGCACTTGTAAAGCCACAGCTTTAACTCACACTAACAGAAAATATTGCATGAGTGGTCCATTCAGCAGCTGCACACAGCTGTGCATGTGGACACACAAGGTAAGCTCTGCATGTTATGGAGGATCAGCAGCAACGTGAATGGCTAAGTCAGGGCTGTCAGCCAATAAGAGTTTCTGCAGACTGAAAAGTGGCCACTGGAACATAAGTCTTGCATCCTTCTTCTTTCCCTCTGTCACCTTATAGCATACATCCTATGGATTATGGATGGCCAAAACCGATCATATATCTGATATTACAAGTATTGCTCATGTAGTCCAAACTCAATATAGCATATTCCTCATTTCCTATAGAGGTTTTTGTCCAACTGCGGTTTAAAAAGGGGTGAGATTTTAGGTTTAAGAGCTGTCTTTAATTAGGACAAATACGGGTACTGCAAGTTATTCTTGAGTCTCCCACATACACTAAAGACCCAAAAATCTCAGATGCACACGGTTGTTTATGTTAATATTACCTTTATTTAACCAGGAAGTTGCATTCAAATTTCTTTCAAAGGAAAGACTTGGCCAAGGTAGATGCTGTACAATCTCAAAACATTTAAAAAATGACACACATAAACAACACAAAATGCAGGGAGTACAACATAATATACAATACAAAAAATGCCAATTACATAAAATATGAATGGCCTCACAAGAAAAACATCTACAGGTTTCATTCACTGCATTCCTTATGAAACTTTCACCAACAGATACAGGCATGTTCATTTATTGCTTTCTGGAAATTATTAAATGTCCAAGGTACATAGTAAGTGAACACTGTTTTCCACAGATCTGTCAGAACTTTAGTTATGTCTGAGCAACCATTTAGAGGAGCATATGGTATGCTGCTGGACTTAGAATCAGAGAAAAATATACCAGTGCTGTTTTTTTGTAAATAGTGACGGCCAGCCCATCAAATCACACAGAGTCCAGGGGTGAATGCAGTGATGATTGCATTTATAATAAAACATAGAGGTGTATGGCTCAGTAAAGCTGAGGCAGAAACATCCATATATCAAACAGTGAATCCCTGTAACCATCATAGGTAGAAAAGTAGCTTCCACAAGTATTTTTATTTGAAAAAAGGGTAAGGCAAGAATTATTTGATTCACCATCAGATGTCAGATTTGTGGGTGAATTTTTGTGAATACCACAAATTTTGTTTTTAAATAAAGCTCTTGTATTGCATTCCCTACAGAGAGTGCATGTGTGAATATGATAATATCGTCAGCATAAAGATGTATTTTTGCTGAAATTTTATTTGCCCAGATTTTTTTGTTTAAATGAACCCTGTGGGACACCAGTAGTTATCTCAAGAAAATCAGATTTATGGCACTCTGCATATACAGACTGATTTTGATTTACAAGATTTCAGAATTTCTTCAAAGCCTTAGGACCAAAACCAGCATTATTAAGTTTTTTAATCAACACTTCATTATCCACAAATAAGGCAACCCAATGTACTGTCCAGGACACCTATGAGATCATTTGTCACAGCTCTAGCAGCAGTAATGGTATGTGCCCTATCCTGAAACCAAAAATCAATTATGATGATACCAGACTACTACCAGATACTCATACTCGTACTGTAAACTGTAAAGCTGCTATGTTGGTCATCTAAACCACTTCAAAGCCACTTTAAATCATGATTGTAAATTGTACATTTTAGAATGTTATTGACCCCTTTACCTCAAAGTGTATATACTCCCCTTACCCCAGTCTTTATATTTATTCTTATTCTTACTCTTACTGTATTTATTGTTGTTCTTTTACACTGAAGGGAACTGGAGCTTCGTCGTCTCATCTCTCTATCTACTGTACTGTATATAGCAGAGATGACAGTAAAGTTTACTTTGACTTTGAGATAAAAACTGTTTTAACTGCAAAATTACCTCAGATTCAAGGATTTTTGTTAATATTGAAAGCTTGGAGATGGGATGGAAGTTGTTCATATATTGCTGAATCCCCACCTGTGATGTGAAGTCCTAAATGAGGAAATGCTTTTTAAAAAATTGTGTGAGAGAGAAAGTAAAGTAACCAGGTACCCTTTCATTGAAGTCTGCCCCATATTTGCCTTTTAACTATATCTCACCTCTGCGGCTATTAGCTTTATAGGAAAAGTAAAATAATAGTGTCATCCTTTTATTCCCTCATGCAGCAGCAGCAGTAAACCTGCAGGAGTTTTTTTTTTGTTTGTTTGTTTTTTTACCTATTTTGGGGTCTGAATTGAATATCATTCTCTCATTCTCCACCCAGCAGGAGCTAGATCACTTATCGACTCGAGTCTGTTTATAACACCAAGCTATTACTTCTGTCTCTAACTTTCCCTCTCACACACACAAACAGTCATAAAGCGGGGCTGTGATCTAGCTGCAGGGATTAATTTAGGAGTTGTCAGAAATCACTTTACTCACAGAGGACAGTAAGCACTATTGGCATGCCTGTTCTGCAGGCTGACTGCACTCCAACCTCCTTCACACCTTCAAAGATGCTAAAAAGATATAAATTGTTACCAGTGGTGTGTTTATTGCACTTACTGGGTAATTGTCTGTAACAGAGTGTAAGAACAAAAGCTTGACTGTCTGGCTTATTTGCATACGTTGTTTGGTTTGTGCTGTTTGTCTGTTGGGTTCTCTGTGTGTACCAGAGGCTGAACGGTTCCATTGTCCTGATGAAATGTTTGCATTAGCGCTAAGGAGGCACAGATGAGACATCGATCAGTGCTCATTAAACACCTCCAACTGTGGTGACACACACAAACCCGGTGGTGCATATTTATATTCACATACTGAGCCTCTTGCATAGATACAGCTTACAAACAGAAAAAAGTATTTGAGCTCATTCAAGCCTCATACATTGGTCCCTTCTCCTGCGATTGACTCTCAAAGCTTCTATTGACCGTTGACTTAAAATGCTTGTTGTCCGTAGACTTATCCATTAAGCTGTAACACTGCTCTCTCTCCATATAGACATGACGACTGGCTGGGGCCTTAAGCAGTGATTATGGTGTTGGCAGTGGGAGCTGGGGGCTGTACTGTCATTAGTCTGGTTAATCAGAGCCTTGCTCCAGGTTAAGCTCCGCAGCCTCAAGAGACAGGCTGATGAGCTGAGAGCCGTGCCCAGCCTACAGTTCTTGGTTCTGGGCTCCAGCGGCTCCCCTGGCCCCTGCCTGCTCCAGCCAGTAATCTATAACTCTCCCCTGGAGCAATGGATGGAAGCTCAGCCTTCTGGACAACACTGACACACCATGCATGGTAATGAGACACACAGAATGACACACTGTCACACACACACCTGTTCGCACACACCCACACTTACCACTGATGCAGTGTTAAGGATCATCACTGAGTTTCTATGAGTTTGTTCTGCTTGGCCTCTAAGAGCAAGATTACAGACTCAATAACACTCGGGGAAAAAAACAAGCGGGTCCTCGTGACCTTGACTTAACGATTTGATATGACTTCTAAATGCTTTACTACCGATGTCTATGGGGACCAGTAGTAACCAGCTCAGCAGAATGAGTGTATAATGACCACAGGGACTGCTGATTTTCAAACAGCAACTACCCAGACGCACACACACAAATACTCAAATAAATTCCCATGAGGTGAAATGGGTTTCAGCTAAGCTGAGACCCTCCAGGGAGTGGTGTATCTGAACCAGGCTTGCCATTGGCCCGCCTCCTCTATCCCAGCATCCCCTGTGAGCTCATTAGCCCCAATCATAACCACTTCCCTGTGTTACTTTGCACACTCCATCCATCGCCCTCTTGCCACACACAAATTGCGCTTTCCATCAGAAATGGACAGAGAGTGTGAGTTTGTAACAGCAGGAGTACACGTGTGTGTGTGTGTATGTGTGTGTGTATGCATGTGTGCGCTAAAAGGACAAGGAAGGTCGGAGAGCCCCGAGAGCCTTCAACATCTCCCAGTGGAGTTTGCATACCCTATGGAGCAGAGAGAAGTAGGCGGGAAAAGAGACAACCAGGTAGAAGGAGGTTAAGAAGTGTGTTTTCAGGTGATAAAGTGGATGACCAGGTTTCACATCAGGGACCCCTTTCTGCTCTTTTTTGCTGTGTGACCCAGATGGGTGGTGAGGGAGACAAAGAGGAAGGAGTGGGAGGCAGGGAGAGATAAAGAAAGAGGGTATTCATTTAAAAAATGAGCATGCAATACAGACACAGGAGGGACCCAAGAGAACCACAGAATGGGATGAGACAACAAAGAGGCCCATCATCAGTTTAGTGAATAGATGTGTCTGTATATCTATCCCTTTTATGTCTCTCTGCTTTCTTTTTCTTTTCTTTTTTTACCATCTCATCTGCTCTTAATCAGCTTCTCATTGTGCTATTAGCCGAACCTGTAGTCTTAATCAGAGGCTTGGCACAGACACCATCACTATCCGCTGCCCTTCTCACACGCGCACAAGCACTAAATAAACAGATTTTAATGTGACACCAATCATGTCATCTACTCAATGAGCCCTCCTCCCTTTCCCTTTTGTGGCCCACACCCCAAACATAACACATGGGAAGCTCAGGTGCCCGATCCATCAGTCAGCCAACACACTCCCACTATAAAAATGTGTGTGTGTGTGTGTCTTTTGATGCTGCAGTATCCCAAAGGGAGGGAGGATGATTTTAACTGGGTAACCCAAATCACCTCCTATCCCAAATCCCTTGTGCATGAATACTGTACACACACACACACACACGTCTGCATACTTTGTCTCTTATGCATGTCAGTGAGTGTGTATTGATAATGGCCATTAGCATATTTATGATCATTGCCAGCCTCTTATTGTTTGCTCACTCCATTAATCTTCATCTGCTGCCTGCCGACTGACAGCTCAATCTCACAGGCCATCGCTGGGCAGACATACACACACACTAATGCAGACACACATGCTCAAAATCCACAGTTGTACATAAGGCATACTTGCATCAACAACTGAGTGGTTTGTCTCACACATACATACACACATTATGGCAGCCAGCATGATTGACATTCACCCCTGCGAGTGTAATCACCGGAGGTTATCCTCCCCAGCTGCGCGGGGGTCTGCTCAGCTTCTCGCACGCAGTGCCGAGGCATCATACCTGCACGCTGACAGTTCCTTTTGGGGCATAGGTGAGTGATGGCGTCCTTTGATGAGAGTCCACCAACCCCACCTCTATCAATACACCCCCCACACACTTTAAAAAAATACCCTTTGTCCTTTCCAGCTCTCCATCACTCGTGATCATCAAAGACCTGCGCGAAACTGAGACTGTAAAGAAAAAAAAACACACTCTCCGAGTGAAATTCACAAAAACGCATGCAGGCAAAGAGTTAGTAAACTGTGCTCCGGTAGTGCGTGTGTGCGTCTTTAATGCAGTGACAGTCTGTGCTTGTGTGCATGCAAGCAGCCATCGCTGTATTGCGCACTGAAATGTTAATGTGTTTGTTTAGAGCCGGTATGACTGACTGACTCACAGCTGATTACTGGGTGAATGAGTGCTGGAAGCGAGCCAAGTTCAATGGGAGGTCTGTTCTCCTGTTGCCTCTTCCTTTTTCTTCTCTCCGCTCTCCCCCACTCCCCCTTTCTCCTCCTCCTGCATCACCCTGCTGCTCCAGGAAGAGCAACCTGGGAGCCAGGATGTGTGTGTGTGTGTGTATTTGTGTGTGTTAAGGCATATACTTGACTTGGGTATAAATTTAACATCAAAGATGTTAAAGCAGGAAGTTCATGATATAAGTAAAGCTGTTTGTGCAAGAGCTTCTTGATCGATCGCTGCTCAGGGAGCATTTAGCAGGTTAAAGGAATAGTTCAACAATTATTTTTGAGAGTTTGATGAAACACTTGATCTAAATTTCATATTTTTGCATTGACTATGAATCTGGACTCAAAAGACAACTGGATTTAGTGTAATGCTGTGTTAAGGTAGGGATGCGGTTTTGTTTTGTTTTGTATCCGTCCTGCCAAAGTCATTTTGAGTCTGCGAGGAAGCTCCTGCAACCTTTCTGCCAAAGACGCACACAACAGCCAGTTGCTAAATGAAATCTCCATTAAATCCTTATGAGAACTAGTAAACCTCTTGTTTCTCTAATACTTTAGTAAAAGTCAATGGAAACCAAATTCAGTGGACAGACACCGACTTTCCTTTTAAAATTAAGCTTAGACTTTCCTTTTTGATAAAGCTTAGAGAAAGAACTGGATCAGGTGACTTTGAAGCCATCCTGTAGGTCCAGGCTGCTGGGGGAGCTCCCAAAACACCTTCACCTATTTTACCCCACTCCTGGTGGGCTACAAAGACTGTAAACTGGTGATATCAGGTATCCTGGCTCTGTCTGAAGTGAAAAGATATCTGGTTTTATCAAAGTGGATTCTTTATTCAGTCCCTACACAAACAAAAATAAGAGCAATAATGACTGTGATGGTTCATAGTATGTGGGCAATCTGTGCCTTTTAAGCGATGAGATGTGGGGCAGTGTCACTTCCAGCAAAACTTTAATATACAGACAGTACACGACCACTCTTGAAATCTCAGATTACTATTAAATATTATCATTAACTTACACTGTGTGGTTTTCTTCCTTACTGTGTTATTAGCTTTTTTTTCTAACTAAACTTTTACTCAAAACTTTACATCTGAAACAAGACTCCCAAGATTTTCGTGATAACCCACCCCTGAACTGGGAAATCGTTCATGTTGGACTCGTTTGTCTTTAAGCAATAAGATGTTTCAAACCACAATATACAGGATAGAACAAGTTATAGCGCTTTTTTCCCCCCTGTAGCCATAAAGCTATTTTTATAGAGCCTATCTATAATATTTCACTAGCAGAGATTATATAAGTTTTATTGTGAGCTCCGACAGAAAGAAGAGTTTTATGGAGCGTCAATAAATCATTTCCTTCATTTGTGATATCAGCTTCTAAGACTGTTTGCCAGTGTGTGAGTGTACGAGTTGCACAGTGTTAACATTTACGGTGTGTAAGCTAATATATTTGAGTACTTTATGGAAGTAGTAAAGTATGAAATACATAATTTGTTAACATGTACCATGTAAAACAGCTCTTAAAGATGAGCTGTGAATACAAATGCTGCTTTTCTTTTGTTAAGGCACATTCTATCATTTATGATCTAGGAAGCTTTTTTTTCTGCTTGCAGTAAAACTCCTGCGCCTGGAGCAAAATGCAAAAATATTTAGAGTTACAAGAAAGGCTGAGCTATATTAAATGTTTGTGTCTACGTGCATCAGAGAAAGCTGAATGAAATATCCTGTTGTGCTTTTGCTTTGATTATGGATTCTCTTTCTGCAGATGCTTGATTTAAAAAAAAAAAAAGCCAGACTGAACCCAATAAACCTTTTTTTCATCACGCCACCTCTTTTTTTCCTTTTTTAAAAACTAATATTACATTTTCTAACAAATCTATTGAATGTGTAGCAGTACTCTACAAACATCAATTACAAATTCTTATTACATATTTCAGTGTGGTATTTGTAGTGTTTTCACTGAATGCAGTTTTTCAGTTTTTTCCTGTCTTCACATGCGATTCTGTGACCCTCACATTCTGTGTGAGCTCACCTCTTTCAGCTGCCTTTCTTAACTATTTCTGTTCTATTAATCGGGGCCGCTCAAACTTTTCCTAGGATACAGTTGTAACACATAAAAGCATCTTCTTATCATTTGTGGTCTATTATGCTGATGGTGGTATAGTATGTATTCTAAATGTTTTTAAACTCTCAGAGGTATGCTCATCAGCAACTTTATTAGGTGCACCTGTTCAACTGTTCAAAAATGAAAATATGTAATCACTCGATCACATGGCAGCGACTTGATGTGCTTAAGACGTGCTCGAGAGAGTTCAAACTGAGCATCAGAATAGGGAAGAAAGGTGAAGTTAGTAAGTAATGTGACATGGCTATTGGTGTTAGACCGGCTGGTCTTTGCCATCTCCAGTATAGGATCCCAAGTTGTTGCTGTTTTTTGTTGTTGTTGTTGTTTGGAGAATGCTCTCAAAAAAAAAGATGAGTGGCAGTTCTTTGGGCAAAAAAAGTCTTGCTGATGGCAGAGATCAGAGGAGAAGCAGATAGGAAGACAAACAGCATCCCAAATAATCACTTGTTATAATCAAAGAGCATCTCTGAATGCACAACATGCTGAACCTTGAAGCAGATGGGCTACAGCAGCATAAGACTACAGGCAGGCTCACCAGAAAATTGGAAAAACTGATGAGTTTACATTTCTGCTGTGATTTTGTATGGGTCAGAATTTGGCATAAGTAACATGAAAGCATGGATCCATCCTGGCTTATATCAGCGGTTCAGGCTGCTGGTGGTTGGGCAGATATTTTCACTTAGTACCAACTAAGCCTCATTTAAACAACACAAACTAGCTGAGTATTGCGGCTGACCATGTCCATGCCTTTACGACCACATTTCGTACCAGTCATCTTCTGATGGCTGCTACCAGCAGGATGACACACCATGTCACAAAACTCAAATAATCTCAAACTGGTTCTTGAACGATGAGTTCATTGTGCTCAAATGTCCTCCGTAGTCACCAGGTCTCAATCCCATAGAACATCTTTGGGATGTGGTGGAACGGAAGATTTACATCACAGATGTGCAGCTGATGAATCTGCAGCAACTGTGTGATGCTATCGTGTCAAGATGGACCAAAATCTCTATGTTTTCAACACCTTTTTGAATCCGTGCCATGAACAAATAATGCAGTTCTGAATAAAAAAGGGGTATTATTGGCAGGGTGTATCTAATAAAATTTTTACTGATGTAAAGTTAACGTTGGGGTTAAAAGAAACCAAACATCCCAGTTTTCAGTCTGGGATTTTGATGGACTTCTCTTTTTTGTAATAAATACCATCACATCTCACTTGGACATAACTCTCACTCACAGAGGTTTTAATTATAATTCATTTTACCTCACTATTAGCAGAATACAGCTACTTTTCATACATCTAAGAAAGAAATAAAAAACACCCAAGAGTCCCCACAAAAGAAACTCCCACTGAAATGTTAAATAACATTAAAATGTTTGATTGTAATGTCATGGACGTTTTACCATCATTTATACTTTTCTGGCTAAACTTTAAGCACATGGTAAATTAAAATGTTTTGGCAAAACTGTTTTTATTTAATGGTCTTAATATAGAGTTTATTTTAAAAGTCTTTTTCATATCCTTGCTCACTGATTTCTTTGGAATTTGGTTTGATATTACTTAATTGGATCCTTAACCTACACCACACACATCTGAGCACCATCCAGTAATTGCATTATGTTTATATCTCAGGCCCGTGACCTGGTTATTGTGCAGGAGGAAGAGTTCAGATTGATGTATTACTGTAATGCTAACTGTGTTTCTTTCATCATCAGCTTCATTTGGCCTGTGATTAACTCCCAATCAAGAGGCTTGATTAAAAGTGGGAGTAAAAATATTCCATACATATTTTAATACCGCACTAACAAGGAAGCCAGCTCCCAAACTGCCAACAAAATAGATATACACCCATGACACGCACGCACTCGCACATACATCTCCCCTTTTCTCGCCTGAAAACACACACCTAAACATTTCACGGCTATCTCCCCCACACCCCCGATGCCGGCTAGGTGGAATTAGAAAACCAACCCCGCGGTCTCATTAATTAATTAAACACCGTGTGCCACTGGCACCTGGGTACCGGTTATCACTGCCACTCAGACACACCATGATCTCAATAACCACCCCACCACAGGGCAGAGAGAGAGACGGGGAAGTGAAGGGACTGCTGATTCTTCTTTCCCAACTTTGAGGTAAAGACCTTTAAGGAGCGAGGAAACCAGACAGCAACAGAAGGGAGACCGCGGACTCCGTGTTTCTGTGTAGGCGAGAACGTGGAACTCTTAATGGAGCCTGATCAGTGTTTACTGCTGCATGCTTTTGTTTGTGTGTCTTTTCGCTCGCTTACGGACTCCGCAGGACCGTTTTATCATCCACCCTAGCAGGGGCCCTAAATCACTGCAGCAACACGCTCCTCATCATTTGCTCTTAATGCTTCTGGATGTGGAAACAAAGCATGAACACACACATAATTACACACACGCTTTTTTGATTCCTAGCCAATGAATGGTTTACATTCTTCTTCTTCTTTATTTTTTCTTTATAGAAAAACATATTTTGCAAATAAAAACCACAATTGTAATTTAATTGTAAGCAAAGAAATTTTTAGATGTTGTTCATGTTGATCTTAAAACAACAAAATTCTTTAATTTCATAAAGGAAACCTTACAGTGGACACCTTTGAGTAAAATCACGCTACAAACACTCATAAAATGTCTCACAGAAACCCTTTTTTACTGTTACCTAATATCTGTTAGAAGTTCAGAAAGCAAAAGACTGATTACTTCCTGAAAAATGACTCATTAAATATGTTTTTTTTTTATATTGTCCATCTATCCAACTGATTATCAACTTCCAATCAAGCACCAGCAGATCAAACAGTGGACAACAGATCAAATGTCAGGTGTGTAAAGCAGGGATTTCTCAGGCTAAACCATTCCTGAATATTAAATCGGAGTATGTATTTTACCCTATTTGCAAAAGTCAAACGTATCAGGTTCACATACATAAATTGACGCGAGGAGCATCGCTGCAATATTCCACACCTTGCTATCTATTTTAAATTAAATCATGGCCACCAGCACTAATTGGACCTATAGGGACAAATAATTTGAAGTTCTGAAAAATAAGTGGTATCGCTGTTGGTTTTGTTGCCTTTCAGCTTTTGAAATTGACTCAAAATGTCTGAATCAATATGAGATGAGGGATTTGAAAACTCAGTGCAGGCGAACCGCGCGACTTAATCAAACTAAGAGAAACATTTCTGAATATGGAATATGACTGAGATCCCCGGTGTCCTGCACAAAAGTGGAAAAATATAGAAGATACTAAATTAATATGGAACATGTAAGGCTCCCTATTATCATGAACTACTTAGAGTCAAGTCTATCTGGAAAAAATTAAGAGGTTTGACATATTGCACAACCCGTTTACAGAGCCTTATATATGGAAGGTGCCCTTTTGTCCATCAGTTGGCTTCAACTCAGAGCAGCAATGGATGTCATGGGAATGTGCAACTATAATTCTTCCAAACTGACATGGAGACAGGTGAACATTTATAATATATGCAGAAAATGTACAACAGTTTGGGTTTGTTGGTCATGCTTTCCAGTGCGACTGGATGTATAAAACCTAGTTATTAGCTAAGTTTTTGTTTGTTTTTCAGCCAAATTTCATGGTTTTATTGAATTTCTGTGCACCAGCTCTGCTCTTTGTTTCTGCAGATCGATCAGAGTGTGTCCACAACAGAGGTGGGACACTTGATTGAGTTTGCAAACCCATGGTTGGGTTGGCTCTTTGGAGTGTTTATATGGGAGAAGGCCAAGTTTTCCATTTTGGGTGTGGAAGTAAGAAATGTTTTCCCTGCTACACACTGCAGTTGAGCTGGCTGTTGTATTAGCTCAAAATGCAGTACGTTTATTTAAACTCCTCTTCTTTTTTTTCTCCCCTTCAAGATGAAAATGTGACGCAGAAAGCATGCCGCAGCTTCCTCCAGATGATGATTCCAAAGTTGAGCAACGGCAGCATTGTGAAGAAGACCAGAATTCGCACGCATTACTGAGATCAAAGTGCCTCAAGAAACCCAAATCAGGGTTGTCAACAACTACAAACACCGAGACAATAAGCTGTCACTGTCAGAGTTTCCTGCACCAGGAGTTGAAATATGACCTGGTGAATTTCAACAGTGAGCATTTTGCCACTTTTGTTCAATACAGCTACGCTGTGTTCAACTAGGTGGGTGAGAAGATACAGTAGAGTAGCATTAAATCAGTTGGTTTGGGTTGTTGATAAGCAGTGATTAGTTGACTTATTTTATACTCAAAGATGAAGTAATGAAGTGGCTCCATGATGTAGTGGTTCACACAATCATCTAACAAGTGAGGGATCGCCCATTACTGACCTGTTGCACCCATCGGCGTGTGTGGCAACATAGTGCGATTTTCATTCGTGCACAAAGATTTGGGGTAAAATAATGCACTGTTTATTTGCAGTTTATGCACCAGAATCTGTGCGATAAACGACATTTTTCTGACATATTTTGGAGAGATTTTTGCAGTGAAGTTCAGATGACAAGCATCAGAAATATTGAAAAGTCTTCATAGCGTCATTGTTTAGCTGTTTTTTGCTGAGTTGGGACTCTCGGTGTCTGGCTGATTTTTCGCCATGTTCTTGGTTTCTGAATCACTATCTGGTTTTAAAACACCAAGATGGTGAAAAGTCTCAGCTTGAGGTTTCAGACCAGATGTTCATTAATCAAAGGGTGATGTCCATTTCTAAAGTTCAGAAGTATTTTCTAGAAAATTGATATTTTGCCATTTTTGGATAAGAGAATACATTTCATATGTGGTAATGTTACCTTGTGTTCTAAAATATAGTGGACTGCATTTTATTTTCGAGGAATATTAATGGTCAAATGATCTGGAAAATAACCTTTAGTTGTACACCTGATTGACTGATCAAATGATCTAGTCTTTTCAGATCTCATTTAAGAAGAAGAATCAAGCCCACCAGGATACAACTCAGATTCTGGAAATGATAATGCAGCAACGGGTGCATTATCATTTCTTTTCCTAATGAGCAAAATGAAACTCCTCTGCTGCTACTTTGTCTGAGAATGCTTTATTTAATAACTTGAGGCACAATCAGATTTATCCATGGCTTTAAGAATGCTTCTGTGCCTCCATGCTCACCCACAAAATCCTTAGTGAACTCTATTAAAGGCCAAAAACTTACCAACAAAGCAAGCTCCATAAGACTCAGCAAACTATGTGTCCTCTTGTTTATTAAGACTTCAGGAATGTCAATAAGAGCATTTCTATACAGTAGGAAGGCTGTAGAGGGCAGCGCACAGACACAATGACCTCCCGCTATTCTCCTCGTTGATAATGACCCAGACACAGGCACAGGCACACTGCCCATCAGCCAGACCTCTAATAAAGCCAAACACTCTCTATCATCTACTAATAACCTCCATGCAGCAGTAAGAGTCATGGACAGGCCGGCGTCTTCTGAATACACGCCGGGGAACAAAGCTCCGAGCTGAAGTAGTGGAACGCATCCTGCTTATCGATCGGCGACTGTGCGCTGCCTGATGGCACACGGTGATAACGACATTCTTGTTCTTCATCCCCAAAACACACAAAGACAAAGAGTGCTGTAGAAAAGAAAACAACAGACAGACACACACACTCAGACACAGTGCAAAACATTTCACTCTAACAATCAATCCTTTGGGTAGACTCATTTGGAGGCTCTTGGTTGCCACGCTGCTTCACATCCTCAACTTCACACACAAGAACACACTTGCAAGGTTGGTATTTTTGTAAAGATAGGATTGGAAAACTCGTTAGTCTTTTCTTAATTGGTATAGAAATTCCGTCCTTTTTTCCCCCTCACAGCAACCTCTCCAGGGGAATGCTGATTAATAGTCCTCCAAGTCCTCATGATACTTCCCTCACCTCCTTGCACATATACACATACATCCTCGCTCCTACTCTCTGTAGTGCCGAGCCATCCATACTCAGCTTCACTGTTCAGCAGACGATCATTTCTTCACAAGTTTTCTCCTGTCTCTCCTCCAGCTTTCACATCACTGGCTCAGCCTGACAATGTATCCATACAGCTGGTCTGAGAAGGCTTGAAGAGAAAACTTATCTTCTACCCTCCTCCTCCCAGCTTGTCCCATGTCCCTGCGGAGGTGTGGCTCCCTGACGAGCCTCTCCATGGCCTTAGAGAAGGCCTCGGCCGTGGGCTCGCACAGGAAGCCCGTCTCCCCGTCTGCCACGCTCTCCAGGGGGCCCCCAGAGTTCACAGCGATAACGGGGCAGCAACAGTACATGGCCTCCACAGGAACTATCCCAAAATGCTCTCTGCTAGGGGTGTAGAGGACGGCGGTGCTGCCCTGCAGCAGTGCCACCTTCAGCGAATCTGAGGGGGAGCGGAGGAAAGTAACACAGTCCTCCAAGTGGAGCTGCGCTGCTAGCTCTTTCAGTTCAGTGTAGTGCTGAACATTCTCAGTGACGCGATCATCGTAGCCTCCTGCCACCACCAGGTGAATGCCTGGTCTCTGGCCAGGAGGAAGGCTGCTCCTCAGGGTTGCCAAAGCCGCCAGAGCCAGGCCTAAATTCTTCTTCCTTTCGTATCGGTTCAGAGAGAGAAACAGACAGGTAGTTCCCTCGGGGAGCAGTCCTTCCAGGCTCTGTGCTTCAGTGGTTGCCTCGTCAAAGGTACGCGTGTTGAGGGAGGGATAGAGGACATCTGTCTGGACTCCGCTCAGACTGCAGAAAGTCTCCCTGAAGATGCCTGCGGTGAACTGGCTGTTTACCAGAATCTAAAAGAAAGCGTAAAGAGATTTGTTCACAAAGATCTCACATAAATCAGAGGTATTTTAATTCCCTATAACATGAACAGCAGCATAAGGCCTTTGATCACCAAAAAGTCTAAAGTACAATCAACATGTCATCATATTTCTCTCAGGGGCCTGAGCTCTGACACCAGCTTACATGTGGAGATCAAATCCTTTCGCACCGGTGAATAGCTAAAGAGCTAAAGCAGTTGCGAGGAGAGAGAATTTACTTCTCTCAAACGTCTTTAGGCTGAAAAGCTAGGTGTGCTCTCACACTAGGTAATCTGTTCTGTACCCGATTAAATTGTATCTACAAAGTCCAGTTTCCTGGCCCATGAAAAGATAGGCTCATTGTAGTTGGACTACACAGTAAGTATTTAGTATAATTGCTTATTACACACAGGCACAGAGCGTCTTCAGGAACAGCTGATTGTGAAAGTCGGCAGAGTTAGTTATTGAAAAAAAAAAAACCAATAAGGCAAGTGAGAGGATAGTGTCTCTGGACTTCCAAAAATCACCCCAAACAACCCACGAAAGCCATAAAATCATTCACTTAGTGCTCTGCAGGAATGCTTTTCAAGGTTGTACATCTACATGACAAAGTGTGAGAGAGAGAATCAAATTCAAAATGAGAGATTAATTTTCCACGGTGATTTAGCAAAACTCTTTTGACATAAAATGGTCAATCCCTTTATTCCATTAGTCTACAAATTAATTTTATTATTTTAATAATTTGTAATCAGATATGCACCGGATCAGCCTTTGGTAGGCCCACAGACTCTGATTGAAAAGTGTGCTGGGGTTTTTTGAACTTCTTTCATTGGTTCACTGATTGGTTAACATTCCTTACTATTTTTATTATACAAATGAAATAAAACAGTCAGTCCTGTAATCTGACCATATTGCTGTGTGTGATGTTACGCACCATATCAGCCATGCCTGTGGTTCGTTCCTCCAGCCAGTCGATGGGAGTACGGTAAAGCTTCTTCAGGGCCGACTTCCTCTGAGTCAGCAGCTGGTCTGGGAAGTGACAGTAGAACAGAACCTTCTTCCTGCGGCGACCCAGTCGTAACACTGGGATACACACCGACACCTGGGGTCAAAGGGAACAACGATAAGATCAAAATACAGAAAATGTGACATGTGCCCATTTAACAGAAGTGCAAGTCATAAAACGGCTGATTGTTTTTAAATGGTATTGTAGTGTTTAAAACACTGCACAAGGATCAATCAATATAAAATTCACCAAATCTGGAAAACAAATCCCACTGGACCCACTTGGAACCAGCAGGTTTTTAATTCCAACTGTAGCTTATTTAATGAAGCCATGTGTTTTATCAAGACAGAGCTTAAATATATTCTGCCAGCCCTCAAAGTTTCCACCCCATTTTAACAGTAAAATGTGCGGATTCATAAATATCCTAAAGCTAATGTACCAAATGTTTAAAAATAAATAAATAAATCTGCTCCTTCGTCTTGAGATGCTCAACTGGGAAGCACCCACTCACTGTTTTTCATTGAAAAAACAGCTAAGTGACAGAGAAGTTACAGTAAGTTATGAGACACAGTTTTCTCAGAAGAACTGAAAAAATATATGACAGTCATTCATGCTGCCTTTGCCTCCAAACGGGGTTTTAAAAAGCCTTTTTATATCCTCTCTCTTAAAAGGTTTCTGGCACTTATTGTGCAATACAATTCACCTGATCACAGAAGATGACATCATATTCCACACCGCTAAGGAAGACCAGGTAGAGGGCCACATAGATCATCCTCAGGTAGGCGCACAGGGCATGCAGGTAGCCAAACACACTGGTGGGTAGCCAGTCACCCACACACACCTATTAGAACAATAATAACAGGAGCAGTGACAAAATGTTTGTGTTTACCAGTGATATAATTTTCTTTAGTAGCATAGTGCACTCTAACACACCACAGGAAGTTCCTCATCGAGGGTCTCAGAGAAGCAATGTGTTGGGTCATAATGGGCCGTCCAGATCTGAACGCTACATCCCTGAGACTTCAGAGCAACGGCAGCATCAACCACCAGCCGCTCCGCTCCCCCAATACCAAGGTCAGGATGGAGGAAAACTACCCGTGCCATCCTATAGACAAGAAGGAATACAGTTAAAACTGAGATGAATAAGGGCAAATAGCTAATTTTCCCAAATCAGAAGTACAAAGTTTAGATGAGCAGCTTTAAGGTTAAAAAGAAGTCAGTGTTAACCTCGGGCACAGATTAAAGACAGATTAAAGAAAAAATACATTTTCTGTGGCATTCAAACAATCCAAAACTTGATGCTGATGAAAACAACAAACAGTTTTCTCCAGCAAAAGGTACCCGGGATTCATGCATCTAATCTTTGAAAGATTTCAGGCCTGCATTGTTGCCAACTTGAAGAATCTGTCCTTGTGGTTTGTACCATCACTTAATTTATAACTTTTATCCCTGAAGGTACTTCAGAACTGTTGACAGCAAGGAAATACACCCACAGCTGCTGGCAACCACCCTGTCTGACTGTCACAGCCTCCGTCACCTATTTGAGGACAAACAGCTAGTTCACAATATAGCAGAGAGAAAAAGTCGAGCTAATAACAGGTTATTCCTGATTCAGATACCTTTTTTTTTTGCTTTAGATGACAGTTAGTACGATTATAAGCCGTTTTAGACGTTTGTTCAGTTATTATTATAATGTGTTATCCGTCAACCGCGGAATTAGTAACGAAACACAACCACATCTTTAGGTAAAATAATTTAGGCTCGGGTCTCCGCACTAACCTGTCCAAATGTACCAACCTGTGATTATGCCCGTTCAGCTGTCTGTAATACCGATCAACAGTCCGACAAAGTTACCGTTTAGACGCCATCTTGGCTCAAATCAAACGTTACGACTAGACTCACCCCGCTTCGTGCTTGAGCCACAATGGCTAGCGTTTCCTCCGACGTGACAGACACGTCTCTTTCAGAACCGAGGGTAATCAATTATTTGCCTTTGATTTAATGTACATATTTATAAACGAATTCAAAACATTAGAAATAAATATTTTTATAATTATTACTTAATAACTCAAAAATGCATAAACACTTGAAATGATGTTCTGTTGAGTGTGTTTTTTGTACTAAATGCGGTCAGTTACTCAGGCTTCTATCTGGTCGCCTACTTTGGTCTTGTGTTTTGCAGTCGTGTCCTTTTTAGACAAGCGTCAGCTTTGTGGGCTCTCTTCTCAAGTTTTTCACACACTGACTGTGTGCCGCTCCTCCGACGTGGACATCAGCTTGAAGAGCTCCAAAGCGTTTTAGCTCGCATCTGGACAAATAAAACAAAATGGTAAGCTCCTCAGATCTGACTGGAACGGCTATTACTGGTCACGCTAGCCTTGTCCACCGCATTCATTCAGCACTCAGCTGTTAGCTAGTATGCTAACGTTAGCTCATCAATTGTAGACGTGGCTCTTTTAACTACGAATTAAAGGATCTCAAGACAAAGTTTCAGGCTATTGTAGTACTTAATTAAGTAAATGTTAAATATATGTGACTGCTTTAGAAGGAGATTTGGTACTTGATGCTTGATAGTAACCGTATAAGTACCCATTCAGAGTCTTTGTAATCTGATATAGACGTAATATACACTTTAAAGCCAAATATAAGTTATTTATACACGAAGCATTTATTGAATCTCATGACAGAGTGCTGTAGGTTAGTTTTAGGTGTGAAAATGTAACAGATATGAAGGTTTGTGATTGAATGCGCTGTAACGTTGTCGTATATTTTAAACGTGCTGGTTATTTTCTAGCCTGGACCAGCAGCAAGTGCCACCAATGTTGGAGCCTCTAGCAGATCCCCCAGCAAGACAGTGGCTCCCCGTGCAGCAGGCTCCACAGTCAGACAGAGGTATGCATACACACACTTTATGTCATCAGCATTTTAAGCTGATGACAAAAGGGCACAGAGGGTGTCCTGAGGAATTGATAGATAATGCAGCCTTCATTGTCTCTACACCCAGTTTAACACCAGATTTTCTTTCTTCCACCATCCAGTGAGAGAATATCTTTTGTAAGAAAGATAACTGTGCTGCACAAACACCTTACAAAGCTTGCAATTACCCCCCCCCCCCCACACACACACACACACACACACACACACTCACTCAGTAGTGACCCATCTATTAATGTCGTCATCCTGTGAATAGGTGTTGATAATTTGTGCGCGTGTCTGTGTGCACGTGTGTGTCCACGTGTGTGTACGTGCGTGCTCCTTCCCATAGATTAGAGCAGATAGATGTTATGCTGTTGGCTTAATCAGTGTGTAATCAGAGACTCACTGCTTCCTCTCAGTCTCATTATTACCCATTACTACCACCATCTTCATTACCTCATTAACCTCTGTTTAATCTCATCCAAAGAATGACGGAGCAATGACTCAGAGTGCTCTTTCATCAACAGCTGCTGTAGCTGAAATTAAATTCATAATAAGCCGTAGTGTATAATAGATCGCACTGTTGTTTTTGATTTTTTTTTTCCCCACCTCTTCTGGTGATTTATATATGGCAGCCTAAAAGAAGGTTTTGATTTGGTTTATACAGTTGAATAAAGTTAAAGTCTGATGAACTTTGCCAACAGTATGATTGACAGAAATTGTGTTGTGCTTGTTTTTTAAAATCTAGTTTCTTTTCCATTCTGGAAAAGTGTTGTAATGTGATGACATTTTTTAATTTTTTTAAGAAATAGCTGATTATTGGTAGAATAAAAAATCGTTTTGCATCTGTGTTGCACAGGAAAGCTACCAGCAGTGGTACACGCAGCGGTGGCAGGACCACGGGATCTGCTGGCACAGGCGGCATGTGGCGCTTCTACACTGAAGACTCACCGGGACTCAAAGTGTAAGTATAGTTTATAAAAGTTTTATAGCCACAAACCAATCCAGCGTTTGACATTTTGACTTTCGTACACTCGCAACTCCAAAACTAATCCTCAGGATTTCCGACACTCGCCGTGTTTAATGGTGGGAAATTGGCCAGACGTGACTCAGCAGTAAAGCAGTTGATGTATTCAGCCTAATAAGAGTGTGAGTGTATATACACACGTAATTATGTGAGTAAAGTACACATTTAGAAAACTCTCAAACTTATATTCTGCTCCATCCTCAATGCCCCATCCTCAATGCCCAACCCCCTCCAACAGCAGAGGAGGCATCCTGCCTCCTGGCCATAGCCAGTCATTGGTTGATCAATGGTGCTGTGGTGGTTATTGAGTGCGTCTCTCCAGCAGTCGAAGGAGGGCACGCTCGCCGTATACAGTGCTGTATATCGAGTGCATGTTTGTTCCTGTGTTAGACGCCGGCCTCAAAGCTTCATTAAAGGATCCACTCTGAAAGGTCAACTCAATTACAGCCTTCTGACAGAGGGGGGAGGAAAGGGAGGGCCGATGAGGAGAGGGAGGGCTGATGAGGAGAGGGTTGGCATGGCAATGCTTCTACTTAGCCATGCGCTCCTCCACCCCCACCCCCCACTCAGAGCCTCCTTCAGAGATGAGAGCCCCTTCCTTGTTTCTAAAACTCATCAATAAAATCAGCCTCTCCGCTAAGACTCGCACTCTGGTTAGGGTTACAGCAGTGTGTGTGTGTGTGTGTGTGTGAGAATCTGGTTATTAATCATCGTCTCATTGTTGTGTGACAGCGGTCCGGTGCCCGTGCTGGTGATGAGCCTGCTTTTCATCGCGTCAGTCTTCATGCTTCACATCTGGGGGAAGTACACCCGCTCTTAAGCAACCCTGGCCGAATGACCTTTGACCCTGCGCCTCAGTTTCTTAACTCTTTGGACCTGGACCAAACAACAAATGAACCACCATACCCTCCCCACCTCCTTTTCTCTGCTGTCACTACAAACACACAAATTGGATTTTTCTGTACACGATCTTCATCTGCGTCTGACTCTGGTGACCACCTTGTTGCTCCTTCCCATCACTGTGTGCATGTGTCACACATGATGGGGTGAATGGAGAGAAGCGGTGTCGCTGTCCCTTTCAAGCAGCAGGAGTAGCCTGTGTTCACTCCAATGCTGTATGAATTAAGTGCAGTGCCCAAGGACATTGTTGTTTTCAGGCCCCCCACCAACATTTCTCCCCGTAGCCTGAATTACAATTTTATTTTATTTTTTGTTAACAGCATTTGTACAAAATGTGATTGTATTATTGTACAATTAAAAAAAAAAAGAAGAAAAAAGTAAAAATTAATGTGTGTGTTTTTTAAATTTAACCTTACTTTGTTTGACTAAAAAAAAAAAAAATCTTTTGTTTTTCAAGTCATTTGAAGTTGAACGAGGCTTTTTGTACACTGAATGAGGGGACAAATATTCTCTGCCACGTTGTTAGTGACAAGTGAAGTTTTCTCACTTTTAACCTTCTGTATCCATTACCAGACTACTGAAAGCCGTGCGTTTTCACAAAAGGCATTTACTAGTGTTTGTTTCGACTAAAATTAAAGCCTTGATGGTGCTTTTAGATGGATAAAAACAAGGATATTAAAACAGAAATTGAAATGTTAAGTGTTAAGTTTCACTGTGATTGGCAGTCCACTAAACGCTTAAACAAATTCCAGCTACTTGTAATTTATCCGACTGAGGCTTTGGCTGTAATTCAATAATCCTATTTCATGTTCTTTTTGCTAAAAATTACATTTAAGCTCATCCTTTACTCAGTTTTAATTGCGTATGCTTGCTGTACATTTAGCAACTGCTTAAAAATTAAGTTTGAGTCGATGAAAGTTGGCTTTTTAAGTTTGGGTCTTACACCCGACTGCCAAAAGGTTGTTTTTGGTTTTATTTGTACTGGCGGCATTAAATGTGTCATTCTGCAGACTATAAAATCTATAAATACAGGCAGTCACTGTGTAAACAGTGGCAGAAATGCCACAAGGCAAACCTTTGAAATCATTTCAGAAATTAAATATGCTTGCATTCCTTCCTTCTGCCTGAATGTCTCTTTACATTTCGGGGCAATTGTCTTTGTGAAAAAAGCTCATATAGAAACCAGAGAAAATGTAATTACAAAAAACACAGCTTGCAATAACTTTTAATGTTGACCAAACCACTAATACGAATATGTACATCTACATGATCACTAGATCCAAAATCTGTCCTAATTGCCCCTCCTGTGAATTTTGCCCAGGTGTGTTATTTTCTTCTCCTGAAGGGGGCGCTGCAGACTACTTTCTGAGCGCCACTGGCTCAGTAGGTACGAACTCACAAAGTTGTTCTCGCTCAGGGACAAGCACATTTTATGCCTAAGTAGTGATTTATTTAGCCCGGGCGAAACATTTTTAATGATATATATTTCTATATGTTCTTCTACAGCTACAGCTATACTTTATCATGTTGAGTAGATTTATATTGAAAGAAGTAGATGAGATAAATAGCTGGAGACACCAGTTTAAACCATGTGGATCATTAAAAAGTGTATTTTCTCTGGTTTCACTGATGCTGAGAGACCATTACTGACAGCTGCAGGCTGGATGTTTTTGTACTGTAGAAGAAGTTTTGGTCCTACGTGCATCAGGAGGTTTATCTGCGTTGAATATGTAACCACCAGCTGGCATGGCCTTGTGTGTGTGTGAGTCTGTGTGTGTGTGTGTTAAACCTAGCATTCGTGTCCTTTTCATTAATTCATTCTGTTGCTATGGCTTTACTTTCCATAAGGCTTCCAGTTCTCGTGGCAAACTCAGGCACTATTGCCACATCACTCTCCCTGTCCTACACACACACAAACACACACACGCACACTGAAAAATACACTCACAGACTCCACGGCCCAATTCACGGTGGCACAACACGGCAGTGAGCCAGAATAATTCAACATAATAATTAAATATGGAGGAGCCATGGTAAAGCTGTCCCTCAGGGTTCAGGAGTCAAACGGGCCCGAGCAGCTGTGTGTGTGAGCGCTGTGACCTGTAGTTTCAAACTCCTCCTGACACCATCCAAACACGTCAGCTCAGCATTTCACTCAGGGAGGAGAAGGAGGTAGCTTTTATCTGCTCATTGCTACTGCTAGAAAGGTCACTGCATGGTTCACATAGATCTGTAACCTTTGTATGTAAGGGCTAGTTTGTATACTGACAAATGAAACTGAATCTGTATTAAAGAAGAAACGCCATTAAAAAAAAAAGGCACATGAGCATCCAAGTGCATCATAGGTCTCAAATTACCCGCAAAGAGTCCTGAAGGGACATTTATTAAACGGTAGCCTATTTCCGATTTATGTATTCCCACTGCATATCAGATTATCTGATACAAGATGTATGGTTCACATTCATTTCCACTACATCAAAGTTGTAATTACGTGTATCTGCATGCTTGTTAAGTTACAGTCAAAGCCTTTATTTCCTGAACATGCACATGTGAAATGTGGTCTGTCTTGTGGAAAGAGGAGAAGGAAAGAAACGAAAAGAAGCTTTCTTCAGAGTGCTTCCTCCCTGTCTCTTTTTCACCAAAAACCCATTTCCTGTGAGAAAAAAACAAAACAAACCCACACACACATGCGTTCACAGGGGATGGTCCCTTACACTGAGAGAGGTGAGAGAGGTGAGCACATGTAGATACGCACACTTGAGGAAACCTGTAAATAGGTCACATGTGTTTTCTGTTCTACATGACACATGCAGCTCGGGGCTTTGGCATGGAGGTGAAAGAAACAGTCTCTGAGCCCGTGTCGCTCTCCCGCTCGTCCATCGCACACATGCTCGTGCCCAGAGGTGTCCCACCGCGCAGGCAAACACAGATTTGGGGATTTCAGGTGCAGCTGAAGGCTTGTGATTGAAATTTGTCCTTCCTCTATAAGACTAAAAAATATTCTTTACACGAGAGTAAAACTTTCAGCACATTTACATTTTTCCAGATTTTATTGAAAATCATGCAGGGTAATTGTATAGTCAGGGCAAATAAAATTAAAACATCACAGAATTGCTTTGTTTAGCAAAAATGTAAGAAACCGCCTTTTTCAGGCACAACAGCTCACAAGTTCTTCTACTTGACTTTTATTTTGCTTCCAGCCTTCAGTCCAGTCTACACTGAGGTAGCTGCATGGAGTGGAGTTCTTGCTTCTGTTTTTTGGGGGGTCTTCGTCTTGCAGTATAATGAACGCCTGGCTAATTAGATTGTGTCACTGAAAAATACTGGAGAAGATCTGTCGAGAGTGAAGTGAAGGCCGCCGGAATGACGTGGACCCAGCTGAAGAGAAGCTTCTATGTTTAACAGTTGGTGTCACAACAGAAGAAGGACCATTTTTAACCTCTTCAATAGTATTTATTAGTCTATTAACACACACACACACACACACACACACACACACACACACACACACACACACACACACACACACACACACACACACAGTCTATTATTCCAGTCTCCATTAACACACTATTTGGTGCCCAGGCAACCATATTTTGTTTGTTTTTTAACACTTTTATTTATTTATTATTGACACAAAAATTGCAAAACTTGCAGCACAAAGTCTTTTGTTCACAGCTGAAAAAGAGTGAAACCAAGATTTGCTTGCTTTGAAAACTGCTGAGCTTGAAGCTGTCGTCCTGACAGCCACCTATCACGTGATCGACTGTCTCTTGAAACTTGTCTTCTAATTCTGTAGTGGTTTCGGATTGACTGGAAAGCCTTCAGTCGAAGTTTCCTCCAATTCCTTTTCGATTGTAGTCACCTGGCTTTCTTTGTATTTGATTCTAAAGGAAAATGCTTAACTTTCAGTGGTTCTAACGATCTGACCATATCCATTTCTCTGCAAAAATCAAGACTCATTTGAGCTTGCATCGTTTTTTAAATCTTCTGTTGTCCCATTTTGGTGAGCTCGTGTGAATTCTGTTTGTAGCTGATGCTTCAAGATTCAACGTGTTGTGCGTTAAGAGATGATCTTCTACACAGCTTGGTTGTAATTAGTGGTTATTTGAGTTACTGTTACTGTCAACTCCAACCAGTCTGACCTCTGACATCAACAAGGCGCTGAGAACTGACGCTTATTGGAATTTTCTCTTTTTCGGACCATTCTCTGCAACAGGGTCAGAGATGGCTGTGTGAGAAAGTAGATCCAGAAGATAAGCAGTTTCTGAAATACAGTTTGAACTTAAGCAGGTCATCTTGGCTATGTCTACATGCCTAAATGCTTAGTTTTGCCACCATGTGATTGGCTGATTAGATTTTTGCATTCACAAGGGGTTGAACAGTTGTATCTAAAAAGTGGCTGGTGAGTGTACTCATGCTACAGACAGAATCACTTAAAATGCTAGGATATAAGGATATAAGTTACAGTCTATTCTAACAGTGCTTTGACAGACAGTCTGAAGAAATCAATAACGTTCGGGACACATGTATTAGCTTCCAGATTGTAATTTTTGTCCACTGTTTATTAATATAACTCAGAAATCTGCATTGTTCTTTAGCTTTTGGTGATCTAAACTCTGTTTATAACCTCTTGAACCACTTCGGGTCATTCACTTCACTTTAACTGTTGAAATTTCAATAAAACTGGGGGTGTTCGGAAACTTTTGACCAGCCGTGCATGTCAGGTATGAGCATGTGTGTGCATGTGCGTACTTTTTGAGCAGATCACATGGTTGATAAAGCGTGCAATGGCTGGCGGATAGAATCGATCCAGACTTTTTGACCAAGTGAATCCTGAAGGATGTCCCAAAAAACTGAGGACTGGAAGAGGTTATACTGGGACACCTGTGACAGGTAATGGCAAATGTCTGAAAACTGCTCACAAGCCAGTGGGCAAGCTCACTTTTAGGTGTATTGTTTTAAGTAAAGGTGATATCCCATTTTGCCCATTATTATCGTTATTATTTCTATTTGTATGTTTTACTGACTTTCCATACTGTTTCTGAATTTAAAAAAAAAGAATAAAGGAATAATAAAAATAATATAAGATAGTACAGAAATGAGAAAAACCTGTCATTTTATATAATCTGCATTTTTATGAATGAGATTGCCTCATAATATTAACTATTCATACATACTATAACTTGTGACCTTTAGAGTTTGTGCCAGTTTAATATCTTATTGACTTCATCATTAATTTCACTTATGCTCTTTACCATTATGTGCGCTACTTTTATGATACTTTTTTTGTTATTATCCACTTTAAAGCACACTTTGTAGACCTAAATCTTTACACCAGTGCCTGGAAATTCTTCCACAATAAAGCATTTTTACTCATAGCAAATGCGTGCAGCTGCTGTGATCATAAGACCGGTGACTAGTGTAGCAGTCAATTGGACAAACAGTTTGTTAATGGCCAGTGATCAGTAGCACAGTCTGATCTGCTGAAAGGTGAAAACTTGTTCGCTGTAAAATAATCTGACTCCATATTCTACCATCCACGGCTCAGGGCTGATGTCACGCAGCTGTATATGGGTCGGGTAGGTGGGTGGGGGGACTGAAGCTGAGAAACTGAGAATTTGTGAATGTGTATATGTGAGCCAGCTGGACCCTCCCTGATCCTTCTGGACTTAGATCTACCTTCAGAGAAATAGGAGCGCTAGGGTGAAAGCCAACACTTAGTCAGGATCAATCAGTACCTCATCTCTCTCTCTCTCTAACCCTCGTGACACACACTCACCTCGTGCTCAATGCATGAAATGTGAAAGACATAATAACTCATATCAGATTTGATTAAAACTTACTTAACCAGTGCTGTATGTGTAGGAATAAAAGCAATATGTATATATAACTATTTAAAGTCAGAAGTGATTTTTATTTGGTTCTAATTATTGTGATAATTTTTGATGATTTGCATAGAGGAGTAAGACATCTCACTGCATTCTGCAACATTAAATAAACGATATTCGATACAGTTCGATATTAGTCACGAATCTGCTTCTAAAGCACTTCTTTCCCCCTCAATTTAGAAATAGCTATGTTTTAAGATTAAAAGAAACGGTCTACTCAACTTGCTCTTCAGCACAGATAATATGAGACAAAAGTATATGTACGTTAAAAAAAACTTTACTTCTGTTCATTAAAAGCAAAATCGCAAAAACAAGATTTACCCACAGCGATCTATTCAGAGAAAATGTCCTGTTGCATGCTGGCCATTAAAAGTGGCATGATAAGGAATTGTGATGTATCAAATATATATGATCCAGGACAGAGAGGGCAACATCTGTGTAAAAGAAAGAAAATGTTAGCAAAAGGAGAAATATGAAATACGAGACAAGAACTTGTCTAAAAATAGAAACACAAGTCAAATAGAAAAAGGAAATTGAGATCTTCAACGATAAAACTCCAACCGTTGAGTTAAAAGCACAAGGGAAAGAAGACAAATATACCTGAAGTTAAAAGAAATAGAAGTAGAGCAGAAAGAAGCTGTGAAACAAAAAGAGATGAAGGAGCACAGGGTGCTGAAGAGAGATATGAATAACTACAGGAAGATGGAAACAAGTGGAGACAGTCGATGGTGGGAGAAAACCAAAAGAAATTTAACAGGTCTGTTGCGATTTAACAGGATGGAACAATGTGGAGGCTCAACTACACATATCAAGATCAGAGCTGAATAAAACTTTAAAGGAGCAGCAGGAAACCAAGCGCTGCTTTCTGATGAGAAGGCAGCAAGTGCAGGGCGAGGGATCAGCTGCCATACAGACAAAAAAAATGAAGCACAGGAAGACAGTGATTAATAAAACACCACCGCTCAGCACGCTGTACCGACATTTTATTATAGTCCTAGTGTTTTGCTTGTTTATGATTGCTGTAGTAGGCATGCGCACGGGGGTGGGGTGGGGTGGGGGGGGTGGGGGGGGTGGGGGGGGGGGGGGGGAGACGACAGGGTATCCCGACACAGAGGAATTTTGGTCTCAGTGACCTTTTCACACACATCCCCATCAGCAGGATACGTCAGGCCAGATGATGCCCCGCGTGATTGCCACAAGCACGGAGAGCCAACTGGGCTGTGATGTCATAAACATGTGTAACCCTCCGCGCCCCGAAAGCCCCCACCTCATCTCACCTCATTCACTTAACACCCAGCAGTGGAGCAGATCAGACTGGACTCTAAGGGACACGGTGGATGAGGCTGGGCTAATTTAGGGAGGAGGGTGGGGTGACTGGGGGTGAAACCATTGTGCTGAGTGTCTCAGATGTCCGCCGTGTGCTTTATAATATTAAAGACACTTGGGCCGTGTGTGAAAGGGTGTGTGTAGTCATGTGTTTTGTAACTGTGTTGTTTATGTGCAGTGTATTTTTAGGTGACTGTATTTTCCACTCCTTGTGCAGCGCTCCAGAGCAGGGGAGAGGTGAGGAGGAGGGAGGGGAGGGGAAGCAAGGGGGACTGTACAGTAAATGAGGGGATCACCTGGTTCTTATATAACAATGTTCTTCAATAAAATATTTTAGGCCACACATAATTTAATTTATAGTTCATTTGTACTACCGTGTCTTGATAATATGTATTTATTAGTATTTAGTGAATGTCTAACATGTTTGTGGATAAATTTGGGAATAAAGCTTATATATATATATATATATATATATATATATATATATATATATATATATATATATATATATATAGAGAGAGAGAGAGAGAGAGAGAGAGAGAGAGAGAGAGAGAGAGAGAGAGAGAGAGAGAGAGAGAGAGAAGAGAGAGAGAGAGAGAGAGAGAGAGATACATATAGATACATGTATAGATATAGATATATATCATCCTAAGCATACCTTGTAGATAATTTTGAGTCAAATATTACTGTGTGTTTTCATTTAAGCCCACAGTTGTGGCAAAAACTATTTACATACTTTTGTATATAGGAATATATATGTGGATCCAAGTCTGTGGCAATTTGTTAATTATTCATGACAGCATTCAGGAAATCAGTTTCTTTCTTTCGCTGTCTGTCCCAAAACCATCAAGCTTGCAGACTGCAACCGTGTTGGTTTTGTGGTCTGTGATTTCATAAGCTTTCCACATGACGAGCATGAGAGCTGCTGCACTGATGAATGAAGAAAGCAGTCGCATACAATGAGAGCAGGCTTCAGTCACATCCGCTGGACAAACACTGAACATGACACTCGCACATAAGTAATGAATAACTTCACTCGCTGCCGACTCCAGCTATAAATTAGAGATGATTAAACATCATCTATCTCGGCCGCTGTGCTTACCATTCATCTAAATGCTTTCCTAAAGGGCTGTTTTAAAACACTGTCCGGTAGGTTTCTCTTAAATTAAACCTGCTATTAGAGAGGAAGCCGGCTGTAAACACAACACTGACATATCAGGCTACCGTATAAGGCTGTTACAAAACGGTCACCAGTTTACACATTCAGCAGATATGGAGCAGTGTTTGTGTTTTTACCACACAGTGGCCTCCAGGCCTGAAAAATGACGTGAAAGGGCCAAAAACTGCACTTCCGCTAATGACCACTTAAAGGCTTGTTTCCCAAATTAAATTACACACCATCAGGCAGAAATAAACACACCAATGGTCTAGTGCTAATAATTATCTTGGTCTCTATAATTATGTACAGGTATAATTCTAACTTCCCCCTTCATAAAAACTGCACATGGTTACATTTTTTATTCATCCCCTTCTTAGATTAATGTTTGAAGTTAGGATTAAGATGGGTGCGCTGAATAAGCACAGTGAATTTTAGCCGCTAGTTTTTTGATAACTGCGGTCACTCAACTAAATATACTGACTGTGTCTGTATGGCTTGTGCTTACTGAAGCATTTCTAATTCTGCTGATTTTTTTTGCAAATAATATGGCTCCTTTAAATTAGTTAATATAGGTTAGTGCACCTTTAAGAGTAAATTCAAAGTCATTAATTCTTTACCAACCATAAACACAAATTTTCTGGCATGCAAACATCATTGTGTAGCCCAAGCCTATTCAAATGGTGGCCCGCGGGCCAAATGCGGCCCAGAAGCAACCTGCGAGTGGCCCTGCCTGTGGTCCTGGCAGAAACACAGAGAAAACCCAAAAAATTAATTCATTAAATAATTTTTAAAAAATTAAAAATTCCTACAGCGTAGTGTAGACTGTGAATGCAATACTCCTAGTAGCCTAGCAATATTTAACCCACAATGCACCGTGATGTAAACATATTAAACAATCATCGTAATATATGATGCGACAACAGCATGTCTTTCTCACTCCAAAAGCGCAAAATTGACAATGAAAACTGTCGGTTTAACCCTGCCTGGACTGACAAATACTTATTCATTTAATTAGTCTAATAATCTTACAACCGGAGTTGTACGACCATGGTGAGGGTCCTGTACAGCCCAAGAGAGAGCTGCAGCATCTTCCCTTCGTGTTTGCTTCTTGGCGAAGAAGAAAAGGCCTTTCACAGATTCTGAAACAGTGAAATACTGCATGCTGGTCGTGGTGGATGCGGTGAAAAGTGAGTGTGACATCTGCTATTAAAAACGTACCCCTGTAGGACAGTTCAAATATTCGTAGAATTGAAGTTCTGGCGTCAGACGAGTTTGAAATGCTGTTAGATGACCTGAAGAAAACTGATGTAATGTCTATAGCAGGAGATCACAGACAGAACTGATAATGCACAGTTGTGCGTATATGTCCGTTTTTTGGATGGGAAATTGCTCGGCTTGCTACCGTTAGAGGGACACACAGCTGGCGAAATAATGTTTGAGAAGATTTAAGCTCTTTTTGAGGAAAATGGTCTGGATATGAAGCGTGTCTGTATACTTGTGACGGATGGGGCTCCATCCATGGCAGGAAAAGCCAGTGGGCAGCGAAATATTTATTTTAATTTGAAAGGGAATTATCAAAATGTTTTTTGTTATTATTATTATTATTATTTCAAATGTGCAAAAAATAGTTTAGTTATAGCTCCCTTTTTTTAAATGGACCTTTTGGTGTGCATTTGTGAAAGGTCACCAGATTTACAGGGGAAAAGGAATAAAAAAAATACTTGTTTTTCAATACAGTTGTGTGGGTTGGAAATTGATCATGATCTGCTGCTTACTGGCTTCATAAAAAAAAATATCTGGCCCAGATAAATTCCTCGGTTTGAAAATCTGGCCCAACTAACTTCGTAGTTGAATAGCCATGGTGTAGCCCCTTTATGCTTGAATCTCAGAATGAGTAATTTGCATTTTGTAGCTGTCACATTCATTCAGCTATGTACATCAGACAGGTTACTGCATGCTATCTGTGTATGCATGCAGCAGGTGAGGTGAACATTGGGCCATCCCAGGTTTTCAAAGAGCGGAAGTCCTTATGGAACAGAGACGTAGTGTGCATCACGTTCTCATACACGGCATACCCCCAGAGTCAAATATAAACCAACATATGACCAACACTGATGCTTTGTTTGTGGATGAATCTCATGATTGTATGGCCACCGTGCTCGGATGATTTTATATAACAGACTTTTACGAGTATTCCTTGCATTTCACTTTTGGCCTGTAGTCAGATTTGTCCACGTGGATGCGAGGAATGCTTGCTGAACTCATTTACAAACTGCAATGTTATTCATAATTCTCCAGCACAGACAACACTCAGCTAACCTCTCAATAAGTATCTCGCGGGGGGGGTCACGTGGCCAAGCATTAAGATGGCAGCTTAGCGAGGTCGCTCTCAGGACAGTGTACAAACTTTCTATAAAAAACCCTTGCATATGCTGTTAGTGTGGTCTGGAATATACGGCACTGACATGTCAAAAGCTTCATCTGTGAAACAGTGTGACATCTTTACCCGAAGACGCAAGACAGGCGCTATACCATCAACGTCCGACACAGATGCTAACATGGCTAGCATAGCCGAGGTTTTGGATGAACTCAAATCACTCCGGTCGGATTTTGGAGCCAAGTTGGACAGCATCGATATAAGACTGACTGGGATGGCGAGCGCAGTGACTGCACTGGAGGGTAAAGTCTCGGAGGTAAAGCAAGACATATTGAACCAGGGGGCTCATATCGAAGAGGCCGAAGCCCGCATTGCCGAAGTTGAAAGCACACTTGAGAAAACAGAAACGTCACTGAACTCGGCTATCAAACGAATCGCACTTCTTGAAGCCAAAACAGATGATTTGGAAAACCGCGGACGACGAAAGAACCTGCGCATCTTCGGCATAAAAGAGGGAGCAGAGGGGCAACAATCACTCTTCGACTTTATTAACATCATGCTACCCAAGTGGCTGGGGCTAGCGCCCGACAAGTCATTCACACTGGAGCGAGTGCATCGCACGCTTGCCTCTGGGAAACCAAACCAGAGCAGAGCGGTGCTTATTCGTTTCTTAAAATTCCAAGAGAAGGAACTGGTATATCGGGAAGCAAGAAAACAACAAATTACACATGATGGGGCCAAGATCACATTTGCACAGGATCTGTCTGCGGAGACGGTTCGGATCCGACGGGGATTTCACCCGGTTGTCAAACTGTTTATTGATATCAATGCCTTCCGTGGATTCCAGCACAACCCATGCAGACTCAGAATCCTGTACGGTGGGAAGATCCACCTTTTCTCAACACCTCAAGAAGCCGAAAAATTCTACAAGAATTTGCCGAAGGAAACAGCAGAGGATGCTCATCACCAGTGAGTTGGTTAAACAACAGGTTAACCATTAAGACACTCCATAAGACTGCCTCTGCTTCAACATAACCGACCAGTAATTGAGTCACTGATAAGAGACAGATAAAATTTTGAGCTCGAATTTATGTGGGACTTATGTTACCATAACTGGGCGTTTTTAAGCGCATATTCGTTCTAAGTTTGATTGCAATCGTTTTTGGGTTGTAGATTAACAGCTGAACCTCACCTAAGTCTTTTTTTTTTTGTTTTGTTTTGTCCTACCAAGGGTAAACTTTACTTTATTATGGGGGAAGAATCAGTATCATTATATGGTCAGTGTGCACTGTCTGATTTATGGGGTTTTGGAGAGGTCGCGTTGACTAGTTACTCCTCAGTGATGTGGATTAACGCCCTCCAAATAATTTGTTCAAGGGAGGGGGGAGACATTTCCAACAAGGAAATGCAAATGTTCAATCAGAAATTGTTTACAAGTTCTTTATCTGGTATGTGTGAGTGTGTGAATGTATGTGCAAACCTGCTTCTTCAATTTTCCCTTTACTTTGTTTATTTAAGTGAACAGTCTGACAATATTTTATGGAGAGGACAACTAAAGAGAACATTTTGAAGGTTAACATTACGACCTGGAACGTTAGGGGGATACGGAAGTTAGCTAAACTGAAACAAGTATTAAACCGACTAAAACATTTTAACTCTAGGATTATTTTTCTACAGGAATCTCATCTTACTGCATCAGAGATACATTTATTAACCAAAAGATGGCAGGGTCAGGTATATTTCTCTTCTTTTACTAGACATGCCAGAGGAGTCATTACTCTTATACATAAGTCAATCCCATTTCAAACTACGAGGGTGATTACAGATCCAAACGGGAGATATGTAATTGTGCAGGGCCGTATCTCCATGTTAGAAATAAACCTGATAAATATCTATGGCCCCAACGAGGATAACCCATCCTTCTATGAAAATCTATTTCTCACAATATCAACCTTGGAGGGCCTTTATATCATAGGAGGGGACTTCAATTGCGCCCTGGACCCTAACCTGGATAGGTCGTCTCAAACTGACACTACTCATACCCAGACTAGAAAAATACTTTTTAACTATATGAAAGATTTGAGATTAAATGAGGTCTGGAGAACAAGGAATCCAAATAACAGGGAATTTTCATGTTATTCTAGTTCGTATCAAAGTCATTCGCGGATAGACTACTTTCTTATCTCTACAGAGTTATTACCTTGTGTTGAGAACTGTTGGTATAACAGTATTGTGATTAGTGTTCACGCAGCAGTATGTCTATCAGTTAGATTGGGCGAAGTTGATCAAGGTGTAAAGCGATGGAGGATGCAAACATTTTTGTTAAAGGACCCATCATTTGTCAAATTTATAGAAACTTGCATTGATCAATATTTTCAAATAAATAAAGATGAAACCACAGCTAGTATTAGGTGGGAAGCATTTAAAGCTTACATAAGAGGGGAAATTATAAGCTACAGTAGCAACAAGAGTAAGCAATATAACCAAGAATTAAAATCATTAGAAAGGCAAATTAAATCTAATGAAACAGAATTTTACCAGAGCAATGATCCCACTAAACTAAACAATCTGACTATTCTAAGAGCCAGGTATGATAAATTAACAGCAGAGAAAGTGGCAAAAAGTTTAATGTGGACCAAACAATTATTTTATGACCAAGGAGAGAAGGCAGGAAAATTATTGGCCTGGAGGATAAAAAAGATGCAAGCAGAAAAGGCCATCACCCACATAAAGTCCAAATCGGGTATTATAACAACAGACCCTTTAAAAATAAATGAAAATTTCAGAGAGTTTTATCAATCTTTATACCAATCTGAATATACGGGAAACAGAGAAACACAAGATGCATTTCTTGATCAGTTAAAATTTCAAACCCTCTCAGAAGAGGATAAAATAGCCCTTGATAGTCATTTAACAATAAAAGACCTGTCAGAAGCCATAGACGACCTGAATAGCGGTAAAACGCCTGGTCCTGATGGACTTCCAATGGAATTCTATAAAACATTTAAAAATAAATTAATACTGCCACTTCTTAACATGTATGAGGAGTCATATAAGTCCGGAATACTCCCAGACTCACTGAGATTAGCTACAATAACCCTTTTATTGAAGCCAAATAAGCCTCCGACTGAATGCTCCTCTTATAGGGGAATTAGTCTTATGGGATGTGATACGAAGATTTTGTGTAAAGCACTCTCTAGAAGACTAGATAAATGTGTGCCTAATTTGATAACAGACGATCAACAAGGTTTTGTTAAAACGAGACAAGGCTATCATAATATAAGACGTGTCCTCAATGTACTTTATGAGAAAAACAATAGGGAGGACACTGCGCTGCTATCACTAGATGCGTGCAAAGCCTTCGATAGAATAGAATGGAATTATCTCCTGCAGGTGCTCCCCAGATATGGACTAGGTGAAACATTCCTGAAATGGATCCGATTATTGTATACACATCCAACAGCACAAGTTTTAACTAATAATAACGTATCAAAACCCTTTAATTTACAGCGATCAACCAGGCAAGGCTGCCCTCTGTCACCAATTCTCTTTGTGTTAGCAATAGAACCTCTGGCCATGGCTGTGAGAGCAAATGCAGGAATATCAGGGATAAGAATTGGAGGAAGAGACCATCTAATTTCTTTATTTGCAGATGATATTATATTTTTTTTGACTAATCTGAAAGATAGTATCCCTAATTTAGTAACATTAATAAAAACATTTGGAGAATTTTCAGGATACAAAATTAACAATTCTAAATCAGAATTAATGTTTCTTAATGAGGAAGAAAGAAGAAGCCCTGTGGTGGCCACCCCATTTAAGACAACTACAACAGGCTTTAAATATTTAGGCATTAGGATCACTCCAAGCCTCAAGGACATAACCTCAATAAATTATGATCCCCTTGTAGGAGAGGTCACGGAAATGCTAAACCGTTGGACAAACCTGCCTGTATCTATGATAGGCCGGATAAATATCCTAAAAATGACAATTTTACCCAAATTTTTATATTACTTCCAAACACTTCCGTTGCCCCTACCAACTTCATTTTTCGACAGTTTAAACAAACTATTTAACCAATTTATTTGGAATAATAAGAAGGCAAGGCTCCGCTTACAACTACTTTACTTGCCCTATGAAAGAGGTGGTCTCCAAGTCCCCAACCTCAGATGGTATTATATGGCTGCCCAACTAACATCAGCCACCCATTATTTCTGCCCAACAACACCTCCAGCCTGGGTTGACATCGAGCAAAAATCTGTTCCAGATCTTCCCTTACACACTTTTCTATATTCTTCAGACACTAAGATATTAAAAAAAACTACAAGGAACCCTTTCTTGAAAAATACAATTATAATTTGGCATGCAGCTCATAAATATGTGGGCGATCCTCCATCGCTTTCGCAATTTACCCCTATTTGGGGAAATGAAAAGTTCACGCCTGGTAAAAGTGATGGGGGATTTAAAATATGGAAAAATAAAGGCATTCAAAAAATTAAAGACCTATATGCAGATGGCATACTGCTCACATTTGATCAGTTGTGTAAAAAATATTTAATACCCCCAAAGCATTTTTTTAAATATTTACAATTGAAAAACTATTTGTCATCAAAACTGCAAAGGATTGCTGAACTTCCACCATTGACAAAAATAGAGGAGGTATGTGTTAAGAATACAAAAGGGAAAGGTTTTCTCTCTATATATTATAATTTACTGATGCTTTCCTCCAAAGACTCAGCAGCAGATAAATTGGATGCTTGGAGAAGGGAGATCCAAGAGGACATAGATGAAAATGACTGGAACCAGGCTTGCTTAAAAGCACAAAAACAAACAATAAACACACGCTTTAAACTACTGCAATATAAATGGCTCATGAGAACCTATATAACACCTGTCAAGCTTCATCATATGTCCAATGATATTCCGGACATCTGTACTAAATGTCTAGTTGAAAAAGGAACTCTTCTTCATTGTCTATGGGAGTGTCCTAAAATCCAGGACTTTTGGAAAGATGTTATCAAATATCTGTCTGAAGTGTTTAAGGTAAAAATCCCTTTAATAGGAAAACTCTGTGTACTTGGAATATATCCAAGGGAATTTAAGCAATCGGGGAAAAAAACTAAATTACTGGACTACGGACTACTTCAAGCCAGAAGAGCCATTGCGCTATGTTGGAAGAGTATGGATGCTCCCTCCATGGGACTCTGGAAGAAGGAAATTGCAATCTCTCTAGGCCTGGAAAGACTGACATATATTGCCAAGGGCAAACAATGGGACTTTGTGAATATGTGGAAGCCATATATGACTATTTTAGGGAGTGGAGGTGAAGGACATTTATGAACAAAAAGGAAAAGAAGAAGGACAGGAGGGGAGAATCTTGTCTATCCTAACCCATTGTATTTTTGTATTGCTGTGAGAACTATGCTCATTTCTACATTTGAATGTGATGTAGGCAGGTTTGATGTATGGATGGATGTGTGAATGTGAGGGTGTTCAACATTTGTTTGTATTGTACTATAAAAAATTTCAATAAAAATATATGGAAAAAAAAAAAAAAAATAAGTATCTCGCTGTGAGCCAGAAAGCAGCAGCTGCATTTTTGACACACTACCCTGACTTATATGAATGAGTTAAATGAGCTTGTCCCCTCTTACTGAGTGAAACTGTCATTATTATCCAACCTACACATCTCTAAATTGAGTAAATTACTGTATTTAGCAACAGTAAATAGTAGAAATTGATTTATTTGTTTTTACTTTTACATTTTTGTAATATAGCCTTAATTTCCCCAGTGTGAGATTAATAAAGTCTATGTCTATGTGTACAGTTGAGTTCAGCGTTTCACACTTTTATTAGCATAGAAAAGCTAAAGTTCTGCTAAACCAGTTGAACATTTGAAATAAAATCTTTGTTTAATGAAATATTTTCAGCATCACAGGGTTTTTAAGTGAAACTATGAGAGAATTTTAAAAGTGAAAATGTTTCTTTGGGGAAACCACGAACAATTCACACGCTGTGCTTCATATATTTATACTCACACTTGCTTTCAAATGCTTTCATACATGTCAGAAACTGAGCGTGGAACCCAGTACACCGAGTACACCAGGATAGTTGATAAATGCTCAAATGAAATGCCTCAAAGTTGTACATATTTGCAGCAGTTACTCTTAACAACTTCCTCATCCTCGTCCTTACACCTCACTGCTCTGGGCTCCCGCTCGGCCCCGCTGCTCGCCAGTTGCTCGCATGAATAAATGGATGAAAAGCAGGGCAGGTAAAACAAACCCACAGTTACAATCTGCTGGGGCAGAAAAAAATGCAGACTTGCAGATTCTTCTCACAGACTTTTGTCACGGTGAATGACTGATGACAGTAAGCACGATACACATGGCAGTTGAGGCATATGTGTGTGTTAGCCACGAGCTCAGGACTTGAGCCGTTTCTCTATATATTATTAAGAGGCTGAGAAATACACGAAAACACTGAAGCTCGTCTTGTTTAGCAGACAACTCGTTATTCTTTGATGAGAGTGTTTCATATTGATGACTGTGTTGTGAGTCGGTGATTTGAAGCCAAAGAGGAATAACTTTTATTCCACTTCTTGTTTCGGGAACTTAACAATGACCTTTCGCATGTGCTCACATATATGGTTTAACAGTTAGACTGGATTAGTCACAGATTTAAGAGGTTAAAGACAGATAAGCACAAGCTTTGAAGTCCTGGCTCCAAGTTATATTTGAATGTCACATCTAATATCATCACATGGACAGTGAAGCTCTATTATTCATGAGATCAATGCTGAGATTCAACCAGGCCTGATATATGGCAACCTGCCCCCCTCCACCCCTCCGGCTCTTCCCTCAATCCCTCCATTGTGCCTCGTCAATATGTTTCAGAAGATTATTTTTTCTCTTTTCTGCTGATTTCTGCTCATTATGAACGTGATAACTGAGGGTGTTCACCTCCAGAGAAGAGTGGAAACCAGCGCCTGGCTTGAGTGTGCAAGGAATGTGGAGGAGAATGAGGCGGCAGGGCACAGGGTAACAGTGCTGGGTGAATGGAAGACATCAGAAGCATTACCAGGGAAGAATAAACTTGCTGAATGCTACACACTTTGTAGATAAAGATCAAGTTCCTTTGTTTGAAAAGACAGGTTTGTTTTATAGATGCATAACTACAAACTTTTTCTTTTTTTCTTTGAATTTCATTACAAAGTAAGGGATTTCACAACTTTGGGAAAATATAAAGATACGTTATCTGTCTATCTTACAATGTTCTACATTTATATTACATTAAATAAATCAACAACTCTGTAAAAGTCAGAGTTACTCAGATATTAAAAGAACAATATTATAATTCCTTTCCACGAATACTCCCACGCTCAGCGTTCCACCTACACACAAATATTTGTATCTTTCCATGTGGAAAACACGTGTGCCAGGAGCCAGACTGACAGGAAATATGCCTGCATGCTACAATATGCCTCCAAAGCGTCAATGAATATTCCGACCTTTCAGTACAATAACCTCACACCATGTGAAAATATCATCTGGGAAGGCTTGCTGTATCAAATACTATAGAAAATGGCATTAATGCCACACTTGAGTTTTGGCGCTGATAATGGAAACAGCGATGGGATCACACTAGAGGCAACACTCACTGACATGTTGGCCTTTAAGGCCGTGACTACGCAGTAGTCATCAGTTGTACTCAGTGCTCAGTCTGCACCCATCTACATTTCTGACTCTTTGGTGTCGTACACAGTTCTTACTTCACTGATAAGAGCTGTCTAAAGATACGGAAACAGCTGTCAAAGTATTTGAAACCACCTTTGTAGTACAGTAAGTGTCACATTTTGTTGTGATAAGACAACATGAAGCAGGGTTCCTCAGCTGGTAATTAACATGTGCTTCATTTAATCAAGCATTTCACCTGAACTATCAGTGAGTCTCAGTTGTCACTATGCAATGTATGCATTTTACCTGATAATCAAAACAAGTATTGAGGTTAAATATTTAAGGATCAAATTTGTGGATTTCTTAGTTTTTTGCATATTAGTCACACTAACATGTTTCGGATCATCAAACAATTTTAAAATAACATAAGGATAAGGTGAGCAAATGGAAAAATGCCGTTTTGAAAACTTTCATTTAGTGAAGGAAAAAGGGAAATCCAGGCATAATTACTGCAGACCTGATCTCAAAAAGCAACGCATTTTGCCACCATCTAAAGTAACTCAAGAACAAATGAGAAGCAAAGTCCTTGACATCTATCGATCTGGAAAGTGCTACAAAGACATTTCTACGGCTTTTGGACTCCAGTGAACCATAGTGAGAGTCATAATCCACAAATGGAGAAAACGTGGAACAGTGGTGAAGCTTCCCAGGAGTGGCCGACCTACCAAAATTACTCCAAGAGTGCATGGATGACTCAACCAGAAGGTCACAAACGAACACAGAGCAACATCTAAAGAACTGCAGGCCTGACTTGTCTCAGTTAAGGTCAAAGTTTATGATTCAACAATAAGAAAGAAACTGAGCAAAAATGGCATCCACAGGAGAGAGTTCCAAAGCAAAAACCACTGCTAACCAAAAAGATCACACAGGCTCATATTTGCTAAAAAATATTCTGTGGATGGATGAGACAGAGGTTGAACTTTTTGGAAAGTCTGAGTCCCATCACATCTAGTGCACATCTTTCACAGGATTTTATAAAAAGGGCATCAAACCAGTGGTGCAGTCAAGTTATCCACGAGGACAATGATCCAAAAACTCAAGCAAATCCACCTCTGAATGATTCAAAAAGCAAAATGAAATGGCGTAGTCAATGTTTGGACTTAATCCAGATTGAAATGTCGTGACTTTAAACAAACAGTTCTTAAACAAACCCCAAAGTTGCATTAGTTGCATCATCTTTAATTATCTGAAACATTTAAGTGCGATAAATGTGCAAAAAACTTTGAAATCTAATATGAAAGAAATTAAAAAGAAGGAGAGAGTTGTACACACATTTTTGCAGACTATTCCTGTGTAAACTGCCTTATTAATCAAGTGTTAACTGGGTTTTATATCAGTATCTTATACCCATGTTGCCCTTACCCTGAGAACTACAACCCAGAGGCCCTGGGAACTACAACATCAGCATGCCTGTGTGTCAGCGGCCTTGGCTGTGACGCCTCTGAAAGAGTGCGTATCTGGTGGTCTGAGCTTCCTATGCTTGGACGCACGGGCAGTGATGTCAGCGCACAGGCTGCAGCCGTGGTCAGTGAAGTCGGGCGGAGGTTTGGGACTGTGTGGAGCTGCAGCAGCTGGAACAGACTCCCGAGGGAGAGCTGAGAAAGTGGCCACAAACCTCCCCCCAAAGGACTCAGCCAGAACCGGAGAGAGGGGACGACCCTGAGTGCAGCATGTTATTAGTGGATGTATTGTGATGCTACTCTCTCTTTGTGCGCCGCGTTGTTCTACGTAGTCGCTAAAATCATCTTGTCTCTGTTTGACCGTGTGTGTGCAGCATTGCGCACAGGAAGCAGTGGTGACGCTGTCACACCGCCCACCATAGATATTACAATGGAAGGCATGAGAAACTCAGCAACCCTACACACCTTCTGCCCTCCAACACACACATGGAAAACTACCGTAGAGCTGTGCTGTGGTTGCACTGGCCAGCTGGTGGGTATATTCACTAACGTGGCTCAATAAAGACTGAGTCAGGACGCGTTCATCTTTGTATGTGTGTGTGTCTGTGCGTTTGTGTTTGAGGACAGTGAAGGGATGATGGCAAAGCAAAGTGGTGCACACACTCGGATGCGTCTCTCTTGACACATGTGAGGATAAACATTAATTTACTTGACTGACGTTAACACCCTGTTGAGTAAACAGACACCCTAACACACACAACTGCGACAACGTACGACAACCCCTGCACCTCAGGTCCATCTGAAGCCATCTGGTGAGCGAGAGGCCCAACAAACAGCACCAGCTCAGGGTTCTGAGCAGTCTTGCTACATCTCTCCCAAACATACAAAACATACCAGTATTGTAGTTTAACGGCCCCTAAATTGTCAACAATGCTCGTTGTCATGCTCCACGGAGAAAGAAACGGAAAGACACAGGTCAGATAAAAAATGTTAGCACACTGTCACCCTCAAGGCCAAAGACTGAAATCCACTGTTGCCAAACTTGTGGCTACATAAAACTGTTTGCTTGCCAAAATGTACATCCTGGTCAGAAATGAGGGCGGTACATTCTCTCCGTCCTGTGCCAGATAAAGTCCAAATGGGGAAGCAGTGACTCGGTACAAAGTCCTTCAACTCCTTTGACACAATATTAGAACACAGTAAAGATGAGGAGAAGAAAAGCCATAAATTATAAATCATAAGTCCACAGTAGTTGGTCGTAATAAACTGCATACAAAAACTCTAGTAACTGTAAAGAGATCTGCTGCAATGACACCTGGCTCCAGGTTCTTGTGCTTAGTTCCAAAGTCATGACATATTAAAACAGTGTTTTAGATTAAACATAACATTATTTTAGATAAAGTACAGGAAAGAGTAAAACATTTACCATCAAGGATGAAGAAGATTAAGTAATACTGCATGACCAACTCAATAATATCTTGAGCTGAAAAGTGAAGCCATTGCAGATGTGCCAAAAAATTGCAGTTTGTCTGGTGGCCACTTGAGACTTGCCCCAAAAGCACATGAAACCCCTTTAACTTCCATCATGAAATGCTCAATTTTACAGCATTAAAAAGCAGATTTACAGCCTGGTACAATAAATGTTTGGGCTTCTATGGATAGTTTCCCCTTTTCATGATAACTATGTAGGGGGCTGACACGTCTCACTGTCAGCAGATACAGTCATGTGAAAAGTTCCATAGGACTTTATACAGTCCTGTGATAAACTAAGTATACCCTTCAAGTTCATGCACAGTTAGGAGACAACTGAATAAGTATGCCCTATCAGGAAGTGTTGCCAGGATACAATTTTGTTTTCTGTCATATATTCACTGTTACAGAGTTGAATCTTCATATTTAATTTTGCCAAAGCAATCCCTGTGAGCCAAAAAAACAGTATTTAGACTTTCTTGTCAAGGAGAGGGGAAATCCTTTGTATTTTATCTTGGTACACAACACAGAAGAACCACCCACCACCGGCTGTTTAAATGTTTAGTTTGTGAGGGGCAGCTGATCAGAAGAAAACTGGCTCAAAGTAGCTGTGAAATGGTTTGTTTTGGACAGTGGATGAACTGATAGGCTGCACTAAGGTAAGGATAAGGATTACTTATGATTATTTAAGTAAATTACACAAATGAAAAAAAATGGAGGGTAAAATGAGCATAACAGGTTCCTTTAATCAAAACAGGATTGATGTGGTGTATACTTTCTGTTCCTGTTTACCAATTGAAATGTTGTTGTGGTTATTGCTGCACTAATCAGTCATGATTTCATCTCCACACTTTATATACTAGTTTCAACTGCACACAACAAACTGAACCAGCGTCTCAATAAAAACAGTGATTTGCAGTGAGCCGCAGGCAGGGGGATTACAAAAGCCTATTGAGGCAAAAAAATACTCTGAGGGGAATTTATGTTAAAAACTCTCACATGAATGGCCCAGTGGGATTTTGTAATAGTGTGAAGCAAGCATAAGCATTTAGTATCTTCCCCACCTCCCAGGCAAAAGCTGATCAAAACACTGAGTTTTGGACGTCATTATTACATGAGAGAATGTGTGTCAGCACACTGTGTGCAGCTCTTGCGTGTGTTCCAAAAACTCTAAGAATTTTGTTTTCACTCCTCATAAATTCCTGAAGAAATGTGATCGGATGCGTAAATCAGTTAGTGAGGGCTTGTGATGTGTACACTGACAGACACAGTGAAACAGTGCAGAGTGGGCAGTGGTAGTATTATGCATCAGAAACCCGGGAGGCAAAGGAGTGTGTGCCTAAACCCCAGTCGCATTATTTGTCCTTCTTCTCATCTACGGCAAACTCATCACACAAACTACGATCATTGTGCTTTCTAGATTTGTACTTCTCTTAAATTTAAATGTCTAATTTATAATCAAACAATTAAGTTAACTGATCATCAATGCATGTGACCACCTCTGCAAATGGAGAGGTTTTGGCAGTTTGCAGGTTTGGAGCATTCAGGTATGTTAACACAATGCCACTTCATGAAAGGTTCATGACAGATAAAAGGGGAGATGTTTGTCCGTTGCAACCACGGGACCTGATCGTCTTGCAGTCACTGAGTCGACCATGAATTCCTCTGTATCACAAAGTATTGTTGAGTCACATGTGACGCCATGTGTCATGCAACAGAACAATGATCCCAAGCACACCAGCAAATGAGAAAAAAAAGAATCAAGATGTTGCAGTGGCCCGGTCAGTCTAATGGCTATCATCCAATCAACTTTATTCAAATGCTCCAGCTCAGCCAATTAAATGTTATTAAATGTTATGCAAATATCCCGAGAGTTCATCATCCAGATGCAAGAGATGTTGATCATTGAGGTGAATAATCAACCTGATGTGTACAAACAAAGTCACCACTGCCAATCAAAACTAGCTAGCTTACTTCGTAATGATTGGTTACTGTTGCTACGGCAACTGCGCAAGTAAAGATATCTCCCAAACGTTAGGAAAGCTCACCGTCAGACTCTGAAGCATCACATCTGTTGCTTCCTTGTGAATCCTGCTAGGAGTATCAGAGCGCCTCAAACAAAGGATTTCCAACTACATTTATACTCTTAAAACCAGCAGTTACTCTGGTCTTAATGGGGTCTTTGACGCCTCATGTTCTTGGACCTAAATATTTTTGTAATGTGCTGTGGCTTCAGTGTATTTGTCTATTTTATTACTTTCTTGTGTCCACACTACACTGCATTAGACAAGTGTTTTTAAGAGTCTGTCATTGGGCTTTCTAATTCCTGACTGATGCCCTTAAAGGCAGAAATGCTGTACTCACCTCTGCAGAAAATGGGGCATGTACTTGTAGTGTTGCGGGCCTGTGAGTAGTGAAGCTGTAATTGTTCTGTTGGTATTTTTGTACCTCTACTAGATGACTTTTTTTTATGTTTCTTTACATTTCTTATTTCCACTGCTGTTTTCCATGAGTACCGGTGGGTTCGGTTTGAGGGATACCAGCAGAGCTCCAGTTGTTTCCTTTTTTCTAAACTTGAAATTTTGTTGAAAAGTATCAGCGGTATAGCTGAAAACCTGATGTGATCAAAACTAAGCAATAAAAAAGTTTGCCTGGAAAACAGCTGGATCACTGCAGTTGCCACTCTGCCACTGAGAATGACAAAGATCCTCAGTGAAGAACAGGTTTCACATCTCTCTGTAAATTTGAAGTGCAACTTATCAGAAATACATATTTCAGTCCAACTTTAACACCATCTTAGCATCACTGGATGATGACAAAAAGGTTTTTTGCATTGATTTCATTTTTAAATGAGGTGTTTTACAATGATATGCAGACACAGATGCACATTCTGCTACCTTTTACAAAGGCTTTTTCTTCCATCCGTGGCCAGGAAGCTCAAAAATACTCGACGGGGGGGGGGGGGGGGGGGGTGGACTTCCTTTAATGACTGTAGATTTTCAGGTCTGACACTTCTTTTGTCCAATTTCTTTAGATTTCTTTTAAGGACATACAGCATGCCATGTCGACATATGCCAAGCTTTCATCTAGTGCTCTCTGGGAATAACCTCGAAATACAATGTTATGCCTGTCAAATTGTTATTATAAAACTGGTCCTTTGATAGGTTTTTGTTATGTATAGATACAACACTGAATGATTCATACGTACCTGCTGGGAAAAGAAAGAAAGAAAAAGAAACAGGTATAAGGAGTGGCTTAAAATGAAAAAGCAACCAATGTAAAAAGGAAAACTCTGGACTTTCAGAAATCCTGGAGAACTGTTGCTCAAGACCACTTTTGACAAGAAATTACAAGAAAGTCCAGCTACTCTGAAGCAAAATCTGAAGAAATGACCTTTGTGCAATACTCCGTGATAACATGTTCATGGGGACCAACCATACTTTTTCTTTAGTGACATTTTTCTTTTGATAAGCTGCTTTCATAACATACAATATTGCAAGTGTTTTTGGCTAGGTGTGTAAGTTTGTGTGTAATCCCTGATCACATTTAAATCCCTCCACTTATCTCACCAGTTTTTCCTGTCCTCTGTTCCCTTTAAAAGTAAAGTCAAGCCATGACAGAAAAACGGGTTAAATCCCTCTTCTCTTCTTTCATCTTAACAGCAGACAGATCTCTGAAAGAGGAGGTCTCCCCTCCTCTTTCAGAAAAAGAGCGAATGCAGTCAGAGCACAGAGGAGGGAATGTCCTGAAAGTGCCAGTGTGAAGGGTGGAGGGTGGTTGGAGCGTGATGAGGCTGAGTTTACACAGGAACATGCTAGAGGATAAGGCGTGTTCCCTTTGGCAGCACAGTGCAATCCACCGGTGCCATCTGATGCCTGCACTTGTGACGGTGCAACAGTGTGCAGCAGACACTGAGAAAAGATCCGGTAGCTATAAATAGGCTGTGTGCTAAAGAGGCTCGTTGTAAATATAGTGCCCTGGTGTGGTTTCACTTTACACCCCTCCGCCGCCCCACACCCTCTTGGTCTCAGCCCCAGCTTCTACTGGACTTCTCTTAACAGTTTCATTATGCCAGAGTGCGTCATCAGCGCTGGAAAAAAAGTCTTGAAAACACAGGAAGAAAGGGAGGAAGAAAGAAAAGAAAGACAGGAGCTGGCAGTGATGTTGTTGTGGGACAGATTACGCTCTGTGTGCATGTGTGTGTGTGTGATGTAATGTAACTGAGGCCAGGCTTCCCCAAGTCCTCTGGTGTCTGCAGGTTTGGGAAGCTTCTCAAAAGTACAATAGAACAATTGTTAAGAGGAATTTGATCCTCTTCTTTAGTCTCTTCTTTTTTCCTCTCTCCTCTCCTCCCTTCTATTCTTCTTGCCCCAGTGATTCTCTTCATCCTTTTGATTCCCCCTACACCTTTCTTTTTTCCATTCCTCCCTCTCTCCTCCAGCCTCCTCCGTTGTCAACCACACACTCTCCCTCATCTCCTTTTCCTGTCTTTTACTTTAATCTATAATTTCATCTCTGCTGTCCTCATTTTCAGTTTGTTCTCTTCTACAAACCTGTTGAGAGAGCACTTTGCTGGGTGTGGTGTGGTTTGTGTGTAGGCAAACTCTACTCACTGTATCCACTGTTTGTGTTTGTGTGTGTGCATGTGTGCGTGTAGGTGACTTGCTCCTATCGCATATAAAATCCTTCCTATGACATCACACAGTGACGTCTCTTGACATTCAAATGTCCGCTAAGCCAGCCTGTAAGCAAACAGTGTTGGTGTGTGTGTGCAGTTAAGTCCTTGCACATCTGGCAAGGATTTTCATGAGTTTTTTTCCTCTTTGTTCCTTTTTCAGCCTGAACAAGTGACTTCTTTACAAGAGAAAAGTCAGAAACACTCTGTCTCTCAAGCGCATACACACAAATGCACACATACACACTATGTGACGCAACAGCCACTGGTCATTTTCCCAAGGTCCTGTTCTCAGAGCGGACTGACTGGAGGCCTTTGTCTGAGCTCACTTTAAAAATAAAACTGGAGCAGGATTACCACGCATACACACATACACAGAGAGACTCACACACACCAACCCTCACTCACTCTTTGGTGCTTGAACTAAGCCTGACCCGAGGTGGAAAAGGAGCCACTGCCAGCTCATGATGCTGTTTAAGTGAAGTTTGTGTGTGTGCTGCCATACTGTATTCATATGCACATTATTCCACTCAGCCTCCTCCTGACAGTGTAATTACGGGCTTGTCCATGTGCACATGAGCACAAACACACACATGCGGCCTCAAACATGATCACACCACCTGTCATTTTGCTGCTGTGCTCAGAAATATGATCTCTAACAAATTATAGGAGCCAGATTAAAACGGCTGAGGAGGCTTGCCGGTTTCTGGTCTGATGTTATTTATTGATCTGAAGTAACATCATGAATTTCCTGTCACTTTACATGCTTGTATGCCAGCACTGTCAGCTGAATCACAACATCATCCTGGGATGACCTGATACGTGAGTGCTGAGGGTGCATACCCTGTGTCCACAGATACCTTCAAGCAGCGAGTGCCCAGTTCTATAACTGGTTAACACACAACCTGACTGCATGTGACCGCTTGCTCCCATTCCCCACTTTCTGGTCTCTCTCAGCTAAACAAATCTATTAAATGCTAACATGCAAAACAAGTAATGATTACAGTCAGGGAAAAAGAAACTCATTTCAAATGTTTTATGGTTTAGGATATATTTAAACAAAGTCAGCCGTCCCAAGACATTAAATATCTATCACACTCTGTTATTCCAGTGTAGAATCCATCAGAAAACCAAGTGCAAGCTTAATGCTTCCGTGGGGATTAAGAGGATAAGAGCAGCCACTTGCTGCTAATCGAATGCACTCGATTAACTGAACATCAGTCAGTGTGAGCACCTCTGTAAAAGCAAATTATTCAGGTATCTGTTAACACAATGCAAGGAGAAAAGACATAAGCAATGATATAAGAGAAGCAACTGCGAGGAAAATTATTCATAAGTGGAAAACATTCAAGACAGCTGCCAATCTTCCTAGAACTGGCTGTCCCAGCAAATTCACTCCAAGGTCAGACTGTGCAACACTCAGAGAAACTGCAGAAAACCCAAGAGCTACATCTCTACATACAGGCCTCAGTTAGCATGTTAAATGTAAAAGTTAGTGGGAGTAGAAAGACCGAACAAGTATAGAAGGAGAAAGCTTTTTCTCTCTAAAAGAAACATCAGAGCACGGCTTGGCTGTCCTTAGCTTACTTAAAAAACTTGAGGCTATCATGAAGAAAGGTAAGATACTCACTAATGAGGCCAGGAATTTGCTGTTTCCCTGCCTTCAGTTGTTAAAAGTAATATATATTTTTTTAATTCCACAACAAAAGATGCTTTAGAATTTTTTTAATTTGTGATTTTAGAGATAAATACCACAGGTGTGTCCTGTGTCGTTATCCGCAAATTATCTTTAAAGTACCAGCACTTACACTTCCATCTTTGATGCACTCACTGGGATTTAAACCCTTCACTGTAGCTTGTTCTGCAAATTGAGAAAGACTGTACTAATAACTCAAGACACACTTCATTAATTTGCTTTGTCTGCTAACTCAGAAATCCCTTTACTTCTCCATTAACTTCACTTCTGCAAACACTGCAGCCACAGCTGAATCCTTGCCATCTGAAGATCTTCAAGAGTGTACCGGAAGCTTTGCCACAACAAAAGATAAGAGATAGGAACAGTCCATAGATCATTTGAATTTTGTCGCAATTTTTCGTTTTGGTATCTTTTATTTACTCATATCATACTCATATCATATATCTTTTATGTAAGTGATCATTCTTTCTTTAGATTATTGTTCATATTCATCTCTTTCTTTAACTCTTAAATTCTGATTCTCCGCTAACTGAAATAACAGAAAAAATATTAGTGAACAAAACGCTTCACAAGCATTTTCACTTCTTTCTAGTTCCTCTTTCTAGTTTCTAGTGCCCCTTACCCTATTTACTTCTGCCCTGGATTCACATTTTATGTGCTCCCTGGCAGGTAGGCTGTTCAGCCAAATCACAAGGCAAACCCTCCTCAGGACACTTTTCTAGGAGACACCTGCTGAATCAGGCGCTTCTACGCCACAGAGTGTGATGGAAAATGATCCACTAATATCAGCAGCACAGCTATTAGTGTCCTGTACAAACTTACTACCTCCTATTAATACTGTAACCCGGCACACACATGCTGCTCTATAAATGCACCCTCACGCAGAGGCTGTCACACATACCTGATCTGGTTTCAGAAGCACAAACCTTCCCAGCAACACATTATACAAGCAAGCACACTGACCCACACATGCAGGCACACACACACACAAACACACTAGCTGGCCATGCCTCTCAGTAGTGTCCCGTTCAGCAGACACTTGAAAGGACACCCTAGAGAGGAGTCCTTTTCACAGTAATAGTGCTGGGCAGCACTTAGCGCGAACCCAGTGGCTCTCTCCCACTGTAGTGAAGGGGATGAGGGTTCTCAATTCCACAGCAGCCCACTCTTCTCTTCCCACTGAGTGGGAGAAGAAGAGTCTTTCATGGGCACAGTACTCCACCGGCTGTACACTCCAAAGCACTCACTCACCTGTCGTCCACTATGGAGTGCGAGATCTCAAATTTGAGTGAACAAGCAAGTGGGAATTGCTGATGAGTGTAAAATATTTCTGATTATATTCAGATGGTTCACACTCAAAATGCTGGAAACTCAGCTGCCACAGCAGAATGAAAACATTAAAAAAGGCTCTCCACGCACAGATGAGTGATAAAGTAAAGTAAATATACAAAATAAGGTTTAAGTGCATGGATAACATCAGTGTTTCTTGGAATAAACGCTACAAGTTTGCAAAACACTTCTTAAGGCATGAACAATCCCTTCAAGAAGATATTTTTTTGTCTGGTGTTTTGGGACTTGAGCGCTATCTCAAGTCCCATCCATACCCAAATCAGTTCGCTCATCGTCCATCCTTTTGTAGCCGATATTAATGCGCACCCTGATGTTTATTTTTCGACAAAAACTGCTGCAATACTGTGCAACGAACTTTCAAATTGTTTCTTCAAAGATGGGGACCACATCTACAACCATTCGTGGTAACAGGCAGGTCAAGGCATCATTTGCGACCTACCCAAGGGAGCAAGAAAACAGAGTTAAGATTTGTGCAAATGTTTAATGTGTTAAAAATGTTTTTTGTATTCACCAATTCTTAATGCAGCCGTTCACACCAACCGCATAATTTCGCCGGATAAATTTGCGGCATTTATTTTTCTTAAATCAGACTCGATTTTTCGAATCCAAATACACAGATCTGTCAAGAAGTGCACTCATACCTCAAAATTGCTCTGGTTCTGAATACACAATGTTATAGAAATAGAAAATAATTCTATTTCACCTCAGAGACACAGTTAAATGTTGCTGCAGGTCAATTGGCTCATTGAAATGACTCATCTGCTTCCTCAGACGTGGTCCCAACTCTGCCAACACAAGCTCAAACTGCCACACTGACATCCTGAAGTAAGTATCAAGCCGGTTGTCTAAGCAGCTTGGAAAGAAAAGTGTCTGGACTTCTTTAAGTTGCTTGAAGACGTTTCACCTCTCATCTGAGAAGCTTCTTCATCCCTCTTGGGGGGACACTGCCACAGAGCTTAAATCTGGGACTCTCCACCATTTGACCCTAGAACTGAAGAAGCTTCTCGGATGAGAGGTGAAACATCTTCAAGCAACTTAAAGAATTATATAATACTTATATTCAGGTTTCAGAGAACCTCATAGATTTGGAAGAGGAATTCAAACATTCCTGCACAAATAGTGACGTAGTTGCTGCAGGAAAGCAATTCAGCTGAAACCTTACTGTTATGTGGGAATACAACCAACATACAGCTCAGCCACTTGTGCCGCATCCCAAAGAAACACAGATAGGTAAGTACTGCCCAGCAAGTGAAATTTTATATACTAGGAATTTTAAGCTTGCATGCAATGTGATGTTGACGCTGCAACAGGCTGGTGACCTGTCCAGGGTGCACCCCACTCACCGTGTGACAGCTGCGATAGGCTCCTCCGCTGGGGTTGTCCCAGCTGTACTGTTTAAAGTTTTGGGGGTCAGAAATCAGATCTTTGTGGCTCAATTCACAGAGAACAGTGAATACTGAAAGAGCAGCACAGGTCAGCCGATCCCCGCCTGGACACAAAGAAAAATCCACCAAAGCTCACAAAACAAATATTTTTGACTTGTTGCCCTTAGTAATTTGTTTCTCCACACTGCACTGCTGTACCCAATTTTAGGGGTCCCCAACTTGCCAAACACTACTTTAACCCCTGCAGGCATTTACATTAAAAGTTCTCCAGAACGCAACACCCCACCAATGGTCAACACTCCAGACTGGAGTTAGTGGATGTGAAACCCTTAGGCTAACAGCTACCAGCTCCCTGTGAATTAAAGTGCCCATATCCCTAAGTTTCAGGCTTTATAACATTTTAAAAGATTCATTAGAATTGTAAAAGCTCCAGAAGGAACAAGAGTTTGAAATTAGCAGTAGCCAAAAACTCAAATAGATTAAAAACAAAAACATTTGTTTCCTGTAGATTTGTTATGAAGGGAAAATTAGCTAAAGACACCAAACCTGTTTTTGTAGCAGCCTGTAATCATAGTTTCATACTGACCTTAAGGAGGTTTTTATAGGGATTGAGCTGCTTTTGGGGACAGCCTCAAATGCTCATTTTGCTTTTTTAATTTCCCATTTGTCAAGTTTTTGCACAGAAATGCCTTTGGGACGAACAGCGACCACAGTAATCGAGGCAGAATATTGCTGCTTATAATAATACAGTGAGATGGTTAACAATCAAATATGGCTGTCCACATACTTTTGTAAATACGCCGTGCCTTCAACCCCTATCAGAGTAAATCCTGTTGTCTCTTCACCAGCTTACTCCGTGTTGTCTAAACACAGTAGAGTGTCGACCCTCACTTTACCCTCACAGTGGAAAAAGTACTCTGACAGCCTGTGGATCTGAAATGAACAGGCAGTGTGAGGGTGAGAGGAGCTGTGGTGAACGCCCACCTGTCATCTGTAAAGCACTTATTTGAGGTAGATGAGATAAAGTCTTTTATTAGCTTATTTTTCCCCCTCTCCGTCTTTCTCTCTCTCTCAATCCTGCCAAACACACTGTGGATATTCTGTGGTATTCCCGTGAGAGTTTGCCAGCTAAGCATCACCAGTGGACTTCATCACTCATGATTTGGCACAGCCAGGATCACAGAATTCCCTGTTGCTCAGTCACAACGTAATTTCAGCTCATCCGAGTGGATATTTGGGATATCTGAGAACGTCGGGCTGTGTGTACACGAGTGTGCTCCTTGGCCAAAGATCTAGACAGGATGAGCCGAATACTAAGCTTTTAGGAATTAGGAAGACCGTTTCTGGGATGCCTAGGATTCCTTCCGGAAACTTTGCTGTCTGAAATAGAAGGTGAATTTGGGTCCAATGTGTGTGTGTATGCATTTGTAGCCAAGTGAGCGAAATTTACAGCAACAAACTCCCCCTTTCTCTCTTCCTTTTGAGGCCAGAGCCGGCTGTATCCACTCACGAGACTAGAATTATGGGACAGTTATTTGGAAAAGCCTATTATGGTATGAGGACACATCCACTCCTACACACACAAACACACTCAGAGACAGAGACGGTTACAACATCGCAGGTGATAGGAATCAGGCTGTTCCAGTGTTATCAGACCAGAATGTGATGATGCTGTGGATTCCTAAGATACCTAAGTGGTCAGGTTTATTCCCCACTATAGACGGATGTTGCAGACAATTACCTAAGAGCAGCCCAGAGTGCAATAAAACCAAATCTATGCTTCACTAGTTTCCTCTGCATGAAGTCATACAAGGGAAAAAAGAAACAGGTTCACAGATGAAAGGAATTCAGAGGAAAAATGAAGAGAGGCAGAGGATAAACCCGAATCTATCAGGGTAGTGACACACAAACCAGCTCACAGGCTTTCTTTGTCCCCATTACTACCACAGCTATTAGTTCAGAACCCATTTACGGGGTTGACATCACGAGTGTTTATTTAGTTATTTCAGGGCAAACTACCAAACGATGCCTTAAAGCATGACTCCAGCTGATTGGAACTTCTTATTGTCATCTTATTTTTGTAGCTGTGGTCATCCTAATGAACAAAACAAATAGTATTTTACATTCAGTGTTTTCTGAACATGATATCGTTTTAAAAAATTAAAGTTTGCTGGAACTTTGATTTTTGAGATAATACAACATTTTACCACAATTTTGCATAAACTAAATGCTTATGCAAAATTATAAATGTAACCACATCACCGAAAAAATCTTGAGTTGGCCGGTGGTGGAGAGCTGAGTTAGCAGCTAAGGTAAGCTATCTAATTAGTCTAATGTAATTAAACAAATTAACATAGGAGCAATGTTAGTTAACTAAAAACCAACCAGGCAGATTATTTGTCAGATAATTATATTTAACTTCCTAGGAACTCCACATATGTGGGCATCACATTTTGGGACGTCTAGACCAAAATACTTAATTTTTCTCTACAAGGGCCTGATATACACTTATGAGGACATTATACTGCCGCTGTACTATCAAAATTTGAAACAAATGTCCTCATATGTGGATCTCATTTTTCTCAAAAACAAAAATTAGGTAAAAAAAAAATCTGGTAATTCTTTGTTTTTACATTCTTTAGGTCCCAATCAACCCAAATAGCAAAGAAAAAGTAAAAATGCATGCCATGAAAGATCCCATTAAATGATTCAAAATAGCTGAAGGGAAGCCTTGACAGCTAACATCATCCACATTCACAGCAGCTAAGCTCCTGATAATGTTTAACATGAAGCCTTAATGGTATAAAAATGGGTGATATTAGAAATTAGATACATTTTCACAATCATTTTGTTCTGACCTGTAAATGTGTTTGTTTATACTCACCTGCTACTTCATTGTGTGCACCTTGCTAGCACTGGGTATGATTCCAGTTTAGTAAATGGCCTGTATTTGTATAGCGCTTTACTTAGTCCCTATGGACCCCAAAGCGCTTTACACTACATACAGTCATCCACCCATTCACACACACATTCACACACTGGTGATGGAAGCTACATTGTAGCCACAGCTGCTCTGGGGCACACTGACAGAGGCGAGGCTGCCTCGCCTCTGTCAGTGCCACCGGGCCCTCCAGAACTATTCTTCACAAAATTATCAGAGGGATTCTTGACGCAGATTCAACAAGGTGCTGGAAACACTCCTCAGAGATTTTGCCCCATAATGACATGATAGCGTCACATATTTGCTGCAGATTTCTCAGCTACACATCCATGAAGTGAATCTCCTGATCAACGAGATCCCGAAGGTGTTCTGTTGGATTGAGATCTGGTGAATGGGGAAGCCATTTGAGGACAGTGTCATGTTTACGAAACCTACCGAAGATGGTAAGGGAAAGTGTGCCACGAAACCACCAGCAGCAGCCTTAACCACTGATAGGATGGATCTATACTTTTTTATTTTTTCCATCATGTTGTGACCCTACCATCTAATGTCACAGCATAAATTGAAAATCACCAGGCCAAGCAATGTTTTTCCAATCTTCTGTCTTCCAGTTTTTGTGAGCTTGTATAAACTGTATCCTAGTTTCTTGTTTTTAGCTCCTGGTGTGGTCTTCTGCTGCAGTATCCCGTCTATTTTGTGTTCAGAGATGCTCTTCTTCATATTATGGCTGTAACAAGTGGTCATTTGAGTTACTGTTGACAGCTGGAATCATTCTCCTCTGACCACTGACGTCACCCAGAGAACTGCTGCTCACTGGATATTTTCACCTTTTCAGACCTTCAGACCACAGAGGCACAGCTTGTGGGACAATAATGAGGTTTAGATGCGCCGTTATGTTCACCAGGACACACTCCATCACTTGTGCGCACATACCAAACACACCACAGTTATTTTACATGTTTGTTTGTTTTTACGTGTCCATTTGTCAAATTCCGACAAAAGGGCAAAATTAAAATATGCCTCATATTCACAGACCGTCACGTCCTTGACTCTGTCATTTTTAACGTCAAAGTATTTTTTTTCCTGTTCTTTTTTTTCTTTTTAATATTAAAAAACCCCCACAAACATACATTTTCAGATCCAGAATGAACTGGAAAGAATTCCCCAGTCAGCAGTTCCCACAGCTCACCTACAGCAGCCAATGAGGAACAATAGGCACATTTAGATATGAATAGCTGGCAGCCTACTGAAAGCATTTGAACAGGATGAAGAGATGGCCACAATTGTATTAGATTTACAGTCACAATGAGAACCTTCAGTCATTTCTGCTCTTTCTCCACTGCCGACTATCTAATATCTGTGATAATACCACCTCAAATTGTCTCTCGACTGCATTGGGGGCCTACAAAATTCATGGCTTCCTCCTTGAGATTTGAACAAGTGTACAGTGAAGTAAACAAACTAACCGACAGAACTGCACCAATATTGAGGTCATATCCTTTTTCCTTAATAAATGGGCAGTGGCTTGTGATGAATGCTTGGATCTCAAAATGACCTAGTGATCATCTACTGTGTGTATTTGTGTGTGTGATATCTGTCACTTGGAGGCTCCAAGCACTATTATAACGAGCATACGGTTGGCGTCACATGCATAGCTCATATTAACCCTTCAGCTCTTTTCTGGATCTTCTGTATGGACGTATAAGACTGTGTGTTTCTGCCTGTTTTTTGTTTTTTTGTAATGTGTATTTACAGCCATGTCCGTGTATGCATGTGAGGGTGCTCATCCATGTTAAAGCAACAGTAAGTGTTTTACTCATGTTTTAATGTCTGATTATGTGCAGTGACTCAAGGAAAGAATGAGGCAAAGTCTCTGGCTCAGAGCTACGACTTGAGCGCCATCTCGTTTATCCTCATCTAGCCTCATCATCCGTCTTTATCAAGCCCGCACCCTCCGGTCGCTGTCCTAAACTTTCTGCAGTCAGTGCCCTGAGACAACTCAACCAAGCACCCAGAAAACTCCCTCAAACTCCCACAGCCGCTCAATAAGGACCATTCATAGCCCACACTATAGGAAGGAACAGAACAGAACATTGTGCTGACACACATTTACGCCAATGTAAGGGTGAGCCAGAGGTGAGCAAGAAACCCCCAAGAAGTCCAAATCTAATTTCACACAGAAACACACTAACGGGGCGAGGGAAAGAAAAATGACACAGTGAGAAGCTTCAAATGTAGCTTTCACCTCTGAAGAACTGCAGCCAAACATCCCGACAATCCCACACTCCTCCTCCTCGCTCGATCCCCTTTCTCCTGCGAGAACAAGATCCATGAGTGGCTCCAGCAGATATCTAACCTGGCAAGCATATGTACGCCTGTGTGTCACTGTGTGTGTGTGTGTGTGCGCGCGCATGTTCCTCGGGCCGTCCCACGGGGGATACGTGCATCTCGTCTGTGAGTCACAGGCAGAGTCTGTGTCTGTGTGCGAGTCCGTCAGAAGACATCAGCATCAACATCCTTAGTTCACCTCAGGCAGACACACACACACACACACACACATGCATTGTACATCGTCAAACCTCCCCAGGGCTATGTGCTATCCCCCCCCACCCCACATCCCCTCCAGCTGAAACCTCAGTCTCTCCGTTTGCTGTCGATGTCAAACTGGCCGTTCGCTCACACTGGACAAAGGCGTAGCATATGCCTGCCTGCCTGGAAAACACTGGATGAGATACTCAACACAAACAGACATACATTTTTCACCACAGGATGACTGCCTTTTTCTTTTTTTAGCTTTATCCCTAAATAAGTGCAATTATTACATTTCTTAGTTATTTATTTTGTTTATCTTCCCCCAAAAGTTGTTTTGTTGCTGCAAGAAAATGAAAGAAACTCTTAAACATAACCCAAAATGTGCCTTAAAAATGTCTTACTTTCAAATTGTTGTATAGGTTTGTCTTAGATTAGATTTGTTTCTTTTTAAGGATGTGTAACACAATAGCACTCGTATACATTTTTTTTCATTTGCTCAACTTTAAATGTAACGATTCCCCATTTTAAAAAGAGAGACAACATAGATATAAAAGAAAAAGAAGGAACGAGATAAGCGGGTCAACACTGAGACCAAAACCAAAGAAATAGACAGAAAGAAGCGCAGAGAGACAAACAGGCAGACAGGTAGGATTTGGAAAGCACTGAAACAGACACAGACAGACAAACGAAAAACAGAAAAATGGACCAAGAGACAGACGCAGACTGAGAGGCGGACAGTGGAGTGGACGGCCGGGCTTCACTCTGCACGAGTGCTCCAGGGAGGCTCTCGGCGCTGAGAGTCATTATCGTTCTATGACACAGATGAATAGTGCATTAGAATAAGGGAGGGCCTGACATGACACATGACAGACACAACTCCCTTTCGCTCCGTCACCTTTTCATTTCCTCCCACCGAAAGGAAGAGTTTTCTTTTTTTGGCTCGTTTACATATAATATAAATATGAGTGCATGATTTTAACTACCACAGCAAAGGTTCACTGCGTTAAAATGCCATTCTACCTAATAATACCGCATGAGACAGTTGCTGATAAAATGTGTGTGTGTGTGTTTGCCCTGACAAATAAAAGAGAATATAACAACTCTGCAGTGCCTCACTACACAGCGAGTGTTTGGTAAGAGCCTCTGAATAGACTCGTGGCCTTGTTTGGAGTGTGCCTCATTCTGGTGTGTTGTTTAATGAAGAGCCTCTCAGAAAATATACATACACACACACACACACGCGCACACACACACACACTACAAATGGTATCAATGGTTTTGCAGCACATGGAAAAATGAGTGCATGTTTGGTAGGTGAGAGCAGCATCCCAAGGTCTTCCATCCGTTCATTGTTCTCCGTTCTTGTTAATAATTTCCAGTGTTTATATGTCCGTGACTATTCCTGGCATGTAATCAGGAGTTTTGTGGAGACAGGCCTGTGCGTAGGGGAAAGTCTCTTACTCTGGCTAAGCTTTTCAGCTCCCTCTCTGTAACTCTGCTGACTGAGTGGAAGTTGCTTCTTGGCTTCTTCCTCATCTTTGTTGACTCACCGGGTAGGCAGCGTGTATGTCCACAAAAATAGCAGGGGGATCCTTTATGCGTATGAGGTGTCCTCCTAATGTGATGGCACAGAGCCATTTAAGCACCTTACCGTTGGTAAACACAGGGATTGCCTGGCCTATCCATCCGGTAATAAGTGGATCAACGTGTGTCCAAGAGCCCAGGCTGCCACTAACTACTGTCCTAATTGGATTAGTGAGTGTGACTCTGTGTGTGTGTGTGTGTGTGTGTGTGTGTGTGTGTGTGTGTGTGTGTGTGTGTGTGTGTGTGTGTGAGTGTGTGTGTGAGAGAGAGAGAGAGAGAGAGAGAGAGAGAGAGGGTTTCCCCAGCTTACCGTGTCCCAGGTGTGTATAGTAAAGCTGATGGAGTTAGACGCGCGTGTGACGTCATTCTCTAAGAGAGCCATCCGGTCACCACTGTGACCCAGTGGCAGGTTTTGTTCCTTATCACCTGGAAACGTCAGGCAGGAGATTCCATCAGCAACACGTGACGTCATTGAGCGAGAGGTGGAAGCACAGGGGAGGAAAAGACGGGCATTACCTGACAATATCCAACTGAGCAGGGCTCGTAATAAGTCTTTACTCTATACTGCTTAATCAGTGCGATCAGGACAGCCACAAGAAACAACTGTTAATGCACCCGATAACAGCATCTAATTTGGGAATGTAAAAATTTTTAGACAAAGTGTAAGAATTTTAAATTTGAACAATTTTAGAACCAGTGACCTAAGCGCTCTGTTCAAAGTCATGTTTGGTCGACTGGTGCCTCCCAGTTGCCACAGTTTTCACAGGTCTCTATGCAGTTCTGTGAACATGAGCACATCAGATGATTCAGCAGCTTGTAGAACCGCTTTTAGCTGTTAAATACTTGAACTAATCATTTTCTAAATGATTTTATTCAGCTCTCATATTGTGGTGAACAAATTTTGCCCCACTCTTCTTTACAGTGTTGCTTTCTGGACAGCTTTCTAACATCCCACCGCAGCGTTTCAATCAGGTTGAGGCCATTGCACCTTGATTCTTTTTGTTTTCCAGCCATTCTGTTGTAGATTTGCAGCTGTGCTTGCAATCATTGTCCTGTTGCATGGCCCAGTTTGGCTTCAGCTCGCAGACAACTTCAACTTTGACTCTAAAATACTTTGGTATACAGAGGAGCTCATGTTTAATGGCTGCAAGGTGACTAGGTCCTGTGGCTGCAAGACAAGTTAAAATCATCACACCTTCACTGCTGTGTTTGAAAGCTGGTATGAGGTGATTGTGCTGGTGTTTCCGTTATTGCCAAATGTCTCAACTTTGGTCTCATCTGAGCCAGAAGTCTTGTGCTGTCATGTTGTTTTGAGAGAGAAGAGGCTTTCTCCCAGCAACCCTTCCAAACAAGCCAAACTTGTTCAGTCTTCTAAGTGTACTTTCATGAACTTTAACATTTAACAAGCTAACTGAGGCCTGCAAATCTACTTACCCTCCTAATTCCTATGGAAGCAATAAGGGCGTGCATTGCATGTGTAGTTTTTCACCTGACTGCAGACTTCTATGGAAAATTTCACTTTCAGATATCTGTGTATATGACCAAAAATGTCTATATTGGGTTTTTTTGTTTTTTTTTAAATTATGTATTTATTTGATTTGATTTTTGGTTGTTACAGATGGGACAGACATGACTGGGGTATAGGACAGCGAGAAAGATCGAAAGAAAGAGAGGGAGAGAAAAAAATAAAGGGGAGAAGAGATGGTGAGTAAGGGGGGAAGAAAAAAAAGATAAACAAACAAAACACCTTGATCACCTGTATGGAGATAAGAAAAACAGAAGAGAAAACAAACAAAAAAGAGCAACATAACAAATACAACACCATCTCAATAAACTAGCTAACAGTAGATAACGGTAGATACTAAATATTACATGTTATTGTGCAGCAAACAAGATCGACAGCGCACAATGTGTATTCTAAAGGTTTCTCCATGTAACGATCTGCTAGGGAGTGTGGGGAGCCATAGCCCCGTCCCTCAGCGCATGAAGCAGGTATGGAGGAGATCCAGGCCCCAGACATCCAGAAGCCCCAGAGTACGAGGACCCACGGAGGACCACCACAGAGGCAACGGTGCCACCCTCCTGGGAAGAGCTGAGGAGAGCCCCAAACGAGAGGTCACCCAGCAGCCACGGAGCAGAGGCCAGAGGGGGTTGCAGTGACGTGCCCGCGGGCTTAGCCGGCAGCCAGCTTTGCCAGAGAGGACCGAACCTCAGGCCCAGAGGCCAGAGGGCACCCCACCCCTCAGAAGGGGCCCAGCCGGGCCACAGGCGTCAGGCACAGCTTCCTTCACTTTCTCATTTATGCCGTATATGAAACGTTTATTTGGATCTGTGATGTTTAAACAACAACACAAAATAGTCTGTCTATCCTACTAGCAATTATTACAATGTAATGTTTAGAAAAGAAGCTATCAGTAACTGCAAGCCTACCTACCACTGGATGAGATCATGCACTGAGTGGGAAACACTCCAAAACCGCATCCTGGTATAAAATACAAAGCAGTTCATCTGCATCTGCAAGATCTCAAAATTGTGCATACTTAAGTCAAAACACAATATGATTTGACTATTGTCAGTTTTTACAGTTTTACAGTTTACACAGATTGAACTCAAAAAGTCCCCTTTCTGTCACCTGACCAGTGAAACAAAGTCTAAACCTAGTTTGTTATTTTGCATGTGTGGGCGAGTGAGCGGGGGTAGGGATGCTGAATGTGCCAATCCATAAGCCCCATCGACAGAAAAACTACCGTTCCTCAACCGGAAAGAGCACTGGAGGAGAAACACTCCAACTGGATGTCCTTAGAGCAGTTCAAACACAATATTCAGACTCTTACAAACACAAAAATCAGGCTGGCAAAGTTGTCGATAGTGTATTTTGGCAAATAAAATGAAAATGAATGGACTGAGTGGGACACAGACTGGAGAACTAGCTTGGGAACAGCTTGTTATTTTTATTCATATTAAGCTATTTATACCCAACAAAGCATTTAAACACTTGTTTCATGTATTTAGCAGGTATGAGAGTACATATTGTGCTTAAAAAAGTCAACACATCAGCAGCCAGTTATGAAAGTTAACAGGCAAGAGATACAAGAGTGAGTCTTGCTACAAAAATGTTCCTATTAATTATCTGCATGGTTGCTACACTACACTACACTACTTGCCTTTGTGTGTTTGTAACAAAAATAGTGATTTACACCAGGTTGGGTCAAATTTGAGTCCGTGACTTCATATGATCGCATCGTGTGGATATATTATATTATAAGAGATAGATACCAGATTCAGACGTGGCATTTATTTAAACAGAAATTGCACAATTGCCTAGCTTTTCTAGGCATTTTAAAAATGTTACGGTGGAAATATGGAATGAAATATTTTTTATTGCTGTACAGCAGTTGTTTCCTATTGCAAATGAACAGCAAAGCTAAATGAATGCAACCCTTATCCTGAAATCCAAGCAATATAAGCAAACCAAGCAATAATTGCCGTACAAGCAATCAAGATGTGACTGAAGTGCAGATTTCCAGTTTTGATTGAAGGGGCAGTAAGGCTGAAGAGATATTGTGTTAAACTGAAGGAATTACGGACAGTTCCCCCATTTTTAGATGCTTAAAAGAAAAGAGATAATTGACTGTCAAGAACCCTTTTCCTCATATTTTGTGACAAATTGAGCAGGACAAAACATCTGGAGCTGATTCGGTTCAACCACATCTTGATTGTTTGCTTTAAAATCAATCATGACAGTGTAAAGGGGCAAAATTACAAAAATTTTATCACAATCCAAATGCTTATGAAGCTTATAACTATTAAAACAACCCAACTTTGTGATCCTGCCTCCTGGGCACTTTAGGTGACTGGTATTTCTGATATGTAAGACTCATTATGCCAGTGAGTGTATGCCTGCTGTCAGTCAGTCAACACTATTATACCAGGTGGTTAGCAAATGGTTGGCTAGCTGGTGAAATGGTTAAATCTTCAGTTGAAAATTACCAACAATCATCCCACAGATGTAATATTATCTACAGCTACTCTTAGTACCATTGATGTTAAGTTAGACTCTTTTTCTCTAATTGATCTTTCTGAGTTAACTTCAATAATTACTTCCTCCAAACCATCAACGTGTCTTTTAGACCCCATTCCTACAAAACTGCACAAAGAAGTCCTGCCATTAATTAATTCTTCGATCTTAAATATGATCAACCTATCTCTAATAATCGGCTATGTACCACAGGCCTTCAAGCTAGCTGTAGTTAAACCTTTACTCAAAAAGCCATCTCTAGACCCAGCAGTCTTAGCTAATTATAGGCCAATCTCCAACCTTCCTTTCATATCAAAAATCCTTGAAAGAGTAGTTGTCAAACAGCTAACAGATCATCTGCAGAGGAATGGTTTATTTGAAGAGTTTCAGTCAGGTTTCAGAGCTCAGCACAGCACAGAAACAGCTTTAGTGAAGGTTACAAATGATCTTCTTATGGCCTCTGACAGTGGACTCATCTCTGTGCTTGTCCTGCTAGACCTTAGTGCAGCGTTCGATACTGTTGACCATAATATCCTATTAGAGCGATTAGAACATGCTGTAGGTATTACAGGTACTGTAGTGGACCACCAGAGAGGCAACGGTGGTTTGTGGTTTGTATCATATCTATCTAATAGACTCCAATTTGTGCATGTAAATGGAGAGTCCTCTTCACACACTGAGGTTAATTATGGAGTTCCACAGGGTTCAGTACTAGGACCAATTCTGTTTACAATATGCATGCTTCCCTTAGGCAGCATCATTAGAAGACATAGCATACATTTTCACTGCTATGCAGATGACACCCAGCTCTATCTGTCCATGAAGCCAGATGACACACACCAATTAGTTAAACTGCAGGAATATCTTAAAGACATAAAGACCTGGATGGCCGCTAACTTTCTGCTTCTTAATTCAGATAAAACTGAGGTTATTGTACTCGGCCCTGAAAATCTTAGAAATATGGTATCTAAGCAGATTCTTACTCTGGATGGCATTACCTTGGCCTCCAGTAACGCTGTGAGGAACCTTGGAGTCATTTTTGACCAGGATATGTCCTTCAATGCACATATTAAACAAATATGTAAGACTGCTTTCTTCCATTTGCGCAACATCTCTAAAATTAGAAATATCCTGTCTCAGAGTGACGCTGAAAAACTAGTTCATGCATTTATTACTTCCAGGCTGGACTACTGTAATTCATTATTATCAGGATGTCCAAAAAACTCCCTAAAAAGCCTTCAGCTAATCCAAAATGCTGCAGCAAGAGTACTGACAGGGACTAGAAAGAGAGAGCATATTTCTCCTGTTTTGGCTTCCCTTCATTGGCTTCCTGTTAAATCCAGAATTGAATTCAAAATCCTGCTCCTCACATACAAGGTCTTAAATAATCAGGCCCCATCTTATCTTAATGACCTTGTAGTACCATATCACCCTATTAGAGCACTTCGCTCTCGCTCTGCAGGCCTACTTGTTGTTCCTAGAGTATTTAAAAGTAGAATGGGAGGGAGAGCCTTCAGTTTTCAGGCCCCTCTTCTGTGGAACCAGCTTCCAGTTTGGATTCGGGAGACAGACACTATCTCTACTTTTAAGATTAGGCTTAAAACTTTCCTTTTTGCCAAAGCATATAGTTAGGGCTGGACCAGGTGACCCTGAATCCTCCCTTAGTTATGCTGCAATAGACATAGGCTGCCGGGGGATTCCCATGATGCACTGAGTTTTTCCTTTCCAGTCACCTTTCTTACTCACTATGTATTAACAGACCTCTCTGCATTGAATAATATCTGTTATTAACCTCTGTCTCTCTTCCACAGCATGTCTTTTATCCTGTCTTCCTTCTCTCACCCCAACCGGTCGCAGCAGATGGCCGCCCCTCCCTGAGCCTGGTTCTGCCGGAGGTTTCTTCCTGTTAAAAGGGAGTTTTTCCTTCCCACTGTTGCCAAAGTGCTTGCTCATAGGGGGTCATATGATTGTTGGGTTTTTCTCTGTATCTATGAAGCGCCTTGAGGCGACTTATGTTGTGATTTGGCGCTATATAAATAAAATTGAATTGAATTGAATTGAATTGATGGTGTCAAGTGACAGAGAGGGGTAAACTGTAATAAACGCTAAATTGAGCTTCTTTTTATTGAGAACAGCAGTAGATGACTACAATGTGTGGTCTGCTTCTGGTGAACACCAAGACGGGAGCCAAGCTAAAGCACTTGTAAACAATGCAAAACCACCATATAAGTGCAATTTCTAATTGGCTAGAAGAACAATGCGTGATGAACTACTTGAGATTTAAAAATCTGAATATTCTTATATACATAAAAGAAATACAGGAGACTCCAAATACTGTTTCTCTTTCACTTTGATATAAAAGAAGACGTGAGAAAATGAAAATAAGATCAAAGGACACTCAAGGCAATTTATAAAAATCAAACCTATGTACAACAGTGGCAGTACTGCAAATACAGTAACAGAGATGTACGTGGACAGAGCAGCTTGTGAGACGTAAATGGACATCAGTGCAAATGGCCAACAGCAGCAAGTGTGACAGTAGTGCAGATGGTTGCAGTAAAGTGCCAAAGACAGTAAGCATCACTAAAAGAATCAAATGCATTGATATCACGTGTAAGTGAGTGTCAGGGATAGAGGGCAGAGTAGGGAGGTAGTGAAGTTTATCCTCCTGACATCCTGCTTTAACATGTTTATGATAAAAATGAGGCAGGGCTGGAAGAACCGTATCCCCACACGTTTCGATGGATGGACACCCTGAATGCTCCACCCCTAAGTGCATGGCACTGCTCCAGCTGCGCCATCATCAACATCTTAATATTCTACATGGATACACTGGACCAAAATCCTCAGTCCACCTTCTCTGCACATGTCCAAGACATATTAGCCTTGTCATTTCTAATTTTCCCCATTCTGGTCACTCCCAGTGAAAGCCGTAACATTTTTAACTCTGCCACCTTCAGCTCGGCCTCCTGACTTTTTGCCACCATCAACAAACCATACATCGCAGCAGGTGACTCATGCTGCTATCCTGTCACAAATCATCATCAACATTTTAATAGCTTACAGTGTTTGTTGTTGTATATTGGGGGAACTGTGCAACTGGAACGACAATAATTAATAGGAGCTCTTTTGGGGGGGGGGGAGAGAAATCTCAGAAACAAGCATAAAATAATTCACATGTACATGCTTGTGTAGTTTCAGTGAACCTACCATTTGAAATGTCATCCCACAGCATAATTAGTTATATTGTCTAACAAGAGTGTTGACACAGCAATACAGTAATCTGTCTCTAATCTGTCAGGTCACACACAGAAAGAGTGTTTGCTCACAACAGAACATACTGTGATTAAATGAGTCACAGAACAGTGTGCAGAAGAGGGCAGCGGTTAGAATACTGAGAGATTTACACACGTCTGTGCTCATGAGAGTGTTTATGATTTTTAGAGATTTATGTGGCTTGTTACCACTGATCCTTTGCGGAATGCTAATTAAACAATCATCTTTCATCAGCACAGCCCACGAAAAGGCACAGTGCAGCGACGTATTCAAACCTGTGGGAAAGCCTTTCTTGGCATTGCATTTCAGCAAAGTCACTTTAAAAGCGGAGCAATTCGAGGTCAGTGTGACACTTGCAGCCTCTCACACCGCTGCAAGCCCGGCTTATTCACACATCAAAAACCTTCTCCCACCTAGACCACACACACAAGCACAGCACTCACACATACATGTGTGAATTTAGAGTACATGGGTAATGAGAGACAGGACAGCACTTGGCTTTATTAGTTAACAATATGACTGCAAATACTCATAGGTCAGTGTTAACGGGTTTAACAAACAGAGGTTCCCCATGTAGTGGGGATGTCTGTACTCTACACTGAACTCTGAGAAAGTAAAAACAGATGAGGTTTGTCTTCCCAACTGTAAATTTAAAGTGTCAATTTTCATTGCTTTGCTTTAAAATTGTAAAAAAAATAATAATAATAACAAATAAAAATCCAGTCCAGTGTTTCTATACTTCACAGGCTGACCCTTCTTGAGTTATTTGAACTGTTTGAATTTATTTTGGATTTTCTCTAATCCACACAGGGTCAAAAGTACACATATAGGCCCAAATATATACATACACTTCCTTAAATCTCAGGACTTGTGCACCCATTTCTTGTTTTGAGACATATGCTGGGATAATGCACCCATTATCCCAGGAAAATATGAAGAAGCAAGAAATAAAGGGTGACTTAAATGACTACATTTAGGTCAATCTACATTTTCATTAAAAAAAAAACAAAAAAAAAAACGGATTTTTCACAGAGACGTCTAATTGACAAGTAAGGATAGCAAAGGGGAAAAGCAATGAATCAACAGCATCTTAATCTTTGTATATGTTATTTATTTTTGCAAAAAATGTTCTTGACAGAAGGGCTACAGTCACACTTTTAAATATAAATTTGTTCTTTTTAGCGTGGGCTGCACTGACATCATTTGGAAAAAAATTACTCTCTCTGTCTCTCTGTTGGAAACAGGATGTTTTTATCAATTATCACTGAAAAGAAGCCTACAAAGACCCCTCAACACTCTGGCCCACGTGCATATACGCATGCACAAACTGTACTCCTACAAAAAAAGCACACATTCACTGCTACCTCAAATCCGTTGCCATTGAGAGGGGAACCTTAGCCAATCAGAGAAAGGAAGGCAACAGAACAGGAAGTGTGGTCACAGTTTGTGTTCATCATCGGCACAGAAATAGCTCTCAGAGAGTAAACAACGCATCCCATTCATAAAAAAAAGCCGGCAAACGCCTACTCCCCTGCAGCGCAACAAGAGGGGAAAGAAGAGATAAAGACAGGGAGAGAAACAGACAAGTGGCAGAAAGAGACAGATACAGTACAGAGACAGACACAAAGAGATGGAAATATACGGCACAGACAAAAAGAAAATGACAAAAGAGCAGCGTGAGATGGGAGGCCGCGGCTCGAGTAAGAAAGAAAGCCTGACTGTGACATCACATCCTCGTCACTGCTGGTTCCACTTCCTTGGTTTGGAAAACACCAGAAACCTACGTCACGTGGTGAGACACTGCTTTCCAGCTCTCACTTTTTCACTTGCAATGTGACACACGCACAAATACACACATGCACCAATACAATATGCGCTATAAGTTACAAACATCCACCGTAAACCCTCGTAACATGAGCGCCCAGCGCATCCATGAGCCTCAACTGGAGTCGCCAGCTGTTTCCCAGCCCACACGTTGTGCCATTAGACCATCCGCTTTCCACTTACACACATAAAACACACCCGCAACATGCTTACCACGTAATACCAGATAAGGAAATTGTTTGGTTACTTGTGTGTGTATGTGTGTGTGACGTGTCAGACAGAGGAAGTGAAGATCTATTTTTAGAAGAGCGGAAGTGTCCACTTCTCTTTCCAGGATTAGCACATAGACATATAGAGGCATGCACAAAGACACACACGCACAGAGAGACACACACGTACGCACAAAGGCAAATGAGAAAAACCAGTGAAAGTGCACACTTCCTTGCCACAAACACCCACACTGTGCATGCTGGTGAGTCTGATGAAATGTGTGAGTTTTAATTTAAAATTACGCAATCGCCTCTTGCAGGTAAAGTTCTTCCAACGTGGAGACATGCAACCGAAAAAACAAAGCTACGCTCTACTCTACAACAAAGGTGTGAAGACAGAACATAGTAGAAAGTCCACAGCTCACACGCAACAGCCAAATGTAAAATGACTTCTATTTCAACTACACCATATACACGACTGCACCCACAGACTGGTTTAACTGCCATCACTTGCTGATCAAACAGCACCTTTCAAGTTTCTGTGATATCCCACAGGATACTCAGGTGATAATAAAGCTGTGTCATTGTAGTACTGATGTCATATGACTGTCATGGCACTAAGAAAAGAGGTGGGTGTTTTCACTTCCATTTACATCACATGGTAACAGGATGAAACTAGCAAGTGAGACATGAGTGGGTGATATTGTCGTTACCTTGATCACTGGACCACAAACCTATCTGCTGTATGACCAGAGACAAAAAAGGGGAAAAAATGGTCCTAGATTGACTGTACGACTCCAGAAACAACCCGTGCTCGCGGGGAAATTAGGCTCGTTCTCATGCAGCATCACTAATGAAACATACTGTAGGCGTCACCCAGTCTGTTTTCATTTTTCACAGAAAATTGTGAAATATTAACAGAGCCCTTCTGCCAGTTAAAGGACCACACTGTGCCTTAGTAGCTTGCGAGGAATACCACTGATTTTGTAGATCAATTTCCTGGAGACATTTCATTTATTTTTAAGTAGGAGGGAAAACTACGCTCTCACACTTTCTGTAAAACTAGATGCTATAAATGATCTTTTGTCTTTTCAAAGGAAAGTGTGTGGCAGCAAAAGAATAGAATTTATGAAAGGAACATGGGTCAAAATAAATGCAATCAGAGGAGTCAAGAAACAATACGGAAATATCTACATCACGTAACTGTGATACTGTAGTTATTTGTACTAAAATGGCTGTTGTTTGGCATCCGAGACTGGAGTTCCCCGACAAGTCCTTGAACGCATAAACAAACAAGGAGTTTTCCCAAATTCTTCCATTTCGTAGCTGCATCGCTACATGATGAAGCAACGCTGACTCAAGGATTAAGGTGACTGAATGTTTTCTTCGGTAGGCCGGCTGTCTCACTGAATGCAATGTTACTACAGCGTGATTTATGTAGCGTAATTGAATACATGGAAACTGCCTGAATGTCTGCAGACAAGCTGGAAATCAATCCAAAAGGGGGTTTCCATCGATTTATCTTGCCAAAGTCACACAACATGGGGAGAATCATTCGGCCTGTGAAAACAGCTTTGAAATATCTTCATTGGCTCTCGGGGAGTTTTGACAAGTCTGATAAATTATCACATGAGTGTCTCAGCTTGAGCTTTACAAACCAAGAGTTGCAAAGGCTGCGACTGCTAAGTACGGGTACAAGTACCATGTAGGAGTTACCTCTGCAGTAGCCAGAAGGTAACAACAACAATTAGCTCATGTAATGAAACAAAGAGTACAATTGTTTTAAACTGAGAGGACCTAAACTTGTCTGAGCAGTACAGGTAACAGATAAATTAACAGAGAGGCAACAGGAAAAAACATAAAAAGCAATTATTGCTAAAATACATAAATAACGAATAAAAATGAATAGCTGTTTGCTAAAAGTAAATTAGACAGTTGGAAGGAGGTTGACCCATTTTTATTATGGAAAAACGTGTATTCCACAAGCAATTGGAGAGTGGTTGCTGGAAACTGCTGGCAGCCACGAAGAGGTACTGTGTGCTGCACAGAAAGCCTCCTTGTGATTGCATTGGTCAGATTTAGCAGTTTGCATGTAGAATACAGACTTGAGTCCAAACAGTCGCTAAGAGATAGTGAAATGTGAAAAAGTGCAGCCCAAACCAAAAACGGAGAACACCTTCAAAGTAAAGGTTGTGCCTTACTGTTGCAATCAACACGTTTTAAATAGTCAGTCTCCAGGCCTGTGTCACCGAGGCGTAAACGAACCGGATGACCAAATAAACAGTCAACTAAAATTCTCAATAAAATGTTTAGGTGTGGTATATTTCAGCATAGTTGAAATAGATTGAGTTGAATGTATTTGATGGTTTCAGATTATCTGAATGGACAGGTGGACCCAAAGTGGTCAGGGATAAAATTAAGACCACCTGCCTAATATTGTGTTGGTCCCTCGTTTGCTACCTTCAGTAAAAGCTTCAGTAGCTCATCTGCCTTTGCTCCCCACATGTATCAGTGAGCCTTGGCTGCTCATGACAGTGTCCTGGTTCACCTTTGATACATACTGATCGCTGCAGACCGGGAACACCCCACAAGAGCTGCCGTTTTCGGAGATCCTCTGACCCCGTTGTCATAATCTGGCCCTCGTCAAACTCACTCTTACACTTGCCACCAAGCACATAGCAGAAGAATGACACAAATTGTGTAACGTAAAAGCACACTGGAAACGTCTAATTCTTGCAAAGAATTTGTCCTCTAAAACCACACAGTGGAAAAAAAGGAAGTTGGCATCAAGCAATGATGAGCTGCTCCTGATGTTTCTAAACAAGAAAAGGAAGATACAGATTCTGGATCCATGATGAAGAGATAATCAGTGTTATTCACTTCATCTGTCAGTGGTCATAATGTTATGCCTGATCGGCGTATGTACTGAGAGTTTTAAACAATGTGGTCAGCATAACAAAGCGTAGCTTGTTTTTGTGAGCTTTGACAGTTTTATTTCTTCTCTTGACTGTCTCTAATGTTTCATGGAAGTGAAACAACCTCACTGTAGTTTCCCTTTAATGGTGCAAAACATAAATAACCTCAGAATATAGACACCACGGTGTAGCCGAGGTAAAGAGGAAGCAAAGTCGGAGAGTTTTCTAATGTCTTGGGCACAAGAGACAAAAGGAGCGAGAGAGACAGACGATGTTTTCTGCACTGAAATGCTTTTTTTCAGATATCTAAAGTTCTTCTAACACACTCATATGCACACACGAACACTTAGCATGAGTACAAGGGCCAATCCCCTAGCCCCCCCAGAGGTGTACCTCTGGGCTGGTTAATGGACGCACTCACTCATCCTGATACTTTCCTCCCCCCTTAAGCTCATCTTCTACTGCTCCTACTTCTCCCACTCCCCTTTTTTTCCCCACTCCAGTAACATTTTCCACCCCACTGGAAATGAGAATGGGTGGGTGGCTGGGTGAATGGCAAGGCTCCTCACCAGAGCCGTTACAGTCTACACAGAAAAATGGGTCAGGGGGTGGGTGGGTCCTATATTTCAACCTTCCAGGAGTCCATGTGCTATGGATACGTGAATGAGGTGAGCTTAAGATAACAACCCCAAGGGTGGCATCATCTCCAGGCACAAGCTCCTAGTACTGCTCTGATGTTCTGATCCATTATATTCATGTCCAAAAATACTTTTTTTTTCTTTGTGCAGCTTTCCTCTTCAAAAAGAACCGACTATGTGACGGAAAAAATAAGCACGCTTCAAGCCCTCTCATCTCTTGCATCAGTTGGAGCAGGATAAACAGTGCACCAATTTTATCTCACAAACAAGTAACTCTATTCTGACACTGTTTTAAATCTGTGATATACGTCGTTGTGCATGTGGGCGTCTTTGTTGTGTACGTGTGTCAGTGCGCGTGCGTGTGTGTGTGCAAACGTGCGCATGAGCGTATGTGTGAATGGTGTTGATGCGTAGGAGACAGTTACGTGTTTTGGCTTATAACATGGCTGTTGATGGCTTGAGTTGTCATGACGATTTTTAGTAGGACTTCACCATGGTGACCATGACTGGACACACACACACATACAAGTGCAAACACAAATACAATTTTAATCCAGAGCAGCGGAATATTTCCTAAATAAGTCAATGACACACTTTTGTCTTCTCTTCTTTTTTTTTTAGCTTTACACAAATGCAGCTCTTAAGGCTTACTGTTAAATTAGCTCCCGCTGCCACACTAAACAATTTTAAGATACACATTTAGAAATGAATAATGGATACCTGACCCTGCACCACAGTTGGACAGGTCCAAAATAATCAAGTCCTCTTGTTTTACCTCAGATCTCAGGGTAATGTGTCAATACATTTAGTCCCTGAGTGGATCCAAGATGACTCGCTTTGATTACATGGTGCATTATAATTGTTCTTTCCAGGTTTACAGGTGGTGATGATGTGACGAATCCTACTTCCAGGCCTCAAGTATTCTGCGTTTAATATGGCTTTTGTGTTGTTAACATGTTTAATGTTTTGTATTTTCTTCTATTTAATCTCAAAAAGCTCCTAAAACAGTCAGTGATCACTGTTGACCTCCCTCGGCTTTTATTACCACTAATCATTTATTTAAGCTCAGTTTTTAAAACCTTAGGATGTAACTACAGCCCAGCCCATGCAGCAGTATATGAATGACTAACCTCGTATTATGGATGGATTATCTCAGTTGTTCTCCTGGCTGAAGTTTGGTCCTTTTACAGCATCCTGCCATGCGATTACATTTGTTCCTGACCACCGAGAACACTCACGGTAACTTTTATCGAGTGGAAAAAAAGTTAGCTTGTTTATATTATGCTAACATAGCTGTGTCGCTAGCGGTCACGTAGCACATCATTATATACCAGCTAGCCAAACTTCAGTTTACTACAGTTAAACTACAGTTTTTCAACCCTCAGTAATGCCATAGTGATCGTTTGATATATGGACCTGCAGCGGAGTTTAGGCCCAGACACAGCTAGTGACGTCAGACTTAACGACCAGATTGAGAAACTGTGAAAAGGTGGTAAAAATTAAATGGATATTTTTTTAAAAAAAACTGCTTTAATGTTTTTACTATTCACCAGAGTGCCACTCACTGGAGTATGATTTTGTATGGGTGCACCACAAGTTAGCTAGGCTCCAATTATCGTCATATGTACTTAAACTGTCCCTTTTATATTGTTATTCTTAAGGGTCTTTTAATGTCTCATTGCTGTCACTCCCTTTTTTTTTAAATGCATGCTGGGTTTTAGTAGATTGGTCCATTATACTATTACCCAGCATAATAATGAATTGGAATGTCACCAGAATTAATACCTATGGTACATTTCAATATCAAAATTATTAAAATGGAACAGTTCTTATGTTATTTATTTATTTTTATTTATTTTCTATTTGACCAAATGGAGTCAGAAAATTTGATACTCGAGTACTAATCAGTACTAAAAATTAGATACTCATTTGTAACAGTATTGATACAAACAGTTCCATCTTCGCCTCTACCTGACAAACAACTTCACACAGCCCATCTCCACACTAGCAGCTGAACACATGAACAGTAGCGCAACAAACTTAGCAACGTAGCATCTTGACACCTGGGTCTTTATGAAGAATTTCTTAAGGTCAGTAAAGCTCCTGTTTCAACAACACTGAAGCATTCTACAGCTATCATAAATATTAACCTAACAGATGCACACAATAACTTCACTTGTTTAACTATTAGCAATTACCCACATTAGCAGTTTGTCAAGTTATCATTAGTGTAGCAGCTGGCTGCTATGGCTAATAATAAAACTATAATACTACAGCATTATAGACAGCAAACATTTATCAGTCCTGCCTGTCTGTAACATTAATAGATAGTGTTAATTTAACAGTTTAACACAATTTAAAAAGTGATTTCTCTTCAGGTTTCTGATTGAAGCACATTAGTTTACCAGTAGGGGTGGGTTTTGATAATCGATTTATCGATTAAAATCGATAACATGATATCATTCATTAAAATCCTGAATCGATTTTTTAATATAAATTAATTTTATTTAACAGCTAAAACAGTAAATGAGAGCAGGTACACAGATTCTGCACAAAGACGTAAACACAAAGCACGGACCCGCCGTCGGATCAGAATCAGTTTCTCACCCGACGGCACAGCTGAAAGCCGACAGCTCACTGATTCTGATGTTTTGCCCTTTTTGCGGTAGATTCTGAAGCTGTAGGTTTTATCTCTCTCCAAACAACATTGACTGAACCAGCAGCAACAGAAGATCCAAACTACGCTTCACATTTCGCTTCACATAAACATCGTCATGAGTTCCCTCTTAGGTTTGCTGTTTTGCTTCCACACGATAAAATCACACTTCATGCACAGCTCTCTCTCTCTCTCAGTATACTTCAAGAACAGTTTCCCGTCTAATAATCTGTTTTCTTCAGTATTCGCTTGCTTGTTACGCACAAGTCTACCGTTGTTTACAGTGCTGTCGGCCGCTGTTTTTTTCCTTTTACTTACTTCCGAAAAGAAAACCTAATTTCTGCTGTTCAATAGGCTACTGAACAAAATCTAATAAAACCTCTGTAACTTTGCTCTGCTTCACTTCAGCAGCATCAGGTAATGTTCATATGTTGATTAATGGTTTTCTTTCGTTTTTGATCAACTGCAGAATATTTTTATAAAATCCCAGGCCAGGAAAATCACCTTCACGTTTTTCTGTGTTTTATCCTCAGCTACTTTGACACAAAGACATCTGCTGTGATGCTTACACCTTTGATAAAGTCTCGCAAGTGTCAGCTTTCCTTTTATAGATATAAAAATATGGAAATGTACTGATGCATGATCTGAATTATAATATTTCTGACTGTCTGAGGCAAAATTTCCTCGAATCGAATCAAATCGAATCGATTCAGGACCTTGTGAATCGGAATCGAATCGATTCTAGAAATCAGTGACGATACCCAGCCCTATTTACCAGCAATTAGTCCAAAATAGTGACAGCCTATCCTACCAACTCAACTTTTAGCAGCAACAGAATGGCTAATAAATGGTTCTGTAATTGAATACAGTTGCTTGAATACAGGATCTTTATTTTTATTAAGTTGTAAAGTTCAGAAGTAAATTCAAATTTACAGTGGTGTGTTTATGTGTTTCCAAAGCTAACTATATGCTGATACATTTAAATTTGGTGTTTACATATTTTGGTATTTACATGTTTACATGTTAGAATATTTACATGGGTACCTTTCAAAGTAATAAAGTAATCAAAGTAATAATAGCAGTAATAAACAGTTGAATTTACTGCAGAGGTTTTCCCTCATTTTTCTAAGCGGAGGACTTTCTGGACTTATCTGACTAGTAGATAGATAGTCACGGGGGTTCGAACAAGGAAGTGTTGGGTTGAAGTGTTTCAAGACTCAATGTGCTGCTAAGAAAGATATCTATCTCCATCTTGCTGTTCTCTGATCTGAGAGAAAATTAGTACCATATAATAAACCCTGATACAGTTATGTGTCTCTTGTCTGTTGCCCCTCAAGGCTATGTGTCTAAAAATGAACTATTATAGAAAAGTTCATCTAAATGACCTCTGTCAGCATTAAGTGATGTAATAGCCAAGGGATTGAAGTATCTGTTTGTTCTACACTGGGGTACAAGGTAACGGAGACCTGGGAGCAATTTTCTGAACTCAGAAAACAAAACATGGTCAGGATGGTTAATAATGTTTTTTGCCGCCTTTATCACCTGTTTTCCCAGAACAAACACAAATCTCTCTGCCTGACCCCCAAGACTTTGGAGCCGGTGTAATATATAAAACACGACACCAGGAAGGCTGTCTTTTGACATCAAAGCTATAATGAACGATGAAGATGATGAAATGTAGTTCTGCAGTATCATTTTTAATCCCATGTGGTAGAGTCTTAACTCTAAAAGAAAGGGTTGCTTTTCATACCATTTGATTTTGTTTTAGCCATCTGACCAAGCAACCAAATCTCTGCAACTGCTGCTGTGATGACCTGACAAAATAAAAGGCAGCAAAACTATCAACATTAGCTTAAAGGTGTTCAAAACTTAACAAAACTTAACTTTCACTTTTTATGCTCTGATTATCTAGTGAAGCTACAGATGGCACAGAATAAAAGTTAAAAACATCCTCCTTTTATTTTCTTCCACAAAACCTAAAAAAAAAACATGGTTTCAACGGAGCATGAATATGCACATGAATGGTTGTTAAACTCTTTGTGTTAGCCCTGTGATGGTGTGGTGACCTCTCTCGGTTGTACCCTGCCTTTCTTCCAATGCCAGCCGAGATGGGTTCCAGTAAGGGGTGACCTTAAAGCACTGGTGGCCAGTTGATGGATGAAAGCCTACATGAGTTCGGGGTCACTAACTTCTTTGTCACTCACCACCATGACACACTCTGTGGTAACAAATATACGCAAGACTTCTGCTGTCGGGTAAGACGGCACACATCAGTTAACGTTGCGTCCATGACCATGACTCTGCGGCACAGAGCGCAACAGGCTCCTGCATATTATCTCCCACATATGAAAGACGCAAGCAGACGTCAACCAATCACACACAACAAAGCTCTGACATCAGGGCTGACATGACAGCTAAGCAGGAACAGCTGTGTAGTCCTTACAGGCCACACCACAGCAGAGTGACGCAACAGTGCGCAGTGTGTAAGCGTGCGTGTGCGCGCTTCTGCCAGTGGGACTGCATGCATGTGTGTGTTCCTAGGAGAGTCTAGGTCAGAGTTGCGTCTGTATAGGACAGGCAGCACTGGTGTGGTCGGCGTGGGAGAGATGAATCACATGGTATAACTGAAGCTACATTCCAGTGAAGGGGGAAAAAGAGGAAGAGAGAAGAAAATTCAGAGAAAGTGAGAGGAAAGAACTCAAAAGTCAGGTAGAGAAGGGGAAAGGCTGACCTGACAGGTAGTTATTTTAGTGATGTGGTAACACATCCTCATAAAAATCAACTGTTGGACGTAGGAGCAAAGATCACACAAACTGCGCAGAGATAGTGGACATGTGTTTCCATGCTTCTCTGTACTACGTGTTCATGCTGCGTACGGATAGTTGTGTCTGAATGGGTCTGCTCCACTGGGGAAAAGAGGGAATCCTGCCCAGACATTCCATGGCACAGATTCCCAAAGAGTTTCCACTACAAATAAGACTCTCACACACACACACACACACACACACACACTTCCTCACAGGATGAATTCCTGTCAGATGTTTGATGGGAAACAAAGAATTTAACTATAACACAATGACTGAAGGGAGGCACAGACACTCTGATAGCTATTGGTGTATTAGTGTCATAAAGAGAAGCAGATAACCAGTAAAATAGGCAGACTGTTACAGAGAACACATGTTACCGCAGGCTGCACCCAGCATGCAAATCCCTAACAGGACAGAGCTCCAGATGGGGTTTCCCATAATGCAAAGTAAGGGCAGTCCCTCCAATACAAAAGAAAAGTAAATATATTTCTGTACACTACACTGAAAAAAATACATAATTTATACATACACACCTATGCTGTAAGTGTCATGCTTCACAAAACAGAAGAATAAAAGTAGTCCAACACTTAAATATCTGTGGGGCAAGTACATATGATTTGTCACAAGATCCAAAGCACGCATTGTACTTTGCATTGTAGAAAGTCACTGAGGTGTGAACACAAATTCCAAGTATAAAAGAAAAAAAACATGAAGGAAAGAACCCAACTGTCCCTTGAAACTGTGCATAAAGACTGACGCTAGTGGTCTGTGAAATTATACTTAGATACAACAGTGTTTCCACTCAGTATGCTCATATGCCCAGCAGGGATCATCTTTGCAGAAGTCACCTTGAGAGGATTGCATGTCAGCAAAAAAAAAAAAAAGAAACAGGTTCCATGTTCGGTTCACTCAAAGCCACAAATTTCAACCCATTGGAGATACCAGACAGAAAGTCAGTGCATCATCCACCTTCTATTAAAAGGGTTTTTTTTCCTTCCCACTGTCACCAAGTGCTTACTCATAGGGGGCCATCTGATTGTTGGGGTTTTTTGCTCTATTACTGTAGAGCAAGGGATGTCAAAATCATTTTACATTGTCAGTCACTTTGCCCTTAAGTGGGCCGGACAGTGAAGCTATATGATAAATGTGTAAAATGACAGAATCAGTGCTGCTCGTCAAAAGTATAAAGTTTTTGTTCATTCATAGAAAATGTTGTTTTTTCTTTTTATTGTGGACTGTAAAAAGCAGACATTTCTATACTAGATCATCGAAAAATAGGACTTTTCTGTGATTTAATTGTTTATCTATTACTTAATTACTTTGGTGTAGTATCAAAGGCAATGGGGGGTCTGTTTATGAATAGAAAAAAACTGTTAAACTTATGAAAATACAGTTAAAAGTTCAAAATCTAGGCACTCCTTCACATTTTCCACAGCTATATAGTGGGCTGGAGTAGAATCTTTGCCAGGGCCAAAATTGCCCTGGCAAAGATTTGGCCTTATGTTTGACAGCTCTGCTGTAGGGTCTTTACCTAACAATATACAGCACCTTGAGATGACTGTTGTGATTTTGTGCTGTATGAATTAAATTGAATTGAACTAACTTTTTGACGGAGAAACGTGAAGATCAAATACAGTGTCAGTCTGTCAGGTAGATGAGGATATTTTACAGGATAAACTTGACCTGCTGGGATGACAGAGAAAAAGGAAAATACTGCAACATGACACAAAAGAAAGTTTTCATGTGAACTCTGGAGAGTTTGGTCAATGTCCAAAATTGTCTTTTCTTACATATTCAGATGCGTTTTTGTTGCTGGAGTGCTCCAGTTTTTTTTGCTTGAGTGTCGCCTGTGCTAGTCTCACAGTGGTGCAATCTGACATCACATGGACTTTGTACTACGGAGATGGGAGGACTGTGTACAGCATTTGCATTCTTACATGCATCTCCGCTGGGTGATGTCAAGAAAAGGTCACTGGTTCAGTGCATGTGTGGAAACAGATTAAACAGTTTAACAGTGGCCTGGGAGGAAATGAATCTATCAGAAACCATTTTTCTCAGGCTGGACCAAAGAAATGGGCATATTAACTGCAAAAAACACAAAAAAAACACAACAAAGCAAAAAGGAAAATAAATAAAATTAACTTTGACAGTCAACTGACATAAGCCAGTTGCATCGAGTTAAATCTTAAAGCTAACAAAGACGGTTTGGTTTACATAAGACCGAAGCAGGCACAACTTTTCCTCTCTCGTTTTCCCCGTCTTTCTGTCAGTGCCACCGTTCAACAGTTCTTCCTCTCCACCCAACCATCAGAGCTCCCACACCCCAACTACTCATCCATTCATCCAACCGCTTCTCCGCTGCAGTCTCCACTGTGTGGAGTGGGGCAGTGGAGCATTTCCACAGCTGTGGCCAGCAGAGCTTCCAAGGCATCTCACACACATACAGATTTCCAGATGCACACACTGAACCATAAAGCGCCAAGAATTAGGTAAGTCCTAAGCGTACCTTATATAAAGACCAGATATATTCATGAGGAAAAAGAAAATTTTGAGTATGGAAAAGCCATCCTTCACAATCACACACACACACAGACACACACACACACACACAGAAACAGACACAATAAAGGCTACTGGTCATGATCATTGTTGAGGTAATGGTGCTGCTTACGCCACTGTGGTTACCTCATGTGCTCTGTTTCTATTCCTGTCTGCTTTGAATATGATGATTCTTCCTGTGTTTTCTGAGTGTGTGTTCGTGTGTGTGTGAGAGAAAGCTCCTACCTACATTTCTTGTCTGTCCATTAATGATAAGTGGCCAATTATAGCAGCTGTCTTTCAGGAGCACATCAAAAAATAACACGCACAGAGTGATAGATATAGACCTCTGCTTTGCATGCGGCAGTCATTTCAAATGTTGAGCTGATGTAAAACTCTGTCATTTGCATGGGAGTGCCGCTAACTTCAGGCGCTTCGGAACTATTTATATTAACAAGAAGACAAATATGCAACTAGGGAATGCACAAATTAAAGCGATATGCAGTGCTCTGCAAATTTTTTACATGCATTTGCACATGCAATAGATGTTCAAGGTGCTGCGAAGAAAAGTCAGCATCATCACTTGAAAACAGCATGTCTAATTTATCACTTTTGGTTACTTAGTAGCACCAATTAATGTGATGCACGTTGAATTATGTGATTTAAAAACAGTGCCATGACTTGGACTCTTCATGTCACTGTGGAAAGCTCGCTATGGCCCTGACTGTGCATGTGGGTTCATAGCCGCGCAGCAGAAAGAATTTAGGAGCTGTCAAATGCCTCTCTGGTGGTATTGCAGACTGGATAATAATCTAAACATCGAAGCTCAGCTCTCCCTCCCCCACCCACTCTAGTTGGTGTGGAAAGCAGCCACGGAGCACTGTAATGTAGCCGTGTTTCCACTGTGGAAGCTTGTTCCTGGATAGAGGCTGCAGTGGAAGTTCCTCCTCATGGACTGAAGGAACACAAGGAGGGAAACAGAGAGCAAGGGAAGGAGTGAGCGATGAGTTTAAAGAAAGGGCAACAGAGAGAAGGGAGACTTTAGAAGAGAGCAAGACAAGGACAAAGAGTAGGCGGAGAGGAGAGTGGAACAGAGACCGTTGATGGGGCGAGGATTACTGACAATGGCTAAGTTGGTTAGTCTACTCTAGGTCATGACCTGCCATTGACCCGAGTCTGGTCTGGCAACTGTCTGAAAGATCAAAAGAGCAGTCTCTCTGCTTCAGCACACAGAAGAAAGCTGAAGCAGAGAAGCTAAAGGTACTCTGGAGTGTCTGACCACTGGAACACTTACTTGGTTAGCAGGTTCCCATACACATTGATTTCAGATAGCAAAAGAAGTTATCAGACACATTAGCAAAAAGTAGGAGTCGTAGCGTTCTGTAGCGGGAAAAAAGGATTTGTAAAAACGCCAACATGCTCAAAAACATTTCCTTATCTTGGCATCACCCTTTCTTTAAACGCACCAGTTACGCCTTCTGTTTCTTCATTTCCACCTTGTGTTACCACAAGTCTCACGAATACACAGAGTGTACTCTGTGGAGGAGTTTATTAATAAACAATGAGAAAAAAAAAAGATCAAGAGATAATCAGTGATACTACCTGAAAATACTGACAGAGTGCATAGCTACATGATTTGTCTACATTATCTAGTTAACGCAAAGGTCAGTAGGCCTGTACTTTAGTCATATTGTGGAGGATTAAATAAAAACTTCGAGAAAGTTTTTTGTTTTGTTTTTTTGAGTGCTCCTTCAACATGTAGCATTTATTGAGTTCTACAGTTGGCCAGTTTGGGTTAAAACACACACTGTCCGAACTATCAGAATCGTTTATTCACTGAAATCAAAAAATCAAGAAAGAAAATTTTTTTAACTAAGCTATGGTACGAGTGTTTAACTTTATAATTACAGCAGTGACCAATGACAGGTTATTGAACTCTAATTGAGCCAATGAGTAGTTTCTTATTACTTAAAACAGCAGAGGCAGAAGACATATCCCGTGGTCGTGAAAAAGATGTTAATCTGTTTCAAAAGGGTCACATTGTTGGCCCGTGCCAAGCAAAGAAAACGAAAAAATTGCCGAATCTACTAACTGCATCTCCCTGGGTCCACTGCATTATTAAAGCCTGGACAGTGAAACTGTGTAGCCTTAATAACTTATCAGAGTTGCTAATCTCATAAAGATTTGACTTTGGAGAAATGGAAAAGGGTCATGTGATCTGATGACTGCATATTTACCCTCTTCCAGAGTAGCGAGTACATCAGGATGAGGGGAGAGCGGGTGAACTGATGCACACGTCATTGCCAAGTGCCTAGTTCATAAGGCTGTGGGGGCAGTGTTATGATCTGGAGTTGCTTCAGTCGGTCAGGTTAAGTTAAGCAGCATTGTAGTTGACCTGACTGACCAGGTTTTTCCATCAGTGGATTTTTTTCTTTCCTAATGCTAAGGACATATTCAAATCAGATAATGGCAGTGCTCATCGGGCTCAAACTGAAAGAGTGGTTCAGGGAGTGTAGGATATCCTTTTCAAACTTGGATTAGACACCACCGAGTCCTAATTTAACCCCACTGAGAATATTTGGGATGTGCTGGTACCTTAAGGAAAAACTAATCCAACTCTGGATGGAAATAATAAGCTTATCCAAACAATGCCAGAGTGAATGCATGGCATTATCAAAGCTGGAGCTGGTCCAACAAATATTAATGTGACTCTTTTTTCTCCTTGATGCCAGGTAGTGTAAAATCCTCCAGGTAAAAGCTCATATAGATCAAAATTCTCCTTTTCAAGGGTGACGCAAATTTTTGTAGCTTTTTATTCTAAAAAAGTTGTTTTTTGTTTTTGTTTTTTATCTTTGTTATTTGAAGCCACAGCCACAAGTTCAGTGAGGATTTCAGAGCGGCAGATGATCCAGCTAGGCCGAGGCTAGAATGAAGTTATTTATCTCACAGGCACACAACTTTCCAAACATTACACAACTTACTGACCAAACATTTAGACAACAGAGCGCTCTCTCTGCATTAGAGTTAGTTAGGTGAATCACATCCGGTGAGTAAGCAGATTATTCAACACTGAGGGAGGGGAGGAGTGCTATCTCCATCATCTCAGTGACAGAACTAAAGCTGCTCTAATTTTCACTCCTACTATCACCAAAGGATCAATAGCATACAGTCATAATCAGAGATAATTCACACAGACACACCGGTAACTGCGAGGAACAGCTCACTGCAGCATTATTAGCCTTTAAGGAAACAACATCCTTGTTCAGCGTTAAGAAAACTCAGCACTACATGTGCGCATGTCTTTAACAAATATGCAAAATATGCTTTTAAAGGAGCAACAGTTATTTAACCTGTGAAAACAGTTTCAAATCGTTCCTGAAGCTGTCAAAAGTTTGAAAGAAAAAGAGCACAGAAGATGCACACAGGTCAGCCTACTGGGTTTAATTATAAGAAAATGAAAGATTTGAGCTTGACCCAAACTAAAAACCGAGAATGTTTTGGCCTCAGCTGCTTCAATGTGTTTCTTTTTCCTGGCTTTTATTGCGACATACTAATAATTAAACGGTGAGCGCTTTGAACAAAAGTTTGAGTTTGCGTAAAACTTTTAGTATTTTAAACGAATGTGTTCCAAAATGTTTTTTTCTTTTTGGCTCCATCTCACCTTATTCCCATCAGCATCCTCCTCTGTCACACCAACCCTCTGCATGTCCTCCTCCACTACATCCATGAACTTCCTCTGAGGTCTTCCTCTTTTCCTCCTGCCTGGCAGCTCCATCTTAAACACCCTTTGTCCAGAATATCCACTATCCCTCCTATGCACACGTCCAAACCAAACACTTCAACTGACACTTTTCTCCACCCACTCCACCCTAGCTGCACTCTCTTTCACTCTCTTCTTCACCTCTCTGTTGCTTTGGATGGTTGACCTCCAGATAAGACTTGTTCCATGACATGGCTGGATTAAAAAACAAATGTTAACATTTTAGTCTATCAGCTCTATGCAAATAAGTAGAACTAATGCAGCTTTCTTGTCCAGATTCCCAGTTTTTGTTTCAGACTTGGCAGGACACTGATGCTCAAAAACCTCCAGTTTGGTCGTAGCTCTATTATGTGGTCATCTGTGTGTGTCTGTGGGAGGGCGCTTAGAGTGCAAGTGGAAAAATTAGAGACTTCAAATGATGCAAACGGTGTTCTTTTAACACAGGCAAGTGGGTGTACTTACAATAAAACCGATTTTTGACTTCCAATATTCCCGAAAATTATCCACACTCCTGGAACTCCTTCTGAGCATCTTGCATCAGCATAAAATTATGTAAGCATTTGTTCGAGTATCATACTCCCACACAGCATGTCAGCACTTCCAGCACTTCCAGCATGCCACTCCCCACTTCATGGGGAGTGGCATGCGTAAAGACGCTTCAGGTATGCAGCTGGCTTAATATCAAAAGGGATGTCCTCATGCTCCTTTTCCACTACAAGAATACCTTTTTCTGGGAGTGCCTCTTTCGGTGCATGGAGGGCTTCTGGGAAGATCACAATGGCACCTGTGGGGGGCGTAGCTGTTTTTACAGGATGATGCCCCCGCAGTGGCTATTATTTATCATAATGGATATGTTATATTCTCAGGTAGTTGTTAAACACCATGTTTCAATCGTGAGAAAGAGGTGAAATTTAAATGTCAAAATTGGCAAACAGTGAATCATAAAACGTAATGTTTTTAAAAGGTCAAAGTTAGGAAGAAGGCAAAAAGAAAATCAAATTATCTCATGCAGATTTTATCCAGACTGGAGACCACTTATGGTTTCAGCAAAACCAACAACTAAAAGTGAAAAAGGCAACAAAGATAAAAGAGAAGAAATAAAATTCCTGTGAGATTTTTCTGTTAACGGCGACAACGCGGGTAAAAAGTTCTAACGGTCTAGCCTGCTGTGTATGATTTATGTTATTGTATATGTGCATTTCTGTATGTCCACAATTAGCAGAAGAATAATCTGAAAATTTCCAGCTGTTAGCCCTCAAGCTCCTATTACTACAAAGCAACTGGAAAAAGCAAGTGTTCTGACCTTTATTTCATTTTTTTAATGCAATATCTACACATTTTTCTCTTTAACCTCCTAGGACCAGGCGTCCACATATGTGGGCATCACATTTTGGGTTATTTAGACCAAAATACTCAATTTTGCTCTTCAACGGCCTGATATCCATTTACGAGGACATTATAGTGCTACTGTTCTATCAAAATTTTAAACGAATATCCTCATATGTGGCTCTGATTTTTCATAAAAACAAAAATAAGGTAAAAAAAAAATCTGTTTTTTCTTTGTTTATACATTTATCGGGCCCCAATATGCCCAAATATCAAAGAGAAGTTAAAAATGCATGCAGTGGAAGAGTTCGGGTCTTAGGAGGTTAAGGTAACCAGAAATTTTAAATATTACTCTTAAAACCTTTACAGTTGAACACTGCACAAAATATGACTTGAATAAGAAGTGAAACTACAGTTTTGTTTCTGGCTTTGAGTTATGATAGTGTCTTTCACAATGTTAGATAATAACACATACCTATAAAGTCATGCTGTAGAATAGCTGCAAAGCAGATCATCACTTTATTACTTTTTTATTATTATCTTTTGGGGATCTTTCTGGCGTTCTGAGGACATATTGCGATTAATTACTGAAACTCAAAAAAAAAGTTAACTTTTCTCGAAGTGATTCTTTCTGGTTTCTTCTTTTTCCACCCACTGCAGCTTCATTTAGTGAAAGTGACATTTCACCTTTAACTTCACAGGATTCGACATACGTCAACTAGAAAGCATACAAAAAATCCCTAGAGATTACCAAAAAAGATTAAAATACTGTTTTGAACTTACAAGTTTCATTTTAAATTATTTACTTAGCAGCAAAAAAAAAGAAACAAAAAGTGATAAATGTAGAATATCCGCAGATCAAAGTAAGTTAGTTCTGCAAACGTACCTCAGTTGAATGTTTATTAAGGCCAATGTCTTAAAGGGTAAAACTATGACACTGCACTGAAAATGAAGTTAAGCTTGTCCTCCCACACGCAATAAAATATCAAAGGTTAGTGGCATTTTAACAAATAAATACACATCCTGAGTCAACTTGCAAAGTAAATGATAAACTCCGGTAATACATGTACAAGCAGGCACTCAATTCACACTGACAGCCAAAGGCAAAAACATGATCAGACAAGTTCGTCCCAAAAAGTTGACATTTGCCGTTCCTTCTCTCGAGGCTAAACCACACATACCTGATATTTTCAGCGCCGAGACTTATCATGCTTCATTACCAATTGATGCTCCTCACTCCTCCTCAGTTCATTCATACAGTCTGGGGAGGAGTGGAAGGAAGCCCGGCTGTTTTCAGCTCCACATTATTAAAGAATTCAAAATATCTTGATGAAAGTATTTAAAATGCTGTTTTGGTAACACCAGAGTTGCTAACTTTAGTGGCACCCATATACTCATAACATCATGCGATTGCACACTTTCAGACTTGGAAAATCCATTACAAAAACAGTCTGATGTGTCGCCCACTAAGCGACAAGCCCTCGCTGAAAGCGGGGGTGAGAGCAGACAATGCAGTCAAAGTATTCAAGTCACGGAAACATCAAAATTTCTAAACCCAAGGTGATTTTTCAGTGAAATTTCTAGTTTTATAAACAAAAATCACAGACTGTAAATACAAGCAAAAAAAGCTTTTCAGAAATAGTAGTAGGGGTACTGGATGTAAATCTGTTAGCATTTAACTCAGCTGATAAATTTAACGTTAGCTCTTTCAGCCTCAGGCCCCAGGTACCCGCCATCACCTTCAATATCACGTAACTTACCAAGCTCATGACTCACTTGATCATACATGACTGACTGTTAGTGGAGTTAGTAATAATTGCAGTTTTCCTTCCATTACATGAAATACGTCGACTGTGGGGGGGGAAAAAAGATTACAGAATTCGCCGAAGCGTGCATGTTACAACACCGCACAGCACAGAGTCATGCAAATTTTGACATACTATTGAATGACTTGTCGGCGATACTACTATCATACAACCATCCTACATTCAAAATCACTCCAGCCAGCTTTCCTCCTCATCATGATGCTCAGTTTGAACTTCAGTAGGTGGTCTAGACCAGCGGTCCCCAACCTTTTTTGTGCCACGGACAGATTTACGCCCGACAATATTTTCACGGACCGGCCTTTAAGGTGATAAATACAACAAAATAAAACTATTACCGGTACCGAAAAAAGGAGATTTATTCATAACACACGTGAAAAGACCCAGGAAAACCGAGTTAACGATAAAAACGATAACAAAATAACGCTGAAAACCGATAAAAACCCTGAAAACTATACATTTCACACCTGAGCCTCAACTCTCGCGGCCCGGTACCAAACGACTCACGGAAGTGAGGCCCGGTGGTTGGGGACCGCTGGTCTAGACCACGTCTACATGCCCAACGCAATAAGCAGCTGCCTGTGAACGCCTGTTTAGATATTTGCATTAACAGCCAGTAGAACACCTGTACCTAATGAAGTGGCCAGTGACTTTATATACTATTCTAAAGAGTTACAGGAGTAGCAGCAATGAAAATAGTATATGTAGCAAATAACTATATCTCTGTGCTTTTCTTTCAGGCAGCAGACAGATCAAAAGCTTAAAGAGTTAAGAGGGATATCTTTATCCCTTGTAGGTGAACCGTCCACTATCACTTGACTTGGGACTAGAAACACATCAGATACTTAATGGAAGTATCAAAAGTGTCAGCAGGGGGGAATAGCCCAAACAAGGAAACTTTCCACCTCTGCCCACGACTGTGACTCATGCAGAAATGCAACCACTTGTTTATCTCTGTTCTGTGCGAGTGTGTTTGCAAGCGGGACTGTGTTTGCGCGTGTGCATGCCCATGTGGTCACTGTCTGACCCAGAATAACATTACTCTGAGCTATACGGCAAGGTGTCAATCACAGATTAACAACAAGCACTAAAGTTTTTAAAAAAAAATCGCAGTATGCACACATGCGTGCACGCAGACACATTCGGCTCGTGTGCTGAATATTTGAAGGGCAACGAAGACACTGACTCAGCTACCAAAATGTCATCACTCCTTTATGTGAAGCCAGGCTGAACTACAACTACAATTTGTCAAGCACATACCTAAGCTTAAGCTGTGGGAGTGGAATGAGCGGAGGTGAAACTAAAGGAGGTGTGCAGGGCATCCAGCCAAAGGGCACAAGTGTCTCCCCAAAACAAGGCCCAGATGTGACTGTGTGTGGCCTAAAGGTCAACAGTTTCTCACACCGTCCATGAATACAAGCGACTGCAGGCTTGCACAACTTTAAAAATTGCATTCACTGCATGATTCACAATCCTACTTCTTGTTAAATTCAACTCCATGCCAACATTTGTTTCTCCCTCTATCACTTGCAACACCGCCTGTTATCTAAGTGGAGATTCTGCCTGATAGTATTTCTGATATCGCAATTTGAACACTCAGAGAGGGGAAATCCTGCAGCGCCTCAAGGCAAATGACAAAACCACATCACACACTGACGGACAGACTTAGAGTGCGTGTATTAAATTCACGTCCCTGTTTGTTACATCTCCTAGAAAATGGCCTTTAAACAACTGCCTACACGAAGGTGACTCATACACCCACTGCTCACATATTTCCACACTGTCTTATAAATGACATCCTCACACACTTAAATTCACCACTGGTAGTCAAGTTGTAAACTTAAGAGCAACAGCGCTGACACAGATTGTTGTTTCCTTAGAGGTCAGCAGCTCGGCTTCAGAGTGGTAGGTGTACAGGTTTTAATCCAAGGGATATGTTTGGGGGTTTTCTTTATTTTTGTTTGTTTTTCCAATGCCAGGTGCCAACTTGTTTGGGTTTTTTTAATTTCTTCACACCAAGATTGTCTGATGTTAAACAAAAATTCCACTAAATTCAATGTCTTCCTTTTTTGCAGTGTGGTTACCAGGTGCAAAAAATTTTTTTATTGTTTAGGGACTATCAGCTTTTATGTCGCACATATGATGTGCATCTAAAGCTAATATTTAAAGCTGCCATATTACACCCTTTTCTAGCATGTGGATCTGAGTCACACATAAGTCTCCCAGGGTGCTTCTTGTTAAGTTTCAGCTAAAAATAACTCACTGATCATTCCTTCTACCCGGACTGTATACCCCTGGTTCCTAGTTCTGCTTCAAATGCTTTGTTTCAGTGTCTCGTAGCTTTAGAGGTATCAGGAAAATGTGTTTTTATAATGTTGTAAGATTTTTCTTCAGTATAAGATGTGAAACTACAACCAGTATTAAAGATCACAACCAATTTTTGCAAGACAGTTGAATTTTCTCCATGTGCAACATAGAAAATAGCCAACCAATCCACATTGAGCTAAAGTCCCTCCCATTCATAGCCCCGCCCCCTCACCACTAAACGCTCCAAACCTCGATGCAAGTGAAGCGAGAATACCTATATGACTGTTAACAAAAAACAACCATTATCCTCCATGATTAATCCAGAACCTGACCAAGACATTTCAGAATGAGCAAAGCTATTGTGAGTGAAGAAAAAAATAAATAAAATAAAAGGCTGCAAAGCAGCTGCTAGTTTGGAAATCAAGAGCGCTGTTGCCATTTATCTGGGGGCGGTGCCTAGCCTAGCAAATCAAAATATCTCTTACAGACACACTCTTCCTCTTCTATGAAGAAATAGTAGGGTCATGTAGCTATATTTGGAAACTGTGAAAAATTTTGCATGTGACATTCCCTTTAAGGTGATTTAAGGTGATACTTTTCCCCTTCTGTAGTTCAGCACAGATCAAACACTCCAGTAACATCAGACTTCAACGAGAATGTCAAACATCTGAGAAGAGGACAATAAGATGACAACATGTCAAGAGGAGGGGGATTTTCAGTTCATGGCGTATCTTTTGTAGATCTACTCTGTGAGTAATAACATGATTAAAAAATAAAAGTTCACTTTTGTGTTTATGCTATATAGTAATATATAGAAGCTGCGCAGCATTAAACCTGGTTTATGCTTGCCACCGTTAAACGGCTGTTCAACAAAAAAAAAAAAAAAAAAAAACTGTGAAAGTGGCATCACAGCTCCTGGTACAAGCCGCACTTTGGTGTCCTTTTGACTTGTCGTGCACATCTTGATTTTTGTAATGTGGCGTACACTCTCTGAGCCGCCACGTGTTGGTTTTTAAACGCCATTTTAGTGATACGATATCAGAACTGGAGTTCAGAGGTTATACTGACAATGCAGAAAGAGAAACTTGAAAATATGACACTTTCTGCAGAAAACTTGAGGCTGCCTCAAGAACCAGTCACATGACTGCTAACCAGGTGATTTGACTTTGTTTGCAATTTTTAATGCTTGTCAATGAAGGCTTAAGGAAATAATGCCCTCGTTATACAAGCTAGAGACTGGCAACTACCAGTTCCTAGGGATAATCTGTATTCCCTGACCAGTTGGATGAAACATCCTTGTGATTGCTTAAGTCGCCAACATTCACCTGTAATATGGAATGGCATGGAACATCCCGACTGCAATCACTTGCAGCTACTCTTTGAGCTGCAGGGAGACTGTGAAAAGTGTGACACAAATCGGAAACAGAGACCGAGCATGAAGACAAGACGCAGACAAGTCGGCATCTTCCATCAAAACTACAAGTGACTGTGGCGATCTGCTTGAAAGCAAAGCAAAAACATGGAGGTTTTTGGTGATTTCACCCAGAGACAGCCAGCACCCACTCACTTACTACAGTGAGTGAGGAAATACTCATTTTTCCCTCACTGTGCACATGACATCACACAAGAAACTTCTATAAACATTGACAGCAGTGGCGCTTCGTGAAATTATTCCGAGGCAAAAAAATCCATCCCAAACAATTACAAGAATACAATGTAAATAAGAACAGTTTGCTTATACAGCATGTGTGGTTGGCTGAACGAGCCCACCGAATCCATGTTGTGGTCAAACTTCATTAGATGAAGCGTAAGTTCTTGTAAGATTTAAGTTCTAAAAGTTCTCAAATTAATTTCGTAAATTCTGAAATTATACATTGAATTGTCGTGATGCACACCCAAATCATCCAGGTAAGGAAATCCCAAAAAGTTGATTTTGTTCATGTGGGCGTAGCGTTTTCAGTGGGAGAAACATTTCGTCACTCATCCAAGTGACTTCTTCAGTCTCAACTGACTGCAGGTTTTCCCGACCTTATAAACACTATATTTGCACAATAACTCAAACTAGCACCACTAACGAACAATGGACTGTGGGGGCAGTTTCTTTAAAAGATTTAAAAAGTTGATGTATATCATAAACCAACGCATACAGATCAATATTTAAGGTTTGACTCTCATCATCCACTGGAGCACAAGCTGGGTGTCATTAGGACACTACAACACAGAGCGAACACCATCCCCACAGATAGAGACCAGGGCATGACTGTGGCGTGCAATACAACCAGTGCAATAATTATAAACCAGCCGTGGCTATAACATCTCCTACATGGGATTGTTTTTTTGTTGTTCAGTGCCAGATAAATCAGAATCTAAAGAATCGGTGTGACCGATATAACTGATAAGCTTATCATTTAAAAATGCAAACTGCTGCAGTGTCTCATTAAACAAATGCAAAAGCAACCATTTCCATTTTATCTGAGTTCTGGCTCTGCGTGCCTTTTGCAACCAACAAATGATATGCCCCAAGACAAAAGAGCAGACCTGCTAATCATGACAATATCTGCCCTGTTTCGCAGGATAGACAGGCTTTGAGGGTGTAGAGACAGTTTTCACAGTTCACAATAACAGTTATTATAAGAGAGACGAACCTGTTTCGCTGATCACCAAAAGCAACTAGAAACCTGATAAGTTGGTAGATTAGAGAGTTTCTTTCTCACTTCTTTTTTATTTCTCCTGGCACGCTGCAATGGAGTTAAACATATTCTAATTTCTGTTAATTTTTTGTGTATTTTTCTATATCTGTGGCTTAAGGCCAAATACAGAACTCATCAGCAAAAAGAGCAACCATTTAAGGTTGAAACGTGATACGCTGTCATGTGTTGTAGCATGCTGAATCCTGCCTGACGCACACCTGCTGCTCGAAACCGTACATCTGTGTGTTTACGTGAAGATTGTGTGTATGGTTCCTTTCAAATGGTGCTTAAAGAAGCTTGTGTATAAGTGCTTCAGGAAAGATTCCTGAACTGAGATCAAGAGATGATCCAGTCACACGACACAAGAAGTCTACACCCACTGAGATCCTACCACTGTCAGAACAAGCCTTGACCTCAGAAGAAAATATGGACTTGACAATGAGAACAGATAGGCTTAAATGAACCTTTGCACACAATCCCCTCAAATTGAAATTTTAGAGTAAGGAACAATGTGCAGATGAATATTGGAGGATTTGTAAAAGTGACACTTTTGCATAAATACGCTTAAATACATATAAACACTGTTAAAGCACACAGATAAAGAGGCCCAGAAGCTAAGAAACAAACACAAGGCAGTGTTGTATTCACACTGATACCCCAGAATCCTTTAGTGATATACAGTACACCTCCTGTTTTGGGTTAATGGTAACACTTTTCTACACTCCTCTCTCCTGTCTTTGGGCACTGGTGTGATAAGGCAGTGATGGGTTGTATTTCTTGGGCGCTCCTGGGGGGAATCCCCTGGTATAGCAGTGTGTATGTGTGTTTGTGTGCGTCCCCACAGAAAGGGAAGAATGCAACCATTGAGCGCCTGCCATTGCGCCAGCAAGCATCTCCCCCGCACCCTCACCCCCTCCCGTCCTCGCTTGCACTCTGACGTACAGTTGGAGCAGATTTGGTGACATGAAGATAAAAGCTTTCCACTGTTTCGCTCTTTCCTCTTTCTCCAGTGTCACCAGAACGCTGAGTGCCGGTGCCTTGGCCGCGGACATAGAGAGCTCATTCAAAGTGCCACAATCACTTTTTGCTTCTGTTTTGTGATAAGACAGAGTTCAGCGTGTCTTGTTGCAATATGCCCACCAGCAGCTCGGTACATGTGGAGTAAAGACGCTAGACCGCCGTATTATGCAACGGCAGTGACAAGCTGTAGTTTTTTATACAAATGAACTAACTTCCTGTGTGAGTAATCACACTATGTAGACAAGTTCTGAAGAAAAGCAGCAGTAACTGAATCTGTCAGTAATATTTTCCTTGTGGACATGAGTAAGTGACGACAGAGCAAAGGGAACTGATCAGATAAATAAGATCTTGTAGTATTTCACTTACTGCTAAGATGCGCTGGTACTGCATTAACATAATGGCCCATGACAGTATAATTTCCCAAATTAAATGGAATTTTAATGTACTTTATCAGAATCTGAAGTGAATAATATTTATCTACATAATATTTAATAATGGGGTAACAGTTAACGTTTTTACAGGAAAAAAGAATCAAGTAATTTTTAAGTGCCGTGTACGGAATTTTAAGTAGTGTGTAGCTTAAGGTTTTTTACATGAAATGACACAAATAATGATGTTGTTGTGATCCTGGATCTGCCACACTGCATTTTGAGTTGTGCATTCTGGTTTTGTTTATTATTATGTTTTCTGACTAGCTCGTTCTAGTCATTTTGATGTTTCTAGCTTTCAATTCGTTTTATTTTCCATGATCTTATTCTCTGGTTTGCTTAGTTGTAGTTTCCAGTTGTTTCTGTTTGCAGTGATTGCTTATATTTGATTCCAGGAGTTTCAGTTTATCTTTTCTCCCCTTGTTTTCCCTATTGTTAAGGCTCCGTCTCTGTGTTTGGTGTTCTCATGTTTTGATCATTTCATGTTTTACTTTGCTAGTTAGCCGTCTCCTGTGTTTGGTATTTAGTTTTACTTCCCCTGTCTTGTTTTCATTTGATTCGTTTTGCCTGTTACTAATTTTGTCCCAGCTGTTGTTTTCCCCAGATTAGTTCCCAGTATATTCAGAGCCTTAGTTTGCACATGTTTGTTGTTGTTTTTTCCTCTATGTCTGCCTCTAAGTATAATAAGTATTCCCCCATCTGGATTTATTGACATTGTTTTGTTTTTGCGTGTCATGCTTTTTTTTTTTTTTACACTATCAAATTTGCTCTTGTATTCTGTTGTGTTCTTTTTTCCCATACTTTTTTTTTAAATTGTAGAATTTCTAAGCACAGTCATTTTAACCCTATGGTAGGGCTGCACGATTTTTTGGCTTAGAATTGAGATCACGATTCTCTCACGATTTTCTTTTCCAGTATAAATATTTATTGCACTTATTAACTGCACATCAACTTCGTAACAGTTGAGACTGAACATAAAAACAATAAATAAACATAAAAACAACAAATGTCTCACGTTTTGTTGTTGCTGCAAAATGTTGTACTGCTTGAAATTCCGTCTCCACCGTTACTCGACACTGCGTGTATAGAGCAGGTAGTGCAACAATAGAAAAATAGTTGCGGGACAGCACTGTGTAGCGTTTGTCTAGGGTGTTGATCATTTTCCTAAATCCCTCGTTTTGCACAGTGTTGATGGGAGCCATATCTTTGGTCAGGTGATAAGTGATAGCCTCCGTAATTTCTTTGTGCCTGCGGGAGTTCGACGGGGGAGGCGCTGTATAAGGTTCCCGTTATTGATGTTTGGGTGGTTGACCGGGACGGATTTTCTCCTGTCACTTTCTCCTCATCCCTGACGTGCTCTCCTTTGTTTTTTCCCTGTTAATTCACAGGGCACAGCTTCTGTATCATGTGGTATAAGGCTCCGCCCTTGTCATTTGTTGAGCAGGAAGAGTGAGCGCTTGTTTTCATGCAGATTACGTCCCGGATCAAAATGCGGTACAATCGTCGTCGTCTTTTTGTTTGTTTTTTTATCGTTGTCATTTGGAAATGAGATCGCACATAAGTATGAATCGAGATCGCGATTTTCTAACGATTAATCGTGCAGCCCTACCCTATGGCTAATTAAGAGTAGCGAACCACTTTAAACGCACATCCCAAAAGAGATAGATAGAATGGCACCCTCACATACAGGATGATTACAATGTTGCTGGATATCTGATCAAATTTGCTCATTAGGCCTCATTGACACAGGCCTAGAGGCGGGTGGGTGTTCCCTCAAAAGCTTCCGGTCGATGAAAACTGCGCATTCTCCCCGACTGGTTGGCGAGTGATTGCTGGCAGTTCTGATGTAAAATACCGTGTTGCACTGAAAATCTCAATGTGATTTAATTTGGATGATAGCAAATCAACAATAATTTGCATGGAAGATACTGATATGTCTGCGAACACTTGCCAAATACTCGCTGAGCTCAAGAAAATCATGATGTTTAATAAATTTTACATCGAGTTATAAAGGTCATACAGTTATGAGAGACTTTGAACATGTTTTTAAAAATTGTTTAAAGACAGAAAACAATAGAAATTATGTTTAAAAATGGGTTAAAAGCTAAAGTCATTCAGCGATTCATTGTTTATTTCATTCTTTGTTAAAGTGGTATTATGAGCGATCTGCACAGTGGTCTGAATCTGGTAGCGTGAGATTAATTGCTTTTATCTTCTCCTCCCACTTATCTCTTAGAAATCTATACATTTCTATCATCTAGACAGAGCCCTGACTAGCGAATGAGGGAAATTCTGCGTTTTCCACATTTCATGAAGCCATATGCAAATTGCACTAAATAGTATATGTTTAAATTATTTGATTCAACTAAGAGTCCTCAATGAGGAAACACTGCTTTGTCCCTCTGGTGAACATTTCTCCCCTTTTTAGTGGCTTAGCATTACATGTGTGATTCAAAGCAGAAGTGGAGATTGTTATGCTTTTGTTTCAGAAGGCAGAGCTTTTTCTTGGAAAGAAACCTCCATTTCTGGATTGCACTACTGCTCTGCTAATAGTTGGCAAGATCATGCAAACTAGTGGTGACCACAGCAATCTGCTAGCATCAAACATTTATTGTAGATTTTGTTATGTTCAATTTGGGGTTTGCACTGACACAAAAACCAAAGAAAAAAAATCAACTATGAGTTTGCTCCATTGTTATAAGATCACATGGCTCTACACCCTGTGACATGTGTTCATTTTTTTTTCTTGTATGTAATAAAGAGAGAACAGTCCTTATCATGTTTTATATGTAATATAAAAGGGCATTTGATTACCAATTATGTTCCCAAAAATATAATTACATTCAGATTCTGATAAAATACAATGAATTTCAATTTAATTGTAGGGAAATTACACCCTTAGTTGTGGGCTGTGTTATAAAGATTGTGGCAGAAGATTTTTGCTATTTATGAAAACTGATCACTTCGTTTACTTTTTAGCTGGAGCTCAGTCTGGATTCATTTTTGCTTCCCAAAAACTGCAAATTTCCAAGAAAATACTTGCTTTTGCTTTTTTTTGTCTGAAGAAAAAAAAACAACAGAATAATCAACTACAGCATGAGATGCAGTGAGAGAACGCCAGGACATGTGACAGCGGGCAAGAAGAGGTCCATTTAAAAAAAAAAAAAAGACTTGAGGTATAGTAGTATTGGTAACTGCACATCCTTTTTTCTGTTCCACCTGTCTTTTCAGCCACAGCCAAGTGTTAAATTAGGACTTTCTATTTCTGGTGTAACCATAGAATGGGGCAGCAAAGAGGTCACAAAGGTGCCAAAGGAAAAAATATATATATCTTTAGGGATGTAGGATGTTTCCTTTTTTGTATGGTTTACTCACTTCACTATCTAGCTGGCTGATGAGGGATCTTGTGTTTCAGGTGAAACACAACTACAGGCTTGAGTTCACTTCAGTTCAAACAGTCACATTGTGCGGATTTAGCAACAGAACGTGAACCCTAATACGTAAACAATTCAATTTTAGGTTTGTAACTTTGGCTCTGGTTACAGTTAAGCCTGGTGTTAAACGCGTATTAGCTGTTTTGAGTACAGTGAGTCTTTGGGGAATGAATGCAAATCAATGCAACGTCCTCCTAAGTGACAAAATAAGTGGCTGTGCGAGTGTGACTGAGTGTGAGTGAGTCACCTGATGCCCGACGCTGGCGGTCGCAGTTGATTACCCACACATCCAATTCTATTAAAAGGACACGGTCATAATCTCTAATCTCTTCCAAGTCTGGCGGAATAAGAGAGCAGGTTAATCTGGATTACACGTCAGGACCGTGAGCTCACAGCCCAGGCAGCTGATGTGCCAACGAGCCAGGAACAGGAGAAAAATAATGAACACTAACATAAAGATAGCTATAAAATGAGTTTACGCTATATGATTCATACCTGAAGATAAAGACAGTAGAAATGACCAGTAAATTAATTTGCATATGGCGGCACTAGTGCAAAACTTCATCCCCCACCCCCCGAAAGTAGAGGGAATTTATTAGAGGGAATCCCAGCTGAGAAAAGACAAAGAACAACACAAGACATGCAGAAGAAGAACAACTTGTGATCTATGCCATATGGATATGTATGTAGGATATCATCTAGTAATAAGCTTATGATTTACAGAAGATTTGAATACGAGGAACACACAAAAAACATGTGCATTCTTCAAGGTGCATTAAGACACCTGCACTGTCCAGGCACTCATCTGAACCAGAGCAAACCTCCCACCCACCCGCCCGCCCAATTAAATGGAAGAACATAAGTTTAAACAAGCATGAATTGAGTGGAAATGTGAATTAAGAGGGGAAGTTTACGCATAAATCACAACTCTAATGAGCCTCTGGATGGCTGTGGTCTGGTGGCATGTGATCTGTATACCCTGCAGCTGTGATCGTGGCACAAAGGGACTGCCAAAGACTTTCAAAAGTAAAAATATTAATCACCAGTCACAGTTGAGCAGGCTACAAGCAAAAACTTGGCAACTGGCAGGAATGTCGGATGTCCTGCACATTTCACTGCATAACCTACATACCTTCGAGAGGAATTGGAAGGGAGGGAGGGAGTTTGGGACCGACGATTTGGTGGACAAGCAAGGCTTTTCTTTACATGCACACATGGTTTCCAAGCAAGTGTTTTGCGCGCCCCCCGCAATTTCATGACTTTTATGAAAAACATCCTCTAGTTGACAACTTTTCATCCTCACCACTCAAAAGTGGTTAAAGCTCCCCTGCAGCAGCAGCAGCAGCAGCGGTTTTGCCTCAGCTGATACGCCTCGTGTGAGGAGAAGCAGCAGCAGCAGAAGCGGCGGCGGTGCTGTGCGAAGCTGCAAAGCCATCACATATACAAACCTGTTGACTGTGTCTGTCTGACGACCTGACGGCTATTTATCTTCACATCTACGGTCTTTTCCACCCTGTTTCCCCCGCAGTGAGTGAGAGTGACAGAGAGAGAGCCTGTGCTGTACTGGAACTTTCTCTCTGGGTATGCCTGCTCTACTCTATCAGCTGACTGAAAAACTATCCGGCTAAAATAACAGGTTAACACTGAGTGTGCTGTTTTTGGGGAGCCGAAACTCATTTTCAAACTGCATCCCGAGGCTTCTTTAGCCGAATAAAAACGGGGTCACACTTTACGGCTAAAAATACCTGTCTATAGCTATATTTGGCTTGGCTGGATCACAATCACAACGCTAAAATAGTCGGGCCCGCCCGACAATGAATAGGATGTCGGCTATCTCACTGTCTCCGTCGGCCAAGAGCTAAAATTAGCAACAAGGCTTGCGTCAATCACGAGCCTCAGTGCGTCAAGGCATTCCCCGCCCCCAGGGGCTGATCATTGGTCGGAATTAGCACGTTGACTGAAAAATGCGCGCCTTGTGATTGGCGGTTGAGAATTATTATTCCCGGCGTCTCCGGAGGCGTTTTTTAATTTTGAGGTTTGAGAGCGCGCAGAAGCGAAACTGATAGCTGCTTCTCACATCCCGTTCAGTGTCTGCTGCCTTCGCTGGCTGCTGACAGTATTTCCCTACTCAAGACCACATTAGCCTCTCCACAGTTTTAAATGTGAGTTTCAAAATTAGAGAGAGAGGGATTTAAGTCCACTCCAATGCCATCCTGGCTGAGCTTTTTATGTTTTATTGCTATACAGACATTAATAAATTATATATTTGACTTCCAGTTTCACAAATCAGGTCATTTCACCAGTCTTCAAAACTGTAATCAACAAATTTTTGCGCATATATTTATTTTAAAACATTTTTTTTTTAAAACAGCCTTAGCTCATCCAGCTCAACCCACTTAAAATATCCATGTATCAGGGCTTTTCTTGATGTTGTTATCTTTTACCAAAATAAGGCTGTGGGATATTACCTTTTTGTGGGATATTACCCGTTTTTAAAACATATTTATCTGCATTTCTCTTGGAAAAATAACCCAGTTATAGTCTGAGCTTTAGGTGGTGATTTTTCATTTAATGCCTTTGCCTGAAAATTGTTTTCAGACTATGGGCATGAAGCCTGGTGAGACATGCAGACACTAAAGAAATACAGAGTGAACCAAAGTCAAAATAATATGATTTTATTTGCAGCCAGAATAAACACAATTTTGCTAAAGGCTCTCCCTTTTGTGTTAATCGTTAATTCAAAAAACATAAAAGTATGGTTGTGTGGGTTGGCTCCTTCCCTGTTTCTGAGGGGTGTAAAAAGGGGTGTAAAAAGCCAGGAAAAGTTTGAAAACCACTACCTTAAACAAATGCTTGGAAATGAACCTTAGAGAAGCTGATTTATACTAACGGTGATGCTTGATGGTCAGTGCCCTGACCAGAAAACATATCACACATAGTATTATGGTCTTTTTCTGTGAGTTGTGTTTGCAATTGGGTTCTTGGAGATCTGGATTACAAATGATCACTCCTGTAAAGCACTTTGGGTCAACTGTTGTTTTGGTTTGTTGTTTTAAAATCTGCTCTGTACAACAAATAAATAAGCAAATGACTTTACCTAAGATTAAAAAAAAAAAAAGTCCTTTCTGAGGCCCTTCATTTACAGGTTCATCTGCAATTTCAGGTAAAAATCTGTTCGGAGCACGTTAAAAAGGCACCAAAATTATGCAAGTGTGCTTTTATGGTGGTTTATAATGATATTATAATCTTCATACAATCCCTTCTGGAAACACACCTTAAAAGAGCTCCATTACACGGAGAAATGCTGCTTTTGACATGTTTGATTAAAGTTTACTTGTGGATAGATGTGTACAATGGGTTAAAACATGCTTCTGAAAAGTAATGGAGCACAAGTATCACCAGGTAGTTGATTGGAAATATTTAGATACATCCCAGCATGTGTTCTGTATGGGAAAACATGCTCATGACTAATATTATTGTTACCTTTATTAATATGCTGTGTTTGCAGAAAGAGAAATAGGATATTTTGATGATGAACCTAAATTTAAAATCTATTTTATTAATATTTGTTTGCATTTTTTAAGGTTTTGTGTTTACTTTATACTTTGTTGATTAAGTAATCTAGAAGAACAGCCTCTTTACAGTTCCTGCTAGTGGTGCAGGCTCGCCCGCCGGATCCCCCTCGGCTTCCTCTCCTGCAACCATCAAACCAACCGCCTCGCTCTCTGGCTCTCTCAGATTCTCTCTCCACCCCTCTCGCTCTCTCTTTCCTTGGCACGGCACACGGGGCTTATGTGTCTTGTACTGTACGGAGAGAGAGAGAGGGAGCTCTACACTGGGTGACGTCACCTCTCCCATGGCGTCACATTGACGTAGCGCATACCAAGAGCTCTGTGTGGAGGCAGAGCCCACATAAATGCACTATTTGACTTTCTCCCCTCAGACGGCGCACATAAACAAACGCGCGTTACAAGAGCACACTTTGCAAAGCACCCATCAGCACTGACACACTCAGCAGCACGGGGACGGACGCAGACTCGCTCCTTAGAGCCACTCGGGAGTTTGATGATTTCTTTTTTATTTCATTTTCTACTTTTTATACTTTAGAAAAAGTAAGTGGAAGGAACGGAACTTTTTTTCCTTTTCTTTTTCTAATGCCGACGAATCCAGCGCCTCTCCGAGATCACTAAGAGTGTTTTTATTATTATTTTTCTTTCCTGTCATTATTTTTATCTCTTTGCGGTTGTTCTGGATGGAAAACGGATACTTCACGCGAAGTTATTAGCCCACTACATGTAAAGACGGAACCGCTACAGCAAACAAGTAAGTAAACTGAATGAATGAATGAATCTGTAAAGCTCTGCCTCACATCTTGGCGGAAACACGCCGAAAGAAGATAACCCTCAGCTTTACGTATTTAATTTTTCGCCACCTATATCAAAAGCCATGATGGATTTACTACTCTAACATCATCTGTGCGCGTGCTGCCCAACTTTGTGTGCCTAACCTGTTGCTGCTCACGTCAGCCACCGGCACACGCGTGTTGCCGGTCATGTTTGTTGGTCTGTGCCTATGTGTGGGTTCTCCTACGGCGAATGAGGCTGAACTCTGAATTTAATTTGCGCTGGAGAAGGTATCTTATCCTTTCCGGTTGTCATGGAAATGAGATGCCTCTCACTCTCACAATGAATAGTGGAGTCGGACGCACAAATGGTCTGAGTGAAGAGCGGTGTAACCTACATTCAGGCAGGAGCTCGGAGAGGAGACTTAATGCTCTTTCATTTCAAGCCATGGTGTGTTTGGGTTGTGTGTGTGTGTGGGGGGGGGTGTCTTATCGGAGTTTTTTTTTTCTTTTTTTAATTTTTAATTTTTTGAGGGGGTGGTGTCTTTTTATAAAATGTATTTATATACATAGATGTGTGTAAGTGCGTGTTTGTGAGGTTGTGGGTGTGTTTGAGTTTAGATATCGCTCGGCTGTCGGTGCCGGACTGCGCTATGATTTAACCTTCAGTAACATGGAGTGAGCGTACAGTTACCATTAACCCGTATATAATAAAACTGGCCCAAGATACACTGGTACTCAAATTGCCTCCGAATTTCATGAGCCATGTATCGCAGGAAAAACACCCTCAACCATAAAGCCACAACAACATTTCTGAAGCCCACCGTGAAGCATGCTCCAGCAGCTATCGTGCCTCTTGGCCAGTCACATAGTTTATAATAATAAGCTGACAACACCGGGTTGAGGTACTTAAGTAAGTTGCTGGTTTTACCTTCTTTCCCCCCCTCAGTTCCCTCACACACACTCAGGTTTACGCATACACGCACGAACGCGCGCACGCAGGCTCCAGTGACAGGCTCCCACTCAGGGCTGATTTACAGTAGGCTAGGCTACTCGCATATTTCTCTGCTCTCTCCTTTATGTCCTTTCTTTTCTCTGTTTCTGTTTGCTGGAAGCCTCGCGCTGTCCGGGGTTATTGGTGCGAGGGGGCTACCGGGGGCTACCGGCGCTCCGGGGCGCGTGCTTTACAGCTCTTTTGTCGTTCTCTTGGTTACCGGTGCGCGCAGGGCCAGAGCCCCACCGGCCGGCTCGGTCTGAGAATAAAGTAGGGGGAGACCGCGGGTTCATTAAAAAAAAAGTTAGAAAAAGGCAGAATGTCTCACTTTGTACAAAAATAAGTTTGTTTGAAGTAAAAACACATCATCTTCATCTCTTTAACTCCCCTCGGAGGCTCTGATTAGAGCGTATTTACGCAGTTACGGGTTTAGCTTCACAACTTTATGTAAGAATGAGATGACTTCAGCTTATTTCAAATTGACTCCCATTTGTGCTGTTACTGTAACAAAATCATTTTTCAGGCCTAAAGATGTCTCTTTTTTTCTCTCAGTGCTCAAATGGTTCCATACACAATTGAATAATGGCTTAACTGTTCCAAATCAGCCCTAATCAAATCAATGTTATACAGCTTGACTTGTCTGTTTACTCTGGTTTGTGCTTTTTTGTTTATTCCAACCTATTTGGGGGCTGTTGGGAGGGATTACATCTATATAAGAGCCATATTCCGACAAAAGAACCACCGACAGGGGGTTCGTGGGTGTCCAGTAAATCCTTTGAGAAGTGGTTTAAAGTTTGGTGAAAAGTGGCTACTGACATGAAGCTGCAGGTGCTCCTAGTCTTGATCCGTATGAGGGTTGTGGGTTGTCACCAAGCTGTTTTGCGATACACACAGGGAGACTGCGTGGTCTTCTCAACTTGACCGTCTCATAGAGGGGGTCTATGTGTGGCGGAGAGAGAGCCACAGTGAGAGAGAGATAGAGTATATAGGAGTGTGTTACAGAAAGGGGGCGCTCTGGGCCTTGAAATCCTCCGGCCACGGTGCACCCTGCTGCAGTGAGAGGGAGTCGGAGGCGCACGGCGCACGGGAGCCCGCTGGTCTGGTTTCAGGTCCGACTCACAGTTTTCTAGATTTCTCTCTCCCCTCTGGATGAACCCTGAGCAGGCGAATGCGGCGGTGATCAGAGGCAAGAAAAGCGATGGCCCGGAGCCACTGGCGCAAGCTGCTTTTATAAAAGTTGTCACTTTTGTAGGTCTGTATTATGATTTTTTTTTCATTATTATTATTTTGTTTCAGAAGTCGTGCATAGTTTGTTGACTGGTGGAATTTCTGTTTTACGGTGCAAAATATCTATTAGGCAGTAATTATAATAATAATAATAACGGCGAAGACGTTAGTGCTAAAATGAAACCTGTCGCCCACGTAGGCAAAGTTTTGAAATGAACCCAAAGTCCTCAGTTGTGGTTCTCTTTGTAGGATGCACTCAGTGACATATTTATTGTCAGAATTGCCCTATGTTGGATGTAAAAGTCTAAATCTTATCCCTAATTTGCCTTCCAGCGTGTGCACTGGTAGTTATTTGAATTTGCGCCGTCTCAGCGCAGTGCTTTACATCCCCTGTTATCTCTTTCTACTGCTTTTAAACCCGATAAACTGACTGATTCTCTCAGATGAGATTTTTGTGCCAATAACGATTTGCTTTTGAGATGAAACGAAAGCTTTGCTGGTTGTCTTTAAATTGTACAAAAATGTTTCTCTGTCCGATTTTTTTCTAAAAGTGTGAGGAAATTTTGAACACCGAATTTGAATTTGCTGAAGTTTGTGGAAGCAATTTAAACAAAGGTCTCCATTCTTGAGGGAGAAAAAAAAAGAAATAAATTTTCGCTTCTCTTTGAGTAATCTTTTTTTTTTTTAAGTCTTTACGAGCGTTTGAGGCACTTACCTGATTATTCAGCCTGCCACTGGCTTTAACACAGCCATGTCTCACCCAGGCACAGGTTCGGAAGAGCGCGCCCAGCCGAGCTCGGAGCCCCGGCGGTCGGACACTTCCTTAGCGACGCCCGCCGAGCCCTCCCCGCTCCAGGAGCCCTGCCCCGGCCGCAGCCACGCCACCCCTAAATCCCGGACACCCAGCACCATTCAGCGCGAGGCTCTTTCACCAGGTACAGAAACAAGCGCTCAGTCTGTCTTCACTTTCATCTTACCCTTTTTTCTTTCTTTCTTTTTTAATCTCTTTCTCATCTGATGCTTTTGTAACGAGTGCAGCGGCTCTGACACTTTCATTTCGTGTTGCTGTTGTGGAGTGCTTGGTGATATGAGTCGGGTGATTGTTTTATTGTGGGGGGAAAAGAAAAAAACAACATTCCCAAAAATTGAAAAAAAAAATATTTAAATACATATATATAATTTTTATTTAGTAGTTTAAAACACAGGGGTTAGATCTGAATATCAGCTGGTAGGCAGTCGTTTTATTTATGTGTATATTTATGCTCTTTTACTCCTGTTAAAGGTCAAAATATGAGTTGAAGTTTCCTCAATGTTCTGGTGATCTTTTGTTTGTGCTGCAGTCGTGAGCCCATGTGTATGTGTGTGGGTTGATTTTGTCTGGCAAGTGAGCTGACATTTCAGTCATTAAGATAAGACAATTCTGAGGCCAGGCACACCTATATCCAAAACCTGGAGGCGAAATGTGAATCATATATATATTTATATATAATACAATCACACACACACAATTTTGTCCATTGTAATTCAATATAGAAACTACACTGTATACCCTGAAGTAACTGGTTGTGTAAGTGTGTCTCTGTGCTTTGTGTTTTGTTTTTTGTTATTTTTGTGTGCACAGTGTAAAGGGAAAAAAGTAAAAATCACTCTACGCTGTGGGACGCTGACTCCCCGAAAATGTTTTATAGTTTATTGATATAAAGAAAATCTGTGTTTTTGTAATTTATGTCTGCACCTTCATGTTTTCATTTGTTAGATCTATGGCATTCTGACAATGAACAAGCGCACTCAGTTATTGGAACAGCTGCAGTTTGTCCAGTTGAAATGCACACCTCGAGGTTAGAGACTGTTTCCCTTTGCCTCACTATGCTGCACCACCTATGTCTGACTCTGCTTGGGTTGTCTGTCCTCTTGCTTGCACACACACACACACACACAAACAGACACATATGCACACAACTGCTTCAATGCAAGTGTCATAAAGGCGACCCGATGGTGGTATTGGACTTTTGAGAATCCCCTACACTGACTTGCTTTGGTGACATTAACAACTAAGAAGCTCCGGTGATGGATCTCTATTTGCACTTGTGGTGAGTGTGTAAAAGAGGATGCAAGTTTGTAAGCATGGGTGTGTGAGTGAAGGTTAGACACGCCAACAAAAGTCAAGTAACGAAGACGGTGAGACACTCGCAGAGACAAGTGGTTTTACAGGTTTTCAGGATAAGGGTGTATGCTTTTGGTAGAATGAACATATACAAGTCCATGTTGACATCGTGAACATTATAAGCAGATGAACACACGTGGTGGTGGTGGTGGTGTGTGTGTACCAGAAGGAATTTCTTTACTCACCCGACAGACAAACATCACACTACTTTGTAGCCTTCCTACCCTTTTCTCTCTCATTCTTTCATCTCTTCACAGAAAAACCAGAAATTTACCATATTTAAATATAAACATGTGCATGTGCCACGTGCAGTAAGTCTTGCACACATTTCTACACTGATGGCCCCTAATCTGAGGCTTGACCTACTGACACAACACAGAGAGCCGCAACCTTTACCACTGTACTCTCCTTTTTTCAGTTTGTTTTTTCTTTCTCTGGTTCTCTTCCTCCTCTGATGCATAATCAGTTTTTTAAAAAAAGGTCTTTAGGTATAGCCCAGAAAGGCCCCGTGACGCCCTTAATGCTGCATGTGTGTTTTTCCACGTGGGTTGAAGAGCTGGTCACTCGCAGAAGAAGAAAAAAAATCTTGATGACGTCAAGCACACGTATGCCTACAGCTTGACTCATATCCTCAATTAAAATAAAAAGAAGGAAAGAAATGTAGCGGCTTAATGAGCCTGCTGATACACTATGCTTGCATATTTAATGGTTAATATAAAAATTAATAAGAATTATTTCAAAGAAAAAATATTTATAGCAAAGAATTTAAAAAAAAATTATTTATCTCAATATATATATATATATATATATATATATATACATATATAAAATCAGGACTATTTTCCTTTTTTTTCTTGCTTTATAAATAGATAAAAGTTCAGGTGAGACCGCTTTGGCGGAGGTATTTGTGAACGCTTTAACAACTGCAGGACCGATATATCCCGTATTTGACTAGACAAACATGACGTACAGGAAAGGGGGCGATTACGGCAGAGCGCGCGCATGCTGGGCGTCAATGGGAGCAGCGCAGTGTTGACAGTTCCCTGCTCGGGAGAGACGAGCAAACACCACAAAAGCCTGCCTGCGCTGACACTCATGACTGATTATTATTATGCACACACACACACACACACGTGCAGACGCACGCAAACGCAGGCGTTGTATATTACGTAAGAGTTTTGATAAGACCATATAGTCCACACACAAACACACACACAGAGAAACGATGAGCTGGTGGCCTGTTGCTGTAGCAGAATTAAATCAAGGGGGGAAAGTGAAGACATGTCGACTGGCGTCTGCAGCAGTTAGAGGAAATATCTGTGTCTGCGTGTCCGTCTTTATCTCAGTGTGCGTGTGCATGAGAGGGTGTGCGTGCACGCGTGTGTGTGAAGGGTCTGTGCAGCAAGCATCCAGCACCACCATGGGGTTCCATTATTATTTAATGTTATCTCATCTGCTTTTCCATCTGACTAACCAGAATACACACACATACAGATTCTTGTATTTGAGCTTCAGGATCATCAACTGCAGCTTCTCTAACTTGACTAACTAGGAAAATCAGCAATGTTCGAAGTTTTGTGTGTGTGTGTTTCAGTATTCAGGGTTTTTTTTCCCTTTTTTTGCTGTACTTACTCAGTGCAAGTGCAAGAAGTGTTAACAGCAGAAATGGGTGTAAATTGCATCAAATGGAAAGATTTGGTTAAAGCTTTTCACAGCCTCTTCATTGAAAGAAAAACTTTTATAACACTCTGCAAACTGCCTGTTCCAATAGAGCTGTGCAGATTGTTTTTGTTTCTTTCTTTTTTTTATTTTTTAATGGTTGACCCTGTTTAGTGTTACCACTGTGTGCATGTGCATCCAATAGAGTCTGCCTGTATCCTGCAGATTTACTGAACATGAAGCCCTGCTTCTCTGATTAAATCACTGTTTGTAAAATGTCATAAATTCTTCTTCTCTGCCCAGTGATTGTTGCTATATAGCTGTGCCCTACTAACATGGGAATGTGAAGCTTTTGGGATACATGTGGTCTGATGTGCCACGCAGCTCTAACCTGCGTGTGTGCTCTGTTTCCTCCGACAGATATGCCCTGTGTGCAGGCTCAGTACGGGCCGGCCCCTCCAGGCTCAGCCTACTCTGGCCAGTCCTTCAGCTACCAGACTGAAAGCTACAGCTCTGACCTCATGACCCCCGACTACACCAAGCTGGACCTGGGTGGGGGTGAGATCTCTGCAGCTGCCACCACCTCTCTCCCAAGCTTCAATGTCTTTGTGGACGGAAGCTACGAGCCTAAGTCCTCGTGCCTCTACCAGATGCCCACGCACAGGCCCACCATCAAAAAGGAGGAGGAGAGCTACCCAACTGCCCCACCCCTGGAGGCCATGTCCTCCTCCACCATGTACTTTAAACAGTCTCCCCCTTCCACTCCGACCACCCCGTCTCTGCCACCCCAGCCGGGCACCTCCTTCCTGTGGGGGGAGGAGCACCCCCTGGCTCCTTCTCACCCTCACTCTCTACCTTCCAGCCTGGAGACCGGCCCCCTCAAGTCCCCCCGTTTTCCGCACTTCTACCAGCATTCACCGCCCCACAGTGGAGGCAGCGTCGGCGGTTATGATAGCCTGGGAGGAGGGCTGGTTCGCACCTCTTCTTCCTCCTCTTCCTCCTCCTCATCAGTTTCCCATCCTCACGTCCCACCCCTGGAGCAGCCTCTGTACCAGCTGCACCGCGGAGCAGGGAGCAGCAGCCTCGCCTTTCGCTCCCTGGCACTTGGACCTTGTGGCCCTCTACTAGCAGACAGCTTGCCCTCTCCACCCCCGCGTGGCCCACAGGGAGAGGGAACCTGCGCGGTGTGTGGAGACAATGCGGCTTGCCAGCACTACGGCGTACGCACATGTGAGGGCTGCAAAGGCTTCTTCAAGGTAAAAAAAAACAACAACCCACAGCTATTATTAAAGTCTTCCTCTAGTTTCAACCGTTCTGGTCTTTGGTTTTCTTTTGTTTTCTTGTACTTCTGAGTCTTGTGGTTTCTAATAAGACATCACGCACCTGTCCCTCATTTGTACCCCTCTGCATCTTTTGAAGTATTCCTTCTTGTTTCTAACCTCTCACATTCATAACAGACTTTCCATCTTTAAAATCTCAGCCAGAATCTGTAAACTGGCTGCAAGCTGACTGACGTATTTAAGTCGGAGCAGTTTGCTAGCATTTGCCTTGCTCCCACTCTACACCCTTCTCTGTACTCTCTAAATCGTCTTTAGAGTCATTGCGAAAGCACAACACACCCACAGGGGTCGTTTCTCCCAGCAACCAAGTGGGCAAAGTGTGCATAAGCACTGGCTCTGTGTAAATGTGTGCGTGTGTGTTTGTGATTGCTTGCATGAGAACACAGGATGATAAAAACATATATTCTCTCCAAAATAACAGCTGTGTTCAGGAGCTCAGATACTCAGAAATAACGCGGTGTGCGAGCACGTAATGGTGAAGGAATCCTTCTTGAAATCAGTTTTCTGACGGCGTGTTTTTAGTCAATTGGCGGCCACGAATTTGACCACAATTCTCTTGCATAATGCTCAACCCGATATGAATCTGTTTGAAATTTGGTCCCTCAAGTGATTCAACCTAACACTTCTGAACCTGTTGTCTCACATCCCATGTTGCCGCACGTGCTAACGCGCTGACAACACAGTTTAACACAATCCAAGAGCCGGTTTTTAGTCAGACTCATTTTCCATTTTCCTCATGCTGCAAGTCATAAAATACAACAGACATGACAAGCGAGATATTATATTGCTGTGCATGTGCGTGTATACATATATATTTGAGGCTTAGTGGCACATCACTTGGAATTACAGTGAACTCGCACTCGGTGACAGTGGAGTAATTCATTTGCACAGTTTTTGAATTAAAACATTTTCCGGCACACTTGTTAAGCATTCTATTGGCTGCACGAGATGAGAGTTAAAATTAAGAGACAGCAAGAAGGAGGGTGCACACACCGAGGTAATTGAATAATGCCTCTGGTAGGTGGAAATGAATTATCCTTCCTTTCAATTAGTTTCACAATTTGTTTTTATTTAGTAATTAATGAAAGCAGCGTCTGGTGGCAGCAGGCTGCGGGCTGTCTGCTCGCTGCAGTGTTCCCTCCGCAGCCACAAAGCCTGTCAAACCTCGCTATGTTTCCTTTACACTCCCTCTCACACACACACACACACACATACACACACATATGCAGATGCAGCGAGCCATCCCCGCCTCACGCAACATATGCAGGCAACCACACATATAGAAAAACATACTGTAACATGTGTTTTTTTCACACTGTTACCCCGTGAATCCAGGATGCAGCGGCAGCAGCAGAAACTAAATCATGTGTCTCACACACACCTGCTCCTTGTTCACATATTCTCAGGCAAATCACCTCCATTATCCTGATGGTTTTATTGTGCCCGAAAAATATTTTCCTGATTATATTTAATTATCCATGAATAGTTATTAGGCATTAAACCGTTGTAGAGGCTTGCTGTAAATTATTATTTCATTAGTGCAATTTGAAGCACATTTTCCCCGTGAATTAATTTTAGCTCTTAAACAAGTCAGGGTTGTTGTTTTTTTTTTTTTTTTTTGGGCATGTTTATTATTTTGAATAATGTGTTCCATTCACGGGTTTCCATTAATTTAGTGAACCTATTCAGTATTTCAATTTTTAAAATAAAATAAAAAACTATTCCAACTGTTAGTATAATACATTATGTTATCAAAAAAAAGAACATTAAAGTCCCCTGTTTCCATGCACCCACTGTACTAACCAACCGGTGAGCTGTTTTAGACCTGCTACACACTGTTTTAGTTTTCCAGGGCTTGCTTGGTATGTTAGTCCTAGAAATTATGGTAAGCATCCATGTGCTGGTGAAGATAATTGGAAAAACAAGCTCGGAAACGTGTAAGCTGATCATATAAACCCAGTGTGTAGGATTTTAGAGTTATAAAAACAATAAAGTCAGCTCACGGATACAGATGTCTACATGTGTTTTTGCACTTTTTTGACGGCAGAAACTGAGAATCAGCGGTCGGAAGCAACCAGAGGGGGGTTGGGATTTAAGATGGGTTGGAGAGGGCAAAGTCCCTCAAGGCTTTTAATTTAAGCCGAGGCTATTAGTACATGTTACATGTCAAGAATCTGTCTCTGCACGCCTCTGTCTGGCCCCTACAACAGCCATAGTATCTGCACTCCTGTCAGAATACTTTCAATTGTGAATGTGCTTTCAGTGCACACCACTCATTCCTCAATTCTGACTCAACATCTAACTGAAACTTTTTCACTTTAATCCAGTTCCTGCCCACAGAAACAATATGGCCTGGTGCGAAGTAAATTTAAACTTGTTATTTTAATGAAATTTGGGGTAAACACGAGGAAAAATGACAGGGAAGATTAAATTAATTGAACTAGAACAAAGTGTACTACACACACACACATACACACACACACACATATATATGTATGTATATTTACACATCACATCAGAGACTAGTTATAGCTTTGAAGCTTTGATAGTGACTCCAGTCATCGTTTTTGCTGATTATTAGAAAGCAAAGTCACAAGAGCCCCAACCAACACACACACACACAAACGCAGACACACAGATGATAACAGACAGACAGAGAAGAGAAAGGGCCAGCGCTCGCTCATGAGAGCTTAATTTATCGCGCCCTTAATTGATGATTGCAAACTCAGGCTTTTCTTGGAAACAGACATCTAAATTAAGCCTGAGGTCACTGAAGAATTTCCTCCTTGAACAAACAGCAGGGTTAACTTAGCTTATAGACTACTCCACTTTCACCTTTATGCGCACCGCCCAGCACACCGCCAGGGAAACCGGAGATTTTAAAGTTTCAGAGAGGAAAACACAAAAAAGAGTCACAGTTATCTTTAGAACACGCTCCGGGCGTGTTCGCGTGGGCTTTACTGTTGGTTAGTATCGGGAAAAATCGCGTAAATGACTCCGAACCTCTTTAAAAGTGTAAATAAAAGTTTGCGCACGGAAGATTTGTGCGTCATTCAGCCTTCCTCATGTTTAATTCGGACACCATCTAACTGGATGCATCCCCCACCCCCCTTTCTCGACCACATTAATGACCATAACTTACTTATCCTCGCGCGCACGGGTCGCCGACCATTGAAGGGATGAAAGGAGACATTCACAGCGATCTGCGGTGCCATGGCAACGACTCTCATCCGGCACTGGCGCCCATTACGCGTCGGTTCCGCACTCGCGCCGAAGCATATGGAATAATTGGTGTGTTATTGGTCTCCTGGGGGGGACGGGCATGTGCGGCGCGAGGGGTTCCTAATTGGATTTATTTGTTTTGATGTGTTTTAGAAGCGTTAAAGAAGCCGTGGCACTTCCGTTATGTGTAAATTACAGTTCAGTTATAGGCGCTGCCTGAGTGGAGTGCTGGAGTCACAGCGGGTAAACGCGGTGGTAAAGTGAGTATTTGTGGGGGTTTTACGGTGTTGTCATCGCAGGTTCACCCCCGAGTTTAATCTCCTGTCAGACACGGGCAGCGTGGAGCCTTCGGGCCTCATTGGAACTGATAATGTCGGTCTGCGGTCTGTTCGTGCTGCGAGTGAAGAACTTCGTGCTTTTACTGGGACGGTCCGTTCAAAGTATTGCCTTCAATACGCGGTCACGAGCGCGCAGGATTGGCCCCATAGATGCGCGCGCACTACAATCTCACTTATTGTCCTCCCTGTATTCGCTGAGCCCCCTCTCCACTCCCTCCCACGTGGCCCGTTTCTGATTTCATTTTAATAAGGTCAGTAATAATCGCGCGAGCCAGCGGAGGAGAAAACAGCTCCCGCGGGGCCCATTGAGAGAGGCGCGATGCGCGAGGCCCCGAAGGTGCCACGAGCTGACCCGCGAGCTTCACAAACAATCTGATCAGGCAGCTTTCGCGGCCGCTCGTCCCCCACCCCTCTCCACCTCACCCACCCAACTCTACCCCGTCTCAAGGGACCCGCCTCCGCACGCCACGCGCTGGATCTCTATTGTCAGCTGCGGCGCTAATAAAATTGTCCCTCCTGCAGGCGAGGCTTGTTGGGAAATTAATTTTATCTAATTATACTGATGTCACCGCCGCCTTTCAGCGCGTAATTAAAATCTGACCTGCGAGCTTCGCTTTCATTCTTTGACGGGCAAGGAAAGAGAGAGAGAGAGAGAGAGAGAGAGAAATTGAATTAAACAAATCAAATATTAGGTGTTGATTGTGTTTGGAGGCTGATTATCGGCATGCCTGTTTCTTCTTTCTCCAGCGCACCGTGCAGAAAAACGCCAAGTATGTCTGTCTGGCCAGTAAGAACTGTCCTGTGGACAAGAGGAGACGCAACCGCTGCCAGTACTGCCGCTTTCAGAAGTGTCTGAGCGTGGGGATGGTGAAGGAAGGTAGGAGATCACACACCTGAATCACACACACACAAACAAGCACATATGCACACAACTGCTTCAATGCAAGTGTCATAAAGGTGACCCGATGGTGGCATTGGACTCTTGAGAGTTAATCCTAATAATGCAACACTAATCAGACCTGCAGTCAGTGATCATAGCCCCCGTCTCTGCAGTCAGTGGTTAATAGGCCGGTAATGGCCCAGCCTGTGGTAGCATCACACAACTGTCTATGCAGAAACGCCTGTCTGTGGTTGGAAGAAAGTATGATACACATCATACCAATTAGTCCCTGCCACCTTTAAAGCCCCTGAGTTCAGTGTTGTTTAGCAGAGCCTCAAAGCTGACCATCTTATGCAAAGATTCTCCCGTTATGTCATTGTGTTCACCACATCTGATGCGTTGACTGTTGCTGCATAGTGCACACACACAGACAGACACGTTTCGATGATGTGTAGAATCAGCGTGACACTCAAACTGCCCCCATTCCCATGAGGTTTGTCACCTGTCTCACACCCTGTAATACCCCCACCCACATATCCACATGCATAAACGCAAACAAACCCACACAAAATGCATACTGGATGTCTCTGTGTTGCATTAACACACGTCCGTCTGCAGCCTGCAGAACAGCTCCACTGCCATCTGCTGGCTCGTGGCCTCCTGTGTGTGGAGATCGTGGCAATGTTGGGAGCACTCCTGCAGAGACCTCTCCCAACCTTTTAGTCGTTATTTCGCTGTGATGAAAAGCTGATATCAAGCCGGTCCGCTGGAGGGTAGAACTTGACTGTGCATGCAGAGTTTATATTTCCACGTCCAACTCAAAAACCTCTTGCCTTCTGTGTTTCTCTGTTTTAGTGGTGCGTACTGACAGCTTGAAGGGGCGCAGAGGTCGTCTGCCTTCCAAACCAAAGAGCCCCCTGCAGACGGAGGCATCTCCTCCTTCTCCACCCCTCAGCCTCCTCTCTGCTCTGCTCAGGGCTTATTCTCACTGCACACCTCGTGACCTTGACTACAGCCAGGTAACCCATGCCCTTAACAATTCATTTCAACTGGAGAAATGCATTAGTTTATTTTCGAATACAGATAGTTTACAAGTTATTTCAGTAATTTCTCTTCTTTTCTTGATCTGCAGTTCAGCGCTGCCGACCCGCCATCCTCCTCCTCGGACGTCGAACACATCCACCTCTTCTACAGGCTACTCACCATCTCGATGGAGACCACAAGGTGCTGGGCGGAGAGGCTGCCCGGCTTCTCCGAGCTTCAGCGTGACGATCAGAACCTGCTCATAGACTCCGCCTTCCTGGAGCTGTTTGTGCTGCGATTGGCTCACAGGTAAGTAGGCAGAAATGGAGCCTCTTTTAACACCTGTTTTAAACTTGGATGTCCACTCCTATGCACACCTCTCAAGCTTTTGAACCACACCAACTTACACTTGTACGGGCAACTTTGTTTTGCTTAGCGTCTCAGAAACAAGAGGCACTTAAACCCTTTCCGATTAAAGTACAGTGCATAACTGTGCTGGCAAAGCTGTGTGCTGCTGTGTTGGTGTATCTCCAGAGTGGGAGGAGTGGAGCTGAGTAATCGCCATATGAACCAAATTATGAATGGAGTCTGTAGCTATGACAGCAGCTACACCCACAGAGTTCCGCTCTGCTCGTCTGATATCTGACGCACAGAGAGATCTGTGTGTGTGTTCTGCGGGCTAAAACTGTGCTAACATTGTGAACTGTGAATTGACAAGATCAATTTCCATCTCAAAGTTAGTCAGCTGAGTAACTGAAAAGAGCCGCTGTTATGGAAGGAAATACATATTCAGTTCAGCTGACCAACATAAAAACACAATGGGCTTCATTTACCTCATGCGCCCCCTGATGTATGTATGTGTGTGTGTGTGTTTGAGCAAGAGAGCACGTGTGTGTCTCACTGATGGATACCTGTGGTGCCATTGTGACTGCCCCGGCCCATCTTTGCCTCAGAATTACCCTGGGTTACCAGTTTGCTCTTGCAAGGCATGCGGCTGGTTAAATTTATGGGTAGAAGATGGTGGCGGTGGTGGGGGGCTACAAGCTCATCTCTTTGTCTGCGCTGTCGTCTAGGGCAGAAGACCAACACAGTGAGACACGCACACTTACTCACACTCGCTGATGATGTAGAATCCCAACTTTCTGTCCTCCTCCCAGCGTAGGTCCAGGTGCAGGGTGGGTAGAGGATGGGCGGTGCCATCACAGTCCCAGCAGGAGGGGTGATCAGGCTGGGACTCTGACTCACTCTAAAGGGTGGACTCATAGGGGCCTCTTTCAAACACACGTACACACACAGACACACACTGCTCATCTTCCAATCGGCCAAACTCCCACGGCAGAGAGGAAAATGCACACAAACACAGCGCTGTCTTATTTTCTCTGTCTTCCGTGGGAGCGATGGATGCAGCGCATCTCCTCGCTGACCCCGTGCTGAACCTAGATGCCCCGCAGACCCTCACTCAAGCGTGCGTCTGTGTGCTTGTGAGTGTGTGCTCAGAGTGCATAGAGTAAATTTGCTTCGTTCTTCTGGGCCGGCATTGCTGTAAGCACCCCGTTACCTAACAGTTTCTGTGGTTATTGGTCGATTACCGTGGTGACAGCGTAGTCAGGGGTGAGTGGAATGTGTGGCAGACATCCACCTGTGCTTGTGTGCGTGCGTGCATCTGCCTAGATACGCATCTACCAGCCTGTCTGTGTATTTTTGCTCCAGTGGCACTATCTCACACGGGTGAAATGGTCCTGTGAGATATTATTTGGTCAGCTCTGTGTTTACTTAAGCACAGAAATACAGCCGGTATGTTGTGGAAATAACAGGTACTAATATACATCACCAAACGTGCATCGACAAGGACTGTTCACGCTCATGTTCGCGAAATTCTCCAAAAATGACCCTGCTGACGCTAAACTTTTAATAAAGTTTTGAATTTTGACCGATCTCCCCTTCAAGAGGTGTTCTGGAGCAATGCTGTTGATTTTAGTCCCTCAAATCACATTGTGCTCCTGTGCCCCTGTGATACACGCTCGATCAAATCAGAAACACTTCAGCTTTAATTTTATTTCGGGGAAAAGTGAGCAATGACTGTGCTGGTCTGGTTGTCTGTGTTGAATATTCCTCCCTCAGATGCCTTCAGTGCATTACAGTCAAATCCTGCAAATTCACGAGGCACAACATGGGGAATGTGGAACGTAAACGACGATCATCCCTCCAGTCGTCTACTGCGGTACCTTTGGTCTTGAATGCTGCAGACCTTTCCACTAAAAACTGCTTTTTTGTTTATAAGAGAAGATCCAGCTTTCATCACCAGCGATGAGCCCCAACATGACCGTGGGGCCAGTTTGACACAGAAGTTAAGTGGTCTGTGTGCAAGTCTGAGGCCCCGGGTGTAATCGCAGGCGCACAGGTGCAGGAGTTCAGAGCAGAACTTCCAGGGTGTGATCTAAAAATATGAATTTTGCTGGCTTCAAGGGTGCTCAATGATATAACTTTGATCAGCCAAGTACAAGTTTTGAGTTTCACATGTGGAACATTAAGGTCGCACCTGGTGCAGCAATGAAAAATTAGGTGAATCTGTTCTGTGAGAGATGTTTGACAAGAAGTCAGGACTTCAACCTCAGCCTAGAGGAGATGATACGAGGGATCGAAATCAAAAACAAATTTGCTGTTCTTCCCCAGCAATAGGTGAGAATAGGTGAGGGGCATCGTTTCTCAACCTCTTCCTGTTATTCACTTTCTTCTCTGTGCTCTCTTCTTGTGATTTCCTGGAAGTACAAAGAATATTTTGGTCCCGATCGCTGGTGCTAATTGTTTTTGATGTTAGTTGTTAATGCTTTCTCATGTATGTGCATGTGTCTGGCCTAACGGCGTGTCTCTTTTGAACTGAGTCTAATTAGACACAAATAGCGTTGCAGTTTATCCTCATAACTGCCAAACCAAAGTTTGTGCAGGGTGCAATTTGAGGCTTTCCTCCCTTTCCACACTAATTCCCCTCTTTGCTCTCTCTCTCTTTAATATCATCTGTTTTCCAAGTACACACTTTCTCCCCTAGATCTTCCATCTCTCATAGTTTATCCTTCTTCAACTAAACACAGTTGCAGCTCTCCAAAGAAGAGCGGGCTCCTATTTTAGAGACTAATAGAGACCAGTCATAGGTCTCCATCATCCTCTGCTTGCACTCTCTCTCTCCCTCCTTCTCTGCTTGATGTCAAAGAAGTGGGATGTTGTGTGTCGTGAGTAAGTGATGGTTAAATACATCTGAGAAGACTTTTCATTTCCTTATTAAAACCTTGTGTTTCCACTGCACACCACAGCCTGGGCACATTAAAGCCATAACAGTTTATCTATCTGCAAATATACACGCACACACAGAGCAACCCTCTGCCCTAACCCTTCACCCCACCCTGCCGCAAGGAAACGCAGGAATGTTTTAAAATGCTGTAATTTGGAAACACAACCTTAATCAGCTGCATGCTTGTGTTTGATGTGTGTCCCGTTTCTGCGTGAGTGCGCACACTGCCAGGTTTCTCATTGTTTTTTATTGTAATTGTTTCCTTGCCCCAGCATCTCAAGCTATATTTACAATACATGAGGGAAAATACAGTTTTCTCTGGAAAACGGCGATCTAATCAGTCCACCATTTCCTTCTTTTTTTTCCCCCTTCTTCTTTCTCTCGGTTCCTCAGATCGATGCTGTCGGAGGATAAACTAGTGTTCTGTAACGGCTTGGTGCTGCACAGGTTCCAGTGCCTTCGTGGGTTCGGAGAGTGGCTGGACTCCATCCAGGAATTTTCCGCTCACCTCCAGAACCTAAATCTGGATACCTCTGCCTTCGCCTGCCTGGCCGCCCTTGTGCTGCTCACAGGTAACCACAGATTTTCAATCACGAGCTTACTAGCGAGAGGAACAAGAATCAAGGGGTCCTAATTCTGTGGTTGCATATAGTCACCTGTGCTCAAAGTTATTAACATCGCCTCTCCACTCCTCATAAACACTGCGAATCATTTAAGCTGAACATGAATATACAGATAAAACGCTCGCTCGCTCGCGCGCACACACACACACACACACACACACACACACACACAGCATCTTCCTGTTGTCCGGAGCTTTGCCTCCTGGTGATTCAGTGTGACAGTGATCAGGTGGACACATCCTCTAACGTCAGACACACGCTTAAAGACACACATGTGCATGCGTGTTCCCACACATCTCTGCCCCGAAACAAGAACCTGATACCCAGAAGCACCTGCTGCACCTGCCACACACCTGGCCCTCTAATCAGTGTTCATGTGTGAAAAATGAAAGAAGAATCGCAGCCTGCTCTGAGAGCACACACGCTGCAGGCGAGGCAGATTTCGTTTTTTAAGTAAAATGCATCAGGCGACAGAGACTAGTCTGCAGTTAAGTGTTTATATTCATCTTTTTAAAACAGTTTTAGGGTGTTGGATGCTGTAAAGTAATGTGCAGTAGCTAAAAAAAAAGAATTAAATTAAATAAAAAAATCCCCCTCCCCCTGCTTTTAGCTTCCTTATTTCACCCTGCCCCCGCCGCCTCCTCTTCCTCAACCTCTTTCTGTCTGAGCCCTCCAACCCCATCCTCACCCTCTGGGGGAGCACTTAACTCTGTTCCTGATCGACCAGCCCACCGTGGAGCGCGGCTCTGGAATGGCGTCTGCGGTGTTCTCAGTGGCGCTCTGCCACCTCGGCAAAGCACACAGTGCAAAGCCACGACAGAGCCACCAGAGCCACCAGGCGATCGACCGCTTCAGAGTGGCCTGTGCAGAAAGGCAGTCATCGATCTCTCCCCGGGAGCTCACGCTCATAGAGAAAGAAGGGGTAGGGAGAGCGGGAAGAAAGACAGGGAAGCGGAATTGTGTGGCGAGAGGTCTGAAAGCCGCGCTGAAAGGAGGGCCGGAGTGACTCTGCAGCGGCAAACACAACAAACAAAAGAGTCACATAAACAAACAGTAAATAAGCTTCGGATAATGGATACCTCAAAGTGAGACGGGTCTTAGTGGCAGCCTCCCTGCAGCACAGCTCGTGGTGTGCCTGTATGTGTGTGTTTGTGTTTGGGGGGCTGGACACCCTGTTCTCTGCAGAATGAGTTAGTGTCACATTAAGCCTTGTACGAGTGCCACTGGAGTTGCTATGGGCAGCAGTGTGTGCATTTCTAATTTCATTTTGCTGCTCACAGGGCCACATAATCAGCTAACTGTTGAGCACTTCTGTTCTGCTCTTTGTCTTAATTTCTGAAATTGCACTGACTTTTTTTTCTGTGCAAATGTTTAAAAAAATAAAATAAAAAATGTGCTCATATAGCCGTGCATGTGGACGTACATCAGTGAGAAGGGGGCTTATTAGATTAGACTGAGTATTGATCTGTAGTGAATGAGCCAGGTTAAGGCCTGTTAAGAACATGAGCCATACGGGCTAATGAGGTGGAATTCAATATAAAAGAAGATGTAGCTAATGCTCTTTCAGCTGAATGAGCTCTGATGTATGTATATGTGTGTGTATTTTTTTTCCCCACTGACTTTATTTTGGCCATTTAATGATTATTCTCCTAACATCTCTTTCTCCGTCTTTCTTTCTTGCGAATCTACAGAGCAAATCCCCGGTCTGAAGGACTCAAAGCGGGTTGAGGAGTTGCAGAATAAAGTGATCTGTTGTCTCAGAGACCACCTGGGCTGCAGTCCTTCATCCTCCTCGTCCAAAGCCGCGCCTTCTCTGAGTCGTATTTTGGGTATAAGGGAAGAGCTTCGTTCCCAGAGGACCCAAGGCCTTCAGCGAATCTTCTACCTGAAGCTGGAGGATCTGGTAGCGCCTCCGCCACTGATTGACAGGTTCCTGGACACTCTGCCCTACTGACGACTCGGGCTAACCATGCAGCAAAATGAACCCACGTCACGTCCTGTCAAGGCCTTTCCCCAAAGGAGCATGCAAACACACCCAGAAGAGAGAGAAGAGGCACTCTCTCTCTCTCTCAAGACTGATGCAGCGCACGGAGAGCCAATCTAATATTTTTGACTCGACGGGGACAACCAAACGAGAGCGCCTTTCACTCAAACGGACTACCAGCTAAATGCTTTTCACCTGTATAAAAGACAATTACTCAAACGCTTTACCACTTTTTATTTGGTCCTCCTGTTTCGCCCCACGCTGGGAGGAGGGGGGAGGATGATGAGGCTGAGATGGACAGGAGAAAAGTGACTTTTTTTTTTTTTTTTGACTGTCCTCGCTCCATCTGGGTTGCAGCTTATTCGGCAAAAAAAACAAAAAACAAAAAAAAACAAAGAAAGAACCGACGTTTATGAGTACTGTTTATCTGTGTTTCGGCCTGGCTCGTTCTGTCTGAGGACTTCCATTTAGAAAGGAGGGCTGGGAGAGGTGGCGATGTAAAAGAGAGAGTGCGGGGAGGGGGAGGTGATCGTTCCGAAATGTGCCGACATGTCAGAGGTGGAGCGGCGTAGGCGTAGGTGGGCCAAAATGTTACGACGCAGGACACAGGTGTTTCATAAACACATGGAAGTGGCTGTTGAGGCGGGCTCTTAATTACAAGTGCAATTCCTTAAGTGCTATCGCGCCACAAGAGGAAGGGATGGAGGAGGAGGGGAAATCTAATTTCAAACTCTAAATTATTTTAATACAAAAACTTGTCCTGTACTGTCAGTAGCTAAAAAGAAAGACAGTCTCCCATCTTGCTTTAGACAGCAGAGGAGATACTGTGCACTAACGATCGATGACTGAGTCACCCAGACTTGAACTTTCTCTACTATGTGGTTTTTTGTTTTTTTTGTTTGTTTGTTTTATTAACTCAGTTTGAAATCATAGGTCGAGTAGAAGTGTGGAGGAATGAACATGGACAGAAATTGGCTTTGGAAGCACTTACACCCTGAGAGGGGCTAGAAGCACAGACACACACCCTACCTGCTCGCCTGGGGGACAGGGAGAGGAGGGTGCTCGACAGACAGCTGTACGTCCAGGGGTGAAACATTCCACGTTCATGCTCTTTTTCTTTATCGTTTTATATATCGCGGCGGCTGTGTGAGTGTGGAGGACATGATCGCCTACCGTCTTTGTGTGTGCGCTTAGACAAGCCAGGATCATATGCATGGTGTGTTATAAGCTGTCGAGAGCTGGCATAGCCTGTCAAAACAGCTCGACCTGTGTTTGTGTCTCAGACTGCAGCTCTATGGGAATCTCCCCAGGGCCTCCACCACCCACTCACACCCTCATGACGACGGTTTTAAAATAAATAAAAAAAATCAAATTCTATAGATATAAATATATATAAATATATATATATACAAAACTAATATTTTGAAGTGTTTTTAGCTTTTTCAAATATTGTGGTACGAGTTGTGCATTGTTTTTTGAAGAGAAACAAAAAAAGAGAAAAAAAGTTGCTGTTTTTTCAATGTCCTTCTTTGGTTAGAGTTTCCTGTTCGATATGTTGTTGTTTTTTCTTTCTCTTTGGTTCACTGGATTTTCTGTTCAGCACTTTGAAATCATAAACTAGTTCTGATTATTCTGACCCCGGCTGTGTCTTGTGTTTTGATTCTTTATAATTCATTGACAAAAAAAAAGAAAAAGCACAAACAAAATATTGTTTTCTATATAAGGTAACAAAACATCAAATTTCAGCCACATTTTTACATGTTTTTTTTAAGTGTGTGTGTGTGTGTGTGTGTGTGTGTGTGTGTGTGTGTGTGTGTGTGTGTGTGTGTGACTTGTCAGACACAAAAGCCTCTTGACAGGTAAAAGGCCTTGTCTCTCTCCTGGGGGACCCTCGGGCTCTCACAGAGAGTAGAGAGGGATTAGGAAAGTGAGGAGGGGGAGGAAGAGGGCGGGGAGAAGAGCTTCATGTTAGCATGAGGTCCAGATCAGCCTCCAGCCTCGTTAAACACCATCGATCGGCACGGTGACATTTCACAGCACATGCCGTCTATACTGTTACCGCCATCACTCACTTGCCATCCTGCACAACAGCGTTACCGCTAACACAGACACACACTCTCTGTCTCTAACAGCCAGGTGATTGATAGCAACTGTTAGACAATTGTGAACAGCTCTACCTGTGCATGTGTGCGGGGAAAAAAGAAGAAGTGGGTAGAAGCAGAAGAAAGTGCACAAAAAAGTAAAGAGTGAGCACGCACCACCACCTCTTCTGTTTTATGATGTTTAAACTTTCCCCTTTGTGAATAAAATAACCATTTTAGAAAGATGAAGCGCAATGGCTTTCAGTGACACATACTAACCTGGAAATGCCCATAAACATTATCAGTTTATTACTTATAATTCTGTGTGTTTGTGAGTGCATGTGGCACATAACAACAAATATCTGTCCAACACTTCACCCTCCTTTGGTTTGGGGGAAGGTGCGTGGGGACTGTGATGTGTTTTTAATGAGTATGCAGGAAAAAAACATTCACACTTTTGTCTTCTTTTTTTAAAAAAAAGTGGTGTGATTGTGTACATGCTAAAGAAAATGAAGTGTTAATATTCCTCCTACAACTGTGTTACTTACATGTAAAATAACATGACATGAAGCAGAGAGCATGAAAAGCAAAATCTACGCACACACACAGACACACTCACACGCTGAGCTGTCACTCTCCAAGCCGATCGATCAGTGCTGACAGATAGCAGATACCCAGAGTCTTAATTAGAGGTCCCATTAGAACATATAGACACACACACACACACACACACACACTCACAGATTCAAAGCATGTATTCTTCTGGTTCTCAATTCATAAGTTCTTTTCATAAAGCCATGTATAAACAACAGCAAGCATGTTTTCATGTACACATCAAGAGGGCAGGGAAATTAAAATCATGACTATGTTTATGTAGCAGCTTCAGGTTCATGTCTGCTTTTTGTGGAAGCAGTGTCCTGGCTTATTGGACCACCTGCCATAGTTAATGTTATTAGAAACACCTGTGTTTTCCTACCATGACTTGTCACAAAGTCTACCATGACAAAAAAAACCAGGCCCATATCCACCGAGGCATCAGGATGTGCTAATCACACCTGCCACAACAAAAACCAGTAAAGATTCATGAGGTAAGACATGAACGGAGCTCCCTGCTTGCTTCCTCTCCTGCTGACAGACCTCCCGGATTAGACTGAAACAAATGGCACCTGAGTCCTCCTGGGACCCCAAACGACACATGTTTAAACACACACGGTGGTGTTTCATTCACGCCAAATCACTGATTCCGACTATTCACTTAAACCGGTGGTGTCAAACATAAGGCCCAGGGCCCAGAATTGGCCCATCAGAGACTCTAAACCGGCCCACTGGACAGCTTTGGAAAATGTGAAAGAGAAATTGTGTTTTACAATGGTTTTTTAAAAAAAGGAAAAATTCTTTGTTTTATACCTAAATCACAGTCTGAGCAACAAGCTAGCAGAACATTTCCTGTAATTTTACAGATTTATTTCTTACAGTTTAAGCCCAAAGAGTCATGCTGACACATTTCTTTCATTTCCTACAGCAGCCGTTCTTTATCGTGTAGAAAAACTGGGAACTGCTGATGAAATTTCATGTAATGTTCGTATATTATAACTGACAGAAAGGGCAGTTTTACTGGTCCAGCCCACTTGATGTAAATGAGTTTGACATCCCTGACATAAACATAACCTCACAGCAAGTCTTCACCTTAGACTTGAATGATTTACATAACGGGACATGCTTCTTCTTTGTAAGTACCCTTGATGTGCCCACATCAAGGGTACAACTTACACACGCTCAGACACCTCCTCCTCCTCCTTCTCTCTCTCTCTCTGTCTCCACAAACACAGAGACAGAAACATTTTTGATGATGATTTGCTATTTAGGCTGTCAGCTCTATTCCCTCCTCCCCCTCAGTCTGCAAGTCTGGGAGTCCCCTGAAAGTGGACAGACACACTGGCATAAACACAAGCAAACACATATGAGCACACACACACACACACACACACACACACACACACACACACACACACACACACACACACACACACACACACATTAACAACATGTGTACAGCACCAGGGGAAATCCCCTGTAGCTGGGGACTGTGTGCTGTGGCCCTTCGCATTGGAGCATCCGCTGAGGGAAGAGTGTGTGGGGGGTTGGCCTAAATGTCAAAGGTAAAAGGTGCTGAAGAATAGAAGTGGAAACATGCAATAGACCCACTCACGCTGGCTGATCTCACAGTAGAGGAGGGGGAACCCCAGTCTTTCTTCCAAACGCAACACAGACAAAAAATATCACATCTAATGTTTCCTTCCACAGGATTGATGCTGTTTCACGCACGGTAAAAAGCGGTGTGGAAGACGCGCAAGTGTGAACAATCTAGCATTTCTAACTTGTATTTATTTATTTGTAGCACATGTTCATTTTAGTTTAAATGTCTGGCTGGCAAAAAAAAAAGAAAAGAAAAAAAGAAAGGGCCATGACACATTTTTGAAATGTCATACATTTTCACTTTCACGGTGTATTTTAAAAAACAGTATGACCACATATCAGGGCTGAGGCCAGCAGCTTGGAAATGACTAAGCTGTGAAGTCCAAACGCCCGAACAAAACCCCAACCAGCTTAGAAATGTTAAGTAGCCACAAAAAGTTGATATCTGTGTTAATTTAACTGGTCAGTTTCGCTGTTATGTCAGCGTTTATCTTTAACAAAGAACATCAAATATATTGTTTTAAATCTAATAACAATATTCAGATAAATAAGGCTTTTTGGAGGGCAGGGTGAAACTAGTGGCTACTGCATCCTAAATTTTTTAATGTAAGAAATTGAGTGTGCAAATCTTTTAATTTTTTTTAGATGAAGAACAGATGGTAAACAGTCATTTTCCTGAAGCAATAAAATGTGACAGATGGGGGAAATAAACACTACCGTCAGCGGGAGTATTATTTTAGAAACATGTCACTGATTCGCTATCAGAACAGGGATCACGGGGTAGTGATGAGGAACATTATGTTCTGCGGCTGCTGATTGTGGTCGGAAACTATTCGCGGACGTACTGGGAGCTGTTTATAAACAACACCTCTGTCCGAAGAGGCAGCGAGTTGTTGTCTGAACGTTTAAGTTTTTCTTCACAATATGGAGGCTCGCAGTAGTCATTAGCGAGTGTAAATGACTTTGTCGAGTTGTCTTTTTACTGGTAAGTGTCGATGTGCGCCCTGTGAGTTTATGTTTTCAGCAGCGGGCTGATAGCTCCCTGTATCCGGGTGAAGTTACTGAATTAGCTAGTAACTCCGTCTGGGAAGTTTTCTGCCGTTCACAAAGCTCTTGACGTCCTCAGCAGTTAGCTAGTGACACTAATGGATTAATTTAGCGTTACCTGCTGGGCCAGTCTGCTGTCATTAGCCAAACTGAGTGATTTCACTTTCTGTTCAGGGACAGTTCGTGCGACGTGGCCTCGAAATGTGGACTGAAGGGAACAGTAGAAGGCGTCATCAAACACTTTACGTCACTCCGAAGTTAATTGCCATTAACGCTGGAACAAACGAAACAACAAGTAAAATAACCTGGTGTTTTTGTTCTTGTTCTTGTTTTTGTTTGTTTGTTTTGGTATGAATTGCTAATAAGAGTTATATTGCTGTGCAAAAGTTTTGAGCCACTTGTATGTGGGCCTCTGGGGAGAAAATCCAGGACTGACTGTTCCATTGTGCTTTTTCTATTCAGGTATGCTTTTGGAGAATCTGACATTGTATTTGGGATTAATGTCATTGCTGAAAAATTAATTACCTATGGCTTTTTTTTAGGTTTTTTTTTCTTTTTTCTTTTTTTAAAGATATCCCAAGCCCCAAACCATGACAGAGCCTCCAGTGTGTTTTACAGATGAATGTAGACACTCATGATTGTCTCCCTTGAAATTTGTATTCATGAGTCCATTACACCTGTTGCAAATATACATACATACATGCATACATGCATACATGCATGCATGCATGCATGTTTTATTTTCCCAAATTGGTTTTTGTGTAATTTGCCCTTTTTCACCATATTTCTATTCCGTATGAAAGGCTTCTTGACAGCCACCCTTCCACTGAGACCATTTCTAATGAGGCTTCAGTGAACAGTTGGTGACTCAACTAAAGGACCAATTTCATTTATTTCTTTCTCAGGATACACTGCTCACTATGCCGAAATATTCCAAGTTTTTACCTAATGGCTGTTGGGAATCACCATGTTGGTGCGAACACACTATTTTATGCCTGTCAAACTGTGTGAACATTGGATTTTTTATTTTTTCTCATGGATTCGACTAGGGCTGTGCGATATGACCAAAATCTCATATCCGGATATAAGAATTCTATCGTCCCGATAACGATATGTAACATTTTCTGTAAATTCTGTGAATCTCGTGCAGCTTGACTTGCGGGAAGTGTTAACAGCTGCGCGTCATGTAGCTGGAGTCGAGTGTTTTAACAGATGCATGAAACGATACATTTTTTAGCCATAAGTTGTAACAGCCGCCGTTTTCTTTGTGAGTATTTATTACACGGCGTGCTGCGGGGAAAAGGCTGTTCTAACGTTTGAGTCTAAGGTTTATTTTTTAGCACCTGGCGGCTCTTTTTTTTTTTTTACTTCTCATCCGTAAATAATCTGCTCTTTCACGTGATTCAGTTTATTTTGAAAATTCTTAACAGGATCTTGAGCTTTATTGTGAAAGGTTTGTGTGGAACATAAACAAGCGGACACGCGATGGTGTTACCGTCGTTGTTGCTAACCATAAAGCATAAAAACAGGCGCTTGTCCGTCTGTAGTGTGGTTATATTAAATATAAGAGAAAGAGAGAACTTTAAGAAATTAATATAGCCACTACAGTGACCATCAAAACGATGAAAAAAAAATATTGCCGTAAACAGTTTATTTTGTGACACCACGAAATAAACAATAGCATAAAATGAAACGATAGACGTTTCGTCATCCGATATATATCGTTATATCGAACAGCCCTAGATTCGACTAAAACGAGAACAAATTGTGTATTTTTGGGACAGGCTGCCAGTAAAAATGTTTAACCAATTTTAAAATGTTTAATTTAAAATTGGTTATTTGCTAAGTTGTCTGTTTTCTGAAGACATGCCATTGGTTCGTCACTTGATTTAGTGCCTTTGATATGCTTGAATTATACATATATCAGTTTTATTATAAACATCTACAGTACAGTGTGAATACAAAGCTGCAAGCTAGTTATCCTCACCAAAGCCCAAATACATGTCTTCAAATGATAGTTTAAACATTAATATACACGAAAAACTGGAGTTTTGTCTAGTAACTGTCACTGTTTTTTGTTTGCTTTGTTTCTATCATTTATTTATTTTTTGCCATTTTTTTTTTTAATGACAGTATTTACTGTACTTAAAAACATTTTGACTGTGTAAACACTTCTGTTATGCAGTCCTGTGGAAAACTGAGTACACCATTTGATCCAGTAGCTTGTAGATCCAAGATTCCACCACAGAATTTCAATCAGGTTGAGGTTAACTTTGAGCTGTTGCCTCAGCTTGATTGTTGTCATTCTTAGCTGTTCTGTTGTGGATTTGCTGCTGTGCTTGGGGTCATTGTCTTGCTGCATGAACCAATTTGGGCCAGGCTTTATCTGTCAGACAGATGGCCTCACATTTGAATCTAGAATACTTTGATACACAGAGGGGAATGGCTTGTACATGTCTGTTTTCATAAACAAATGCAAAAGGTTAATGACTTAAGCTTAACTATTTGGTGTACAACAGTTTGGCCTGTTTTTTTGTTTTGTTTTGTTTTGTTTTTTAAAAAAAGGATAGTTAAATATGATTTTCTGTCACACCCCAGTGTAAGTAATGGTCTGATCATGGCCACACTTGTGCAAACTGTCTGGTTATGCCGCCGGACGCTGGCCTTTTGAGGTGGCAGTTTTTTCAGACTTACATGTGCTGCTGAGTTTATTAATTTTGTATATTAAAATACTCTGCTGGTATTTACAGTATCTGTGGGCGCAGCGAGATAAAGCTGAGCAGGTGTCTTGTCAAAGTTACGCAGTAGTGTTGGCTGTGGGCAGTCAGCGGGACACATGGCAGAGGAAGGCAACAAGCTGACACTGAGGCGCCTGGAGGCACCGATCCACAAGTTCATTAAAGTGGCTCTGCCCACAGACCTGGAGAGACTGCAGAAACACCATAACAACATACTGAAGGTGACGGCTCAAATCTGGCTGCACACAGGATCACAACCTCACTTTCAAACTCTTACTTCCAGCCTTCAGATAAATAACTCCTAGTTTCTTTCACAGTACCAGCATACCCAGCAATGGGATCGCCTTCATCAGGAGCATATTAATGCCAGCAGAACTGTTCAGGTATGAAGTGATAACCTGTGAAGTAAATAGAAAAGCAGAGGCGTGTTTGTGTGTATGTGTTTGTTTAGTGAATGTGACAATTGTTTAGAGGATGACATGACTCACCGCCTATTGAAATTCCTGAACAAGCATGACTCTGCGTATTATATTTTTTTGTCTCCAAAATGTGCACCCCATGACCTCTTTAAATATCGGATCTTGATGTTTCTGATCTGTGCCTGTCATGTTGTTCCAGTTTGAAGATCGAAGTAAAGACAGAGTAAAAGGGCAGCAACCAGTGTCTTTATCCAGTGTTTAAACAGGCAGCATTTGTTGTGACGTCTGAATGAAGGAGAAATGTGTCAGTCATCGTTATCAAGCCTGTTTGAAATGATCTGTGACTCAAACAGATGCCTTTTGAAGCGTGCCAGTATATTAAAACGAATACTGATTTGTGTGAAATAAGTCACTGAGCAACAGAAAAACAGCAGCTTCGCAGAGACAAGTACTCAACATAAGGTCCAGCTACTTTCAGGCACACCTTTTGCTCTTCCTCAGCAGATAGGGTTGATGGAGTATTGTTATAACTCTGCTGGGCGGGCTGGCAGGCAGGCAGGCAACACAGACACCCAAGTTTATGAATGTGATAACTCGAGAGCGAAGCAATGTAGGACTTTTAAATTGATACCGTAGGTATCGATAAATCCCAGATGACTTTGAATCTCGGTGACCTTGATCTGAAGGTTGAAGGTGAGAGGTCAAGTTTTCTGAAAGTCTTGTGAATGCAATACCTTGAGAACGAGGGGACGTGGGGTTTTGGAATTCATACCTTCAGTGTACTAGGAGGCTGAGGGGTACCACTGGCCACTGCCAGTATTTTTTTTTTTTTTATTTATTGTTTTACAGTTGTGATGGAGGTGATTTGACAGTGAAGTATCCAACAGCAGAAACCACTTTTGAGACTGAAGTCTCCCTCTCTATGTCACCAGCTACGCTGCATGATGTTGATGACAAGAAAATTGCCTCCTGTTGAGCAAATCAATAGCAACGAAATCTGTTCAGCTGGAATTAACAGCATGTGTACATATACACAAACACGTACTTTTGGAAACAGCGTTATCTATATAAATTTACTAAATCAGGACAAGAAAAGAGCTGCTGCTAAACCTAGAATCCATCTTTCTTGTGTTGTGTCCGCATGTGTGTGAACTTGTTCACATAGTGAGTGTGAAATGCCTCAGGGGATGTTGTTGCCTAGAAGCCACCATGTCTCTGAAGGTGAAATAACTCCATACAGGCACACATCTATCCTCTCACCATTACCCGGCGAACCCTCAGGGGTCCACACAGAGTGCTTTCCCATGTCTTCATGGTGTAAATCCAGAGTAGGAGTTTGTCTGCCCTGCTTTAGATGTTTGTCTGTGTGCTTAATGTTCAAACATAGGAAAATAGGTTGGTTTATGTCATTCAGAGTTCCTATTTTGATCATTGGCACTGCATGCTTATGTTGATTTATTTTATCTGTTTGGAAAAAAGCCTGTTTTCCCACCCATCACCATAACATACTCTCTAGCTAGCCTAGCACCAAGCTAACTCCCAAGAGAAGATTGCAGACAGACCTCAGTAGCCCCACTTTTGCCACACGAGCTACTGCAAACACTTTAACACAGGAGAGCAGAGTCTGTACTGTTTTTATTTGCGGCATTTGTGTTTGAACTACATACAGTCACAGTTAATTTGCAGGCTAAAAGGCACATGACCTTTAGTGTGTTGTTTTTTTTTTTTGCTTCTGTGAACAAGGATATGCATATGCATATTCATGTCATGTAATTAGCAGAATGTGTTATTGGCACATCTCTGACAACAAAACAAAAGACAAAAACCTGTGAACCCAGGTCATGCTGCTGCCTGGAGGGATGATCGCTGCGATGTTCCTCAGCCTCATATCTAAAGCTTGCACCACTCTTCTTTTATATTCTGGTAGGAAAAAAAACAAAAACAATATGGGTGCAACAATGTATTGAAATACATGAAAGCGTACATAGAAATACAGAATCTGAGGCATATCAGAGTTTGTACAGTTCTAACAAGCTTGAACGTTAATACTTTGTATGACAACCTTTATTCTTCAACATAGCCTGAACTCTCTTAGCCAGATTTCTTCTCATTCAAAGCTCTTCTTTGGGTGTTGTCTGCCTTTTCTTCCATTCTCTGTCAAGGTGATCCCACACTGCTCCAATAAGGTTGAGGTGCGGGTTCTGGGGAGGCCAGTCCGTGACTGATAGTGATGTGATGTTTGCTTTTCTATCCAATTAAATTAACAGACAACTTAGTTAATTTATGTGTAAACACAACACTAGTTAATCTCTTGAGTTTGGGGCCTTGCTATGCTTGAATTACTCGGTGGTCAGTGCTAAGTGGTTTAAGAAACAAACATTTAATTCAGTTTTATTTATATAGCGCCAAATCACAACTACAGTTGCCTCAAGGTGCTTTTTATTGCAAGGTAGACCCTACAATAATACATAAAGTGAAAAACCCAACAATCATATGACATTCCTATGAGCAAGCACTTTGGTAACAGTGGGAAGGAAAAACTCCCTTTTAACAGGAAGAAACCTCCAGCAGAACCAGGCTCAGGGAGGGGCGGCCATCTGCCGCGACTGGTTGGGATGAGGGAGGAAGACGGGATAAAGGACATGCTGTGGAAGAGAGACAGAGATTAATAACAAATATGATTCAATGCAGAGAGGTCTATTAACACACTGAGTGGTAATCAGTGATAATCGACAGGTACAAGAACACGACTGAAACGGAGTAAAATCAGTCCAAAGACAACCTTTGAATGACCTTCACAAAGTCTGGTGAACTATTGTTCAAGATGACTTTAAAAAATAACAGGACAGTCTGATTGCTTGGAAGTAAAATATGAAGGCTCAAAACCTTTGCATAATACTCTAGTTCACATCATTTTGGCAATACAACACACTGAATATGTGTGTGTTGTATTGCCAAAGAAGTTCATTTAGCCAATTGCTAAATGAACAAGAACTTGTGTTTTCTCTTGAATTCAACTGATGTTATGTGTAAAGTAAAAATCATTTTGTTTCCTATTGTGTGAACGGTTATGTTATATGTTTTTGGGCAGAATTGGTTTCAGTGATGGAATATATGATTGTTTTAGCTGTGAGTTGAATATAGTGAACTGTAAGGCACCTGCTCAAAGCACCAAAGGAAAAAAAAAAGTTTAAAAATCTCATCAGAAGCATGTTTCTTCACAGAAATCATTGAATTCAATTCACTTTTAATTATATAATGTCAACTCACAACAACGGTTGCTTCAAGGTGCTTTATATTGTAAGGTAAAGACCCTACCATAATACAGAGAACTAACATATGACCCCTTATGAGCAGGTGCTGTGGCGACAGAGGGATGGCTCAGGCAGGGGCGGCCAGCTGTTGCCACTGGTTCGGGATAAGGGGAGGGGGACAGGACAAAGTAACCATAGTGGTGTGTAAACGCATAATGAGTGAAAAATGTGCGTCAACAAGAAACATTCATCGTGGGAAGCCCCCATCAATGTAATTAAGAGAGGATTCAGAGTCACATGATCCAGCCCTAACTATATGCTGTATCATCTTAAAAGTAGAGAGTTTGTCTGTCTCCCAAATCCAAACTGGAAGCTGGTTTCACAGAAAGGGGGCCTGAAAACTGAAGGCTCTGCCCCCCCTCTTTTAAATATTCTGGGAACCACAAGTAAACCTGCAGTCAGAGCAAAGTGCTCTTTTTGGGTGATATAAATCATGACCTGGTTGCTCAGAAAACTTAACATTGTGACCAAGAACCATTTTAATTGTTACTGAACTACACCCTGCAGACGTATCACAGTGCATCTACTGATGATGACGTGCTTGTGCTCTTGACAGGGTGACAGGATTTAATGTAAACGTTAAGGACTCCCCATCGGCTGAGCTATAATGTCAGGTAGCTGTGAGCTTCCTTTAGCTGGCAGATGTAGACAGCAGAAAGAAAGTAGTGTGTTTTATTTATTTATTTTTATTTTAAAATGTCACCCGATCATGTTTTGTGCTTTGAACACAGAGTGAATGCCATCTAGTTCCATTAAATGAGGGAAGAAAGAAATTTCACAACTCTCATCCAAACAGTCTTTACAACTGGAGTGTCTGCATGCCAGAGGGAAAATGTATGTTTGATATTGAGATGATTTGAGATGTTACTATTTCCAGATTGGAGATTTTGGATTTGTTATGCCACGTCTGCCTCGTCACATTTTCTATTTTTTTTTTTTTTTTTTTTTTTTTTTTTTTTTTTTCTTGCATGTTTTTGTTTTGGCAGTGACGGCTGTATTTAACCACAGGTTTGCTTGTCCTTCTGGCCGTCCAAGTGTCCCTTCTCCCTCACATTCATACCACTCACTGTCATTCAAACTGAAAAATGTTCTCTTCTTCTGCGCCTCTGCAGCAGCTGAGAGCCAACATGAGAGAGATGGAGAAGCTGTGCACTCGGGTCCGTGCTGAAGACGCCGACGCTCTGGAAGCACTCATCAAGCCGGTCAGAGACAGGGCGTCAGCCGCCGCACAGGACTTCCTCCGTTTGCACTCTAACCCCGAGCCTCAGCCCGCTCCAGCGTCACCACCTGCCACTCATTCATCCAGCTGTGCATCCAGTAGCTGCCACACTGATGACAATACGAGCGACGTACCAGGATTTGGCAGGCAAAGCCAGGTCCAGCTCCCAGAAATCCCTCCTGATCAGAGAGCAGCTGAGTCCTGGGATAACCTGGAAGAGGTATGCACGTCTGGAACAAGCTTTAGTCTGCCAGTCATAGTCAGATATGTTCTAATTGTTAGGTAAGCTGTATGTATGTATGTATGAATGAAGGAAGTCCTTGGGAATATTCACAAATGTCGTGCTTTAAGCCTGTGTGTTGATTATAAATAAAAAAATCATTTGTCTGTTATGGTGGGGTGTTTTTATCCTACAAGTTTTGACTTATTTCTTTGCTGTGATCTCATAGCAAACAAAGAAGTCGATTTATTGTTTCAGGCATGCAATTTCAATCTCTCTTTTTTTTTTCTTCTTCTTTTTTAGGCCTAATAGGATAATAGCAAACCAACAAAACTATGCCTTACATTTGTTGCTGTATCCACAGTCGCTGCTACTGACTGGGTGGTGTTCTGTGGTCCTTTTTAGTGTGCTGATAGAGAAGCGAGGGTGAGGGGTTTCTCGTATGCATGAACTCTCACCTGGAAAAAGACTTTAAAAGCAACACAGCGGGCGTTTTTTTTCACAGGCGACATGTCATAGTTATCAGCATGGTACGAGAACCCTGAAACTCACACAGCTAAATTTAAATTCATGATTTATTTCACATGTATGCCATGATATCTGTTCCTGCAGACACATTTAGATCTATAGCACATCCTAATTAGTCAGTCTCGTTAATGCAGTTATGAATCCCATTCACTGACAGTCTGGACACTTTGTAGCTGTAGATTTGTACGATAAGCACCTCAAACAAATCAATACAGCATTTTAATTTATTTTTTTTTCTCCCCCTTTCAGGATCTGAAGGAGCTGAGCGGTTTGGTGACAGAGTTTTCTATCCTCGTCCATGTGAGTACAAACGCTCAGCTCTGCATTTCTTTGTCTACATGTGTGCACAGCCACCCCTGTGAACAAAAACAATGTGATAGAGGTCTGAGCACCTCCAGGAGGTGGGTGGTGTGTATTTGACCTGTGTGTGTCTGTGTGCGCGTGCTCGCTTGCGTTGCTTGGTAAGGCCCCACTGAGACAAGCTTACACGGAGCAGCTCCAGAGTAGTGCTGGGGCCCCAGAGGCCCTTCAGCGGAGGAGAGATTCAGAAGTAGATGAGTGAGAGTGAAGCAGGGAGAAAGGGGGGGGGCAGGTTTTCACAGGGGGAGGAGAGAGGAGGGGAAACAAGGGATACATCGGAGCAGGTGGAGAACAGACGGCTCAGATTATCAGTCTTATCCTTAGGGATGGAGGGAGGCTGAGTGAAGGAGAGATTAACAGTGAAGAGGAGGGCGGGTAAAGATGTAGCTAGGCTGAAAAAACACAAAGAGGCACGGGGAGGGGGTGTGGCAGAAAGAGCATAGACATGTTGTGGTGTCTCAAGGGTGAAAGGAGCCGTTAGGGGAGTAATATTCCAGCACTCAGCCACAGTGGAAATACTGAGTGAGTGTGAGTGTGTGGTTGTGTCTGTACATGCGTCATGTTTGTGTCTGTTCCGATGTTGGGGCGCCTTCAGGCTTATCTGTATGTTTCTGTGTCTGTACTGAGGCAGAAACACGGCATGAAATTAATTCCCATTACAGTATTATAATAATAGAGCTGTCTGATTGTTTTGGAATTACTGGTGTTAAATGTTATAAACTAACAGCTACGAGGATCTTTTAAACATTCACCAAAACTCATGAACACAGTCAGAACATGGTTAACGTCAAATAACTATTCTAGTCAAGATTCTTTCTTTTGTGAGTGCTGTTATTATATCTGGTTATATTAGGATATTTTTCTTTTAAAATAAAAGTGAACAGTGGGTCATGATCACTTTTAATGGGAGAGTTACATTAACAGTTTTGGGCTTTGGCACTTTTGGTGGAGCTAAAAAAGGAGCTAAAGCTTTTTTTCCCACTTTTTTCTGACATTTTACTGGTTAAATTATTAGTAAAAGCCAAATCTGCAAATTTTTGATTAATCAGAGTAATTATAATAATTGGTTGTTGCCGCTCATTTTATCCCAATTCTCTGTGCCACTGCAGCTTTTAAGCTGGAAAGAAGAATGGTGCAGAAAATGAAAATGTGAAAAATCTAACACACGATCTCTAAGTCTAGGGTTACAGGTTTAAAATCTCCGAAAACCATCACAAAATAACAGGAAGCTTTCACGCGGGTATTCATAAGAGAAGCGGATTTTTAGTTCGCCAGAATGAAAGAAAGAGAAAGAAAGAAACCGTTTTGAGGAAGAAAAATGCTCCGGTTGTTATTTGGTCACTGTGTCCATCCAACCCTCACATGGAGAGAGACAGCTGCCACTCTGAATATTTCATGAGATCTACACAATGCCACACACGCGCGCACACACCATATGACCCCCACCCTCACTGAAATCTCCCTTGAATATACCTGCAGCCTCCAAACACACCCCTCTGTTGTTAACTTGTCCTGCGGAGCAGAATTTGGATGGGTAAAAAAATATCTGCACAACAATTGTGCTTACACGTGTGTCTGTGTGCGCGTGTTTGTAAGTGAATCTGCTTGCTAGCATATGAGTGTGTGTTAATACGTGTTGTGTGTGTCTAACCCCTGCGCATCAGTCCCAGCAGGAGAAGATTGACAGCATAGAGGACAACGTCAACACAGCCGCTGCCAACGTGGAGGAGGGGACCAAGAGCCTGGGGAAGGTGTGTATTAATGTGTGTGTGCTGATAATCTGATGTGTGTGCATGTGTTTGGGAGATGGGGAGATCGATGGCACTTTGCCTCCCAGCCATTCCACAGCGTTTGTCCCTATTGATCTGTTCGAATACGGAGGAAAGCTGCAATTAAGGAAATAGAGAGAGGAGAGGGATGGAGAGAGGCGGGATAAGAGGGGCGACAAGAGACAAGAAGAGAAGTTTGTTTGTATGTTTGCACGTGTGTGTGTGTGTGTGTGTGTGTGTGTGTGTGTGTGTGTGTAGCACTGAGAAGAGGTTTAAATGATTGTTTAATAGTTTTCCAGGAGCAGCACTGCCTTTAGCTTAGCACGCCCTTACACTGCTCTGCGCTGAGTGTAAGTCAGCAGACGACTCAGTGCCCTTCACACGTATCACACACTTGAAATGTCGAAAGGTTTGTGTGTAATACCCAGAATGAATCACCTGTTTTTGTCAAATGGCACACACATGCACGCGCACGCGCACGATGAAAATGAACAATCGTGCTTTTCGGTACAGATTTTCCTGACTTTACATTTAGTTTGAGAAATCTAAGAAGCCGTCCATGTTTGTCTTTGTTTGAGCTCACTGTGGAGTAATTGGACTGTAATTACAAACACTCAGAGATGGTGATGACACACAGTCACACCTGTAAATGCTTACATAACTAAAAAAAACAGCCCTCTGTCATCTGCTTTCCTCTTTTGCTTCCTTTAGGACTATCTGCTTGCTTTTGAGTTTTCTGCCAGCACCAAAATACAGTCAGGGTAAATTTCTTTTTTTGAGATCGTGACGTAGAAAAAAAATGTATTATATCAGCCTCTCTAGCACAGCTAACACTACTCAGTAATCTGCAGAGTAGTTGAGTTTAAATAAAGGGTCAGAACAATATTGACAGGCATCTTGTTTTCATAATTTTATCATTTTTCAGTTAGCTAATGAGTCTGTGTATGAAATGTTTTAAAAATGTATGAAAATTGTCATTAAATTACCCAGACCAGGCTGATTGTACTGTTTTAGCAGTACAATCAGGGATATTCGATTAGCAGCAAAAGCATCTTTTGGAAGAAATCAGGCAAAATTTATTATTTTATTAAGATTTTCTACCTTAAAGTGGACTTTAAATTGTGAATCAACCAAGTAAAAAGCAAACAAAAACATCTCTGTAAATTATTTGAGCTCTACATCAGGGTCTGTGCATACAGACTGATTAAACAAAAACCCTGTGCTGTTAACAGTCAGGACACACTGACCTTTAAACTTTTTTTCAATAAAGCATTCTTTTTAAGCAGTTTCTTTAAAATTAAATTGACCCAAATAAACTAAACGAAAGCTGACCTCTCTGTAAGGTCACGGGTAGATGGAGTGGGCCGCACATTAGAGGAGGTTGTGGAGAGATAAGGCGGGTGCGAAGGACGTCAGATGTTTTAACGCATTTGAAAGCTTGTAATCTGTCATCAGGTCAAACGGCATTACACACAGACACAGACTCATAGTCACACACGACACCCACGCTTCCTCCACCCTCCACACCTGCACCCAGACTCCTTTTAACTCAGCTCAGATGAAATTAACATTCCCTCAACTGCCACAGGGGTGGGGACAAGCGATGCCAGCTTTTGAACTAGATTAATTTAATGGTGAAGTGTTAATCAAGTGAGTGTCCGCGTGTGTGTGTGTGTGTGTGTGTGTGTGTGTGAGTGTGAGTGTGAGGTTGGTCAGGGAATCAGTCATTAATTGCCATCAGCAAAGAGCACCTTCCACTCTGATGATAACAGCTGTAATAACACACACAGCCCACATCTCTCTGATTGTTTTTTTCCTAAATGGAGATAATGAAAACGCTTTGATGCAGCCGTGGAAGTGACGGTTTACATTTACATACGCAAGGCTGTTTGTGTATTTATTTTCTAATATCTCCCTTCTTCTGTGAGTTGATGTGTGATCATGAAAGACGCATCCAAACTCTATCGCTGTCTTGAAGCCACAAAGTACTAATGCCACCAAAGAAAGGTGTGTGTGTGTGTGTGTGTGTGTGTGTGTGTGTGTGTGTGTGTGTGTGTGTGTGTGTGTGTGTGTGTGTGTGTGTGTGTGTGTGTGTGTGTGTGTGTGTGTGCGCGCGCGCGCGCAGCGGTGTTAAATTAAACTAGAACATATCTCTTTTTCCTGTCTCTCCAGGCAGTTGGCTACAAGTTGGCGGTGTTGCCGGTTGCCGGGGCGCTGCTGGGCGGTGTATTAGGAGGCCCACTTGGCCTGCTGGCTGGCTTTAAAGCTGCAGGGGTAGCTGCCGCCCTGGGAGGCGGCGCCCTGGGGTTTGCTGGTGGCAACCTGGTCCACAAACACCGCCGAGCCAAAGTGGATCTACAGATGAAACAGCTGACGGCGACGCCATCACCGCCACCATCAACACCACCAACAGATGAACCAGAGGCGAGGAAGGACAAATGACCCATCAGCCCCTGGTGTTCCACTGACCTATCACTGACGGTCCTGTATTGACTGACCAATGAACACCTCTGGTGTTGTTGAGCTTCAGAGAGACTGAATGTCGGGTGCTCGCCTTAAACATCGCTGTTACCAAGCACTGTGTAAAACAATTATGTAATGACGGCCTTAATTAAGAGTCACCTGCTGATGTTCCAGGGTGAATGGTGTTTCTGTGGGGATGTTTGTTTTATACACCACTGATTTTATGTTCTGAACACAGCACCAGTTTATACTTCAGGGTTTTTTTGTTTTTTTGTGCTTTTTGACTATTGAGCACAACTCTCTACTAAAAACAATGTTCAGCACTCAAATCAAATTACTTTAAGACGTTTTTATCAGACCCTACCAATAATGTGAGCAGTTAATCCATGTTGCTTAGGCTCATTTCCAGGGTGTTCAGGTTTACCGATGGCTATGCCTCAGTTGTTTGATGCAGATAGTAATGTGAACAGCTTTGTGTAAATTTAAGTGATACTTGGTTTTTATAAATTATATTGATGCACAAAGTGCTTCTGTCCATACCTTATCCTGCTGCTGCCAAATAAAACATTTCTTTTTAACACTGGCTCTTCATTGGATAAACAGAATGAACCGCAGAAATGACAAAGCTGTAGACAACATCCTGTAAAATGGTTTTTAATTTACTTTTTTTTTTTTAAACTCTTCTTCTCCTCTGAGATGACAGGTTAAGAAATGGCATCACACTCCCCCCTGTTGGTCTGTATGTGGGCTGATATGTCATTATGCAGGTATCTGTTGGCCTCTGTGGGAAGGGCAGGATGCGCAGTACAAACTTAGCAATGGGTCCCCGTATTCAAGAGCTCCAACTGTGGATTCTCAAGGATCTAGTACCAAAAACTTGTAGACGTATAAAGACAGAAAAGCAATTTTAAGAGAACTCAATTTTAAGTGGCAGACTAAATTTCCACCGTTCATCATGTGGGTTTTCCCCTCATGTTTTGGCCTTTTTACTTTAGCATTGGGAAAGTCTCTTCTCCCCCAGCACGATGACACATTTATCAGATGACAGCAAAAAAAAACAAAAAACAACAATCATCATGTTAAAGTACAGTATTTCAAAAAAGCTTCTTTACTTTTGACTCCCAGGAACAGAACTCCAAGGTGTCACTGCCACAACAACCCCAATGAAAAGTACCCAGCCTGCCCTTTGACCTTTAGATTTCACCATATGTCTGTGGATTTAAAAGATTTCTAACAAAAGGATCCTGGCTAGAAATGTTCTGACTGCAGGATGTTTCTCAGCATCTTCAGATGCTTTAGAGGGTGGAGTGGACAGATCTGCCAAGCATTCGTATCCTTCATGACTTCGTTCTGAGTCAGCAGCAGTTCCAGCTTCTTGCGGATTGCTGCCTCAGGTCTGGACACTACAGCTTCCCACACTTTTTCTTTTTTGGTTGATCAAATTACAAAAGAAAATGTCACGTTCCTGTTAATTTGCCTGTGTGTTGCTTTTTCTTCTTCCTCTAAAAGAAATAACATAGCTGAAGGGTTTTCTGTAAAGTATTTCTCTTTGCGGCATGCATTTGACCTTCTGTAAGATCACACGGCTGCTGCAGAGAGGGCCTCCATGCAGCATGATGCTGCCACCACCAGGCTTCATGAAGAGGGATGATGGTGCATTTCTGGTGCAGATTTGTGCTACGTTTATACAAAACATTAAATCTGGTATGACATCCTTTTGATTGGTGGTGGAGGGAGGGAAAGAAAAACCTAACTACATCCACTGCGGCACAATACGGTAAGAAAAAATATAATGTAAGAAGACCCCAGGGATATTTTATAAGCACAGTAAGGGACATCATAATCAATGACCATGGTACCACTCGTACCAGGGAGAGAAGGGGTGCATCTCAATAGGCTGGAGTAGCTCAGTCTCTTTATCTTCAAGCCATGATTTAAAGTTATGCTACCCCTACCAGATATTCTTCTATTTCTTCTTTGTGTTTGTGTGTGTGTGTGTGTAGAAGATATGGAGATAAAGCTACTTCAAACAGGCATACAGTTATAACTTGTGCTATACAAATGAGTTACACTTGAGTTGGTCATATTGAGATGCAGCCATGAGGTCAGTGAGACTAAACGAGTATCTCCTGTCAGACAGGCTGAACTGGACTACCCACAGATAAGAACCGCACAACCGGAGTGAGTGAGGGATCTGTTCTGTTTTTCCTTTTAGTTTTTTCCCCTCAAAAAAAACAAAAAAAACAAAACACAAAATAAAATAAAAAATGCAGGGTGATGTAAAGGAATAAAATAAAGGAAAAAAACAACAACACTGCATTTAATTTAGACCAACATTGAGAGTCCAATGTAGCTCAAACATATTTACAACCTCCAAAGAATAAAAGTAAAAACACTTCTATTGATGTCCCAATGCCCCACACACACATTGTCCCTCTTTAGCCCACCCACGTTTTTGATTCAAAATAAAAATTGTGAAAGTGTTATGAAAATATAGGTTAGCCCAACATGGTTGTGTCATGGACTCCACTCTCCTCCTCCCGTTCTTCTTTCTCCTCGTCGTCTCTTTTTTTTTTTTTTCTTCAGTAAGGGTGTTGGGTGTTGCTGTTCTGTCCCACTAGCCTGTCCCAACCCTAACCCCCTCCCTGACCCCGGGGCGTGGCATTGAGTCAGAGGAAGGCCGTTAAGGTCACAGCTCGTCACGGTCTCGGCTGAGGATGGTGTAGCGTGTCTCGCTGGGTGCCAGCTTCTGGAACGAGCTCTCTGGAGGACTGCTGGCTGCTTCTCCGCCCGTCTCCTCCTGAGAGAAGAAATCGGATTTGAAACAAATGGTCAAATTTTGCCTGAACTCCCCCGAAAAAAAGCGACTCTACTGCCTCCGGTGACTAACCTGTCCAGGCGTGCTGTCCGTGGGGTCGGGCCCGTGGTGGAACTCTCGGTGAAGCTTACCAGAGTGAAGGTCCAAAACAAACTGTTTCAGTTTGCCAGGGACACTAAAAACACAGAAACACATGTTGGACATCAACCATCTTTTATCCAATTTGAGGTTTGTACAGTTGTTCCTAAAAAAACAAACAAAAATAATCCCTAATACAGCTGAAACAAACCCCACTTATTTAGGAGGCTTGTTACCATAACCTTCAAGGGTTACTCCTAAAGGACTTTCAGGGGGTAAAGAGCTAAAGAGTAAAAGGAAAAATTTAATACGGTGGATCATTTATGCATTCCAACACACAATGTCCGACAATGGAAAAAGAACTGCTTCAACTACAGCGATGATCAGAATTAGACGTTAATATGAGACGCAGCAGCAGCAGAGAACACCAGTCCCTGCGGACATGTCATCAAGCAGCATTAATCCATATCTACGCCGCCCTGTAAAGTCTCCCTATTAACGACAGGTCATGAGCTGCTGTCATGTCACACAGGCAGCGCTGGTCCCGAGTCACCAGTAACCCAGTGTGCACACGCACATATATGTATGTGTGTGTTTTTTTTATATATATATATATATATATAAATAAATGTACACTGTGCTAATGCAATTACAAGCCATGTGCCACATGTAGTGGTGATGTGATGTAATTAGGCTGTGGAGGGCTAGTCAGTCCTCGGGGCTTCTGTCTATCTGATCAGACTCTGATTGGGGACGGAGTGGGGGTGCATAATGGTGGGGGCACAATAAATAAGATTAAATTAGATTAGACTGGATTAGTTTAGCACTTATTGCACGTGCCAAATCATGTCACATTAGCTCCAGTGTCCTGGCCCATTCATAAAGGACAGATTTGAGGAGGTGTGACATTTCTCTGGTGTCGAGCGGACAGAGGATTATGGTGTGTGTGTGTGTGTGTAACAAAATTTGTCTTATGAAGAGAAGGTCTCATTATGAAATTAACATTATAACAATACAGGTAAATTTTATATAATTTAGCTGATCAGTATCCAACAGTAATTCCTCAAAACATCCAAAAGAATGCTGGTTATGAAACTGATTGAACACGAGAATGATTCAATTGTAAATTACAAAGTAAAGTCCAGTCGTGGACAGGTTTCATTTGTAGCTGGCCATTTGCTTTTTCTTTCTTTTTTTATTATTGTATGAAACAATAATGAGCCTATATTCCTGTTTGTTAAATCTTGGATATACTTGAACAAAGATGAGGTGATATCGCAAACCAAATTAATTTATTAAAATTAAGACAGTTTTCTTATTTATCAACTTAAAACAAGATTGCCTCATATGGGAAGAGTAACGTCGTACTTACTTGAGGTCTTTGAAGTCGGGGAAGACATACATGTGTCTGAATGAGTCTATGGCGATAACGGGACAGTCAGCTGGCGTTTTTTGGATATGGAGCAGAGGATGGCGGAACTTATCGCAGTCCGCATGAAGGAAGTTTATTGACCCTGAGGGAGGAAAAACCAATAATACCACTTATTGTGAAATATCTAGGAGGGAAGGAATTTACTGACTTGTTGCAATGAATGCACCCTGTTGCAGTACCACGCTCAAATTCAGCAAGCTCTTTAGAAAGAGCCTTTCTTTCACAAATGGCTTTATAAACCCGAGGCAATGGAACTGGCCCGATTCTTGTCAATACAGTATAAAAAGAAAAATGACTTCCCTGACAGATACAAAGTGCACACACTCACCTTTCTCACCGATGAGCTGGCGAGCCACTTCATGCTGGAACTTCTCTAAGCTCTCTGTGTCTTCTTTAAGATGGAACAAGATGAGGAAAGGGATTCCTTCTTCAGTCAGCTCCTGGAAAACACACAGTCAAAAACAGATGGAGTCAGAACCTTTTAAGGCCTCAGCAGTTCCACACAGACTCCACAACAACCCTCCTGTTTTTTGAATGTAAATATATACTTACATCTAGAAGATAAAAACTAAGCAAAAGCAGGTAACAAACCTCTCCATTTTCAAAGGTGATCTCCCTAACCAGAGGCACACACTTGTCCTGGGCCCAGGCGTAGGTCAGGTCAAAGTTGGTGAGGGAGCCGAGGTAAACCATGTCAGGAATGCCCTCGCCCATAGGTTTGTAGACCACATTGTCTCCACTGAAGCGCTCGGACCTAGACACCTCACTAGGACAGTCAATTTAAGGATATAAACATGAAAGGAAGAATAACGCTGAAACCGTGGACCATCGGTGGATCTAGTTGGTGTCTGTGTCTCACCCGAAAGCGGCCAAGAATGTGCAGTCATCTCGAAGGATGTTGGCAACTTTCTGAAATGTTCGATAGTTGTCAGAGTCCTTGTTTTCAAAGAAACCAACGATGTTTCTCTTGCTCCTCTGTTAACCCCCCCACACACAAAAAAAAGTGTGTATAATTAAATGATATTCATTTTTAAAAGGGGAAACTTGCACATTAACAGAAACTTCCACCTACATCCACAGAATTAATCTCCTCCACTGAGGGCAGCTCTTTCACTGGGTCGACCTGCTGCTGGCGGATGAAGTCAGCGATGGCCGTCACTGACCTCTGACCCCTGTACTCCCTCTTCATCATCATCCCATTGCGGAACAGCTTCAGTGTTGGATACTTGGTGATGCGGTAGCGCTGAGCTATGTCCGCTGCGCTCAGGCAGAGGGGGAGAGGAAGTTAAGCAAAGAAAGAAATCAATTGATGAAGAGTGAGAAGAAGAGTAAAAACACATGGGGATGGGTGGATGGGGAGCGGCGCGGCGACAGCAGTTAAACCTCAGTCTGAAAACAGTGCCTTCAGTCAGCTCTGAGCTCTGATCTCCCACATGAAAGCAGCCCCCCCACCAAGAGTAAATATTCTCTCTGCACACAGTGTGTGTGTGTGTGTGTGTGTGTGTGTGTGTGTGTGTGTGTGTGTGTGTGTGTGGGGCAGGTGTCAATCTCCCAGCAGGCGGTCTCTAAGCCTTCGGTCTTCACAGGAAGCAGCAGTTTTGTCATTAGCCTTCAAACAGTTTGCAGGTCATCAATAATTCCCTTTAATTTGCTTTATCTCAAAAGGCTGAGGCCGGTGGTTTATGTGGCTGTGCTTTGGTGTGTCGGGCATCTATGTGTACATATGTGCATCAAGTATAGTAAAAGTATAAGAGCGCGCGTGTGAGTGTGTGCGCGCCTTTTTGTTTCCTGTATACAGAATGATGCCGTTAAGAGTTTGAGGTATTAGATCACCAAAAACACGAACCAGTTGGCTCCATTTTCATAATACAGGTACAAACAAATTATCAGCAAATGTCAGTGTCAGAAAGGAAAATTATAAGTATTACTCACAATGCTGGTCACAGTCGACGCGAGCAAACACCACCTGCTTTGTATCAGGGAACTCCTCCCTCACTATGTTAGATGCCTCCTCAAAAATTGGATGGAGCATTTGACTGAATCTACACCTGTGGGATGATCAGGAAAGTGTTTTCTTTATTCCCACTTTAACTGTAGGAATTTCCTACATTACAACAGAAAGCAGTGCATAAAAACCCTTTACAAATGAATAAGGAAAATGTGGAACTTTAGCAAAACACTGGCATTATAATGAGGTGGTCCAATGACACAGAGAGAAACAACACACTTACCAGTCTGCGTAAAAATTCACTAATGCCACCCCAGCATTATCTGCAAGGAAACAAACAGGGAAGAAATGTAAGCCTCTATGTATTACTTGCTCTAATGAAAGTATGTGCAGCTAGTAAAATTAATTAAGAAACCAAATTAAATGTGAACCCCGTCATTTTTCTGTGACTGATGGAAGAAAACAAAACAAAACAAGAAAGCAGTTAGAGAACAATTTAGCCACAGGAAAATGAAATGCTGCTTAATGAAAAGTGGATGAGCCGAGGAATATCAAACAACGGCCATAACAGTGGCGAGCTGCTTTCCAGGTCATCTGAGTATTGTAGCAAACACATCTAGAGATTTTGGGAAAGACGTGACTGTGCGACACTACAAAACGTGTTGACAGTAAGATGACACAAAAAACAAAACACAGATTTAAGATGCAAAACCAACAATCAAGATCTTCCTTTGCTACCAATTTAATAAATAAAGAAATATACTTATTTACTTTATTGTCGACACTTAAATGACTAGAGACTGTTTGAACTTGTGTAGATTTGAGGATGTTATCATCGTTCTCTAAAATATTTTTCCCTTTTATATAATGTTTGCTTTAGGACAAATGTAAAGAATAAAGCGTGACGTCTTACTTAGGACGTCGTCAATGTTGTTCGAGTCCAGGCTGACGATTTCTGCCTGTCCGGGAGTAGAGAGGCCCATCACCTACAGACACACATGGAATGGACGGATTAGCAGTTACAACTTAAAACACACATGCCGAGTAAGACCGCTACATCTCCATCTGTGTTATGACTGGGGAAGGACATAGATCAGATTTTATTGATGTGATAGCTCAGTTTGCTTACTGATCAATTATCTGCATGAAAAATAAGCAGAAAAAAGGCTATGAAGTGACTCATGTGTGCAAGAGATCTGCAACCACATCAATAATAAAAAAAATTAATTTATTTTATTGCTCCTATTCTGCCATTGTTTTACTAAGTGTTTTATCCTATTGTGAAGTGTCCTTGGGTGACTTGAAAGGCGCTCATAAATAAAATTTATTATTATTATTATTATTAATAATACAGCTTACGATAAAATGTGATTTAAAACAAAAAAATAAAATAAAATAAAAACCACAATGATAATTTTGGAGCTGTTTTCTGTGATCTGGAAGCGCAACTGGAATTGATTTTCAATTCTCATCCTTAATAAGGATGAGTTGAACACTCCTTCCTTAAAACGTAGCACACCACAGTGCTGCTTCACACAATTTTACACCTGAAATCGCCGACAACCAACAGGTTAAATTTAGGGCCACACACAGAAAACCTGGGTCGTTTTGGAGAGCGGTTGAGCCAAGCCAATCAGCTAAAATGTACTTTTGGCTCATGGCTGCCAAAGCAAATATGCATGGCACCATGTTGTTAAGTTCCCAGATGACTAAGTGACAGTGTTTTTTTTATGACCCTGTAGTTGGAGAATTCACAGTAAGGTGTAACGTGTCCATTTGAAAATGAAGGGATGGTTGTGGATTTCAGAACTAAGACTAGAACCATCTCTCCTGTGGCGATAAATGATCAAGACTAATCAGCTTAAATATCTTCTTATAATAAAACACGAAAACAATACAGAGGGGAAGATCAGAGTCAGAATCAGTTTTATTGGCCAATTATGTGTAGACACACAAGGAACTGAGTGCTGGTTACTTCTCTGCTCTCAATGTACGTAACACAATTGCAATAAAATTGCAGGTATGACCTTGAATGACTTTCCTATGATTGCTGAAGAAGAACCAGCCAGTCCTTGATGACCATCCTCCGTCTATGATGTTCAAGGTGCTACCATCTGGCTCCAGATGCGATATGCCAACATGTGGGACAAAAATTAAAAACTCATCTCTCCCAGGTCTCTCTCTCGCCTAGTGTTGGATTTTTAAATCTTTGTGGCATTTTTATGTTGTGTTTATAGTTTATTAATAACTGTGTGTTTGGTGATTTCTGCTGACTGTACAACAAATTGTCTCCAGGTGGAAGTAAAGATAAAAGTAGAGCTTCATGACAGTGGATCCTTTACCAAAAACTTCCCCAGTGTGCCCCAAGAAAACTGAGCGTGAGTGTCATCTTTCCACTGTTTCTTGTTCCTGGGACTGCCCAGAATTCTTCCCTGCAATTCCTGGTACTGAGCTAAATATACAGTGCACACTCCTACTGTTGCCCTGCTTTGTTTGCAGAGCTCTCAAGATTTTTCCACATATGAAATCTGGAAAATGTCGGGTGAATTACGTGAGGATATCATCTGGAGTTGCCCATTCTCACAGGTAGCACATAATATGTACTTCATGTAATTCTCGTCCTTTTTACAGGAAATTTCTCTCCACTCAGTTTATGCTTGTGAGCTGCCCGGAGTAAAGCGCAGAAGACACATTACGACCACTCGTTAGCTGTGAATTACCTGGATTATCATTCTTGGCACAAATCAGCGCAACCAGACATCGCAGAGAGCATGCACTGGGGAGATCACATGTGTCGCTGTTGTGTAATGTCTAGGAAAATGGGAGGTATCAAGTGCAAGCTTCAAAGTGGCCTTGGATTTCTGAGTAAAATATTTATTTTCCCAGGATTTTTTGTTAATTCACTAAGGTTTATATGGAACACAGTATACAGGAAAAGCACTATTTTTCTTTTTTGTCCACACTGTCCAAAATGCACTATAATGGTGGAATGTAGACGTAATAAAGATCTTTGAACATTGAACCATTACACTGAGATGGGTTTTTATTGTGTTTATTTATTTTATACGAGTCGCTTCCGAGATTAAGCCTCAAAACACTCAGCCTTTTTAGGTTTTTTTTATTTATTTATTTATTTTATTTTTATGGTTCAAAGGTGTGAAAATAAGTGTCATAACTTTCTTTCTTTGCCTTGAGCCCTCAAAATATTAGCCAATTCTTAATGTTTTATTCATCACTCAAAGGTGTTCATTGCAAACAATTATTTTGTACGTTTTTGTACAAACATCCTTTTGTCGTCAAATATTTGACAACGCTTAGAAGAAAACACGGGTTGGAACTACAACATGTGCATAACCGGATTACAGCGACATTCCAGGTCTCACATTCTGCAGGGTGCAGAACAGGTGAGACCAGGTTTCTGAGATACAAGTACAATCGAGGTTTCCTATTCACACCCTGCGGGTTTCTAGATTACTTTGTGATAAATGTCAAAGCATTTAAAATGTACAGGAGCACTGACACATGGGAAATTTTACTTTTACTTTGTGGAAAATGGCGAGAGGAACTACAAACACACAGATGCAAATATAAAAGGAAACTGTAGCTAGAATAAACTGTTACTAAATGAGCCTATTTTTAATCATGCAAATGTTACGACAGAAGACAAAACTTTCCTCTTTTACCAATTATTTCATCAAGGCTGTCAGATATTACTCGTGGATCTCCATGCCAGAGCCACTGTAGTCAAAACGTAACATTACAACACACCATCTAGTTATCTGTTGTTATCTTTGCTGACTTAAGATCCTCTTTAAACAGGATACGTGAAGGTCGGCCAGTTCTGAGGAAGTCGACAAACTTGTAAAGAGTGACACAGCTCAAGTGGCCTTAACGTTTGCTCGCACACAAGCCGTCACTGCCTTTTACTTTAAATAAATAATGATTAAAGAAACAAAACAAAACAAACAAAAAAAGACTATCCTACAAAATTAGGGCCGCAAACAACCAATTTCTTCTGTCATTAAATCACATGTTCATCAGGCCTAAATGGAAAAAAAAAAAATGCTAACACAATATAGTTTTAATTTGATAATTTTAAGTAAGGAAACAATTTCTCACATTTGAGAAGTTGTGACGTGCAATTTTTCAGTGTTTAACCTATTTTTGTTAATCGGCCCTTATTTATCACAGCAATTCCGCACACAGAGGCAGGCAGATCAGGTGAGGTACCATCCCTTCACGGACACCATCCATCTTGCTTCATATGTGTTAATTAAATTGATTTTAAACTACTTTAAACAACATGTAAATGTGGCACTGGTCTCACTTTTTGGGGGGGGATCGGCCTTGGATGTTTCAGCCATGTCTCAAATAATATTAAGCTAAATACACCTCATGGACAAAAGTGCTGGGCCATACCTCTTAATCAGTCCCATTGCCACAGGTTTATAAAGCTCAGGTGCCTAGTCATGCACGCTTCCTTTAAACATTTGATAAGAGTGGGTTGTTCTAAAGAGATCACTGAAATTTCTTCCCTCCTGGAAATTCCAGATCACTTGTAAATGGTATTATTTCAAAGTGAAAGTGCTTATGAACCAAAGAAACTCAGCTACAACATTGTGCCAAGCTCCAGAGCAATGTCACAGAGTGTGCAAAAGTCACCAGTGTTTTGCTGAATCACTAACTGCAGAGCTCCAGACATCTTCTGGCATCATCATCAGCACAGAAACTAAGCACCATGAGCTTCATGGTACAGGTTTCCATAGCCAAACAGCTCCTGTAGGCTTAATATGATGTAGCCCAGTATTTTTTATATATAAGTGACACAAGTGTTAATGATGTTGACATTTCCTCAACAGGGTCAATAAACTTTCTTCACATGGACTAAAGTAAGTTCCGCCATCCTCTGCTCAGTATCCAGAAAACTCCAGCTGACTGTCCCGTCATGGCCATAGACTCATTCAGACACATTTATGTCTTCCCTGACTTCAAAGACCTCACGCTTTCATTTAAGCTGACCTTGCTTTAAACTGATAAATGTCAAAACTGTGTCTTCATGTCAGTAATTTACTTTGTGACATCATTATGTCATCATCTTTGTTGAAATATATTCCAGATTTTAAAAAATAATAATAAAAAAAAAATACAGGTTCGTTTTTGACTTTCTTGTGTATGTGACTAGTTTTCCATTACCTATGGCCCACCTCCCTTCCGCCTCCCAAAAGGAATCACTCACTATTAACACCAGTTTCCTTATATTTTATGGAGTTCTACTTAATTATGTTAATTTACCCAATATTTAGCTATATGTCTGGATCATAAAACTCGGCACCTCATCCGTTTGGTCTCCATCTATCTATTGCTTATATGTAACTAAGCTTTCATGCTACCCAGCTGTTTTCCTTTTTAATTCAAATTGTAATGTTTTTATTTATTTGAAATTAGCACAATGAATCCTTTTGTTGACCGATTAAACTACAGCAGCACCAAAGTATCAGCTCACATCATCAAAAACGGTAACGACTTCCTCAAAGAAGGCACCGCACCAGATTGATATTCGATATCACGGTGGTCTGAAGCTCGCACACAAGTTTTAAGTTTTCACTTCAGGGCACACTGCTCTCTGGCTAGTTCCGGGTTGTCAGCCAATGAGAATGAGCCACAACAGAGGAATTCACCAACCGGCGAGCTTCATTCAGAGACACATACAGAAACACGAATAGTCCCACATTAACTTCAGCATCAATACAGGAGCTAATATTAAAGAAGGTCAAACGCAGCAAACCTTCATAAATCTCTTAAATTAACAATGCTAGCAACTAGAAGTTATCTAACTGCTGTCAATGTGTGGTAGCGCCTAATGCTAGCTTGATGCACTCCTACACCTTAACAAAGTTACCTGCACTCAAACTCTAGCTTTTAACGATTATAGCTACTGCAACTCAAACACATACTGTAAATTACAGCTAGTTCTAACAGTGATGTTCAACACTACCGGCTACACTGCAGCCGGATAACTTGACTAGTTTTGAGGGTTGCAGGAGGAAACACAGCCAGAAGGCCTCCTCTGTGAACCTGCTAAACATCTGCAACACTAACAGCGTACATACTGGTCAACTCAGTCACTTCATAAGCCACGTCCCATGCCAGTAGAGGCTCGTCGCTTAGCTAGCAGCTAACTAACCAGCGGCAATTACTTAGCTAAGCTTAGCTATGGAAGCTACCAACAGCCTGCGGTTACCGTGCACAGTCCACGGCTTTCATTTGAATACATACCAGCAGTACAGCCGTGACAAAGCGGACATCCACAGAGGGAGGTAGTGCTAACAGTTTCATTGTATGGTGCATTTATTGGAGGTGGTGGTGTTAAGTCTTCCCAGTATGTCTCGACGCCGCTCTTCTCACTGCAGCAGGAAGCCGACGGCGAACCAATCTCACGGTGACCACGGAAGCGTGAGCGACACTTCCTGGTAGTTGCTAGGCTTTGTGGATACTGTAGTTTTTCTGGTACCTTCAAGCGGCTCACTTGAATGAAGAGAAAACTCAAATTATGGCGAGTTGTTGTTTTACGATACTAACGGGAGTTGTAGTATTTTGTCAACACAGACAGTGGCGATTCAACGGGACGTCTTGGAAGAAAACTTTTCAAAGATTTTCATCCTCGCCGAAAGAAAACCAAACGGTAAATATGACGACGACGAAGAGGAGTGAAGGGAGCACTTTGTTAAAATGCTATGGCACGAGTGTTTTACTGAGCGGATCCATTGCCAAACACAGTTTTTTTTCCTCTGGACTTTTTCAGTGCGATTATGAATAACTGATTTCTCTGAACACGATGGAGTTGCATCATTATGCTTGAGTTTTTTGCAATACTCCTTTGTTCACCGTCTAGCTATGTGCTTTATGTTTTCCAGCTAAAACAAACTTGGTTGCACAAATCTTTTTTAAATATTTAGATACCTACTTTGATTCACAACTCTCCAAAACCTCTGCAAATGTTCTCCATAAAGAACAAGAAGGAGGAAAAAAGACCGTTTGTGGTTAATTGCTGGTTTTTAAATCACTGTTTAACAACTCAGAGCTATAACTATTATAAACAATCTGTTACTCTGAGACATGTCTCCCCTGCCTGTAATCAGTACAGTGTTATGCTGGCAGTTATTTGTTTGAACAGGTGGGCTGATCTCAGTATGTGAGCGAGCCTCTTTCTCTGCCCTGGCAGGAGTCAGGATCAGGACAGGTAGGGGACCTGGATGCACATTCACACCCACTGAGGATGCTCTGAACTGGGAAACATCTGCTGAAGTGTCCCCCTTAACGCAGATATGGTAAGACTCCGGTGCACTTAGTGCAGTTAACCAGGTCTAATTTGATGTATAAATCCCTGAAGTTTATTTTTCTATTGGTAATGTCTTTAGTGTCTCAGCTGAACTCCCGGTCTTTAAATCTCTCTCTAGAGTCAAGACTGTGTGTAACAAAGCTAATTGTGTGTGTGTGCAGCAGCAACCTAATTGTTAAGGAGATTAAGCTGGAATGTTGAATTGAATCCCAGCATTAATATTTTATGGGCTAAAGCTGTCCATAGGGGGCTCACAGTGTGCGAGCAACTCGCAGATGGAGTGGGGAGGATTTCTCAGTGATAAAGAGAGGGAGGGGCTCCATATCCTTTGGGTGTCAGTGCACATTTTATGTATATATATGTAGTTATGAGGTATGAAAAATCCTTTGATAAACTGTCTTTACTGTGTTTGCTCATAGATGATTAATAATGTGAATTAAAGTTGGATCAAAGTTTTGAAGAGCAAACAACTTTTACTGTTATTTTAATTTAGCAAAAATATTATATGTTATTTATATAAAATTACTCATTGAGAAGAGGTAATGATGTAAAAGTTGAATATTGGTCAATTAACTAAATACTACTGAACAGAAGGACATAGGAAAAATGAATATATTGTGGAGGTATGTATGGTGGTCCGCCACAATATATAAATAATTTGGGTGTTGCAACTACTTATTTTTGTGAAAAACTTTGCTGTTGAACTTTAATTATGTTTTGCATACAGTCACAAAAAAGAAAGTATACCCTCTCTCATTTCTAGAGTTGTACATATCAGAACATAAAAAAATCATAATCAACACCAGATATGTTAAACTGTCATTATTTATTTAACAAAAACTAAGCCAAAAAGCAGAATCTGTGTGTGGAGAAGTAAGTACACAGTAAGTAAAGTATTGTTTCCATAGGAGTTAAGAGGTTGATTAGCATCCAGGTGCTGCTAATCAAATCCACTTGTTTTACTCATCATCGGTAATGGTGAGCACCTTTATAAAAGCAGATGTTTTGGCGGCTTGCTGGGAAGGCTTATAAAGCCATTTCAAAACATTTTCAAGTTCCTCATTCTACCATGAGGAAGATTATTCACAAGTGGAAAGCATTCAAGGTAGTTGCCAATCTTTCCAGGATTGGACGTCCCAGGAAATTCACCCAAGGTCAGACTGTGCAATGCTCAATGAAACTGCAAAAGACCCAAGAGGTGCATCTGAGAATCTCCAGGCCTCAGTTTGCATGTTAAATGTTAACGTTCATGACAGAAAGACTGAAGAAAAAACTGAGCTACTACACAGCTTAGGTTTACAAAGCTGCATCTGAACAGACCACAAGACTTCTGGAACAATGTGCTTGACATACAGCAAGACCAAAGTGGAGATGTTTGACCATAATGTACAATGAAAACCAAATACAGCACATCAGCACAAACACCTCATACCAACTGTCAAGCTCGGTGGTGAAAAGGTGATGATTTGGTTTTGTTTTGCAGCCACAGGACCTGGGGACTTTGCACTCATTGAGTTGACCGTGAACTCCTCTGTATATAGGCCATCCTTTTGACAAAACTGGGTCATGCAACAGAAAATTAATCCCAATCACACCGAATCTACAACAGAATGACTGAAAAGAAAAAGAATGAGGTGTTGCAATAACCAAGTTTAAGTCCAGGCTTCAGCCTGATTCAAATGCTGTGATGAGATATTAAATGAGCTGTACATAAACAAATGCCTACGAACCTCAATGAACTGAAGCAACACTGTAAAGAAGAGTAGGTCGAAATTCCTCGACAACGATGTGAGAGACAGATGAAGTCACACAGAAAATGACTGCTTCAGGTTGGTTTTAACGGGGGTTCAGTAAGCTATTGAATGACTGTGTGTACTTCACACATTGCTTCTGTGTTTTGGCTTAGTTTTTGTTAAATAATGTCATGGTGTCATGTGATGTTGTTCATCTCAGCTTGCTGTGATGTTGTGAGGCATGGAAAATAAGGGTACGAGATGACTAATAACATACAGCGTGTCAGGGTGTTTCCAGGCTCAAAGTGGGAATGCTCCACATTGTCTTAACAGAAGTCTGCATTTCTTAAAAATATATATATGTATATATATAGCTTTGTAAATGATCTCACCGTTTTTTCCTCTTTTTAAAAAAAAAAAAAGGTTCAATCTTAAGTATTTTTATAACAGTTCTGGTGAATGTCCTTTGGTGGAAAGACCTAACCCTCATTTTCTGGGTGCCAAAATTTTTTACATGCAGGGAAACCCCAGTGAACATGTTAACCCTTTTCAGCGTCCTCATCTGACAATGTAATTTGTCGTCACACTAGCTGCAGAGTAATGCAGCACACTCTCACACCGATCTGATTTCCTCTGTCCATCTGCTTTCTGTTTTGCCCTCGCCTCCCTTTTCTGCTTTCTCCATCTTTTTTCCATTTCGCATTGCTCCCATTGATTTTTTTGTTTGTTTTTCCAGCTGATTATGTCCCTCTACTCTGATTCGCCGGTGGGCACATTGCTCTCTGCACTTTAATTGGACATTTAATTAGATCACAGTTTTAGTCCAATTAGACTCAGAGGTGTGGGGAAAAGAGGATGGTGGGGAGAAGAGGAAAAAGTCCCCAAGCTGGTGTCTCTGCCCTCCCTACACTGCCTTCTCATTCTCTCCTCTATCTTTTTTCTTCATCTCTCTATTTCTGTCTGCCTTACTGTCTCTCTGCCCTCCCTCCTGAGGGTGGCTCATTAGTGATATAATGGGATGACACAAAACACACAGCTCCTCTAACTCTCAGAGTGTCTCAAGCAGTGGCTGAACTACAGAGACAAGGTTATGGGGACTCTGCTGGTAGTGTTAGAGAACTTGTCTGTTGTTGGTTTTTTTTGTTATTGTTGTTGTTTCATCCCTTCTTCTTCTTCTTCTTCTCTTTGAAGCTAAAAAGAGGCTAAGTGAAAATGTTGACAGTCTGCCACTCAAGACAGAATTGATCAGCCCACAAATGTGCACACACACACACACACACACACACAACAAACCAATCACAAGCTGGGCAGAACCCTATCGACTTAGTGTGATATCACAACACCTAATGACACTAAGATAAGCTTCACTAGCAGCAGTCAAATTCAGGGCTGCACCAGTTCCCGCCCTCTTTCTCCCCCTTTTGTTGTCGTAGTCTTTGCACGGAGCATAACAACACTGTTTCCCAGTGGATGAAAACACATGGGCGAATGTAAACACGCACAAAAATACACCCTGATGTATGCAGATATGCACGCACTTAGGCTCAGGTGTAAGTTCTCAGAGGGCACAAGCCAATCTCTGTGTCCCTTAAGCAGTTGTGCGCACACACACACACACATTCTGTGCTTTCTGAGTATCTCAGGAGGAAGATAGAGAGCCAGGCTCTAATGTGCCTCTGCCCACACACACGCCTTTCCATCCTACACTTCATATCTGCATCACTAATCTCTATACATATACCATATGTGTGTGTGTGTGTGTGTGTGTGTGTGTATCGCTGGTGTGTGTCTGAGTGAACGGCAGTCAGGCAGGGGTGTTTTAGCCACAGGCGTCACTACCTGACCCCCGTGGCTGTGAGATTGACAGCTGTGGTCCCACCTAATTGCATTACTCTCCCAGGTGATTGGCTCACACCCTAGGGGCTCATTTGTCAGGATGCACTGTGGTAATGATGTAAATTAGCAGATCTATGTGTCACTCAGCCTGCTTCCCTCCTGCTGATTGGCCCCGCTGTGCCCAAGGGCTCGGCCCCCAGCTGAGGGAGCCAGCTCATTGGTCCTTAGGGAAACAGGAAGTCCCCAAGAAATAGGGCTTTACAGATTGGGGATCCTTAAGGGCTGATATTATCCTTCCTCCAACATCTATACCTGTCAGTCAAAAAAAATCGAGGAACCGACCCCTGAAGCTTCTCTCTTCTATCAGATACATGCATGTAGGAACCCATAATAACCCCGTGATGGCTAAGAAGCTAAGGGCTCTCTGCTCTAACTGTATAAACGGTAATAAAAATGTTTGCGTGTGTGTGTGCGTGCTCTAGAAATGAAATAAAGGCCACAGGCTCAGGCTCTGTCCCCCATTGCTAACCCAGCATGCCCTAGTCATGTCGCCTATCAAAAGCAGACACCTTCACAGTGACAGACAAGTAGAGAAGCACACACACACACTTTTTTACCTGTTTGTCTCAACGGCATCAATTGAAGCGTTACTTTCAGTGAGTGTGTGTCTGTCAGGAGGCAGCAGCGCGTATGTTTGCAGCACTCCTGTCGTGTTTCTGAAAGGTTTCGTCGGAGTGTCTAGATTCTTTGTTAAAATCTCTGCAGTTATATGAGGCAGAATATGAATAAAGACTAAATAATGTCAGCATCAGCATGAATCAATACTCATACAGATGCACAATCACTTGGTCTGGACCTCAGTCCATGATCAATGGTTTACTCTGAGTTATTGTCTTCATATTAACAAGCGGAGTGCTCCCTGAGGAACGCGTATGAATGGCTAAATGAGACCACTCCAAACCTCTCAACAGGACCTTGTGTTGTGTTTACACCCTCCTTTGTCTAGTTTCAGACGCTGCATTGCAAAAGCCTTTTTAGCCAAATTTGGATGCACTGTAGGTGTTTCCAAAACACTCAGGTCCTCATAAAACTCTAATTGCCCACTCTTGGTGATATGAATGTCCCTCGCATAGATTCAGATATTGACTCGTGTCCCTCATGTTGCTGTTTGGCCAAATTATAACTTTTGTTTATTTATTTATTTATTTTCCTGCATCTAATATTATTCATAAATCAATTCATATTTTAGTCTGACTGCTGGGGGCTTTCAAATAGACTTGAGAAGTGTAGAAAAGGATAAAAATTAATGGACAGAAGGAAAGAAGTTTGGCTTGAGTGCACGACTTAAAGGAGGTCTTGTGATCATCTCTTTTTTTTGTATAAAAGAAATCATAATAATAAAATTGTATTACTTGTTTGTGCAGCTCTGGAATATCTGCTGTTTGTGCGTGCATTAAGTTAAATATTTGCAGACTCTGTGAGTGTCTGAGTGAGCATTTCCATCTGCATTACTGACTGGGGTAATGACTTTAAATTAGAGACGTTTGTGGTTGATTTTGGTAAAGCTCGTGTAAAAACTCTCTCTCACGGAAAATCACTTCCCATGACATGGCACATGTGCCAAACACACACGCTGACACACTAACACACACCTTCAAGGTGCCGCTCCCCCACTACTACCACCACCACCCGCTTGATCTCACACATAGCCTTACCTCGCAGTAAATGTTGTAACGAACTTGTATTAAGTCTCTGCCACTACTTGGCAGTGCGTGAGAAAGCAGGAGCATGATGGGTAATTGCCGTGCTGCACGCAGTGTCTACGGGAGCTCTCTTTACGAGGTGACTAGGGGGAGGAAGAGGGGGATGAGAAACGATGGATGGAAGACACCGCAGTGTTCCCTCACCTCCCCGACCAAAAGTTTAGAAGTGTTTTTAAAGCTGCGAATGCTTAACACTTATCAGTAACTCCCCTCTGCTGTATCGGCATGAAGTCTCTTTAGATGGTCAGTTTTGGGTAGCATCAGATCTGGGAGTTAATGAAAACGTCTCGGAGAAAACTCTGATTGTGGCATCAGTTTGTACCTCCAGCATTTATGTGTTTAAGGGCAATAATTGATTTCTGTGCTGCGCTCCGCAGGGCTTGTCCCACATCTCCAAACCGAACACACAAACTCACACATGCATGCGCGCTCACACACACACACAGATATAAACACGGCAAGGCATGCTGCAGTATTAATGAGACATGAATAAGACATGAAGAGAGACCCCCCTCTTACACGCTCACACAGGGTCTCCCCCTCCCCAGCTGCTTCCTGTCTGCACGTTACCCAGCTTTCACTGCGCTCTGGTTAAGTGGGGCCAGGAAGAGATTTAACCCCCTCAGCGGGAGCACACACACACACACACACACACACACACACACACACACACACACACACACACACACACACACACTCGCAGTCCCTACTGCCAGCTCACATTAGCTCCCTGATTTTGTTATCGGCTGTACGCATTTTGCTGTACGATCGACTGCTTGTGGAGCTTCAGGTGTTTATTATCTGCCCGCAAGACGATCCGTGTGTAACATAGTAATGGCCTCCTGAATGGCTCAATCACTGTTTGCTTAGTATACAGAAAAACTTAATTGTGAGTGTGTCCAGTAATGAGGGTGTGCTTTGAGTCAAGTGAATGCAAAGGAAACTGTCTAGACTCAGTTTAATGTCACTTTGTTAAACTGTGTGTGTGTATATGTGTTGCTGCAGCTCCAGTTGTGACCTTCCATCTGTTTGTGTTGCAGGCCTCAGCGACGTCCAGCCCGGGACCTGCCTCTCTGGGCTCGCAGGTTCATGCAGCAGCTGTCAACGGAGACAGAAGCGCTCTCCTCAAACTCATCACCGGTAAGCAGCACATCTTAGGTTCATGAAGTCACACGAGTCATGGCATGTGGCATAAATTAGAAATGTGCAGTAAAAGAATATAAGAGGGCAAATATGAGGATGCAGGTTATGAGTGCTAAAGTGCTTCCTTGTGACTCTTAGCAGCTCCAAATAAATAGTTTTTTCTCTTTAAGTACAAGAACTTACAAGAATGAATTCTGTGGATTTTCACCAAAATCGTGGTCTCTATTGGGGTCTTAACCTCTGACTTAAACCTTCTGTTGTGCTTCATGTGTGTCCACATGTAGCAGAGCCCTTGCTGAAGGACCGTGAGGACCAGTTCGGCCGGACCCCTTTGATGTACTGCGTGCTGGCTGACCGTCTGGACTGCGCAGAGATTCTGCTGAAAGCCGGAGCATCGGTCAACAAGACCGACCTCAGCCAGCGAACCGCTTTGCACCTTGCTGCACAGAAGGTACGGGCATTCGCAGATGTGCAGGTGAACACTGGAGCACACACATAAAGCACACTAATGTCATCAGTTACGTATGTCGGCCCTTTTTATGTCATTATCCTGACAAAATTCATTCGCAAAGGCCATAATTGGATAGATTTATTAAAGTGAAATGAATATGAACCCAAGGTGTGATCTCATAGAAGTTAAATAACAGAGAAATTTTGACAGTCTGTCAGCTCCAATGGGAAGCCAGTGCCCCCTAGTGGCTGTAATTATGGCCTTAGGGCAGGGGTGCCCAATCCCGGTCCTCGAGAGCTACTATCCTGCAGCTTTTAGATGCATCCCTACTCCAACACAGCTGAATCAAATGGTTTGATCTCTTCAGCATGCCATCATGTTTGGCAAAGGCCTGATAACAAGCCATTCATTTGATTCAGGTGTGTGGGAACAAGGATGCATCTAAAAGCTGCAGGACGGTAGCTCTCGAGGACCGGGATTGGGCACCCCTGCCTTAGGGCTTATTGAAGATAATATGACCTGATTTATGGGCCTCAGACACAAGCAGTGTAGCTATGAGCTTCCTATGCACATGCTTGTACATGAAGAATTATTCTGCATGGAGTATTTCTGCTGTTTCACAGCATTTTAGACACACAAACGTGGGAAAGAGGAGGGGCTTGATGTTCTTTTGAGTTCAATCTACACACTTAGGGACAATGAAGACAAAGAGTTAATGACAAAACCTCCAGAGTGATGAGAACAACGGGGATGTGGTGCTAATAATATCTCTTTACCTCTCTGTTATTTATTGGCAGCTTCTTTTATTAGAGTGTACTGATACAGGATCATCATATCACTGAAGGGAGAGGGAAGGTAATAGGTTACTAGGATCTGTCTCGTAGATGGGGAGTGTGTGTATGTTGGGGGATGCTAGTGATGGGAAGCCCTGTCTCTTTGACATCTGATCAATAAGTGGCTGAGACAGCGAGAGAGGCAAGGGATTACTGATCTAATTGGACTGAGAATAGGAGGACAGGAACACACACACTCTCTTAGAGTCTAGATGCATGCTCACACACGAGATAGATCTGTCAGTCTGTGGCTTTGTGGTCACAGAACGATACTAAACACCCTCACACATGTTCACCCTCGCACTGCTGCTGTGTGGCCACTGTTGCACCCAGTGGCCTGCTGGTGAAAGACCAAAAAAGTGAGTATAAAGATGATGACGATGATGAGGAGGGGATGGCAGGCAGAGTGCTGCTGTTTACTGTTTAACAGCTCATCACACACACTGAGGAGTGAGGCAGGAGGAGGGAACGAAGATGGATGACCTGTGGATTGAACCAGACGCGGCTAAAAGCCCGGGGAGTGTGTGTGTGTGTGTGTGTGGGAGTGTGTGTGTCATTGTTGCTGGTTCATGACTAATGTTGAGGAGAATTGGCGATTTCTGAGCTTCTTATCAGCACAGTTTGTCCCTCTTGGTTGCTGCAGGGGAACGTGCGTTTCCTGAAGCTGCTGCTGTCCAGGCGTGCTAACTGGCTGCAGAAAGATTTAGAGGAAATGACCCCACTCCACCTGGCCACCAGACACCCCTCACCTAAAGCGCTCGCCCTGCTCCTCAAACATATTGGACCTGGAGAGGTTGACACACAGGACAAGAATAAGGTAGTGGAGTAGAGTGCGTAAATATCCATCTGTCTTTATAACTGTTCTCAGTCACAAAACAGCCAGCCAGGGCGTCAAGCCATTAACCTTCAAACAGACTCACTCAAAGCCATTTGGTAGATGCAGCGGCGGTTTTAAGTCATACACACATTAAGTCATACATACATAAACACGTTCAGTGAAAAGCTTAACAAGCTGTAGCTTTGTCCTGTGTTCTTGCTGATAAAACCACAAACACACAGTGTTCTCTGTCTGCTCAACCTGATGTGTATCTGACATCAGTAGTTAGTTTTGTAATAATCCAATATGCATCATCGTGTCAGATGACAGTGGTTTCAGCAAATCTCAGAATAGCTCAGTTGTCGGCATCTAGGTTTAAATCTCAGCTCACTGGTGGATCTTCAATATGAGCTTTGTGTAGCACGTTCCCTCATATTTCCTGGCTGTATCATAGTGTAGTGATTTTTTTTTTGAAGTGGAAACCTCAAACCCAGTCTTACGACTGCCCATTTTAATTTTAGCACCATTGACAAATCTTTGTGTCATCTTTTATCGTCATTCTGTCGACAGCAAACTGCTCTTCACTGGTCGGCTTTTTATAACCGACCAGAACACGTTCGCCTTCTGATCAAGCACGACTCCAACATCGGCATCCCAGACAGTGAAGGCAAGATCCCCCTGCACTGGGCTGCACACAGTCAGGAGCCCAGTGCCACAGAAACTGTCCGCTGTATACTGGTACACGCCATATCCACACACACGATCACAAATTCATTTGTCTTCATTTCCCATCCTCACACATCAAACCTGCATGTTTGCATCTTTTCTTGTTACTGTCTGTGTTTGTGTAAAGGAAGCAGCACCCACTGAGTCCCTGCTGAACTGGCAGGACTATGAGGGTCGGACGCCCCTTCACTTTGCCGTTGCTGATGGCAACGAGGCAGTAGTGGAGGTGCTGACGTCTTATGAGGGCTGTAATGTAACAGCTTATGATAACCTCTTCAGAACACCGCTGCACTGGGCTGCTTTGCTGGGTGAGTTGACACACATCTTATATGCAGTTTATTATTACAAGAACCTGCAAGAATTTCAGGCTTTTTAGAAATTATATCCTTAAAAGCTAAACTACCAGTCGAATTTAGAATCCACATTTTTTCCTTTCTAGCAGCTTAGGTTTCAGTCTCTCAGCCACTTTGGTGATGGGCAGGTTTGCAAATGAGGTTAGGCAGAAGTGTCCATTTACTCCATTTCAGTGTTTGCAGATGACACTGTAGTGAGAACAGGGAGCAGGTGAAAAATAGGTAAAAGGGTGGAGGTATGCTCTGGAGAGAAGAGGAATGAAAGATGCTTGAAGCGAGACAGAATACATGTGTGTGAATGAGAGGGAGACAGGTGGAAAGGTAAAGATACAGGAGTAGAGGTAGTGGAGATGGATGAGGTGAAACACCTGGGGTCAATCCGAATCCAAAGCAAAAGACAGTGCACAAGAGAGGTAAAGAAGAGTGTAGGGATAGGGTGGAGTGGGTGTTATGAGTATGAGGGGTGATTTTTGACAGAAGGACAGCAACAAGAGTGCAGATGGTAGTGAGACCTGCAATGATGTATGGTTTGGAGATGGTGGCACTGACACAAAGCCGAGCTGCAGGTGGCAGAATTTAAGATTTTCATTGGGAGTTGCAAGGATGGACAAGATTAGAAATGAGAACATCAGAGGGACAGCTGGGGTCACATGTTTAGGAGACAAAGTTAGAGAGGCAAGGCTAAGATGATTTGGACATATGCAGTGGAGGGATAGTCGGTATACTGGACAGAGGTTGTTGACGCTGGAGCTCACAGACAGGAGGAAGAGGAGGAAGTACTCATAGGAGGTCCATGGATGTAGGAAAGGTAGGACCTGTAGAGGGTTGGTGTGACAGAGACATGGTCAGATTTCATGACTACTAGTGAGAGCAGCCAAAAGAAGAAGAATGGATCAGATAAAATGGCATTAAAATGTGTGGTGTGAAGGCAACACCCTGACTTTTTCTCTGGTTCCTCCAGCAGTTCTATTTATTTAGTCCTATTGTGTGAACACTTCCAGTTATCTTACACTTTCACTCAAAAGTTTGAAGTGCTTTTTAGATCAGAAATGTTATAAGTGACCATCAAAGATTAATACTGTCATTAATCATAAGTCATTTTTAACTGAATGTCTGTGGAAGGAATACAGACGCACATTTCAGCAACCACCCTGTTCCAGTGAGACTTGAATCGATTAAGTTAACACAGCAGATAGCAAATGTGCTGTTTTTAAAAAAAGGAAAAAATGTGCCTATTTGGGCGTGTGGCAAATCATCCTAAATGGGTTTGATCATAGTCACACAGAAAATAAAATAAAATTCCTTCAGAAACTTCACAATATACAAGTTCTGAGAAACTGAGTCTTGTACTTAAAAACCAGTTAAAGCAAACAAACAAATGATTTCATAGAAAAGTGGGAACTACTCAGTAGTCTCAAAAGTGTGCAAAATTGGCTTTAACCAGAACAGAAAGAGAAGTGGGAGGCCGAGGTGCAAAACTACGTCTGTGGTTTAAAATAAGACATCTCACAGGGGCACAACTGAAAACATCATTAAACAGTCGTCATACAAGCAATTTTTTGCTGGTTTGTGACGTATTTTCATATATTTGTCGCTCAGAATAGCCTTTATTTACATCAAAAATGACTCCAAACTTCTGGGTGACAGCATGTGTGATAGCGACCTGTTTATTTCTTTAGTGTCACATTAACTGTACAAACAAAAACACACGCTGCATCTGTAAGATGGTGTGGTTGAGCTGTCGTCCTGGCGCTTCACATCCTTGTTTCCCAGCATGTCCCTCTGATGGAAAACGTGTCTTTTTCAGGCCATGCGAAAATTGTCCACCTGCTGCTGGAGAGGAACACATCAGGCACTATTCCCTCAGACAGCCAAGGGGCAACACCTCTGCACTATGGGGCACAAAGCAACAATGCTGTGAGTCACTGACTCACATATTGTTACCTCCGCCAAGGAGGTTGTGTTTTGGTAGTGTTTTCCTGTCGTGCTGTCTGTAAACACGATGTCTCAAAAAGTTTTGAAATAATTCCAATAAAACTTTGTAGGGGTGTAGAGTGGGCTTATGTTAACAATCCATTGAAATCTGGCTTATATCCACCAAGGTCTTCAAGGTCCCCTTAATGGAAAATTGACAAAAAGTCTTATAAATGAGAAACTATTTAACTTAGACTCTTACAAGTGTTACTGATATTTGAAAGTCCTACACCAGACAGTTTAAACGCTTGATTATTCAAACGCCTGTTTTAAATTACAGCAGAATAATAAACCAGATCTTCATCTTGTTAGTTTGTTGTAATTATGTTTCAGTATCTTCACCTTGGTCCAAAAAACAACACAAATAACCTGCGTTTTTCTTTCTGTGTGCATGAAGGAGACAGTTGGCGTATTCCTGTCCCATCCGTCGGTGAAAGACGAGCCCGATCTAGAGGGGAGAACAGCGTTCATGTGGGCTGCTGGGAAGGGCAGTGACGATGTCATTCGCACCATGCTGGCCCTCACCCCAAACATTGACATCAACATGGCAGACAAGTACGGTGGCACTGGTGAGGACTTGACAAACCAGAGGAGGAACTAAAGCTCCTCCGAACTGCTTTGGCCCACTTCCCCTGTCCTCTGTGTGCTTCGAGGGAATGATGACATAATTTCCCTGGTCTTAATGCTCTATGTACACATACATACATACCTTTGTCCTTACTGGTTGCTTGTTTTAAAGTTGGGATGATGATGTCACAGGGGATTCCCCCAAAAGTGCAAAAGAGGCAGTGAGATCACAGGAGAGAGGGAAGTGATACTGTGAGCAAAATTAATGTGAGCTCGTCACAGACACGCACTACTGCCAGCACTGTCCTTTGACAAACACACATACATGCTGGCGCACACGACTTCCCGCCACGCTTTGACCCCCCGGGGCTATTTGAACCTATAATCTCCATGGCGATAGCCCCTCTGCTCGACGGTCATTGTTTATGCATGAATTACATGCAACGGTTGAATCATGCTAATTAGACAGTGTGAAGGGCAGTGTAAATGACCGAATCACTTCCATGCACTTGACTCCAGTCTGTACTGTCTGGGGACTGGAGTGAGGGCAAGGTGGGATTTCCACAAGGAGGATTAAGTGCACCACTCCTCATTAAATGTCTCCCCCTGTTTAACCCTTCACTGACCAGGCTTTAGCCACAGCCCAAACAGGAGCATCAGTCAAAGGAGTGATGTGGAGAAAAAGAAGGGACAGACCTGAGGAGTGATTCAGGACATCATGTTTTATCATGTGCATGTGTGTGTGTGTGTGTTTAAACAGCGCTCCATGCGGCCTCCCTGTCAGGCCATGAGAGCACAGTGAAGCTGCTTTTGGAGAAGGGCGCAATGGTTGACTCTCTGGATGTCATGAAACACACACCACTGTTTCGTGCCTGTGAGATGGGACACAGAGATGTCATACTAACACTGATCAAAGGTGAGTGTTCATTAACATATGTTAGTTACACTTTCTCAGTAATTTCGGGAAAGTCTTATTTCCTTTTTCAGTTTTCCTGTGGTCTTTGTAGTCATGCGAATGTTTTGAATAAAGGTTCTGCACGTGTTGACCTGGTGGACGTAGATGGTCACACTGCTCTACACTGGGCAGCTCTAGGAGGGAACGCTGAAGTCTGTCAGATACTGATGGAGAATGGGATAAGTCCCAATGTACAGGTATGCATAAACATATTTCACTAAGGGAGTAGTTGTTTTTAATACTTGGATTAAAATCATTTGCAGGCAACGGGCGTCTAAAGTATAGAAGCCTAGCTAAGCTAAGCTGTCTTATTTATAAAGAGATTTGAAACAGCAAGTGCTGACTAAAGTGCTTAAGAACAGAATAAATATACAAAACCATTTATACAAAAACAATTAAAACAATGAAAATCACCTCTCACACTGTGGAAAGTGAAAAGAGGTAGGTTTTAAGAAGTGACTTAAAATGGGCAGTGCAGAAGCCTGTCTAATATGCAGTGGCAGCGAATTCCACAACTTAGGTGCTGCCACAGCAAAAGATCTGTTCCCTCTGAGCTTTTGCTGTGCCCTCGCATTATCTAGGAGCAGCTGATCAGCTGACCTGAGCAACCAGCATGGTGAGTGCACATGTAAGAGCTTAGTTAGGGTGGGGTAAGACTATTTAAAGGCTTAAAAACAAACAAAAGAAGCCATAGACATGTTGTGTTTCCTCTCCTATGACGATCCACCAGATGTGCTGCTTGTTTGTCAGTCTCTCCATTATATAACTGGGTCATTATCCATTTGCAGTGTGAAGTGTGTCTGATCTGTTGACAGCATTTGGCTGAATCTAAGCAAAGAGTACACTCTACTGTTCATCCTGCAACTTCTATCAGCAGCCAGATCATCAATGAACACTAGTGACCCAGTTCCTCTGGATCATACATGCCCATACCATAACATTGCCTCTGCCATGTTTGACAGATGATGTGGTATGCTTTAGATCATGAGTTGTTTCTCTCTTTTTCCAGGCTTTTCTCTTCACATCATTCTAGTACAAGTTCATCTTGCTTTCATCCATCCTAGAATTCTTCCAGACCTGTTTTGGCTCTTTTAGATAGTTTTCTTGCAAAGTGTAATCGGACCTTCTTGTTCGTGAGTGTAACCAATGGTTTGCACCTTGTTGTACACCCTCTGTCTTCATATTCATAAAGGGTGTCTTTCAATTGTGGACTTGGAAAGTGATACTCCTACCTCGTCAAGTGTGTTCTTGATTCAGATAGGTGGTGTAAAGTTGTTTTTCTTAATCCTGGAAATAATCCTCATCACACACTCTAGTTTTAGTTTTTAGTCCTTTTGGTGTTTCACAACATGGCAGCCATGCCAAAATGGGTATCTCTGCAAGTTTGATTTGGTAGAGTGGAACACCAGATGCCCTTCCTGACACAACCCCAAAAGGGATTTTTGTCTCCGACTGCAATCTAACCAGCGACCCTTCAGGTGTCTAATTTATATGTTAACCACTACACCATTCTTTTTAAGAATGTACCAGGTTTCTGATTTGGCTTCTACTAAAGTTTTTGCTATCTGTCTGATAGGTTCATTTTGTTTCAGCCTACTGATAGCCTCCTTCACACACTAGATAACTATAACTGATAAAGTAACCATTAGGATTAAATCGTCCAAATTCAGTTTAAAATTACAGGTTAATAAAAGGTTACAGTGAACATACTAGAGCAGGAGAGGGGATGAAAGGATGTTTTTTTTCTTTAATATGAAGCGTGACCACTCACCCTCTACCTCAGCCCTGCAGCAAAATGCAATAAAGTTTAACCAAAGCCAACGTGCTGCTGCAGTAGTGTGTCATATTAAATTGTCATGGTCAATTGGAAACATTTAGTCATAAATTTTTGTTACAGTTACTTCTATTTCATTTAAACTGCTTTCATTTGGTAGTGTTTCACCTGTGTGTTCCGTTCTTTAGAGCAACAGAAACTATCTCTGGTTAATAATCATAAAACAACATTGTTATGGATAATCTAATACAGCACCGAGTGACTTCCTAGTTACATACTGAACATGAATTTTGGATTTTGTCCTCATTAACGACCAAAAACAGTTTGGATTCTCGTGTCCAGCGTAAAGCATATGGCTGATCATTGTGAACTTCAAAGCTGTCTATGTCGTAGCTCCAAAACTTCTGATCTGCTGTGTAAACCTTTTGCAGGATCATGCAGGAAGGACTCCACTGCAGTGCGCAGCTTACGGTGGTTACATCACCTGCATGGCTGTTCTCATGGAGAACCACGCTGATCCTAATATACAGGACAAGGAGGTAAGAAATTGCCTGTATTTGCTTGAATACACTTTCATGTCTGACTTTTTTTTGTAAGGTTTAAACATACAACGTTAATGCTGTTTTTTTCTTTATGGGGGTCCAGGGCCGGACCGCTCTCCACTGGTCATGTAACAATGGCTACCTTGACGCTGTGAAACTGCTGCTGGGCTACAATGCCTTTCCCAATCAAATGGAGCACAGTGAGGAGAGGTGAGAACTGAGACCACAATGAAAGCAGCCGAGGTGAAGCTTAAAAAGTAGGAAAATAGATGTATGAATCACACTGTTTATGCTGTGCAGGTACACCCCTCTGGACTATGCTCTGCTGGGGGGGCACAGTGAGGTGACTCAGTTCATGCTGGAGCATGGTGCTCTGTCCATAGCAGCTATCCAGGACATCGCTGCCGCCTCAATCCAGGCGGTCTACAAGGGCTACACTGTCCGCAAGGCCTTCAGGGAGAGAAAGCAGCTCCTCATGCGACACGAGCAACTGCGCAAGGATGCAGCCAAGTGAGAGACACATATAGGGTCATGCCAGAGTTATAGGTATAATGGTAAAGTGAAGGAATTGGCATAACTAGCTTTTATTAACCAGCGTTAACAGAGCCTAGCAGTGATCTCCTTATGGCATCTGACAGTGGACTCATGTCTGTGCTTGTTCTGCTAGGTTTCAGTGCAGCATTTGACACTGTTGACCACAATATTGTATACATGGGTTAGAATACACAGTATTAAAGAAATACACTGCAGGGGTTTCAATCATATCTGTCTGACGGACTCAAATTTGTTCATGTAGATGGGGAGTCTTCTTCAAACGCAAAGGTTATTGAGGGAGTTCCACAGGGTCCTGTGCTGGGACCAATACTGTTTATATTATTTCCCTTAGAAAGCATTATGAGAAAACATTACATATATTTTCATTGCTATGCAGATGATACCCAGCTATATTTGTCTATGAAGCCAGGTGACACACAGCAACTAGTTAAACTACAAGCATGTCTTAAAGACATAAAGATCTGACCTCTTCACTGGATGGTATAATCTTGCCTTGCAATAACACTTTGAGGAATCTTGGAGTTATTTTTGACCAAGATATGTCCTTCAGTGCGCATATTAAACATACAGGCTTTACTATTGGAATGTATTATTATCGGGCTGTCCTAAAACACCCTGAAAGGATGATCCAGAATGCTGCAGTGAGTGTACTTACATATTTTTCCCATGTTAGCTTCTTGAATCTTTCTACTCATATAATCAATCTGAAATATCAAGCCCCATAGGTATATGTTAAGGATACATGGAGCATGCATCTGCATACCTCTGTTGCATTTCTGTGAAAAGCTGAGGGACACCCAAGTTTATGAATATGATAAATCGAGAATGAGGTGACATAAGATTTTCAAATTGACATCATAGGTCGATCTCCTAAAACTCTTGGATGAGTTAAAATCCGAGTGAGCTTCACCTCAAACTCAGAGGAAAGGAAGTTTTTCCTCCCCTCCGTCGCCGAGTCCTTACTCATAGGGGCTCATCAGACTTCTCTCTCTAACATTGTAGGGTCTTTACCCTACAATATAAACAGGTGTCTGACTGAATTGAATTGAAAATATTATTTAGTGAACATTAACACATTTGGTTTGGTTAACATTTGGTTGCCCAGACAAACCCAGAACCACCACACACTTAAGCTGTAATCACTGATTACATGGCTTCATGGTGTTTATATTCATTAGAAGTTACTCACTGACATCCCTCTGTTTGTCTCACACTGTGTCTCGCAAATTACATTTACTTTGCCTTTGAAGCAGTCACACTCTCTCCATATCTATCTTTCTTTCTGTCAGCCCAGCACACACATACGTCTCCTCTCTGTCTGCCTCTTCCGACTCGTTCTTCTTCTGCCATTTGCTCACCAGTCTCATCTTTATTCTCTTAAACAACACTTTTGACAAGTAAATTTGTTTTCAGAGGGCACATTGACTTCAGGTTTTTATGGTAATCCAAGCAGGCAGTTTTATTTAGACATGCCTTTTAAGCAAAGCTTTTTTTCCACATATTACTAATGATAAGCTAATATCCTTATCAGATTATATTCAAGCTGTATAGAAGACGTCCAGGAATGTTCTTAAAAAAAGGTCCAGAGTTAGAAAATAACCAGAAACCTACAATACTGCCTGTACCAAATGACGAGGTTTCTTTTGCATTTTTTGCCTGGTTTTCTTTGTGTTTAGAAAGCGAGAAGAGGAACAGCGGAAGAGAGAAGCCGTGCAGCAAGTTTCAGGGGCCACAGCAGAGAAACGGAGGGTTTCACCCGTGAAAGCAGAGCAAGAAAAGCTGTCCTTAGTGAGCATTATAGAGGACTTATCCTTGAATGATTCGTCTGTGGAAACAAAGAAATCATCCAAAGCTGAACGCACTAAGAGCAAAGAGGAGAGACACAGAGGTACAAAAATACAGAAATCCTCAAATTTAGTCTGAAGTGTAAGTGTTAATGCGCTTACAAGTGAGGACACGCCTGTGCAATATCGCTTTAATAACTAACCATAATCACATCCCTTGTCTTTATTTTACCCTGTTAAAAAAAACAAACAAGGTGTGAATGCGGGAGTGAATGTGAGTGCGAATGGTTGTCTCTGTCTATGTGTTAGCCCTGCGACGGACTGGCAACCTGTCCAGGGTGTACTCTGCCTCTCACCCTAGGACAGCTGGGATAGGCTCCAGCACCCCCCGCGACCCTAAAAAAGGATAAGCGTCAGTGGATGGATGGATGGATAGATAGATAAAAATATAAACCACACTGCAACAGAAGTCAGTAAAAGTGTTTTATCAGTACTTTGTAAGTCTGCCTTTCTTTTTGATGAGACACTGAATCCTCTTCAGAATGATGGATGTCACTGTTGCATACTTATTTGAGGATATATTCTGCCATTCTCCTGGGACGGTTTTTTCAGCTGGTCTTTGCGGAAAGTTTTGTGCTCCTCTGCTTTTCACCTTCATACCTCAAATGTGTTCTGTTAGATTCAAGCCATGCAACACATTTGGCCAGTTTTTACTTTACTTTACACCGATTCTGCCAGTGTGCTTTGGATCTTTGTGATGCAGGAATATTTGGCTCATTTGTTTTGATAATTTTCTGTAATACTTGTTGCCATCATGGAGTCTGATATCATCAAACCACTGCCTTTGAGTTTCCCGCTCAGGTTTGCAGTGAACTTGCTGGACTCCATCGTAGACAGTCCTTTACACTGTCCAAGCTGTCAACAAAGCTTTGACTCCCTTGTGTCTGAATTACTTTCAAAGCTGTGCAGTAGCACGCTGTCTGTGGACAACCACTACACCACACTTCTGATTAGTGATCTTGTGGCTCGTTCTGTTCTTTTCTGCAGCTGCAGCTCAGTCTTTGCTGATTTTTAGTGGCTCACTTATCTTCCCGTGTCCTTTACCATCTTTTTGATGACAATCAGATTTTTTAATTTCACTAAAAAAATTATTTTGTATAATCATGATGCAAATATACAGATATGCACAGCACATCAGATCCAAAATGAGAGAAGTTCCAGTCTTCAAAGCTAATTTCATAAACTCATTCATGCAATTAACTAACTAGAAATCAGAGGTGGACTCAATTTAGTTGGTCAGCAGCCTGTATAGTCAGTTTAGTCTGGAGTATTTAACTCTGTGAAATAATGCATTTTGAATCATTGACTTTAAATTGATATTGCACAGAGGTGTACTTTTAAACACTAATTTTAAACACTTTTTAGGTGTTTAAAATGAACTTTTAATTGAGCAAATGCATTCATCTTGACTAAACAGTACAGACAGTGGTGTTTTATTCATTTACATGATCTTTATTTTTTAATTTCAACTCCACTCCAACCAGTTCACAAAAGCAGGTCCTCTAGAAGAGGTAAAGAAGCTGAACCGCATGATTGTCCTGAAGCTTTGGGCTGCAGTCATGTGAGCAGTGATGCTTCCCCCGATGCTCTGCAGACCACAAGGCTGACAGAACTTCTCTCCCCTTCCGGCTTCAGACCCACACCTCCCTCCATGCCCAAATTCAGGGAACGACTTTTGTCAAACTCACCCAGTCCTTCCACAGCGGTTTCCTCTGTGGACCAAACTGAGGCCGGTAGAAGAGACTGCATGCCTCTAAAAAAGAGTAATGCTCACATGAGCGTGCAGACTGCCCGGGCAATTACCAATGCCCACACCTCTCCACAAAAACACAGACGACATAAGGCGCGTACTTCAGAGAAGGCCACAACCAAAGACCAAACTCGCTCAGCCTCATTAAGAAGGAGTTCATCTGTAGATCACAAAAGCCCCCCAAGAAAGGCTCAATCTGCCGCACACGCACCAATGTCAACACGTGCACACAGGGAGTACAACAAGGAGCATCGCAGGAGGAGGAACGAGGCTGCACGCATCATCCAGCGTGCCTGGAGAAGGCGAGTTTACATTTTTCTCCTTGATCGTGTTTGTGTTTGTACCAGGAGGGTTGGGGGAGATTGGCAGCGCAGTATGATATCATAAGGCACACTTTATTGTCACCTTAGGGAAATTTTTTGTGGACTCAAGTGCCGTCACAGAAGCTGCCTTCACTAAGAGTCAGTAAACATTAAAAGAAAAGAGAAATTAATAAATAGATTTTAAAAAGGGGCCTATCACAACATTCAATACACACATTGCAGATAATCTTAAAAACTGTTATTTAAATGCTTGATCGATGCTGGGACAAATGAATTTTTTTGAAGCGATTCAGACCGCATTTAGCATTCAAAATTTTGGGGCAGTGCCATGTGGCACCCACATGTGCCCCCTTGTGAATACTTTCCCGCCCCCGTCTTTAGTCTGGATGCCATGAACAGTGGAGCAGTGGGGGGGAGAGCGTGGGAGAGGGTTGAGACAAGAAGACGTGGGACATAAAGGCTGTAATCTAGAAGTTTCATAGTATTTTAACAAGAGGCTAAAAGTTCAGCCGGGCTGCTCTAATAGCTACCAGAAGCCTCTCGTTGCTTTTCTCTCTGTCTTGCACACACTGCGTTTCTCTTAGTGGATGCCAGTCCACTGCAGGAGGCCCTCTGTTTCTCCTCAGCTTCACAGTTATATTGTGTATATGTTGCCTATTAATTTCCTTGAGTAAACTGTTTACTTTGTTTATGCTTAGTGAGAATTAGTGCGAGGACTTGCCAGCTTTTAAAGCTTTGAACGCTGTTAGAGATGATTTTTATAGAACTGCGTGCATGTGTTTGTGTGGATGTGTGTTTGCAGGTTTTGTGCACGCAGACGGAGGGAGGTAAAAGCCCATGAAGAGGTGGAGTCCAGACATTCAAACTACACCCATAACAGGAAGAAGGTGGAAATCCGAGCTCAACCTGCTAAGCCAACACAGAGTAAGAGCTCTGTGCTCCAAAGCATCTACGGTAAGATCACCAGCATACTGCCCCAAAACTGTTTTTAGTTTCCCGAATCATTCTATTGCTTTATTTACACTCACCAGACACTTTATTAGGCACACCTGCTCATTAATGTAAATAGAATAGAATAGAATAGAATTCAACTTTATTGTCATTGCACATGCACAGGTACAGGGCAACGAAATGCAGTTTGCATCCATCCAGAAGTGCTTTAGTGATATAGATATATTACAATATATATTAGCAATAATATAGATATGTGAGTATATTACAGAAATGGGTCTATTATGGTATGTTATAATGTACACGGTATGAAGTATGTTGTGAATATTCTATAACTATAAGTATGTACAGGCTGTAGTGAGTACAAGCTATGTACAGGATATGAACAGGATATAAATATGAAAAACTATACAGAATATGAAATAAATAACTTTACAGAATCTGGGATATACAGCTATACAGAAATGGGAACTATGCAAGTTGTAAACAGTTGTAGGATTAAAGATTATCGAATGTACAGAATGATTATTTACACAGAGCTATACAGTAGTGCAGTTAAGATAAGTGAGGGTGTAGATAGTTTCTACAGAGGCTATATAAAGTGCTAGTGGTTGTGAGTGGTGGTTCAGTCCATGTTATTATTGTGTTTGAGGGTACAGTTGTCCATTGTGGGTGTGTGTATGTTCAGTCCATGAGTTTAACGTGGGTCAGATGTCAGGAGGCAGAGTTCAGGAGTCTGACAGCTGTGGGGAAGAAGCTGTTCCGGTACCTGGTGGTCTTAGTCCGGAGGCTCCTGTGGCGCCTCCCAGAGGGCAGGAGGGGGAAGAGTCCATGTGATGGGTGACTGGGGTCTTTGATGATTTTCCCAGCCCTTTTCAGACACCGCTTCCTGTAGATGTCTTTTATGGCAGGAAGTGGTGCTCCGGCGATGCGCTGGGCAGTTTTCACGACCCTCTGCAACGCCTTCCAGTCCGAGGCAGAGCAGTTCCCGTACCAGACTGTTATACAGTTGGTCAGGATGCTCTCGATGGTGCAGCGATAGAAGTTCACCAGGATGTCTGAGGACAGGTGGTTCTTCCTCAGAGTCCTCAAGAAGAAGAGGCGCTGGTGAGCCTTCTTGACCAGCTTGGAGCAGTTGGTCGTCCAGGTGAGATCCTCGGAGATGTGGACTCCCAGGAACTTGAAGCTGCTCACACGCTCCACAGCCGTCCCCTTAATGTGGATGGGTGGATGTGGGTCAGCATTCCTCCTGTGATAAAAAACCGCTAAATAGCAGATTCTGGAGAGACACTGAGCCTCGCGTTGTTCACGCGCCGCCATATCTAATCAGGCAATCACACACCTGCGATTCAGTGTATTTCGGCTTGTAGATGTGGTCAAGATGACCTGGTTAAGATGAAACTGATCATCAAAATACGGCAGAAAAATTATTTTCTACACTTCACAGGCTGGTCAAACTCTAAGGGCAAAATGAATGAAAAGCCTACTTTTCTATGGATCAGAGAGTTTTAATATCATTGTCACTTGATCAAAACTGTAAGTCAGAGAGGAAACGGTCAGGTAATGAGTGAGAAACAGTGGTGTTATTAAAGATGTTTAAGGAATTGAGCATCTGCCCGTCTTAATTAAAAGTGGTATTAAAAGCAGATGAAGCTACAAATCAAGGTGTATAGAACAGACCGTAAGCAATATCTTATAAACGTTGAATGACAGAAAGATCTTAGTGTTAAAGAAAATGTAGATCTTCTGGGATTTTCCCACACAATCATCTCTGAATGGACTGGAAAAAAAAAAGACATCCAGTGAGCAGCAGTTCTCTAGTTTGAAATCCCTTATTGATGCCAGAGGTCAGAGGAGTATGGAAGCCCGTTTCTGCCACTAAAAAAAAAAAAAAGTATCCAAAACTCTAAATTTCGAGTTATCTTTCTCAAAATTTTGACTTATTAATTTGAAATTTTGAGAAAAGTAGCTTGAAATGTTGACTTTTTTCAAAAGTTTGAGTTAATAATCAGTAATCTACATGAATGACGTAATTTCCTTGTTACCCGGAAGCGGAAGCCCTCAGCTACAAATGCTACAGTTAAGCTACCAGTATAACAGCCAGTCATGAATGCACAAATTGCTGATTATTTTCAGCGTAGCGTCACAAATGATGAAATGCTTGTGTTATGAGCTGAATCACATGGTGTTACTATCAGCAAACATACTCTTGAAAGCGCCAGTTTGTTGCGATCCGGTTTTGAGTGTGCAGTCCACGTAGATTACTGATGGCAGAGATAACTCAAAATATCGAGTTACTTTTCTTAAAATTTCAAGTTAATAAGTCAAAATTTCAAGAAAATAAGTTGAAATTTTGAGTTAATAAGTCGATATTTCGAGTTATGGATACTTTTTTTTTTAGTGGCGGAAACGGGCTTCCATAGAGGAGAATGCCCAGAGGCAACAGTAACTCAGTTAACTACTCATTATAGTCAAGGTATGCAGAAGAGCACCTCTGAGCACACAACATGCCTGGTCCACTGAATCCTGGTTTCTGCTGTGACATTCAGATGGTAGGATCAGAATTTGGCATAAACAGCATGGAAGCACAGGTCCACCCTACCTCATATCACTGGTTCAAGCTGCTCTTGTTTGTGATGTGGGTGATATTTTCTTGACACACTTTGGACCCCTTAGTATCAAATGAGCATCATTTAAATGCTGCAGCTTACCTGAGTGTAGTTGCTGACTGTGTCCATCCCTTTATGACTTCTGATGGCTGCTTCCAGCAAGATAATCCACCGTGTCACAAAGACCAGACCATCTTAAACTGGTTTCTTGAACCAAATAGTAAGTTCACTGTACTCAGAAACCACTACAGTCACCACATCTCAATACAATAGAGCACCTTTGGGATGTGGTGGAACAGGAGAGTCACATCGTGGACACGTTTACAAGAACTGTGCCGTGCTGTCGTGTCAATATGGTCCGAAAATCTCTAAGAAATGTTTCCAGTTCAATCTTTGCCATAAAGAATTTCATAATATATTTCACATATATTTAATATATCTTTCTCTCACATCTATTTAAAAATGTGTGGTCGATCCTGTGACATTCCACTGAACTCTGAAAAAGGAGAAGCATGAAAACTGAGCAGAGCTATTTTAGACTAAACCTTTGAGAGCAATGCTGCACTTAATTGCTCTGGTAATGTAATATTGGATTAATCAGGATGATGGCTCACCGCTGAAATAATGACTTTTCAATTTCCAAACATTAAGTTTTAATGTTTCTAGTGGCTGAAAAGCTCAACAAATGCAACACTGTGACCTGTGAGTCTGCCTGAGTGCACACCAAAACACGAAAAACACTTTTTTGGGGAGGAGTGTTGTCATGTGAGCAAAGAGATGATAGGAAATGAGGATGCTGGGAAAGCACTCTTAACAGAAGCAGGCACCTTGCAGTTTGTAAACAAGCAATAATGGCCAAAAGACAGCCATGCTAATAAACATGTTATAGAAATTATCACCTGCAACTTTGCCACATTAGAAACAATGGATATCAAGTGTAGGAAAAGCAGCTTTAATTTTAACTCTAATAGTTGTAGATGAACTCTTGGTGTGCACTGACCCTTTGCAGTTTTAAAGCAGCTCGTGCACGCTGCAACTCCTGAGTTAAATATGCTTATTAGGAATGTTTTTAATTGGCTAAACCTTGAACTCGTGTTCGGTTAAGTTAGCAGAAAATAGTGGCTGAGAAATCAGTGAGTCGGATGTGCAGCATGAATTAAAGCTTTAGCATTTGAAGATTTTGTAAGATTAAAAGAAGAAGAAGTTACAAGTCCAGCTGTGTAAGAAACACTGTAAGCGACCCGTGGAAATGTCTGGCTAATGCTTCAATCCACACGCCGGGACGGTATCAGCCTGGTTTCCCGCGTGGAAGCTCTGGTAAGGTTTCGCCCTCACAGACAGGCCTGACCTTCTTAACACATCACCAGGTGATGATGGGAGGACAGACAGAAGCCTTGCTGCGCCAAAACACAGAAGCCCGCACAGCCTCTCTGCTCACGGTCCGATCCGGTCTTCTGACGTTGTTTTCCCCTCCCCCTTCTCGCCTCTCCTCCCTCTCTACCTGACAGTGCTGGCACTGTGAAAAGTTCAGAGCTGTCAGGGGGAATGTCAGACGACTGCGTAGAGCTATCTGCTGAACACACACATTAACAACACCCCCCCTCCCAAACACACACACACACACACACGAGAGTCATTTTATTACTCTGTCTCTCGTATCTTGAAGTAGACAGATGTATGAACTGTGGACGCTATCACCTGCACGCTTAATTATTATAAACCATTTTTAAAAATAGCTTTCCAACACTCTTATATCTAAAAAATCTGTGTCAGAACAAGATCTTGTTTTCATCACAGATAAAAAAAAATGTATTACTTGTTTAATTTGCTAATATAAAAAACTTATGTGTTTAAATATTATTTTTAACGTCCCAGACAACAAGACTGGTAGTGGTTAATGTATTTCTCTCATACATGAAAGCTCCCCAGTTGAATTGTATGAGTGGACACAAACCCCGCCACAGAGTCCTAGAGCTGGTCTCAACCCTTAGATCTTGTAAAGGAAATTTGTAAAAATCTGTCCTGGAGTCACCTTAGAATAAGTGGGCAAGTGAAACTGCAAACCCCACCCTCCCTAAAGAGTGTACATATGAAAAGTGGAGTAGTAAGCATACAACAAGTGGAGCTCAGTGAGAAAAAAAACTAGATTCTGTCCTGGGCCACTGTGCCGCTCCCTGACCTGTCCTTTAAAACTATGACCTACAAGCCAATAAAATGGGGTTCCAAAGTGATTAACCTGTATTTGGCTGACTTCCAGGTATTTCTTGGAAGGAGTCTACGACTTGCGATTAAAAAAATTGAAACTTTTATGTTAGCCTGCAATTAAATAGGTGGTGATGGCTTTATATTGGTAGATAGTGGTTAGGTCTACTGAGAGCACGAAGGAAACCAAATATGTGAAAGCCTATGTCAAAACAGCGCCTTTCCCACTGCATAGTAGGAGCAATTGCCCTGGCCTATATTAGCAGGGGTCTTCACATTTACTCAGTTTTATGGGCAAGATGTAACAGGACCAAACCTGGCACATTCTCCCCTGTGAAGTGCTATTGGGGACAGTTGTCTTCTTAACAGTCATGTCTAGAGTTGGACCGATCCGATATTACGTATCGGTATCGGTCCGATACTGACCTAAATTACTGGATCGGATATCGGAGAAAAATAAAAAATGTAATCCGATCCATTAAATATCACGAAAGCACCTCACAAAACTTGCAACACGCCGTAACTCACCTCAGAACGTTAGCACGTCGGAGCAGTATGCATCACCTGATAGAGCGGCTGTGGCATGCGGGACCTGTCGGTGGTCTGGATAGCATTTGGAGCTTCGCTAGCAACCCGGCATTTCATCTCCGACAAAGTTATCCCCGAGAGAAGTAAAGCAAGTGTGTAAGTCCATCTCTGAATGTTTGTAAAGCATTCCTGCGTTAAGCTTAACAAGCGACTGCCTCTCCTGCTGCTACTTCAATCATGAAACTGCTTAATGATCAGCTGATCGGCTTTTCTGTCGCGAGTCCATCTCTCTTGTTTGTTTTTGGCCCACTTTGCACCAGAAAGAGGAAACCAGCGGCTGAACAACAGCAGCATGTTTAAGCTTGATAAGCTGTTGTTAGAATTTATTTAATATTACTTTCTACACCAGGATCTTTTTCTACGTAGCTGACGCTGGTAACTGTGCAGGGGCGCATCTAGCAAAGTTTAGCCAGGGGGGCCGATAGGTGGTGAAGAGGGAGCTGAGTGTAAAAGCGAAGCTCTCAATTTACCGGTCGATCTACGTCCCTACCCTCACCTATGGCCACGAGCTGTGGGTAGTGACCGAAAGAACGAGATCGCGGATACAAGCAGCAGAAATGAGCTTCCTCCGAAGGGTGGCTGGCCTCTCCCTTAGAGATAGGGTGAGAAGTTCGGCCATCCGGGAGGGGCTCAGAGTAGAGCAGCTGCTGCTCCACATCGAAAGGAGCCAGCTGAGGTGGTTCGGGCATCTGACAAGGATGCCCCCTGGGCGCCTCCTGGGTGAGGTGTTCCAGGCATGTCCCACCGGGAGGAGGCCCCGGAGCAGACCCAGGACATGCTGGAGAGATTATATCTCTCGGCTGGCCTGGGAACGCCTTGGTATTCCCCCGGATAAGCTGGAGGAGGTGGCTGGGGAGAGGGAGGTCTGGGCCTCTTTGCTTAGGCTGCTGCCCCCGCGACCCGGCCCCGGAAAAAGCGGATGAAAATGGATGGATGGAATAGAAGTCAATTACTGTATATAGTGACTATTAAGTCTAATATATATACCCTAGTAAGCTATAGTACTTTTTTCCTTTGGGAAGGTACCATCTGTGCAGTCTGCAATTTTGTTGAAGAAAGATGTTGAATCTATTTAATATTTCTTGAAAAATAATTGATTTCTGTGCATTTTTTTTCACACTGCATCAAATTAAGGTTGATTACGTCGATTAAGCATCATGAGGTGGAGCGTGAGGGGTGGTTCCCTATTTTTTATTTATTTATTTTTGTTGTTGCTGGGAGTTGGAACCCTATTAGTTAGGTTGCTTAATATTTACGCTAAGTACTCTTTAAAATACCAGAATAGGGAGGATGGTGTAGGTTTAAGTTTATTAGATTGATCAGTATTGCTGAACTATGAAATATTTTTTTTTGCATACAGGTATAACAGAATAGCTTTAGTGTAGTTGTTGTTTTAAACTTGAGTATGAACTTATACAAAATGCAGCAAGATATTTAAAAAAACAGTTTTGTTGATTAAAAAACACTATATCGGATTCATATCGGTATCGGCAGATATCCAAATTTATGATATCGGTATCGGTATCGGACATAAAAAAGTGGTATCGTGCCATCTCTAGTCATGTCTGGCAATCTGGTAGTTAATATTTCTAAGCACAAAATACTAACTAAATCGCTATTTCTCTCATAGTGAAACACAAAATGAATGCTATGAAAGAGAGCTTCAGGTTATGTTTTTATCCCTGGTTCTCTGAGTAGCATGAGCGAGTGTCTCACCGAACCAACCTCTTTGCTAGGGAAGTGAGGAAGAGGTGGGCTTTTTTGAATTACATCTGACGCTATGTCAGCCTATTATATAGGAAGGCCTATATAACATGGGCATCATTTAGCTAACAGTAAAGGATGTTGATCCAAATCGTGGCAAGCTGTGGCGAGTTGATCTGAGTAGGTTCTAATGGAAAAGGGGCTTATGTGTCCACCTAAAGGAGGACGGGGGGGTATGTACAGGACAAAAACATTTACTAGGCCCCAGCGAGATTTGAACTCACGACCCCTGGTTTACAAGACCAGTGCTCTAACCACTGAGCTATAGGGCCTTTGCTGAAGTAACACCCATGGATACACTACATATAGACAATCAGACCATTGCACAAGCATGGGTGTGAACTGAACTTGATCAACCAGTTAAAGGAGTGCTCTTACAAGGGTGTTTTGTAAAATGCACCTTGGCAGCAGTGGCCCTGCTCATGGAAAAGGCTTTCGGTTAGTCACATATTCGACGACAGGCTGGTGGCAGCCCCCAACTACCAGGGGGTGGCTTGTCAGTGAAATGCTCTTATACACCACCCGGGGAATTTGGGCTTTCAGATAAACGTGGAAGAGAGTAGTCTAAGGAGCTTGGAAAGAAAAGCGTCTGGACTTCTTTAAGTTGCTTGAAGATGTTTCACCTCTCATCCAAATGGTGGAGAGTCCCAGATTTAAACCCAGTGGGTCCCCCAAAGAGGGACAAAGGACCCCCTGATGATCCTCTACCTAGTAAAAGAGAGTACATTGAGACCATCTACTTTCATAGGGCTCAGGTCTAGACTTCTCCGGGTGAGAGCATTTCTATCTTAAGGCCATACAGCCATCCCTAGCACAGTTTCACAGAGGCAACACAAGTTAGCCTCAAACAGTGCAAGAGGCTGCTAGGCCTGATAGCTTAGCAGCTGTAGCTTCCTCTGTAGTGACGATGCCACTGGACATGAGACTTCACAGGTGGGAGCTTCTTCCCTGTGATGTACTACTGGGGACAGTTGTCTTCTTAACAGGCATGTCTGGCAATCCGGGAATTAGTATTTGTCCCCCTAGTGTGATACAAAATGCAAAACATAACCCCGGTTCTAAAGTAGTACTCGTCAGGCTAGGACTCCGCAGTCTATTTACACCTACAGACCAGTGGACACTCTTTCAATGATGAGGATGTACACATCCTGGACAGGTAGGAATGCTGGTTTGAACGGAGAGTCAAGGAGGCCACTTACTAGGGGTGCAACGATACACAAAATTCACGGTTCGGTTCGATACTTTGGTGTCACGGTTTTTTCGATACAAAAAAAAAAGTTCATGCCTTTTTAACTTGTCATTTATTAAATTTTCACGGCACATTCCGCACCACATCTCTGTGCGTTCATCATTTGTTTGAAGCCAGCTCACCTCCTGCAACTACTTTTCCGAGAATACGTGCTTCTTTTGTGGTTCGGACTCCTTTTGACATTTCTTTGGAGGTGGAGGAACATCACAGTAATTGCTTAAAGGAGCTTCTTCGACATCTTTAAGAGTTTTAAACAAATGTCTGTCTTCCTCCTGAAAATCTTATGTACGCAAACACGCGTTGCAACTTCTTATCTTGTGCGCGTTTTTTATTTTGACAGCGAATGCGCACCTGCAGACCACTTATGTGCAGCCCTGGTTATTTAGCTTGTCATATTGCAGCCACAGAAATTCTTTGTCCATGAAACCATAAAGCTACACTTTCTTTTTGCCTTATAGTCTGATTTGTCATAACTTTTCCGTTTTGTGGTGAGCTTTTCTTTGGCTGTCACTTTGTTGTGTCCTCACCCGTTGCCTACCAGTGGTGGTCAGAGGGCCCGGTGGCGCCAATGTCCGGCTGCCTCGCCTCTGTCAGTGCGACAGTGCCCGACGGGCAGGGCAGAGATAGATTTTGGTAGCCCGACTGGAAAAATCGCTAGCCCCGGGACGTCGGGCTAGCGATTTTGCGAGCCCTGTATCTGATTGAGGAATCACTCATCTTTGGAAAAGAGTGTTTATTACAGAGAAATGGCTCTTTCCAAAATAAAAGCTATACTATACGCTTCTTCTGGGCTATAGTCTCAGCAGCATATTAAACATATCAGGTCCCCATAAGGAGAATCCTGTGCTAACGGCTGTCCAAATGACTCGGTTAAAGTTTGTAGCATGCGTGCTTGTTGTTTTTGTCTGCTTCCACTTGTCTTTGCACTAGGATGATGTCGGCGTAAATGTGCAGTCATATTCGTTGTGTTCCCACTAGTGCTGTCAGTGTAAAAAATCTCGTTGAAATTACGTTAACGCCACAACACGGCAAATCTCCGTTAACGAGCTACCGCAGATCGCCCCGTGCGTGGGGCTGGACAGCCAACACGTTAACGAGCTAACTGCCTAACTGCGCTAACACACTAGCTCCCACCCATGTAATTGAGCATTGCGTGGCACATCCAACATACTGTTTTACTTTAGTCCATGACGCGCTTACCTTCAGGGTCATACTTCACATGAAAACCAAAATAGTTCCAAACGCCAGATCTGAATGAGGGTGGGGGAGGTTCAATTTGCCATGTTGCAAGGAGAGCTTAACTTCTGTCTCGCTAGCTTGCCCTGCGCTCAGTGAATCTGCATTCGACTCCTCCGCCTAGGCTGCACTGTCGAGCGCAGATCCACTGAGCGCTCAACACAGACAGCATCGTCAGATGGAAAGTTGATAAAATAAATTAAAATTTTTGTATTGTTCGATACATATGCGTACCAAACCGAAAGCACTGTATCGAACGGTTCAATATCGATACGAGTATCGTTGCACCCCTACCATTTACGTGAAAAGGGAAAGACCATCTCTGAATCAAGGAGGGGACCTAATGGTACGTCTTTTGCCATCTTAAAATGCTGTGATTGCAGCCATTCCCCAACTCTCTGTGAATGGTACTCATGGCCATTGATCTGTGGTCTTTGATCAACGAATTGGCTTTGAACTGGTTGTTGATCAATGGGCATGACAATTTGCATATTATTGATCAAGGAACTGACCTCACAGCCCATTGTTCATTCAGTGGGCTGGTTTCAGTTATTGTGCAATCTACTGTTTATAAGGTTGGGGAAACCTGCAGTCTACTGAGACTGAAAAAATCACTTGGATGAGTGACGAAACATTTCTCCCTCTGAAAACGCTACGTCCAGATGAACAGAATCAACCTTTTGAGATTTAATTACCTGGATGATTAAGAATGCATCAAGACTCTTTTTAAGGGAGTTTCTGTCCAGGCGATGTGTGCAGCTGCATCCTGGGCCTCACCTCACACATTTGCTAGATTTTACAGGCTAGATATAACAGCACCTAACCAGGCACATTCAGTCCTCAGTGCATGTTCTTCACAGCTGGGAGCTTCTTCCCTGTGAAGTACTACTGGGGACAGTTGTCTTCTAAACATGCATGTCTGGCAATCCGGGAGTTGGTATTTGTCCCCCTAGTGTGACACAAAATTAATGCTATGAAAGAGAACTTAAGGTTATGTCTATAACCCCGGTTCTATGAGTAGTATGAGCGAATGTTTCACCAGACCACCCTCTTTGCTAGGGAAGTGAGGAAAAGGTGGGCTTGTTTTGAATTACATCTGATGCTATGTCAGCCTATTATATAGGGAGGCCCTAGCCTCTCCTGACATGGGCGTCACTTAGCCAGCCTGTAAGGGTTCGGTGAGTGATTAGAGCATCTCGTTTATGAAACTCAAAACCACCATTTTTGAAACCGGAGAAAAATGGCTACAAAAATTAACGCTGTTGTCCCCAACTCTAACAAAAAGTCCCAGACCAAGCAACAGGTATAAAGTCACATCGACGTCCACCTTTGCTGTAGCGTTTGTTACGCATACCAAATACGTCATGGGATGCTCAGCCGAGTTGCTATAATGACAACAACGCACTTTCTGTGGTACTTGATTGTAATGGAAAACCAGTCGTTCCGAGTTGATCTGAGTAGGTTCTAAGGGAAAAGGGGCTTATGTGTCCACCTAGAGGAGGACCAAAACATTTACTAGGCCCCAGCGAGATTTGAACTCGCGACCCCTGGTTTACAAGACCAGTGCTCTAACCACTGAGCTATAGGGCCTTTGCTGAAGTAACACCCATGGATACACTACATAAAGACAATCAGACCATTGCACAAGCATGGGTGTGAACTGAACTTGATCAACCAGTTAAAGGAGTGCTCTTACAAGGGTGTTTTGTAAAATGCACCTTGGCAGCAGTGGCCCTGCTCATGGAAAAGGCTTTCGGTTAGTCACATATTCGACGACAGGCTGGTGGCAGCCCCCAACTACCAGGGGGTGGCTTGTCAGTGAAATGCTCTTATACACCACCCGGGGAATTTGGGCTTTCAGATAAACGTGGAAGAGAGTAGTCTAAGGAGCTTGGAAAGAAAAGCGTCTGGACTTCTTTAAGTTGCTTGAAGATGTTTCACCTCTCATCCAAATGGTGGAGAGTCCCAGATTTAAACCCAGTGGGTCCCCCAAAGAGGGACAAAGGACCCCCTGATGATCCTCTACCTAGTAAAAGAGAGTACATTGAGACCATCTACTTTCATAGGGCTCAGGTCTAGACTTCTCCGGGTGAGAGCATTTCTATCTTAAGGCCATACAGCCATCCCTAGCACAGTTTCACAGAGGCAACACAAGTTAGCCTCAAGCAGTGCAAGAGGCTGCTAGGCCTGATAGCTTAGCAGCTGTAGCTTCCTCTGTAGTGACGATGCCACTGGACATGAGACTTCACAGGTGGGAGCTTCTTCCCTGTGATGTACTACTGGGGACAGTTGTCTTCTTAACAGGCATGTCTGGCAATCCGGGAATTAGTATTTGTCCCCCTAGTGTGACACAAAATGCAAAACATAACCCCGGTTCTAAAGTAGTACTCGTCAGGCTAGGACTCCGCAGTCTATTTACACCTACAGACCAGTGGACACTCTTTCAATGATGAGGATGTACACATCCTGGACAGGTAGGAATGCTGGTTTGAACGGAGAGTCAAGGAGGCCACTTACTAGGGGTGCAACGATACACAAAATTCACGGTTCGGTTCGATACTTTGGTGTCACGGTTTTTTCGATACAAAAAAAAAAGTTCATGCCTTTTTAACTTGTCATTTATTAAATTTTCACGGCACATTCCGCACCACATCTCTGTGCGTTCATCATTTGTTTGAAGCCAGCTCACCTCCTGCAACTACTTTTCCGAGAATACGTGCTTCTTTTGTGGTTCGGACTCCTTTTGACATTTCTTTGGAGGTGGAGGAACATCACAGTAATTGCTTAAAGGAGCTTCTTCGACATCTTTAAGAGTTCTAAACAAATGTCTGTCCTCCTCCTGAAAATCTTATGTACGCAAACACGCGTTGCAACTTCTTATCTTGTGCGCGTTTTTTATTTTGACAGCGAATGCGCACCTGCAGACCACTTATGTGCAGCCCTGGTTATTTAGCTTGTCATATTGCAGCCACAGAAATTCTTTGTCCATGAAACCATAAAGCTACACTTTCTTTTTGCCTTATAGTCTGATTTGTCATAACTTTTCCGTTTTGTGGTGAGCTTTTCTTTGGCTGTCACTTTGTTGTGTCCTCACCCGTTGCCTACCGGTGGTGGTCAGAGGGCCCGGTGGCGCCAATGTCCGGCTGCCTCGCCTCTGTCAGTGCGACAGTGCCCGACGGGCAGGGCAGAGATAGATTTTGGTAGCCCGACTGGAAAAATCGCTAGCCCCGGGACGTCGGGCTAGCGATTTTGCGAGCCCTGTATCTGATTGAGGAATCACTCATCTTTGGAAAAGAGTGTTTATTACAGAGAAATGGCTCTTTCCAAAATAAAAGCTATACTATACGCTTCTTCTGGGCTATAGTCTCAGCAGCATATTAAACATATCAGGTCCCCATAAGGAGAATCCTGTGCTAACGGCTGTCCAAATGACTCGGTTAAAGTTTGTAGCATGCGTGCTTGTTGTTTTTGTCTGCTTCCACTTGTCTTTGCACTAGGATGATGTCGGCGTAAATGTGCAGTCATATTCGTTGTGTTCCCACTAGTGCTGTCAGTGTAAAAAATCGCGTTGAAATGACGTTAACGCCACAACACGGCAAATCTCCGTTAACGAGCTACCGCAGATCGCCCCGTGCGTGGGGCTGGACAGCCAACACGTTAACGAGCTAACTGCCTAACTGCGCTAACACACTAGCTCCCACCCATGTAATTGAGCATTGCGTGGCACATCCAACATACTGTTTTACTTTAGTCCATGACGCGCTTACCTTCAGGGTCATACTTCACATGAAAACCAAAATAGTTCCAAACGCCAGATCTGAATGAGGGTGGGGGAGGTTCAATTTGCCATGTTGCAAGGAGAGCTTAACTTCTGTCTCGCTAGCTTGCCCTGCGCTCAGTGAATCTGCATTCGACTCCTCCGCCTAGGCTGCACTGTCGAGCGCAGATCCACTGAGCGCTCAACACAGACAGCATCGTCAGACGGAAAGTTGATAAAATAAATTAAAATTTTTGTATTGTTCGATACATATGCGTACCAAACCGAAAGCACTGTATCGAACGGTTCAATATCGATACGAGTATCGTTGCACCCCTACCATTTACATGAAAAGGGAAAGACCATCTCTGAATCAAGGAGGGGACCTAATGGTACGTCTTTTGCCATCTTAAAATGCTGTGATTGCAGCCATTCCCCAACTCTCTGTGAATGGTACTCATGGCCATTGATCTGTGGTCTTTGATCAACGAATTGGCTTTGAACTGGTTGTTGATCAATGGGCATGACAATTTGCATATTATTGATCAAGGAACTGACCTCACAGCCCATTGTTCATTCAGTGGGCTGGTTTCAGTTATTGTGCAATCTACTGTTTATAAGGTTGGGGAAACCTGCAGTCTACTGAGACTGAAAAAATCACTTGGATGAGTGACGAAACATTTCTCCCTCTGAAAACGCTACGTCCAGATGAACAGAATCAACCTTTTGAGATTTAATTACCTGGATGATTAAGAATGCATCAAGACTCTTTTTAAGGGAGTTTCTGTCCAGGCGATGTGTGCAGCTGCATCCTGGGCCTCACCTCACACATTTGCTAGATTTTACAGGCTAGATATAACAGCACCTAACCAGGCACATTCAGTCCTCAGTGCATGTTCTTCACAGCTGGGAGCTTCTTCCCTGTGAAGTACTACTGGGGACAGTTGTCTTCTAAACATGCATGTCTGGCAATCCGGGAGTTGGTATTTGTCCCCCTAGTGTGACACAAAATTAATGCTATGAAAGAGAACTTAAGGTTATGTCTATAACCCCGGTTCTATGAGTAGTATGAGCGAATGTTTCACCAGACCACCCTCTTTGCTAGGGAAGTGAGGAAAAGGTGGGCTTGTTTTGAATTACATCTGATGCTATGTCAGCCTATTATATAGGGAGGCCCTAGCCTCTCCTGACATGGGCGTCACTTAGCCAGCCTGTAAGGGTTCGGTGAGTGATTAGAGCATCTCGTTTATGAAACTCAAAACCACCATTTTTGAAACCGGAGAAAAATGGCTACAAAAATTAACGCTGTTGTCCCCAACTCTAACAAAAAGTCCCAGACCAAGCAACAGGTATAAAGTCACATCGACGTCCACCTTTGCTGTAGCGTTTGTTACGCATACCAAATACGTCATGGGATGCTCAGCCGAGTTGCTATAATGACAACAACGCACTTTCTGTGGTACTTGATTGTAATGGAAAACCAGTCGTTCCGAGTTGATCTGAGTAGGTTCTAAGGGAAAAGGGGCTTATGTGTCCACCTAGAGGAGGACCAAAACATTTACTAGGCCCCAGCGAGATTTGAACTCGCGACCCCTGGTTTACAAGACCAGTGCTCTAACCACTGAGCTATAGGGCCTTTGCTGAAGTAACACCCATGGATACACTACATAAAGACAATCAGACCATTGCACAAGCATGGGTGTGAACTGAACTTGATCAACCAGTTAAAGGAGTGCTCTTACAAGGGTGTTTTGTAAAATGCACCTTGGCAGCAGTGGCCCTGCTCATGGAAAAGGCTTTCGGTTAGTCACATATTCGACGACAGGCTGGTGGCAGCCCCCAACTACCAGGGGGTGGCTTGTCAGTGAAATGCTCTTATACACCACCCGGGGAATTTGGGCTTTCAGATAAACGTGGAAGAGAGTAGTCTAAGGAGCTTGGAAAGAAAAGCGTCTGGACTTCTTTAAGTTGCTTGAAGATGTTTCACCTCTCATCCAAATGGTGGAGAGTCCCAGATTTAAACCCAGTGGGTCCCCCAAAGAGGGACAAAGGACCCCCTGATGATCCTCTACCTAGTAAAAGAGAGTACATTGAGACCATCTACTTTCATAGGGCTCAGGTCTAGACTTCTCCGGGTGAGAGCATTTCTATCTTAAGGCCATACAGCCATCCCTAGCACAGTTTCACAGAGGCAACACAAGTTAGCCTCAAGCAGTGCAAGAGGCTGCTAGGCCTGATAGCTTAGCAGCTGTAGCTTCCTCTGTAGTGACGATGCCACTGGACATGAGACTTCACAGGTGGGAGCTTCTTCCCTGTGATGTACTACTGGGGACAGTTGTCTTCTTAACAGGCATGTCTGGCAATCCGGGAATTAGTATTTGTCCCCCTAGTGTGACACAAAATGCAAAACATAACCCCGGTTCTAAAGTAGTACTCGTCAGGCTAGGACTCCGCAGTCTATTTACACCTACAGACCAGTGGACACTCTTTCAATGATGAGGATGTACACATCCTGGACAGGTAGGAATGCTGGTTTGAACGGAGAGTCAAGGAGGCCACTTACTAGGGGTGCAACGATACACAAAATTCACGGTTCGGTTCGATACTTTGGTGTCACGGTTTTTTCGATACAAAAAAAAAAGTTCATGCCTTTTTAACTTGTCATTTATTAAATTTTCACGGCACATTCCGCACCACATCTCTGTGCGTTCATCATTTGTTTGAAGCCAGCTCACCTCCTGCAACTACTTTTCCGAGAATACGTGCTTCTTTTGTGGTTCGGACTCCTTTTGACATTTCTTTGGAGGTGGAGGAACATCACAGTAATTGCTTAAAGGAGCTTCTTCGACATCTTTAAGAGTTCTAAACAAATGTCTGTCCTCCTCCTGAAAATCTTATGTACGCAAACACGCGTTGCAACTTCTTATCTTGTGCGCGTTTTTTATTTTGACAGCGAATGCGCACCTGCAGACCACTTATGTGCAGCCCTGGTTATTTAGCTTGTCATATTGCAGCCACAGAAATTCTTTGTCCATGAAACCATAAAGCTACACTTTCTTTTTGCCTTATAGTCTGATTTGTCATAACTTTTCCGTTTTGTGGTGAGCTTTTCTTTGGCTGTCACTTTGTTGTGTCCTCACCCGTTGCCTACCGGTGGTGGTCAGAGGGCCCGGTGGCGCCAATGTCCGGCTGCCTCGCCTCTGTCAGTGCGACAGTGCCCGACGGGCAGGGCAGAGATAGATTTTGGTAGCCCGACTGGAAAAATCGCTAGCCCCGGGACGTCGGGCTAGCGATTTTGCGAGCCCTGTATCTGATTGAGGAATCACTCATCTTTGGAAAAGAGTGTTTATTACAGAGAAATGGCTCTTTCCAAAATAAAAGCTATACTATACGCTTCTTCTGGGCTATAGTCTCAGCAGCATATTAAACATATCAGGTCCCCATAAGGAGAATCCTGTGCTAACGGCTGTCCAAATGACTCGGTTAAAGTTTGTAGCATGCGTGCTTGTTGTTTTTGTCTGCTTCCACTTGTCTTTGCACTAGGATGATGTCGGCGTAAATGTGCAGTCATATTCGTTGTGTTCCCACTAGTGCTGTCAGTGTAAAAAATCGCGTTGAAATGACGTTAACGCCACAACACGGCAAATCTCCGTTAACGAGCTACCGCAGATCGCCCCGTGCGTGGGGCTGGACAGCCAACACGTTAACGAGCTAACTGCCTAACTGCGCTAACACACTAGCTCCCACCCATGTAATTGAGCATTGCGTGGCACATCCAACATACTGTTTTACTTTAGTCCATGACGCGCTTACCTTCAGGGTCATACTTCACATGAAAACCAAAATAGTTCCAAACGCCAGATCTGAATGAGGGTGGGGGAGGTTCAATTTGCCATGTTGCAAGGAGAGCTTAACTTCTGTCTCGCTAGCTTGCCCTGCGCTCAGTGAATCTGCATTCGACTCCTCCGCCTAGGCTGCACTGTCGAGCGCAGATCCACTGAGCGCTCAACACAGACAGCATCGTCAGACGGAAAGTTGATAAAATAAATTAAAATTTTTGTATTGTTCGATACATATGCGTACCAAACCGAAAGCACTGTATCGAACGGTTCAATATCGATACGAGTATCGTTGCACCCCTACCATTTACATGAAAAGGGAAAGACCATCTCTGAATCAAGGAGGGGACCTAATGGTACGTCTTTTGCCATCTTAAAATGCTGTGATTGCAGCCATTCCCCAACTCTCTGTGAATGGTACTCATGGCCATTGATCTGTGGTCTTTGATCAACGAATTGGCTTTGAACTGGTTGTTGATCAATGGGCATGACAATTTGCATATTATTGATCAAGGAACTGACCTCACAGCCCATTGTTCATTCAGTGGGCTGGTTTCAGTTATTGTGCAATCTACTGTTTATAAGGTTGGGGAAACCTGCAGTCTACTGAGACTGAAAAAATCACTTGGATGAGTGACGAAACATTTCTCCCTCTGAAAACGCTACGTCCAGATGAACAGAATCAACCTTTTGAGATTTAATTACCTGGATGATTAAGAATGCATCAAGACTCTTTTTAAGGGAGTTTCTGTCCAGGCGATGTGTGCAGCTGCATCCTGGGCCTCACCTCACACATTTGCTAGATTTTACAGGCTAGATATAACAGCACCTAACCAGGCACATTCAGTCCTCAGTGCATGTTCTTCACAGCTGGGAGCTTCTTCCCTGTGAAGTACTACTGGGGACAGTTGTCTTCTAAACATGCATGTCTGGCAATCCGGGAGTTGGTATTTGTCCCCCTAGTGTGACACAAAATTAATGCTATGAAAGAGAACTTAAGGTTATGTCTATAACCCCGGTTCTATGAGTAGTATGAGCGAATGTTTCACCAGACCACCCTCTTTGCTAGGGAAGTGAGGAAAAGGTGGGCTTGTTTTGAATTACATCTGATGCTATGTCAGCCTATTATATAGGGAGGCCCTAGCCTCTCCTGACATGGGCGTCACTTAGCCAGCCTGTAAGGGTTCGGTGAGTGATTAGAGCATCTCGTTTATGAAACTCAAAACCACCATTTTTGAAACCGGAGAAAAATGGCTACAAAAATTAACGCTGTTGTCCCCAACTCTAACAAAAAGTCCCAGACCAAGCAACAGGTATAAAGTCACATCGACGTCCACCTTTGCTGTAGCGTTTGTTACGCATACCAAATACGTCATGGGATGCTCAGCCGAGTTGCTATAATGACAACAACGCACTTTCTGTGGTACTTGATTGTAATGGAAAACCAGTCGTTCCGAGTTGATCTGAGTAGGTTCTAAGGGAAAAGGGGCTTATGTGTCCACCTAGAGGAGGACCAAAACATTTACTAGGCCCCAGCGAGATTTGAACTCGCGACCCCTGGTTTACAAGACCAGTGCTCTAACCACTGAGCTATAGGGCCTTTGCTGAAGTAACACCCATGGATACACTACATAAAGACAATCAGACCATTGCACAAGCATGGGTGTGAACTGAACTTGATCAACCAGTTAAAGGAGTGCTCTTACAAGGGTGTTTTGTAAAATGCACCTTGGCAGCAGTGGCCCTGCTCATGGATACACTACATAAAGACAACCGTAGCATAGCTCAAGTGTGGGTGTGCACTCTGAACTTGATCAAACAGTTAAAGGAGTGCCCAGGGCTTTAGTATCCAACACTAGCTGCCTTGTGTTCAGAGACCATTCACATTGCATTGCTGGAAACCTTAATTTCACCCACACTTTACTGTGGGCCGTTTATTTCCACCTCCCCATATATCCCCACACAGAAAGTATCTAAGATTTGCTTTCCAGGAGATAGCATATGAGTTTGTGGTCCTGCCTTTTGGCCTCTCACAAGGGTGTTTGTAAAATGCACCGAGGCAGCAGTGGCCCAGCTCAGGGAAAAGGCTTTCGGGTAGCCACATACTTCAACGACTGGCTGGTGGCAGCCCCCAACTGCCATGGGGTGGCTTGTCACTCAAATGCTTTTATACACCCTAGCAATGTTTCGCAGAGGCAATACGAGTTATCCTAAAACTGTGCCAGATACTGCTAGGCCTGCTAGCTTCCTCTATAGTGACGATGCTACTGGACATGAGGCTTTCAGAGGTGGGTGGTCTTACAGGGACTAGACCTTCACTGTGATGGCCACCGTCATGTAAGAGTCTCCCTAGACTTTTTCCCCAGGATGGTTTCAGCCAAGAAGGTAAAAATTCTGTCCTTTAAGACAGCTCTATTGATTGTTTTAGCTTCAGCTAAGCTTGTAGGAAAAATCCACGCTCCCTCGGTGTAGAGGTTGTGCATTCAGTGCTCCCCTTATAATACGAAGGTCAGTATGCCACTCAACACCACCTTTTCCCCAAAAGTTATTTGGATATTTTCCCCTATGGAACTGCCGGCCTTTTACCTGCTGCCTTTCTCTTAAGAGGAGCAACAGTGGCTGCATACCTTGTTTCCAGTCTGTGCTCTGCGTATTCATATGGACAGAACCCAGAGTTTTAGACAAAGTGATCAGCTGTTTGTATCTTGCGCTAAACCACATATAGGAAAGCCTGTGCCTAAAGAGCGTCTTTCCCACTGATAGTTGGAGCAATTCCCCAGGCCTATTCTAGTAGGGGTCTTAAGCCTCCTGCTGGCCTGTGTGCACATTCCACTAAGGGTCTGGCAACCTCATGGACTCTCTTTAAGGCAGAGGTGTCCAACTCCAGGCCTCAAGGGCTGGTATCCTGCAAGTTTTAGATATCACCCTGGGTCAACACACCTGAATCAAATGATTAGTTCATTACCAGGCCTCTGGAGAACTTGAAGACATATTGAGGAGGTAATTTAGTCATTTAAATCAGCTGTGTTACATCAAGGATACATCTAAAGTCTGTAGGACACCGGCCCTTCAGGCCTGGAGTTGGACACCCCTGCTTTAAGGGATCCCAAAAGGTTGATTCTGTTCATCTGGACGTAGCGTTTTCAATGGGAGAAACGTTTCGTCACTCATCCAAGTGACTTCTTCAGTCTCAGCTGGCTGCAGGTTTCCCCAACCTTATAAACGGTACTTTGCACAATAACTGAAACCAGCCCGCTGAATGAACAATGAGATGTGAGGTCAGTTCCTTGATCATTAATATGCAAATTGTCATGACCATTGATCAACAACCACTGATCAAAGCCCACTGATCAAAGACCATTGATCAACTTACTTGTTTTGCATCGGAAACCATAGCAAAATACAGAGAGTGTCCCTAGCAGCCATAAGAGAGAAGGATGCCACACCGAGGATGTGGACAAGTAGGTGAAAGATTTGTCTGACATACAACTCACCCAAGCAGCGAAAATCATCCTTACAAAAAGGTTGAACTTTGCTGTTATGCTGAAACAAATCCACGAGTTGAACTGATCACAGCCACAGAAACAGAAATTTCAAACAACAATGTTGTAGATGTGGAAGCAGAGCAACCAGGGATGAAAGTTTAGGCCTGTCTCAGCAATGCAAATCCCCAAGCATCCAACATCAGGATGGAGGAGAGGAAGGCACTCACACCACTTAGTAATGACAACAACATAATCATCCTTCCGGCAGACAAGGGTAGGTGCACAGTCTTGCTAAAATCAGAAAGACTATCGTGAGAAAATGTTGTCACTGTTCAGTGACAAAAATACTTATGAGCCCCTGAAACGAGACCCAGGAAGTGGTTACAGGAAGAGGGTGATAGATTGTCTGAAGCAGTTAGAATAAGACAATGCTATTGACCGGACCTCATACCACAGGCTATACCCAGGGGAATCTACACCAAGTCTGTATGGCTTACCGAAGATACATAAACACGGTGTACCTTTAAGACCAATTGTCTGTATGATCAACTCGGTCACCTATAATATTTCTAAGTTTCTGGCTTCGATCCTCAACCCATTGGGGTAGGCAGCTCTGAACACCACACCCAGAACACCTTGGGTTTTGTTTAAAAGGTGAGAGATGACCATCTACACTGCAGACTTCTCTCACAACTTCACCCAGTACTTCTTGCAGAAATTCGCTGACGACTCTGCAATAGTTGACCTCATCACTGATGGGGACCACAAGGGTTACAGAGAACTGAGCCAAGGCTTTGTGAACTGGTGCCAGCAGAACTACCTCCAGATCAACACTAGAAAAACCAAGGAGCTGGTGGTAGACTTCCGCAGGCACAAACATCCTCCACTGCAACCACTAAACATCCAAGGTATGGACCTGTAGACAGCTACAGGTACCTTGGTGTTCATCTAAACAATAAACTGGACTGGACTCACAATTCAAATGCTCTCTACAGAAAAGGGAAGAGCAGGCTGTACCTGCTCAGGTCTTTTGGAGTGAAGGTCCCACTCCTGAAGACCTTCTAGGACTCTGTGTTTACCTCAGCCAACTTTTACAGTGTGGTCTGCTGGGGCAACAGGTTGGCCTTCTTAGACTGGGAGATTTCCATCAGTAATGGGGGACATTTAAAAGCTAATGTGTACTGTAAACCTGTGCATACGGATCAGTATTTAAGTTCTGACTCTCATCATCCACTGGAGCACAAACTGGGTGTCATCAGGACGCTACACCATAGAGCGAACACCATCCCTACAGACACAGCAGCCACGGAAGCAGAAGACCAGCAGGTCAAGAAGGCCCTGAGTAAATGTGGTTATCCCAGCTGGACATTTATCAGAAATCTTCAGGAGAGAAGGACAACTGATGCCTAAGCAAAAACACGTAGTGATCCCCTATGTTTCAGGAGTATCAGAACTGTTGCTACATTGCTACGTCCAGATGAACAGAATCAACCTTTTGAGATTTAATTACCTGGATGATTAAGAATGCATCAAGACTCTTTTTAAGGGAGTTTCTGTCCAGGCGATGTGTGCAGCTGCATCCTGGGCCTCACCTCACACATTTGCTAGATTTTACAGGCTAGATATAACAGCACCTAACCAGGCATATTCAGTCCTCAGTGCATGTTCTTCACAGCTGGGAGCTTCTTCCCTGTGAAGTACTACTGGGGACAGTTGTCTTCTAAACATGCATGTCTGGCAATCCGGGAGTTAGTATTTGTCCCCCTAGTGTGACACAAAATGAATGCTATGAAAGAGAACTTAAGGTTATGTCTATAACCCCGGTTCTATGAGTAGTATGAGCGAATGTTTCACCAGACCACCCTCTTTGCTAGGGAAGTGAGGAAAAGGTGGGCTTGTTTTGAATTACATCTGATGCTATGTCAGCCTATTATATAGGGAGGCCCTAGCCTCTCCTGACATGGGCATCACTTAGCCAGCCTGTAAGGGCTCACAGACCGAGCAGCAGGTATACAGTGACCTCGACGTCCACCTTTGCTATAGCGTTTGTTACGCATACCAATTACGTCATGGGATGCTCAGCCGAGTTGCTATAATGACAACAACGCACTTTCTGTGGTACTTGATTGTAATGAAAAACCAGTCGTTCCGAGTTGATCTGAGTAGGTTCTAATGGAAAAGGGGCTTATGTGTCCACCTAGAGGAGGACCAAAACATTTACTAGGCCCCAGCGAGATTTGAACTCGCGACCCCTGGTTTACAAGACCAGTGCTCTAACCACTGAGCTATAGGGCCTTTGCTGACATAACACCCATGGATACACTACATAAAGACAACCGTAGCATAGCTCAAGTGTGGGTGTGCACTCTGAACTTGATCAAACAGTTAAAGGAGTGCCCAGGGCTTTAGTATCCAACACTAGCTGCCTTGTGTTCAGAGACCATTCACATTGCATTGCTGGAAACCTTAATTTCACCCACACTTTACTGTGGGACGTTTTTTTCCACATCCTCATATATCCCCCCACACAGAAAGTATCTAAAATTTGCTTTCCAGGAGATAGCATATGAGTTTGTGGTCCTGCCTTTTGGCCTCTCACAAGGGTGTTTGTAAAATGCACCGAGGCAGCAGTGGCCCTGCTCGGGGAAAAGGCTTTCGGGTAGCCACATACTTCAACGACTGACTGGTGGCAGACCCCAACTGCCTCCAGTCAGTGTGGAAAAGAGCACGTTGAGACCAACTCAACGCACTACTTTCATAGGGCTCAGGTCTAGACGTCTCTGGGTGAGAGCATTTCTGTCCTCAAAGAGAACATTGGCCATACAGTCATCCCTAGCACTGTTTCGCAGAGGCAACCCAAGTTATCCTCAAACAGTCCCAGAGGCTGCTAGCTTCCTTTGTAGTGATGATGCCACTGAACATGGGACTTTCAGAAGTGGGTAGGATCACAGGGACTAGACCCTCACTGTGACGGCCACCATCATGTGAGAGTCTCTCCAGACTGTTCATTTGTGCTCCACGAGTGTAAGAAACAAGATTTCCTGTCTCAGATTGTTACCGTGGGGATGGTTTCAGCCAAGAAGGTAAAATTTCTGTGCTTGAAGACAGCTCTATTGATTATTTTAGCTTCAGCTACGTTTGTAGGAGAAATCCACGCTCTTTCAGTGTAGAGGTTGTGAAATGAGTTCTCCCCAAATAGGTATGCCACAGTGGCTGCATACCTTGTTTCCAGTCTGTGCTCTGCGTATCTATATGGACAGAACCCAGAGTTTTAGACAAAGTGACCAGCTGTTTGTAGCTTGCGCTAAACCACATATAGAAAAGCCTGTGCCTAAAGAGCGCCTTTTCCACTGGATAGTTCGAGCAATTTCCCTGGCCTATTCTAGTAGGGGTCTTAAGCCTCTTGCTGGCTTGTGTGCAGATTCCACTAAGGGTCTGGCAACCTTGGTCCTGTAAAAAAATATTTACAGGACCAAAAAGTTTGCTAGGCCCCAGTGAGATTTGAACTCACGACCCCTGGTTTACAAGACCAGTGCTCTAACCACTGAGCTATAGGGCCTTTGCTGAAGTAACACCCATGGATACACTACATAAAGACAACAGAACAAGCAAGGGTGTGAGCCCTGGACTAGATCAACCAGTTAAAGGAGCGCCCCAGGCTTTGGTATCCAACATCAACTACCTGTGTTCAGAAACCATTCACATTATGTAGCTGGACAGCTTAATTTCATCAGCTCTTTACTTTACTGCCCTTTAGGCAACTCAAAGTCCAGACGAGGGCGTTCATTTCGGGACTCTCAGTCTCAGCTGCTCTTGGACATCCCTCAACGCACCCAGAGCCAGTGTAAGTGCCTGTGCACACAAACACACCTTTATTTATCAAGTACAAGTTTCTACAAAAGTTATTAAATGCTTGTCTTTTTTAGTGAGCGGTATAGACTGTGTGCCTTTGACTGACACCATGAATCAAGCCAAGCTCTACTCTTACCACCTGAGACCACATAGCGCAGGACAGGGGACACGAGGCCGGGGAAAACATTGAAAAACCACACACACACACACACACATCATGTTCTTTGATGTTTTCTCAGCTGGCTGATAGTCTTGCCTCTATAGAATTACTCTACGCATTGTTCACTCAATGTGCCAAGTTTTCTAAAATTAAGCCATATGACATCAGAGCCATGACCTCACAGGGTGGGGTTAAGTCTACAGAAAATGGTGTGTGTAAAAGATAACCTTTCATCCATTGTGGAAGGAACACATACACACTCCATCTCCCTCCTTCTCCGTTGCTGTCGCACACACACTGAGATAACCTTTCCTCCCGTTGTGGAGAATGAGGCAGTCTATCAACAGCCAGTCATAGAGATAGCCCACCTGCAGCCACCGACACACACACACACACACACACACACACACACACACACACACACACACACACACACACACACACACACACTCTCTAGTCTTAAAGTGCTTTCCCTCTCAAAAGTATTATTTGTGAACTATGCTGTTTTTGCTGTTCTTTTTTATTTGCACAGAACAATCTTTATTATGTACTTTTATAAATATATACTGGATGTTTTAAAATGTGTTATTAAAAAAAATGTGAAAAATAAAAACTAAAACAAAAGAAAGAGTCCTCTGATTTAACTTCATTTTGCCTTTATTCTGCTTACCCACCACTCCTTTTAATACAAAGTCACTTAAGTAGCCACTGGACGACCGTTCAGTATTAACACTCAAAAAAGAGAATACACAGTTACCAGGGCTGTGAAAAAAACAGTAAAGAAGAAAGGACAAGAATGTGGAGTACTTTAAAACAAAAAACAAAAAAGTTCTCATTGTCTTCTGTATGAAAGTGTGATCATGTGTACTTGTCACTACTGAGCCCTGCGTGTTGTCATTGTGACTGTAACATGTTTGGGAGGCTAAACTGAGCAATACACCACGTACTGTTGGGCGCATCCGTTAGTATATGTCTCGAAGGCCCAGATTACCACGGTGAGCAGACGAGCCGTGAGCCACGGTGACGCTGTAACAGTAGAGCAGGTCTGTCAGCCACTGCTCCCTGGTTGCACCCCGGGAGAACCTCTGAAACACACGTACAAAGTAATCTGGTGATCAATCTCCATCCGTGTCATTCAAATACCTTCAATTGAATATGCCTGCATCTGTGTGGGCGCGTTTACCGTGAGGTGCTGGAGGATTTCTTGCAGCAGAGTGGTGTTGGCCAGCAGCTGGCTGTGGAGCGACGTGTGCTGCAGCAGCATGGAGAGAATCTGTCCAAGCTGCGGCAGCTCCTCCTCGTTCAGATTGGCAACGCGCAACGACTGCAGGACAACCCGCAGCAGGCGAGGAATGCTGCTCAGCGCTGTCACGCAAGCACCCCAAATTGCTTCCCTGCAAATGTCAAGCAAGGGTGTTAACACATTCGATCAAAATCAATCAGCACAGATCACTGAAAGAGTTTCAAGCACACCTTTTGTGGTTGGTTTCAGTAGGTGCCTCCTGCTGCAGGGTGAGGAGCAACGACAACAGGCTGAGGCAGCACTGTGACAAGAAGCGCAACACAGGCTCAAGGGGCAGGACTGAGAGATCCAGCAGTCTGGATACAGCTCTCAGCAGCCCGGCCGCCATGCTGTCGGAAACCACCTCTAACTTGGTCTGAGACACACACACACACACACACACACACACACACACACACACACACACACACACACACACACACACACACACACACACACACACACACACACACACACACACACACCAAAAGTATAAATAAAATAAAACTGCCATAAACAAACTTTATGTAAAAAAATCAGTGTGATTTACTGCATGCTTAATAACAACAGTCTCTTACCAGGTAGTTGCAAATGCCAGTTTGTAAGATGTCAAAGCACTGAGACTTTGAGCCCAGAGTTTCCAGACAGTGGCACACTTCCTATAAATCAAACAGTTATTTTGGTTATGACCATATTCATACATGTGTCTCACTGATGCAATGATTTCAAAGTCCGAATGTGTGACTGAGGGATCTGACTGCAGATATGTAAGCACATGAGCTCTAAAACAGACATACACACTCCATCAACAGATTTTCTGCTCTTATTTCATCTTTTTGTTAAAAAAAACAAAAAACAAAAAAAAAAAACACAACTTTTTATTTTGTTGCATTCTTCACAAATACAGGTACAAAAACAAAACAAAAACAGGAAGAAGGAAACTAAGTATGTAACTGGATTACATACATCAGTTTCTCCCAGTTTATTGTAAATTGATCACCATAATATTTGAATAAAAAGTAATTCTCTCAGTTTCTTGAATATTACTCACTATGGCAATCCATTTATTCTCAGCTGGGGGTTCAGATTTAAAGATTTTAGAGGTTACTGCTAAAATCCTTAATAAGTATTTATCTTTGACAGGTAAACTGCTCATAATTGTACAAAAAAGAAAAATTACTCTCTCTTCCAAATAACAGTGTGCACTGCCCTTGTTACCTCCTCCCAACGTATTTTTAAAAAAATATTTTAACTCCATGGTGGCCCATAAAAAAAAAAAGAAAGCATACAGAAAGAATGCAATATTCCCGATTGTCACTTGACTACCAAAGATGTGACATACAAATTACTTTTAGTTTCAGTTTCACTATTTTCACTTTCCAGATTGTCAGCAAGTGAGTGGTTTCAGGTCTAAACCACCGACATGCCACTAACTTTTTAAAAGTGAAAAATAAGGCTCAGCTTTCCGTCATTAACTTGAAATCCAAATCAAATTTCTCATTAACTTTTATCAAATTTAGGTGCGTGTGTGTGAGCCGGTGGGTGTCTGAACGGTGCACCTGTTGGCATTCTCGCCGTCATTAAAAACAATCCCATCTCATTAGCCGAACTGGAGTTGACACAGTCCGTCCTTAATGCCGCCCCCCCTTCCTTCCATCCTCACCAAGCGTCCCCCTCCGCTCCCCCTTCCTTCCACTTCCCTATGATTGACTCAGACAGGGAGATGAGAGAGGTAGGATCTGAGACCTTAATTGAGGAGCTGAATTAGTGATTATAAGCCCCCCACTTGCTCACACACTCACACACTCTTGCCCCAGGGCACAGTTACGTTAACGGTAATTTCTGTGCAGAAATGTCACTCTCCCATCATGCCATGGGCTCTCATTAGCATTTGTGCATATCCACTATGCCCGATAACCACGCATCTCCAACCTGCGCAACGCGATAAACGTTCCCCTCTCAGCCGGAGTGCAACGATAAAGCTTCCACCCTCTGAGCTCAATAGGAGAGACGAAGAGAGACCGGGGGGAACGACAGACCACAGCTGTGTCCAGAATATCAAAACAATGTCTTTTCTACCCCTTCCTTCACCTGCAAGTCTGGGTCTCCTCCAGATTTATTTCTAATGTTAAATTAAGGGTTTAGGTGTGGGATTAAAAAGGTGAACAGTGAACACACCTCAACAATGTCCCAGTGGTGTGTGAACTGCTCCAGCGGGGTGGGGTAGAGGCTGAGAGGTGAAAGAGCGACGGGAGGCAGGACACTGTCATCCTCTGCCTCCTGCAGGGAGGCGAGCTGTTCGGACGAGAAGCCTATGAGGGTGGAGAACAGGAAGCTGAAATAGTCCACGTGCTGCAATGCCGCTTCCTGGCTCCCAGCTGTCCAGCTGCTCAGAGGGGACCTGGAGAACATAATCAGTGATCATGTTACACAATCAAAAACCCTGAATTGTTATTTGAATCTCAGGCTTTGTAAATTTTGAAAGTTCTCACATTTCAAACACTTTAGGATTATTCAGGATTTGATTTCAGTGTTCTTCTATTTTCAAGAATATTAAGAATAACAGCACACTGAAATATAATTATGAAAACTTCTTCCTTGCCCTGTGGGGGAATATAGATTTGTAACAGTGAGAAATGTGTGTGAATAACAGGGTGTTTCATAAAGCCCGGGAGACACATGCAGACCATCTTCTCAATACTCCATGACGATCCTGCATTCCAGCCTCAAAAAGAGCTCTTTGTACAACACTCGAGACACACACACACACCCGTACACACACTCCAAATTTGTATAACACTGCCCCACTGACATAAGAATAAGGTCAAACATGGCAGCACACACATATCATCACAGAGAAAGGTTAACTGGGGATGATAATAGAACAAAATATAATAATAAAAAAAAAGTGGTTTAATTGTCACAAGGAAGTTGAATATCAAAAATACAGAATATTCATCTCAGTTTATGTCAACAAGCAGGTAATAGATCATAAAAGCTGTCACTGATTTGTCTGTGAAAGAACAACACTGCCATCTGATGGTGATCAGGCAGAGCGTCGTTTGTGTGCCTGTGTGCCAGCAACCATCTGCTGTCAAACACAACTGTGTTCATGTGCTTTCCAAAGCGGGTCTGAAAGCTCACCTAAGATGTATGATACGAATCAGAGAGGCGGCGAGGCCGGCAGAGATTCGTCCAGCAGTGCAGCAGCTGCTCAGATTGGCCAGAAGAGGCTGGGACATCTTGGGGAGGAAGTAGAGCAGCTGCACCATTCGCTGCTGGGACTCTGATGGTAAGAGCACCACAACCCCATCCTGTGGATCTTCACAGACAAACAGAGATGCACAAGTCACGTGTAATTATGGACAGACAGCAATGCTGTGCACCCTGTGGGGATTTAACGAGGAGCTCTATCTGGAAAATTAGGACCAATACTTGGAAAACCAGACTATGTTGGGACCAGTAAAAGAGAAAGACGAAAGACATAACTACTACAGTATTGGCTCAGATAATGCGTCTGTGTGTGTGGTGTTCTGCCCGTCTCTGACGCACATGCTGATGTCAGAAGCTCTCAGACAAAAGGAGTCTTGTGATGGTGAATTGCTGGCTCTGCGGCAGTTTCTATCAGAAACACCCCCCCTCCTCCCCTTCCAAACCCCCTCTGTTACACACCAGCTATCTAACTATCTGACCATTCTCTGAGCTGTTCTTATGGACGGGTTTCCAGCAATGTACAAAGTTGCCTGGAGTGGCTAACACAGCGTTGTAGTGCCTCCTATGGGAACTACTCTAGTTAGAGAGTCAGATTTTTGGAGGTCTGTATACCTTTGCTAGACCTATGCATGCAACATATGAATATAAGGAAAATGACAGGAAAAAAAAGCTTCTACACTTCTTCTTTTAGGTTAATTTTGTGATTCCAACCTCTGATTGCAAATTAATGCATTTCTACACCTACAGTATTTTTCCCTGGTCGTGATGTGTCTGTAACCTCGGAGTGTTCTTCCCTCAGTTTGGTCTTTTACACACACAAAAGTTCAAGTGAACTAAAGTCGATCAAGAGCTGCAAGAATTTGTATTTTATAGAACAGATTTAAACTGTAAAAATAAAAACTCCTTCGAGGATGCCAATGTTCACATTTTGGATAAAGACAGATGGTTTGAAAGAGGAGTGAAAGAAGCCATCTATGTCCACTGTGAACGACCATCCTTGAACAGAGGTGGTGGCTTGCGACATGAACCGCTGCCACCTACAATCCAGTTTTGAGGCACCTTAACGCCCACTCACATCTTGCATCAATTGATCTCAATAAGTCACATGATTGTTTCACCCAAAACCTGTGCTGATAATGACCCCACACCCTTTTCCACACCTTGGCTCATGTGATGAGACACATGCTCAACAGTGGGCCAACAGCCTTCTTAAGGGACAACTCCCACTTGGGCTTAAATACCTCTCCACCATGTGGTCTGAGGAACGAAGAGAAAAAAAAACAAAAAAAAACCCACACACACGGAGAAACTAACAACAGGTCAGTAATATGATTTGGTATAAAAAAATTAATTAATTAATTAAAAAAAAAAGAGCCTCTCAGAGAGGCAGAGGTTCATCAACCTGGAAAAAAAAAACCTATGTCTACAAACTGGAAAAATTTCAGAAAAATGTTCCTCAACGTTAAATTACTACGTTTGTTTATATTGGAGGCCCGTGCTCTCAGGTGTGATTCCATCATGGAAATGATTGCACCGGCTCAGGAACACTTCCAGAAATCTTTGTCTAAGAACACAGTTCACCGTCCACAAGTGCAGGTTAAAGCCCTGTCATGCATATGTGCAGATGATCTACAAACACTGCAGTCTTTTAAGATGGACTGATCCAAAGAGGAAAAGAGTCCAGTGGTTAGATAAATCAAAATTGAAAATTCTTTTTGGGGGAAAAAAAAAGAAAATGGACACCATGTCCTTCAAAATAAAGAAGAGAGGGATAATCTGGCTTGTTGTCAGTGCTCAGTTTAAAAGCCAGCATCTCTGATGGTATGGCAGTTAGCACATGTGGAAAGGGACAATCAACACTGAAAGGTATATACAGGTTTTAGGGTAACATGTTCCCATCCAGATGATGGGGGGGTGTCCCCCAGGATAGGCCTTACATAAAGACACTCTTAAAAAAACAAAAAAAAATTAAAAACTTTAGACTTTCGTGAGCTGAAAAGATCTTCATGCGCAACAGTGATATTATATTTCAGAAAACTGATTCAATTTGGAACATAGGCTACATCCACATGTACTCGGGTATTTTTGAAAAAGGAGATTTTCTGTTTCCTTAAAAAAAATAAAAAATAAAAATAAAAAAAATCCCGTCCAAATGTGCAGTTTTGAAAAAAATATCTCCGTCCACATGTAAACGCTAAAAACAAAAGGTTGGCCAATCAGAAGCCTGGGAGGGAAAGACTAAACAGGGTTTTGTGCCCTCACAAAACCTTAAGCACTTCTGAAAAGTTTTTGTTTTTCTGGAACGGCAGATAATTTTGTGTTACTTTTCAAGTGCCATTTTCAAGTGCCTTCATCATTTCAAATGTTAATAATAAAGACAGTATTTTGGCTGTTGTGTAGACTCACAACTTAGGAATGAACAAAATGCATACAGCATAAATGAATTTAATTTTTAAAAAAAAAATTATTTATTCAAAACCGACATTGGGATTTGGGTTGTGAGAGCGTCTGTGTTGAATGTAGAGGCCACATCCGAAGTTCACTCTGATGCCTCTGTCTTTCTAAATGGAGGGACAATAACTCCGTGTATATGTAAGCGTGGAAAAACTGCAAATAGTAAGATTAACAGCAACACTATTTTGTCTATATAATTTATTTCATGTAAACAATAAGGTGTGCGTGAGTAAATCTCCGTTTCCACACCTAAACACAAAAACTGAGTTTTCGAAAATCTCCACCCTGCCAGGAGTTTTTTTTTAAATGTCCGTTTTCAGTGAACCAAAACATCATTTACATGTGGACGAAAGGCCCAAACGCATAGAAAAATCTGCGTTTTCAAAAATATCCGTGTACGTCTGGACGTAGTCATAATCTGTGCTGGTTAGGTCTGCATCATGAATAACCATGGCGATGTATCCTGGTAATAAGTGAACCACCTCCATAATACTGAAAACTCAGGACTAAACTTGAGGGAACCTTTAACAGTCCAAATCCTGCTTCGTTGTGCAGATCTCTGGTAGCAGGAGTCACATCATGACAGATTACACACTTCAGGGGTCTCAGTTCTCAAGTATGATTGCTGCATTTGCTCCCCCACCCCAAAAAACATTTCTCAAGCGGCCCCAAACATTATGATCACTGCATTTTCATGCTCACCATACAGCGTGCAGGCATGCGTCTGCAGACTGCTGAGCATGTCTTTGTTGCCTCGAGAAGCAGCGGCCTGGATGGAAAGGATGAGCTGCGCAGACAGCATTGGGTTACGGTGGCCCAACTGGGACAACTGCACAGGAAGAGATGCCAACCAGCGAGACAGCACCTTGCTCCTTCAGAGAGAGACAAAAAGGGCATGTGAACCCAAGGCCACCACATCAAGGCCTGATGTTATTACACAACTGTTACAGTTCTTACATCTGAGCACAAGTTAATGTGACCACAAAAGTGAGACAGATTTATTTTTACACTACATTTTGTTTACGAGCAAAAATAAAGCTATTCAGGGAAGCCACAGATGTGATAATGGTTAGTTTTGATTTTGTTCTTTGTAGTTTGGGACAGTTAAGAAACAATTACATGAAAAAAAAGCATAATTTCATGTGGACTGTGCAACACATGATCATCATAAATCTTCTACAATCTTTTATTCAGAACAAGTTAAATGGATAGTCTGAAACTCAGAAACAATGCAGCTGTAGGAGAGGACTGTGGTATATGTGCAGTGCTTCACAGTTTAATAATTACTCCATGTTTTAGATGTGTTAAGAGGGATACATGAGTTTATTTTTGCTGTGGTGACAGTTACATGATTTGGCTGCACAGTCACGCCATATAAAAATAAAATCAATCAATTCCGACCTCCTCAGAATCAGCTAGAATATTTAATGAAGGCATGAAAAACTTTCCTTTCACAATAAGACAATTTTTTTCCTATTTACGGGCCCTTAGAGTACACAGCATAGGGCTGAAATATGACTAGTTTTGATTTATGTTATTTTTTCTAGTATTTTTGGAGCTCTTATAACTTATAGAGCGCAAAAGATATCCTAGTGGAATTTCCAGGGCTGGAAAATTATTTTAAACTCTCTTAAACTCTTTAAATCAACTCCATTTTACACACACTTCAATGCCGCAATCTAAAGCCAGCTCTGGTTCTTGTTCAGTACAGTTTTTTTTCTATGACCACCAGTGAGCATCAATATCATGGGATATATCAAAGTTCAGCAGCAGAACTGATCCAATTTACTGGCTTTGATGTGGAGTAACAAGCATTTGTACTCTAGATCTTTTATCTGTTTGCTGATTTACTGGAGAAAACTTCAAAAAGACAATTTTGGGCAACAGCATATTAAAGCTCTACTTTTCACCTACAAGTTTTCTTCTTTATCAGAATAACCTGTAATATAATTAACATTATAACACTCTTATAACAGTTTTCCCTGCAATTTGAGCTTGGATCACAGAGGGCCAGGGGGATACTCTCCTTGCATTTGTTGCTTTACTGCCTATTCAGCTTGTGACTATTTTCTTTTGGCATGTCCCCTTTACTCACTTTACTAAGCTGCTGTCACCTCATAGTCCTGATCCGGGGACCCTCCAGAGCCTTCATCGTGAGAGGCTTTGACTGATTTTACATGGAATGACCCGTATACAAGAACTCTAAATCAGCAGCTAGCAAAATGTGAGCTGGGACAACTGCTTGGGCATAAAGTCACTGCAGGGGATGCCTGAATGATGAAGGAGAAACTACTTTCAGCTGCTTCCTTAATCATAAGTGGATGCTACAGCAGGTAGCTCTGTGTTTGCAATTTAAAATATATTTTTCCTTAAACCAGATTTTTGTCCTGTCACGGCAGAGAACCAGGGATCTTTTGCTTGTTTGGCCAAAGTGTAAACTACTAAATTATGTAGAAAAATACGACAAAAAACTCAAATGAATGATTATTTATGCTGATGCTATCATCCTGCCTTCTATATCTCCAACAATTATGCCATGTGGTGCATGAACTTTTGGAAAACAGCTGTTCAAAAATCCTACTTGTTAAGGCAAGGCAAGTAAGAACAAGTTACCTGGTTAGGTGTGCATGCCCTTGCTCCTGCAGGTAAAGCTTGCTGTAGAACGATAGCAGCAGTGATCGTGTCTGCAGAGGGAGGTTTCTTTGCTTGTAGTAGATATACACTGCTGCCAACAGGTCCTCTGTCACTGCTGCACAAACATGGACATTATGACACAGTTTTAACATCTCTCTCTAATTAATATATATAAATATATAAATATATATTTACTTTTGCTTCTTTGTGTTAGCACCATCTTCCACACGGTACCCAGCAGCATTTGCAGCTGCCTGTAGCTCAGCTTCACTCCGCTACCCAGAGTGTCTCGGACAAACGTACTCAGTGGTGTCAGCCAGTCTCCATCTGCCTCTTGGCCAACGCCCTGCTTCTGGCTAAGGGACACCATCACCTGGCAGAGTGTGATGTTGAGGGCAAGAGGATCCACAGTTGGACCAGGAAGGGCTGCTGTCTGTTTGCTCCTGAAGAGTGCAGAGTGAGATGAGGGCAATCTTAGCTAGTCTGAATTTCATACACAGTAAATAACCACCAGTAGAGGATCAGACTGTATTGGCTGCTTAAATCTTTTACAGTTTTTAAAACGAAGAACTCAAAACTTGCAGTTTAGAGCTATGCACAAACATATAGGTGAAAAAGAAAAAAAAACAACCAAAACTTTACAAAAAAAAAAAATGTATGAATTAAAAAAAAAAAAGTTCTTAAATAGATGGCAGTCAGCCTCCAACAAGTCAACATCTATTATCCATTCAAATATGGCAAAAAAAAATACAAATTTGTATTAATACAAATGTAAATAAAAGAAGATGTGAATTTAAATATTTTGAGAAATGTAAACATTTTAAGCATATCATGTTTGTGTTCCTCATCAGTGCCTTTGATGGCAGATCGTTAAGCTTCCCTGCATCTTATCACAAGCTGTGAGTCAAGAGAAAAGTGTGAAACAGGCAGAGGAAAAGTGTAATGTGATGCATCCTTGGGCAATGAGGCATCTAACTTATTTATTAATAACATTAAATCTAATGTCATTAATAAATAAGAGGCAACATTGCGGCACAGTGGTTACAGCTGTCCCCACAGGTTAACAGAACTCACCTGCCTCACATAAAGTAGGTTCTGGGCTTAAACCCCTTTGTGGTTTCTTTGCTCTTTTCTACTCAGTTGATTACTCAAAGCACTTTCTTACTGCAAGTCTCACTCACCCAATCACACACATCTATGCCTAAGCACTTTCTCACGTTCACTCAAACTGATTCACCGCGGCAACGCGAGGATACTTTATCATTTACAATTTGAACTGATTTTCTGATTGGTAGACAGCCGACTCTACCACCTAAGGCCTGATTTAGACTTCTGTGTTAGGGCTGTTCGATATAACGATATATATCGAATGACGATATAAAAACGTCTATCGTTTCATTTTACGCTATCGTTTGTTTCATGGTGTCGCAAAATAAACTGTTTACGGCAATATTTTTTCACCGTTCTGATGGTCACTGTAGTGGCTATATTAATTTCTTAAAGTTCTCTCTTTCTCTTATATTTAATATAACCACACTACTGATGGACAAGCACCTGTTTTTATGCGTTGTGGTTAGCAACAACGACAGTAACACCATGGCGTGTCCGCTTGCTTATGTACCACATAAACCTTTCACAATAAAGCTCAAGATCCTGTTGAGACTTTTCAAAATAAACTGAATCACGTGAAAGAGCAGATTATTTATGGATGAGAAGTAAAAAAAAGAGCCGCCAGGTGCTAAAAAAATAAATAAGCAGTGTCAGCTGATAGAAAAAAATAAATAAATGTTGGGACTTCTTTCTCTCCTGGCCTGCTCTTTGTTGTGGTCAGATTTCTCTGGGCAAACCGATTTGTCCCTCTAGACTTTTTTGTACATTCTCACACGTCCATTCTGATAGTTTCCAGTAATTTTCTGATATTTGTGAGTCCTTACAGTGATGCTAGGGTTATTATTCCTAATAAACAGGCAATGATTGTTAAATTCAAAAACTGTAGCAAAAAAGGAGCCATAAATGCACAAAAGGAAATAACGGTACTAAACAGGCCAATCAAGGCAGCTGCAGGCTGCGTCAAACTGCCGTGTAGTTACATTTCCAGCAAGATGTACGTCAGGTTACGCCATAAGGTTTCAGATGGGTTTGCAGTTATGGCGTAAATTTCCAACTGAAGCATTAGCCACAGTCTCCCTGGGTACTCCAGCTTCCTTCCAGAGTCCACAGAAAATCGACTGTAGGCATAAATTTCAATAGTTGTCTGCCCTTCTGTGTCAGCCGATCAACAGGCTGCTGACCGGCCCAGGATGTACACTGGTTGTCTTTACAGTGGTTGCCTGTCCCTTTTAAAATGATAGACCTTCTACACCTATACACTCCACAAAGGTCTCTCAGATAAACTGACAAGTCACTCCTTGCTGTCCCCATGTCGAGACTGAAACACTGGGGGGACGGAGCTTTCGCTGTTGTGGGCCCTAAATTATGGAATAAGCTGCCCCTCCATATTAGGCTGGCCCCAACACTTGAAATGTTCAAATCACTTTTAAAAATACACCTTTTTTCCAAGGCTTTTTAGGAGTAGTACTAGAGTCAGCTTTTAGTCAGTTTTAGGTCACTCTTAATCTTTTTATTTTGTTAATTTTATTCCTTGTATATTTTATTGTCCGTTTTACTCATGTTTTATATTTAATATATACTGATTTATTTTTATCTTCCTTTTTTCACTTATGTATTTATTTTATTGTTATTTATATATACTTCTTTTTCTGCTTAATGCATGTTTTTTTAACTGTTATCTCTGTTTTTTTTATTACTGGAAAGCACTTTGGTCAACTATGTTGTTTTTAAACTGCTCAATAAATAAAGTTAGATTGGACTGGATTGGATGTACCCCACTTCTCACCCCATGACAGCTACGTATTAATAAAAACACCAAAGATAAAAAGAATGCCAAGAATGAACTTTCTTACCTTTTGAGATCAATTTTCTTTTTATGTCTGGGTGTATCCCGGCTCCCATAGGGAAAGTTTTTAATGAAGTGCTGCTTAAAATCTCCCAGGTATTCTTTACGGAACCACGCATCCTAAAGAAAACAAAAATATCTGTGAGGTTGATCAAACATTTACATTAAAATAAAATGAAAAAACAAAACAAAAACAAAAGACATGCAAGTCACATCTCACCAGTGCATCCTGGTTCTCCCGCTGTGGGGCCAGTTTTCTCAGCAACTGCAGAATAGACAAGACCTGGAACATTACTGACATGGCATCTGGAGTGAGTAGGTGGGCCCCCTCTGTGTTATTCCACGGGCTGTCATTGGTGCTGGCCTCGACCCACACTTCCAGCAGGAGAGGCACAAGAGTAGCTGCAAACTTTTGAACAGTCTCAGCTGAGTCTAGACCCTCACTTACTGTAGCTCCTGGATCCTGCTCAGGTCTGCACAGTGAAAGAATAAAAAAAAAAAAACAAATGAAAAAACAAAACAAACAAAAAAAAAAGAAGCTTAAACTGAACTATTTCTGGACGGCTACTAAAGTCAGAGATTTCATACCTAAGTTTAAAGGTGGAGTGTGGAGTTGGTTTGGCCCCAGAATGTTCATAAATCTTAACTCCAACCTTGCTGTACGTTAGCTCTTCCCAGTTGAGATGAAGAGGTGTAAATCGGCCCTCTCCACTAGAACCAAAAACTCTTTCAGTTGGGACAGACATATCACTTTCCTCCGTTGGTCTTTCCTCAACAACTGCCTGGAGAAAGCGCCCAAGCCTGAGATACAAGTACAACAAACAGGAAGATTGGGATTCAGAGTTATTCACTTAGATTTTTCCTGATTGTGTTTACATGCAGCTTCCATACCTGAGAAGAACAGAAAGCCGCCACTGCTGGCTCGTCACAGCCCTGTTAGGGTTGATGGACAGCGCCCAGGTCCAAGCCTTGGAGTCTGAAGCTTTTTTGGCTCCTCCACTGTTCTGTCTGTGAGAGATCATCTCTAGGAAGTTAGTGAGGAGAACTGCAGGCCGTGCGGCTAGCAGAGCAGGGTAGTGCTCTAGGAACACGTCGAGGACATTTATGGCATCCTCCTGGATTCCTGTCTCGATATGCGTCATAGCACAAGACAAATGAGCACTGAGGAGGGGGAAAAACGGTGCCACGCGTTCTGCAGGCACACACTGTGCAATATACCTGTAAGCAAGTTAAAACAAGTTTGTTTACTTTAGACACATTTAAACAAAGAAAAAAAATGTGTTTGTTGTAGTTTTGACATGCTTGTCTAACCTGAGCACACGTGCAGCTGCCACACGAACATTGTGATCCTTGTCTGTTAAAACAGCTGCCACTTCTGAAAGCAAGCGTGAAAGATGCTGCTCTAACAAAGAGGGACTGATGGACAGCAACTCTTTCAAACCTAACAAGGCACTGTGTTTCACATTCGCGTTGTAATGGTGCAGCTGAGACAGGAGGTCCTGTGGAAGGAGGGAATAAAATGAGATAAATTTGTTTCTGTTGTTCTTCTTCGTTTGGCTGCTCCCTTTAAGGGTCACCACAGTGATCATATGCCTCCTCACAGTAAATGTCTCCAAACCATAGATCACAGCACTCTTGCAGCTTTCCTTCAGTCAAAAATCACCCATCTCCGTCCACTGCATGCACTCTTTTCTTCACATCTTATGTACACTGTCTGTTGCTTTGCATGTCTGACACCAGGTATTTAAACTCATCCACCTTCACAACCGCTAATCCTTGCATCTTCGCCTTTCCACCTGCCTCACTCTCATTCACACACATTTATTCTGTCTTGCTTCTAATGACTTTCATTCCTCTTCCGTCCGCAACATATTTCTACTTGCTCTCTACTCTCACTACGGAAGAAGACGAACTTGTTATATTCAATGAAACAAGCCTATAGCATGCTTTTTTTTAAACTTGCTAAAATCTGAAAAGATCTCAGATCTTACATTAATACCGAGCTGTTTGTGTGTTGTGGGTCCACTCGTGTCTCTCTTTAGCTGCTCAGACAGATAGATCCCCTTGGACCGAAAGTTGGTGTTGGTGGCGTTATCAGCTCTGGGCTTCTTCTTTCCCACTTTTAGCTTCACTTTCTGGAAGTCATCCTGCCTCTTCTTCTTTTTGGCCTTCATCTCTGCAGTCTAGACTGCTGTCAGTGTAATGACACATGAAGATAGCGGGAAGTGAATTAATGCACTCATTTTAATGACACATAAACCTATGGTAAATCGAACACGTATCAATAATAACATAATTTGTGTCAGGACCATTAACATTGTTATTTTTACTCTCAATAGTACATTTCGATACTCAGCAGCACAGCTAGCTTGCTCTGCTAACTTATCTATCATTTCCCTGCAACAGTTTTTAGCGGTAGTAGTTAATTGTACTCACCACAATAAAAATGTCTGCAGTCTAAAGTCGGAAATTTACACTACATAAAGCATCCATTAAAATGTGTCCACCCGGCTAACGACTAAACATACACACACATAAACAAAGAAAATGATCTTTATTCGGTCTCGTGTGGCTACATTGGGTCCTTTGATTATGTGTGTGTACATGGTCACAAAGAGTGCGCCTTAGATGTGTGCACTTCAGCTGCTGCTCCTGCGGGGCTTATAATAAATGAAACCACCAAACTGGGGAAAAGTGCGAGTTTATAGCTGCTCGAGCGTCATCATGTGCGCAAACTTGAAATAAAATGAAAAACACAAGCCTTCTTTTCTTAGGTAATTCACTATTTCTCTTCAATTTTGCTGCTGGACGCTAATGCGGTGTGTAAAATAAACGCACCAAAAAAAAAGCTGCCCTCGAAGATGCCTTGGAACAATTAACTTAATAGTTTATAATAAAATTGAAAGCACAAATAAATGATAATAATTGTCATTTTGTTTCCTCTAAGAGAATAGATTAGGTCTTTCTGTGAAGCGCGGACACAAAATAGCGCTACATCATGTTTTGGTTTTGGTTTTTTTTAACCGGCGAGTTCATCAGACTACAATCTTCTCCCGAAGCTCGGTTTGTATTGTATTCTCCTTTCACCTTGAGCTAGGAGGAACTCGCGGTTTGCACTTAATTATCTCGTGTAAGTTTGATAATATAATACACTTGATTACGTTATGTGGATAGCTATCATATGTGGCGTTTGCGGTCGCTAAGATGTGTCTTACAGGCACATTTTCTTTTCAAATAATTTATGTAAATTAAGGCTCTGCTTGTGGCCCTCCCACAGCTAACAGCGCTAACATTTGATGATTAAAGAAACGAGACGTCTTTAAATCTTTTTGTTTTTTAAATAAAACTACGACGCATTGAAGTTTGTTTGGGCGATACTGCAGAAAATTGTGTTTCTGGTGATAATATTTAACTAAAAGACAACACTTTTGAGACTCCCTGTTTCGTTGTTGTTCCTGCATTCAAATGATAATTATAAGCAAAATAGATATGAATTACTTAAATACAAATATAAGATAATTAAAACTGAGTTTTCAATATTACAAGATTTTTTTTAAAGGTGGCCCTTTCTTCTTTTGTATTTGTATTACTTAGATTTATTTCCGCCTACGCTGCTACCTTTTCAGAATCAGAATCAGAATGGGGTTTATTGCCAAATATTGAGCAGGTTTACAACATTAGGAAATTGCTGCGGTGCTTCAGTGCAAACATAGTGTCATAAATAGCACTTAAATAGACATGGAAAAAAATAAAAGTAGGGATAAGAATTAAAAGTGCTACGTGGAAAGATATGTGCATGAGATATACATGAGATATATACATGAGAATAAGAATTAAGAGTGCTACGTTGAAAGATATATACATGAGTGCAGGTGGTGATCAGTGCCAAACATGGAATGATGCAGTGACACAGCGTAGGGTCATGTGTTAGTGGCGGGTACAGTCATATGGTTATTGTTCATGTGTCCAACAGCAGAGGGGAAGAAACTGTTCTTATGGCGAGAGGTTCTGGTGCGAATGGACCGGAGCCTCCTGCCTGAGGGGAGCAGGTCAAACAGACTGTGTCCAGGGTGAGAAGGGTCAGCTGAGATCCGAGCTGCACGCCGCAATGTCCTGGAGGTGTACAGGTCCTGCAAAGATGGGAGTCTGCAGCCAATCACCTTCTCAGCAGAGCGCACAACACGCTGCAGTCTCTGTTTGTCCCTGATAGTGGCTCCAGCGTACCACACGGTGATGGAGGAGGTGAGGATGGACTCGATGATTGCAGTGTAGAACTGCATCATCGTCCGTGTTGGCAGGTTGAATTTCTTCAGCTGCCTCAGGAAGTACATCCTCTGCTGGGCTTTCTTGATGACGGAGGTGATGGTGGGCTCCCACTTCAGGTCCTGGGTGATGGTGGTACCCAGGAAGCGGAATGAGTCCACAGAGGTGATGGGGGTGTCAGTCAGGATGATGGGGGGGAGTGGGGCTGTGTGCTTCCTGAAGTCCACAATAATCTCCACTGTCTTCTGGGCATTCAGCACCAGGTTGTTGTGGCTGCACCAGGACACCAGACGTTCAACCTCCCTCCTGTAGGCAGACTCGTCCCCGTTCGAGATGAGTCCAATAACGGTGGTGTTTTCACCAGTACTGTTGCTGTTCTGTTTCGTTGATAAAGTTATTAAAATATTGAAAAAAGAAATCTAAGATCGTTTAAAAAGTATTGTCTGTAGTAACAATACTGCCCTTTGTTTTGAATGGCTAGTCCTCGAAAGCACATGTAGATGGGGTGTAGCACGTTTCCCAAAACAAATTTAACAGCTAATCACCTGGCTGGATCAGAAAGTCGCAACTTAGAGAAAATGTTATAAATTTATAAATTCTCCTTTTTGTTTTTTGCAATCAGATAAACATTATCAAACTCTAAAATATAGTATAGATTTGCATATTTTAAAAGACGTTACATATCTTACAACATATAGTGTGATCCGAGGACGAGTGATTAACACATCAAGATTTGAGTATTCACCCTTGTGAAGTCCCCGTGATCTTATCACAGTACTAATGCAGCCACCATATTTTGTGGTGGCTGTAGCTCAGGAGGGTAGAGGAGATCATCTACTCAGGTTGGCTGCTCCAATCTGCATGCCAGATGAGACGGTGAATCCCAAGTTGCTCTCAGATGCGTTCATTTGAGTTTGAATGTGTGTGTATGTTGGACAGAAAGCAGGTGTAGAAAAAAGTGCTGAATGGGTGAATGAGGCATGTTGTGTAAAAGAGCTTTGAGTGCTCGCGTAGAGTATTTATACTATTGTGATTGTCAGTATGTTTTATCCAACAAAATGAAGTTATCTCACTTCATTTAATTTTTACTGAGATTGTATAAACATACAACAGCGTCACTAAAACCTGCTATAAGTATTGCTATTCATTTTGTCAATTATTACTGATTACATGCAATTTGTTTATAACACAGCAGTTAACTGTGGTAAATTGTTGGAAATCGTGAAAATCGTGTATCTGCCTAAACATGGGCACAAATTCACATTTAACTATTACATTTATACTCAGCAACCTTTTTTTCCAACAAGAATATAAGCAGACTACAACCAGCTTGCAGTCAGTTATGTCGAGTACCCTCGAATTGTGCTCATTGACACAGACTCATTCAGAGTGATGGGCAACATGTTGCCAATCTGTCTGCATTTATAAATTAAATGGTAATTATTTGTAAAGCTTCAGCAGTTTTTCTGAGAGTAATTACTGTCAGTCCAAATAAGAGTGTGACTGTTTCCAGAAAGGTTTCCTTCTATCAGACCTGTGCAGTCACCTTGTGGTCAAAAGTAGTTGTGGGTGTGCAACTCTGGGCAGGCATCTAGTCACCACAACTTGCAGAATGTGAAAATATTTAATACATCGACCATGCGGTGTTAAGGTTTTAGTTGTTTGGTTGTTTTTTAGTAGCTGCAATCAGGTTGCTCTATATTTTTACTCTTGACTGAGCCATTACCTTGATCTGAATTAGGAGGTACTACTCTTCAGTTATGGAAAACCTATACCATGAAGCCCCTTGGGCAATGTTTTCATGCTGATGTCAATGCCACAGGAGGTTTGGAGCTCTGCAGTTACTGAGTCAGCAGAGCACTGGTGGCTTTTACACACTATCCATCTCAGCGATACTGCTCTGTAACTTTACATGGTCACCGATTGTGGAATATCTATTAGGGAAGAAATTTCACAAACTGACTTTTGCAGTGGTGTTATAGTATATTAGGAAATGTTTTTGTCCATATAGTGTATTTTGGACTGAGAAAAACATAATTGTTACAATTGCAGTTAGCTCACAATGCTGCTGATTCCATGTACCAGTTGATTCCCAAGAAATAGTTGGAAGAATTATCATATAACCTTTTAAATTGCTACATAGCATGTTGGTCCTCTTTAAAATATTGTTTCTCACATATAAGTGCTTGCATGGGCTTGCTCCAAGTTATTTATCCGATCTCTTACAATCCCATGTCCCATACCTCTATGATCAGCAGCTTTTAGTAAATTAAAATTCCCAGTTCAGAGCTCTACTTTGCTCACCCTATCACTAAAGAAAAGCTCATCCACTTTTCAGAGAAAGCGCATTTCTGCCACTTGTATCTGGAGTCTCATTCTTTCATCTTTAAAAGAATTAACAATTATAGTGTTAACAAAAAATCAGACCTAGAGTAACAGATTTGTGGCATTTTTCAACACCGATGCTCCATCTAGTGACAGATGGCTGCATAACAATTTAGCAGCATTGGGCATCACTTAAAAAATTTAATTTAGAACAATTAGATTAAACAACGAGTATGTTTAATGTTGACTAGTGACACAGCGACGATTAGTCAACTGGTTGCACGCATCCCTAGTTTTAACTGTGCAATTAGTTCTAGTATGTGTAATGATTTGATAACCAGCAATAAGACATCATTTGTCTTGTAGTGACAAAGCTGAGGAAATGGAGGATGAGAATTCAGGAAACCAGCCTCCACCACAAAGTGGGCCCCCAAATCCAAAGAAGAATCCAAAGGTAAGTGTCAGTCCTTGGCTCTACTTCAGTGCCACATGAGCCCAAGTGTGCAGTATCAAAAACCTAAAGTAAAAATGTGGGATTTCCTATAATATCCCCCCATCCTCCCCAAATTTTGCTGTTGTGGTACCTGATGGAGTGCCGGGGTGCAGCAGCCCTGAACTTGTGGGCTTCCTGCTTGCTCCTGTGCCATCAGGCCTGCTTCATTTGCAGTCTTGTTACTGAAGACAATATTCACTGGCTCTGGCCTCACGTCTGCGGCCTGTCAAACCTGTTGTGGTTTAAAGAATTGTTGTTTTGTTTGTTTGTTTTTAACACTGGTTTTATTCACGTTGGTGTTCCGAATATATTCTAAAGTGAGATAAACTGGCTTCTCTTAAACGGTACCACATGGCAGGCCACTCATTTTTTACTACTGAGCGCTGTCACATTCAAACGTGGTAGTCACGGATCACTTGCTGATTCAAATCCTCGAGGACTTAAAGTCAATGGCGACATATCCAGTCCAGTTTTTCCCTAAGAGACGTTGTTACATCACTGCTCAATTAAACGGCAGGTAGTAGACACGTCACCGTTCTGTACAACCACTGTGCATGAGGTTAAAAACTCAAAAGTTCATTATTTGCTACAAAAATTATGATCTCCCACCAGTGAACAAAGCTCCACTGGTGAAGTCAGTACTTTACAGCAGAGTACCCTCAGTCCTGGATTTCTATCTCCAAACCACACTCTCCTGGTGTTTATCAGTAACATGCAGTTACTTAAAATGTAAATTAGCTGCAAAACAGTAAATCACTGCAGGAATTACAGTGATTATTTACATTTCTGCTTAGATATTTAACTTCAATAATCTAAACTCAGTGTCTTCAATTTTTGGCTGCTTATGTCTGTCTTATCTCCTTTTGCTTATCTTGAAGAAAGTTGTATGCTTGGAAATATGTTTTCTTTATTAGTAGGTATCCTCAAATGAAGTGGCGTCCACCTCAGCACCTGCCTCTAACGGGAACCACCTCCATATTTCACACAGCTGACATCACTCTTATCATTGAAGGGGGTGTATGTTTAGTTGTTTCCAAAGGGTTTCTGTTTGCTGTTGTCTGTCAAGCTCAAATTTGGGGCTTTCAAACACATCACACTGACCACAGTGCACGGTGGTAGAAGAGCATGTTCTCTTCTACCAGTTTCATTGTCAGATCGCTGAGGTCTTGACCTCAGCCTCCCTCAGTGCGGCCACTGCGGCAGGTGTAACAACCCAGTTTCTTCCCTGTAGTAACAAATTGTTGCTGGTCTACATTCTCACTTGGTGAGGATTTAGACACCATTTATACACATTCCTGTGACTGTCACTGCTTAATGCAGGCGTCAAAGAGGATGAGAACGTAATGGTTGTGTGGCGGACCTGGACAAGGAGTTCAGTCCTCTGCTTAGTGTCATCCTGTCACTAATTTCCTGTGTGTCTCTCTCCTTCTCGTGGGTTTATTCCCTCTGCTGACAGAGAAGGCAGCTGCAGCATTCTGCTGATATAGGTAAGTCCTTTTACACACGGTGCCACTTCCAGTGTTGAGAGTTGAAGCTTGAGACCTTGGTTTCCATGCTTCATGTCACGTGTGGTGGCATGTTCACCACTCAGTGAGGCTCACAACCTCAGAGATTTGAGGATGGGGGTGGTGAGTCTTATGTGGTGCAGTCTACTGTTTTGGTCTTTGGAGATCACTGCAAAAGTATTCACGCAAAACATTTCCTGCTTAAAAGTTTCCTATTTAGAAGTCCAGTTTTCGGAATGGTTTTTGGACGTTTTCTAAATAATTTTAATAACAACCCAACCCAGTCTCATTAAGATGTTGCTACACTGAAGAGCAGCACCATTATCCTTAAAAGCGCACGACACATGGCTTATGCTACCATGCATCTGCACTGGTTACTAATTAAGTTTTAATGCACTTGTTTCTTTTTAATACTGCTGAATGCAATATCAATTTTTTACCAGTTGCCTGTGTTACACTGGCTTGACTTTGTTTTTAAATTATGTGTTAATTTTATCGTGCGTTTGCAAAAGGAATGCTTTGGTGAATGCAACACAGAAGTTACCGCTCTGCGGCTGCGCACGGTGAGAAGCAGTGCATCACGGGATGTGTTGTTCTGCAGCTCAGTTTGGGCCTAAATGGGGGTTAACTTAGAGCTCCTGTTATTTTTTGTTTGTTTGTTTTTTCTCCCAAGCGCACATGGGAAGTTTGGGTTGATCCATCCATGTAAAATCTGGAATAAATTCCAGTCCATTAAACATTGCAGGTTGTGAAACAGTACAGTATAATTGCAATTAGTTTTTTACTAGTTTTCAGGATATGTCTTGTTTTAGTTATAAATTCAGCCTCTACTTAATGCTGACCACTATTATGTTTTCCCAGTTTTCTCCAAAGGATCTTCTATCCATACTGTGCCCTCGCTCAACAAAATCTTGAAGGGTATCACAGACTGTGTGATTGGTAAGCAGCGTAGGGATTTTCCTCACATCTATCTACTTTACCTCCTCTCCTTCTTGCATAAAGAAGTGAATAATCAATAATCATTGTGTCTGCAGGCCTTCAGTATGTGTGGGAGTACCGCAGCCCCAGTAAATCTGTCCCTCCACACTACCAGTGCAAACTGTGCGCCATGGCCAGCTTGCAGCATGACATTGTTGACCATGTGAAAGGCTGGAAACACTGCTATAGATACATGGTGAGTGTTGTCTGTTTCAAAGTCTGCACACGAGGTTGCAGAATCATTTGCATTGTTTTATTCTGATTTTCACACAGAAAAAGACCCACCCTGACAAGATTACGCATGAGGAGGAAGATGCCGTGAAAGACCCTGCTATCAGAAAATCCATTAAAGAAGCTGCGGCTGAATTTGAAAAGACGGAGGGGAGGGGACAAATCAAGGTGAGCGCTACACCTGTGATAGTTCAGTTTTTATGTTATATGTAATGTTGGTCTGCTGAATTGGTGTGTTTGCTCTGGGATTTTTACTTTTCTCTTACTAGACAAAAGTTCAAATTCTGTCTCCAAGGTACTGCCAGATAACTTCATCTTTGTTTGGTCCACATAAAACTTTTATATTGCAGATGGGGCTAAAAGTCTCCCATGTTTACATTTGAGGGGTGGGTGCACTTAACAATATGTTGGATTTGATCATTTTCTGTTCCCGTTGTCACATTTAGGTGATCCTCAGGGAGCCCTTTGACATTCCTGCTTTTAAAGGACTACGTAAGTTATTCTGCTCTGTTTGCATCCAATGTTTTTAAGTTCTCAAAAACTAAGATCAGCTTCTCAGTTTAAAAAATAAATAACAATTTTTCCTACTTAGCTGGGGTCAAAGCTTAGCTTAGCATTCAACAACACTAAAAGATTTCCATTATTTCGCATTAGTTGTTAATTTCACACATCCTTCCATCACAGGCTCTGCTATTCCTAAAGCCGGGCCTTCACCAGCTCCAGGAATGGGACAAATGGGGCCACCCTTTGGCGAGTTCTTTGTGATTGACATTAATTTTCTCAGTGTGCATGAATATCTCTGTTCTATTAAAATAAAAATATGTGAACTGAAATGTAATAAACCTGAATCTCACAGGTCCCAGGTTCTCTGAATCAAGATTCCCAGGGGAGTTTCATCCTGATTATCCCGTAGATGAATTTGGGGAGTCCGGCTTTGGAGGCTACTCCTCCAGGGAAGACTTTTCTGACTCTGGTATGGATCGGGGAAATTTCATGGATAATATGGGTCGCGGTTCAGGTAGTGGAAGAGACACCTATAGAAGGAGTGGACTGCTGGATGAACGTCCAAACAAAATGTATTCAGGCGAGTACCAGGGCAACCGGATGGGTAGTAGCTTGATGGACAGACCAATGGACAGGCCGGGATTAATGGGGGCAGCTCCAGAATCTAGCAGCCTTCCCCATACTTTGCTCACATACCTGGTAGGTTTCTTACAATAGGTTTAAAGTCAGCATCTTTTTTTCTTTTTTTTTTTATATTCATATTTATATTCAGAAAGTAATTTTACAAAATGTGTTTTTAGGATACTTTCAGGATAGAGAATGAGAGCGATGCCCAGCTGGTGCTGAAGGTGACGCAGAAACTAACAGATGTGCTGATGGAGTATCGACTCAGGAGTGTTTCAGGGGTGTGTTTTGAGTTGTTGCTTCTTCTTCTTTTTTTAACAGTATCTATCCTAGAAATAATTTTGAAACCAAACACTAAAGATCAGCCTTCAAACCTTATTTGGCGAGCTGAGTACTAAAGTTCTAATTTAATTTTAACCATTTCAGCTGTGTGCACTAGGTTTCCTTTGCTCTGAAAGGATGAGCAAAACCAGATTTACTTTTTCAGATGTTTCACTTGTCCCTCAGATTAAAACATTTATTTTGTGGCATCTGTTTCCTCCTCAGGGGCCCAACAGCTTATCATTGAGTTCCACAAACTTCTCTTCACCCCCTAGAATGCAAAGCAGTAGCAACCGATTCTCAGGTGGCCTCTCAGGTATACATGCACCTTCTCCCAGACTTTTTATGACGGATCCATGGCTCAAATATCAAGGACTGTTAAATGAAGGACTCCAAAGGAGTGTGTGGCATCATTCTTTGCTGTCCACTTATTAATAGTTTGCTTTTTTTGCAGGTCCATCCCGATACAATGACGGTCCGCCCAGGTATTACAAATAAGAGATGCAACAAGTCTGTCTTCTCATCTTTCTGTACTACATGCACAGGGGTCATTGTCCAGATGTTGATTTCATGTACTTTTGAAAAAAATATATATTTTCATGCACTGGGTTTTCAGTCTTTTGCTGTCCTTGTTTTAATTATGTTTATTTCTTCATAATATGGCAAGATTTATAACGTGGAAGGATTTACATGTCTGCTGTTGTATCCAGCAACTTTACCTGATCATTTTAGTTTAAGTTTCACAGCGATTAAAAGCTATTAATGGACATAAAGATATGTTTGTGGTTGATTTCATGTCCCCATCAAAGTATTTCCAGATGCTGACGGATCCTCTAGGTTAGGAAGTTGTATTTGAGACCTTCCTTGTGCAGTATCGGACACAAATAACTAGCTCGATTGGTTTCTTTTCATCTTGGGTGCAGGTTCTGAAAGTTCCATCTTCCATCCAACAGGGATTTTTCCATTGGCAGTTGTATTTGGTGAATAAATAAACCAACAAAGTATTTCAGGATTTATTTTAAACAGTACAAATGATTTATGAACAGGAAGGTATTAGAAAAGCAGAATCATGTTTCATGCAAGAAATGTTGCCACAAACAGAACTGGTCAAAAACTTGAATGAATAAATGAATGAATGAATAAAGCTTTGAACAGTCTCGCACAGCTCTGTCCACATTAGAGCGCTGTCTAAAAATTGTCAAACTTATTTTGCCAAGATGTCCTCCATCTGCCTCATGGTAATGCACGTCAGAAGCACCTTCGTCCCCAGAAAGTCTTTCCCGTGGAGCCTCTGAGCCAGCGCAGCAAGCTTCTTTGACTTAAACTGAATCACGGCCTCACCGATGCCACTTCCCTCACTGTTGCGCAGTAACGCAATGTTGTCCTTCTTTATTTTGTACTTGCTGAAAAGGCTTTTGATTTGATCTTTCTGCACATCTGCCGGCATGTTTCTTATAAACAGGCAAGTCTTAGCTTCCAGGCCCATGTCCGCACCCAGTGACCCCTCAGAGGCATCAACTAGGCCAGATTTCCTCTTTAGATTTGGTTTCGTTCTTGGGTCTTTGGGCTTTAGACGATGCTTGAGACTTTTAAGATGCATTTTGCTCATCTTTTCTCTCATTGCCTCCTTTGTGATTGATGAGACTGTAATAGTATTGGAGCCTACGTGGCAGCCAGTGAGATTCATTGCATAGTCGAAATCTTCAGTTCGATTAAAAAGGAGAAAAGCAGTGTCTGTTCTGTTGCCTTCTTTGTCGAGCAGATGCAGTACATTTTTGTGTGGAATGGTTGCACATCCAAACAACTCTTTTATTTCAGTCTTGGTCATCGTTTTTGGCAGATTGCTTACCATAACAATGTACTCCACAGCTGGAGTTCCTGACTCACTGTCAACTTTTAGCTTTTTTGGTCCATTAGTTAGCAGCTGGTTGATGGACTTCCTCTTGGGGCGCAGTACAGAAGCAGATTTTTGCCTGTGGTTCACACTTTCTTTAAGAGGGTACTGGTGGCGTTCTTGTATCGCCTCAACATCAACAGCATCTTCACATTCCTGCAGCGCGCTATTCCATATCTTCTCACACGCTCCACGAACATCCACGCAGAAGGGGCCCAGTGATTGCTGGTTAAAGTTAAGAGCAGCACTTGCATCCTGCATTGTAGCAAACTTCACAAGGCAGCCATGGTTTAATCCCAACTTCACATTTACTATGGCTTCCTGTACAGTCAGCCCTCTGAAAAAATGGCAGATATCATCTTTTGTGGTTGAGGGTGGCAGACCAAAGAGCCTGACGTAGCCTGGCTGTGAGTTTAGAGTTTGCTCTGGTGTCCTCTCCTCTTTCCCTACAGCAGCAGGACAGTCTGCGATGAGGACATCTCTTTGGTGGGTTGGCTGAAGACCTTGGAGAATAGTACAAATCCCAAGAAGAAAGGCTGCACTGGGATCAAGAGATTGTGCATCTGAAGTCTGTATATCTGCAGGACTGTGATGAACATTCTGTGCCTTCACAGATAGATTTGAACTAGCACGACTAACTGGGTATGTAGAAGAAGGTGAAAGACTTGCAGTATTATCGCGAGGCCTAGTATTTGAACTCATGCGATTTACAGCGGCACGTGGTCGCAGTCTAACAGCATGGTGGGAGGCTTTCTTCTTCTCCTTTAAAACTGTCTCTAATCTATGCTCCAGCTCTTCCATCTTGCTTATGTGCAGAGTCACCTTAGAGCCTTTGAGTACATTTCCAGTCAGCCGCATGGCCAGCTGGGCCTCTCTTTCTGTGTTGAATGCAATAAAGGCCTCTTGGAGCCTTCCTCCCACAATGCACACTCCACCATCAGGAATTCGCACAGAGCCAAAGAAAGCCCGAATATCTTCAATACCCGCCTTGGCATCCAGACCTTTCAGTCGCAGGATTATGGTCATTTTGCTGCTACCAGGTCACCAAGTTATGAGATACCTTTAAAAAAAAGTGAGAGAGAAGGAAAACGGCTGAAATGAGCCAAAATATGGGCTGTGTGTTAGCATACGACCACGAAACGCACATTCAGTGAGAACACGTGTCCTGCTGGTGGAAAGCAAAAGAGAAGGCGCAGGAAAAACACGTTTTCTTCTTTCCTTGAAATCCGAACAAATACTCACCACAGCCACTCACAACAGATACTGGTTAAAAGCTGGCATGGCGGGCGTTGTCACTGCTGTAAACCCGACTAAACTTTTAGTCATGGACCCATGCTTAAAATCTCTTTTGTCCCGCCTCTCCCGCTTAACCCCTTACCCCGTTGATTTTTTATAGACTTACCGCCACCTGCTGGAGGGGAGCGTAACTCCTGGGAGAACTGGTACATCACTGTACATCAAAAATAATCTGCATGACATTGCCCTCAGCTCTCTTTTTTCCAGTGTCCTCGTTGATTCAACACAATCATGTCCTGTGAGCCTAAACATATCCCCGTTTCTATGTGTGTGTTGTTGTTGTTTTTTTCCAAATAAAATAAGAGCAAAAATGGTTTCAGCAAATTACTAAAGTGCAAATTATTAAATAAAATTAGTAATTTATCCATAAAAAGCTAGAAAAAAAAAACATACCTTGAGTGTTGGTTTCCTAAACTAAGAATTGATCCGTCATGAATTTGAAAATGAGTAAGTTTCAGTTATTTACCTGAACTCTCTTTGTAAGGCTTGTGCATCTGCTCTCCTGTTTTAAAGCGTTTCACTTAAATCTTTAGATTTTTAAAATCTTACTTGATCACTAAGAGATGCGGTCTCTCCTCCCCTGAGGTCTATGCCGATATATTAACATACGTACTTTGTGTAAGGAAGTGGAAATGCAAGATGCAGCTGCAGATTATGTTTCCTGTCAAAAGTCCCGTATGACTCACACGTTAAAACCCAAACAAAAACAAGTAATTACTACTTTGCAATAGGTGTATTTTCTAAAATCTTGCTCTTCTGAAAAGCTGGTTAGATCTTCAGCTTGTGTTTATCAGTACCTTAAGCAGTGAAGGTTTTCAATGTGCCTATTTGCAGTGAAATCGGTGAAAACACCCTTATTTATTTTATTTTAAACTACCCGCTGTGGTGGCCTCTTGTGAATAAAGGAGCAGATCAAAGTAACTTTATATTATTTAGAACAATGTAGGAGGCAGGTGTAAAAATTAAAGCTGAGTTTAAATACTTTGGGTTAACCATCCAAAGCAACAGACCGTGCACAAGAGAGGTAAAGAAGGGCGTCCAGACAGGGTGAAGTAGAGCAGCAAGTGTGAAAGGGGAGGTGGCAAGGTTTAGAAGACTGCCGTCAGACCTGCTATGATTTATTGTACTTACAAAAGACAGGAGACCAGAGCTAAAGGTATTAACGTTTTCACTGGGAGGGATCGGACTGGACAGAATTCGAAACATTTACATTTAAGTACACATTTAAATAAAGTTACAATCAAATTAAAATAAAGTTACATCTCATATATGAAGAAAATCCACTTTATGAATTTATAATGGAGCTAAACTAATGGTCAGATTAATACTAATTAATTTCCCCTAAAATAAAAAAAGTATTTTATATAGAAATCTTTTAAATGAATTTAACTGTTTTATTTCAGGTATGGGTTGTTGGTTTTTTTTGTTTTTTTTACTCATTTGCGTCATCACGTCATCACGTCGCATAAAGCACTGTGGGTAAAAAAGGGAAGAACGTTGTTTACCATGGCGACGGAGACGCTACAGTTTGTCGTTAACAGACACAAAGTGCCTGTAACGTTGTTTATTTTAATGTACATCGACGTCCTGCGGTGCCAGCCGTTCACCATCCCCTTCAGGACTCCATCAGACTGCGGCGCGGAGGAGTTTTTCGATATTTCGAGTTTGTCGTGTGTGAGGTGCGGTCCAAATCAGCGGCGGAGCACAACAGGTCGGTTAACCTCACCATCATCACACCGCATCACCGGAATCGAGCAAACGACGCCACTTTGAAAATAAAAGTGTCTTACCGTTAATCAAATAAAGTTTAAGTCTAACCACAAAGAAGCCAAAGTAAGCTAGGGTGCTCGGTGCAAAAATAATGAGCTCAGGAGCTAGCACGCTGCTGAGATAAAGAGGTATGCACGGAGTCTGACGTTAAGTAAAGTTAGACAGCAGGTTTGAGCTGAAATGCAAGTAATGCTGAACAGAGCTGATCACATGCAAATAATATTATTTCAAACAAGAGCACAAAGCAGCCAGGTGCGCTTGGAGAGCACAGGAGGACACAAACACTGCTTTCAGAGGAGTCCTGCTTGCTGTAAGCCTTCTGACTTGTGATAATCTGAGAGGAAGCTAAATAGATGGCTCTTTTATAATTTATAATTCTCAAACTAATGACGGCTTCTGACATGAGCACCGTTCATGTTAGAAGCCTCCGTTTTCCCACAGTTACCGTTTGCTGTGTATTCTCAACTACTGTGGATTACTTTGATCATAAAGAAATCTTATTGCCAATTCAACCTTATTTTGTAACATATAGGTCTTCATTTTAGTTGTACTTCTTTTTCCTTCTTTCTTTTAGCTGCTCCCCTTAGGGGGTCACCAAAGCAGATCATCTACCGCCATCTCACTGTGTCCCTGCATCCTCCTCTGTCACACCAATCCTCTGCATGTCCTCTCCCATCAATAACCTCTGTGGTCTTCTTCTTTTTCTCTTACCCTGCGGCTCCACATTTGGCATTCTTTGTCAATTGTACCCACTATCCACCCTCTGTCCAAACCATCTCAGCCTTGCCTCACTAAGTTTGTCTCCAACATTTTAGGTTGTAATTAAACTGTCTTAAATAAAAGATCCTGTTACACACTTGATCCTAGATCCCAGAGTGCCTGTGCTCATCTAATGCTTTCCCCAAACTTTATGGGTGTATGATATATGTATATGTGGAAAAGGTGACCATCGTTGTTTTTTTGTTGTTGTTGTTATTTGTTTTTGGGGGGTTTTCTATTGTCAAATGGGAAAAGATGCAGTGATTAATTTTCTCTAGCCATTGCAGGAAACTAGAGGAAGAACAGCCTTCCTAAGAGCCCTCTTTTATACTCATTTGTCAGGCACTTCACCTGCTCTCTCTCTTCCCATTTTTTCCCCTTCTTTCTCTCCCTTTACCAAGCATGGCTTGCTTGTTGAGGCCCATCCCATTGTTTCTCCCGTTCTCTCTGACCTCTCACCCACATAATTTAAGGCAAATTCAAGCTCACTTAATCACGATAGTTACATTTTCTTTTTTTCTATGTTGTACACAAACATGATTTCTCATTAGCTCAATTACATATGATATCATGACACTTCAACTGCTTTACTTCTTTTCAGCTCTGTCACATGTGAATATACCTTTTGTCTTCATGACTCTGTGTTTATCAATTGCAACTTACTCAATATAATTCTTTTATTCAAAATCATGCATGATGGACCAGAGACTCACATTTCTCTGTCTTTTACGCGCTGCCCGCTTAGTGCTCTCACTCGCATAGAGAGAGACAAGGTCACACCGTAGTTGTAACAATGTGCCCAGAATCTAGGCAAAAGTCAAGCATTAAAACCATTTTATTACTCAAACCACATTTTCTCATTCATCATATTGATCAGGTTTACTCTTGATTATGTTCTAGAAAGAGTTAAGTAGGATTCCCTATTAGCAAAATTACATATGGATAAACTCTGTTTTAGCACTATGTATCACTTTAACCATAAAAAGACTGGATGTTAGGTCCTTTTTTTTCCACTTTTGACGGTGTTTCTCAATCTTTCACAAAATAAAAATACTTCAGATAGGGCAAAAACAGAGTTTATTCAATTCTAACCAGCTTGAAGGCCAATATTTATTATGATCACCTTTATTCTTTATCACACCGTGAACTTTCTTAGACCAACGTTCTCGTAATGTCTTAAGTACTCTTCAGGAAACGTTCTCCAGGCTTCTTTGAGGACATTTAAAGCTCTTCTTTGGATGTTTGCTGCTTCATCTTTGTCAAGATGAAGCAATGAGAAATGTTGAATGTTTTATTCCCTCCTTTTCCAAATCAGACACTGAAACCATTGAACCGAAAGTGTGAATCTTTTCCCACAAAGTGCCAGCAGCAGCAGCATTATAGAGTCACCACATAAATCAAATGTAAGAAGGAAAAAGAGCATAGCGGGTAGTGCTTTCACTTTATTACACGATTGCCCAACACTTTAGTTTAACAATAACAAAAGTAACTTAACCGTGTAACTCTGGGAGCTGTACAATGTTATCATATACTAAAATTTAAAAACTGAAGAAATATTTTCTACCTGGGATGTTGTATCCTGTGTCGAGTTTGTAACCAGCTGCGAATCAGTGATTTTAACCCGTCGTTTGCTCTTCCTGTCACATGAAGTGAAGCTACCGAGTGCTACAGCACTTGGTTGAGTAATTTGTTTACTCTGTGTCGCACATCTCCAGCTGCTCGTATCTCCTCCTCCTGTGCCGTCACACCCTCTATGTACTCATGCAGTGTTTTGTTTTGTTTTTTTTGTTTTGTTTTTTGCTTCATTTGATGAAACAAGTTTGTCGTTTCCAGCTTTAGTGGGGACAGTTTTCTTGCCTGTTTTTGCAAAACATGGAGGTTTTTGTTAACTAAAAATCGTCATCGGTAGCTCACACGTGGCTCTCGCTTTCAGGCACGTCTGGGTTCGTCTCCCGTTATAGGCACCACAGAAAATAAATGAATGACATTGCTGTACCTGATGGTACTTCTCTGTGTTCCGAATTCCTTCAATTTTCACAAGTTCTTTGACACCACTGACTGAAATACCATTTGGTGGGGGGTTTTATGATTGAATGATTCATATGTGAATCATCTTAAAATTGTTGGGTATAAGGATTACACTGAGAAAAACTGAAGAACTATTGTTCAAGGCAGCTTTTAAAAAAACATTACAAGAAGATCTGGTTCCTTGGAAGCAAAATATAAAGAAATGAGGGGTCCCTCAAGACTTTTGCACAGTACTTAAATTAAGAGAGAACTAGACCACAGCAGATTATCTAGACTATGAAAGCTGTCTGCTTTTAAAGGAATCCAGCATCAAGGACTTAGTTCTAACTTCTGATTCATACAGTGAGTGACGGGGTGGTTAGGGTTAATCTTTTCACACTCGAGTGTGTTTGCCCCTCCTGAACATCAGTGCAGTTATGCCATCACTTTCAAAGCCAACAAACAGTGCAACAAATTTCTGATGTAGATTATCAGTTTGACACTCAGTAATAATAATAGATTGGATTTATATAGTGCTTTTCTAGGCACCCAAAGCGCTTTACAATTCCACTACTCTCGCATTCACACACTGGTGGAGGCAGCTACACATGTAGCCACAGCTGCCCTGGGGCAGACTGACAGAAGCGAGGCTGCTATATTGCGTCATCGGGTAGTTTTTATGCTCCAAATGTCTGCTGGCTCTTGTTTGCTGCTGATTGAAGAGCTATGCATGGATCAGTGTGGGTTTAGAAGGATACAGGATCAGTCTACTTAGGAGTGCTGGCAGTGAAAGTTGGATTCTCATTTCGTTGTAGTTTGGCCTACAGATAGCATTAAGCTTAGAGGGGAAGATAAATGTCATCCCCTTTTTTTTCATAAAAAAAAAAAGAAAACTCAGTAGAGGATGTGTAGATCAAAGCTTGTGAAATCACATCCTGTATCCTGTGTATTTGCTCTTTATTCTGTTTGCAGAAACTGCAGAAACAATTCCTTTAGAAAGAACAAAAAAAGACTGAAGAAAATGAGATACATGCAACTAAACCTGCCAATCTAGAAGGATGTGTGCCTGTCATTGTTTTGTGACACATTGTGGCAGGGCCACTTCTTCGCTTGGTCTTTACTTGTAAAAAAAAAAAAAAAAAAAAACAAATACAGCATAAACACCACATAAAAACACTGTTAAAACATTGTTTAAAACATTTTGGAGGGGTTGTCATTGCATTAATATCTCTGAGCTGAAAGCTACGCAACATATCCAGTGTTCCCTCAAAGTTTAAATTGGGTTTCTTACTGTTTTCAGGACTGAGCTGTGTCTGCCAGAGTGGGTACAAAACTGTTACCACTGATAAAGCGTCCATTTCTTGTGAGAAATGTCTCCCAAACAAACCGGTACGTATAGTTTTTCACTTTTATTTCATTTTTTTTTGTTTTTTAATTTGATGTAAGATAGTTTGTATCTTAGGTTATGTGAGCTCTTACAGTGTTCTCTGTTTTTATTTACAGGGCGTCACAAAAGATGGGTTTGGTTGTATTCGCTGTCCAGGCGGCCTCAGTAATGACGGAAAGTGCCAGTGCCCCCCTGGTGATGTCCTGGGTGAGTCACTGGTAATAGGAATGCAGTAAACAGTGGTACAGTCGTTGGTACTGTCATAGAAGAAGGTACTGGGTTTGAATCTGCCGTCCAGCTGGGGACCTTTCTGTGTGGAGTTTGTGTGTTCTTACTTTGCTTATGCAAGCTCTCTCTAGCTTCATCGCACAGCCCGAAGACATGAAATGTGAATGTGCATGGTTGTCTGTGACCCTGTGTTGGCAACCTGTGCAGAGGGAATCTCCCTCTCAAACTAATAAGCTAATAAATTGAATGAAAAACCGTAATAATTGTGCATTTGCTGCATGAAAGGTTGTTTTTGTTTTTCAGTGGAAAGAGATCTCAATGGAACCCTCTTGGAAGAGGCCAGGTGTGAAACGTGCGATGAAGACAGTCCTGCTTTGTCGGTACCAAACAGGAATGGAGACAGGTGTTTTGTCTGACTAAAATCTGCATATTTGAAGAGATTAATTAAGTACAGTCTCATTTCGTTCAGAGACTGTACTTTGAACGAAACAGATGATTTCACTGTTCCACTGTGGCACAGAAAGGCAGCATTAGAGATTTTAAAATGTCCAATATTGATCCCAAAAAGATGATTCTGTTTATCTGGACGTAGCGTTCTTTTTGTATGCACAGACATTTGTTTTTACTCCTGCTAGTTCTGTCTGAGTTGTAGTAAAGTCTGCCTTGACTGCAGATCTTGCTTGTATGGTATGTGAGAAATGGAGTGATACCTAAAATTGCCTTTTAGGTGTGAGAGATGTCTGGCTGCCTACGTTAATACCTCTTGTGCATGTAAATCTCCTAACGTCCCGGTGAGTCCAGACAATCTTGACCCTTTTGACATCTTAAACATCCCACATCATTAAATTAAGAGGCTATAGGATTGCATCTGTGATTGTTTTGTGATTTATTTTTTTCTCTCTCCCCAGGGAGGAGGTTTATGTTTCCCTCCTGGTATCATCTCCACCAATGTCAATCCCACTGTCACTTATTCTCAGTTGGTGAGTCTCCTTCTCTCTGATTTCTTGGTAAATTTTTTGATGTTTTTTTTTGTTCTTTTTTTCTTTGTCTTTTTTATTTTTTTTTTAAACTCTGATCTGTTTTTCGCCTTGCAGAAGTTCAGTGTCCAGTCAGCCTGGTTCCTGGAAAACCTCTACTCCTCTTCCTCAGCTTGCCTTGTAAATCCAAGACTTTATGTATTTTATAAGTAATTCTTCATCTAAAATCATGGGAAGCAAGTTTAAGTCACATTCCAATATTGTCATAAACAATGTCCCTACTATGTCACTTGTCACAAATCATTAGATTTTTTTTAAAGCCAACCCCTGAGGTGGCTTTTAAAATATGTGTAATGTGCTTTGTTACGAGTGCTGTGTGCCGGTATTATTCTGATGTATTTAGCAGTGCTGTGTAAACAAGTCGTGTTCCTACAGGGCTTCTCCAACCTGACGGCGTGTCAGGCTCTTGGAAACATGTGTGTGATGAACATGCACTCTTTCAGCAGTGCATCTACAGATGCCTGTGCACTCTTCAACAACATCTTCAGATTCAGGGCTGCTTTGAGCTCAACCCAAGGCATTTCTTACTGGTAATCATGTATAAATTATGCGACCTTTCTGTAAACGTGAATGAATCCTGTTGTAGTTTACCCTGAGTGAATGCTCACAACTCTTCAGGAGAGCTAATCTGCCGTGGCTTTATTACGGGGATGAACCAGGAGTTGCCATTCGCGTGCTTCAGACTGATCCTGTTCCAATTGGGTTTAGCTTCAGAGGTAAAAACAAGGTAAGTACTTGACTTTAAGCCTCTTTACATTAAAACAGAATAGTAATGAAAATAACTGTGAAAGACAATGATAGCAGTAAATAAACATTTTTTGGCACCTTAAATTGAGATGTAAAATTAAAAAGTAAATGTTCTTTTAATTGACATTTTTGTTGTGTGTGTTTTTTGTCAGAACACAGACTTTAGACTGCTTGCTGCTGTCTACAATGTCAGAGGAGAGTTCCTCAGATGGGAGCAAGTGGGAGGACAAAATCTGCAGGTAAAACCCTTTGAATACTACTCTACAGCACAGCCCCTTAGAAAATTAGACTTATTTGCAGAAGCTGTTTAAGAGCCAAATGAGTACAGTGAACTCACTGTACTCAAATGGCCTCCACAATCACCAGATATCAATCCAGTAGAGCGCTTTTGGGATGTGGTGGAACCAGAGATTCACATCATGTATTATCAGCCAATAAATTTGCAGCAACTGTGCGATGCTGTCATGTCAATATGGACCAAAATCTCTACGGGATGATTCCAGCACCTTGTCAAATCTGTGCCATGAAGAATTAAGACTATTTAAAGTGTCCAGTGAATGTAAATTGTAATTGTAAATTGGGACATTTTGTGAGTTTATTACTAATAAGAAAACGAAACAGTGAATATTCCCCTTTTTGCCTTTTAATGTTAGTTTTTGTTTCTCTGTAAAGATGTCTAATTGTATTGCAGATTATTGTCTTGCGATGTATCGAGTGTAACAGAATCACTGTGTCATGATGTTATCCTTTACATGAAGTATTCCGATAGTTTTGTTAACTTATTCTGTGATTCTTACCTAACTAAAAGAGTTGGAGTTTTTCCGTGTTAAGCATGTTGTCGTCTTCCTCTCCTCGCTCTTTTAGCTTTGTCCACAGCCAAAAACCAAACGGGCAGCAGCCTTCAGCTTTGGGACAGCTTACAAAGAAAGTGTGAGTTTCTTTTATTTCACTTGACTGAGAAAAAGAATACAAACTCTCTAAAATGCTGAGTGGTAATATAAGCTGTCTGTGTGTGCACAGTGTGTTCTCTCAGTAGCACAGCTGTTTGCCACCCACCCCGAACCATTGTTCTATGACGTCTTCCTGGACCTCGGTGGAGGAGAAAACACAAAACTTCTACCCCTGCCCACACTGATCCAGAACCAGCAATACAATGGAAGATTCATCAACCAAGGTTGGATTTATATAGACTGTTGTGAAAAAGCATTTGCCCCCCACAAACACTTACATGTTTCCAATAATCAAACAAAAAATAATCAAACAAAGAAAGACAGAGTAAGTACAAAATGAAGTTTTTAAATGATGGTTTATTAAAGGGGGGAAAAAGCTATCCGACCTTACCTGGCACTGTGTCAGAATTTATTTATTTTTTGTTTACTCAGGTTCTCTTCTTCTGATTAAAATTTGTTTGATGACCTCAAACACGTAAGTGTGACAAATATGGAGCCAAAAAATAAGAAGGAGGGGGGTAAATACTTTTTCACAGCTATAAGTGTGTTTTTGCTTGCATTTCTTTGACAAATGATTTTGTTTTTATACAGAGAGCATGAACAACTGGTACTTGTCTCGACGAATGTTTCTCGTCGACACCCTGAGCGGAAGAGAAAAGAGCACAAGTTCTCAGCCTAAAGTCATCCGTGTAGCCAGCAGTGTTAAAATAAGGTAGGCTCCCGCTGTGGAAATAAGGAAACTCATGTTTTTTATGAGTTCTTAATGATGGTTTCTCGTTTGGCTCTCGGCGAAGGCGGTCGCACTTTTTCCCTCCTCCTCCTTCCCCTTATCTTCCCTGCTTAGCCTCTTGTGTCCTTGTCCTGTCTTGTGTGTATTACTTTCCCTGGAACAGTCTCTCACTGTCGTTCTCTAAGACCTAAAAGAGAATTATGGATTTGATCAACTGGTCTCTGAATGCTATTGACACCCTTTTCTCAACGAGAAGTCTGGGCTCGGGAGAGCCCGAGTGCCCTGGAGGGACTTTTCCTGCCGGATACACGATGGACGGGTGGCAGAAATGGAGGCTCATGTGCCTGGCGGAACTGTCGATCGAGGACGCTGAAGATATCTGCCTATTCGGAACCATGATAACAGGGTTCTTGCTGATCGGAGCTGGTTTGGCCCTGGCTTATCGGAGAATTAAGAGAGCGGAACCGGCTGTTCAAACCACCCCAAGGCTGCCCGCTGGGATTGAAACGATGGGACGAGGCGCGACTTCTCACAACGAAAGCAGCATGGTTAAGACCTTGGAGACGCTTACAGCTGCTGTGAAGACTCAAAATAACACCATTGAGCGTATATTGGGATACATCAAGGAGAGGCCTGCTCAAAATGACATCTTTGAGCGAAAGTTGGATCACATCGCAGAACAGCTCACTGCAGTTGTGGGGTCTCAGAGTCAAAAGAATGACAACACCACGGAACGGAAGTTTGATACCATCATGGGGAGGCTCGCGGTTCTCCAACGGGAGATTGAGAGACCAGTGTCGGAGTGTCCAAGGCTGGAGCCGAACAAAAACTCCCAGATAATGACTGTGTGTTGACTATTCTTCCCATTCAATGCAAGGCCACCTGGGTTGGCTGGCAGACTGTTTACTTAGCCTGATAGGGCGGAGGACACTGTCTCAGCTGAACTCTGGACACGCACACACATACACTTACACTGATAAACATGCACTCATCCCCCTCCCTTTCCAAACGCCTTCGATGCTTGTTTCCTGCGTGGGAACACGGCGGGTCTGTGTGCGGCGCTGGAATGGTAGCGCTGTGCAGGGCGGCTGCTGTGTTCGCTTCGGATTACTCTTCACCCCCCACCCAATCCTGTGGCTTGTAATGTCTTTCACAAGTTGTGCTGTGGACATTTATGTGCTTTTTGTGCAGAGGAGTTTTTTTGTTTCCTGTTCTCATGCTGTCCTACCATGGAAGCACAGCATCAGTAGAGGTCTCTTTTTGTCCTCTTGTACTTTCCCATTGTTGTGTATATTTCAGTGTTTTTTCTGTAACGCTACCGATCTCTGACTTGTATCCCCATTTAATGTCTGTGTTGTGTGTGTAAGGTCAGGGGGGTCCCATTTCACTGCAGGGCAACCTGCATGTGGCAAATAAAGCATTGATTGATTGATTGATTGATTGATTGGTTTTGCTGGTATTGATGAGACGTGTTTGGTAGGTTTCAGTTGGTTCCACGAACCCAGGAAGGGAAGGTGTTTCCCCCTCTAATGACTGTGACCTACACAGATGTTCTCATCACGGATCTCAACACTCAAACTGTGGCTGTGAGTGGGTCGCACACTCGCACATTGTTGTCATTATGCTTTCGTTTAAAGCTTAATTTTGACGATTACACCTAATCCCTTGATCTCAGTTGTTAAGTTTGACTAAATTAGTTGATTTGTTTATCTCGAAGCAAGTTTTTGAGTGTTTGCACTGAATTAATTTGTATTCTTCTAGACAACCTTTGCTGTAGAGTATGAGATGGATCAGAGTGAGGCTCGCTTAAAGACAGATGTGAGTAAAAGTTTGAAAGAAATGTTGATGAAACACAGGGGAGGAGTTCTTGTATGCAGCTGCTGTTACAGCAAAAAGCGATGCAGGATCAACTCTGATTTTTTTTTTCTTGCTTAGATTGCTCTGGGTGTGTTGGGTGGGGTGGCCGTGCTCTATTCCCTGCTGAAGACCATCAGCTGGAAGAGGAGGATTGCATCTTCCTTCATTGATCTGGAGGTCCTGTGCCTTTATCCTTTAATGTACTTCAGAACTATCTGTCGCTGTAACCACATGAAGTAATGTTGGTTTCTCCTGTCTTTCTTCAGACGATGGTGAAGTTTCTGTTGTTTTATGCTGGTGACCTGGCCAATGTTTTCTTTGCTGTCACTGTGGGAACTGGACTCTACTGGCTTATCTTTTACAAAGTATGTCTCATTCCCTTAAACAGCAGGTCTTTCTTTTATAGGATTATTTCTATTCTTGTGAGCTCTTTAATATGAATGTCAATGTCTCCTTTCTCTAGTTTTTTTTCCACTTCAGTCTTTTTGCATGGCTTTTAACAGCTTTTGTTTTCTTCTCTCCACTCTGTAGACATTAAAGGCAAGTTTTTTTCCTCCTCTACCTTTCCTTATCAGCACTGTTAATATTTAGATGTAGTGATTGCTGCTTTCTGGTACTTATTTGTGTCTGTGTCTGCTTAGGCCCAACAGTTTGTGTCAGTCCTGTTACCACTGCCGGCTCAGGAGGAGCAGTTTGTGACATACATCGGCTGCGCCTTTGCTCTAAAGGTTAGACACCAGCTGAGCAGATATAACAATGAGCAGTATCCTTGCTGAAAGCTAGATGGTATGCTTCAATCTGGAATACTGAAAATGTGTTATTTGGTGTGATTGTATCCAAGGCTGTCCAGTTTCTCCATAAGCTGGCCCTGCAGGTTACGGTTGATATATTTCTCATCGACTGGGAGAGGCCACGAACTAAAACTAATAGATCTGTGCCAGGTATCAACATGCTTACTTTTAGCTTCATAAGTGGTAAATGACTAGTTGCTTAAAATAATTATCCACATTGACTACTGTTTCAGTGAGTGGCGAATCAAAACATGACACCTCGCCAGTCAGCATCTGGAGGACTTACTTTGTGGCCAATGAATGGAATGAGATTCAGACAATCCGCAAGATCAGTCCGACTTTTCAGATCATGACTGTGCTTTTCTTCCTTGAGGTACATCTCCCACAATTATGGCCCTTTTGTTCATTTCGCAGCTTTTGCTACATCTCAAATTCTTGTTGCTGACATGCCATCCTGTCTTATCTAGGTGCTGGGCTTCTCAAACCTGGCCTTGAGGGACCCCTGGTCAAATTTACAGCGATCTCCCGAAGAATACACCCCCTCATACAGCCTGACACTGCGCTATGGTGTGGCAGCCTTGCTGTGGCTCTGCATTGGGCTTCTGCAGGTGCACAGCCTCCATTTGCTCACTTAACTTTTCTTTCCTTCACATCCATTCTCACCTCATTCTTTCCTAAGGTATCAGTGAAATGTACCCCTTTGAACCCCTTAAAAGATGTCCTTTAAACCCTACAGGTGATTTTCTTCACTGTGTTTTATGCACACTTTGTGGAGGACAAAATCCGTCAGTTTGTAGATCTCTGCTCAGTCAGTAATGTAAGTAGCGGGCATTGCATGAAGCCATTTTTTTCTGTCTTTATGGCCTGGATAAACATTTTTTTTGTGTTTGTTTCTGTGCAGATTTCTGTGTTTATCTTATCATATCGCTGCTTTGGATACTACATTCATGGCCGTTCGGTTCATGGACATGCAGATACAAACATGGAGGAGATGAACAACAATTTGAGAAGAGAAGCCGTATGTACCCCAACAGGCTTTTAGTCTACCTCTCACTAGTGTTTTCAGCTGACTTACATGCTTTTTTTTAAATTTATTTTTTTAAGGAGTCACTGTGTGCTCAGAGGGGTTTACTCCCCAACACAGAAGTCCAGACCTTTCAGGTGTCTCTTACCAGCCGTCTGGGGATGCATTATAAAAAAATACAGGAATCAATCAGCAGGGTAAGTCCTGACCACAGTCATGTCTGCACCTCAGCTATGAATGTTCTGTTTAATGGTACTGTTAGTCTGCAGACTGATCAGTACAGCTGCCTATCCCTCTAATAAGAGAGTAAAAGTGTTTAAAGCAGTTGTCTGAACGGAACTTGTTAAACATATGTACTCTACCAGTAATGACAGACAGCCATGGAAAAGCTGCTCTGATGTTTACATTTATTTGGCTTCTTTTCTTTGCATCACAAATATCACTGCACAGTCTTGTAGTAGAAATTGGTATTACACAAATCATATAAAATGTGGTTCCCGGGGTTTAAAAGTGAAGCCAACACAGAAGTACTTTAAGCTTGCATTCTTTTGTAAGGCCACCAGGGGGTGACAGATGTGGTTGTAAAAAGTTTATGTAAAATAGACCCTCTGTTCAAATCTTCCTAAACACTTTCCTGTTCACTGTTAAGTTCTCAGTCACTGACTTCAGGTCATACTGACTAAAACATTCAGTCTGTTTTGTATCTTTGAGTCATTCTAAGTTTCAGGAAGGGTGTTTTAGCATTGACAGTGAGCTGGAAATGACAAGTCGTTAACCAATGAGCATCAGATTTAATAGTCAGACCCATCCCCACTCGCCACATCTGGTTTCAAAACACCAAGATGGCAACAGGACTCCCCAAACAAGTGGGCGACATCATGGTAGCTACACCCATGTTTTATACTGTCTGTGGTGTTGCACTAAACTATCACACGGACTAATTTTAGCTTCAGGTCTTGTCCTTGCAGTACAACTCATAAACATTTTGGATATGAAAATGTTTATGAGTGGGACGATCGTGGCTCAAGAGTTAGGAGTTCGCCTTGTAATCGGAAGGTTGCCGGTTCGAGCCCTGGCTCAGACAGTCTCGTCGTTGTGTCCTTAGGCAAGACACTTCACCCGTTGCCTATTGGTGGTGGTCAGAGTCCGGCAGCCTCGCCTCTGTCAGTGCGCCCCAGGGTGGCTGTGGCTACAACGTAGCTTGCCATCACCAGTGTGTGAATGTGTGTGTGAATGGGTGGATGACTGGATATGTAAAGTGCTTTGAGGTCCTTAGGGACTAGTAAAGCGCTATATAAATACAGGCCATTTACCATTTACCATATGAAGTCAAAGCAGTGGTTTTCTTGGGGGGGTTTTCTCAGAGCTTTTATCAGTTTGGTAACTTTTATTCATAAGTGCCTTTAAAGGAGTTGATTGTGTCTTGTCCTCCAGAGGAACCAGCCATCACGACTAACAGACGCATCCACGCTCAGCTCGCTCGAGCCGCACTTCAAAGCTTACCAAGCCATGAACCACTTCCTGGGATGTGTTATTGACCATGTTAGTACAAACACTCAAGAATAAACTCACTCAGCAAACTAAAAGCAGCAGAGTTTGATCTGACCTGATTCTAGTAGAACAGTTTGCTTATTTCTGTCTTATGTCGTATCATTTGAAAAGGCCCACTCTGACATGGACTACATAGTGAAGGACAAGCTGATGTTTGAGAGTGTCATAGGGATGGAGTTTCTTGAACCCACTGAGAAGAGCATCTTTTACAATGGTGATGGTCTGGGCCAGAGTACATTTCAGTTTGTTTGTCTCCACCTACGTGTGTGTACATGATGTCTGTTTGCACTTCTCGTGGCAGATAAGGCGCACACTTTTAGTAACGTGCTGTATTATGGAAACGAGGCCACACTGCTGATCTTTGACACCTTGTTCTTCTGTGTCGTCGACCTTGGATCCCAGAGCTTTTTGCTTGCAGCTGTGCTTACATACGTGCAGCAAGTGGTCAGTATTTGTTGTCCGTACTGCATGTTCTCAGCACCGCCTAAAAAGTACTCGCAGTAATCAACCTTCTCGTTCTTTACAGATATTTCGCTTTTTGCGTAACAGTTTGGGAAGGAAGAACCTCGCCAACAAGACTCTGGTGGATGAGAGGTTCCTAATTTAAAATTCGTTGCTAGATTGTTGATATCATCTTTGTTAATTAGCTGCATTTCTTTCACAGATGTTTACTATTTACAGATTCTGTCCTTTTTGCACTTATTTTAATAAGTGGTTCTGTAATAAGTGTTTTTTACTGCTGATTTTGATGTAAATATTCAAATTTTTTGACATATTTTTGATGATTAAATGTTTTTTATGACATGATAATCATCCTGTTTTTTATTAAATTTTATTATATTTTTTAGGTAAAGAATAGTAGCGTATCCGGTAGCTATATAAACAAAGGATGATGTACATGCTCATATTCTTATGAACCCAATATTATTTATAACACAATATATTTAACATCTCTGGGTATGTTGGTGGATTCTTGTTGACAGTAAGCAGCGCTATTACATGTCACCACTGGATTTTAGATGAATCAAACATGCTCATAGATTTAAAAAATCAGTCTCCTTATTTTATTCCATAAGAAATATGTGTTTGGGGGGGGGGGGGGGGGGTTGTTTTCTTTTGTTTATATATATATATGTAAATCCAAACAGAATTTTAATTGTATAGAGGAAGGTTCCTGACTGAAGCTAGAAAAACACTGGCCAGCATGAAAAAGTTATAATCTTTTATTTTTATTTCTCTCTGTCTTGGTTTTCTTTCTTGACTGTGTGCCTTTTAATGCAGATGCTTTACTGAAATATGTCTGGCTCTGTTACCTCAGGCATAGTGGGGAATGTTCTCATTGCCTTTTGCTGTTGCATATTCCAAATCCGGCACACTACCAGTGCACTGTTCATGCTACCATGGTATGGTATTGCATTAGTACACATGGTGTTACATCTGTGAAGACTCCATCAATGATGAGTGGTGTAACTCCTACAAAGAGGTTTGGTGCATTGAAAAAAAAATTTGGGAAATATTTCAGCAAGGTAATGCTTAACTGCACTGCATGATTTACAGTATGATGGTTCCATAGATTAACTGACTAACCTGGCCTGCCTGGATTCCAGACTTGTGAAGACATTAGAACACCTCCAAGCTGCTGAACTCAAGAAAAAATATTAATAATTTTCTTTCAATAGTACAGAAACTGGGCTCATTAATACACAAAGTGTTCTTAAAAGAAGAAGCATTGCAGTGCGGTGCTAAATAGACCGAATCCTTTTTTTTTTTTTTAAACGTCTTGCTGACATCAAATTTAAATCCATCCATAGCCCAACCAAGGTAGCCCATCTGCTTCAAGTTTCAACATACCATAGATTATCATCTGCATACCTGCATAACGTGTGGTTTTTGAGTTACTGTTGTCTTCCTATCAGCTCAAACCGGACTGCCCAGTCTCCTGTGACATCAACAAGGCATTTTCACCTAGTGAACTGGATGTTTTCTGTTTTTCGGACCACTCGCTGTGAAACCCGGAGAAGTGTGGCACCAACCATTCTACTTTCAAAGTCACTTAAATCACTGTTCATCCCCACTCTGATGCTCCATTTGAACTTCAGCAGTTCGTTTTGATCATGTCTACATGTCTAAATGCATTGAGTTGCTGCCACTTGATTGCCTGAGTGGATATTTAGAAGGATAATAGGAACAGATGTACTTAACAAATCTTTTTTTTTTCTGGTTTATTTTAAGACTCTTTTATTCTTCAAATGACAAATTGTAAATTCAGAAACAAAATAAAACATTATAAATGTACAGATTATAAAATTGTTTATTAAATTATAAAATTTACATATACTAAAAACTAAAAAGCGGATCGCTTTTCTTGGGTCACAGCAGTTCTGATCCTATCTAGAAGTGGGGCTTTAAAAAGCACATCCTGACTTTGTGCATGTGGTTATGCTTCTACGTCATCACGTCTGCTAGCCCTTAGCCAATCAGAGTTCACTCCGCCGGGTGGCGCTCCCGAATGATACACAGAGGGGTCGGCGTTAAGCCATGAGCTCAAATAACTTCTTTACATCCGCTGGTTGAGGTAAGCCATAACTTTGCACCTCGTTTGAACTTTTCACTCTTGCAGGTTAAGATGCGTTGAAGTCCGGAGGATTTTTCCCGGGTGTAGTCGCGTCTTATGTAAGCAAACCGTATCCAGTTTGGTGGGTGTAACCTGGACACCACTAGCAGCCGTTAGCATGAATTTGGCTACTGTACCCATTTAACTAACCTTGTTTGACAGCTTTCCTGTTCCTATTTTATTGTCATGTTGTGGCTCTGAGACTACGCCTCCATGTTTTTAGTCGGACTCCTCCAATACTGGCTGGTTGGTTTACAGACCTGCTTTGCAACTAGCAAGGAAAGGCAACTTAGTTGCAGAGATCCAAGCTGGGACGGGCCCTCAGTGGTCTGTGTGCCTCACACATAGTTTGGGCTTTCTCCATATGGGGTCAGCCTGCAAGACGCCGTCACTGTAAGGAGTACGTTTTTACCCGAGCATCCATCACCTTTGCTGCTCCATCACTGTCCGCACACTTTAAGAGTTTTTCCACATTTTGATGGTCTGTAGATATAACAGGCGAAACATAGAGCGGAAACGTCTTTTTAGGAGCTGGTAATTTTATTTTTACAGTTCTGACGCTATTTTACTTCCGTAATACAGGTCTTTTTCCCCCTTTCTTTTCTTTTTTAGACTAGTGGAAAGAAAACGCTCAAAGTACACATTTGCTTGTTTATTCTATTAAGGTTTGACTGCTGGAAGTGTATGCACACTGCCTTATTTGCATGTCTGGATATGTAGCTTCTTACCATTTTAAATACATAAAGGTATCTGACTGTTTTCAGAATCAGCTGAGGAAGTTTCATATCTGTTGGTTTCTCTTTTCACCCTGTTCTCGTGACTCGTCTTAAATTATTAAATGAGGGCAGATTTTATGAACAGTTGCAGTGAGGATCCGGTTTACTGGGTCATCCTGACCAGTCATTTAGATTCAAGAACTAAATGTCAGGGGCGAGTTACTGCCAGGGCTATTTTTAACAGTCAGTGTGCAGAGTTGCTGACCTATAGAGAAGAGTGCAGAGTACAACTCACGGCAGATGTCGTCTCCAGTGGCGCTATCTCTAATCCAGGTTTTTCTCAATACTCCAGGACAGAAATGGTTAAACCTCGTCAAACTATATAAACTAAACTAAAACACTTTCTATTATTCCTGAAGGAGGCTCCACACTGCCCCTATCTGAGATTATGGGACATAATCACTGTAACAATATCTTTGAGAGTTGACATTTCTTCTCTAAATATTCAACACAGTGTTCATGCAAATTTAATTTATGAATAAGAGCAATTTTGTTGAGAGTACACGCTCACCGGAGCTACTTTATTAGGTACACATTGCTAGTGCTGGTTTTGACCTCCTTTTTGCCTTCAGAACTGTCTTAACTCTTTGTGGCACAGATTCAACAAGGTGCCTGAAACATTTGTCAGAGATTTTGGTCCATATTGACACAGTGGCATTAGACTATTACTGCAGATTGGTCAGCTGCACATCTATGATCTGAATCTCTGGTTTCACCACATCAAAAATTGCTCAATTTGATTGAGATCTGTTGACTGTGAAGGCTATTTGAGTGCAGTGAACGTGGTGTGTTATCCTGCTGGAGGCAGCCATCAGAAGATGGTACGCTGTGGTCATAAAGGGATGCATATGATCAGCAACAATACTCGAGTAAGTTGAGGCGCTTTATCAATGTTCATGTGGTACTGAAGGGTCCAAAGTGTGCAAAAAAAAGAAAAAAAAAACATCCCCCACACCACAAGGATTAATACAAGGCACCATGAGTCTGTGTGAATTTTTCAGTTTCCTGTTACTAGCTGACAGAAGGGACACTTGGTGTGGTCTTCTGTTGTTGTAGCCCATCTGCTTCAAGGTTTGATATATTTCGTGCATGCAGAGATGCTCTTCTGCATACCTTAGTTATTATTTGAGTTACTGTTGCCTTCCGATAAGCTTAAAGCAGTCTGGTGATTCTCTACTGACCTCTGGCATTGATGCCTTTTCACCCACTTACTTTTTCACCTACTTTTTTCAGACCTTTGGCTGTAAGCCCTAGATATGTCTGTTTGGTAGAATCCCAGTAGATCTGTAGTTTCTGAAATACTCAAAACCATCCCTTTGGCACCATCAACCATGCCACATATAAAGTCACTAAAATCACCGTTTTTCCCTATTCTGATGCTTGTGAGTTGCTGCCATGTGATCGTCTGATTGAATAGTTGTACCTAATAAAGTGACCAGCCTCATAAATGTTTTTACTTCAAATTGAGGCTTTGTGGTCCTGCACTACTGTAACACATTATGCAGCAAGGACCTTCTGTTTGTCTCTCTTTCTCTATTGTTTCAAACTAGGGCTGCCACAAACGATTATTTTGATAGTCGACTAGTCACAGATTATTTTTGCGATTAGTGAACTAATCAGATCATGCATCCATTAGACGTACAGCGTGCAGCTTATTGCACCGCACCAGCATGCATCTGCTCTTATATAACTATCATTAGCTTACAGCTTTAAGTGTTTAAGGTATGTGCTAACTAAAAGTAAAGACAAGATGGTAGTTTATTAAATTGTAATGAAATTTGCAGATTGTTTCGGTGAAGTTTAATAAACTCCTTGCTATCTAAAATATAATGGGACGCCGGAGTACATTCCCGAGCATCTCACACTTCTGATAATCGGTTGTCTTCTTGAGGTTTATTCAGCTGTGTAAAAACTACAACTTTAATCTCAGCCAAACCGATTTACTCAGGAACAAATAAAATACAAAAAAAAAGCCAAACAATAACATTTTAAGTTATCTAAGTGACTTATATTACATGTTTAACCTGAGTAGCGAAAGACCATCGTGGGTTTGAAACCGATTTGCCGGGAGTCCGGTGTTCTCACAGGCTCTAGTGAGCCTTGCCCCCGGCTAGCTATTGAGCTAGTGGGTAACAGACGTCTCCGAAAGCGTCGGAGCGCTTTTGAAAATATGTTGGTGTCTTGATAAACTGAGAAGATATTTGAGGTTTACAAAGCTACATTCTCACCTAAAAATATGTTAAAAGTTTATTTTGTGACCCAGAAAGAATAACTAGAAAAATTTTCATTTCCTGCAAAAATGCTGTGTGGATGCCTTAACGCTGAAGATTTCTGCTGAAAAAGTTGAAAAAAAAATGTTGCCCTAGAGCAGGATTTGAACGTTGCCCTTCTGGTCTCAAGGCGGCTTCTCATCTCACTGAGCCAAACTGATTCTCACAAAGAAGAGGCGGAGAGACTGACAATTGTGCTGAAATGAGCGGAAGCGGCTGAGAATTGTGCTGATAAGAGGTGAAAGGCTGAAAACTTGGCAGAAAAGAGGTGAATTAGCAGAATTTCTGCTGAAAAGAGTATTTTCTGAAAACAGCTGAGATTTGTGCTAATAAGAGGTGAAAAGGCTGAAAGTTTTTCAGAAGAGGTTAATTAAGCAGAATTTGGGCAGAAAAGAGGTGAAAATTCTGCTGAAAAGAGTTCAATTAGCAGAATTTCTGCTGAAAAGAGTTAAAAAAGTTTAACTGTTAACTGAAAGAAATGTTGCCATAAGCGGGATTTGAACCCGGGCCTCCCAGTCTGAGAACGGATGCTCATCTCACTGAGCTAGAACACAGGTCAACCTGGCAAGGAAAATCAGTGAGGCCACTGATAATATGGCAGAAATGGGCAAAAAATATTGCAAAAAAATTCAATATCTCAAAAAGTATAGAAGTTATGAGCACCAAAAGTCATAGCCCGCATTAGCAGAAATAGGAGAATTTTTTAAAAGTTTGAATGGCGAAAATCGGATAAAAACTGTGGGAGTCGTTAAGTGCCAAAAACTGTACGGAAGCAACTAGAATATAGTGGAATAAATAGAAACAGGAACTCAATAGTGTGGATGCCCTTTGAGGGCATCCACACAATAAGAGTAATATTAAAACTAACTAGCTGCTGCCATTGTTGGAAACTGAGCTGGGCTGCGCTATGAATTCTGGGCAGCGCTGCCATCTTCTGTTTCAGTCCGTTATTACACTCTTAAATTCAGTCGTAAACGATTTTGATTGTCGACGTAATTGTGACTAGTCGACTAATTGTGGCAGCCCTATTTCAAACAATGAAGGACTTGTTCATCCAGTATGTAGTTGGTCAGCATGCTGTGTGTTTAAGCGCTAAAGAAATGGCGATACAGAGATCACAACTATTTAAAGATCCCCTCCTCAACACAACTATTCCTGAGCACAGAAGTAGGGCTGCTCAATTAATCGAATTTTAATCACGATTACGATATGGGCTTTCAACGATCATTAAAAATGACTGAGCCGATTATTAGCCCCTCCCTCATTTATCTGCGACACCTTAAAGGCCGGTCCGTGAAAATATTGTCGGGCATAAACCGGTCCGTGGCGCAAAAAAGGTTGGAGACCGCTGATTAAGAGGACCCGAGGGAAGCTCGGAAAGCTAAGCAGAAGTTATTTGGAGAGGAGAGTGACTGCCGTTGGTTGAAAAGAGAGGTAAAAAAAAAAAAACTTCAGTGGTGTTGCACACTATTTTATATTATTTTTTAAAGTCATTGTTAACACTTTAAATCCGGTCAGAGCAGCACGCTCCGTTTTGTGTAACTACTTTTAAATCCCTGTAGAATCTGAACCATGTAAGCTAGCGCAATAATTTGTTTTGCATATGAAACCGGAGGAGTTGTACTTACAACTTATGCCATCAGCTTGTCCTCGGTCACGGTTTCCTTCCACATAAAGCTTTGCAAAAATTGCATAAAAAACGCTTGCAGGAACAAAAACATAATATTCCAGAAACACGCTTTGCCGATCCGATCAGCTGTTCATAACACTTCCCACAGTGAAACAGATGTCAGCGCGAACTGTCGCATGTCCGCCATTTCCTGGCCGAAACCGGAAGTGACGTCATTTTCGCGGAAATGTAGTTTTTTACTTGTAGACCTTAAAAACCTCTACTGGTCATGTTTGACTTTTCTGAATAGTTTCTGGGATGCTTTGAACTCGAATTGCACTGCTGGAAATAGTTTATTTTGATGCACATGCTGTTTTCTTTGCAAATTTGCATCATAGGATTGTGTTTTTTGTTTTACCTGCAGTGTATATAAAAATTGGTGTATCTCCAAAATAAAACTATGAAGACACTCAAAATAAATTTCCTGTTGTTGTAAACTATTTTTTGCAACTTTTTTGTATTTAAAGTTTTGAAGGATAAGCCTCTTAAATTTCTCCAAGTAGAAATATATGTAACAAAACAAAAACGATTTTCAATTTTTTTGTAGTTTATTGCACTTTTTTGCAATTAATGTAGTTACTATGGACTTAATGCATACATATTATTAAAATATGGGCTATAACAGTTATTTAGCAACTTGAAATGCTCCCACAAATGGCACTACAACATGTAAAAAAATAATATAAGCTCTGGCGGACTTGGTTCTATAGTAGGTCTTAAAGGGTTAAATAAATATCGTCAAATAATCGCGATCTCAATTTCAGTGAAAATAATCGTGATTATCATTTTTGCCATAATCGAGCAGCCCTACACAGAAGTATTGAAATTCATGTATTTTTTTACTGCATCATCTTTACATGGATCCCTTACTTTGACCTATTCTGTTTCACAGTAATGTTGGGCTCCATAAAGTTTCCAGTACAGCAAGCAGTCAATCAACAGCCCAACATTTAACCAGCGAACTGATTTAATCTGAATTGCCCACAGGCAAAATATGTGAATGGTCACTGCAGGAGTCAGGTTTAAAGGATTTGTCTGAACATTAACTTTCAAGTATCATGTCGGCAGTTACTATGGAAAAACTGTTTTTACGTTATTCTGTCATAAAGCTTACGACCAGCTGCAAAATCTCGTCACATCATCCCAGTTTGTTTGCACAGTGTTTGCTTAATGGTCTATGCCAGGGACACTCTGCCCCTCTGCTGATGAATGCAGCTTAAAGAAAAGGACCTCCATCTGCTGCTCTCTGACCGCTGTACCTCTTCAATAGGTGTGGTTACATCAGCACTGCAGAGTGTGTGTGTGTGTACGTGCGCGCCTGCCTGCCTGCCTGCAGGGTACCGTCAGCCATGCCTGTGACATCTCAGCTGCTCAGGGCTTTGCCTCGCTCCAAGGTCTTGGCCTCCAGTCTGTTACCATGCCAACAACACCAGTCCCAGTTTGGGCCTGTAGCTCACCTACCTGCCTCAAGAAAGTCGGCTCACATGTGGCAACGACGCCAGCCATCAAGAAGTTACCAGACATCCTCAGTTCTCCACAGCTACATCCTCACCCCTCCGCAGGTCAACTCCATTCTCAAAGCCAACGAGTACAGCTTTAAGGTTTGTTGGGTTGTAGATAAAATGCATTTTGCCATCCGTAGTAGCATTGCTGTAGTTTACTATTCATGCTGTAATCCCAGGTGCCAGAGTTTGATGGGAAAAATGTGTCTTCGGTGATGGGTTTCGAAAGTAATCAGCTGCCAGCCAACGCTCCCATCGAAGATCGCCGCAGCGCAGCCACGTGCCTGCAGACGCGAGGGATGCTGCTCGGCGTGTTTGACGGCCACGCTGGCTGCGCCTGTGCACAGGTAAACTGGGACACTTAGCCTGCGTGTCATTTTAACTGGTTATCTTACTTTTCTCCAGCAGCGTAGCTTGGACTCAAACTCAAACCTTACTACTTTTTCTTTCTTGTTTTTCTTGGCAGACCCTCATTTTCTTCATCAAACTTTATCCAGAAAGTTGATTATTTAGCTCGTATTGAATTGAATATTGAAAGAAAATGCTCAGACATGTCAGATTGAGTAAAAAACCTCATAATTGTCGATAATTTGTGGTCTATTTTTCCTCAGTGACATTTATTGTCACTAGCTCTGACACAGTTATCCTGCATAGCATTTTAACTGATTAGCTTTCTTTGCTCTAAAGGCGTAGCTTGCAAATCCAAACGATTGTGATTGAATTTTTTTTGGTGCAATCTGCAAACTATCCATCCATCCATTCGCTTCTGCTTCTCCTTTTCAGGGTCGCGGGGGGCGCTGGAGCCTATCCCAGCTTGAATTTTTTTTGGTGCAATCTGCAAACTAACAATGTGTAAATATTTCATTTTGTGCAAATATTTGAAAGGCTGCACAGCTGTTGGGGCACGATGCACCTTTCTGTGTTATGTTTGCCACTGTGTGTCTTTATGCAATTGTACTGTTTCCTGTGCAACAAACTCTTCTCTGCAGGCGCTGAGTGAGCGGTTGTTTTACTACATAGCAGTGTCACTGCTGCCCCACAACACTCTGTGTGAGCTTGAGGCAGCGGTGGAGGCCGGCAGGGCTCTTAGTCCCATCTTGCAGTGGCACAAACACCCCAACGACTACTTCAGTAGGGAGGCTCAGAGGCTCTACTTCAACAGCCTTCGAACCTACTGGCAGGAATTAATCGATCTAACCAGGTGAGGAATGTGAAAGTCAGCAGAGTACACACTTCTACGTCTAAAGGCCACTGTGTTAAAAAACAAAGAAACAAACAAAGAACCCCCCCCACCCCGGGCGTTTTGTATTAAAATGAGAGCAATTCGTTTCTCAAACTTTCTCAAGCAGCCTCTGCTGGACTCAGCTCAGCATTTGCCTCACAAATGTGTGTTCATTGCCTGGGTTTTCACTGGGTACGTCTAATCAGATCATCACACAGCAGCAGCTAAGTGCATTTAGGCTTGTAGACATGGTCAAGACGACCGCCCAGTGGTGTCAGCTAGTAACAGAAAACTGAGGATGCAGTTTGCATGGGTTCACCAAAACTGGACAAAAGAAGCTTTCCTTGTCTGATGAGTCTCAAATTCTGCTGTGACATTTTGGATGACAGGGTCTGAATTTGGTGTAAACAACATGAAAGCACAGATCCATCCTGCTGTGCATCAGCGGTTCAGGCTGCTGGTGGTGTAATAGTATAGGGGAAATGTTCTTGGCACAGTTTGGGCCCCCTTAGCATAAACATCATTTTGCAGCCTACCCGAGGAGTCGTAGTGGCCTGCATCTTCTGTTGTCTTCAAGGTGTACCTAATAAAATGTCCAGTTAATGTATGATGTTTACAAATGCATTCTTTGTCTTTTGGCCTTTCCAGTATGTCAAAAGCATTAGTAGACCGTCATCTGTTCTGATTCACAGAAGTGTAATTTTTCTCCCCAGTGTTTGGCCTTGGCAAACATTTCCTTCTTTCTCATTTTATTTTCATCTTTACCTGGTAGCAGCACACCCACACCAACATAGGCCGGTGTGTTGTTTTCCAGTAGTGCTGTTTTTGGTCTCTGTTCTCGACCTGTGCCTCCTGCTTTTATCCGATTCACTCAAGTGTTCTCCCTGTTTTCAGCCCAGGTGACGTTCCAGACACCCGCGAGGCGTTGCTGAATGCCTTCAAGAGGCTCGACAATGATATTTCACTGGAAGCTCAGGTATGAACTGTAAAAAATCCAAGGTGTGCCTTGTGAACATGCTAATACAGTTTGGTGTGACTAGTTTATGTTCCAAGTTTTACTTTAAGGAGGCAAACTTAGGAGCTCTGAATTAACTCCCAAGTGAGACCCTGAGTGTCATCGACTCATTTTATCATTAGAGTAATTTCTGGCCTTTTATCATCTCCCTGATTTACTTTCCATGTCTGACATTATTTCAGCTTCATTATGAAACTTGCAGTGGTTATTATTGCAGTTGTAGCCCAGGGCAGTCCTCCTCATAGTGTGCCCGCATGCAGTGTAAGCTGATATTGGCTGAGCACAAATTCAGAATATCACGGACATGTTAGCCTGATTTAAATTGTGCCAAGACTTGAGTTCAGTTTGACACATTAAGCCACATATTGAATAACATTTCTCCACAGCAGCAATGCCAAAAAATGTGAGCATCCAAATTTAAACTTTTATGGCTCAAAGGGGAGCTTGTGTGTCAGTGCCTGCCTGTCTAGTAAGCACAGTCCTTTCCTGCTTTATTTTGCTCTGCAGGTTGGAGACCCAAATGCTTTTTTGCACTACTGGGTTCTGAGAGTGGCCTTTTCTGGAGCAACAGCCTGTGTGGCTCACATTGATGGACCAGACCTGTATGAACAATAAATACATGGTTTAATGCATTATAGCAACATTAAAGGGATGAAATAGATTTTTTTTGTAACGTTGTCTCTTTGTTTCTGAAGCTTTATAGCCAATGCAGGAGATGCTCGGGCAGTTTTGGGTGTCCAAGAAGAGGATGGTTCATTCAGCGCTCACACATTCTCCAATGACCATAACGCCCAGAATGAGAGCGAGGTGGCTCGGATACGGAGCGAACACCCTCCATCAGAGAGAAAAACGGTCATCCGTCAGGTACTGCACTCGTTAATCTGCTCATTGTGATTGTGTTTACAACCTTTATTAAAACCTCGCCACCATATTTTTCTTCTTTGTCAGGAGCGGCTGCTCGGCTTGCTCATGCCTTTCCGTGCGTTCGGGGATGTGAAGTTCAAGTGGAGCATTGAGCTGCAGAAGCGCGTCTTGGAGTCCGGACCTGATCAGCTTCACGAAAATGAGCATACCAAGTTTATCCCCCCGAACTATCACACCCCTCCTTACTTGACCGCTGAGCCCGAGATCACGTATCACAAGCTGAGGCCACAGGATCGCTTCCTGGTAAGATGCAGCGGCGGTGCTGTCACCCATCCATCCATTCTCTTTTGCTTATCCAGTTCAGGAGCTGGAGCCTATGCCAGCTGTCACAGATGCAGGGTAAACCCTGGACAGGATCCCGGCCTGTCAGTTAACCTAACCCCCGCTGCTGTGTCATACAAAATACATACAATGTGTTTTACATCAGGACATTTATTTCCTGGCAGTCTTATCGTTTTTCCACATCTGTCCCAAAAATATACTGCCCTTCAACATTTTGAAAACTTGTATGTCTACAGTCACGATGATCAATGCAACATCATCCCCATTCTTAACAAAGCTCTCATTCTTCACTGGTTAAAGGGCCCAGCATTAGTTGATTTAAAGCCCCGCATAAATCCGAGACGTAGGAACTGATCCAAAGAGTTGACACCTGGACATTTATTCTATTTATAAAATTAAACACATTATGGATCTGGGGTCTATATTTTATGTCAATAGGCTGAATAATGTCAGATTTTATGAGTCACATCTAATTAACTCTGAGAACTGAATAATGTGCTCTGAATCCTGATGTTTGTACCATTGTTCTCCTCAAAGTAGGCATCCATCCTCCAGATGTACCTTTTTTTCATTGCATGTAAAAGTGGGCTGTGCTATTTATTTAATTAAAAAGAAAGCTCTTCTTTTGAGGAAATATCTAGCTAATGCATGCTGTGTGACCTTTTCAAACAAAGGCTGTATTTATGAAGAAATAATTAGGTTTAGATGACTTATTCTCAGTGCCAGTATTTTCCCAAGCGAATGAATAATGTTAGCTACAGCTCCCATGCCGGCTTCAGTTACTACACTTGAATGTTTTCTGACTTACAGTTGTGGTTTTAAGTGTAAATACATTCATCATGGGCATGAATCTCATTGTGATTTTGGTCTTTTAATGATTTCTTTCGGTAGATTATATATACAATTATATGACTCTTCTCTCGGCAGGTGATTGGCTCTGATGGCCTTTGGGAGACCCTCCACAGGCAGGAAGTGATTCGTATCGTCGGGGAGTATTTGACTGGGGTCCACCAGCATCAGCCGCTCAAAGTCGGAGGATACAGGGTGACCTTGGGACAAATGCAGGGGCTGCTCGAGGAGCGAAAGGCTCGTGCGTCCTCAGCATTTGAAGATCAGAACGCCGCCACCCACCTGATGCGCCACGCGGTGGGAAACAACGAGTTTGGCACAGTGGACCACGAGAGGCTGTCAAAGATGCTGTCACTGCCCGAGGAGCTGGCTCGCATGTACCGCGATGACATCACCATCATCATCACGCAGTTTAACCCTCATGTGATTGGAGCACAGAGACAGGAAGGCCAGTCATGAGCTGCTCATTAGCCATGTAACACTGATCACACACACACAGCAGATCTGTATCTAAGCACACCGAGGACAAACCGGCCATATTCAGTATCTGTCCACCGGTAAATATCATTGTTTTAACACTATATAAAGAGTGTTATTTGTCTGTATGCAGTGCTGCGGTTTCTTATTAAGATGTCAGCTAAAAACTGGATGACGTTTCTTATAACGTGTTATTTATGCTGCCGCTCGTTGCCATTTTCGTGTACACTTCTCTTTGTAATAAGACACTGTTACAAACTGAAAATCTAGAAACTTCCAAAAAGGGTAAAGGACGTGGGAGTGGCTTAAAAAGCAATGAGGCTTTTAGCAACAGGGCTGACTCCACCTGTTGTTCTATTATGGATTTTAAATAGGCTGTGCCCCGACTGTAGCGTGCTCTCGTTTTCGGCTACAAGCAGGATGCAGTCATTTCTCTTTGTAGTTTGTTTCTGAGGGACTGTTGTTACGACCTGGGCTGATTCATTGACTTGTTTTTACCCTGTGACATTGTATGAGATGTTCTTGGTGAATCTAAACACAGATGCTTTGTTCTGTGTTTACAGTGAGATCTACTCCACTGATTTCAGAGTGTTAAGGTGTTCACATTGATGTCCACGTCCAATGTGGAGGTAAATACTCTAGAATGTAGGCTACAAGCCAACTCTTAAACCTCATACGGCTCAAAATAAAGTTGAGGGCTCACAGTTTAAGTTAGAGGGAAGTCATTCTGTTACACAGAGAAACTAGGGAGGAAGGAGTTGTAGTTTGAGTGCTCGCTGCTCGCATTAAAGGCTTAACTTGGGAAGAAGAGATGTTTTTTCATCCTTAAGGTCACAAACTGGAAAGGTCAGGAACTGGTGACATAAGTGATCGTTTTCACTTTGAATCCAGTGTACTTTCACACAGAGCAATGACAAAAGCACCTCACTGAAGATCTGAGCTGTATGAGTACACTGATATTTACCTGTCTACTAACAAATGGAGTTATTCTCCATATGTAATGCTGCTTTGTATCCCTGATAATAGAGGATCAAAGTCAGACTTCCTGTTAATGTGCACCTTAATGCACACACTGACCTTGTTTGTTTGTTTTTTTTGTTTGTTTTTTTACCTTGAGTTTCTTTTCCAAATATTGAAGGGTTAAAAACCATATACATATGACAGGTCATTTATAGTGTAACAGGTTGTTGCAGATTGGAAGTTTATCATTCATGTGATTAATAAGAATCAAAGCAGCAAACCAACCCCTCCTGTTACTTAGAAATCAGGGTTGTGGTTGTTGAATGAGCAGAATGTACATTTGAAAGAAGCTGTTTGAATAGTAAATATTATTTATTCAGCTTTTGGAGTATGTGACACATCATTTCTGTTGTATGTATAAATTTTAACTTATGTGGGTTGAGTTTTGTATATGGAATGCTTTAATAAAACGCCAAATACAGAAATCCTGGTACTGTTCGGTTTGTTTTGGGTTATACAAAGAAGGCCACCAGAATAGTGCTTCAGCCAGGAAGGTTCTGACCTTCAAACACCTGGAAGGTCAGTGTGCCTCAGGTGTGTCGTCACTATACACACAGGTAGGTTAAATGTTACATGTGGCGCAGTGCTCATGGGACAGTTGGAGCTTTACTGTGTTTGCTGCCACTAGGTGGTGCTGTTGCGCCAAACAGGCCAAGTGTCAAAAAGAGGCCAGAGGAGGTTTAACTACAACACAAACCTGTCGCTATGCTGTCGTCGGAGATTTGTGCTACAGCTGTGTCCTATAAGTTAACAGATGCACTTGGGCCAGCTTCAGTAGAGACACCAGTTCAACTGCTCGTTAATGCAAATATTGATGAATCAGCAACTTCATTGCATTTAGGCATGTAGACACATCAGGGTGCTCTGCTGTAGTTGAAACGGAGCAACTGAATGATTTTAACTCTTTATGAACCCAGCAAAGTTGTTGGTTCCTGATGGGCTGGTTTGAGTATTTAAGTTCAGTATTTCTGAGTGCCATGAATAATTAAAGCTGCTCCGAAGCAAAAGAAGCTTCAATCTGGTATTACCAAGCTGGACCTAATGAAGTGACCGGTGAGCAATGCAGCATTCAGATGCAAAAGTCAAAAATATCTTCTTTTTTTTTTGTAGCTTGTGATTAAAATAAATCAAAATTTTAATCTTTCTTCTGATTTTTTTTTTTCCCCCCACTCCTTTCACATGGAGAAGATCAACATATAGAGGATTGTAGTAATGATTTTATAAAATCTTTATTTGTATAAATCTGCATTTTACTTGCTTTTAGTTAATCCTTTAAAAGATCCTTGAACACACAAGCACAAGCTAACACAGCAGCCTTGTAAAGTTTTTACTACACTGGATGCACCATAAAACGATTTCAGCGTTTTTAAGACTTGGAATGATAATGACCCCGCCTCCAGGGTACAACAGGCTGTGTGACTGGGTCGTGAACATTGCAGCATGGCTTGTGTCATCAAACCCTGATGTACAATTGTCCAGGAGCAGCTGTTGCTCTCACCCCCAGGTTCTGCCAGAGAGGTTTCTTCCTGTTAAAAGGGAGTTTTTCCTTCCCACTGTCACCAAGTGCTTACTCACATGGAGTCATCTGATTGTGTGTGTCTGATCTGTCTTTACCTTTCAATATAAAGGACTTTGAGGAGACTTGTTCTGAACTGGTGTTTCAACTGAATTGCTATGTCACAAAGAGTCAGTGAGAGATGAATGCCTTACTGTATAAGCATTTTATTTCATTGTTGCGCTCACACTCAGTGGGTGTCTGGAAGAACTCGTGTGCATAGGTGACATTAGCCACTTTACTGGAAATAAACACCTCTGCGTATTTTGGTCAGTCACACACGTTGCTTCCGCTGCTCCAAGGACGTTATTTCCAGATTAGTGTGTAAATGATGAGTGAGTGCCTTTGTTTTACGGAAATTATAATGCAAATCACCCTTCATAATAAAACTGACTCACCAGAGTGCAGTATTACAACAGAGGCAAGCAATTAAATCAATCCTATCCAGCGCTAAGAGTGGCAACAGCTTCACTTATAATCTTTATGCATTTGTTGTCATGGAGCTAGATTAGCAATGAATGAAATTTTGAAGCAGGAAGCAGGTGAACTTCTGTTCGGGGCTTGTAAAGAAATAAAGGAGAAACTTGCACTTACATATGTATGTATGGAATACCCACACAGACATTTTTATTAACTTCTTTGGCAGCAGATATTCATACTTTGTGGTACTTTGAATGTTTTCATACACATATAGTTGATTTATTAGACAGCTGGCATCATACTAAAGTTGATTTTATGTTTGATTTAGGCTTATGGAATACATGTGCAGTACAAATAAGCTGATTTAAGCGGGAACACATCAATATAATTCTTCTATAATAGGGGAAAAGGCTCCTCTTGTAGAGTAGGGACTTTAACATGTGTGTGGGTGGGTGTGTGCTGATGGTGAGGCTTGATATCCAGAGGTGGTCATCATCATTCACACCGTTAGGTCCAACTGTCTGCCCCTCCACCTCGTCTCCTCTGTACCTCAACATTTGAACTTCTCCCCCCAGCTCTGTATGAGTGTGTGTGTTTGTGTGTGAGCCATGTGTGTGTATGTTGTGGAAAGTGTTGCTGGGATACCGACAAGGAGAGAGTGCAGACATAAACACTGAAAAGGGTCCACGCCAAGTTCATCCTCATCAGCATGAAAGATGAAGCTCAGCCCACTCCCCCGTTTGGATTTTGGTATCTGCAACAGGCTGTTCGATGACTCACACACACAAAAACATGGCACATGGATCGGAGGGATACAATATTCATGGCAGCACATGTGATCCCCACCTTCAGCTCTCACATGTAAGTATTGTGCTTGTTTGGACCACTTTGTGTTGCATAAAAGCTAAAAAAGAAATCATGCCATGCCCCTTTCAGCACCGTCAACAATCTGCGTCTCCCACTGACAAAGAGATGAGTCAGAGCATCGCTCTCTGAGGCAGCATCGTGGCCTTGACTGCTCAGCGGCAGATGAGCAGGAAGGAGGATGGGGGACGCAACAGTACAAGCAGAGCAATCCCAACCCCGGGCTTCCACAGGACAGAGATACTGTATAGCACACATACTGTACCTTACGTCACCCATCACCTGCTGCACCACATGTCTGCCCTGATGTGTAGGGGGAAAAAACGATGCCGTGAAAACCAAAGTGGTCCCCAGTTTTTGTCGTTTATTGAGAAACAGAGCAGTAAACGAACTTTACAAAAAAAAACAAAAAAAACAACAAAGTTGTTCGTGACACAAGTGATCTGTTTGAGTTTGATGTTAAACAACGTTTAATGGTTAGCTGTTACAGTCAAGGTAGAGAAGAGAGTAACACACAAAGTGTCTGGGCCCAAAAAATATATATAATTAAATGGTGGGAGATGATGAAATAGCTAATGAACCGGCCAGAGTCTGGCAGTGAAATCATAATATATTTATTCAACAAATGAGTGATTAGCATGGGACCACCTAACAGATTAATTAAGGGATGCACAGCATTTGTTAATAATGTTCATGTTGTAAATATAATAAAATAAGCTAAAGTAGATGTGCGAGGACTCATTTGAGTTTCAGGCCTGGAGTATTTTACCACAGATATTTTATGGGTCAGTGTACCTGTCCTATCTTATTTAATAGGCAGGTGAGAATTTAAATCTAAATAATCCCAAGTTGTGTGTGTAGTCTAGTCTGGTTTTAAGAATCTAAGTTATAATTAAGATAAGGACCGAGCAGGAAGACTGGTTTAAGGCTCTGGTTGGAGAATTTTCCTCCTATCTCAAACATTGTACACACTGTTGATCTCTTGGAGGCTAATTTCTGATTTGTGTTACTGGCACATATAAATAAGAGACTCGGAAACCATCTGCGTCGTGTCTACATCATGGCATTCCTCTCGTCCTCTTCGGCCTGGGCTTTTCTTTGGCTCTTTTTGTTGATGCGTTTGATCACTACAACGAACACGATAACTGCGAAAGGAGGAGACATAAAACAGAAGTCAGTCACTGGAACACAAAACTTCACACTGACACTGTTGGACAGTCTAACGGTTTGTGTGAAACTTGGTTTTATCAGATAACAGATTTATTTTGGGGTTTGTTAGAATTACCGCAGAATCCCAGAATGCCAGCCAGGATCCCAATGGTGGGTCCCATTCCATAACTGAGCGCCGCTCCTTCTGGTGCAACGTAGCAGTAGCCCAGCTCTGTGCAGTTACATACTTTCACTGTGAAGGAGACAAAATGGAAAGTAAAGTATGACGGGCCAGCTGATTACACTAAAATATCATCAACTTTTCCTTATTTTGTTCCTAACTTTTAGCTTTCTATCAGCAGCCTATGATGAACTGGGTGATTTACTGGATACAGCACTAAACTGGGCACTGATGCAGATAATCAGTTATGGTAAAAAGAAAAAACACCCAGATTAAACTCTAAATTAAGATTTTAGAAATCAGGAAATAATAAAAAAAAGACTATACATGTCTCATTTAGCATGTTAAATGTAAAAGTAAAAGAAGTGTGGCTTGTTTGGAAGGGCTTTCACACACTCTTTCTGCATTTTGGTGTAGATTATGTGGAATAATTAATGAACATGTTGCGTGATTTTGGATTTTCCTGATTTTTTTTAAAACCTTATAAGAACTATATTTTTTTATTATGTCCTGGTGTGTAAAACATTAGAAGGGATGCCTTTCTTGCCGTGACTGTAGAATATTGCCAGAAGTAAGGCTTACAAATGTGACTCACCCTCAAATGCCTGTGGGACTCCCACACCTGCTTTGTCTTTAACGGTAATGGGAAGTGAGAAGGTTTTATCTTGAGTTGGTGGTTTCTTCAGTTTCAGTTCAGCTGTTGTATCTGTGTGACACACAAAGAAAAACACATAAAATGTTCTAAGCTGAACACAGAAACGTGCGTCTTTACATCTTAGTTTGATGTTTTTCGTTTTACATTACAGATGTAAGCGTACCGTCAACTTGGTTCAGCTCCCAGTTGGGAGATTTCCCGGTTTTGGTGCCAAAGCTGAAAGTGAACGGCTGGGAGAAAGGGTCGCTGTCTGAGTCTTCGGCCTTTATGAGAACAGGTTTGGGATTCTTCATGCAGATGAAGGCCTGGGTCTCCATCAGTTTGGGGACGTTGTCGTTCACGTCCAACAGCCTTACATGCAGGTCACGCTCAGTGGCCTTCTCCGGGTTGGCTTCAGAGGGAATATCAGAGAGTATGAAAAATGTGGTCTCACCCACAAGTAGTTTGTTTTATAAAGGCGAGCAGCGGTCAGTATTTAATGGTCAAAAGCCTTAAACACATGAAGATCTACAGGATCTTCTGAAAGGTAATGAAAGTGTTTGTATGCAGATGTTTCTTATTGTGTTTCAAACTATTTTAGCCGATATGTCTCACACTGTGTGGCCTATAAAGGAAAAGCTGTAGAGCAGTGTCTTCTCTCACCCTTTTCGAAGGCAGTGACAGTGACTTTGAACGAGTCCACCTTCTCTCTGTCCAGTTTTTCTTTGGTCCTGATCTCTCCTGTGGCAGCATCCAACTCCAGCCAGCCTTGAGTGTCACCGTCCAGCTTATATCTGCACACAAACACAATCATCAATCATCGGTCTGGCACAGTCAATGATGAAGCGCACACTGAGCTGGTGGCCAGGGGAAACATCGGTAGTCAAAACGAATCAATGGTCTGTTTTCTGTACATGTGGTAGTCAGAGAAGAGGATAATTCAAACTAGCAGTCAGTGCTCAACAAGGCCAAAGCCATCAATGCGCTGCATGTGGTGTATCCAGCCACTTCATGCATCAGCTAAGAGGAAGATTAGGATCAGTTAAGGAAAAACAGTTTTGAAAAGCAATGCACTGTGTGAAAGAAGTGAAACTTTGTTTTTTAGACCACGCTTTGTGGAGGAAGTTTATTAAAGTAAAGTCAGGAATTCTCTCAGCTGCTTCCGTTCTACAAAGTTTCACAAAACTGAAATATACACTATATTACCAAAGGTATTCACTCATCCATCCAAATAATTGAATTCAGGTGTTCCGATCACTTCCGTGGCCACGGGTATAAAATCAAGCACTGACTGCATGAAAACTGTTTCTACAAACATTTTTGAAAGAGTGGGTCGCTCTCAGGAGTTCAGTGAATTCCAGCGTGGTACCGTGCTAAAATCCCACTACCAAATTTCCTTACTACCAAATATTCCACAGTCAGCTGTTAGTGGTATTAAATAAAAGTTGGGAATAAGAGCAATCCAATTACAGAGCCAGGACAGACGATGTTGAGGTGCATAGTGCACATTGTTCACCAACTTTCTGCAGAGTTAGTTGCAGACCCCCAAACTTCATGTGGCCTTCAGATTATCTCAAGAACAGTGCAAAGAGAGCTTCGTGTAATGGATTTGGCAGTGCCCAAGAGAACAGTACTTGTCTGATTGCATTGGGCCAACGTGTGAGCTGTTTTGCAGGAGTTGCGCTTTTAGTTCTAATGAAGGAACTTTTAATGCTTCAGCATACCAACACATTTTGAACAATTTCATGCTCCCAACTTTGTGGGAACAGTTTGGGGATGGCCCTGTCCTGTTCCAAAATGGTTGCACACCAGTACACAAAGCGAGGTCCATAAAGATGTGGATGAGTGAGGCTGGTGTGGAAGAACTTGACTGGCCTGCACAGTCCTGACTTCAACCTGATCCCAAGAACACCTTTGGGGTGAATTACAGTGGAAACTGTGAGGCAGGCCTTCTTATCCAAAATCAGTGTCTGACCTCACAAATTCCCTGTAAACACTTGTTTCCAAGACAAGCTAAAGCTGTTACAGCTGCAAAGGGTGGGCTGACATCATATTAAACCCTATCAATTAAGAATGGGATGTCACTCAAGTTCATTTGAGTATGACGGCTGATAAGTGAATACTTTTGGGAATACAGTGTAATTGTAACAACAAAAAAAATTGCAACACAAGTTTTGACTTAAAATGTTACACATACCTTAACCCCTGGCATTAGGTAGAGGGGCATTACCCTTAGCTGCATCTTCCTGTACACTGTGTATATTTCCTGTATTATGTAGCAGCTTTCACTAAATCTTTAAACAGCTACAACTTTTTAAGTACTTAGGACCCAGACACTGAGCAGTCACTGGTGTGTTTACCCGATCTCTTTGCCCTCTGGGTCCTTTGCATGCACAGTGAGCAGCACGGATCCTTTGGTGATGTTTTCATATATGGTCACATCCAGGATGTCCATGCTGAACTTTGGAGCCTCGTCTACATCGATGACCGACACAGAGAAAAAGGCGGTGGACTCGCTGCCATACTTGAGACTTTCCATCAACGGCTCTGGGTTACGAGCATCAATCTGGAGCCTGTAACTGGGAGAGGTCTCAAAGTCCAGAGGCTGTTAGGAAGGAGGAGAAAAAAAAGGTTTTAGAGGAACCACAAAAGAAAAGAGAGGCAGAGATGATGATGAAAGTTTACAACAGAGTGTTGAAAAGCACTAAAATCCAAATGAGTTATATGGACATGCAGGTTTAGGGGTAAACAAGGATCATTTACTATGGCCATAAAATCATGTATGACCAAACTCTAATGTTGCTGTTACGTGCATGATGACTACTAGCTTCAGCTCTTTCATTTTCAACAATTATAAGCAAAAATATAAAAAAAGATACAAAGACAACAAAAAACTCCATCACGAGAATTTAATAATCTGAACTATTTAAAAGGGACCAGAAATGTTGGAGCAGCTACTTAAAGATCAAAGTTTGCAAGAAATGAAACAGAGAGAATGGAGATCACCACCTTAGCCAGAACCAGATAACCAACACCTTTGCCGTCAGTTTCCACGGCAAAGACGTCGTCGGTGTTTCCTTCAGAGATGATGAACTGGATCTCCGAGCTGCCGGTGTCTGGGTCGTCATTATCTGTCGCTTTGATGGTCAGAAGTGTGTGTCCCAGAGGAGTGTCCTCTGTCAGAGTCTCGTTGCCGTACTGCATACGGACACAGAAACAGACACAGTAACAATGCCAGCCAGTCAGAATGAGGAACAAGAGCCAGCGTTCGAAAGGTTCCCATACTTACATCATTCTTCTCAAACTTGGGCAGCTCATCATTGACGTCAATGACCTTGACGACAACCTTACAATTTGTGCTGAATTCTGTGAGAGAAAAGCCATAAAAACTTCATCCAAAGTTAAAAGCGTTAACTAAACTCAGCCTACAGGTGTGCTTTCATACAGTATGTTACCTGCGTCACTGACTCGGACATTGAGGTTGTAGACCGCATTTTCCCTTCGCCGCAGCAAGTGCAGTGTACGAATTGCTCCAGAAGATTCGTCGATGGAGAAGGTTTTGGAGGCGGTGGGTGGATTTTGGGACAAGATGGTGTAAGTCAAAACAGAATTCAGTGTCCCTTCTTTATCGCTATCATGAGCCAGCAGCTCTCCTACGAGGCCACCTGAAGGAGATGCAGTGAGAATCCCTCACGTCTGTCATGAAACTTCGAAAAAACTTTTTTACAAATTGGAAATATTCTTGAATTCAACAGGCTGCCTGTGAAGAAACCTCGACGGAGGCATCCTTACCTACAGGCTCATTCTCCTGGAACTCAAACACAGTCTCCTCATCGCACACAGGTGCGTTGTCATTCACATCGTCCACCAACACGTAAATCTCCATGGGTGGATCCACTTCGTTGTCATTTTCATCCTTTGCGAGCACCACCAGGATGAACTGGAAACGGAATCAACTGAAGCTCAAGAAAAACTCCTAGAAGTGCGTCTTTATTTTTATATAACTTATTGAACAAATGTGTTATCTACCCTCTCTTTGCTTTCTCTGTCCAGCTTCTCTGTCACCATTATTTCTCCATTTTGTGTGATCTCAAAGGGGAATTTCAGCTCTCGCTCCTTCTGGACCAGTACGTATCTGGCATCAGGGTCATTAGACTGGACCTGGATGGAGAGAGAGAGACAGGCAGGGTCCAGACTAGGATGGTCAGTTGATGGATAAAGATGAGAGGCAGTTAGGAGTATGAATATATGAATCTCAGCACACCTTAGCAATGGTTAGTGGGTATGTTTCCTCTAAGTTTTCTCTAATGCGTATGGGTCCGGGATTCTTCCACAGGTTTTGCTGCACAGCAATCTGGACTCTGCTGTTTCCACTTAGTGCATTCTGCGAAGCTCCTTCCAGGTCCTGCACGCGCACAAACAGGGTGTAGTCTGGGTCTTCCAGGGGGTCCAAGTTTTGCCGTCTCATCTCTGACACCACAAGTGGAGAATAAATATTTTAATTTGAACCAAGGAGTTTTTCTTTGGGGTAAAACTCACTAAAACATTCCAGCAAATCTCTTATTCTGAAAAGCTGAGTCCGATGGACGCGACTAAACCTCTCTCCCCAACTGAACTCATCAACTCAGCACCCAGCGCTAATTGCTGACAGCAACTTCTTCATTACAGTCTGTTTATCTACATTAACACAATCCTTCAATCTGCACCATCATATGCTCCGACTTTAAAGAGCACCATCAAAGCCCAGATGTTGTTGTCTATGTTCTTATTATTCTTCGTCCTTCATCGTGAAATTTCTCCACTGTTGCAGCTGCAACTCAAGCTCATTTTCAATATTAATCGTTTAGATGAGTATTTGCTCCATTAAACTGTTCATCTTGACTATAAAACGTCTGAAAATTGTGTGAGATTATGCCCAGATCTTGTTAACTGACAGCGTTAACTGTTCAGCTTTACTGACGACTCTTTTGGAAACAAACCTGCTCTCTGCACACAGGTGAAGAAGGGGTTGTGTTCGTAGGGGACCTCCTGCACCGAACAGTAGTCATCGAACTTTCTCTTCAGAGTTTCAATGCTCCGATCTTCTCCCCTGGCATACTGGATGCCCTCCCTTGCCTTTAACAGCTGCTGCCCTGTTAAAACAACACACACGCATCAAACACCAGCGAGCATGCTCACACACATCGCAGACGCGCTTCAGGTGATCTAAGAGGGGAAACAAACTCCTAATTGAACTCAAAGTAATCAGTGATGAGCGTCATGCGACACATTTAGGCAACCTGCCTTCAATCAGCATTAATCTTGAGTACACAAGATGATCTGCCAGATTACAGGCAGAGACGGTGGCCACAGATTAAAGACTTTTCCACGGATGCCACACAGAGTTCTGTGCTTCTATGGCTGGCTTCAGGTCTCTGTGCAACCCAACGTTATTGTTGTAATCTAAAACTAAACTAAAATTAGATGTGAAAAAACCCAAACATTTTATTTAACTGTGAAAAAAATTTAAAACCAACTGAAACAATTTTGTAAACTTGGAAAACTTACTAAAATATATATATTATGACCTAAATCCATTAAAATAGTGGTAAGTGAAGAAGTGTGCAGAGGTTATAATAAATATATATTTATTTCTCCCTGTATAAACCGGTCATATATACACATGTCAGGTGTGCAGAGGAAATGTCCTCACTTGTTAATTTGGTAAAATTTGTATCACAAACTGCCTGATGAGGATTCGATGGATGTTTTTATTGAGGTTTGGATGTCTACAACCCTGTGAGTTGACTGCTTTTAAAAATGTTCTTTATATTGTAATATCTAAGTTGATTTTCCAAAATCTTGCCTCTGGTATTTGCTATAAATAATAAAGTAATAAAGACGAAATTAACACTGAAACTAATAAGAATTAAACAAAAATGAAACATTTTAAAAAACAATAAAAAATAAGGTAAAATCATAAAACCCAATCTGGAAAGCAAAAAGTCAAAATGAAATCAAAATAAATACTTACTAGAAGCACAAATCCCCCTGAAGCTGATCTAAAACTTTGATGTTTTCATTACAATATGAAGACATCGCCTGGTTGTGGCTTCACTGTGATGTCGTAGTGCTTCTTACTGAAGAAATAAAAGGCGTGTTGTGCAGCTCTCTTCGTGCTCTTTCACATGATATATTACTCAATATTGTTTCTTGAATTTTCTTTCAAGCTTAACTTTGACCTTGGGTGCTAACAATGAAAGTCAAGGTCAAATGCTTAACCAACCCAGATACTGACCTATTAAACTGTTGTTAAACTTGAAAAAACAATGGGTAATGTAAAGATTTTCCTGATTTTCACATTTTGTGTGGCCTTCACCTGATTTTCACTAAAATCAGATCAGCTCGAGCTGTTATTGGTATTTACCATCACACTGAATGATAATCGTAAAACTGTGGATGCTGCACTGCTAACACACAGACTGATTACATACTGCTTCCCTCTCCGGGGGGAGAGCTGTGAGAACTTTGGTGCTACCTTGCTCTGTTGTGGAGATCTCTCCAGTGTCGGGGTTGATCTGAAACAGCTTTGTGTCTCGTATGCTGGGGATCTCGCTGACCAGGCTGTATCTCAGACGAGCGTTTGGAGTCTCCGGGTCATCCTGATCCGTCGCAAACACTCGGGTAAATGGGACAGCTAGAGCCACACAGAAAACTTACGTTAAAGTCATAGAGACAGGTATGGTGACTCACACTGTCTACTTAAAGAAATACTGCTTAACCCACATGCATAGAAGGAATCCTTTAAAGGGTTCTCTGAAAAAACAAATACAGTGGTGCACGCTTTATCCTTTGAGCTACACATTAGCTGCACTTTAATTTAACACCAAACATATTACTATGTACTCAAATTGATGGTTGTAGGGTGGCTGGAGCCAGCTGCCATTAGCAGAGAGGCGGGGTACACTATTGGCAATATGTCACATGATCAATTAACTTAACCCAACTAACTGCATTTCTTTGAACTGTGGAAGGAAGCCGGAGTACTTGGTGAGATCAAGCAAACTCTACACAGAAAGGTCAGATGCAGGATTCAAACCCAGGACCTACTTGCTGTGAGGTGCTACCGCCACGCCACACTACTGTCCCAAAACTCTTTCATTTTTGACTTACGTTTAAAACTCAAATGTGTAGATCTAAACAAACTTGGTGTCACAGCTTGAGTTTAAAGTCCCAGGTTTGAGCAGAAAGCATTCAGTGGCAAAATGAAAAAGATCAAACATCCACTGTGATGACTGCCCGGCTGCACTGAAGACCTCTGCAAGCTGACTTTCATAATCAAGTAAAATTAAAGCCTCGAAGGGGAGAAATGAAGCTCTAATTCTTTTATCTGCTTTGAAAAATCACTCTCATTAAAATGAATAGCACATGTAATTTGCAGGTTATGGACTAAAAGATGCAAACTCCTTAAATCACGTGTACTCTTCAGCATAAAGGTTTACTTAAAAAAGATGAAAGTGTTGAAATCAACAGGGGGCAGCTGTTATTACTGCCCGTGATGAACTAGACGTAAGGCCACCTGTTCTATCATAAGTACTTTAAAAAAGATCGAGCGAGCAAGGATAAAAAATAAATATATGCAAAGCAAAAATGTCACAACAGGTAGAAGTGTGCACAACCTGCTGGCGTATTCTCCCGAACCACAGCTGTGTAGACACTCTGGTTGAAGTACGGTGCTTTGTTGTTGACATCCAAAACATTTATGGTCACATAAATCGGGCCCTCCACCACTTCTTCATCTGCCAGTGCCTCCACCTGTGCACGAACATGAGTTTTTATGCACGAGTGTGTGTCCCTTGTGCCTAATGCAATGTGAGCACGGTTTTCCATGTGTTTGAATAAAGATATCGTGTTACCATGATAATGTAGTGCTCCTCTCGCGACCAGTCCAGAGGTTGTTCCAGATAAAGCCACCCATCCTTTGAAATACTAATGTCTTGCCCACCTTCTCCACTCAGCCTGAAGTTATTAACATGTGGATCTGTCACCTGAAACTAAGGAGTGAAAGAAGCAGACGAGAAAAATCAGGACACTTTGACCACAAAAAACAGGTCTGTTCATCGCTTCTTGAGTTTCATTTGATCTCAGAAAAAAAAGTGGTAACTTTTTAAGTGAACAAAAAGGGGAAAACACCATAACTTCCTTAAAAGATCACATACTTGACAGTTAATCTGAGTATGACTGCAAGTTTCTGATTTGCACGCATTAATGGAAGAAGTACTCTTCTGCATTTTAAACCAGTATATAAATACAACATATTCAAATAAAAACACAAGGATCCGCTGTAAAAACCCCACTGAAGTAAAAGTGCACAACAGTAAAAGTGATCAATGTTAAATGTTTATATTAATGTATCACCGCTGTAACATAAGTAACATCCAGCTGCTGTTGCCATTGGTCCAGTGGTTTCCAGATCAGAGGCTACACTAAAAGAATGGGGTGTTTAGAAATATATCTATTTTTAAAAGAAGCATGTATCTGTTTTTGAAACTGAAATAACATTAAAATTAACCAAAAACTCACACAAAATGCCTAAAATGATTCATGGAAACATTAATCGTGAAGCATTACTGAGGTATCTGTAAAGGAGTACAGAGTACAGAGCCCCACTTCATTGTAACTCAATGAAAATTCATTGCATTTGGGCACCGCTACAGCTCACCTGGCTGAACAGATGACTCATATGCCAAAAGGTTGCTGAGTTCTGGGTCTGATTCTGGCCCAAACCGTTTGCTGTGAGTCAGACCCCCCACCTGCTCTCTAAAAAAGTCTAATCGATCTAAATCCCATCCGATTACATTAGTGCGTCTGAAGACAGCTGTAGCTAGTAAATGTAAAAATGATTTAACTTTGCCACGTCATTCTCTCTGTAAACATGATAGCTCGAAAAGTTTTTAATGAATTTGGATAAAACTTCATAGAGATATAGATTTGGGTCACGTTAACGATCAGTTAAAATCTGGCTTACATCCACCAAGGTCTTCAAGGTCATCTTGAGATTTAATCATCAAAAATTGACAAAAAATATTATTTTCACAAGTGTGGTGTGGTGTGTCAACATATAGAAACCACTGTATAAAGATTTCAAATATAATGTCACATTTGACCTCTGACCTCTCCTTAAAGGTAAATGGACTGATCTGAAGGTCAAAGTGATAATAATGCAGAGCTGTTTATAACTATGTTTCTTACTGCCATTGTTTGTCTTGATGACAAGGTATACAGGGCACATAGAGAATGAAATATGGGCATTCTAAATATCAGATTAATGTGGACCTTTGACCTCTCATTTCACATCTGCCCTTCTTTCAGGTTCACTCCATAATGCGCTAAAGAAAGTGTTTGATGAGAAAGAGAAGAAGCTGCCTAGTTATCTAGAAATAAATTGTAGTGTAATATTGTATAACAAGCTCAGGTTATTCATGTCTAGTTATTTAAATCAATGCCTATTATCCATAACCTACTGCTACATAATGTTTGTGTATTCAAAGTAAGCATCTGTGATACCACTTTTCTCTGATTTATACTGAACTATAAATTACTTATAAAAGTACTTTAAAAAGAAGAAGAGAAAACATAATGAATATATACAAAATCCAATAAAGTTCCCATAAAAGTAACCACTGTCCAGAGAGTGAGCTGCCTTGGTGGAGGATTGCGCTTTCTGCTGCTTCTTGTTTTATTAATAAATTTGATTGAGTGCTGAGCGTCAGGAACCGCAGGCTTTGTGGGTGTGATTATGCACTCAGAGCGGTTAAAGAAAAACTTTCCCCTGGAGCCAGTCAGAGTATTCTTGTTCTAGGAAGTAAAAGTGAATTCCATGTGGACATTTACAAAAAAGGAGATGGATGTAGCACCTATTTTTCACAGAGCAGGTCAAACTGGTTCGGACTCTCTAGAGACTAAAATGGTACCTACAAAACCCACAGAGTCAACAGAAAGGAAAAATCTTTTAGGGCCTGCTAATAATAAAGAGTTACGTCTGAAACTGGCTACCCGGTGGAGCCAGTTATCTCCAACAACCGGACAATGGCCCCAAATACAGCTCCAAACTGTGTGACGACAATTCGAGAGGAAGCAGTCAGCTCATTATGAAGTGCCCAGCGTGGTCACCGGACCTCAAACCGGTGACCACACGCAGGCAGGTGAAGTACAGCAGCTGTTGTGGGAATAGTTTGACTGCATGGTATGCAAGAAATGGCAATGAAACCAATCGAACCGATGGAGCTAATCAAAGTCCAGCAGGAAGTCTGACTTTAAATCCAAGAAACCCAACTTAAGTGTTAAATATCTGCAAAGCTACAGCTGCTGCAAATAGACGACTGATTGATTAAAATGGAGGTTTGATGGAGAGCGAGAGTTTATGGGAGATAAAGTATCGAAATTTCAGGAGCGGGACCATGCCTCCAAACACGCTCCTTCCGGTTCTTATCTATATATGTTCCCCCAGTTCTACAAGCTGTTCATTCTCATTTACGTGCCCCAGCCTCCCTCCCCTTTTTAAGTCTTTAATTTCTTCACTTGTATTTAGTACACTGGGATCTGGTAGGCCTAGGAGCTGCCACAAGTCCCCTTCGAGGCCTCAATTCACATCCAAGCCATTCACCTTTATCTACTAAAACACTGTCAAACCTAAAATGAGAACACGCTCCCAGCTAGTGAAAAAACAATATGATGATGATGTTACCAAACTTTTACAGTAAACGTGAAGGCTTGTGAGATGGCCGACAGAGGAGCAATAACAAAGCAACAAAGATCTGCAACAATACTTTATATTCAGAGTTTTTCTTTTTTACTATTTATTATTTTCCTATCTTGATTAAGATAAGATAACTTCTCAGGTGCAGGTTCTGGTTTAGTGACACTTATCTGACTGAGGTGTTTGATAAATGGAGTGCGTGGCACATGTGCAGCTCATCCACCTCAAAAATGGACAATATTACACCAGCTGCTGCCATGCTTATATTACCTGAAACAAAGGATAGGGCACTGGGGTCGCCTCTGGCACATCCAGCACTGTGTTCTCAAAGGGGCCCTTCTTCTCCTCCAGATCCTTCCCACCAGCCTATTACAGCGCAGAAATAAAGGTTAAAGGTCATCGAGTACAGAAAAGGGCAAGAAAAAATGAAAACCTCTCACACTCATACCTAAATTTGCCATTTTAGCTTTAGCTCCGGTGAAATCAGTCAAGCATTGAGGGCAGTATTTACAGCCCAGTTATTTATTGAACCAAAATGACTTAACAGTGGAGGAACTTTTATATTCGACTACATGATGGGAGAGCAAAGTCTACAGACAAAGGGCCCACGCTCCGTTTAGCAACCCTTTCTGTGAGTGTTTTAAAATGAGTCACTGAGGGCTGTTTCACAGACTCTTCGTTAACCTTGCTGATAGTTGTAAGTGTTTTCTTTCATGCGCTCCCTGTGTAGCATTTATCAACGCTGACTATTTCACAGATCTTTTAACAGGTTCATGCATTTGAATATGTATTGAAGAACAGCAGCAGCAGTTGGCCGGCGCTCGTGTACTCACAATGCTGAGCAGCAGCGGGAGCAACAACAGATGCACCATGGGTGTCATTATCACAGCCTGAGAAGGAAGAGGAAGACGAGGAGGAGGGTTAGAAAAAAATGTTTAAGGAGGTTTCAGAGGTTGTGTCATTTTTGTGGAAAATATTCACTGTGCTCTACTGTTGCGGAAACACTAAAAAACCCATGTAGTGGATTATTACCAATTCCACAGAGGAATCTTTAAACCCTCTCAACCCTTTTCTCCATTCAGTGCAGTGTGTCATTGATGTGCAATGTCCACAGTGTCACAAAGAAAGCTTGTCCTCTGTCCTTGAATCTGCACATGTGCACTGTATCTCGCTTTGTGCATACTTTGTGCTGAAGTGCTTACACATGGGACTCCACCTACACCTTCCAGGTTAACCACCCACCCCGAGTGCACAGAAGAAAATGAAAGTCGATGCCTTTTAAAGCAGCGTCAGGTGTTCGTGTCCGAGTCTTTCTCTTTCTGTAAAGTGGGTGTACACATATGTATATATGTATATGACACCAAACCAGTGCAATGACTTTAGGGCTGTCTCCTCAGACGCTTGAATAAACATAACTTCAATGAATCTGTAGCTTTTCCTGCATTTTGCATTTAAAGCAACCGTTTCCCCTGAAAAAAATGTACTACACAGAATGCACTGAATGCAGAAGCATCCAAGTTATAAGGCCAGAGTAATGCTTGTTTACTAAAGAAATAATGTGACAGTCGCTACTGACAATTAAAGAAAAATCACACTTTTAATTCTTTTAAGTTGGTAAATAAGATATGTAGAGATTCTGGAGCTGTAAAGTTCAAGCGAAACAGAAGGGTAAAGCCAAAGGGTTGAGTGAAGGTGACATTGAGTCGAGCCAAATGACCTTTTTGTGCCAAAGGACACTTTTGAAGTCACCCCATTGTCTGAACACCTTATTTATCTGCAGGTTTTCTGCATTTTATAAGAATATCTGTCTCCATGTTGTTAACTAACATCTGCTGCGAAGCAGACCTTTAACTGGCAAGTCCCTCAGCAGTGTCACTAGTTTCTAAACGTCCACCTACAGCGACTTAACTGGTATGCAGAGGAGAAACTAACAGACGTTTGACACTTGATTAAATTGAAGCTGGGATAAATACACAAACATGGATCCAAAGCTACAGGCCCCTCTCGCTTTATCCTCTTAGATCAATGGCTGGATGACCTTTGTCTGGCTATATTCAGCTGCTATGATACCAAATTTAAAGTCCCGTTCACTTACCTTCCTCCTATTCTAAAATGCTGAGAACAACCCAGGAAGAAGGAGAGCAGTAAGGCAGTAAAATATGCCAACACCTTATCTAAGGCCCTGCCAAAGTCAAGTCAAGATCATGGCCCTTCAGCGATAATCTGAGAACATTTTAAACCCGTCATCGCACAATCTATAAAAACCAACACAAGCAGTCCTGTTTGTTTCTGGCGACACACCCGAAAAATAATTCTCCAAATTCTCCTGAAACAAACCTGAAACTTGGGAGACAAGAGAGCGAGGTGGCTTACCTTAGAGGAGAGAGCAACTGAGACACTCGTCAGACTGATCTGAGCAGCTCCATCCTGTCCTGGTCAAACGTTAACCAGCCACTAACCAGCAATGTTTTATTGGATCTAATGATTGTCTAATCACCCTGCCCTTCTGCCAAGCTGGCCAATGGGAAAGAAGCAGACAAAAGCAACAAAGACAGGAAGAAAAGAACAATTATAAATAAAGAATTCAATAAAACACCTGTCTATTAAAGTAAGATGGGGGTTTTATTGAAACACTCAACTGCTTGTGGATTTGTAGAGTGCTGATTAGTGTTTGTAAAACAACAAACTCTTTAAAGGGAACGTCTCAGCAAAGCATTTGTGAATTTTAGCCGGCATGTACGTGAATTCTGGACAAAAATAGAACAAGAAGCGGGGAAAACGAGGGGGGGAAATTTGTGTAATCGTTCTCATTTCTTCGCTGCTCATTGTTTAAGTTTCTGATTACCTCTTAGACTTTGACCTATGCACCATTGCTGTGCTTCCTAGGAGATTTTCCATCAGCAGCAGCGCCTGATAAGGAGCTATGCGTAGACAATAGGACCGACTCCCTGATTGCACTGACAATCCACTGCCTCATGGGAATGCAAAGCTTTGAGGTCAATTCAGGAGGTCAAGACGCACATGAAACTGTAAAAACAGGAAAAAGAAGGTGTGTCTTAAAGGCTTCATCTTTATGACCCAACCTCACACGTATCAGCTGGAATTATCTGTTATATGACCTGATGCATAAAGTCATCCTGAGCTGAGAGGTTTACAAGCTGTGGAGAGCTGCTTGGACACACAAACCACAAAACTGTGCGACTGTAGGAAAACAGGCTGCGAGTGAGTCACTGTTTCACAGGCCTCGCTATTTAACCAGAACCTATGACTGGAGAGTCGATGGTTCAGCGGATGAAGCTGGAAGTGACTCTGTTATGTAAAGCGTGGCTCTGTATGTGCACACAGCCCGGTATTGCGGCCAACACCATCTGCCCGACGCTCTCTGAACCAAACACACTTCCTCTGAATGTTACCTTGGCAACACATTTTTCTGCATTTGACCGTTTTCCCAACAACACCGAGCTTGAGAGCTTGTCCGGTGCCACACTGGGAGCCAAATCACCGTACCCAATCAGACGCGCAGGGGACTAATGTTGCTGAAGTAAGTTCAGGTTTAATGTCACCACCTGACTCATCCTGCATCAGCGCAGTGTTGCTGCGAGACCCTATTTGTCCAAGTGTGTCTCCTTTGTGTCAAAGCTGAGTCACCCATTATCATTTCTCATCAGTGATGTGGAGATGGCAGACAAAAGAGTGTTATTGTTTTCCCTTCCAAAAGCTGTTATGTCACTTTATTTAATCAAGCAACACTTAAAACAAAAAAAAGATACATTATCAATGTGGTTTTATGTACAACAAGTGCAAAATACGACACGTATAAATAAAGTAACTGTCAAAAGATCATCGTACACATAATCAAAGACATTAACTGCACAAAGTAGCTTACAAATCATAGCACTTTGGGATCAACAGTCAAAATTTGGCAAAAATCGGAGCAAACTGATCAGGAAAAAAGAGAAGAAAGGAGAGAAAAGGCTGTTAAAATGCGTTTGTTCGAAACACAAACAACAAAATAAATAAATAAATAACTTCCTTGTCTCAGTTTCCATCAGCTGGTCTCTAATCTTAGACATTTCTGTCACACAGACACGAGGCCTCTAACAAAGTTCATTTCAAAGGCAGACAATCTAAGCCGAATCCTCTCAGTCTGTGCCGGATTGCAACGCGTTCCTAACACCGTCCCGGCTGTTTGGAGGGTGGATGTGAACACCGTGAAGGCTGCGTGCGAACCATCCAACTTTGTAGCCACCTCAGATGTAGGCTTATCCTCCACCTAGTAACTTGTTCTCCTGCTCAAAGGTGTGATGTAGATCTGGCTTCATCCATCAGGCTCCTACAGCACAGAGAGATCATGGCAGGACTTGGATTTCAGCCAGAACGCCACGCTGGGGTTGTTCTTTGCCACCACTTTGTCAAGGAAACGTTTGGCTTTCATAGGGATGCTCTCTCGGCGGGTAGTGCAGCTTCTGTGCCTGCGGCGTTTGTTGGCTTCTTTGGAGTCCCGTCGTAGACGTAGCTGTCGCACTATGCCGCGGAAAGCCTCCCAGACGTTGTGCTGCATGGCGGCCGAAGTCTCGATGAACTTGCAGTCGAACACAGCGGCACAAGCGCGGCCCTCTGAAACAGGGAGGAGACAGTTTCAGGCACTTGATCATCTTATCAAAAGAAGAGAAGCATAAACAGACTGAGATTAGGCCTCCTTACCGCTCACTGACACCTCTCTGCGTCGCACCAGGTCACACTTGTTCCCCACAAGGATAATCGGTGTGTTCTGGGCAGGGCGGAAGCGACGCAGGGTTATCCGGAGCTCAGATGCTCTCAGGTATGAGGCCCGGTCAGTTATAGAGTACAGCAACAGGTAGGCATCCCCAGTCTGCATGTACCGCTCGTACATACATTCACTGTCAGTCTGAAAAGCACACACAGGGCTTAGTATGCTCACACACAGGCAGGTGAAGTCTCTTCTTTGATTCATTTTGTAAAAAAACTCACCTCTGAATCCCAGGTGTCAATCAGAGTTATAGAGGCAGGCTCTCCATCCACTTCAATTTCCTTTTCAGTCACTTCATCTGAATTTAAACAGGAATCAAACACTTAGATCTGAGTTAAATCAGCAAAACATCAAACAGCATTATTATTAGAATAACTGCAGTGCTAAGGTTTTATTATAGAATAAGATTTATTAATCCCATAGCAGGGAAATTTACATTGTTATTGTAAATTTACATTGTTATAGCAGGGCAGCTAACGCAAAAATAGAAGACAAATATGCACTATACAAAGTAGAATAAATACAATTTATTTCTTCTACTTTATGATATCTATTACTATGTTATTTTATATATATTCATATAACAATATATACACGAGTATTACAGGAAGAATAGAAGTGTAACTTTCTCGGGCACTTTAATAAGGTCTTTCTCTCACCTCCACAGAGCTCGCAGTCGTCGCTGTCCATGCTGTCCGCTGCACCGGCGAAGATGCTGGCGAAAGCCGTCTTACCGACCCCGCTGGCCCCCAGCAGCACCACCCGATACGGTCTCCCGGGCTCCGCGGAGTGCTCCCCGGCGGAGTCGGTGGAGATGACTGAGTCCGAGGAGGACCAGCTCCCTCTGCTCCCGTCCGACTCCCCGGCGGAGCTGGCGCAGGATTTGGAGCGAGAGATGCAGGCGGGGACCCTCGCCAGGAGGCTGTCCGAGAGCGGGTGGCTGCCCGCGTCGCAGATGCTCCACCGGTGGAGCTCGTTCTGCAGGCGGAGGCTGTGACGGCGCACACTGGACAGCATGGTGCCGGCAGCAAAATCGGGATGGACTGGATTATACACAGCGGTGGGATTAAACCTCTTCCAGCACATACAAACAGCCTCTTACTTCTTAAAAGACACTTCAGAAGCTTTTTATCCTTCTCAGGTGAACCAGAAGCGTCTCGTTTCTCTGGGATTAAAGGTGACTAAACTTAGTCTCAGATAATCAGAAGTTCCCCCCTGTTGGTGTCTACTGCATTAACTCAGGCCCAAGACCTCAATATGCTGCTCAAACCTGTTTCTGCGGAACACCGATTTCAAAGTTTAATTCGTGCATTTCCAAAAATACAAATAAAACACACTTTCTGGATAAATCCCGGAGCGAAATTTACAGCTTCTGCCTTCTTGATGTGTCTGCAGCCTCATCCCTCGGTAATCTCCAGCTGAGTGAAGTCTCTTAATGCCCTGGTGGGGTTTCCCTGCAGTTTATATAGACGGATGGGGGCGGGGGGAGGTCACACAAGTAGAGCATGGGAGAGTGGATGCAAAGCCGTGATGTGCTGGGTACTCACTGTTTTGGTTCATGCGCACGGTGTGCGGCAGCTCAGATGATATTAAAATGACTGTGCGGCAGTGACATACGGTTCAGCACCACCGCATTACACGTGTGCAGAGCCTGTAACACTGATATGCTCCTATAGAGACGCCTCACTGCTGAAATTTATTTTATAGGATTCAACCAAAGGTTTGTGACACGTTCCCAATTCGTATTAGAAAGTTTATAAATCCAGGATCAATCTGCTTCTGATTACTGTCACAGTTACACTCACTGGCCACTTTGTTAGGGACACCTATTCAACTGCACCTATTGCAAATATCAGCCAGTCACATGACAGAAACTCAATACATTTAGGCGCAATACTGAGCATCAGAATGCGGAAGAAAGGTGTTTAAGTGACTTCAAATGTGGCATGGCTGTTAGTGCCACACAGGCTGGTCTGAGTATTTCAGAAACTGCTGATCTGCTATCTGTAAGGTATCTCTAAGGTTTACAGAGAAGGATCTGAAAAAGAGGAAATATCTAATGAGCCACATTTCTCCAGGGGAAAATGCCTTGTTGATGTTAGAGGAGAATGGCCAGGCTGCTTTGAGCTGATAGGAAAGCAACGGTAACTCAAATAACCACTCGCTACCGCCAAGATATACAGAAGAGCATCCCTGAACACATCAAACCTTTAAGCAGATGGACTACGGGAGCAGAAGACCACTCTGGGTTCCACTATGCTGAGCTAACAGTAAGAAACTAAGGCTTGGGATTGCCAAAACTGGACAAGAGAAGATTAGAAAAACTTAGGCTGGTCTGATGAGTCTCAATTCCTTCAGCAACATTCAGAAGGTAGGGTTAGAACTCGGTATATATCATGAAAGCATGGATCCATCAAGCCTGGTAACAAAGAGAGGAAAAGAGCAACCGCTTTCACTTTGCACCATTTCTTTGAAAATTCAGAGTTTATAAAAAATAAAACCTTTTGTTCCTAGAGTTTCTGAATAAACTTGTTAGTATATTAGGATCCATATGTCTGTGAAGGTTCTCAGTCATCCAGGTCATCGTAGTGTAAAGTGTAAGGAGCTTGGAAAGAAAAGCGTCTGGACTTCTTTAAGTTGCTTGAAGACGTTTCACCTCATCTGAGAAGCTTCTTCAGTTCTGAAGGATTCATAGGTTTAGATCAATACAGTAACTGAATTATTGAAAAATGTAAAACAATCAGTAGCGTATGTATGTTCCCAACTAAAATGGCTTTTCTTTTAAATTTAATACCATCACAAGCAGAATTAAAACCAGCTACAATAAAAACAACAATATCTAGACTTCAGTGGTAACATAAAACAATCAAAATGACTATTTGGATGCTCAAGTTTTATAATGTTGCGTCCATCATATGACCAAAAAAGTGTCTGCTGTGAAAAACATCTTTTATACAAATGCCTGGTGGTGAAATCACTTGTGATCATTCTCTCTTGTGAACCTCCAGCTTTTTCTTTTTGTGAAATCTGTAATTTGTGAGATGAAGGTCAGAAAAAAAAGATTACATAAGTTTTAATCAATAGTTTTATTATCTTTAATGTTTGGAATCTAAACAACGTAAATTTATCTGCACTTCATTAAGAGAAACTGGTGAAGGGCTGCAGATGAAAACAAGCTTTTACCAATACATTTTTCTGTTCAAATAAATAAATAAATGCATGCAGTGCATTCAGGTGTAGTTTATATAAATATGGGAGCACTGTGTAAGCCCATGCATGCAGGTCACGGTTGTAAGCATAATAAAAACTCTCATGAATAGAGCGTATCCAAACTGCTTTGGTCTGATCGAACCTCCTTGAGGATAACAGATGGAGGGAGACAGCGCGATGAAGAGCTCGGTCCTTCATACTGTAAATATGCTGTTCAGTGCGACTCGTTCAGACATTCTGTTTTGTTTTCTTACCCTGCAGACAGCATACTGTAAAGCCGACATGTTAACAGCAACCGGTTCACATAAAAGGTTTTTCTCTGTACACAATATTTGCCGCAATGTTCAGAAGCAAGTGGGAACAACCACTAGTATTGTTCTTTCCACCTACACTTTTACCATCTGAAAGCAACAGGCGTGTGTCAAGAACACAAAAAGCCTTCAGTACTATGGTACTATTATGCCAACAGAGCACGTCGCTCTCAGACTGCCAGCTTACTTGTGGTTCCTAGAGTATTTAAAAGTAGAACGGGAGGCAGAGGCTTGGGCCCAGTTTGGATTTGGGAGACAGACACCCTCTCTACTTTTAAGATTCCCTTTTGATAAAGCATATAGTTATGACTGGATCAGGTGACCCTGAATCCTCCATTAGTTATGCCTAGACTGCTGGGGGCTTCCCTTGATGTGCGGTTTCTTCTTCACTTTCTTTTTTTCACTCACTGTGCTTATAGTGATTATTATTCATCTCTGGCCTTTGCCCGTGCGCCTTTGTCCCGTATTCCTCCCCTCACTCTCAACCGGTGGCGGCACATGGCCGCCCCTCCCTGAGCCTGGTTCAGTTATAGGTTTCTTCCTGTTAAAAGGGAGTTTTTCCTTTCCACTGTTGCCGAGTTGTTGCTCATAGGGGATCTTCTGACATGTGGGATATTCTTGAACTGAATTAAACTGAACCAGAGCTGCAGCTATTAGTAATTAATTTAAAGAAATGTAAAATAATGATAAAAAAATTATCTTTAGTGTTAACTTTTGCCACTTTCTTTTGTCCAACATGACTGTAAATAGAGATCCCCTTTTATAGAATACAGTAACAGGTTAACTGATAACAAAAACAACAGTCTTTAACTGTGAGTACAAAATGAAGGTGAATCTGCATTGTGTCTGCTCAACTCTGCTCTAAACTATAACAGATGCTGGCTTATTTTTTATATGGACGAGTCAGTAATTACCATTATTCATGTATCAGCGTTGAGAAAGTTCTTTGAGCATAAATGAGCCACACCTCTGCTGCTGCCTGGCCAACCTGGCAGATGATTAACAGACATATCATCATGGAACAAACAAAGGGAGCGCGATTTATTCCCAAATCCTAGTTTTTCCCCAATACAGACCTTTAACATGGCATAAAGCAGCTAATAAATATCAAACATTAAGAAGTAGCATTTAATGGGTTTATTTTAATTTACTAAACTTCCTGGTTAGGTTAATCACATATCAAAAGCTGTGCAATATTTCAAAAAATATTTAACTAATTATTAATTCACTACATTTTATCAGCACATGCAAGACAAAAACAGAGATTTGTTCCATCTAATTAGCACTAATACTACAGTGAATGTGGCTGCACCAGACGCTGAACAAGCTTTGAAGGAAAAGGAGTGGCTGCACCTGATAACGGAGTTTTATATCACAGAATCAACACACCCTGGCTACATAGATTTATTAGCTGCAATTCAGCAGTCGCTGGGTTAAGAAACTGATAACTATCATGTCAAACACCCTCATTATCATCGTACGGTGATATTTTCTGTTTTCTGTCAGAGAATCCTCTTTCTGCCAGAAATGTCTAAATAAAAGCTGCCCTGAGATCAGCTGGCAGCAGCATACTGCCAACGGATTGTAAAAAGTAGTATTTTATGAATGACCTCTCTAACAACATATGCAAATGTCCAGAGAGACTGCATTCAACTTGTAAACTGCATTCAACTCGCAAACATGAGATTCTCATTAGGAAAAGCACTTTTTGAGTGAGGGATTGAGCGACTGAGGGTTATTACAGTAATTGTTGGATTATGCAGCCCACCCCCGACTGTTGTTTTTCCAGACTTTCGGGACTGACGGGCTGCGCTCTCATCTGCGGGACCTGCTGCTCTGCATTATAGCTCTGATCTGCTTGACAGATGACTGGGAAACATTAAATCCTTGTTAAGTGCTGGAGCAGGCCCAGGGTCAGGAGGAGGGGATTGAGGGAAGGGTTACACTTTGGCGGGCTGCAGATTGGCAGGGTGATGTTGATGGTGAGAGAGTGAGAAGTGACCTATTTTTTTTTTTTCCTATCGCCTAATACAAAACAGATTTTGATGAAGGTGCTGCTCATACACGGAAGCTGCCCAGTTCAACCCCGGCTTAATCCCAGTCTGATCTGATGGTTCATTTTGGTGTAAAACGTGATGCAGCAGACAATTTAAAGACAAATACTACACTTGGGGAGAATGTCTCTTGGAGGAAGTATAGTAATGATAGTTGGTCATGTACCTGAAATTAGAAGATGGACGTGCACCTTAAAATAAGGAGCAGCCTGGAAAACTGGGAGATTCAGTCAAAGTTGAAATGAAATGTAAATGCTGGTGGAGGCTGAGGAGAAACCAGTTGCGCATAAAAGAGCAGGAAACAGTTTTAGCTTTAATATTTGCTTTTGGGAATTTACACTGAAGTTGAATTGAGTTTTTGTTGTTGTCTAGATGTGTCAACTGGTTTTAATCTGACAATATTATTAACCTGTACAAGTCAGGCGGCATGTACTGCATTTACTGTTTGTCAATCTGTGATGTTATGTGTGTGAAATCGTTCCTCGGCACAATAATTGTCATCAACAGGAGATAGAAGGGATGCATAAATGTGCCAAAATATCTGTTTCTTCTGCTTCTCCACTTCAGGCTCAAGGGGAGGATGGAGTCCATCCCAGCTGTAACAGGGCGAGAAGCGGGGAAGACTCTGGGACAGTTCGACCTTCAGTTGGAGGACTAATACACATAAACACAGACAACAATTCACGCTCACATTTATACCTGCAGTTAATTCACCAATTAATTAACCTTATCTGATTTATGTCTTTGTACTGTGAGGGGATGACAGAGTACCTGGAGAAAACCCACACAGGCCTGGAGAGAACATGCAAACTCTCCACACAAAAGACCCGCCTTGGATTCGAACCCAACCCCTTCCTGGAGCAACATCTCCCAAACCTCATGCTACCCACAAAAGTGTTGTGATGTAGACAAAGAATATTATCTTCAGGTTTGAGGGATAATCACATCTGTGTGTAAGCTGTTAAGTAGCGAGATAAAGAGAAACCAGATGGAGGCGCACAATCTTAAATATGTGGATCTCAAGCTTTATGCATTTTATAAACCAATTTAACATTAACTGGCTTTTCTGCTTATGCAGTTGCTGCAAGAATACATATTTAAATTTTAAAAGGACTAACACAAAAAATTGTCTGTGATTTAAATTTAAAGACATTAGTTTAAAGATTTTAAACTAATATTTTATGCCTTTTATTTCTAATCCTGTAAAGTTATACAGAGAACAGTACAGGAACAATAACAAAAGGAGCACCACAGAAAATCAGAGAATAAGTAGGTTGATCAATATTGTCCATTGGATTGGATTCCAGCTAACTGATGGTGAACATTTGTTTCAGAAGGGCAGTCTGCTTTTCAACAATGTAAGCTGTTAATTCTTTGCTAGGTAGCAACCACATAAATCTGCTCAAGCTCAAGTGCGTCCACAGAGGAGCCACCAAGCATCGAGTTCACATCCTGAATCCTAAATAAGAAGCACAGATGGCATCTAGTGTCCATGCTGATGCACAAGCGTCGGAATATTTCTGAAACATTTATCCAGCTTTGACGTCAGAGACACCTTGACTATTAATGAATGAAATATGGGAAATGCAACCTCAGTGGGGGTTACATCAGAGGTTTGGCTATCCAGCTGTGACAGTGTAGTTAGATCTTCCACTCAGGTCCTGGGATCACAAGGACTAAGTGCCCAATCTGTCTTCATCAAAACCACCGTGTCCCTTCCTCCCCCTCCAGCGGCGGAAAGTCATTCACCCTTTAAATCGTCGAGCTGGAACTCGGCTTAAAAGGGGGATTGGAGGTTCAGCCAGCGGCAGCCAGTAAGAGCTTTACAGAGAGAGAGAGAGAGAGAGGAAGAGAGAGACAGACAAATTCCACCTCACGCACCCACCAGCACATGGCCTCAAAGACCTGATTAGGATCAATATCCTGTTTGGAAGAGTGACACTCTTCAGTCCGGCACGTGTCCGATAACAATAGCGAGGAGATGCGACGCAAAATACAATTACTCTGAAACAACAAACAGTATCTTACATCAGCAAAGCCAAGCTGCAGCAGGACCCGTAGTAAGTTGCTTGGTGACAGTTGCTAAGCCACCACTGGTTTCTGTCTAAGGTCTCTCTCTCTTTTTTTTTTTTTTAATGTCTGAACTCAGGGACTTTCAATTGTGGTGAAGATGCTGTCCTTACTTTACGAGGTTACCAAGTTTTCAGGCAGATTACCCTGAAATTTTGTTTAATGGTGCTTGAACTAAGTTGGGGAATATTACACATATCAGTAGAATTCTTTTTTAACTTGGTTCTATTATTCACCTACTAAAAGGACTAAAACTAATCAGAAGAGCAGGAGTAATCAGCCTCAAGGTGCTTTAGGTTGTAAGGTAAAGACCTTACAATAATACAGAGGAAGCAGAAAACAATCAGATAGCTCACGGAAATCAGAAATCCAGTATTGTAAGTCAAGAGTGTTGCGTTTCATATTTTATTATAAATTACTATTTAAACAGTATAAATACTGTATGTAGGTATTCTTCAGCCTAATTCAGTACATGCAGCTACAATCATGTGGGAAAACTGCAGATTTGAGAACTGTCCAGATTAAGATCTAGACGGTTCTCCACCCAGAGGGTAAGTCGCACAAAGTCACTGTTCAGGATGCTGCAGCGAAGCCTGTTGTTGGAAAGTTCATTGGAAGGGAAAAAGTGCAAAAAGCAACCTGGGTGATGGTGACCTTGAGAGGATTGTTAAGAAAAGTTAATTCAAGAACTTGGGAGAGGCTCACTAAGACTGACTGAGGCATGTGCTGGAGCACCATCAGCACAGATGTCTTCAGGAAAGGAGCTGTGGCTGTCATATTCCTAATATCCAACCACTCCTGAACCAGACAGTTTTACGTCACTGTTGCTCAATGATCCGAGGTAAGTAAACTTTGCATTTCATTTTGAAATCAAGGTCTGGAAGAACTGTGGAGAGGGACACAATCCAGTGCAGTTTGGTGATTCAGTGGGTCATCTGCTGATGTTTGCAGTGGTTGCTCCTCTGTGTTTTACCAAATCCAAAGTCAGTGAAGCATTTAACCAGGAAACTTTAGATTCAGAGAATTAATGCTTCCATCTGCTGACTGCTGATCTATGATGAAAAATATCCAACTCAGAAATACAGATGATCTGTAAACTGCTGTAAAAGCAGCCTGGGCTTCAGTGACGCCTCAGCAGTCCAACAAGCTGATCACCTCCATGTTACAACACACTGACACAGTAATTTGTGGTAAAGGAGCTCCAACCAAGAAGTAAGCTTATAAATAATTATACCTTTCAGAAGCTGGACATTCCTGTTAATCTCTTTTTTTTTTTTTAAAAAAAGGTCTCAGGAACTATTCAGTTCTCCGGTATTTCCTGTACACATAGAGCACTAACAATAAAAATAAATAAATCTTTGAATCTTTTTTTAATGGGTGATTCAATTTTATTTATTTAGCCCCAAATCAAACCTGTCGCCTCAAGGTTCTGACAACATCCAATATGCCACCTCCTCCAGGAGGACAACAAGATGTTTCCAAGCCAGCCAGATGAGATAATCTCTCCAGCGACTGCCCCGTGTCGCGAGGTCCTGGTGGCTAGGCCTTAGCCCAAAAAAGTGATGTGGGTTCAGTGCTTAGTAGATCAGATGGCAGTCCCAGGTGAAAGTCCTGGCGCTCCGATCTCTGGCGTTCAAAACTGGCTATACTAACACTGAAATATTCACCTCACGTTTATTGAAAATAAAATATATGAAAGTTTCTGAGGAGCACTAGCATACTAAAACAATAATGTATAACACCACATATCTGTGTACATCTTGGCTCTGTATGTAGAAGCCAATTATCTATAAATTGTATTCCCAACACCAGTCAGTTATCGAGTACCTGCACATCTCAATTAGCATCCACACATTTACTTAGGCAGGTTCATTTTGCTGTTTTCTTTCATATACTTGCACTTCTCTTTGTGATTTCTACATCCTAAACTGATGAGCTTCCGGAGGGCCTACATTTGATAGCAAAATGACATATTTAATATATTGCACAACATGCAACGTTCATATGAGGCCGAATCCTGGCACAGGAAGTGTTGTGTTTCAATTCCCATTGTGTCCACAGAATAACAGCAGGTGTGTGCGTAATCGTCCAACTGTCATATGCATACAAAAAAGTTATCATCCCAGAGACCCATTTATTATACAACAAAGTTGCTTAACAATCACGCACTGTGGTGATCCTCGAATAAATGATAATTGCACTGCATGGAAATGCATTGTATACTAGAGCACAGTCAATCTGACAGACCGAGACTCAAATCATATGTGAATTCTGGGTGTGCACACTCACACGCAGAAACTACATGCTGTAACTCCCACGCAGCAGCTATGTGTTGTAGAGCATGAACAGACCAGTGTCATCCAAAATAATAGACTGAACAGACTGCAGTATGGCCCACATCGACAGCCCAGCAGATTTGCTCGCTCCACAGTAACGTGTGTGGTCATTGCATAACAAATTCTGACATTAAAGCACGACAGTGGAGGCCAGAGATGCTTTGCCCTTCCCATTGGGATGGGTGGGTGGGGGGTGGGGGCTCATTCTCACTAAGCAAACTGCTGTAAACAAATTCTTTTGAATGTAAATACATTCTCTCCATTCACTGGGCACCCCACAGAAACATAAATCCTACCAATGACATAATAAATATTCCCTTGGATAGAAATGTCTGTTGAATGGCCGTACCCATGATATAAATCTGTATTTTATATGCGCCTCTTCCACCAGCAAGAACTTTTCAAACGCTGACAAATGTTAAACATTTCTTAATCATTTATGCTTATTTTATAGAATTATACAGTGAATTATTTTGCATAAATAAACAAAAGGTGAATATTTTAGGGCAATACAGAATCTCATGAGCAAAGCGGTTTTAAAACTACTGGAAATAGCGTAACGTGCAGCAGTGGTGGAGCGTTATTCATACGTCAAATCGAGGCTGACAAAGTCCAGAGGACCTGAAGAGGTTTGTGCAGAAAGCTATGCGAGTGTGCGTCACGCGAGTTGGTTGTTTACTGGGTTGCGTGAGAGATGGTGGTCTGGAAGGCGAAAGTGATGTTGTTTCGCGCATGATCGAGGTAGGGGTCAGAGAAGGAGTGTGTGTCACCGGAGAAATGTCTCCACTGCATGAGCTCGGACATGCTGAGATGCTTCTGTGTCGCCCCCTTACGGTCACCTTGACGACCGAGCTGGCAGGGCCGTTCGGAAACCAGCTCCTCCTCCTCTGTGATAGCTGAAAATGAAGACCGCAAAGATGTGAGGAGGCATGATTTTCAGTCTTTTCGTGCTCTGGTGTCAGCATGTGTGGCGTGTATGTGAGCCTACCGCTGAGTGTGCCATCCATGCCGCAGCCACAGTTCAGCAGGTCATGAGTCAGGCAGGGCGTCTCCGTCAGGCTGAAAAGATCTCGCAGGTCACTGGTGGAGAAACTCGTGTGCTCTGCCCCTTTCCCCATGTCAACCACGGTTCCAGAGAGTCCCTGTTTGGACACCTGTCGCTGAAATATACGCTCCTCAATGGTGCCTGAGAGAAAGAAACAAAACTTTAAAACACTGTTGATATGGTGCACTTTTTTTTTTTTTGTTCGGAATTTGTATTTACGTGTTCTTGCCTGCAGTGAGAAGACGGTAGATGTGCACAGTCTTCTTCTGTCCATCTCTCCACACCCGAGCCATGGCCTGGACAGAGAAGAGGGGGGAGGATAACACACACGTATTCAGTGCCCTCTGCTGGATTTGCATGTACTCGTACACAAGGGAAGCTTCACACTTGTTTGATTCAATTCATCTCCCCTAAGCAACGACCTCCGGGCCATAAATATTGGGCCAAAGTGTGTCAAAGGAAATCAGTTCTCACAGATTTCCATATTAGAAATGCCTATTTTTTTAATACCTATTTGATCTTTTTCTCCCTGATAACAACACTGATAATTTTCAGTTTCTTTTAAGTGTGTCTTAGTGAAATCCTTCACATGTTTTGGTTCCTGTCATTTCCATCGTGTTCTTTTTTTATTTTCATCGTGGGGTTTTTTCCCCCACTTCTGTTGTTTTTTAATATTTCTGTGTCATGGTTACCATGTCCATCTTTTACATACAGCTCACAATGGATACCAATAAAACCAAAGGCACTTTTAAACTTCAAACAACCCCAACATTTGAGTTTTTCTACCTTTTCAGACTATTACTGTTTGTATTTTACCTGAATGTCGTTGGCAGGGTTCCAGTCGATGTCGTATAGCACCAGGTGGGAAGCGCCAATGAGATTAAGCCCAACCCCACCTGCTTTAGAGCTCAGCAGAAACAGGAAGTTCTGAGAATAGGGACTGTTGAAACTGTCGACCAGTCGCTGCCTCTGGTTCGTGGGGGTATGTCCGTCCAGCCGACAGAAGGTGTAGCCCATGTGTACACACAGGTCCTGGAGCAAGTCTAGCGTCCGAGTGTAGTTTGACACTACGACCACCCTGCAGGAGCACACCTACTATCAAATGTGACGCTTGATAAATAAAGTTTAAAAAAAATCCAGATGATCCAAACAATCAATAGCATCTTAGCGTCACACAAAAACACACCTGTCTGAAGAGCTCAGCTGTCTAATGGCGGCAAGCAGGTCCGTAAGAACCAGCAGTTTTCCAGAGTCAGCCATGGTGAATCCTCCTGAAGAATAGGATTCTGGGAAGAGATCTGCCAGCCCCTCATATAATGAACTCTCCACAGAGCCAGCATCTGTCCTCTCCTACCAACAGAACAACCCATGTTCATGGTTAGGACTGGGATTCACGATTATATATTTATAGTTTCCACTATGATCACAGGTTTCTGTCCCCCCAGCCAGCTCATAAAAAAATTAACCTTAACAGTGACGTGGAGCAGTCCGGGGTGATTACAGAGCTTTTTCAGTGCGGTGATGCAAGCCAGATGTGTGTGGGTTTGAGTGGAGCCCTGAAGGCAGGCCCTGAAGACTCTGTGGCAGAGGAGGTGCTTGTACAGCTCTCGTTGCAGAGGGGACGGCTCGCAAAACAACGTCCAGTCGAGGCGAGGAGGCAGGTAGCGGTTGATGATTTCCTGCGTCCGCCTCAAGATGAACATGCCAGTCAGACGAGAGAGCTCGGTCGCTCGCTCCTCTCCCAAAACTCTCTCCTCCTGTTGGCAGTGGAAGATGTAAGATCAGGTTTAACACCAGATAACATTTTTATAACAACTGCACAGGAAAGAGAAAGGAGATGGGATTACCTCTGTGCATGAGGGCTGTCTGGAGCGCAGGATTGGTTCCTCGTATACTTTTCTATAAGCAGTCGATGAGCCCAGAATCCCAGGGTTCACAAACTCAATGATGGCGTAGAACTCCTGCAGGTCGTTTTGAACTGGAGTGCCTTCAAAAGCACAAAAAACAGTCTGTTATAAAACATCTGCAAGCAGTTGTAGCTGCCATTCAGAAACTCCCTTATCGCTTTCACCTGTAAGTATGACTCTGCGATTACACTTGAGGCTGCTGAGGGCTGATGATGTTTTGATGTTGCTATTCTTTAATCTGTGACCCTCATCACAGATTATAAGACCAAAATCAACTTTCTGGACCTGAAAACAGAAGGAAATTACAAGATAAGAGTACAAAGATCAAACAGCTTCGTTGGAAAAAGCACGCTATGAGACATCGGGAGAACATACCTGCTCCAGGCAGCGCAGCAGCATTTCATAGCTTATCACAAGAACGGTGTGCAGTGGGGACAAAACAAACTGCTCTATCCTGTGGTCCTAAATACATTTCAATGAAGAAAAAAATGGAATTACTTAATAAACTCCAGATTAAAGTAGATGATTCATTCAGATACTTGTTCTCATTTTAATTATTTACAAAAAAGATATTAAATCAAGAAAAGCCGGCAATAAAAATGGAGTAACATAATTAAGTTATTGAATAAGAGAGAAGAATTATTGCAATAGAATAAAATAGAAAGCTTATAATAAAATGGATGGATTTTTTTTTAAACCACAGACATGTAACTAAGAGCATGTGGGTTCCTTCTGAGTTTTAAGCAGTGTGACTTGTTGCTGTATGCACTTTAATACAGAATGGATAACAGGTTATATACATATGCACTAAAGCAGTGAGTTCACATTCGCTTTCCAAATAAAATCATGTTGTTTCATGATTAACTGAACCAAGGACTTGTAATTATAAAACAGAATAACCTGATCCACAGTGAAAACACTGATCCTCTCACGGCCCAGCCACTTGTTGAATTCTGCGGCCCAGTTCTGTACCAGGCTGCCAGGTGTAACCACAAGCACACGCTTAGCAACTGGCCTCCCACCATAAGGTCCCTGCTTCAGCAACGTCCAAGACAGCGCCACGCTCTGGAGAGTCTTTCCCAGACCCATTTCGTCGGCCAGGATCGCACCGTAGCAACCTGCAGCTCTGAAGCACAGACACATAAGCACAACATCAAACCAGTGGCTCCGTTTTGTTTTTTGTGTGGCGCTACAACAGATTAATTAAGAGGTTTTTTGCACAGCATTTCATGATAGCCAAACAGCACTGTCACCTCATGCCCATGACACACTCGTAGAGGAAGAGCAGGCCATCCCTCTGGTGCGGTCGCAGGTGTGTGGTCAGGTGTGGGTCAAGCACAACATCGACCATAGGAAGCCCTGACTTGTTATTTAACCACTGGTGGTTGGCGGAAGGGCGAGGCATCACCAGTGCACCTAAAACGATATGAAATAATATTATTAAAATACATTATAAATATATTTTTTGCCAATTTATGTAGGTAATAACTTAATGCATCATCAAACTCCAACTTTATCCACACACCTGGAGCGAGGGGGTCATGGCGAGGTCTGCGAGTTTGTTCCTCCTCTGGTTTTGTTTCTCTGTGGCCCGCTCCGCCCACCATTGTTGGAGGGCAAAAAGGTTTGAATGCCAAGCGGCAGGAGGGTGGTGGAGCAGACTTTGTGTTTAACTCCACTCGCTCTGTTTGGACCTCCTGAAAACAGCGCCCCTTGGCAAAGTCCTCAGCAGAAATGACTCCCATCACCTCCACCTCTTTCCCACCAATCATGAGAGTCTCTCCCTCGGAAAGCGAGGCCAGCTCCGACACCTTGTAGCCACTACCTACAGTTCAGATATGCACACTTGTCAGGATCACGTGTAGTAGGAGAAATCAACTAGTATTGACCTACTTAGCCCTTTAGCATATTTTAATGTTTAATGCAGTAAGCTTCAGTTAAGTGTAAAAAGTATGCTTGTAGAATTTTATTTAAGATTTGAGTATTTAACTATTTTCCAGTGTTTCATGATCCAAAAACAGGCCTCTGGGGCTGACTATGCACAACTAAGGCAAAGAGGCAATAATACCTTACTTGACAGAAGCCTGGGTATTTTCCTGTTATTTTTATATTTGATCTTGAGTAAATTAAATGTCAGGTAAATAATTTTAATTACAGTACTGATTACTTTGCTTTCATTGAGTCTTAAGTCAGTCTTAATTTCTTTATATTTTGCAAGGAAAATGTGAAATAAATAGGTTCAGCAATTTACTGAAATGTGTAAATGGAGTTTTTTGGTGCAAAAATCACATTTTATGCCTTTCACACTCTGTCACCTTTGATATTCTTGTTAGATTAGACAAAAGAAATGTAAAGAAATTATGTATTTTTCTGACAAGCTGCTAATGATAAAGTAATTGTCTTTGCCAAGTTGTTTGTTATGTAACACTGGCTCATCCTTCAAATTAGGTGCCTTTTTATTGCTTGAATGATTCATAGATCTGCATTTACAAGACTGCAGTGAAAATGAGTGAAAAAGTTGCTGATGTTCAAAGAAAAACTTTGAAAGTCCTCGAGAAAGCCTGGAGAACTACAAGTCTAGCTCCTTGGAAGCCAAATATAAAGAAATGCAGGCTATCTCAAGGCTTTTTGTATATAGTATTATATTAAAATTGGGCAGTTGTCATTTTAAATACAAGCAACAACTATACAGGTGACGAATTAAAATTTGATGTTGGTGTCCGTCTTACCCTTTCCGATATCCTTCCCCTCCATATCTTTAAGAGTGACTGTGCGTCCTCTTGTCACCAGCACTGCGTCTCCCTCCCAGCGCTTATGTTTCTTCTTGCTGGCCTTACACCACACCACACTGAAGTAACGCGCCCCGTCCTGACTGCAGCCAGAGTCTGAGCCTGCAGGAGGCTGAGGGGTTTGGGGAGACCCAGGAGGGCCATCATTCACTCCTGTAACACAAAGACATAAAACAAAGTCAGATCCACCAGATGTACACGGGAAATTGACCAGCAGAGGTCACTGTTGCATCAAGCTTTTCAGCATAAAGGCTTCTACACGCCATTGTTGGCTCCACCTATCATGGAAACAAAATACAACATGTACAAGGCTCAAACAGTTAGCACCGTGAAACAATGCAAATGTCAGCAGATGCGGTCACCTTATGATCTTTCATCAGCTTCTACAAGACGGATTAAAGATGATTTCCTATAAAAGTGGAACACGTGACTTGGAAATAAACAGAGGACCAGAGGAAAATGGATCTTCTTTTTAATACAAACACGTGAACGCATAGACAAACAGTAAGAGAAATGGGCAACACTTGTATAACAACAGTACAATACAATCAATGTTGAACTCACAATAAATAGCAGTAACACCAAAAACCATCAGGGCCCCTCCCTTCTTTTGTTCGCGCAGCCGGTCAACAGTTCAGCAACCAGCGAGAATTACTCACTCGAACATTTTTGTTATCCCAATAACAGATTAAGGCCTTCAAAAGTTTACCTTGTGCTTCAGTCCTGGTATCTCTAAAATTTGCTACTGGAGTGCTTTCTTGTGGCGACATGAATGGTTTTTGTACGAAGTCTACAGAATGAATAAAAGCGGCTATAAAAATTGTTTTGATAACCAAAACCTCTAGTGGAAAGTGGATTTCTACAGATGCCAGAATGGGTGGAAATGTTCTTTACACAGAGATAACAACACGTCGCTCACACTGACATCAAGTGCTTTAACTCTTACATTCATATTTTTCCAACAATCTTAGACAATAAAGATCATTAATGCCTTGCTGGCACTCCTGTAATTAGAGACTGGTGGTAGGTGTAGGCAGGAAGAGCACCACTGAGGTACATTATCAGTCAATACTACAAATATTCCCTTCCAAAATTTGGACTTTTATACATATTGGCCTGTCACAGTGTTACTGATGTGAGCTTTGTTTTATTACATAGATGTTTGTCCCCACTTTTGGTACTCATGGACACGATGATGCATTTTTAACACAGACAAGCACAAAGACGGATGGCAGCAGGCGTTATTATCCTAATTATCCTGCAGGACGTAAACAGGTTATCTGTGTGTATACGAGGCACTATGTTTCCAAAAGAAAGTCAAGTCCTGAAACTGATCTCACACAACCAAAATAAAACAAAATTGGTGACTGCTCCAAAGCACTTTTTTTCCTTTTTCTTTTTTTTTTAAAAACTGTACTACTCAGAGCCCCTCCCTTTCTCACAGTGACCACAGAAGTGCATGTTGATACTTGTTATAGAGAAATGGGCAGTCCGTGTCTCAGTCGGGTTGCCTTCAGTTTCTCCACTTTGATCTTGGCTCGCAGCAGTTCCTCCTCCAGTTCCTGCTTCCTCTTCAGCCCCTCTCTCTTCTCCTCCAGGTACAGGGCCACCTTCCTGTGATTGGCCAGCACCAGCTCGTGCTCCTCTTTGGCCAGTTGCAGAGGCCGAAACCTGTCCGGCTCGTGGTGAGGGTAGATGTCGTTGGGGTAGAGCTCGTGGCGTAAGGGCAGCGGCGAGGTGGAGAGAGGGATGTTAACAGAGGAAGGAGCTGGAGATAACGACGCTTCATAATCATGGATGCTGCCCAAGTCCTGCTCTCCCTCTCGCTCCTGGCCTCCTTCCAGCCGTGGTCCTGTGTGCGCTGGGAGGATGGGAAGGTCTGGCGGTGGCTTTACATCCTGTTCAGCGTCCAGCTGGACCACCTCATGGGGGATACTTGGGACAGATGCAGAGTAATCCTGAAGTCCAGCCAGAGATGAGCTGCTGCCAGGATGTTCGATAGGAGAGTTGTGCTTGCTGTATATTAATCTACAAATGGGAAAAACAGGATTAAAAAAATAAATAAATAAGTGAGCCTGGAGTGCTTAAGCAGCATTTACTATATCTTGTTTATGTGAAGTGTGTTGAAACCTCTGCAGGTAGGTAAATCAATCAAAGAATTAGGTGAATGATCAGGGAACATTAAAGGGAGTGAAAGGAAATTAAAGGATTTGGCAACAAGTCTTGGTGGTTACAACCTCACACGTGTGAAGCGTTTTTGATCCCACTCTTATTCATCACTAGGATTTCTAACTGTGATGACTGCCTTTTAATCTGAATTATTCAGTGTATTTTTCTCCTCTGCGTACTCTCTTAATCCAGCATGAGGATATTTAGCAGTGTCTTACTTTTTGTAGTGCTGAGAACACAAGATAAATAATTGTTTTGGAGCCAAGTTTCTGATAGAATTACCAATGTGAAAACCAGACCTATGTATTTTCCAAATGTACTGATGAGCCGCCAGTAAATGATGGCAGGTCATGCAGTATGTCCTCTTGAGCCTGACAGTGTTCAGTGAGTAATCTGATTGGGTTTGGGAGCATGAACGGCAGCCCCTCCTCTCCCTCGGTATGTCCAAAACTCTCATGTGACTTGTGTTATCCTTTATCTTTGTGTGTGTATGTGTTCTCATAAGTGCAACCGTACCTGCGCAGCGCCTGGTCCTTTTCGTGGATGGGCACGTGGTGAAACAGGTGAGGGATCATCTCCATAATTCTCCTGGTTGGCTCGGAGATGCTTGCTCTGTACTCTGGCTGGGCGTGTCTCCTCTGCATCACTTCCTGCTTGGCTGACTCCTTCAGTCTCTTGTAGAGGGTCCGGAGGCCCTGAGCTGTGCGATGGGGTCTGTCTCCTCCCAGGGCATTGTACTGTTCAGCAACAGTGTCCCAGCACTTGTTCTTGTCCACGATGACCGCGTGCTTGTTGGTGTGCTCCTCCAGGATTCGGATGTGAGGCCGGACCAGCTTCAACAGGTCCAGCTTCTCAGAGAGGGTGAAGTTGGAGGAGCGGGCTTTACCCACCATACTGGACAAAAACACAGAGCTGGATGCCATCTTCTAGCATACTGGGCTCACGCAGACCAAGTCTGGCCTATGGCTGTCACCCTTTAGTAACCACACTCAGTGGTGTGGGCTTCTCTCTCTTCCCACCTGTCTTTTTTTCAGTCCCCGCCGCTCTCTTCTCCTGGTCCACGGTGACACACCAACACTGGTCTAACTCAGAGACATGTCACATTTCCCCCCTTCGTCTTCTTCCTCTCCAAATCAAACATAGGCTATGTCTAACAAGTGCATGGATTCTCACACTACTCCTGGACTCCCTCTCAGCTACGTTGCACAACAAAAACAGGCTGTGCTGCACACAATAAGAATCAGGCTTAACTAGGCCAGCCTCGTTTAGGCCCCCGCCTACCGCGGAGGGCTTTGGATGAATTCCTCCCAGCTTAGGCTGACGTAGCTAAGCCGCTTAAGCCCAGCCCGACCTACTTACAGCTCGGTCTCTCTAAACCCCAAACCGAGCACAGCACAGAGCACAGCAGAGATACACCGGCTCTACAGTGTGACAAAGGGAGTGCTGCAGAGGGACACTGCCCTCTGCACATGTGCCACAACAGTTTGCAAACAGCACACTGTAAGGTGTTAAAGTGTCACATGTCTAACGTCCTAAAGTGAGTGATGCTTTGAATCAGCGCCGGCTTAACTAACTGAACCGGGGGGGAGGGGTCTGTGAGCGCGCTGCGCATGTCCGTGGAACCCGCGCTTCTGGCCGTGCTTCAGTGTAGAATGAATGCAGACGGGGAACGCCAGCTCCGCAGCGCACGCGGCGACTTCGTTGATTAAATACGTGTGTGGGGCGCGTGCAAAAACAGCTCCAGGAAAGCGTGCTCGCGCCGCGCGGTCTCAGGAAGTAAAACAGAAGCACTGGCTGCTCCGACAGGAGGAAGGGGAGGAGAAGGAGACGCTGATCCCGAGCACAGTCCGAATCTGGCCGCTAATTTGCATAATGCTGGACCTGCTGTCACTCAGCCTTCGCCCGCCCGGTTTAACATCTATCCTGTGTGCGTGTTATTATTAGACAGAGCGGAATGCTATTTATATAAACGTTATATCTCATTATAGTGTCTGCTTGAAGCCTCTGCGCGGGGTTTGCTCGAGTTAGACTTTGCAATATAACAGCGAATTTAAACAGCAGTGGTTGGTACGTGTAGGGCACATTATGAGGAATAATCGCTAATGTGGTGGTGATGACGATGATGATGATGTCCATGTAATTTATAATACTGGCTCTGCAGTGTTATAAATTACATGGACAGGCCAGTAGCTGTAAACTCTCTTTTGGGACCAGCCATACCTTATTTTACACAGCAAACATGAAAAAGCTTCAGGTCCTGAATGATCCATTTAGGACCGACAACCTCAAGCCAAATATTTGTAATTAGTAACGTCCCTGCCTTTAATGCTGTGTATCGATTAACCGATTATACAAATGTAGCCCAAAAAACCCCAAAATAGATTGCACGACACATTTTTAAGGAATAAATTACAAAAAATAAAAAGCAAAATGCCCGATGTTGCAAATATGATACAAATTTAATCTCATATATCAAATTACTATTTTTTTTTTTGTCAGAAGGGTCATTGTACGCTACATTTTCAAAAAGTTGGAAAGTTATTTTATGGTTCAGGGTTTAAAGGATTTAGAAACACGATATATTATCTTGTATATTATTATAATTATGTTGTTTATAGAAATCCTGGAGGATTTTCCGGTTTGTGTTCTAGTCACTGCACATTTTTGTGTTGTTTATTTACTATTTAATATTTCTTCTTTTGTACTGATATGGACTGCAGGTGGCTGTGAATGCAAAGTAGATGGTGTGGCTCAAGTAAATATACAGCAGAGCTTTGTGTTCAAGGTGACAGTGTTTGTATCATCTCTATCTTTCTTTTAAAAAGACAACAGAATCAGTATTGTTCTGTATGTACACATTAATATACATGATGCTTTTTGCCTGAGGCAAAAAAAAAAAATTGCCAGCAGTGTGACAACGTCTGTCCCCCTTCCTCATCTTTTGCATATTTGTCACATTTACATGTTTCAGATCATCAAACAAATTTAAATATTAGACAAAAATAACCTGAGTAAATTCAAAAAGTAATTTTTAAATTATAATGTATTAAGGGGGGAAAGTTATCCGAGCCTACATGAAAAATTAACTGCCACCTTTGTAAAATCATAAATTAATTGATTAACCACAATTTTTAGAAAGTTAAGTTCCGTTTCTCTGTCTACACCCGAGTCTGATTAATGCCAGACCTGCTGAGTTACTAAAACCAGTCTGACAAAGTGAAGTAGGTTCAAAGATAAAGCAACACATCATGCCACGATCTAAAGAAACAGCTGAGAAACAAAGTCACTGACTCACAACTGTCAGTCAGGCTTTGGCTTTGGGTTCCAGTGAACCACAAATGCAGAAAACTGAACAGCGGTGAACCTTCCCAGGAATGACTGGTCTACCAAAATTACTCAAAGAGTGCATCGACGAGTCATCCAGCAGGTCACGAAAGAACTCAGAACAGCATCTAAAGAATTGCAGGCCTCACTCACCTCAGTTAAGGTCAGAGTTTATGATTCAACAATAACAAAGAGAAGGCATCCATAGGAGAGTTCAAGGAGAAAAGTACTGCTGACCAGAGAGATCACAAAGGCTCATCTCACATTTGCCAAAGAAAAACATCTTGATGATCCTCGAGACTTTTGGGAAAATATTCTGTGGACTGACAACACAAAAGTTGAGCCTTCTGGAAGGTTTGAATCCTGTTACATCTGACGTAACACAGCATTACATAAAAAGAGCATCGTACGAACAGTCAAAAGTGGTCGTACAGTACTCTGATGTCTACGTGGACGTGGACAATTTGCTGCAATTGAACCATGAATTCTGCTCTTTATCAGAAAATCCTGAAGGAGAATGTCCAGCCATCTTTTTGAGTCCTGAAGCTTAAGCTCAGGTTCTGCAGCAGGAAATTGATCCAAAACACACCAACTCAAAATGGCTTAAAAAAGAAAAGAAAAAAGAAGAAGAAGAAGAAGAAGAAGACGGTTTTGGAGTGTCCTAGTCAAAGTCTGGATTTAAATGTGTTTGAGAGGCTTTGACATGACCTTAAACAAGCCACTCATGCTGGAAAACCCTCCAATGTGGCTGAACTAAAGTAATTCTGCAAAGAAGAGTGGGCCAAAATTCCTCCATAGTGATGTTAAAGACTCATTGCTACTTATCGCAAACACTTGATCGCAGTTCTTGCTGCCAAGGATGGCACAAGCAGTTATTAAGTTCAAGGGCAATTACTTTTTTCACACAGCATCAGGTAGGTTTAGACAGCTTTTCCCCCTTAATGAATAAAATCATCATTTAAAAAAAAAAACCCACTTCATTTTGTATTTGCTTGGGTTGTCTTTTTCTAATATTAAAATGTATTTGATGATGTCAAACATGTAAGTGTGACAAATATGCAAAAAAAAAAGATTAGCAATAAAGCAAAATGAAATCTTGCATAGATTTATTGCTCCAGACGCCTTGAGGCTAAAAACGATTGAAAACCATAATTAACGACATTTTAGAATATTTGTCATAAATAAAGTACAATTATCAAAAACAATAATAGTCCCATTAAAAAATATTAATGTATAAAATATAACAGAGCCCACAGCTTGGTCACTTGAGCGCTAATGAAACAGAAACGGCTGTTTCAGTAGAATCTTCATGACTAAACTACCTAAACCTAATGAGGCATCAGGTATGCTGCATGCTGAGGCTTGCACTGTCTTTGTCATTGTAACACACAGGGTTAATTGGTTTAGCTTTTAATCTCACCTGCATTTAATTAAAAACTAATTGGAAGTCTTGTTTGGTTTAAGAGCTATCCATCTTAAATAACAGCTTGTAATGGAACCATGATTTTGTTTTCTGGTGGAAATCTTGAAGCTTTTCTCATTTTCAAACGTTGCATCTCCTTGTCTCCTCAAGGAGAGGGGAATGCTTGCTGGATTAACTTTAAGCAAAGACACGCAGGTATACTCTTCACGGTCAAGAAAAATGGTGGGAGGCACAGCTGGAATACTTAAATCATGGTACAAGAAGAATCCTATCTGAAACTCTACCTCTAAGTTGTAGCAATAACTCAGTGATCACACCATCAACCCTTCACTATTTGTGGGTGTGATTATAAAAATAACTACGTTTAATTAAAAGAAATATAAAAGTCATCATGAGCAATGTTATGTCCATCTGATTCATCAGACTCCTTTCCTTCCTGGCCTTCCACTCTTTGTTGTGGTCTTTTTTTCCTCTCTCTCTCATATGAGGCAAATGTATTTGTCCCCATATTTGTCTTTGCACATTCCCTGACATACATTGCTGAAACTATGAGAATCTCCCTCCAGGAATCAACTGACATTTGTAAGTTTTCATATTGCTGCTATGATTATTAAATTGGGCATAAGAAGTGAGAAGATGGGGCAAGAAAAAGGCAAGGCTTTACATGGCTGTTTGTTTTTTACCTGCTGGTTTATAGTCTTCAGCAGAGGCTCCTAATCCAGGGTTCTGATGCTTTGTCTCAGCCTCATTTTCCTTACTCTCAGTTGCACTGAGAACACGAGCCAGAACCTTTGACAAGGCTGGGGCAGCTTCAGGCTGGACGTTAAACTCTGTCTTACTTGCACCTGGTGTTGCAAGGCTTCTCTGGATCTGCGAAATGAGGTACGGACAAAAGAGAATTCTTAATATGAGGAAGTGTGATTAAAAAAATAATGGAAAATAATCAAATTAGAATTATAAATACTGAGGGTTTAATACTGTAGGAAAAATGTTGAGAAAAAAAATTACTTTATCCAGTGCATTGCCTGAACCAAGTTTGGGGGTCAAAGGCTTGGATTGAGCCACAGAAAGTGAAGTACATGCACCAGGTGGCACAAATCGAGACTTTTTCACTGCATTACCCAAGAGCTTGCTGGGAGCTCCAGAGCGCCGCATCTTTCTTTTTCCTAAAGACAAAAAGCAACCGATACAATAGTCAGATTGTCTATTCTTATTTAATTCACTTAATGTACAGAATTCACCTGCTTGCTGCATACATGCTACTACTGTACATTACCTAATGTATATATTATATATAATGTCCCCCCTTTGCACAAGTCGAGGAGCGTGTCAGGTTACATTTCACTGTGTGTTATACTTGTATAACTATACATGTGATGAATAAAGAACCTTGATCCTACAAGCAGATTAATAAAATACAAATACAGTAACATTTGGTTGACACAAAATCCCAACAAACACCTGGACTTGCCTTAAGGCGTTACTGCATGATTACCGCTTATTACAGACGGTTTAATATCCTTTGAGTGGTTTAAAATCAGGGGGGGAAAAGAAAACAAAAATATCTTCCTCAAAGGTACTCACTTTAATAACTTCGTGAGGCATGTAGCAAAAACTATCTCGTCCGCTCAAAACAAATCCAACTCCAACACTATTCCTTTTAATGTCACAGTCCTTTAGCATTATATGAACACATCTAGCTAATGATTTGTCCCTATTAATAGCAAAAAATTGAAAACTTGGATTATTTGCATATGTAAATTCTGCACTGGGTAAACTGTGCATATCGAGACGAAAATAACTCACTCAATCCTTTTTTATCATACATAAATCCTTGGGGTCACTATCCCTCTGATGGCTTTCTAGCTTTTTCACGTCCTCAATTCCTGCTTATGCTGGAATAATCGGCATATCACGATAATTTCTAGATAGCAACATGAACCTGTTACACAGCCAGCTAGCTAACACTAGCATAAAGATGATAATAACGCGGTTGGAAGTCTAATTTAGGCTTTATTATCAAGTCAGATAACGTGTGACAACGTATTGTACATACCCCGACGAGCTAAAAGTTAGAAGAAAACACCTGACATCGCAGCCTTTAACTCAATTGCAACAGAACTCGTCTTATCTTTCCTCTTCAGTGACTCTAGCAGCGGTTCAGTTTCTCCCGCTGAACAGTTTGAAGAATCTAATTCGTCGAACCAATACAAATGGGCGTGGTTAAAACGAAAGGGTACGTTTGGTTCTTCTGTCCCTACAGTTTAGCCGTCGCATTCAATGTAGTTTATATCCCGCTTGAATTTCAGCAACCGGTCGATCGATAACTTATGAATCGAGCTCACCTACTACTCACTTCATCCCTTCATTAAATCACAGTGAAAGCGTGAAAGGAGGAATATTTGGGAAATCTAAATATTGGTATAACTGTTTAAGTAAGCTGCTAATCGTAATATTTTGTTTCACTAGCACAGCTACCACAGTAAACTCGCCTCACATGTTTTTTGCAAGGCTAAGGCAAACGTGTCAACTTTTCAAAATTTACCGCAAATTACTCAATTTGAGGGTACCTGAAAGTAATACTTATATAGTAGTTGTATTAAGTTATTTTCGCTAATACTTAATTATATTGACATTTAATAATATTAATTATTAATACTGATATTAAATGATAATACTGACAGGACATTTATTAAGGGGGGAAAAAAACTATCCAAACCTCCAAACCTTTCTGCATAATTCAAGTGAGGTTGAGCTTCAGGGTAAGAACGGATGGCTGGACATTCTCCTTCAGGATTTTCTGGTAGACAGTAGAATTTATGGTCCCATCAATTACAGCAAATCATCCAGGTCCTAAAGCAGCAAAGCAGCCCCAGACCATTACACTATCACCACCTTGTTTAACTGTTGATATGATGCTTTTTTAATTAAGTGTTTTATGCAGTTTAGTTTTATGCAGTTAGTTTTATGCAGAGGTAACCAGACTCAACCCTTCCAGAAAGTTAAATTTTTGTCTTGAGGATCATCAAGATTGATGTAAAATGACTTTATTTACACTGGCATCCCGAAGATCTTTGTCTAACATTAAAATTAGTTTGATGATCTGAAAGATTTAAGTGTGAAGATATACAAAAAACTAAGAAACCAGGAAGGGGGGAATACTTTTTCAGAGGACTGTATGCATAAGAGAGCTTTACTTGGTACGGGGTCATTTTGAATTACTGTTTGTGTGATTGTAAGTCTTACTGAGAGGATATAAAGAGAACAGGATGATGAGTCCAGGCATTTGGTGTGCTCTTTGATTTTTGTGATCATGCGTTCTTGTGCCATCTGATATTGAGTCTGTAATCCAATCATGGAGGGAGAGAGTGTAATCCATCTTAATCCCACATTCAGAGAGAGAGGGAGAGGGAGAGAGGGAGAAACCTAGGATAGGGTGGGTCATTAAGAGAGAGAAAAACAGCTGAAGGACAGCAGTAATCTCTGAATGCTTCACAACAGCAACACAGGTTTTTAATAGCTAGACAACAACACTGCTGCAGAACTTGTCTGCTTTAGACTCGGTGTTCAGTGTTTTACTGTAATTCGGCCTGTCTCTCTCATCTGATCTGGTCCCGTCTGACAGCTGCCTTCCTGTGTCCTGAACCCTTGTTGTCAGGGTTACCTCTCCACGGAGACGCACTCTCAAAGGTAGGGGAGGGCTTCAAAGGAGAGGAGACCCTCACCTTTATGGTGTTAAGAGTGAGGATGTGGCAGAGATAGGACGGCAGGTTGCCCGTGGAGGAAAGAGTGGAGTCAAAACCTGCAGAAAGAAGGAAGTAGGAGTTGGTTGAAGTGAAAGTTGACATCTGAGGTAAGATAAAAAGAAAAGAAACAAATGAGGAAACAAGACTGCTTCCTGCTTTACCCGTGTGTTGTTTAATCTGTTTAACTTTTTTTTTCTTTTTTTATTAGGATGGGCTATGATCTGGAGAGGTTTGTAGGTTACGTGAATGAGGGTCTACTGTGCTGTGTATGTCGAGATGTGCTGGAGCGCCCCCTCCAGGCACCCTGTGAACATGCTTACTGCAGCTCCTGCATCAGCACCTGGCTGGTCCATCACCACTCCTGTCCTGAGGACAGACTGCCACTGGATGTGGGTAGCCTCAAACCACTGTACAGGTCAGTCTCCGTCTCCTGCAGTTGTGCTCCTTGCTTCACTTCCTCGTAATCATGCACTCTTAAGTTTTGCAGATAAGTTTTCATGCAAGTCAGTAGCGTTATAACAGTATGCTGCTTTTCTCACTCTAAGAGTTTCTGTCTGTGTTGGTTTGATTTGCAGGTACATGCGTAATGATCTGAACCGTCTGCAGATCCGCTGTGTGAATGCAGCACAGGGGTGTGAGGTGGTCTGCTCCCTGGAGAGCCTCCACTCACACGAGGACGAGTGTGAATTTGCCTTCATATCCTGCGCTAACACAGGTACATGACAACATCACACCGGACAAAACACTATTCATGCCGTGTGTTTTTATAAGTCTTTATGACAGTAAAAGTCAAACTGCAATCCTCATGGATGTGTATGTTACAACTGTAATGTGACACGTCTGTGGGGGTGAACAACAGGTGGGCCCTGTTGTTGTCTTGGCTACCCCAGGAACAGGTGCACTTTTAGGACTGAAAGCTCCCACAAGCCTCACACAGAGAGCACTGTGTGAGAGTCGGCTTTCATTCATTCTTTAATGAGTGATTTTTAGGTCTGTTTGAAACATGTACATGCAAGTGTGCGCTTTTGTGCTCACCATGTGTCTGTGACCCGTGTTTGGCAGGTGGAGAGTACATATGTTACCACTGTGGTAGGTTGAATCACATGCGGTGTGTGTGCATGCGGTGTGCAGTTTAAGTCACTAAAATCACCTGAAATTTCTGCTGTTGTGTGACTGCAGTGATCTGTGACTACATTGTAGATTTAATAACTCTACTTTAGATACACAAAGTGTTTACAAAGTACATTTTTGGTGGTGTTAGTAGATTATCTCCTCTTTGTACACACAGATGATTTTTATGGAAAAATTCGTGCCTGCAAATAAATTTCATCTTTGTGGAGATGCTTTAGAAGCCTGTCTTATACACTGATAACGTGGTGGCTCCATGCGAGGCCTTTGCACCCTTGTGACTTTTCCCTCTCAGGCTGTCCCGTGCAGGTCGAGAGGCGGGGCTTGGAGGCTCACCTGTCAGAATGTAGCTTTCGCAGCAGGGAGTGTCCTAATGGTTGCGGCCACACGCTGCTCTCCATTGACCAGACACAACATAACTGTGTAGCGGAGCTGCGCACTGAGGTGGAGATGCTCAGGTAAGCTCTTCTGTGCTCTCTTCTAAGCCTGAACTCAGAGGTAACACCACCATCATGACTTGGTCTCATTAAATGTCAACTGTAGGGTGGAGATGCTGTGCAAGGTGGAAGAGGTGAGACGAGAGATGGAGTCTCGGCTGGACTCGCAGAGGAGACACATGGTGCAGAAAGAGTCTCAGCTGAAGAACGAGGTGGAGGAGCTCAAGGTAAAATGTCCTGTTACCACATAAATGCAACAGAAGATAGTACTAAAGCACAGATTTGTGACCATGGGATACATTTACTATGAAAGTACAATGCAGTGTTTTGCAAATCATTTAAAAAATGCTGAAAGTTTAAAGGCAAAATGCTTTTAGAAGTCTGAACTGTGTGAATGTCATCTTAGCATTCAGACTTTTTTGCTCGGGTGCCATATTTTTTAAAAACAGTGAGAACTGTTTTTTTCACTGTCCTTTTGAAATAAGCAAGGCCTGAAAATTATATCTGATTCCTCACACTGCAGGACACCTTCTCAGGCCCATAAATGGTGGCAGTTTACAGATCTTTTTTAAGTCCATAAAATCACAATAAAAAAAAAAGAAAAGAAAGTACACTTATCGGTCATTTAAAAAATAATCTGGTTCGTAGCAGGTTCTAAAATTAATAAATACAACCTCAGGTGAACCACACAGCTAAATGACATATCACATAACAAAACTAAGCCAGAATGCAGAAGCAGTGTATGTACAGTTTTACTGGATACAAAGGATTTAAGAGGGAATTGAAGCCACGTGCCGATAATCAAATGCACTTAACTGGCATGACAATCTCTAAAGAAGCAGGCAGTTTGCTGTTTTGGAGCATTAAGATGTGTGTTAAGACAATGCCAATGAGGCTTAACATCAGTAATGATATTAACAATCTGGGAAAGGTTATACGGTCATTTCCAAACTGTTTGATTATACAGCAAGGAAGATTATTTACAAGCAGAAAACACTCAAGACAGTTGCCAGTTTTCCCAGGAGTGGATATCCCAGTGTCAGACTGTGCAGTGCTGAGAGAAACTGTAAAAAAAAAACAAAAAAAAAACAAACTACCTCCAGACTCTACATGCCACAACTTATTAAAAGTTGAAGTTCATGACAGCACAATTAAGTATGGCGTGTTTGGAAGGGTTGCAGGAGAAAGCATCTTCTCTTTAAAAAGAACATGGCAGCACAGCTTAAGTTTGCAAAGATGCATTTGAACAAAGAGTTCTGGGACAATGTTGTCTGGACAGATGAGGTGAATATTTGGAAGTCAAACACAATCAAACCAAACACGTCACACCAACTGAGAAGCACGGTGGTGGTGGGGTGATGATTTGGGCTGGATTTGTATTCACTGGAATACACCATGTAATCATTGAGTTAACCGTGAACTCCTCTGTATACCAAATTGTTCTAGAGTCAAATGCGAGGACATCTGTCCAGGAGCTAAAGCCTGGCTGAAATTGGCATCACACATAAAACTACTCTATTGCTTCACGTCATATCCTGTCTGTGCAGGGTCAGCTATCCCGTGTGATGTGTGACATGCGTGCACTGCTAGGTGCAGAGCGTTTGAGGAGACAAGAGCTGGCAGAGGCAGAGCTGGAGAAAAGAGAACTGCTACAGGTCCTCAGAGACCTGCAGCCCACCAGGAGCCAGAATCCCACTGAACAGGCAGCCAGGGACCAGCATCAGGGAGAGGTGCAGACATCAGGCTGGGAACTCCACACCGAGCCAACCAGACATCAACAGAGAGAGGCTTCTTCACATGCCTCCAGTCTGTCACTGCATTCAGCCCAGGCTTCACATGCATCAGGCCCACCCCCATCACCACAGCTGGGTGAGGTAGGGCGCAAGGGTGGGACCCGGAGTCTGACCTTGGACTGCATTAAAAAGAAGAGCAGGGAGGTGACAGTGATCTGAAAAAGCTGCAATATATGAAATCTTTATTTTTGTATTATTTAGCAACAAAATTAGGGTTTGGGTAAAACATGTTACAAAAGAAAGGTTTTGCTACGCTGTGTTTTTAATGCTTAAAGATCAGCTCTTTGTGTGTTGGATTTTTGAACCACCTGACGTCATTTTAAGTGTATCGTCAGTGAGCTTCAAGAAGTTGGAATCCCCAAACGTTTTTTTTTTTTACACCTGAGGTTAACCACATAACGATTCAGCGTGAGTTTTTGTGAAATGTAAAAAAATAGACAAGTTTAAAAAAATATATGTTGAATTCATTTTTTCAATGGGAGAGAACGTTCAATAAAAACGGAATTTTCAAAAAATATGAATTTTCTGGCAATTATTTCATGGTTTCGACTTTTAAGGGTTAACGGTCACATATTCCACCTGTTTAAGATATATTAATGTTAGTCCCACATGACCACATAGTTCAAGTTTCCATAATATCCCATAATACCAACCGTGTCTGTATACCACTGGTTTTGTGCTCCTTTTCGAACAGTTTCAGGGTTTGCGAATGAGATCAGCCTTAGAAATAAAAAAAATCACCACCAACAACAAAAAAACGGGAAAAATGCAGCAGCTGCAGCCGTTGCAAACACAGTGATAGACAGCACAAGAGGGATCGCATTTTTAAACATTTTATCTGAGAACCACAGACGATTTATTTATTTGACATTCCCTTAAAACACACACAAAGGCCTCATTTTGCTATCACTTTTATTTTCTGAATACAGCTAATAATAACAAAACTGAAAACATCAACACAGTCTGTACATTATTTGTGACAACATCATACCACCACGTTTCCATGGAGACAGCATATATAATATCCTGATTGGCCCTTCTGTTGCCGTGAGAGGCTGCAGTCATTGTCCAGGAGGATTTACCTGGTGAAGGAGCGAACATGTCTGCCCCTCCCACCTCCGCTCCCTCCTCCACCGCTGAACTTGCTCCCCTGAGATCCTCTTCCCCCTCCACCGCCTCCACCGACGCCTCCCCCGGCACCACCGCCACCTCCTCCGCCGCTAATCCACGACAGGCCAGTACCTCCTCTGCCGCGTGGAGCTCGATCCCGAAGAGCCAGCCGATACGCACCTGAAGTGTGGAACGAGTGAATCAAACTTTTTTTTCCCCCTATAACACCTTTAATACAGGTCAAAGCGATAAAAAAGTAAAACAAATGCAATAAAACAGAACATAAAAGACTGAAAAAGAGAGCGGTATAAAATGTAAAACTGTGTGTGTGGTCCTTACTTGCAGGGGATTGCCGAGAAGGCAGTGGCCCTCGAGTGAAGTTGCTCTGTCCTCCGCGGGGTTCACTGTAGGTCCCTCTGTGAGTAACAGCTGGAACCTGACCGCTCCACGATGACCCTCGGCCTCCTTCTCTCCGAGTGTAGTTTCCTACAGAACGGGGGAAAAAAGGGGGGGATTTGTCACCCTCTGCTGGACAATTGATGTATTTTAGTTGCAGTTTGTGCAGGGCTAAACGAAACACAGTATTTCCCAGGATAATGACCAGGATTCCCTGCTGTGTGCTGCATGTAATGATGAGGCAACTATGACAATGTCCTGGCAACTATGAGACTCGTGCGTATCTGATAGTACATACCTGACAGCAGTACACCTTTAGGCTGTGGTGGAGTGAAAAAGCGAGTCTGGCTGTGGAAAGTAGCTCTGCCTCTGTTACCAGTGAACAGCCCTCTGGTGGGAGGTTTGGGGGCGCTTTTTGGAGGTCGTTTAGGAGGCAGAAGCCCTAGAGGGGTCGTAATGTCTTTAAACTCCGCTGCAACAAAGTCATCCACGTGCATGCTGGGAGGACGGGAAGTATTCTGTTTGCGCAGGCGGAAGATATCATGCGGTCGGCAGACATTCTGCCCAAACCCTCCTCGACCTCCTCGGCCACGAGGAGCAGCCATGATGTGAGCTCTCTTTGCAGGCTCGACGTAGTCAGACTTCCCACTGCAGAGACAAACACAAGATGACACCATGAAACTGATCTTAAACTAGATTCTGTGCGAATAAAAATATATAGAAATCACAATGACGCTGTACCTAGACGTAATGAACGTCTCATGCTTGTGTTTGCCCAGCCGGAAGCCTTTCGTAGGTTTTGTGTGACCCGGAGAGGACGGCTCAGACAAGAAGGAGCGCTCCAGCTCCGCCTTCAGGTCCAGTTCTGGACAACACTCCTGAGCCAGACCCACCAGATCCACCTTCACCTGCCACACAGACAAAAAGGTAATCATACATATTATATAGAAAACATAAACAGACCATGTAATGTTGTTGCTTGTGGTATTTCCAAATTCCTTACAAGCCAGAGAAGCAAAGAACCTCAACTTAAAAAAATCCTTTAAATCCCTTAAAGATAGAGAAGCAAAGAACGTTTACTTAAAAAAGAAGAGGAAGAACATAGCACTGAACAGAAAGCACTTAAAATATGTGAGAGGACTCTAAGAAGTGGATAGTAGATAAATATAAATATCCAAAATATAGGACTCATCCTATTGAATCTTCCTGTCATAGTAGTCATTTTACATCCATCCCATCCTCTTCTGCTTATCTTGGGTCACGAACCCAGAGAAACTCAGACCTCGCTCTCCCCAGCCACTCCCTCCAGCTTATCGAGGAGTTCCCTCGCCAGACCAGGTAAGACATGCCCAGAACACCTCACCCAGAAGGCGCCCAGGAGGCATCCTCGTCAGATGCCCAAACCCCCTGGACTGGCTCCCTTAGATGTGGAGGAGTAGCAGCTCCAGTCGGAGCGCCTCTCAAACAACTGCACTCCCTATCACTCACCCCATCACTAAGGGAGGGGCCAGCCACAACAACTGCAATTTTGTAGTTACACCCATATGGTGCACAGTGAATCAAATACTTTTTTACAGACCATGATGCTCCCACTAAGCTAACACGGTAACAGCAACAAATATTTCTTTTTGACTCGATATACCAGAGTTTCAGTAGCAGAAAAGGATTCATAACTGCTGGTGATGTGAAAAAATTCTACATCAACAAAGATCAAGTAAAAAAAAAAAAAAAAAAAAAGCAATAATACAAAAACGCATAAAACAGTGAATAAAACAGAAGCTGTAATCAAATTTTCATCCAAAAATGATTAACCATAAATGTGCACGCCAAACATAAGCTCTAGAGATTCTTGGAAATGTACACACACACACACACACACACACACACACACACACACACACACACACACACACACACACACACACACACTCTTACCATATCAAGGTCTGTTTCAATGTCATCAGTCTGGAACGGAGAGAACCACAGAGCCTTCAGCTGCTCATCCAGAGCTTCAGACAGAATGAAAACCGTCCTACAGACAATAAAGGCCCAGGGCAATGATCAGTTTACCGTTCCCATTAATTTTTCACATGGCTCATGTGTAAGTGGTTGTTGTTATGAATATCTGATTCAATCAATCTGTCACCGCAAACTGCGATCCTCCCTCGCTCCAGCTGTATAAGCTTCACAACTCGAAGTGATGAGGAGAAAATGATTCAGTATTAATACGTCACGCGGAGGACCAACCTGTGATTAAACTGGGCCCCGAGTGTTTCTGGTGCTGGCAGAGTGGGCTCGGTGTCAGCTGCAGGAGGCGTGTCTGTGGCCGCCTGCAACGTCTGCCTCAGAGCAATCACGTTCTCCAACATGGTCTCCAGGGAATCGTCATCTTTACATAGTTTCTAAAGACATAGACAAAAGCATTGAAAGTTTGAGGTCAAGGCAGCCCGGACCTTTATTTTGATAAACACAATGTACTTGTGTGCATCTTTCATACCGCTATCTGTTTTTCCAAAGCAGGTATTGGATGTGACTCTGACTCCTCCCACTGGAGCAGAGCTTTCATTTCAGAGCCCGACAGCAACCGTGGAGGAACAAAAGCAGGATCCTCGCTCGAGCCGTGACCCTCTTCAGCACACTGGATTAAAACGAGGACAGGTACAGAATGAAGAGCAAATATGATTGGAGATAAGCTGGAAAAAGCTTGAGAAAAGAAGCGATTATCAGAAGGACAAGACAAAATATGCAATGAAAAAGCCTTTCCTTTATGCAGAGCCAGTCATTTCTGTGAGGTGATGCATTATTAATAGAGCTTTTTAAAAGCGGCTGCAGAAGGAAACTCTTAGAAAAGGAAAACTAAATTACTAGCATGAACACGTAAGGACAAGGAGGAATGCTTTCAAAGAAGCGACGTCCTTGCTGTAGTCTCTTTTGTAGTCTTTTGTCCAAATATTTTTCACAGAAGTAACACTTACTTAAAAAAAATGATGCTGCTTACACTTCTGATTAAACACCAACCGACTCTGATCGGCTCCTCTTTATGACTCCGTCTCTAAAGAGGATTGTTTGTTTGCTTTTATTGTTTAGGGCTCCTCCAGACTAATCATTTAGCTGTACGTATTCCTTCAGTGCTTCATTTGTTTTTTTGAAAAACTGCTCTGTTCTCAAACAGATTACCTTTAATTTAATGCTGAGCCTTTCTTCTGTTTTTATTGTCAAATATACAGTTTTATTTATTATGTTGTGATTTGTGTTTGCTGTATTGCTTTGTTCTCTGTTAGTTTAAAGGGACAGGATCCTGATTTTAATGATCATCTAAGCAGTACTTACCATTGGTTCTGTGTGGAGGATCTGCCTGAGAAAGTCGAGCAGAGATGAGAGCAGATCTGCTGAGTCTTTGTTGAAGGACAACACCAGCCTCTTCAGCAGCGAGCACAGCCCAGCGCCATGTTTCTTCAGAGCACTGAAACAGAGATAATCAGAGGTAATCAAGGTCTCCTTTAACTAAGACAAAGGCACAGTGTGCCGTAGCAACATGGCAGGGTGGTATTGGTGGGGAAGCAGTTACGCCAAATAAACAAGAAAAGGTTCTTGTTTACACTTTGAGGTGGTAGAGTCCGTAGTCGTGCTCTGTGAGGAATGTCAAAGTCCTGATGCAGGTGAGGAGGAGGGGCACGCTGCTCTCTGCGTTCCCCAAAACCTCCAACAGAGAACTGCACACCGATGACATCATCTCTCGTCCCGGAAGTGCATTGGCCAGCTGCTCAGCCTCTGACACACAGCTTTCACCAGGTGGAGACACCACGAGAGAAATGTCCTGGTGAAGACAGTTTTACAGTTTTTAGTATTTTTCCATTAAAAGATTTTTTTTCTTTTTTAAATTTGTGTACTTCCAGCTTTACCTGGTCACACAGTGACTGTAATATTGTCCCCACTAGTACACTGCACTGCTGCTGATGTATGGAGTGATCCGTTGGAGGAACCAACAGAGACAACAACAAGGGGAACAGGTCGGCCAGCTGTTCATCTCCAGAAACTGACCCGGACAGCAGATGCAGTGTTGCACTCTTACAGGCTCTCTGAGACACCAGAGTATCCATCAAAGAAAGGAGCCGCAGGACCTGGGCCCAGGAGACGCTTTTTCCCTCTGCCCTGCAAGTAACAGGTTACAGACATTTGAAATATGATTTACAGGAAAAAACACAGACGCTATGTTGATGTGTGAGTTTGTGCATCCTTCACTCACGGCTGCAGCTCCTCCAGCAGGAGCTCCAGCAGGGTCTTCATGATGTGTGTTGCAGTGGGTGAAGACAAGTCTGCCAGCTGAACGCACACTCTCCTGAGTATGGCCAGGAGAGGAGGGCAGGTGGTGGTGCACACACATTTGAATGCCTCGGAAAACACTTTCCACTGTGCGCGAATGTGCATGCTCCACAGCTTCCTTGTGTTTAAGGCTACAGCCACATCTTGGACTGATGTCACCTGTGGAGCCAAAGGCCTTCTAATATTAATGTGTGTATGAAGACAAGAATATCAGAGCAGGTTAAAGCGCAGGATAGAGAGAGTTACCTGAGTGCTATGCATTGGCAGTGGAAGAGGCAGAAGCTCAGACAGCAGTGTCAGACCAGAGAAAAGGCCTTCAGAAGCTTTGAGAAGAGAGCTCAAAACCTCCTTTAGCATCAGAGACCACGTGTTGCTGGCCAGAGTCTCTTCTGTATGGGTCACCTGTAGCATGACACAAACATGGTGTCTCTTAAAAATCTCAACTGAAGCCCCATTTAGTATCAAAACTGTTATCTGATGCCGCACACACCTCCTCATTAACACCCTGCGTAAAGGTGAGCAGGACGTCAACAATGAGCACTTGCACTCTGGTCTCCTCCCCATCAAGACGCCCAGAAGCAGGAATGGAGCACACTATCATGTGAAGCGTCACCAACACGCTGGCCACGCGAGTGTCCCTGAACTGGAAAGCTCCGCCGCGCAGCAGCTCGGTGAGCATGGTGCGAAGCAACCGCAGCGTGCTGATACATATACTGAGGATCATGCAGCGCTGCGGCGTCGGACCCATGTGCCCGTGCACGCGCCACGGCTGCAGTAACACGCTGCATAGCTTCTGCAGGACACGCACACACGTATCGAGACCCTCCCCAGAGAAAAGCTGGACTCCTGCAAGGCTCCACTTCAGATCCCTCTGCTGACCTGTGGAGTGGAGAAGGAGCTGCTGAAAAACCATCTAATCTAATCTCAACATAAAGTGAAAACTATAAAAAAGCAAACAGAATAAAAACAAAGTCATATTTGGGGTCAAAGTTTGGTTGGGGTCCTTACCTTCTACAGCAGGAGGTGGGCAGGCGATGTGACAGAGGACCCTCAGAGCAGTGACCAGCCCGGTTCCCTCAGCAGTTAACACATTTTCTACATTCTGGAGTCAAAAGAAAACCATGTTCAGGATGACAAACCGCTTTGAAAAATACATCACAGAGCACTTCAGTGAAGAGTTAACTTTTTTTATCCCCCTGGATTTTTCTGTGGATTTCAGAGATGTGAGTCAGCTTACCAGCTGGTGTAGATGCTTATAAGCCAAAAAACATTTCATTTACTTTACCTTGCAGAGTGTTTAATGAGTGAGAGCTCTGTACCTGTTTGATATAGTCGATAAGGGTGGGAATGCTGCCAATCTCAAAGCGAAGCTTCTCCACTGGCTCCAACCATTTACTGAGCTCTAAAGAAACGCACACACAAAGACACTCAAACAATTAAAACTGTCTTATATAGAATGCAGAATGCAATGATTTGCAAAGCAAATCTCATAAACGCACATTTTATTCTCCTCCCGAGGGCATATGTGAGGGTAGAAACCAATGAGCTTGATTTCATTTTGGAGAAAATCGGATCAAGATCACAAAAAATGTAAACAATATACTAAGGCTTGGGGGACATCGTTGAGACATGTTTACTGTGTAACATCCCCTCTTTTAACAGCAGTCCATAATCTTGAAACTGATGAGCCCAGCCGTTGTCCGAGTCGTGTTTGACATAAGATTTTAGCAGCTCAACAGCACCGAGTTTTCTGTGCGGCGTTTTAGGTTTCATGATGCTACAAATGTTCTCATTTGGTGAGAAGTCTGGACTGCAGAGAGGACCGTTCAGCACCAAGACTCTGCTCCTATGAAGCCATGCTGCTGTAACAGATGCAGCAAACAGTTTGGCATCGTCTTGCTGAAAAATGAAAGGCACTCCCTGAAAAAGAAATCATCTGGGTGGGAGCATGCATGCATGGTACCTTTCCTGATGTGTAAGCTGACATACCATAAGAGATGGAAGCGAGTACTGAGCACTGACAACAAGCTAGATGATCTCTTCAGTCTGGAGAACATGGTGTCCGTGTTTTCCACTTTACCTCTGTACATTTTAAACAAACTTTGGCCCAGAGGAGACAGCAGTGTTTCTGGATCATGTTCACAAAGGGCTTCTTCACTGCATGACAGAGCTTTAACCTGCATGGTGAAATGTGTTTACATTTCTGGAAGCCTTCATGAGCCCATGAAGTGATTTCAATGACAGAATCGTGCCTGTTTTTAATGCAGTGCCACCTGAGATCAGCGGCAGCGATACTGATTTTCTTGCGCTCAGATATTTCTCCAGATTCTTGGAATCATTTAAAGATGAGACAGTCAAATTCTTTACAATTTACATGTTTTTGCAGACCAATTCTTACTTCTAAGAAACTCAGCCTGTCTAAGATGCGTTTTTTATACCCACTCATGTTACTGACCTGTTGCCAGGTAACCTAATTAGCTGCAAAATGTTCCTACAGCTGTTTCTCTTACTTTTCCAGTCTTTTGTTTCCCTCTCCCATTTTTTTTTAAACATGCAGCATCCCAAATATATTTGAGCTGGCACTTAAATATAGTTGTGACATTGATGAGAATTACCCTGTAACTTGGCATTGGTGTCATCAGCCTTGGCTATAGAGAGCAGCGGAGCGGCATATTGTTCCATCATCCGCAGCTCATTAGAATTCTGCACCACCAGTAAGACCAGCATGCAGGCGTAGTTATATGTCACCGCTTTGCGAGCCTTCCCCTCACTAACAGAGGAAGAGAGACAAAAAAACATGAATTTATACTGAAGTCAAATCAGAGAACAAGAAAAAAGGTTGGGGAGAAGAAATGGTAGGGAATAACAAGTGTACCCCTGTCCGTCCTTGCTGTGGTGCTGGAGCAGCGTGACCAGACAGGAAAGGTTGTTATCCAGGCTGAAAACATGAGCTACGGCGCTGCGTCCAGTCTGCGTAAAGGTCATCAGGTAAAGCGCATGGAGCGTGCCCAGTATATCTGGATTGTCACCTTCATCTAGGCCTGCACCACCGTCTCCTCCTGTAGCCACATGGCTCATGAGTTCTGACACGCCTTGCAGAGCATGCAGGGCCTGTATCAGCCACACGCCAAAGCCCTCTTCACCGCACCCTGGCCCAATCAGACCCGCTTCTCCCCCAGTACACATGCTCTCCTCTGCCTCGGACTCTGCCATCGACGCCAGGAGGCGCAACAGCAGGTTGGTGGGTGTGGGCTGGGCGAGAAGGAAGAGCAGACCCGACTGGGTGAGCGACAGGAAGCGCAGAAGCTCTCTGACAGCTTGAGTGACCCCAAGATGGCCGGCTGCAGCAGCTGCTGACAACACCACCGTTGTGCTCTCCAGAAAATGACATGCATGCATATACCTGAAAGAGGTCCAGGGCAAAAATACACATGTATTAATGTGTCTAAATTACATTTAAATTTATGCTACACTGTGATGCTTATGTCTTAGTATGTACCTATACAGTGATGGGTAGGGGTTGTCCCTCTCCTGTGGCCCTGTAATTCTAGCAGTAGTGGGGAAGGCTTTCCCAGGAGGTTGCACCATGCAATGAGGGGCTGTTTCTAGCAGGTGATGTAGCTCTTCCAAAGCACCTGCCAACCTATCGAGCTCTGCCTCACTCAGAGCGGTGGAGCTTAGCGAAGGCTCCTCTTCCATAGGGCTCTCTGCATCATCCATCTCCTCCTGAGGATGATGGCCAGGCAGGATTACCACAAAAACATTCTCAGCCACTGAAACATATATGAAAGTGTGGGTGTGAATGGGTGTTGTTACCTGTTGTGGTTCACTCAATGCAGCTGCTGCATGCTGTAGGTCAACCAGCACCTCATACATGTGGCTTTTCTGTAATATAGCATTTCCAGCTGTTATGACCCTCACCGTTTCCTCATGCAGGAACAGCTGGACCAGACGCTGTGAAGCAGGATAAAGTATAGATGGTCAGACTTGATCAGTCAGAGGAATTATTTCAGACACAATCATCTTAATTTAGATGTGCATAATTTAAAGCTGGTTTAATATTCAATTTATTCTCTAGAAACCAACAAGAACATCTGTATATGATGGAAATAAAAGTAGATGAATGATGATTGGATATTTCTTGCTAACCTGGTAGCCACTCTTCTCTGAATTTCCTGCATGTAGGAAGGCCTCCACCCCTGCAGGAGCGCTGATCAGAGCATCCAAAGCTCTTAGGATACTCAGCTTCAGTGTGGAGGAGACGTGGTCTGTATGGAGCAGCTCCAGCAGCACATTCAGAACCCCTTCATGCAGCAGCATCGTGAGACCCTGAGGACACTCTGCCAGGTATGAAGCTAGCTTAGCACCAGCCTTCAGCTGTCTGAGGTTAAGGGCAATGGGCTGTTTGAGAGCAACCTCCATACTGAGAGCTTGGAGAGTCCACTGGACTAAAACTCTAACAGAGTCCTCTATCTCTCCCTCTCCCCTTTTAACTAAATAAGCCAACCCTTTGGCCAGAAGTCCAGGAGCCTCTTCCAGAGCACTGACCCATCGTGCATCTCTGTCATCACCAATACTAGCTAAGAGTTCTTTCAGCTGAGCCACAGCCTCAGCTTCCTCTCCTCCTGCTGGTCCTTCTGCTCCACCTGCCTCCTTGGGCTCCTCCACAGTGGCCTTCTCAAACTGTATATCAAAGCGAGTTTTGTATGGAGGCGTGAAGTAGAGCAAGGGTCGGAGTTCTCGTTCATATGGGTCGTACTGGACCGGTGGAACAGATGCAAGATCCTCAGGAGTGTAGTCCATGTCAAAGTTCTGCAACTTGAAGCTGCCGTTATCCAGATCGTCCTCATCGCTGGAAATCTGTTCATAGCCATCATTATCTATAAGAAGGTGGAAAGGTTGTTTAGGAGGGAGTTTATTCACTGTAAAAGCATTATAAAAATGCATCATCTGTTTCATAATAATGTATATAAAACCGAGTGAGAATAAGGAGGCCAGCGGAAACTATATAGTCCCTCTCATACAGAGCTGCATACACTCACAAACCTGGCACCACCTGGCAGCATCACTCACAACATGCAGGGTTAGTTTTGCATGCATGACAGAAACTCAGCGACGGCTGTGAGGACGTGTCAGGAAGACATCCACATGTCGGCTTATGAAGTCTAACCATAAGCCTTCAGAGCTGCCCTCAGGGGTGTTCTGAGAGTTTGCACCACCCAGCAGTTCGAGATGGATGCAGCATGCCAGAGCACACACTCTCTCACTCTCAGTCCCAAATGGACCCTGCTCCCGTGGACCCGAGATATCTGGCAACCACGAGCAGAGTTGATTTTCTAGAGGAGAAGCGTCCATTTGGGTTTGCAGACAATCCTACTCTTGCATAAGAACTCCCCTACCTTCCTCCATCTCCTCTTCCTCGTCCTCACCCTCATCCTCCTCCTCCTCTTCTTCATCCTCCTCCTCCGGCGCACTCCCCTCAGTCCGTGTATCTTCTTCCTCCTCCTGCTCCTCCTCTTCCTCCTCCTCCTCGGCCTCTTCTTCTTGTTCAGCATCCGAGTACGTCTCGTCAGCGGGCAGCGATCTTTCAGGCGACACGTTCTCCAGGTAGTCGTCACGGCCCTCGGTCGGCTCTTCCTTGGCCACGCCCACTGTAGATTTTACAACAACACACACGGCACACAAACATACAGAGTACAACCCATTTAATAACAAGAACTCATTAATAAATGATACTGTATCATTCTTATTGAGAATGTGTTACATTTCTTCTGCACAGCTATCTCCCCACTCTTACACTAACCAACAAATCTTATCACCCCATTGTTAAAGAGTCTGCACTGGCTTCCGGTTAAACTTGGGTATACGTTTAAAGTCTTGGTTCTTACTTTAACAGCCTTATGAGGTGAGGCCCCCACTTATACTGTCTATCCACCCCATTTTTCTAAGCAGGATCCTCAGGTCCGCAGATAGAGGTCTTCTAGTGATTCCACGTACCTTTCTGAAAACTATGGGGGATTCATAACCTCAGTGTCAAAACTGGAACAGCTTACAAATCTCTCTCCGCACCCTTGACTCTCTGGCCTTCTTTGAAAAACAGGTTAAAACCTATCTACTAAGAAGTTTGGTTTTGACATTGTTTATTTATTTATTTATTTTTCACCTCTCTAAAACACTTTGGTTCTGGTCTTACAAGGAGCTATATAAATAATTTACCTACTTACAATTTATCTTAGCGGGAGGAAGAACTGAGCGTAACTCTAAACAGAATGAGTTTTATATGACCTTATGTTTTCATATTTTTACATCATTTTTTAGTATGTGGAGAATTTTTCTATATAAAGAAACACTTTATTATTATTACTAATTACTGTCTCAGCAGCTAAAGCAATAGCCAAATACGTTTTTTAAAAGTGGCTGAAATAGTGAGATATATTATAGTTCATACCCGTCATTTGAACCTGCTCCTCATCATCATCATCCGGGGGTGGAGGACCAGGTGGGGTGCGAGGCCCTCTGGGTGCTGGTCTTGGTGGGCTGCCATTGTACTGGTCATCTTTTTCCCACTCTTAAAAGTACAATTTAAAGTAGGAAAATGTGGGAGAAGAAGAGATTTACAGGTTTGCAATCACTATTTTTTTTCCTAGTCTTGGGGAGGTTTCTGCCCAATGAATGAATGTATTTCTCGTGACGGTCAGTTTTAAATCACCTTGTTTAAGGATCCTCTTGAGCCCGCTGGGCTGTTGAGGGGGTGGTGGTGGAGGGGGAGGAGGTGAGTCTTGGTCGTGTCCATGCGGCCGCTCCGCTGTCCCGTACACCGCAACAGTCAGAGTTGTGTACCAGCCACGCAACACTAGGCCATCTGTATTCACCTGCATGAACAAATCCATTTAATTATCCACGAATCAGCAGGGTGGGAAGAAGAATGAAAAAACCTACTCGTCCATGAATGACCATTTACCTTTCCGCTGGGTCTGAACACAATGGACTTGTTTTCATCATATTCCAAACTGAGGGCAGAAAGCAAGACAGAGCAGGTTAAAGCGAGAGTGCTGATATGAACCAGTGCTAAACTAACATATGTTTGTTCCTCATGAGTCTCTGTGTTTATTTTCAGCACGTGAGTTTAAACTAGCATATAATTGCTGTGTAGCTATGTCTAAAACACACATACACCCGCACCGTGCTCTATATCGCACTCTGCCCTTACTTGCTTACTACTTCTAATAAAAGGCATTTACCTTTTTATGTGACAGGTCACATGACATGATGACCTCTTCTAAAATTATAATTATCTGGTTCAACTGGTCACAACATACTGACATATATGGTAGTTATTCCAAGCAGATACAGTAGTTTGAGGGTTTTACAAGTCAAACAGGTCTTAATCAGGCTTCATGTTAGATTGATTTCTTATCTAAGAAATGTTGTTCATAAATATTACATTCACATCTATTAAAAATTTGTAAGATACTATGAAAGCAATCACACTGGTTTGAAAAATCTCCTCCCAAACTTCCCAGTAGGGATAATAAGTCGGGTGTGTTATGTTTGCACAGTTTTTTTGTTCTTTTTTAATAACGCTGACACAATGGCCACCTTTAAGTACAGGCTTACGCTCTGGTGCTACTGCATACACCTGTGTCATTATGAGGTTAGAACAAAAATACTTGACTCAAACATTCCACCAATCACCTATTTCACTGAGACCTTGACATTTTTTCTGCTGCAGTGTGGGCACGGTTTCTGGAGAGACCAGTTGACCAAGCATAAGAACAAAGACACCTGAATATGGGAGCGTGCGTGAGAACAGGTCTCAGATGCTACCGTGACTGGTTCTACAGGTGAGACAGACTTTTTGAGATTGAACCAGGAAATGGAGAGGTAGAGAACGAGAAACGGTTTAAAAAACAAAACAGGAGAGGGGAGAGTGAAAATAATTCTCACCTGCCCAGTCTGTGGAAGGTGGGGCTGTTGGGTTTGGTAACATTATTGAAGAACAGCTCCAACTGGAAGGCATGAGGAGAAGTCTCTCTGGAAACAAAAAAGAAAAAGAAAAAAAAGAATCAGGACTCGAGTATCCAGAGGACCTTATAACTCTGAGTGACCCATCAACGATACGATGTGCGATTTGATATTAAACACTCAGTTGTAGCTACATTTGTAGGTACACAAATAGAATTTAATGCCTTTAATTCAACAAAAAACGGATCATAGTAGCTATGATAAAAGTAGCTTTTATGGCAGAACTTTGAACCAGATGTTACTTATACATCATGAGTTTCATGGATTTCCAGAAAATAAATGCACTTTATCATAATATCAATACTACCACAATGCATACCAATGCTAGAGGACTGTGCATTCTTGAGTCTGTTCATTGAGCTAAATTACATCACTCAGCAGGTTTGGGGGAAATTGAGACCTGTTCAACAATGGAGCTCAGGTGTCAAATGCACACACTTCTTTATTCACAGAAGCTTCTCCATTTCCCCCAGACACACACATTTATCTCAGGTATCCATAGCAAAAAACCAAACAAAAAAAACAGCGACCCCAAGACATCTCTAAAGGCAATATAGCAATAACACCGAAGGTTTTTTGCAACTCAAAACCAATTCAACGTTCGCTTTTCTTATATAATTCTGATTTCTAGTATTGGGACAAAGATGACACCATTGAGTATTGCCTCTTTTCCACTAGCACCTACTTGACTTTACCCAGTTTTCAGGGGTTTCCATTAAGTGGTAGTACCAGGTGCATTTTAGTACTTGGCCAGGGTACCAAACGACTTGAGTCGAGCTAAAAATCTAACACTAACAGACTGCATGTCATTGATTGGCCAGAGAATGATATCACTGGATGAGTCAGACGCCTTCAAAAGACTCAAACATGCCATTTTTAAAACTCAGCAACGATGGAAATGCAAACAAACCAACGCTGTGATCCAACAACGAGGTTCAGATATTTTTGTGCTAAAGGTAGCCAGAACACTGTTGTGTTTGTGGCAAGTACAAATGATATCAATCAACTTTCGGGCCACATTGCTATAACGGGCAATAAATGGCACTTTTCTATCCTAAACAGGAATTTATGCTTCAGCTGAAAACATACGCCATGACCTGACAGTTTTTGAATTTATTGGTGACAGAATAACAATTGTCACTTCAGCATGAGAAAAAATAACCATAGATATAAAGACTCAAAAATGTCAGCAAATTCCTGGAGGGAGATTACCAAAACTATCGGAATGGACTTAAGGGAAGGTATAAAGAAGTGGAACAACTACAGGGACAAAAGGCCCCACAAAAGGCTTTAAAAAACAAAACAAAGTCACATCATTTCATTTGTTTCTATCAGCTGGCAACACATATAAAACACCGGGACATCACTACAAGGTAATTAATATGTAATGCACCAGCGCAAGCGTCAATGCCAGCATTGACATCAGCCATTTATGTAGAGTGTTGTAAACTTTACAAAGATTCCCCATAGAAGTCTGAATCAGACTTGGCTCATGACTCAAAGTGCTTTAGCCTATGGCTTTAAGCACTTTCTCACTATCATGCACAAATCAATGGATTCATCTGAGGCAATCTGTGTTCTGAAATGAAACCTTATCAGTTCTATGCAGAAGTTAAAGGTTTCTCTGCACAATTCTGAGGTAAAATGGTCCATTGAGTCATGTAAAGCTCAGGTTGTGGTTTTGCTTTAGTAGAAGACTACATTGAAGAGGACGGTAGCCACACTGAAATGGTGTTTGCCTTTTAAAGGTACAGTCTCAAAATTAGTAAAAAGACAACAGTGCAATATACATGCTGGCAACGCTATTAGAATTCGTTTGGCCTGACTGGGTGTAGCCAGTAAGATGCATGAGTGTGTTTTCAAGCAGGGATGGTGAATCTTACCCAAACGCTCTGCTGTCAGGTAGGTTACTATGAGCTTTGATCCCTGGAGGAATGACCCGCACCTCTGTGATCAGCACCCCGCAAGGAAACCGCACCACGTCTATGTTGGTTAACTGAAACAAAGGAGACATGATTGCTGATACAAACAATGATGAAATGTTTCATTTATAACCTACGCCTTCCGCATTAGTCACTTTTACTCCCGCTTCGAGGTAAACATGCTCCCTGACACTTTAAAGTTAGCATTAGCCACCTGGCTAACCACCAATCAAACTGTGCAAAGACACAAAAGACGGCAACTCTTTGAGCTACTAATGTATAAGGATTAAATTCACATCAAACAAACGCGTTATGTATAAACGGGCAGCTGTGCAGTAATCGCTGCTTAAAACCAGGATAATGACATCACATAGCTGCTAAGGTTAGCTAACGGCGTTAGCCTGGAAGTTAAGCATCCTTCCTCAAAACTCCTGAACGCGCTTGAAACTAACTTTTAATGCAGGTAGTCATGGAGTAAACATAAAAGCGTGTGTTTAAGTGTTAAACAACACTACCTCTGCACTCTGATGCTTAAACGTATCCAGAAAAAGAAGCTCCGTTGAAGGGTCCCCCGCCATCGCTCCACTGCTATCGGCCGGGCCAGGGGTAAACTTCCGGATTAAAGTCAATACTTCCGGAGCAAGCACCCCCCCTACAAAAACAAAACAAAATAAATAAAATAAATAAATTATTATTATTATTATTATTATTATTAGTAGTAGTAGTAATAGTTGTTGTTGGTATGAGAAATTTAGTTGGAAAATTCATATTTGCTTCGATTTAGATTTAGGAGAGAAAAAAGTTGAAAAGTGTTCTGAGGGATATTTCTTTCTTTTGTAAGACATTTTATTTTGTATTTAAAAAAGTTTAAATCAGTTAATCATATCAGAAAATCAGAATTTAATAACTTTATGATTTAATAACATGATAGCTCCACTTGGTCTGTAGTAGTATTTTTTAAACTGATTTCACGGATTTTTCTTTCTGTATTTCAGCAAAAAATTAGATTTTTTTTCTCACACTCATTTTCTCTTCTTCTTCTTCTTCTTCTTCTCATTATTATTATTATTATTATTATTATTATTATTATTATTATTATTATTATTATTGTTGTTGTTGTTGTTGTTGTCAATTCCCTTAAAAGACAAAATATTTTTTTATTTAAAAAAAAAGACTACAATTCGAATTATTGAATTGTTATAAAGACATTTACTATTTATGAAATATTTTAATAATTGACTACATAGTAACTAAAGTGTATATACTTCAAATTTGTTATTATTATTGTTATTATTATTATTATTTATTATTTGTTTTTTCTCGTTGTTGTTTTATACTAATAACCATTTATTACCTTTTCTGTCCCGCGTGAGCTGCCACGTACTAAACTTTGAACCACTTGAAAGAGGGACGGGCCAGGTAAAGGGGTCACGTGGTCGCACAGGTAGCTTCCCTACAAAAGCGGTGAGCGTTCAGCCATTGCTTCGCGATGGTGACTGCGGGAGGCTTCACATAAAATCTCACAGGCGACAAAACTTTGGATTTACGGGCTCACCTTTGCGCTCAGGTGTCAGAGTAAAGGCGTTTCTACCTCCCGCGTCCCGCTCGCGTCTCACATCCCGCTGATCTTCAGTCCCTTTTAGTCTCGTTTAGTATTAGATTAGTTTTCTGTGTGTTTGCGGTTCTTTTTTTAAAAATTCAGATGACGGCGCAGGTAGACTACCTGGTGGTGGTTTTCACCGCCACATCTGGCGCGAGCGGAGATCTCCTGGGGTCTGACGAGAAGGAGCTCGTGCAGTTGGTTTGGCAGCTCGTGGATGTAAAGAACAAAAAGGTAAAAACTCACTTGTAGGCTGCTTGTTCTTACTTGCTAATCATCGTGACTCCAAAGCAGGAAATGTGGTGTTCAAAGGAGTGGACAGGTGGACTGCAAACAGCGATACATGATGTCAGACCAATATTAATAAGGGAAAAAAAAGTGTGCCAGGGGGATTTTTGTGGGATTCCTCCTTACGCGCACCTGTTCAGAAATCATTGTTCGCTTTAATTACAAAAAACCTTCTGCCTTCTGTGTAAGACGTTTAAATTGCTCCTTTGCTGCTTTCCACTGTGATAATATCTATGTAGCAAACACACATATTTCACGCTGGTTTTATTATATTGTTCCAAAGCCTCTGAGTTTCTAGCTAGGCTGGCTGTTTCAAGGCTGACTTGTTTTTTTCCTCTCTGAACCAGTTGGGCAAGGTGAATGAGCTCCTCATAAAGCCTGACCTCTCAGACTTGACAGAAGAAAAAGAGGAGGAGGATGTGGTGGAGGAGAGCGTGGAACAGGAGAATGGATCTGGAGCAGACTGTGTGTACAAAGCACCGAGCGTTGATAAAGCTTTAAACATGGTAATGTCTTCAAAGTAGCCAGAAAGCCATTAATAGGCCATTTATAGATTATTAATTACAGTTACAGCACTGGTTAAAGCAGCTGTATTAAAGTCCATACCTCTAAATGTTTTTACAGTTTCATCTGCAACTGACAAATGAGGTGAACAGCGCGGGCGCAGGCACGTCGGTGTGTTTGTGTACAGACGGGCAGCTCCACATCCGCCAAGTGATTCACCCCGAGGCCGCGAGCAAGGTGAGCGGGGCGGGGGAACACGCCTAGCAGCCAGGGCGGATGTTTCACTCACTCACTGCTGCGGGAGCCTTCGACGCTCTCAGAGGGCTGTGTTGTGTCATCACCGCACTGCTCGCTGAACTTTAATGTTAACACTGAAAGCTGATCTACAGGAGAAGCCACTGCGGTGACACACGCCCATGCGTATACCGCACACTCGTGCACATAAAAGACAGGCACACATGATGCTCATGAAATTTCTCCTGAGTGCCTTCAAACTGTGTGTTAATGATACAAGAAGTAGGCAGTGCATGCTCTTGTGGCCTGTGCAAACATGAGTTTCACAGCAATAAAAACAGAAGCTGCTGATGGGCCTTTCACTCACACTGTATTCCTCTCCAGAACATCCTGGTCCCAGACTGTTTCTACTCTTTCTTTGACCTTCGGAAGGAGTTCAAGAAGCACTTCCCCGCTCCTGACCTCAAAGCTCTGAATGTCCACACCATGGCAGAGTGTATCCTTTTAACACGTCACCTGTTTACATTAACATTTCATGTCCTGTTGCCTGTTTACGCCGTCTAAGTCATGGATTTCCAGACATTTGTTTTTTTTGCTCGATTGATTTGATCCGATTGATTGGTTCTTTCTCATACTGTGCATTGCATTACCCTCAAAAATCCACAACACACGCATTAAGCAGTTGGCTGTAGGGATAAAGGTTTTGAAATGCAAATAAGGAAAGAGTGGCAGCACCTTACTAAGCCCTTAGTGAAAGAGTGTGTGTTTACCCAACAGGACCAACCCCATACACACACACACACACACACACACACACACACACGCACACACAGGTATAGGAAGAAAAACACGTGAGTGTATTGCTGTTCTGTTTTCACTTTTTTCATTTTTTCACACACCTGTCTATTCTGTCATGATTTGGGAAAAAACAGATCAGACCTAGTTTTAAAAAATGTATTAAACCAGCAACAGAAATTATTTGGGAGCAGGCGAATGACTCCGCTCATATACAACCGGATCTTCTTTTGAATAGGACAGAGGGCTGGCAACTCTAAATGCAGATGAACCTCCTGGTTAAATGGAACTCAGTTACCAAAGAGGGCCTGGTTACGGCCATGATGATCAGTGTAGCGATCTTGCGGATATCCTGCCTTTTAATACTCCAGGTTGATTCAGAGAAGGTGTAGAAGAAAGCTGAGAGAGTGGGCTCCACCCAAAGCATACAACTCCAACTAAATTGAAAATGGACTTAGGAAATGAGAGAGAGGAAAAAAAGAAGAAATCAAACGTCCAATCCTGCTGGACCACGATGCATTCATGATTAATAACACTGTCGCTCTCTTGCTTGTGCTCCTTAACCACCTCCTCCTCAGCTCTTAGTATACCTGTTGATGTGCCCACCATGTGGGACCCCTCTGCCACACCGGATCCATCGGTCCCTTTGCCTGCAGAAGTAGCCACACAGCAGCTTCAGGTTATGTCCAGCGTTGTCCTGGCACTGCTATCCGAGCCATTTTGTAAGTACCACGTACATTACCGAGTAATGTTAGCAAACACATCAGTAAATCGATTTACTACTAATGAGTTCCAAAACTGTGTTACTTTAAGTAAAACCCTGCTGTGAACTAAACTAGAAAATCAATTAGGACCTCTTTTAAGGATAACTGAAATTTCCTTTAATCATTTTCCCCCCCAAAAATGGATGATCCAAGATTCATAGTACTACTTTTGAGCGTGCCACTTAACAAACCGGTAATTAAGAAAGGAAAGAAATGTAAGGTCTTACCTGATTTAGACTTTAACCATTTGCTTTGCCTTTTAAAAACGGTCTCAGCTTGATTACTTTGTGTGTTATCATGGTGACTCTGTCACTTTGCTGTTGCAGGCCACACGTTTTCGAACCCCGAGAGAGTTAGTGAGAAGTTCGAGAGCGGCACTTGGTGAGTAACATTTATTAAAGATACACGTTATTTTTGTTCCCTGATAATCCACTGTAATAATACCTGTGTGTGTGTGTGTGCAGCAGTAAAATGGAGAAAGTGTGCGACAACACGGTGATCCGAGCCAGAGGATTGCCGTGGCAGTCTTCTGACCAGGATATCGCTCGATTTTTCAGAGGCCTCAACATCGCCAAGTACGTTGCTGACATCTTTAAAGGCGCACATTTTTACACTGTTTATCATCTTTTTTTAATCACTGATGACACCCAGAAAGCTGCTGCTGACAGAGGTTTTCAGAGAGGCTTTATAACCCCCTTCATATGCTGTTCTCTTTAGAGGAGGGGTTGCATTGTGCCTGAATGCTCAAGGGAGGAGGAATGGAGAAGCTCTGGTTCGCTTTGTGAGCGAGGAACACAGAGAGCTGGCGTTGCAGAGACACAAACACCACATGGGGAATAGATATATTGAGGTAAGGCGTCTGGACACAGTAGAATCAGCCACATCACCAAATTATTGTCCCATCACTAAACATCGTTCCCCTCTATCGGCAGGTTTATAAAGCGACAGGAGATGACTTCCTGAAGATAGCAGGAGGTGGGAAGTTCATATATCTGTTAGCTTAAGTGCAGCCGCCTGGTTTATGTGTGTATATAGTGAAACTGAGTTGAAAAAGAGGACTTTTGAAGTCTTTGAGATCTTCTATGGTGCTATTTTATTAATACTTCAGCAACTTCTTATATGAGCTTGAATTCATGTATTTAGTAATAATGATTTTTAGGAGTTGAAAATGTTTCAGGACCTTTGTAAATGTCTCCAGGTCCATTGGGATTTTTCCTTCATGCCACTTGTAATCTTAAAAGAAAAATTATTATTAGCACAAAAAGCTGTTGGTTATGACTCAGTGATACCATTTAATGGCAACACAGCCTTTTATGAAGGGCAATAAGTTTGTCAACAAGGCACAGCTCATCACTGAGTCATTTGACCTGAATATTAATAATTTTACTCACATGATGAACGCCTCCCAGAAACCAGAAGTGACCTCATTACATAAAGCTAAAGTTTATCGTCATACAGATGAGAGATTTAGACGATTACTCAAAATCACAGAGGCTTGAAAAGTCAGATTTAGCATCACTCTTATCAATTGCAGAAGAAGAAGGAGGCCAACTAACACTAGTTGAACGGGCTTGCCCGTGTCATTCTCTCTGTGTCAGGTACGTCTCATGAGGTAGCAATGTTCCTGTCCCGCGAGGACCAGATCATAGTGAGGATGCGAGGCCTCCCTTTCACCGCCACGCACGAGCAGGTGCTCGCCTTCTTCTCGCCAGAGGATGAACTTAAAGAGACGTGTCCCGTCAGCGGGGGAAAGGACGGCATCCTGTTTGTTCGCTACCCAGATGGACGTCCCACCGGCGACGCGTTTGTTTTGTTTGCCTGTGAAGAACATGCTCAGTGCGCCTTGAGGAAACACAAGGAAATCCTGGGGAAAAGATATATCGAGCTTTTTAAGAGTACGGCAGCAGAGGTGCAGCAGGTACGCCGGGGTGTTTCTTCGCTTTGTTTTACAGTGTGCGGTTGAGTGAAATGTGCTTGATTGTGTACTCACTTGTAGGTTTTAGAGGAGAAAAACTGTTTGTTTATTTGGCCACAGCAGCAAAGAGTGACAACGTGAGGGTGTGTTTCTTATCTTCTCAGGCAGTTGTAGGCATTATAGGAGAGAAGCTCATGGGTGGGGACCAGTAAAACAAGGTGGACTGTGTGTGCATGTTTCCCTACAAACGGTTATTCTAGCTGCTCCTTTCTCTTTTGAACTTTCTTTCGCTCTTCGTGTGCTCCACTGCTCTTTGTGTCTCTTTGGCATTCATTTTCTTATCTTTCTGGACTGATAAGCAGACAGTCCACCTACATATCTATGCAGAGGCCTTTCGTGGTGTGTGTGTGTGTGTGTGTGAGACACTTGCGAGGTTTATTGGTCCTCTCCAGAAATGCAAACACGCTGGTGTCCTGTTGGCACCACGCCAGCTCCTGTCTGACGTTGCGTCATATTTAAACACAGCTTGGACTTGGCTTTGTTCTGCTTGAGATGTTTGCTTTTGAGTTATAGTTAGTGACTTTTACCTGTCAGTACTAGAGGAAAAAGGGTTTCCTAAAACTTCACTGCGTACTCGGTAGGTTTTTGCTTTAGGCAGGGTATGTAATTTGAAACTGTGTCTTAGGTGCTAAACAGGTACTCCTCAACCCCTCTGATCTCCGTGGCCCCTGCCCCTCTGATGCCTGTGCTGCCCACGGTGTCTCTTCTGCCCCCTCCTGGTGGAGTGAGAGACTGCCTGCGGCTGAGAGGGCTGCCGTACACGGCGAGCATAGAGGACATCCTCACCTTCCTGGGCGAGTTTACACAGGATATCAGACCGCATGGAGTGCACATGGTCCTCAACCAGCAGGTACATGCAGCACCCACACTGACACACCCATTGACTCACATGCTTTCTAGCACAAATTTACAGGTGTTGCGGAGTAATCTCTGATTCGTCTCCGCTTTCAGGGTCGTCCGTCAGGTGACTGCTTCATCCAGATGACATCAGCTGAGCGAGCGCTCCAAGCTTCGCAGCGGCTTCACAAGCATGTGATGTCCAGCCAGCGTGGGGCAAACAGCCGCTACGTGGAGGTGTTTCCCTGCAGCGCAGAGGAGATGGGCCTCGTGCTGATGGGAGGCTCGCTCTCGCACACGCATACACACACATACACCCGGAGCAGGAGTGGGACAGGGCTCAGCCCGCCGCCATGTAAGTCAAGACGTAAGTGCTGCTGGGAGCTGGGTTGCTTCGGGACTGCAGGGTAGGTGGGCTCCTGCCTTGTGCAGGGTTGCTGGGTTTTTCTCCAATCTCAAACTGTGGGAAGATGAGGAAATCTGGTCTAACCAGGAGGATCGAAAACTGTGTGTCTGAGAGTTTGTGTTGGTGTATGTGAGTGTGTCACCTCTTTGTAATTTAGTGTGATTAAATTACCCATCTGCATGACCTAATAAACCTAATGGGGTAACCATCCTTTTTTCAGTTGTTGCCTGTGTTCACACATTTAGATGAAAATACTGTAGTTTGTTTTTAGTGGCATGTTTGTCGATCTCATAAATTCCACTCTCTTACACTGCTGAAGTATTTCATAAAAATCTGAAAGGGTTGGGAAAGTGTAAGCAAGACAGTTTGATTCCAGCTATCTTCATAAAACATCAAAAATGGCTTACATCTCTCTAATCTTATCAGATGAGTAGAGGTGGTTGTGGGATTAGGCCTCAATGGCCTGGCACACCTCTGGTGTGTGCATCTCCTGTGCTTGTCCAATCAGGAGCTGTGTAAAGGCTGTGGGCATATCTGAACGCTGGTGCGTAGATGGTGGATTGATCTCTGTGTGTGTAGTCCTTCGACTTAAATGTGGACTCTTAGTTTTCAAAAAGAGAGGATTATAACACGTCTAATGGTTATGAGCTGTTTAATATGAAATAGTTCACATTAGTGAAAGGGACACAACACAGGGATTCAAGGCTAGACATGCGGGTTTTAAAAAGGTCCATGATGAGATGAAATTAAATGTTGAAAATGCACACACAGACTGCAGGAACAGCCAGAATCACCATGCAAGGAGGATAAAGTGCTCAGGCGGCACTGTCCCCTGCATTTAGACAGTGTCTCTGTTCTCTGACAGCGCTGTGGCTCTCGTTTTGCTAATATTTAATACTTGGAAGGCTTTATGCATGAATGCATATGAGAAAGTATAAACCAGATGCTGCTAAACACTGACAACTGTCGAGTGAATTAAAAGCATCTTACCTGCTCCGAAATTACACAGAGGTGATAATAAAATACTGAAATAATGAAACATACAGGTTACAGGCCCATCGGTGGTCCAGCGTAGTGTACAATACGCTGACGCTTTCATTGTTTGCCACGTGCATACATTCAAAGTGTGTCAGGTGCTGAGTGATGTTGTGGAGGGTCATTGTTTGTAGATTTGCATGAGCACCTCTCCAAAAAACAAACAATGACCTTGCAGACTTCTCCACCATGTCTCTGTTCACGCGTGTCTCTGTTCGTCTGGTTAAAAATCTTTTACCTCTCCTCCTCGCCAGGTTTATCGCCACCATCTTATTCCTTCACACCTGCTCCACCTGTCCTGCCTCCAGAGGCTGCTGCTGCTCTCTACCCTCCCATTGGGCAGGTGGTCCTGGCTCCTCGCCCCCTACCACCAGGACATGCCTACTACCCCGCCTCAGCTCAGCTATACATGAACTACGCAGCCTACTACCCCAGGTAAACAATGGTATTTACAGATGAAGGGATTTATTGAATCAGAGATTAAATGGCTCAGCTTGTGAAAATATTTTCAAAAATGTTTAAATATTAAATATTTGCATTGGTGAATAGGTGAGAGGTCTGTTAGTGGAAGGTCCAAAGGGAAAACTCTCTTCATTGCCGAAATTATTTGATTTTATCTGTTTGAAAAGTTTTGATTTGTCTGATTAGTTCGCATAAAGGTCACAGAAAGTTATTGTTTTAACAGTGTGCAGGAATTCTCACAGTTTTTACCTCTCAGCCTTCAAAGCCTGAGGGGCTATTGTCGTCATCCTGCCAGGCGGGCGGGCAGCCTGGACACCTAAGTTTGTGAATGCTATAACTCGAGAACAAAGCGACATAGGAGCTTCAAATTGTTACCATAGTAATATCTACTAAAAATCTCAGATGAGTTCAAATCTCAGTGACCTTGACAGAGGTCAAGCTTTCTGAAAATCTTGTGAACTCAAAAAGAAATTCACCTTGTTCCAGCTGAAAATCTGTAAATACAGTGGGGCAAAAAAGTATTTACTCAGCCACCGATTGTGCAAGTTCCCCCACCTAAAATGATGACAGAGGTCAGTAATTTGCACCAGAGGTACACTTCAACTGTGAGAGACAGAATGTGAAAAAAAAATCCATGAATTCACATGGTAGGATTTGTAAAGAATTTATTCGTAAATCAGGGTGGAAAATAAGTATTTGGTCACCTCAAACAAGGAAAATCTCTGGCTCTCAGAGACCTGTAACGTCTTCTGTAAGAAGCTTTTCTGTCCCCCACTCGTCACCTGTATGAATGGCACCTATTTGAACTGATCATCTGTATAAAAGACACCTGTCCACAGCCTCAAACAGTCAGACTCCAAACTCCGCCATGGCCAAGACCAAAGAGCTTTTGAAGGACACCAGGAAAAGTATTGTAGACCTGCACCAGACTGGGAAGAGTGAATCTACAATAGGCAAGCAGCTTGGTGTGAAAAAATGAACTGTGGGAGCAAACATCAGAAAATGGAAGACATACAAGACCACTGATAATCTCCCTCGATCTGGGGCTCCACGCAAGATCTCATCCCGTGGGATCAAAATGATCATGAGAACGGTGAGCAAAGATCCCAGAACCACACGGGGGGACCTGGTGAATGACCTGCAGAGAGCTGGGACCAAAGTAACAAAGGTCACCATCAGTAACACACTACAACGGCAGGGAATCAAATCCCGCAGTGCCAGACGTGTCCCGCTGCTGAAGCCAGTGCATGTCCAGGCCCGTCTGAAGTTTGCCAGAGAGCACATGGATGATACAGCAGAGGATTGGGAGAATGTCATGTGGTCAGATGAAACCAAAGTAGAACTTTTTGGTATAAACTCAACTCGTCGTGTTTGGAGGAAGAAGAATACTGAGTTGCATCCCAAGAACACCATACCTACTGTGAAGCATGGGGGTGGAAACATCATGCTATGGGGCTGTTTTTCTGCCAAGGGGACAGGACAACTGATCCGTGTTAAGGACAGAATGAATGGGGCCATGTATCGTGAGATTTTGAGCCAAAACCTCCTTCCATCAGTGAGAACTTTGAAGATGAAACGAGGCTGGGTCTTCCAACATGACAATGATCCAAAACACACCGCCCGGGCAACAAAGGAGTGTCTCCGTAAGAAGCATTTGAAAGTCCTGGAGTGGCCTAGCCAGTCTCCAGACCTCAACCCCATAGAAAATCTGTGGCGGGAGTTGAAAGTCCGTGTTGCTCGGCGACAGCCCCAAAACATCACTGCTCTCGAGAAGATCTGCATGGAGGAATGGGCCAAAATACCAGCTACTGTGTGTGCAAACCTGGTAAAGACCTATAGTAAACGTTTGACCTCTGTTATTGCCAACAAAGGTTATGTTACAAAGTATTGAGTTGTATTTTTGTTATTGACCAAATACTTATTTTCCACCCTGATTTACGAATAAATTCTTTACAAATCCTACCATGTGGATTCATGGATTTTTTTTTTTCACATTCTGTCTCTCACAGTTGAAGTGTACCTCTGGTGCAAATTACTGACCTCTGTCACCATTTTAGGTGGGGGAACTTGCACAATCGGTGGCTGACTAAATACTTTTTTGCCCCACTGTATGTACACATTTACCTGAAATATCCTTGATGCTTTGTGAGAGCTTACTGTTGTTTCTCCCATTAAGTAATCTTCCTTTCTCACATTAAATCAACCACTCCTGAACTTCTATAAAGAAATTTACGAGCCAACCGACGCTAAGCCGAGGCTGCCGGGTGGTGTTTACTTGTGGGTTGTTTACTGGTGGGTGAAGTTGCTCTCAGACAAACTCTCAGATCCAGGCAGAGCTTCCATTTCTCACATGTAGCACATAAGAGGTGGATTCCCCAGTCCTGGCATACCCCTGTGAATGGAAATAGTCCATTTGGTTTAGGGAGCTGCCTGTGTAGAGCTGCTGGACACTTATTTACTTGCTTTATTCATAAAGATATGCACACTTTGTACTGCAAGGCCGGCAGGTTAAAGACTGAGTGTTGGGCTTGAGTGATTCATATATTTATATTTCTCTCATAAAGCCCTGCAAAAGTTCAGGATGTGCATAAGAAATGTGGAACTGCTATCCACGCTTGATCTTCTTCATTCTTAGTCATCTTCTTCTTTGAACCGCCTGCATAGCATCAATCAAAATCAAAATAGTTTTACTTTCACTGAAACATGTTGTGTACATTAGTGAGTGATTAAAAACACCTAAAACTTGCAATAACTATAAAGGTTTTTTCCCATTTAAAAAAAAAAAAAAAGAAAAGAGGTCGAGCATTTTGTACTTGGTTGAATTATATACTGCCAAGGAGAAAGGCTGGGGCAAGGGTAGTTAATGACTGAAGTCTGCGTTATCAAAGTACTTGGTAAACAAGCATTGACCTCTGGTTCTCTTTGGTGAGCCATCAGAGACTGAGAGAGCAGCTCACTCAAAGACAACACCCAGAGTTACTCCCAGTCTTGTTTTTCCTGAATCCTGCTGCATACGTTGTGTTTTCTGAGAAGATACATGTTTATGCTGGTTTTGTACTTAGGATAACAGTCTCTGTCCTTTTTCCCTTCTTGTTGTTTTCCTTCTTTTTTTCTTTTCCAGTCCACCTGGCTCACCTAACACCTTAGGTTTCTTCCCCTCCCCCTCCTCCATTGCCTCGCCGGGAGGCCTGGTGCGTATGCCCGGTCTGACCTACAACAGCAACGGAGTCAAAGAGCTCATAAATGCAGTGCAGGGTTACCAGGTAAGAGGTGGCGTCCTTCAAATGCACCGTGCACTTAGCATTTTATTAATGAAGTTCCTATAATGGAGATTTTCTGTGCCTTCAGAGCTCTCATACCTCACTGTAGGATCCAAAGTGTTGTATTCAAATCTCCTCGTATTATGGGTGTGTATTGTCAGGCATCCACTGTGTTTGCCCAGAGGCTATCAAACTAGTTTATCCTGTCTCCTCTCCCTGTTCTGTCACACACGGATTGCTGCTTGCTTCAACTTGAACTGGAGAATCTCAGATCTTATTTAAACCTGAAAGAGTACGAAGAATCTGAAGATAAATTATGACATGATAAGGACTACTTTAAGCAATATATTGAGACAGACTGGGTTTTGTTTTCTGTATTTTAAAGGCCTTTAGATTAGTGTCTATGGCTACATGTGTCTCAGCCCCCATCTCTATCATTCCTCCCCCTTCCTCATGCCACAGTATGCTCCCGAGGATGCTTTCATGCACGCCCACGGGCCCGTGCACACTCATGACCCGACCAGGACATTGCTTACGCAGCCCAAAGAATGGGTGTGTATTTAAGGTGTCTGAGGCAGGTGGCAGGTAAGGATTGGCTGAGGGATCATTCAGGGGGATTTAATTTAGAGAAGGTGTTGTAGCTGTGGTTTTACTGGTCACCAGGGCTTACAGGGCACCATTTTCCACATTAATGGGGAATTTTCAGGTATTTCCTTTTGACTAGGTTAAATAATTGGAGGAAATCTCTTGGTTTTTAGGTATTTCATGGGTTTTCACATGGCGTTTGTTTAACCTTTTTTCTGTCCGCTCGTGAAGCCTTTAATGAAAACACTGAGCACCACATAGCCGACTGACCGTCCACTGAACCCTCTCCCCTTTGACTGTACAGGCATGGTCCTTTTTCTGCATGTCGAGACAGCGTGAAAGTCAAATAGCGGGCGCAAGAAACTCCTCAGTGGTGACATTTTCATCACAGAACAACATAAAAATATTGTGAAAGTGAAAGTAGCTGCTTTAAAGTTTGAATTGTTCTCTTACCCAGATAACCAGTAATAAGTCCTCATTTTTACTGTTACATTGAAGTATTAAAGATAAATTTTTTTAATGTTTCATACATCAATACAAGGATATTATAGGTAAATAAAACTAGGTATGAAAATGTATATAGTTAACCTAAATTTAAAAAAAATACAACTTACCTCCCCCCCTCTCAAAACTCCCCCTAAAACTAACTAAAATAGCATTTTGTACTTTATGCTCAATTTCTTTTTGAATGCATTAATCCTGAGGAGGTAATGACACAGATGTTTAGTGAGACTGCCATATCCACTTGGCTGTGAGTCATGTGTTTTTATTGTAACGCTTGTTCTGAGCTTCTAGAATTTTCCACCTGACAAATGATAATTAGAAACACTAAAAAGAACACAGAAACGAATAAAATTGAAACGGTAAAGACCCTAAAATAACAGAAGGGAACTGCAACAACACACCTAAGGGCAAGCGCTTGGCAACAGTGAGAAGGAGAAACTCCCTTTTTGCAGGAAGAATCTTCTGGCAGAACCAGGTTAACTGTAATCTTATAGATATATTTATTAACGTCCTTTCTCAGACATTTGTGATTACCGGCTGCTTCACGCCAAAATGTCTGCTGCGAAACTGGCCTGCTGAAGAGTAAAATTACTTTACAGAACAATTGCAACAATACCTAAGGGGGCGGGGCTTAGTCAACGGTCAGATGGTGCTGTCGCAATGTGGTAGTGTAATAGATGGGTAATAACAGCTTTAGGTGATTGAGAAGGTGATGGGTAATGTCTGGTGCAGGTGCTCTTTTTTTTGTTGTTGTTGGGGGCTAAAACTCTTTCCTCACCCTTGTTCTTCTTCTCTCCGCAGAATCCTGCAGAGTCTGTTTCCCTCCTGAGCAGCAGTCTGATTGGTCAGTGCAGCTCAAGTGAGGCTCCTCTTATGTCACTACCTGCTCTCATGACCAAGCCAGGGGGGCAGTATTTGGATTTGACCCTGCTCTAGGGTCACATGTGATAATTTGGTATATGTCAAAGACTTGTTAGATTTTTTTTTAAATAGCCTTTTAGATGTGTTATTTATATCTTTAGCAACAGAAATTAATGTATTTTATACCAAATTCTCTGTGGCCTTAGCCAACAATAGCATTCTCATCTTATATTGCACATTGTGTATTTTAAAAGCTTTATAGAGATTTTTTAACCTGTTCTATTGTAATCATTACGGTACATATTTGTTAGCCAAACTAGAGAGGAGTGACTTAGTAGCAATTGAGCTAAACGTTTAAGCTTTTCTGTGAAGAGTGAAAGTATGTGAGTGTGAAAGATGAGAATGAGTATTACGCATGGCTGTGTTGAGATGTTTTATTACATAATCTGTTAATGCAGTACATTGTATGTGTTTATATACATTTGATACAGTACACAGTGATTGTATTGGAAGCTTTAGTGCATGAAGAAGTTAGTAGTGAAACTTTAAGATGTTTACATAATGCCAAATATCAATGCACTGCTAATCAATAAGACTACTAATGAAAACAATAGCAGTATGTTTGAATGATATCCTATATGTTACACTGTGAGTTTGTCTGATAGCCTGGACCTTGTTATGAGGCCTCAATTTACAAAAACTGTGACATCTCACACTTCATTAGCCCCTCCTTGTTGTGTATTTGGATTCAGCTGAAAAGAAGACAGTCCCACTTCTCAGTAATTTAACTACAAATTTGCATTCTTCAAGAGGGCTCAGATCACAAGCTCTCAGCTTACTGTGCAAAGAGTAAAGCCAGAGCCGGTTTATGACCACTTCTGTGACATATTTTTAGCAGTCCATCACACTTTCCTTGTCTTCTTTCCACCGTCTACGCTGTTATTGGAGAACGTTTTTGAACAAACAGGTTGCTCTAAGAAATCTAATCACCGTACTTCTTTTGAACCTGTAGATTTTTAGGAAAGGCGAAAAGGAAAGGAAATGAAGGACGTGTCGGATATGTTTCATGTGAATTTAAATGCCGTTTATGCTCAGCATAAAGTTGATGTTTGGGCTTCATGTTTCTGTACGCATGTGCCACAGCAGGATTTAATCCTCCTCAGGACGCCCTACTGCAGGCATGCTGAAAAAGAAAAAGAAAAACAAACAATAAACTTAACATGTCAAGTTTGTCATCCTCCAGCTGTTTGATTTCACTGTTTACCTTCTGATCATTTCACTTTGCCGTGTAGTATGCCTGTTTGTGTCTCATGAGGGTTTTTAAAGTGCAGGAGTGCAAATATGCAGGTGGAGCTTGTCTCGTGACACAACGTGGCTCAGGGCGAAACTGTGGGAACTCCCTCTCACTGTCCTCAGCGATTACCTCTGCGGTGCCCGCATACACATGCTATAGCAAAGAAGCTATTGTCATCTAGACACACTGAACACATTATGTGAGAGGATGGCCTCTCTTTTTACTGCGTGGAAAAGAGCAGAAAATAGATCAGGAAGTGGGAAGAGAGAAGGAAAGCAGACAAAACCATGTCAGACCCCCTCAGGGCAGAGTTACATTGTGTAATACAATCTTCTGCACCCCACCCAAATAATCTCTTTTAAAAACACTTAGTCACCCACTCACAAAACACACACACACACTCACACACACACACACACACTGTCCAAACCAGCAGGAAGAATTTATTTATTTTTATCCATGTGACAAAGTTTTTCTCACCTTTTTGACGTCTGGAAAATAAATGTATTGTCTGTAAGATGTTGTGGAGAAATCCAGTGAAGTTACACTGGTATGAAAAAAGTGCAGATAAGTGCAGCTCATTTAGGGAATTTTTAATTTATTGATTGAACTGAGCACGTCTTAGATTTAAAGAATCAGAGTAGATTAAATCAAATCTTTTATTAAGAAAATAATCCAGGGTTTGTCAGGGACAGACAACTATCAGGAAAAGGGAAGTTGTTTTTTTTTAATAACAAGAGGATTATTTTAGTTATTTAACATTTAGCAGGAGATGATCTTTAATCTTTTTCATGTTCCACACTTATATCCTGTCCTTGCAACATTTACTTATGTGGATGAAGTCCCCACAAACCCAAAGAAACCCATGTCACTCAGTATGAAATGTTTTTGGAGCCATTTTCACAGAGCTAGTGTTAATAAAAGTGTTTATTTAAAAGTGTATAATAGGTATAAACTACCTGTGCAGGGGCAGGTCTAGAAGGTAGCACTTAATATTATTTATAAGGTATGTTTGACATATGTTTTATAGATTATAGGCCAGTTTAAACACAGGCAATCATTTTTTCAGCAAATACCTGAAATCACTTATTGGCACAACACTGTCCATGTGATCTGGATGCTATCGCTATCTTTTTTCAAATAGCAGACACACAACTGGACATCTTCTTTCAGTGAAGTTGAAAAGTCAGGTTGATGAAGCAATGACACAAAGAAAAAAACTTATTATTATTATTATAATGGAGAGTTTTTTACATTTTCAAAACGCTGATAGTTTAGACGCAGCATGACTGACAGAGAAGATTTGCAGTGGTCTGCAGAGTTACAGCCTGGAGTAAAACATGCAGTTGGTGCACACAGAAATGCAGTGGCAAAATATGGATTCTAAATCCACTACAATGCACATTGTCTGCTTGCAGTTGATACAGTTAAGCTCCTGAGGCAGCATGTTCTTTAACTCATTTGAGAAGCCATAGACTTTCATGTAAGGCTCATACATTCACAACGAATGGCTGGAAGTTCAGCAAAAAATGTATATAGGCCAGCCCAGAGAGTTTCAGAAGCTTGGTATCAGAAAATGAGCATGCAGTCACTTTGCATGGTGCAATATGATGGACAGTCTACCTGCAGTGCTCCAGGTCTATTAAGATATCGCTAACGAGGGAAGTAAAGAAGGTCTGTGGAGGTTTAGTATATAGAATCATGGAGGGCAACGTATTCGACTGTCTACCCACTCTTTTAAGTACATTAAGTACATTAAGTGAAGGAGTCGGCTTTCTATTTTTGCCTGTCTTTATGTAACATCATGTATGTCATTTTCTGTCTTTGCAATGTGACCTGCAGCAAGGTTATTATAGTTAACTACAAAACATATAAAACATTTTAGTTTAGGAATTTTGAAAAATTAAAACTGAAAGGATTTTGTGACCTTCGAAAACTAATTTAGAGGAAATATCCTTATTTTAGTGTTTGTTAGTTTGGTAAACATTTGAATCAAAACTTGCCTTATGAGGCTTTGATAGACAAATATCTATTGTGGATGTCCACGACACTGTGAGTCAGCTGCTTTTAGAAAGTTCTGTTTTTATTGTAAAACCTGTACTGACTTTCCAGAATCTTGCCTCTGACACACATACATGTACAACATAGTTAATGAAGATTAAAAATAACACAGACACAAACTGAAGTGAATTAAAGAGTGAACAGCTTTTTGTATGTAGTGACAGTTAACTGTAACAAGCTGCCTAGTGTCTTTATCTTCTTTTATTCCCCGATGCAGTCTAACAAAGGGTTTAATGACAGAACAAAAGCGTCTACGTGTTTTATATAGTTTCAGGTCTTTGTTTCTTAACCACATTGTCTTTGTGGTTAACAGGAGACCATTCAAACTCCACTTAATATTGGTTTTTAAAGGCGTGGCTGTCACTTTAGCTTCCTTCAGCTGCTCAGCTGTTAAAAGGTTAGATTTGTCCTGTTCATGTGTAAAACTTCTTGTTTGTGAGGGAACCAAGCCCTGTAATCGAAGTAGGAGTATTTTATCATCTATAGATGTGCAAGAGGGCACACAGTTTTTAGAATGTAAAAAACGTTAATCATTGTTTTATTAATGCTTAAATGTTAATCAATCTTAAAAGACTGAGCCCATTTAAAAAAATGGTAGAAACACCTCTGTTCCTTTAACTGTTCCTGTGCCTGTTAATTTCTCAAATATCAATTCCCAGAAAAGCAGAAGATCCCATTTGTTGTGGTCACCATAACTGCGGTGTTTGCTCGCCCCTCCTCTGCTACTGTGCAGCTTTGTGAGAAAAACAAATTCCACAACGAATTTAAGCTTGTAATGCAGGTTGAGCTGAGAAATTATGAAGGACGATTTTGCAGTTGTTTCAAAACCAGTGGGAGGGCCAAATGCCGAAGTCTGCGCAGGCTTCCCCCATTTTTAAAAAACTGAATCATTTACAGCAGATTCACTTCGAAGCAGTTCTTCTCTCCCTCCCTCTTTCTGCTGTGCTGCATCTCACCTTGAAGATGAATTATCTAACACAAAACAGAGGTACAATTAACAGGCTGACTCACCGCACTGGCAGATACCTCTCTAAAGTCCCGCACAGCACACATCTTTTGTTCCGTCGCAGGGAGGGTGAGAGGCACATACCTAACAAACCGGCAGGCAGGGCGAGGCCGAGCCACATTCCCATGTCAGGAAGGAAGAAAAGAAACAAAGATGCTGCTGCAGAGTTGTCAAACCGATGATGTGGCCTTTATTGAGATCCAGTCCAAGGTAGGAAAACTCAATCAGCAACATACAGTACAGGTGCAGATCATGTGCTGCCTCGGAATGTGACAAAGAAGGGCTGAAGTGAAGTTTTTGTTTTTTGCGCAGTAATTAAATATTTCCAAGGGTCTGACCTCTGAGGCCAGATTTGGTTTTGAGCTGCATGTTAAAAACACAGCAAAGGGACGCAAGAGAGGTTTTTCATGAACACCTGTAACACAAGATCAAGGCTGCTGCCACAGGAGCTTTGGCGCCTCCTGGTGGGCACACGGAGACTGAGGTGTCGATATATTCAGTTTTCACTTTCAACTCACACTGTTCAGGATTTTCTTTAAAACCACAGACGCTGCTGATGTTTTTTTGCGTGTAAAAAAATGGATATCTGATATAGGAATTACAGTACTGAGGTAAGCATTTACAACGCCTGCTCTGTTCTCAGGATATCAATGAGTATTTACATTTTGAACAAACTGATTTGAAAGTGAGTGACTTTCATTTCAGGGGTGCTTTTTACATGGAGATCAAAGCTTCAACAGTCGCTGTCTGAAACACAGTTTAGGCATCAGCGATGAAGACAATGAGGATTGAACTCACACATAAACAGAAGTCCAAAGCAAAATCCGATAATCGTTTAGGGAAACATTAATCATGCAGGCAGCACCAGGAATACAGTCTGTAGCTCGTCTGTAATGCATGTGAGTGAATCCACTTGTTTCCATTTCACTTTTTTGTACAGGTTCAGTTCAGTTATTACAAAGAGCCTTCTTTCTAAAATAACAGTTAAGCAAATATAACAACCGCCTTTATGCAAATATAGATTTATAACTGCTAAATGTGCAATGCAAGTATACAAATGCTGACTGACACCAGTGACTTTGGGACTTCTTAGCTTCCGTCTGAAGGGTCGAGGTCTCAGAGCTCTGTCATCAGGAGCGCTCTCAGGATCTTCTCTCTGTCCACCCTAATTTCTTCTCCGCTGCAGACACGAACATACGATTTAACAGCTCTAAACTTGAACTTTTGTTTCTGCAACAAGGTGAAATATAATTTTCATAACAGAAAATTAAAAAAAACAAAACATTTTACAACAGTAACTATGACAGAAACAACACAAAGTCTGCGTTACAAAGACAAAGAACAGCAGCTACAGGATAAGAAGTTGTCTGGCAATTTAAGCTGGTCATACACAGATCTTACACTCATCTGATGCTTTGTTAGGTACACCTTGCTAGCACCAGTTTTCTACCTTCAGAGCTGCTTTAATTCTTCATGGCACAGAACAACAAGATGCTGGAAACATTCCTCAGAGATTTTTAGGCCCACATGACATGATAGCATTGCACTATTTCTGCAGATTTGCCAGCTTTGCATCCATGACGTGATTATCCCGTTCCATCACATTAAAAAGCTGCTCTACTGAACTGAGATCTAGTGATTGTGGAGGTCATTCAAGTGCAGCAAACTCATCGTCATGTTTAAGAAACCGGTTTGAGATGATTTGAGCTGTGGTGCGCTATCGTGCTGGAAGCGGACAGACACAGTAGCAACAATCTTCAGGCTGTGGTGTTTAAATGATGCACAGATACCAATGATGTGAATGTTTTCATGCTGTTGTCAGAAATAGACCAGCAACATTTTTTCAATCTTCTATTTGAGCCTGTGTGAACAGGAGCCTCACTTTCCTGTTCTTAGCTGAGTGGAACCTGGTGTAGTCTTCTGCCGCTGTAGCCCAACTGCTTCAAAGTTCGAGGTGTTGCGTTTTCAGAGATGCTTTTCTTGGTTGGAACATGTGGTTATTTGAGTAACTGTTTCCTTCCCACAGCTAAAAGCAGTCTGGCCATTCTCCTTTGACTTCTATCAGCAGGACGTTTTCACCCAGAGAATTTCCTCTTTTTCACTCTTTAAATCATAGAGATGACTGTGTGGGAAACTCCCAGAAGATCTGCAGTTACTGGAACACTCAGACCAGCCTGTTACCAACAACCATGCCACCTTCTAAGTCACTTCTTCTCCATTTGGGGGCTCGGTTTGAACTTCAAGAGGTCATCTTTAACATGTCCAAATGCTGCCACGTGATTGGCTGATTAGATATTTTGTTAATGTGCAGAAGAAAAGGTGTACCCAACAAAGTGGCCAGTGGGTGTAAATCGTGTTAGATAACATGAACTTCATGTCATCTAAAGGCTGCAGGGAATGACTAATGAGCTAAATGTCTAATCAGCACGTTCATAAAAGGCTAACGTCGCCACAAGTCATGTGACTTTCAGTGAAGCCAGAGGCTGCGACTGCTTCTGATGGGACTTCTCATTATAGTTTATCAACTTTTTGTCTCCAGTGTGATTAGTTACTGCACTTCTAATTTAATTTTTCTAGGTTATATTAATTTGCGGTGCATATTAAGTTGTGCAATATTATTTAATGTCGTTGCGTAATTGAGTTTATTATGTGATTGATTATTTAATTAGCTCTTTATAATTTTATGTGTAACTTTTAAGTTGATTATTGTAGCACCCCGTGAAAAGCAATTATAGTTCCTACTTGCTTGAGTCCATGGTGGGACTGCTTAGAGCGTAACATACCCTGAGTAACGTGGACTTTGGAGAAGAGTGTGATGCTGGCTGTCTCGCCATGTTGCTGTTTATTATGGAATTTGTATATATGGGCAAACAGATGAAGTCAGAAAATTAGACTTAAGTGAGTTTTTACTGAATGTGTAGCTCAGCCTTCAAGCTTCTCTGTCACATCCTAAAGAAATGAGCAGCTATTTCCATCAAATCAAATCATCTTATTGGTTTTGGAATCGCTGATGTGATTTTATTACACTGCATTATGTTTTATAAAGTGGTCAAAGCAGCCCGGCTGCCAAATAAATGTAGAAGATTAAAGTAGCACGAAAGTGAACTGCCCCAAAAGTTAACTTAACCAGTGGAGGCTCGTTTTCAGTTCTAGGGTGCACGTGTTTATTTTTTAAGCTGTACTGAAGGGGCCATCTCAAACTTCATTGACTGAAATGCAGATATTGTTCGTTACGCTCAGCTTCTGCTGCAGCTGTTAAAAAAAATAAATCAGTGTCATTTGCTTATTATTGGTTTAAGGTTGCAATTTACACCCTGATAAATAAATATGTGGGTGATTTTGTGTGTGTGTTTGTCTTTTGTGATGTCACTGTAATTCGGGGCTTTTAATGGTTTCTTAGAACTGTTTGTTTTCCAGGGTGCAATGATTGTACAGCATATTTGGGGAATTGGATGCACAAGTTTAAATTTGCTTTTGGATTTTCTTAATCTACACAGAGTCCACAGTATACATAGAGGCTCAAATGTACCCACTAATATTTGGTTAAATTTCCATTTAGCAAGTTGCATCTCGACCGGACATTTTTGGCAGCCTCAACAAGCTCCTGGCATAATTCCAGCTCGATATTTAATCACTCTTCTTGGCAGAATCCATAGAGTTCATTTCCTGGAACAGATCTAGTCCGCGAATATTCAATCGGGTTGAGGTCAGGACTTTGGGAACGCCGTACCAGACGCTTAATGTTGGCCTGCTTTATCCATTCCAAACTAGTTTTGATGTGTGTTTGGGATCATTGTCCTGTTGGAACAAACAACCGTGTTCAAACTGTCTAGCTGTTGGTTTGAGGTAAAAGTTTTGGAGGTAGTCCACCTTCTTCATTATTCCATCCACTTCACGATGGTACCACTGGCAGGGGAATAGCTACTGCTAACACCACTTATTCCAGACCTTTGCAAAATGGAGACGCATCCGAATAACTTGTTCTTGTGTACAGCTGTTTGAACCAATGATCCTGAAATCTGCAGTTTTTTAGAAATGGCTCCAAGAGACCTTCACAACTTCTTTAAATCTACCATTCTTCTCCTCAGATTCTTACTGAGTTGTTCTGAGTATTAGTCTAATGAGTGCCATCCAATAAATCAATGAAACTACCAGTTGCAGTCAATCACGAGCAATAAGGACAAGTTAAAAGGTCTTGGCCTTGTGAAGTTGAAAGACATTGTTGAACCGTCGGCACCGCTTATTACAAGATTTAAGTAAGTCTGTGTGGATTAGAGAAAATAATAAATTCAAACTTGTGCTGTATGCCGTATGCTCATTCCACTTTGGAAAAACAACAGCTCAAAGAAATTAAAAGCCCCAAATTATCATGACATCCATTCTCGTGATGAGTGGATGTAAACTTCTGAGGATAACTGTAATCATACTGTAGCAGGAAAAATAGTGAGATATTGTCTTGATATTTTCAAGATAATATCAAAAACTAGTCTGGATCCAGACATTCTTTTGGATCCAGGGGCTCAATTCATGCATGGTGTGGAGGGTCATTTCAGCACTGGTGGAGGTACGCAGTCTCGGACAGCTCTTGTTTACTGCTTTGACATGCTGGAAATAAGATTTTCAATATTAGCCAGTTTTCCCAAATCTCACTCTGAAAATCCTCCTGTCTGCGTCACACGGTTGTTCACTTTGGCCTCACGGTTTAGCATCAGCTACTAACTGAAACAGGGGATTGTTTTTCATGTGCAAGCGTCAAACAAGAGCCTGAGGCTTCAATACAGCACTTGAGCAAACCAGCGCTGTATAAAAGTGTCCAAGAGATAAGAGCGAGGAGGTGCGTTTACCTGTCGTTATGGGCAGTAAGGTAAGGAACCAGGTGAGGAATGGAGCTACGGTAGTAAGAAGGGGAGAGATGAGGGGAGGGCGAAGGAGAGGGACAGCATGGACTACCCAGCTCCAGTGCTGGCATATTATCCCCCTGCAATACACATCAGTGTAGACACACACACACACACACACACACACCACACAGACAGACAGACACACACAATTACAGATAATGCAGAGAGGTGTGGAAATAATCCCCCCATAAGTGGAGCATAGTGTACTACACCAAGACCCGTTTTAAAGGGTTTTTAAAGTGTGTGTATGCGCATGTGTGAAGATGTGTGTTACCTGTGGGTAGATTGACGGCTGTATCTGTCTGTCCAATGAGCTGCTAGAGCCCGACTTTGCTGTACTTTGGGAGGAGATGGCTGCGAGTGCTTCAGGGAGATTATCTTCATCTTCGTGGTTACTGATAAGCAACAAATGGAGAGACTATAAGTGGCTTACACGACCTACAGATCGCTCTGAACAAGATGTCACTATCAAAGAGCAGAGATAGCACGGCTGCTGCTTCAAGTACTCTGTGGAGTGTTCATTTTCCACTCACAGCAGGCGATCTGTACTCACAAGCTGAACTGCCGGACCAGCCGTTTTCTGCGGTTGGTGCTCGGGTTGGCTTTGGGCTGGAGCCTCTCTGGCGTCAGGTTGTGATCTTGCCTGTGGGGTGTCTTTTCTGCTGTCAGACTGGATGCCGCCGAGTCTTGGGAGGAGCTCTGATACCTGGAAATGAGAGCAGTTACTCAGGAGGGTAAGTTGTGTTTTCAGAAAGAGGTCTAAACATGTTAAAGAGCGGATGAGCTACTGGCCTCTCATTCAGGGTCTCAGTTGAGCTCTTCCCTCTGGGTGTTGTTGGGGCTTCTTTCTTTATTGTGGAGAAGAAATGGATAGATATGCTGTTAGTGACACCGCCAAGTGCACAGGATGTAGGTCAAATAGCCAAAGGAGAGCGTTATTTGGTACTCACTCTGAAGGCTGCCTCCATCTGGGCCTTGAGGATGTTACATTTGAGGTGGTCGGGGAGCATGGCTGGGGAAGCAGGAGGGTGCAGAGACTTTTCAGACAGCTGCTTCTCCTCTCCCTGCCGGGAGAACAAGGAGAGGTGAGGAGACTAAATCTCAGTGAGTAAACATCGTGTGGGAAACGTGACTGACCTTGTTGTCGATGTTGATGTGCAGCGAAGGCCAGGGAGGAGAATCGCTTTCAGACTCCAAAGCCTTGAGCAGCGACTGAGAGATGTCAAACTCATCTGCAGGGAAGGGGGGCGCTTGACGTTCTGATTGAGACAAATTGTAATGAGAAAAAACAAACAAGTCACGTTTTTACTGTAAAGACACCACAGACGGTTTGACAAAGCAGGGATGGAAAATGACTATAATCTAAAAAGGTTTATAATTCAATTTACGCTGGCACAAGAGTTTGACTGTCTTTTTTTTTCTCTGCCCGTTCTGTTGGTTTTTGTCTTTTGCCCTTCTCCCCCGTCCCTCTTCTCAGCTGTTTCTCTTTCCCTCTTTCTTTCTCCCCTTCTTTCCCCCAGTCAAGTCTGTCCCGTATTCAGTAAGTGAAAATAAAATAAACAATAAAAGGTGAATCAAAAAAAAAAAAAAAAAAAAAAAAAGAGTTTGACTGTCTTTAATTTCACCAGAATTTGATGATATTATAAATGATTAACAGCAATTTTGGCTGGGTGGGGGCTTTTTGGTGTTTGAAAGTTGGCAGGTCAAAGCAAGTTTGAGAACCGTGAGATACTTTAAATCCATATTAATGTGTTTGCAGATGCTTCTCGACTTACAAACAATGCCCTTAAACAACTGCACTTAAATGAAGAGTGCAAACACAAGAAAAATTAGCAGTGTTTAACCACGTTTACTTTACTTGTATCCTAGCTCACTACAGCAAAAGGCAACTGAATTATGTTCTCAAAAGCAGAAACCCAATTTAAAACTGCTTTAGACACATTTAAAAGCAACCAGAATCATCCCTCCTTCACCACTGAGGAGTAAGTTCAAAGTGTTTTCACCAAATATCTCCACTTTGGTCTCGTGTGTCCAAAGGACGTTATTCCAGGAGTCTTGTAGACTTGCTGTCATGAACTTAAATATTTAACATGCTAACTGAGGCCTGTAGAGTCTGAGATGTAGCTCTTTGGATTTTTTTGTACTTGTCTGAGCATTGGACCTTGGGGTAAATTTTTGCAGGAACATCCACTCCTGGGAAGATTATGGTGAATTAATACAGAGAAAAAACCCTGTGAGCAAGCACTTAGTGACAGTGGGACCATATTCTTTATTTCGGATCATCCAGCTTTGAAACAACACAGTCAGTATAAAGGTAAAGGTATATCAGTCATATCACGTGCATCTTTAAATCTGTTTTTACAAAGTTGAAATCAAACTACGTCACGTTGTAGTGGAAACATTACATCTCAAAGTCCTCAAAGTGAACCTCAAAAACAAAAAGAGCGGACAAACAGGCGGCACCGAGCATGAAAAGAAGCATCAGCGTGGCGTCTAGACACACCACAGATTTGTGCAGCCCAGCCTCAGGCTGACAGTACTCACTGTTCTTGGTGTGTGTGTGGCAGAGCATGTCCTGGCTGTGTGTGTGCCGACGGTGGCGGTGATGGATCTTGCCAGAATACGAGTTCTCGTTCTCCTCGACGCTAAACTGATGATCTGAAGCGAGCCCACTCAGCGGGAAACTGAAGATGACACATGCAATCAAAACACAAACAACCCCCCCCCAAACAAAATCCCACTTAAATATGACAAAAAGTGTAAGTACCGCAAATAAGTAATTATCGTGTAATAAATCCAAGCTCGTGATGTGAGTTTTTCACAGCAATGTAACCCTTCCTGTGTGGATGCTGAGCTGACTGAGTAACACAAAACCAGAAGTGCAATTTCAACAGTGCATTTGCTTTTCTACATGGTAAAGAAACACTGCTTTGGACCTAAAATGTGTGTAAAATTACATGTAATTTCTGTTAAATCTGTTATTGAATCATTTGTGTTACTTCATTAGTAAAGTACAAAGAACCATGTGGAGGTATTTATCAGTGGGAAAAGCTGTAAAGCTTATAAAAAATACAGTTAAAAGTCTAAAATTTACGCTCTTATTACATTTTCCAAAGCCATCCAGTGGGCCAGACTGAATTCGTTTGCGGGCCGATTCTGATCCCGGGCCTTATGTTTGACACCTCTGGTGTAAGACAATGAAGGAATGGGCTTTGCAATTTCTGCATTTCACTCATAAACCCTTTATTTCAGAAGCAATACGGCAACAGTCCTAAAGGCATAATGTGATTGGAGTAAACATCGAAAGTAAAAGGCGACACACTAGAACAGCAACACACCGGCCACATCTTCTGTAAACACTTGGTTAATTTAGCAAATCCATAACCTGATGTAACATTAATATAATGTTTATTCAAAAAACAAAAACAAAAAAAACCATTCACTCTGAAAGCACAACACCACAAATGCAAGATTCAGCTTCATGTTTCTAAGTTCACACTGAAAACCATAAATTATACACAAAGCAGCTTAATCCCTAACCCGGCATTCACTAAGTGCAGGACTGGACCCCTTCCACCTGTTCAGAATCACTTTATTCAGCACTCACAACACTTTATTTCAAAAGTGAGTTTAAATAATTTAGATGCCACACGATTTACTGCAAACGAACAAAGAAACAAACACAAAAGCACTCTTAAAGGCAGATTAGAGATTTGAGCAACCGTAATCACATAAAACATCCACAAGCAAAGCAAGGCACAAACGTGTCACACCCGGTCCTATCTTTGTATTTATCCTTAAATATGATGCTGAATGTTTGAATGGAAAGAACAGAGTGTTTGAGAAGTATAAGAGCTACGTCGACTGGGCATTTAGAGCCATAATTAAATAATAACAATATTAAAGTGCAACAAAATTAAAATATATCATCTTATTTCAACAATTCTTAGCTTGTTTTTTGGCCTTTAGTTTATTTATATTTTAGCAAATTGCCACCTAGTACAGCACCTAAAGTTACCTTCAAGAACTTCTTGTTTGAACGTCCCTGTGAGTGCACAGAAAACTAAGCACGTGATTATTTTCATATGAAAATAAACTAAATTTTCAGGCACAATCTTGATTTTTCTAGAAGATGCTTTGAACATTATTTGAAAGTATCCTCAAAGAGACTTTAAAATGCACCACATTCTTGTTTTATCTTTACAGAGGAGCAATTATGCCCATTTCCAGCTTCATAATGTTATTCTTTGATTTTACTACTGTAGCTTTGCATCACTTAGAGTTGAAAATAACCCTTATGTATCTTATGCTGGACCTTATGCTGGACTGGCTCCTCAGTTTATCCTGTTGGAATAAGGCTGTTTAGCTCATCTCTCTCTAATCTTATGTTTTTCAAGCAATCAATTAAAAAAAGAATAATAATAATTTATTTATTTAAACATCAGTAAATTAGCATGAGCAAACTCTTTTCCTGCAAAAATCGTACTTATCCGTTTCACTCTGTATTATTTCCCCAATCATTTGTGCACAACCTGCAATGGCCCCCACCAATCGGGAGGTTTCACCAGCAGGCAGGAACATCCACTCTCAATGACATCACAGGGAAATAATACGGAAAAAAATCTGAGTGTTTTGAGTGGACTCTCAGCCTGTGATTGCAGCTTTATTATTAAGATGAAGGCAACCTGTGTCTAAAAGGATGTGATGATATAAACTGAGCTATGACTCGCAGAATGAGTAAACTGTAACGGTCAGAGGTGTTGAGGCTCTTTACCTCGATCGCCTTCGTGATCTGTGTCACCGCTCCGTAACCACAATAAATAACTTCAACATTCACCCACCCAGTCCCCTTACCCGATGTCTTTGCACAGCTCTCCCTCCACGTGACCCCCTTGAACATTATAAACCTCCATCCTGCTTGATAAAGTCCTTTGCACTTGATGGGGGTGTGTGTTTTTTTTGCTTTTTGTCTAGTATGCAGACACTGAAACACATGAGATGACGTGACAAATGGATGAAGACGTGGGACATTTCATGAGGATGAACGGAGACAGCTCCGTCACCGGAGCGTCTCTCTTTGGGTGTTGCCAGTCTGTGCCTGTGAGTTTTGAAATAGATTCCTGGGTTAAGAGGGAGGTCAAAGTTCGGTCATGACCTTATCCCTGTTAACCACAGCCACGGATCCTTTGGCGATGCTGCTCTTTCGCTCCGGGACGGGGGGAACGATGGACACCGGACTCTCAGCCTCAAAGGAAGGCCTGAACGGTTGATGAAGGGACGCACACACGGATGGAGGCAGACGAGACACATGGGAAGACAAACAGACATATGAGGTGTAAGAGGGACATGAAATGTGATGAAAAACAGAGCATGTGGACACATCCTGAAGCTCTTTAACAATCCTGTCCTTTGTCTCTTACCTGTGAGGTGATGTATGACTGGAGGGCTGCAGGTAAACTGAGGAAGTGAGCGTGGGGTGGGGTGGATGCCAGGGCTCGTGACCAATGGGAATGTTGTGTTGGTACTGGAGAGGATCGAAGAGATGCTCAAATTAAGCGTCGCTACTGGGATAAAGCACACCGCTCTCTGCTGCTTGTGTTACATTTTGAAAAGTGGGTTAACTGAGGTCGCTTACCTGATGCAGACTTGGATTGGGGCTGGCGTGAGAGCTGTGGAGGAAAAAGCAGTGATATCAGATGTGTATCATAACTTATTTTTAAAGCAGGTGCATATATATTACTTTCGAGTGCACTGCACAAGCAAACCCTCTCAAAAGCAACAACTTCTCTTTTACAAAGGGCTGTTTCTGTGTTAAGATTAGCCAGGCCATTAGGTGGATTAAGGTCAAGGTTAGAGGAGGAGGAATGAATGCAATAATCTGAAAGTGCATGCGTGCATTATTTATGTCTGTTTCACCTGATGTGTGGAGGCTTGGCTGGAGAAATCGCAACTGACGGAGAGAGAGACACAAGGTCAATTAGAGCAGAAAAATACAGAAGTCAAAAGCAGCTCTGCAGTTTATCTGCGAGTCTGTGTGCACTTTTTCAAATGCCCTCTCTGGTCTAACTGTGCCGTTCAGTCCAGACTCTCTGCAGACATGTTATTACTCCAATGCTGAGCTATTACCAACACTCAACTCTCGGTTCATTCGTATTCCGGGGCTGCGTGACGAATCCAAATCCAATACATAAAAGGTGTTTGGACGTCAATACTGACAGTCTCAAGTAGAGCTGGGCGATAGAACGATAACGATATGTATCGCGATATAACTTTTACTCGATAGAGAAATTAAGCTATCGCGATAGACTTCGCCGCTCTTGTCCTCTTAAAATAAAAAAAAAATTAAAAAAAAAGGTCAGCCAATCCAAACTAAGTAGCGCAGAGCCGAACCAATCACAGCCGCAGCGTCACGTCGCGTGACTTGTTACGTACAGCACAAGTGCCAAGCCGCACGTGTGTTTGTTTGGGAAGCAGGCAGTGGGTAATAATAATAATAATAATAATAATGGATTGGATTTATATAGCGCTTTTCAAGGCACCCAAAGCGCTTTACAATGCCACTATTCATTCACTCTCACATTCATACACTGGTGGAGGCAAGCTACGGTTGTAGCCACAGCTGCCCTGGGTAATGGAGCCAGCGCGTAATGGAGGAAATGAGTGTGCCGACTAGAAAAATCTACCGAGCGTGACCGAAGAGAAAACAGATGACGGTTCCAATGCCGGAGAGATTGTCGAACGGAAGAGCCGTCGAACCACCGACCTTCTGATTAGTGGCTGACCTGCTCTGCAACCTGAGCTACAGCCACCCCATGTTCATAGCAGCGTTTTCCTTCATTTCCGCCTTTATGTGTGGACGGGATTATTTTTTAAAACGAAAACGGAAAATCTCCGTTTTCAAAAACACCCGTGTACGTGTGGACGTAGCCTCAGTCTCTGACTGGAAGCGCTAATTCGTCATTCGGCTTTTGTCAGACTAAAGTAACTGTTAAAACTGTTTGAAAAGCTAAGCTATACAACAAGGAGAGATTGAGAATTTCCTTTTAGTTCTCAGTTTATTTGATACTGACAAAAGTTAGTTTTGTCTGTTCTTCTGTAAAACAAACTAAGATTTATTTTTAGAATTAATATTTTGTTTCTAAGTGGAATTGACAATTTAGTCTGTTTTTGTTTGTTCTGTTTTGAAACTTAAACGCTTTAGCGGCTGCCTTTTGTGTAGTTTGCAATATTTGCCTTTATTTATCTGAAAAAGTCTCATGTTCCTTAAGTACATCTACCCTGTTGAACTTATTATGGGAAATAAATATTTAAATAAAAACAAGCTGCTGATTATTTCACATTTTACTTGTGAGCAACGGCACATTTAAATCTTACAAATATAGTTATTTGGCTTATATCGTGATAGATATCGTTATCGCCTGAAATGAAAAAAACATATCGTGATATGAAAAAATCTCATATCGCCCAGCTCTAGTCTCAAGGTAAATACAGTTTGCAGTGTGCATTTGATCATTTATGTGGGATAGATTAAAGTGAGCTGCAGGCTGCTGGACCTTTGAAGCCTCTGCAGCTCACAGAAGGTGGGAATTATGGAGGAGTGAAGAGTACAGCAGGTGCCTTTGACAAAGTAAAAAAGGTGACGCTTAAATCTAACAACCTAGAGTTTCTCAGCACTTTCTTTAGAAAAGAAACCAGGGCTGCTTTTAAGTCTATTGAACTTGTCAAATTATCACTTAGCATTGGACATTTTTTTAAAAGAACAGCCCTTGAAAAAAAAAAGAAAAAGAAAAAGGGGCGGGGGGGTCCACTTTTCCTTTCCTCTGAAAAATAAAACAATATGTTCAACAGTTACTCTCTGCAGCAATTTTTACATTTTAAAGCCGAAAACACGCTGAACTAAAACAGCGCAGAGCCTTCATAACAACGCTCGCAGCCACATAAAACACAAATCAGGCGCTGATACTCGGTCGTCTTTTGTATGAGCAGATAAAACTCACTTTTGCCCAGCGACTGTGTGCGGGACGGGTAGCGTCTGCTCGGCCTTCTCTCGAATGTGCTGGCCCTCCTCAGTCTGCCTCCGTGAGTGGCCTGGTACTCTGTTTTCCCACTGAGACAAACACACAGCAGATGCGGGTGAAGAGTGGAAATGATTATTACTAAAAGCATCGACACTAATGTCAAAGTGCCACTGAGCTGCAGTCTGACCGAATTCATGGAGTTCATCAGAGGAGACTTAAATGGAGTTTCTAGATGATTATTCCTTTTGGTGTGAATTTTCCAAAAGTTTTCATCAATTGTTTAGAATTTAGAGTTGTTTTTATGCACAGTGCTGCGTTTACAGAGACTCGCTTGACTGCTTGTTCGTGGGACTTTCTGCTTCAGTTTTGTATTTAATAAATGAAAAGCGTGAACGACTTTGGCTTTAGAAAGCCTTGGGTTGGTTTTGCAGTATGCCTAAAGTCTTTTAAACTGACAAACTTTCTAACATACTTATCTTAAAACTTCTCTAACAAAAACTCTGAATGAAGACAGAGTTTTCGTTAGAGAAGTTGGCACCAGTATGATTGTTATGTCAGACTGCAATACACACAGTTCCAGTGTTCCTGCTTTTACTTCCACCACCTGTTACACAAGTGTTTTTTTTAATCCACAGAGTGCTTTTACAATGCTGTGATTTAGCTGCTCCGACAAATGACAGGAAGTGCCCTTCAAGTGAGAGAATTTGCTTCGACCATGTCTGATAATAGTTGCAAGAAAACAAACAATATAAAGGGAATATCTCAGTCACCATAGGAACAGATCCGTGTAACCATAGATACCCTGTAACCATAGATACAAAGGCTCTGTTTTATGTGACACATTATTCCACATATGCTGCTAACGAGTGCTGGCCACAACTACCTGCGAGTGCCAGCTTCTATTATCCCCCTTCAGCAAGTCAATTAGACGCTGCTCAGATGTGGCGAGACGCCGTCGCTGCTCTCTACCTGAATCTGAAGCGGGACCCGAGTCGCGTGAAGTCACTGTGGCCGGCCCTGCCCGCCGTTGGCTGGCGCAGGCGAAAGAAAGCGTGACTTTCCACGGCACACTTCCACAGGTGTTTGCAGCTCCTGGCGCTGGCCAGCTCGAACACGAAGGTGTGCTCCTGCTCCCGACCCTTCACAACAGAGAATAACCATAATAACCTGTTAGTCGCCTGAGAGATGACCGCGCGCGGGCACGGCATGCAACGTGAAGACACAAACCTGATCGTCGTCCTCCACCACCACCAACGTGAGTCGACTCCTTTTGAAGTCCAGCCGAGTGATTTTGGGCCTGTGCAACACACACACACACACACACACACACACACGCACGGATGAATGACAAACACACAAAGAGACAAACAGTTTGAGTGGGACAGGTGACGAGAGCACGCAGTATGAAACATCGGCTCCTCGCAGAGTGATTTTGGATTTCTTTTCACTTCCCATACCTCGTCCTGCCCCTTGGCGAACAAATACTCAGCTCTCAGTAGCTCTCTTTTTTCCTGGCATGCCCTTCCTTCAAAGTTTGCACGGTCCCCACCCTCCACCCAGGCTGAGCCTGTGCCCCACTTTATGTTTTATCACTTATGCCACATTTTGATTGGCTCTAGGTTGTAAATGTTGACACATGCCTCTCCAGAAACACGTGGTTCGAAAAAAAAAAAAGAAACTCAAATTCAATTAGCAGAGGAATAGCAGCAGACAGAAGAAGTAAGAGTTTAAACAGGTACTGCTTCTTTTTTTTTTTTTTACCTGCCAGAAGAGATAAATAATTAATTTTCGTGAACAAACTCTTGTTTCTGTTTATTTTTCAGTTACATTCATTCAACATGTCGCTACATATTAAAACATCAGCTGTTTGTGAGATTCCCTTTTCCAGTTTCATTATTTTCATACAGTTCTGTGCAAAAGTCTTGAGTCAGCTCTTTTTTTTAATATATATACATTTTGCTTCCAAAGCAGTGGTGAGTAATAGTTCTCCAGGTCTTTCTGAAGGTCTTTCAGGGGTTTTCTTTGGACATTGGCCTCTTCTTCACTTATTTTCAGTCCAGTTCTTGTTCCTGACAATTTTCAGAGGAATGCTTTTCTGTTATTTGCTAATCCACTCAACACTGACCTATGAGTCATTCAAGCATAACAGCAGCACCTCACTCAAGGAATGAACCAGTGTTGTGTCTTAACATCAGAGTCAAAACACTGGTTTATTCTGAAGGACCAATTTTAAATGGTATCTTTAGGCATCTTTTGTCCCCCGTCTCCCCCCATCGGTCATACCAAACACTGACGTTTCTATAATTCTGCAACAGAATTGTCCAGACTCTGTTTTTGCCTCGAAAACTGTACTTCCGATGATGTTTGCAAGTGTTTCAATAAACAGCAGCACATATTTCCCATTTCTATCCAAACACAGAGAAATGAGGAGTGACTCAAGACTTGGGCACAGCACTGTGAGCAATTACTGGATTGTTTTTAGTTGTTAGGTATTTGCTCTCTGACAATTTGAAAAAACAAACAAATGGTCCTTCATGGATTTCCAGAGCCTAGGGTGACACCTCAAACCATCTTATTTCACTCAGGTGAGTTTAAACTACCAAATTCTCCTAATCTAAATTTGCAATGACACAAGTGACACAAATAAGTGACACAAGAATTATTACTTATGACGACAGTTTTGTTTTTTCATTATTGTATCAGTAAGGTTAGGAATTTTGGAAATGTACGGTGTTCCTACATTCACATTCACTGCTTGTGTTTTCTTACATTTTTGTGTTAAAATCATTTACATAAGAAATGTAAATGAGCACGTTTCAGGACACACAAGATGAGAGTTGTGCTCTTACCAAAAGAAAAGCCCGATTTTGCTGACGCCCTCATAAACCAAGATGCCAGTTGGAGTGAGACCCAGTGCATATTCTCCTCCATCTTTGCCCTGCGGACGAACGAGCACACATTTATTTCTAACACACCTGAACTTCAGTGTCACACAAAAAACAACACTGGTGATAATAAAACTCTCTCACGCACCTTGACAAAGTGCATATCTACTCCGTAAAGTTCCAGCCACTTGCATTTGTTGAGAAAAGAAATCTCTGCTTGAGAAGGGCTTTTTCCCCTGAGGAAATAAAAGCAGACAACACGGTGAGTTTTCACAACAAAAATACTGCTCGCTCCATCACCTGAAGCCCCGGCCACTATATTTGGCAGCTCAGTCGAAAAAAGAAGAAAAAAACGTCAAAATCGACGCTTGCCGCGTGACCTCTGCTGGAGATTGGTGTTAGTTCTGAGGGAGACGCTCAGTGAGTAACTGTCTGTCTGCATCCTGATTCAGTCTTTGTGTGTAGGCATGACTCAGTGAACTCGGTCTGTCCTTGCGTGGCTAAGTCGGCCCAGTGAAGCGCGGCGTACGCGTATGTAATCTAATCCGAGATGGGAGCAATCAGTGCACTGCTGGGTTAAATACTGCCCGGAATCAATCAAGACCCTCCGGGAATTAATCCCATAATCCTTCACGCAGACCAGCGATAGCCCGGCCGAGGAGGAGAGCACAGAGGGACGGTGAAATGAGACACCCGGTCAGTGAAAACATTGGTGCTGAAAGGCTGCAGCAGAATGACTTCCTTTGCTGCTCAGTGCTCAACTTTTTGCCCCACTTGTTCCATCCGACGAGGAGAGAAACCAGCTCAGGTCAACTGGACGCCCTCCAGTAAGCTGCTTTGACACAGCAGACGTATTGTGGTAACTGGTGCAAAAAAAATGTTTATGTGTCCTGGGTTTTAGTTTTAGAAGATCCCAAATTTAAGATGACTAGAAACACAGCAGGCTCCTCACCTAAGAGTCAGCCACTGGTTGAAGATGTCTGCCTCCATCGCCGCGCTCTGTCTGGGAGTGAAACGAAACTCCGACACCAGTTCGGGAGAGTGCTCCAAGGGGTCGCAGTCTCCCAGCTCGCCTGCATACAGATAATTCAAGTACACATGCACAGACGCACATCAGGTGAGCAGCATTCAGACCTTCGCTTACAAACAAAGCTTTATTTAATCAATAGAAAGCAACAACACAATAAATTGCTACAGACTCAGCTGGTCTGGTTTGGCCAGTAGCTTGTAGTGACTACTTCCAAGGTGATTATTGCACCTTGGAAGTAGGTGAAGTTGTGCCAGAAATTTTTGCAGTGACCATTTTTTAGTAAGCTTTATATAGACACTGGCTTTATTGCCATTACCGAGTAAATTAGAGGTGTGACTTTCACTTAATTGTATGACCATCCCAGTAAAAAACAACAACAATAACAACAAAGAAAAAAAAACAAAACCCAAGAAAACCAAAAGTATTTACAAGAAAAAAAATCTCAGACACCTCAGAAACATTTGCGTGTTTTTTTTGTCATGGAGCCAAGGACAACACGCCTCAGGCATGATGTGGTAGACAGGATGTGCCACACAAACACAACAGCCATCGCCTCCTCTGAGCAGTTCCAGTTCATTTATGATGATAATTTCCTTTAGTTTGATTTTCATTGAACACCCATAACACACTGCAGCTGTTTTTTTCCCCTCTTACAAAAATTTGGGACTTTAATTTTGGAGGTTCTGGATCATGAAATGCATATTTTTGTGTCCAAGTGCATCATTCCTGTTTAAAATCACTTAGTCTGATCATGACTTGCACAAGTTGATTCTATAAAGTATCATCTTTTAAATATAACTAATAAGAAATCTAATTTTAGAGCTTTAAATAAAATCAATCATTTAATTACATGGCATTTCTTGCAGCTGCAGCACTCGACTTACTGGTTTTGCCGCCTGACTTTTGGAACCATTTTCAGTTTAAATAGGCTGTTGCTTGGACACCTATATTAACTTTTGCATTTGGAAGCAAAAGCACCATTTTTAAAAGAAATAAAGATTTATTCATTTATTTTTACATTGGTTGTGCCACCTGACTTGGAAAGTGCACCAGCCTGCATAAGAGATACGTTTCTTATCCAGTTTAAGAGAGAGCTACAAGCCTTTTCAGACAGCCACATAGAGTCCAAGGGGTCCTCTGTGTAATTAAATATCACTTTCACTACTATTACTTCAAAATAAAATGTTTATGGTTGTGCCACCCTGGCATTTGTGAACATACAAACTGCTGGACAACATAGTTTTAATTATCTCAACAGCTTTTAAACTGTTAGTATTTATACATTTTGGTTATTTTATCAATAAAAAGTGTATATTGAGTATTTTATTTTGGAATTATTAGCATTTAAACACCATTTTTAATAGCCTTCTTAGTCTTTTCATTTTTAAACAGACGTATGTGCCGCCTGCCAGTTTGGAGTATTAGAAACCAAAATATAAAAGCATATACATTGTGCCATAATATTATTAATTACCCTGCAAATTGATTCAAATTTAAAAAGTTTTTTGATTTATTTTACAAAGTAATGACGCACAGATGCAAACATATGAACATATACAAATATTCCTACCTAAAATGACCCTGGTATGCCTGTGGTGCTGTTACACTGTGGATTACTCCATAAACATTACTCCACAGTTTGCTGATTAGTCTTTTTTGAGAGCGCTCATCAACACTAATATTAACTGACTTTACTTAGCTTGGCTGGCTCCCATGAGGGTAAAATTAGGACGGTAACCTCATTGTGATGAGAGAAAAAAAATAGTGGTTGCCTGGTAACCGCACTGATTTTTTTTTTTTTTTTTTTGGCTTATCAGTAATCAATTGCATGAAGGTGTGGAGACCACTTTAGATTGCAGGGTGACTGCACAGGTGGGAGGCAATCTGTCTCCAAACAATTGTAGTCTGACTAAGACCGATTCCTAATTAAGTAACAGACGTCTATGTCTGTGAAGGTTCTCAGTCATCCAGGTCATCGTAGTCAAAAGAGCTTGCAAAGAAAAGCGTCTGGACTTCTTTAAGTTGCTTGAAGACCTTAGAACTGAAGAAGCTTCTCGGATGAGAGGTGAAACGTCTTCAAACAACTTAAAGAAGTCCAGACGCTTTTCTTTGCAAGCTCTTTTGACTAACAGACGTCTAATTTATAAAAAGCCAAATTACAAACACGCTGCAATCAATCTGAGTCACTCTGAGCTGATGAGCTCAGTTTCTTTTTAATAATGGGACGTCACTATTGGCAGAGGGAGAGCTGTTTCACATTCTTGAGGTTCTCGTTGGACTTAATGTGAATTTTTGTGGAACTAGACGACAACAGATTGCAGCAAATTGACTTTTGCCATTTTTGTTTCAATGCATTATCACAAAATGACTGTATGTACTCGAATATACTGAATTTAGCAGAGTGACTGCATCTTATTGCAGTTTAATTGTCCTCCAGACGCACCACAGTCGCTTTGAAGACAGCGACTGACTACGAGTGGTCATAGATTAAGCCCCGTCTTTGAAGCGACCGTTTGAAAAGCAATAAAATCACAAGTTTGTCGCACACAGTCGCAGTAATTTTGGTCAAACTGCTCCAACCACTCTTTGCCCTTGTGTAGGTGTAGCATGAAATATTTGAGGTTATTAGCTTCTGTAAAAAAGCTTTGGCATTTGAGATGAGAGGACAGGCATCTGGAGAGACTTATTTAATGTGAGAAGCCACAAAATCTCACATTGAACCATGGGGCCGACCGTTCAGGGGGTTTGGAAGCCGGTTCGATCACCAGCTCTGTCTGTCTTGGTTGTTGCGTCCTTGGGCAAGACACTTCACCTACCGCCTACTGGTGATGGCCAGAGGCGCCTCTGTCAGTCTGCCCCAGGGCAGCTGTGGCTACGACTGTAGCTTGCCTCCACCAGTGTGTGAATGTGAGAGTGAATGAATAGTGGAACTGTAAAGCGCTTTGAGGGTCTCGAAAAACGCTATATAAATGCAATCCATCATCATCATCATTATTATTATTATTAAAATCATTCGGAGCTTAGTGTAGTACTGTTCTCAGGGCTTCTGCTGATGCATATCATGTATGTCAAAGTAAACACAAGTGCATTATGCCACAAATATATAGCAGTTTTCCTATCACAGTGAAATAAATGGATATTAATGGCTTTGCACTCAGTCCAAATCAATCTAACAGGTTACGCCAGGGTTTGGAAAACTGTTAACACTATGAGGAATAACTTATGAGGTTCTTGGAGAACATAAATCTCTGCTTAAGAGTATAAATAAACACTGAGAGTGAGGTTCCAAAGTCTACTTACTTTGTAAACAAAATGCCGCAAGCTCTACAGCCACGTCATACGGACATTTCAACCTGGAGAGAGAGAGAGATGCTGATGGTGAGCGGTTTTTAGTGCGAGTGACACACTGCATGAAATCAAAACCACTGTCCTGCCGATGGTGCGATGTGTACTCGTTATCATGTGTCAGAGAGACATAAAAGTGGATGAATACCCTACGCTGTGTGTGTGTGAACATGTCAAGGAGGAGAGGCGCAACCCTTTTGCTAAAATAAGCAGCCCTCTGCTGTTCTTGATCTTGAGCTGTATAATAGAGCTGGACTCCAGGGATCCATGGCCCAGATAGAGGCAGGAGGAGGGAGATGGGGAACACACTGTCTGAAGTGTGTGTTTGTGCAGGCAGGTCTGTGTTTGTGACTCAGAAGCCGATGCCACTGTGCACAAGTCTCCCAAACTCCAGTGTAGGTGACCTGTGTGCGTGCCGCTACAGGTGAGTGTGTTTACTCCAGTTTTAATGCTGCTGATGAGAGCCGGATGTCCTCATAAATGGAGAGGAAGTGCCTACAAATGACTTGTGACTTAACAATGAGCTGAGCTAACCGAAAAAGGAGTGGCAACAGTTTTTCTCACCTTCTCTACAATAAAGAAAGAATTCACAAAATATTCAGCTGTTCCTGTGTAAAGAAAACAATGCCTTAGTAGGTAAACCTGTTAAACTGCTTGCAAGTAATCACATGGCAGCAACTCAGCGCACTTAGGGAAAGACCTGCTGAAGTTCAAACTGAGCATCAGAATGGGGAAGAAATGTGACTTCAGTGACTTTCAGAGCAGAGGAGAATGGTGAGACTAGTTTGAGCTGACTAGAAGGCAACAGTAACTCCAATAACTAAGAGGATATGCAGGTGAGCATCTCTGAATGCACAACACATCGAACCTTGAAGCAGATGGCGTACAGCAACAGAAGACTGCACCAGATGTGATTTCTGTCACTTAAGATCAGAAAACCGAGGTTATAATCCTTTTCAGGCTCCCACAAAAAGTGTGGCCTGGTCCGATGAGTCTGCTGCGAGGTTCGGACCGATGGTTGGGTCAGAATTTGGCGTGAACAACATGAAATTATGGATCCATCCTGCTTTGTATTAATGGTTCATTCTCATTGACCGTATCCATCATTTTTTGACAACACTGTACTCATCCTCTGGTTCGACCAGGATTACACACCATGTCACAAAGATTATCAGTCACCAGATCTCAATCCAACAGAGCACCTTTGAGATGTGGTGGAACAGGAGCTTTATATCAAATCTGCAGAATGTGTGATGCCATCATGTCAATATGGAGCAAAAATCTCTGAGGTATGTTTCCAGGGCCTTGTTGAATCCGTGCCATGGGGATCCCAACCTGACACTAACGAGGTGTGCTTAATATGTCGTGTGCGTGTGTGTGTGTGTGTGTGTGCGTGCGCGTCCTGGGTTTATTTGGAATTATTTGTGTGCATAAACTGTGACGATGAAACTTACTTGTCAGATAGAATGTCTTGTCGAAGCTGCAACACAAACAGATACCTGTTGGCGAACAAAACCGCAAAACAAACAAGTGAGACTCTCGCCTGAAGACAACATAAATCAATTGATGTATCAAAGGCACTCCTCATGTCTGACACATAATTTGTTTTAACAAGTCTCTGTCCTTGATTTAAATCTGCCCATAGCAGCAAAGTAATTAGCCCCACGTCCCCTTTGGACCTTTACACCAGGCTCAAGAGAAAACCGTGTGTGTGTGTGTGTGTGTGTGTGTGTATTTTTACCTTGTAAATTCCTCACGCAGGTTGTTTGGCTCTGAAGAGTAAAACTTCACCCTGAAGAACAGCTTGTACGGCGGACCGTCTGAGAGAAAGATTAAAAGATATGTGAGTGTGACAGAAAGAGCCGAGGCCGGAGAATAATTCAATCAAATAACATTTCTCAGAATTTATTTCATACGTTTAGTCTCGTCGACTTTTCATCTGCTGCATCCATCACTGCCACGAGGTCCGAAATCTTTTCATCTCCCAATTTACTTTAACCTACTTTCATATTTCTTCCCTGCTTCCCTTCCACATTGATCAGAGTTACTTTCAGGCTACAGACCTACCACCCTGTGAATAAACGACCGGCCGACAGGTACAACATCCATCTCCCCACCTCCCGTGAACCATTCGGCCCCCTGTTACAAGCCAGTGAGCAAACAAGGCTACGGCTTCTAATGCACATAGTAATCACTGTGTCAACATTTGATAATGCTCCACCTGCTCCCCACTCACCTGCTACCACATGCGCATACAACGCACTGCACATTTTCCTACACACATGCAAATAGTCCTAATTAGAAAAACAGCCCGAGGCGACCTGAGCTTACCTCGGATCTGCTTCTTTATAAGCTTGGACATATCCAACCAGTGCTAAGAGAGAGAGTGACAGAAAGAATAGAGAGGTGAGAATGTTTTTCATCAGCTTGCTTTCCACATTGATGGACGTGAGAGCTTGTTACTCACTGAAACTTGATCCGTGTCCATGAACTGCAATCCAAAGTAGTCTGTCTCAACCAAATCTATGTGATACATGATCTGGTCGAAAAGGTCCTGGCCTTTGGACTTGCTCTGGGAAAAGCAAAAGTAGAACACAGGAGGAGAAATTAGTTATTTCTTACACTATCTCTCCTGTCGTGGTGAGCGGATCTTCCACGGTGGATGGATTGAGCTTTTAAAATTGAGTTGGGGGCGTCAACCTGTTAGCACAGGCTTAAAAGTGAATTAGAAAGAGGCCTGGTGATCACATTGGGAGGAGAAATGACTTTTACTGGACGTGTAAGTGGGTGTGTGTGTGTGTCCAGGTCAAAATGAGAAGGACAAGCCCCACAGGGAAAGGCCCTTATTGAGGCCTTTCCTATAAACACACAACCAAGACAACGAGTCGGTGCACTTAAGCACAAACTGCAGCCGTTTGCCGTTAAATTTATCAGAGCATTTTACGAGCATCCCCTGATGAAGACCTAACCCTGGTCTGACCCACATAAAACACAGTGGGTGTGTAGGAAGATGACTGCCTTGTACTTTGGATCCTGATAACCAGCCTAAACTTCCTGGTGGGTGTATGAATGAGTGAGGAAATCAGTGGTATTAAAGGATTGGGGACAGAAAGAAATCGCTCCTGCCCATTCTCTCTGCAGCGTGCGTCGTTTACAGGGGCTGATTGTGACCTCCATCAAGAGGACGCGCAATCACGCGCCTCGCAGAGTCACGCGCAGCGAGGTGAACAGCTCGTTCTTCCTGTTGTCTCCGGGCCTACGCTCAGTTTCAGGTGACACACTGAAAGGCCTTATTAGTTGAATTTCAGCCCCGTTCAGTGCACTTGTAGGAACAACAAGAGCACATGAACAAACTTGTTCCAACACACCTGTGACTAAGCCGGCAGCTCGTCGAGCCATGTGTCATTTTCAACTGTAATGCCTTGGCAGAAGTGGCGGCTTTGTGTTGGAGCTGTAATCTCGCTGCAGGACGAGAGAAAGGCTCTCCACGCCACAATGCAATGGCCGAGCGTTTCGGAGGTGACGCACGCACGCAACAGCTTCGCTGACACACGCAACCTTGAAAATGAAAACATCTTATGAGAAGCCACTTACGCACACAAGGGCCCACACGCTCGCTCATCATCCCACCTACCCCCTCGCACAGCTCGTAGCACTCGTCTGTGACACAGAGTCCCCACAGTGGTAAATCAGATCAGGGAGTCGGGGAATAGAGAGAAAGGAGAAGAAGGTGATGGATGGAGAGAGACAGAAGGAGGTGGAGGATGCACAGGAGGGAAAGAACAGGAGAAGAGTGAGGAGGCAGAGTGTGAAAGAGTAAAATGATGAGCAAGGGAGCAGGCAGCAGAGGGAGTGTAAAAGGAGATTAGGAGGGAGAATGGCACAGGGGAGGGGAGGTGGGGGAAAGCGGAGATTGCTTGAGGAAGATCAGATACAAGCAAATAGAGAGAAAAGAAAGTGAAAGGAAGACGTGCAAAAGAGCAAACAGGAGGGGGCAGCTTCAGGTCTGAGTTAGTTCCCAACAGTCAGAATGGGGAAGCAATGCGATGAATCGGATGATCATAACACCATCTGGAGCTGCAACCACTCACTGTATAAGAAGAGACGTGCTCACAGATACGCACACACACACTACAGGCACTGAAACTTTGGTAAAAGGGTTTGTGCCAAAATCCAAAGAAGTGCAGAGCGCACTGTTTTCAGTTTGAACCGAGGGCACAACTAACGACAATGTTATTCTGTGGTCATGTTTTTTGTATTGTGTAGTTAAAAGTGCCAAAAACAATGCCCCACATTCCAACATGAGGTCTCAGAGCTTCTCATTTCCTTGACCCCTGTGAAGTCTAAATCCAATAGAAGTCACCAGGAGCCAGAAAAGAAATTAAAGTGTCTTCACGTTTATTTGGGCAGTTAATTAAACTGAGGGGAGATATATATAAAAAAAATCTTGCTCTCCCCCTCATGGATTAATCAGCAAGACTAATTGCCCGGGTCCTAATTTGTCCTGCATGCCTTTTAGACAAACAGAGTGGTAAAAGGCTGTAATAAGTACTCAGTTTTACACGTCCTCTAACTACTACTGTGCTCTGATCGTTTAAGAGGCTGGCGTTGGACCTGCAAACGGCTCTGACTCCAGGCTCGTTCATTTTCAGGACAGGAAAGCTGCCTCGCGTTTCTTATTTATTTATTTATTTTGCTTGGACCCCCAGGAAGATCCACAAAGACACGACAAAGGAGGTGGGGGGAATACACAACTGATGTGCCTTGCCACTTGAGCCACTCACGGCCAATTCCACATTGACATCAGAGCCGTCCAACAGCAGGACCCGACAGGTGATGGTGGTCCTCGCCGTCCCAGCGGCCGGGATGTGAACCGACGACCCCCCGGTGACCACGGCGGGAGCGTGGACGACCTGCTGCTGGTGGGCCAGGAGCAGGGGGTTCCCGGATACCCCTCCTGCTCCCCCTCCTCCTCCTTTACCGTCCCGCTCATCCCTCTCCCTCTGCTGGAAGCGGCTCAGGGAGCGGCGGCTGAACGTCCGGCGCAGAAAGCCCATCATCTTCTTGATCCACGATGAGAGGAGGTCCGCGCCGCGTCCGTGAAAACTGCTCCGCACAACAGTCACTGCAGCCGGGGTCCTGTCACTGCTGCCTCCTTCACCACCTCCACCTCCTCCTCCTCCCCGGGGCGAGGAGTCACTCAGCAGGCACGGAGGAGACTTCAGGGCTGCCGATCAGTCCTCGGGCTGGATGTCGGCAGCAGGGGGGGACTCCAGCCGCATACTAATGAAACTACCACAGATCGACCACCGAGCAGCCAACCAGTTGATTTCCAATCATCCAGCCCTATGTGAACGGCAGGAGTCGCGGAAATACAAGCAGCCCTCCTCCTCTTCCTCCTCCTGTCCTGTCCTCTCCCGTGCACCTGCCTCCTGCTTCGCTCGCTGTTGCGCACCGACTCTAAAATCCCGGAGAAATCCCGTCCGACGCTCCGCAGTGGGGACCCCTGAGTCACAAGGGGCCGAGAGGGGGGGGGGGGAGGGAAGTCTCACCACCTCTGGACCGGACTTGACCCGGCGGCGGTCGCTGCTGATTATTCCCACCGGCGAAGCGAAACTAGTCTACCTCACAGGTAAAAGTCAACCAGCGAGAACTGGACAAACAGCGTGATCTGCGCCTGCGTAAAAACACAGCACATAACAAACTTCTGTTCCTCCCGACTGGCCGACCCATCAACACCGGCGAACCAGCGCCACCTGTCTGCCATAGACGCGCCAGGGCTGGGAATAAATCAGAGCAGATCATTACTCGGGTCCCAAGGTGGGGTCCGCGGTGCTCCAGGGGGGGCCTTCCCCAGCATAATGATGGTGATTTATAACCCTCTGCTCTTCAGAGTCCTACCCACCGCTTTACAAGTAATTCAATCACAGTTTCAATCAAACTTTATTAGTGCAGCATCTGTCATGCAGTGTAATGCAACTCCAAAGTGCTTCACACACCCAACAAATGCAAATAAGTTACACATTATGAGACTGACGCACGCAACAAGTACAAATAAGAGATCAGATCTGCAAAGAGCCAGTGGCATTACACACCCTCCATCACGCTTTTATTTAACCTGCTTTATTTTATTTATCTAATTAGACTAATAATTAGATGCAGGGTTTGTGAAACATCTGCACAGCTAAGATGAAAATCTGGAAAAGGAACAAAATGTAGCCAAAATCTGCTTAACTCTTTCTCATGTTCCGAGTTTATGAAATAAGTGCACATGCTCTACTTTTTCAAGTGTTTTTATTCCTGTTACACTTCCTAAAACATGACCTCGTTCTATACTTTCCCTCACTTTGTCACCCTGGAGCTTCCTCTGCTGTAAATATATACATTTCTTTACACAGCAGACTGAAAATATGAGCCCTGTGGAAGCTCCAGACTCATTCCTCCTCTTCTGTGATGAGTTCTGTGAGTCGATCTGTTGGCTCTGAATGCATTTATGAATGAAACGATCCTCTGATTACACTATTCACAGATTCTGTGGCATTATGTTCATTAGTGGGGATTAAAACAGCATCGCACTGAATCCCCACGAAAAAAACAAAACACAGCACGGTGAATGGCACATCCCATTAAAACATCATCATCATCATCACGAACCAGTAGAGATGCCGCAGTCCTCCCAGCAGTGATACAGTTTGCTAATATTTTGTCATAACCACACCATTTGGGCTGATTTGTGATGCTGAGATAGCTTCCCTGATGTGATGCCAGCTGAAGCTTAAATGAGAGCGCCGCCTTTTTACCTCGGCGAGCAAATTCATTCTGTGGGAAGATGTGCACAAGACATTTCTTCAGCTACAGTAAAGGACAAAAGCAGACACATGGGTATAAATCAGTGTTTATTGTGTGTCTTTAATAATTTAATAGTGATGGACGGTGCTCAACTTGGCGTGTTGCACCACCATGACTTTTTCTGCTGTAGTGATCTAAGGTCAGCCTTAATCTTCATCTCTGGACTCACGGACAGACTACAGATTACAAGGATCCCAGTCAGCTTCTGCTCCCCCCCTTCCGTTTGATCCACTGACTGAGAAGCATCAGTCTAAGGCACATGTAGCTTAATAGGCAGAGGCACCAAACCAGAGTGGCCTCTTCTTCAGAAATTAGCAGCAGCTCACGTCAGTCTTACATCAGTCTCTATGGAGACCAGAGCCTCTATAAACTTAATGCACTTTCAGCAGAAACTAAGGCCGGCTAAGGTGTAAGATTCATATTCTTGCACAGACAGGCAGATCACAAACAGCTGTGCAGCTAGGTTCACTCTCATTATCCATGTCTGTGCTCCTGTCCTATAAGAGTCTTATCTGTTTTTGTTTGTTTGTTTTTTTTCTAGCTCTGTAGATCTCTCTGTGGAAGTCGTCTGCTATGAAAAGAGGCAGAAAAGTGCGGTTGTCTGGTCCTGGCGCTGATTTGGGTTACGGTGCTGCAGCTCTCTCCTGTTTCTCTTTGTAGACTCGCAGAATGGCTTCACACACAAACTGGAACTGACACTGCAACAAATAAAAACACAAAATATTATTAGTTACTAGAAAACAAAGCAGTTTCTGATGTGATAATACTGGCAAAATAATAACTTTCAAGAAAAACTCCACGTAGAGAGCGCATTAGCAAAAGACACAGTTCAGTGAGTTTGCAGTTCTGATGATGATGGTACCAGGACGAAGAGTCAGAGGAAGGAGATATTAAACTCAAACCCACATGTGTGACATTAGAGGGAAATCAGAAGAGTAACCGAGAGAACAATGTCACTGTGAGTAAAATAACAGCGCTGCGGTGAGATTGATAAAAAGCTCTCAAACAGCTACTGAGACGCCTGATAGTGTAATTGATTTGTAAGAAATTCATATCCGTCCTGTTTTCAAAGAACTGCATTACCAGTAAGAGTCTGTCTGGGTGGTTAAGAAGCCTCAAAGACCAGAAAGATGAGGATTTTCATGGGATTTTAAGAACCCCCCCCCCCCAAAAGCACAGAATAACAGCCACATTCTCTCCCAACATTAAAGGACGTCCTCTGAATGTTTCCATTACTGATACACAAACATATGGGGGAAACCTGAGGAAGTGCTCCATCAGCACAAAAACATCACAGAGATGAATCCTCAGGGAGTGGCTCTCCTTTCCAAAATAAGGGTGATAGTGGTAGCAGCAGAGGCTCAGGAGTATGCTTGAAGCAACGAGTAACACCTTTCCTCTCCTTCGACAGCTACCACCGAGGTGCTACAGAGCACGGCTTCCAACCCCAGCTTGTGCTAGTGAAGCTTCTCATAAGCCGCCATCAGTATTATACAATGGCAGTCACAAGGTTCTTAATTAGAGTTACAGATGGCAGAAACCAGCAGATGTCCACATCTGTGACAGTGGGCTTATATAAAAGGGCAATTCTGGAAACAGCAAGTCTTCTCTCTCTTTCTAAAATCTCCTGTGGAGTTGCACAAGGTGGTTTAAGAGAAAACTTTCAAGCATGCAACTAATTCTTTCAGGATTCGAAAAGGTTCTAATAAACCAAATCAGCTAGCTAAGCTCAATATTATTTTCCAGTTAATATCTGCACGTGTAATGTGAACCCATTCTTTACCCTCACGTAGAAATGAGCTAAATGCCTCTAACTTGGAGCACAGCTGCTCCAGGTCCTTTTGAGCTGAAATGTGCCAACTGGAGTGTCTCGGATGATCCTGGCGATCACCTATCAGCTGCTTGCCAAGGAGTTACAGGTATGTAGCAACCAGAAAGAGACGCTGAATTAACCCCGGGCCCCTCTGGGGAGGAAATCAAGGTTTGGAACTTCCTCCTGGAAGTGTGATTTTTAATCTATGGCTCTCTTCCACAGCTTGTATTTGTCCCGTCTTCCTCTCTGACCACCAACTGGTTGCAGGAGATGACTGCAGCTCCCTGAGCCGGGTTCTACCAGAAGTTTGTCCCTGTTAAAAGGGAGTTTTTCCTTCCCACTATCGCCAAAGTGCTTGCTCATAGAGGGTCATATGATTGTTGAGTTTTTACCCTTTTCTCTGTAACACTGTAGGGTCCTTACCTTACAGCTTTGTTTAGCTATCTGTATAATCAATAAGAGCTGGAATCAGAGGAGTACACAGGGCCTGAAGAAGGGATGCAGCACAGGTGTAAACACACGTGCAGCTAGGGCTGGGCCATATCATACTGTTCACGGTAATACCGGTGTATGAAATGAAATATTGCGATAGAATATGTGTAAAACGCCGCGCAGTGCTTTTGTTTTCATACGCACATGGCGGAAAAAACATGGTGGCGATGGAGAATGAGAAGGCCGAAAGCTGATCGTTGAATGTAACAGATAAACCAGAATTGGTTTGTAAAAAAAAGGGTGCCAACTTCAGTGGTGTGGAACTGGTTTGGTTTTTGTCCGTCAGATACCCACCAAAACACAATTTTTGGTAGAACATCCAAGCGGCCAAAAAACCTGGGGCTGCACGGCGTCAACACAAGGGGTGATCCGCGTTAACTCGCTAACGGAGATTTGGGGCGTTAACGCGGTTATGGCGTTAATGTCATTTTAACAAGATTAACGCTGACAGCACTAGTTTTAATACGACTTTGGTAAGCTACGAAGCTGCACCGTTTGATCATTACGGCTACCATAGTCAGGAGCCTTGCGGAGTGATACGTACTGTGCTTCAACATAATATCACCGTATTGTGTGTGTGTAACCTCTTTTTAAGTTTTGTGGATATTATACATGGTTATGCTCAGGATATGTTGGCCTATTTCCACTGGACATGCTTTTTGGTTAAACTGTCACAGCAAGGAATTTGCATTTGCACTGTTAAAATTTTATATAGCTTTCGTGCACATAAAAACAGCTGCTTGTTTAAGTGAAAATATATTGAATATATTGGGTTTATTGCCCTAATAAAGTTGTGAAGTTGTAAAGTATTTTGTCTAGAGTCAATTATATTGTCAGTTATATCGTCAGTTATATCGGTATCGCAAATTTTCAAATATATATCATGATAAATATTTTTGGCCATATTGCCCTATGTGCAGCATACAGAAGCTACAGGAGAACAGTATGTTCAACCTTCAGAAGCTCCTCCAGAATGAACTGAATGGAAATGTGACTAAAAGTACTGTGAACACCTTTTAGGCTGTCTACAGTCCAACAGCCAATGAAAAGACAGAAAAACAGAAAGCAGCTAGAAAATCTCTTCAGATACAGATTATCATAATAATAAAATCATAAAATAAGGAGGTTAATGAGGCAGAGAACAATCACAGAGTACAAATCCTTGTTCTGTCTCTGTACCGTGGTCTGAACCATCATGGCTCGTTGATCTCTCAGTGTTTTGACAATGTCCAGTGGGGACACTGGCTGACCCTGGTCCAACTGACTCAGCGCCGTTTCCATGGTGATCAGAACACCTGTCCGCCCAATCCCAGCGCTGCAAATGTAATTCAAAACAAACACGGCATTAAGTTTAGAGGAGATGAAGGTGCAGGGCATGCTGGCAGTTTAAGTATACCTTGTGTGTGTGTGTGTGTGTGTATTTGTGTGTTACCTGCAGTGTACCATTAGTGGCTCTTCACCTTTCCTCCTCTCCCTGACCGAGCTGATGAACAGCAGGAAGTCTGAAGGGTCGTCCGGTACGCCGTGGTCCGGCCACGCGACATACTGCAGGTGTGTGACTGCACGTTCCTCTCCCAGCTAAACACACGAGTACAAAAAACAGAACACACAAATGACAAACAGATAATGAGAGAAATGAAAATGAAAGCGTTGCATAATCAGTATTTAATATGATAAACATGGAGCCTTTTGGGAAATATGCCCACATTAGACGGCACGGGGCTGCAGGCTCAAATACTCTGACATTATTCAGTATGAGAGGAAACAAAACACCACAGAGAGAGCAGTGGGAAAAAAAAAGAAGCGCAAAACAAGCATGTGGCCAGTAGGTGACACCGAGATTAGGAAGCGAGGGAGGGACGCAGAGAGATGAAAACAGGTGGAGAGTAGAGAGCACAGAAGACCAGAGCTAAAGGGAAAAAAAGTGAAGGCAGGGAAGAGAATGGCTGAGCTGAGAGTTTATAATGGGCATGTGGCCTGTTACTCCTGTGACTCCATGCAGGGATTAACTCGCTCCGCCAGAGGAACAGATGGGCCCACGCAGCAGTATCTGTGTACGCATGTGTGTGCATTCATACTTCATGCCTCCTTGAGCATTATCTGTTTATTTACCTGCTCGCCCAGAAAAGTGATGTGAAAGCCTTTAATCTGATAATCTGCCATATTACAATCAAGCAAACAAACTTCTCGCAAGGATCCTCACGTCAGCACAGCTGCCCACTCCCAACGACACAAACGGGGCCATGTAATTTGTCTGTATTCGCTAATGCACATGCCCGCCCACCCACCCACACACACACATACAGACCAAACCACCCACATGGAAGGGACTTGTATGTTGGCTGCAGATAAGTTTGGCAGCTCCCTGTGGTGAGCTCCGTTATGTGGCATATGGCACGAGCATGATACATGCTACTGCAACATATAAAGAGAAAAGCCATGTGTTGGGTCACTGAGGTCATGCCTCTCCATGCTCCACGTGCACACGAGAGCAGGTGGGAACTTTGCTGTGGATAAAATGCAGTTCCTTGAATAGCCACTTGAGGCTTCAACTAAAAGTGAGTTAATCTCTGTAAAAACCCATGTTAAAATGACCAACTTCAGCCTGGTACAGAAACAGTTTTAGTCTCTTTTGCTAATTTGTCCCTTTGTGATAACTGTACCGGAGTAAAATGTTTAAATAACTCACCTGTTTAAATGTTTCATAGGCTTAAAGTTTTGAGTTGGAGCTGTCTTTTGGACATTTTTATTAGTCACCTAATGGAAGATGTGAGTGGGGGTCGAGGTGCCTGGGAAGGTATCTCAAAACTGTGTTGTAGACGTCTGACAGTTGGTGTCATAAGCCATCCCCTCGGTTCCATGGTGGTCGTTCACATTGGACATACATGGCCTCTTACTCTCCTTTCAAGGAGTCTCGTAGTGGTTTCACACGAAACCTCTTGTGGTACTGACCCATACCTCTATTTAAACCTTGGCTCATGTGATGAGGCACATCATTAATAGTAGGGACAACCCCCATTAGGGTTTAAATGGTATAAATCCAAATCATCAAGCCTCAAACAATGACTGGACACTGATAACGATGGAACTAAGATCTACAGCAGAAATATTTACTAGAAAACGATAAAAACAAACTGCTGTTTATCAATGAACTGAGGATGCCGGCGGCAAAGGAAGCCTTATGTACAATCTAGGGTCAAAATACGAGGGCAATCCCAAAAGTAAGGTCTCCTATTGTTTTAGAAATACGAACAGTATCGTTGACTTCCTGCCTGTTGGACCACAATAAACACTGACAGGTGAAACAGTGGAAAAACTCAGAAGTGCATTTCAGAACTGGAGAAGAGGAATGCTGAGCAAGGGTGTCAGCATTCTCCACGACACGGCGCGTCCACACGTTGCCTGTCAAACTGTCGCTCTCCTGCAAAACTTTGGTTGGAACTTCATCACCCACCCACCCTACAGTCCGGACCCAGTGACTACCACCTGTTCCCAGAGTTGAAAGAACATTTGTCCGGAAGGCGAAACTGCAGCTATGACATGGGAATTGTAAAACTGCCACAATGTCTACAAAAATGCATCGACCGAAATGGCAATTATGTAGAAAAATAAATAAGTCTTCAAGCTTTAAAATGATGTAAATATTATGGAAAATAAATGGTTGTTTGTATTTCTAAAACAATAGGAGACCTTACTTTTGGGATTGCTCTCGTACATTGCAGTAGTGTTTTTTAGCTTGTTCTGTTTTCCTGCCTGTGTAATAAAACGTAATTAGGGAGTTAAAAATAGAAAACAAACACTTAGAATACATATAATGTGCTGTTTGCAACTTAATCTAGGTTTACATACATAGTGCCAAGACAATCGAGACAAGTTATACTCCAAAATAAAGAGCCCATAGGATGCTGCAGAAAACTCCAACAGCAAAGTAACCCTTCTACGAACAAGGGGTTGGTGAAAGCGGGAAGGAAAAACTCCCTTTTAACAGGAAGAACCCCCAAAAAGAAGCAGGTTCAGGGAGGGCCAGTCAGTTTGAGAGGACAGAGAAAAGAAAAACTAGTCGATTAACCGCTGCAGTTGCTTTTGCTACTGTACCTCTGTGTGTGTCAGGGTGAACTGCCGCGTCACATACGCCAGGTTACACTCCTCCGAGTGGCACTTCACTCGCATGGGCCCATAATCCTTGGTTTCAGGCGGATGCGGCCAGTACTGGTGGCACTTGGTCTGCAAAGTGTATGACATCACCAACAAATTGAATTACTTCTGGCATGAGTCATGAATCAGGATAGAGTTTACTACTGCTACTACATCAGCTGCGCTCTGCTCTCAAGAAATCAAAGTCATATTAGCAGTATGCTATGTTCCACCTGGCAATCTGAGGAACAAAAGCAATTCATCAGGAGCAGGATGCAAACTGAGAGTCAATATGTGTGCGTGTGTGCGTCTGTGCAATCCTCAAGTAGAAAGAAACTCAGGAGACTTGATGAATATCAGGAAAATGATCAATTAATGAGAACATCTGGTTTCCAAGCAACAGGCAAGCTGAGACAGAGACATGTGCATTCAGCAAGACCTTGATATCTCGCTGCCTTGGCGTGGATGCGCCTTCACCCTCGAATTATTTATCTCATTGGCATCCCGCTCGCACTTTATATTTAGCTATTCTGTATACCGCGAAACACTGTAATTACTCACAACAGTGCAAAATAGATCATTTCTGTGTGCCAACATCAACGCGGAACCTTCCAATTACAGCAATCATGTGACAAATTAAACATGAAACAGCATGTAATCACTATGTTAATGCACCGCTGATTGTGAGTTGCGTAATTTCAAGCGTTTCCCCTCTCTGTTCGCTCTTTACTCCTTTACAACGGTGGCTGTTACAGGATAAAAGCTCAAAAGCATAAAATGATGTATACCCGTCCCCTCTCTGTTAGAGTCGTAAGCATGATGATGGTGTGTGTCTGTTGCTCCCAAACAGTCTGCCAAAAGTGAGTGAAGGTCTGTGGTAGTGGACCCTGAGCTGCAATGTAACGTAAACATACACCAGACACTGGGGGCGCCACCTGAGAGAAATACAAGGAAACACACACATATACACACAGAGTGGATGAGTTTACATTAAAACATCAAACAGATACAAGCCCAAGCAGCAACGTCTGTGGACGAATGGAAGAAGCTAAGGTGGAAGTGCCAAACAACCTGCAATTCCTATAGTGGCCACTTGAGGCTTGCTCAAAGAGTGAGTCAGTCCACACAGACTTCCCCCTCCTTAAATGATCATGTTTACAGCATTAAAGTACTTTTGGTCTCTTTAGTCAGTTTAAGCTAAACTGTACAAGGCATGAATTTCATAACTTAGAGCTCCAACCATATGTCCCAATAGAGTTTCTTTATATTTCCGCCTCTGAGGAGCCTGACTGTTTTGTCATTTTTAAGGTGGTTTGAGGTTGAGCAATTGTTTTCCCGACTTTCTGAAAGTCATTCAAAGGTTTTGTTTGGACATGGGCTTCTTTTTCACTCATCTTTAATCCAGTCCTGGACCACTTTGAGAGTAAAACTTTTTTTGTGAAGCCACTTAGCACTGATCTAAAAGACATAACCCAAAACATGAACCAGTATTGTGTCTACACATAACAGAAACAGAACCAATTTTAAATGATATATTTAGACCTTTGTTACTAGCAGCCTGTTGCAAAAACACATGATTTGTTCCCATTTAAAGTTAGCGCAGTTTGACAGACATAAAATAGCATAGAAGTGACAGGTCTAAAAAAATATTTTCAGTAAATGTTCAGTATCTGAAAGTCATGTCTTTCAGAAACAGGAAAGAAACCACCAAGACCTGACACAGTGCCTGAGAGATGCATCTGGACCTTTAGCTGATCTATCTACTCTTCACTGAAGCCTCATCAGAAATGGTCTCATTGAAGGCTGGCTGTCAAGAACCTATTCTTAAGGGAGGGAAACAGGGAGAAAAGGCTGAGGTATGACAAAGTACAGAAGGACTGGACTGAAAGTTAGTGGCAACAGTTCTGATACAGTGATAAATCAGGAAGAGGTCAGGAGAGATGTACAACAGTGTCTCCAGCCACTGTGAGAGCATAATGTGTCATGAACACTGCTGCATTTCAGCCAGCAGTGTTGGGAATCTTAATGAAAATAGGGTAGAACATACACATTATCCATCATTTGAAAAGTGAATGTCTTTCAAGAAGTCTGGAGAACTATTTCTGAACACTACTTAAAGAAATAGCAAGACATCTTTACTAAGAGAGGTCAGGATGTGTTGAAGAATAAAGGTGGTCATATCCAAATATTGACTTTTAAGCGTGACTGAACTGTTTTTGCCTTACATACTGTATTTTCATGTATGCTTCACATGTTTCAATAAATCACTGCACATATTTCCCATTTCCCTAGCAAAATCTAAAGAAATGAGGGGTTTGGCACAGTACTGTACGGTCGCTTCTGCATCCATAAAATCAACAAGTGTGCAGACACAATTTTGAATTAAAAATAAGACTTGGAAGTGGCTATTTCAATTTTTTATATATAATCTATGAACAAGACACAGTTTCATATCAGTAATATTTACCGTGATGTGGCTGGCATTGATATAATCCTCCTTACCCTGCAGCACCACTCTGGTAGTGTCATCTGAAAGTAGAGGAGGACAGCAGTGTGAGAGGGTCACAACAGAGCTGTCAGCAGACCCCAGCTTCAGCCAATTAAATTTCATGAGGAGTCACAGGAGAAACTTGCAGATCAAGGTTAGAAAGGCAGCACGGAGGTGGGTGGTGGGAGGAATTGAGGGATGGGGAAGCACCCGGCTGTGATGAGACCAACAGCAGGGCATAAACAAAGAAACAGGAGCACTTACAAGGCAAAATATCCCTATATCGATTCTTCTCCACGTTCTCAGGGAGCCGAGCACAGCTCAGTGTCAAACCGGGCTTCCTCCTGTATAAATTCTAGAAAATACAAGCACATAAACACACCGAGAAACATACACAAACACAAACTACAAATTCCAGGCCAATCACGGTGTCTTGGCTTTAAATCTTCATGGATCAAATTCAAGTGAAGATTATGGCCAGCATCTGTTCAAACACAAACACTTAAAAGCTTGTTATGATCCCTCACATAACCGAGAGGGACAAACTAAATCCTGCTTAAAATAATAAAATAATAACACAAATGTGCCCGCTTGTCATTCATTCACGTCTATGAACATAGTACACCTTAAAATAATAATCCAGTATTCAGCTCCAATTTGCATCTTAAATACCTCGAAATGGAAACAGAGTGAGCCTGTCTGTATCCCCCTCTCTAGTTGCCTCATGGATTCCTCCAGTGTGGGGGGGCGCTCTGACGGGCCAGGTGAGCGTGGCTTTTCTTCCTGTGGTTGGATGTTGAGCGTGAGGGTGGGCAGCGAATGCAGCAGGGGTGTACCCCGGCCAGGACCTGTTTTAGAAGGACAGTTCAAGGCTGTAATAAATATTCATTGAAACATGACGGACAGAGTGCACACTTGGATCACATGCTGTCTCAGCACTTTTGTCTGACAGCGACACACGCACACACAAACACACACAAACCTTTACGTCTGATGAGCAAGGTCAGCTGCCTGGTGTGCGACTCTCTGCTGGCTCGTATGAACATGACAACCTGGTCATGTGTGTGTTCAGAAATGTCTCGACCATTGATTAGCACCACCAGGTCTCCTTCCATGAGTTTGGGGTCGCTTCGATCTGCCTACAAATAACAGAGAGTCGTGTAAGCAAACTTTGACTTATGAAGTGATTTAAAAACATTCTTACTATCATACATTTTGTCCACAAGAGATGCGCACAATGGCAGCAACTCAGTGCATTTAGACATGTAGATATGGTCAAACTAAGCATCAGAAAGGTGGGAGAAAGATCCTTAAAGTGACTTTAAACATGCCACGGTTGTTGGTGCCAGACAGGCTGGTGTGTTCATATCAGAAACTACTCATCTGAGCCAACCCACCCATCTCTAGCGTTTACAGCAAATATTTAAAAAAAAAAAAGAAAGAAAGAAATATATATACAGGGAGCAGCAGTTCTCTGTGCCATAATACCATCATCCCGGTGTGTGATGGGATCCGCCAGGGCTGCCCTTTGATTCTGTTCATAATTTTTATGGACAAAATTTCTAGTCGTAGCGAAGTAGTGGAAGACTTTCACTCGGGTGGTCTCAGAATCTCATCTCTGCTTTTTACGGATGATGTGCTTCTGTTGGCTTCATCGGGTGATGGACTCCAGCTCCCACTGGACGAGTTCCTGCCCCAAGTAAAGGAGTGCAAGTATCTCGGGAGAGCGGGAAATGCGGTTGCAGCACTAACCCATCAAGGCGAAGAGAGAAAGCTGAGTGTAAAAGTTTGCAGGTCAATCTACGTCCCTAAGAATGAGATTGTGGATACAAGTAGCAGAAATGACCTTCCTCATTTGGGTGGCTGGCCTCTCCATTAGAGATAGGGTGAGAAGTTCAGCCATCCAGGAAGGGCTCAGAGTAGAGCCGCTGCTCCTCTACATCGAAAGGAGCCAGTTAAGGTGGTTCGGGCATCTTACAAGGATGACTCCTGGGTGAGGTGTTCCGGGCATGTCCCACCGGGAGGAGGCCTCGGGGTAGACTCAGGACATGCTGGAGAGATTATATCTCTCGGCTGACTTGGCCGATAGATATAAGCTCGGACCTAGTCCCTAAAATATTACATTTTTATATTTTTCTGTCATATTTATACAGTTAGTGTCAAACATTCATATTAAACATGGCCAGCATTTCAAAGACCGTGGTCAGCGTGTTTAAAAGTAGCCGTATGAGATAAAAACACAGGAGTGAGATGACTTGTAACACTCGGTATCCAAAGTATTTCATGCTTGGCACAGATTTTGTCATATTGTCATCTTAAGAGGCAATATAACAAGGAAGAAGAACTTGTCAACTCCCAGGATAGAAACATGGAACTAGAAATGAACATAACAGGGTCCCTTATGCTTTCCCAATGTAGATTTCATCTGATGAATTAGCTCATCATTAGTGCTCTATTTCTTTACAAATACATAACCACAAGCCAAAGCTGATTTTTTATTACGTGTTTATGTCTCATTGTTTTTTCATGTAAATTTGTGGAGCAATCTGAGTGCTTTCTTACCGGCGAGTCGGGTTTAACATGCGATATGGCTAGAGGCATCTTCTGATCAACGCCACCCTAACAGGAGGAGGCATCAGAAAATTAAACCGAGGAAGAGTGCAGCAGTAATAAACATAAAACTCTGAGTGTGCGTCGTGAATAACAAGCACAGACCTACCTTAACATTAAAGCCAAACTTGCCCTCCTTATCGGGGGCAATGCATATTAGCATCAAGTCACCGTCACCGGGAGCACCCTGCATAGATGATAACTCATAATCAACACACATATACTGAATACACACACATGAATAAATACACCAAAACACACAGAGCTGATGGTAAGATAACAGACCTTATTGAGCTGGGGTAAGCTATCCTCGTCTGTTATGCTGTCATCGGCTTGCAGTGAAATGTCATCTGTCGCTGGGTTATAATCGCCAGAAATGCTGAAAGACATTAAATAAACAGAATTTTTTTAACAGTTTGGATGAACCGAAAGCTTTGACACATTCCTACTGATGCAGGTCTGTTTTATTAGACAGCGTTTCTGTTATAAGAGATACTAACTGCTGAGGTGAACCCTGCCCCTCACTGGTCTTGGAGCTGCTCACAGACGCCCGGTATGTGTAGAAGACATCTTCCCCCTCTGACATGTCTTTCAGGTCAGTGGTCAGCTCCATCGAGGACGGGCGAGGTTTACGGATGCCGTGGCGAACTCGAGGACTTCGCCTGCCGCAGACAGGAGAGAGCAGTCACTTTTTTAAAATCACATTACAGGAAATGGCACAAGAGGAATGAAGAAAGGTTTAATATGAAGCGCAGCGGAAAACTTAGTGCTGGTGACTGTACCAGTTGGGGGTGCTCGGGGGCGATCTGGAGGGCAGACTCTTGGTCTCCAGGTGCTCCGATGACAGCGACCTCCTCAGGACTGGGTTCCACACCATCCCCCCGACCACTCGCTGGCAGACTGGCCCACTGCAGTCGAAGACAGAAATGACAAATCAACTTAAAATTTCTTTGCCTTCCTGTGAATAAGTATTGCATGGATGTCCAAGGCCTCACCTTTCAGGTTTACTGTTGCCCAGGCCTAGGTGCTGTGTGATCAGCTTTCTGTAGGACTGAAGTGTGGTGTTTTTCAGCCTGGAGCTCCTGGGAGAGCGGTTAGAGGAAAAGAAGCAGTGATGGTCCACGCAGGATCGCCACAAGTTCTTACAGGTCTTGGGGCAGGGCAGAAGCAGAGACATCTCACAGTCCTGGGTTTCTCCCTGCAACATGCACAGTTTAGGCTCTAACTTGGTCTTTATACTGTAAACTGCAGCATTCAAGGTCACATCAACTTATGCTGCTCAGGTTGTAGTTTTAACTGGCAATAAAATCTTCTATCGCCATATTTTCTGAATGATTTATTAGCTGTCAAGCAGAGAAATGCAGAAAAATGTGCCAAAATTATGGAAATTAAAATCAATGCCATATTTCTGTGCGTCTGTGCACACAACGGAGAATAAAAATAAATCATAAATCTCCATGTGCCACAGAGAAAACAGATATGCCAGCCAAGAGTGTAGTGTAATTAAGAGCAAGAGTTTGCTGAGGGCAGATTTCCAAACTATTAATAAGGAATACTGAAAGGGGAACTCACGTGCTTTTGTTTCAGATGTATATCAAAGCGTTTCCTCTTAAAAGAAATCTTGATGATGTTCCCCCTGTGTGGAAACAAAAGGACGGGATTGGTCGAAAGGTGATGAATCACGAGAAAAATCATAGAGAGAGAGACAGAAAGAGATGAGCTTTCATAGAAACATAAGACCCAAAAAGTGCCACATGACAAGATCAAAACAACACCAAACAGCAAACGTAACATATACACTTCTGTGCAAAAGTCTTGAGCCACCACACGTTTAAAAAAAACAACAACTTTACTTAATAATAATAATAATAATAATAAATTTTTATTTATGAGCGCCTTTCAAGTCACCCAAGGACACTTCACAATAGGATAAAACACTTAGTAAAACAATGGCAGAATAGGAGCAATAAAATAAAAGCACAAGATAAAATTAACAAACAGTGGATTCACAGTGAATATGCAGATTTGAACAGATGAGTTTTGAGTTGGGATTTAAACTGTGGGAGAGAACCAATGTTTCTTATTTCAGGGGGCAGAGAGTTCCACAGCCTGGGAGCAGAGCAGCTGAAAGCTCTGCTCCCCATGGTAGTGAGGCGGAAGGAAGATACAGCAAGCTGGATAGAAGAAGAAGAACGAAGCGAACGGGCAGAACAGGTGGTGGTTAACAGGTCAGAAAGGTAAGGAGGAGCGAGGTTATGAATGGCCTTGAAGGTGAGCAGTAGAAGTTTGAAAATTATCCGGAATTTCACAGGGAGCCAGTGAAGTTCCTGAAGAACAGGGGTGATGTGCTGGTAGGAGGGGGTTCTGGTGATAATGCGAGCAGCAGAGTTCTGAACCAGTTGAAGCTTATGGAGGGATTTTTGGGGGAGACCATGCAGAAGAGAATTGCAGTAGTCAATACGGGAGGTAACAAGACTGAGGACAAGAATGGACGTAGACTGGATGGAAAGAGAAGGAAGCAATCTGTTAATGTTACGTAGATGGAAGTAGGCAGAACGGGTGAGATTATTGATGTGAGATTTATAGGAAAGTGAACTATCTAGGATGACACCTCCAAGCAGCCAGACTTTGTCGTAATTTTCAAAGTGCTCTTGAGCAATAGTTCTCCAGGCTTTGTAAACATCTTTGGGCATTGGCTGCTTTTTCACTTAGTTTCATTCGTGTTCTTGTACCTGACCATTTTTGGTACAATGTTTTTTTATCTGTTAAGCCACTTAACAGTGAACTATGAATCATATGTGAATCATCTGTTATGTGATGATCATTTCATCATAACAGCCAAATTAACAAAGAACCAGTTTACGTGATATCTTTAGGCTCTTTGTTACTAGCAGGCTGTTGCAAAAACATGTGAATTGTTCCAATTTTTATTAGTCGGATCTATGAAAAATGAAAAAGATAAAGCTTGACAGGCATAAAATAGTATTTTTGCACCAAAAAATTGTTTCCCAAAGACATATTAGCTGAAAACTTGACATATCTTGGTGTAGTGTACATTGTGTGCCTAAAATTGTTGAGGAAACTGGACAGGTGGATTAGAAAAGAAGAAATGACAGGTCTGAAAAACTGCAGCAGTTGAAAAGTATTTTCAAGTCATGTCCTTACGAAACAAGAAAAACATCCAGAGACATACATCTGACCCTTCATTTCATCAACTTACTGTTCACTGAAGCCTCATCAGAAATGGCCACAGTGGAAGGGTGGCAGACAATCCATTTGTAAAAAATCGAAGCAGGAGGAAAAGGCTGAGGTACGACAAACTAGGGTGAAAATCAGTGGCAACAGGTCTTGTATTGTCATGAATCAAAGTAGGAAGATTTTGGTTCAAATCATCATCAGTATACAGGGAGTGCAGAATTATTAGGCAAATGAGTATTTTGTCCACATCATCCTCTTCATGCATGTTGTCTTACTCCAAGCTGTATAGGCTCGAAAGCCTACTACCAATTAAGCATATTAGGTAATGTGCATCTCTGTAATGAGAAGGGGTGTGGTCTAATGACATCAACACCCTATATCAGGTGTGCATAATTATTAGGTAACTTCCTTTCCTTTGGCAAAATGGGTCAAAAGAAGGACTTGACAGGCTCAGAAAAGTCAAAAATAGTGAGATATCTTGCAGAGGGATGCAGCAGTCTCAAAATTGCAAAGCTTCTGAAGCGTGATCATCGAACAATCAAGCGTTTCATTCAAAATAGTCAACAGGGTCGCAAGAAGCGTGTGGAAAAACCAAGGTGCAAAATAACTGCCCATGAACTGAGAAAAGTCAAGCGTGCAGCTGCCAAGATGCCACTTGCCACCAGTTTGGCCATATTTCAGAGCTGCAACATCACTGGAGTGCCCAAAAGCACAAGGTGTGCAATACTCAGAGACATGGCCAAGGTAAGAAAGGCTGAAAGACGACCACCACTGAACAAGACACACAAGCTGAAACGTCAAGACTGGGCCAAGAAATATCTCAAGACTGATTTTCTAAGGTTTTATGGACTGATGAAATGAGAGTGAGTCTTGATGGGCCAGATGGATGGGCCCGTGGCTGGATTGGTAAAGGGCAGAGAGCTCCAGTCCGACTCAGACGCCAGCAAGGTGGAGGTGGAGTACTGGTTTGGGCTGGTATCATCAAAGATGAGCTTGTGGGGCCTTTTCGGGTTGAGGATGGAGTCGAGCTCAACTCCCAGTCCTACTGACAGTTTCTGGAAGACACCTTCTTCAAGCAGTGGTACAGGAAGAAGTCTGCATCCTTCAAGAAAACATGATTTTCATGCAGGACAATACTCCATCACACGCGTCCAAGTACTCCACAGCGTGGCTGGCAAGAAAGGGTATAAAAGAAGAAAAACTAATGACATGGCCACCTTGTTCACCTGATCTGAACCCCATTGAGAACCTGTGGTCCATCATCAAATGTGAGATTTACAAGGAGGGACAACAGTACACCTCTCTGAACAGTGTCTGGGAGGCTGTGGTTGCTGCTGCACGCAATGTTGATGGTGAACAGATCAAAACACTGACAGAATCCATGGATGGCAGGCTTTTGAGTGTCCTTGCAAAGAAAGGTGGCTATATTGGTCGCTGATTTGTTTTTGTTTTTGAATGTCAGAAATGTATATTTGTGAATGTGGAGATGTTATATTGGTTTCACTGGTAAAAATAAATAATTGAAATGGGTATATATTTGTTTTTTGTTAAGTTGCCTAATAATTATGCACAGTAATAGTCACCTGCACACACAGATATCCCCCTAAAATAGCTAAAACTAAGAACAAACTAAAAACTACTTCCAGAAACATTCAGCTTTGATATTAATGAGTTTTTTGGGTTCATTGAGAACATGGTTGTTGTTCAATAATAAAATTATTCCTCAAAAATACAACTTGCCTAATAATTCTGCACTCCCTGTATATGGAGGAGAGGTACGTCAGTGGGTGTCTGCAGACATTTGTAAAGCTCTGTCATGGTTTGGGAAATTCAGCCAGTGTTGTTGAAGATCTTGTTGAAATTGAAGGAATTATGAACACAGAAAAATACAATCCAACTTTGATCACCATGCAATATGATGTGGAAAGGGTCTGATTGGCCACAGCTTCATTTTTCAGCATGACAGTGAGTTGTGGATTGGCCTCCCCAGAACCAGGACCTTCAACATTATTGAAGCAGTGTGGGATCATGTTGACAGCGAACGGAACAAAAGGAAGTCAACATCCACAGAAGAGCTTTGAATGCCCTTCAAGAAGCCTGGAGAACTATTGCTGAAGACTACAAGGAAGCTGCCCAACAGAGTTCAGGCTGTGATGAAGAATAAAGGTGGCTGTACCAAATACTGGCTTTTTTTTTTTTAGGTTTGAACATGTTTCACACGTTACATTTTCTTAGCAACATATAAAGAAACGAGGGTTGACTCAACAAATTTTGGGAATGCAAAAATACCTGGATTTACATAGCAAAACAACAAACAAACACAAGAACAAAATAAAAGCTGCAGCATTAGGTTGTAATAGTACTCCAAATTAAAAGCTTGATTAAAATAAGATAAGCAGGACCATCACTCACCACGGGAAGAAACTGGAGCAAATCATATTACAAAATATTGCAACACCACTTGAAGCCAAACCCACCATGAGAGGGGCATTGTTGGTGTCCTGGGAAAGAGAAGATGAGGAAAAAGACAAAAACAATCAAATCTAAAAAGAAGAAGTAGAAGTCAAACCATGACACAAGATGTTAAAAGTTTAGTCACAGTACCGTGGCAGCATGCAGCTCCACTCCGTACAACTCTAGCGTCCGTGCTGTGTTGAGAAAACAGAGCTCTGCATCGCTCTTCTTAAGCCCTCTGAGAACATGCAGTCACATATAACAACAGCAACTAACTGCACAACAAAGCAGCCATTTTTATTATTTCAGTGGCGGCTAGATGTAGTGAACTGTCTTAATTACTTGTGTTGTGGATGCAGATCCTCCACTTTAGATAGGAAGTCTTCATCCTGTTCAGGGATGAAGTGCCATTTTGAGAGGTAACCAGGGAGCCAGGACGGACAATGATCTCCCATTTCCGCTGCAGATGTTGGTAAGAGACACTGAGCATCCATCCACACAGAACAACATAACCAGCAGCACACATCCGTGTATCCTGACATCTGGTGTACTGTAAGAGCTGCTAATTGAGAGGATCGAGAGCATCCTCACAGGAATAATTACTCACAAGGTTATTATTGAGCCATTAATCATTTGGGTTTTTTCTAGGAAGAGATCGTGAGACTTACACTGCACAGCATAAGAAGCCAGCACTACAGCTGCGCTCAGTGGGCACTGCAACCTGCAATCATATTCGATGATTACACTAAACATAAGCTGTGCACAAGGGAGAGGATACTTGAATTTGATTTTCTGTTACTAACCGTCCTTCTCTAATGTCACTCCTGATCTGGAGGAAGTACAGGTGCCTGGAGGAACAGGACAAGAGGAACTTTTAACAACCCACACCTTTGTTCTGTAGCCTACAGAAAACCCTTTGAAGCGGTTTGACCTATTGCTACTGCTAAATATGTCAGCAGGCTAGCCTTACTGGCTACGAGTCAAAAGGTACAGTCACACTAAAATATTTCAACAAAGATTTTCTCACACACAAATACCCCCGACTGTTTCAGGTTTTTCGCTTACGCTGTAAAATCTCTCACTGAGGATCAAATGGGAATGGCAGCACACGTTTTACACAGAAAATAACCATCAAATATCTGTTATTTTGGATCATCTGGTGTTGCAGATTTTGTTTTGAATATTTCAATAACTGCTGAGGCTACTGAAAATCGACTTTCAGACATTCGTGTTGCCTTCAGGATCAATCCTAACAATTTTTGATGAACTGGTCCCTTTTCTATCCAGCGCTTCACGCCGAACAGAGCACATAAGCGCCGTCAGCGATAACATTTAGTTCAAAGTTTCACAGAGCTGCTAGAATACCGCAAGACTCTTCGTCTCGTGCAGTCATCATTTGGAGGAGCCACTGCTTCACATGAAACTAGTTATTTGGCCTAGGAGTAGGCCTGCAAGATGCAAAGAAAATCTCTGTTATTCAGTAACACTGTATAATACTGTAATGACAATATAACACAAAAAAAGCAAATACTTAAGTGTGCATTTAAGATGTAACAGCTCAAACAAGGGTTTTTCCTTTAGTTTCTGAGAGGCTAAGGTACATTGTTGTAATGCTCAGGCAGTGGGAGGTTTTCTCATTTTCCCACTCGCTATTATCCTGCTGAAACTACTTTCCCTTATTCACAAGGGGGTCGCCACAGCAGGTAGCTCAGCATGCTTGACTTGGCAGATTTTTTACACCGGATGCCCTTCCTGACGCAACCCCCAAAGGGATCTGCATCTCTTCCCAGGACCAAACCAGGGAGCCACTGCTAGCTACCTATCCTGCTCTTGGTATAAATATAATGTTCTCTGTCTGGCAGGTTTTCTTAGCAACTACACTACATTCCTTCTTTTGTGTTGTGTTTATCACATATCTTTGTATCCCAGTGATTATAAAAGTATTAACTAATCATCACAACTTAAGAGTAAGCCAAACTACTAAAACCCAGTCGAAAAAATGAGAAAGCCATCTATGATAAGCGTCACGTACTAACCTTGTCTGTTCATCCTGCAGAGAGTTGGGATCAGAGATGAAGAATCGTACTCTAAAGTTCAGATAAAAGGGGGACACGAGGCCTGCAGAGAAATAGCAGCTTATCAAAAGTGGAACACATCCATGGGCACAAGTTCACCTCAATCTTAAACTGTTCCTCTTTTCTATTAGACTCTCTCTTTATCTAAGCATTTAAATTATATTTAAAATGGCTAGAAACATAATTCCAGCTGAAGACAGTTAATTCTCTGCGGGCAAAACAACTGAGATACCTTTTATCTGCTTCTTCAAGGGCTTCTCGGGCTCCAACCATCTCTGTAAGAAAGGCATTCATTAAGTATAATGGCTAACTGGGGCTAAATAAAACCATTTATGTAAGCATGCCCCGTGGTTATCATCAACTAAACAGCAATCAGCATGTGCAGTACATTACAATCTCAGTTGCAATGTGCAGCAGAGGAACAGTGAGCTCACTGGAGAGTGTGTGTTGGCTGTGATAGAGGCAATGGCTGTGCTGGATTCTCTGATCTGCAGACTGAAGAGCTGCCTCTCCTGCAGGCGCAGGTGGTCGCATACTAGGTCCAACAGAACCACGCCTTCATCCTGCTTCTGAAAGATGGAAACAACAACAAACAGCATCACAACCAGCCAAACTTTCCGGTTGCTTATCTGTACACAAAAATACACCGATCAGGCATAACATTATGACGGCTGACAGGCGAAGAGAATAACACTGATTATCTCTTCATCAGTGCACATGTTAGTGGGTGGGATTTATTTGCGAGCAGGTAAACACGCTGTTCATGTGTTAGAAGCAGAAATAATAGCCAAACGTTGGCATTTGAGCGAGTTTGACAAGGTCCAGATTGTGATGGCTGAACGACTGGTCAGAGCATCTCCAAAACTGCAGCTCTTGTTGGGTGCTCCCGGTCTGCAGTGAACCAAGGAAGGAACCAAGTGGTGAACCAGCGACGGGGGTGTTGGGTGCCAAGGCTCAGTGATGGGTGTGGGGATCGAAGGCTGGCCCGGGAGGTCTGATCCAACAGACGAGCTACTGTAGCTAAAATTACCAGAAACGTTCATGGTGGTTCTGATAGAAAGGTGTCAGAATACACATAGTAATGGTGTCCATGCTGACCCCCATCCATCACTGAAGGCACCAACAATGCAAGCATCATAACTGGACCATAGAACAACATGGAAGAAGGTGGTCTGGTCTCATTAATCGTATCTTATTTTATATCACGTGGTCCGGTGTATATGCGTCACTTACCTGGTGAACTCCTGGCACCAGGATGCACTATAGGAAGAAAGCAACACCGGGGAGACAGTGTGATGCTTTGGGCAATGTTATGTTATGTGGATGCTACTTTGACACATATTACCTACATAACCACTGCCACAGACCCATATACCCTTTCATGGAAACCGTAAATACTGATGCCTCTTTCAATAATAATAATAATGCGCCCTGCCACAAAGCAAAAATGGTTTAGGAATGGTTTGAGGAGCACAACAATGAGTTTGAGGTGATGACTTGACCTCTAAATTCCCCAGATCTCAAATCCAATCAAGCATCTGTGGGATGTGCTGGAAAAACTCGATCCATAGAGGCTCCACCTCACAGCTTACAGGACTTAAAGAATTTGTTGCTAACATCTTGGTGCTGGAAACCACAGCACACCTACAGGGAGCCTAGTGGAGTCCATGTCTCAGTAGCTCAGGGCTCTTTGTACAGCAAAAAGTGGGGCTAACACAATATTAGGCATGCCATTGATCTTATCAGGCAAAGGCACTATTAATCATCTTGATCTATTAAGTTTTGCTTTGCAGCAAGCTCCACAAGCTTATTTCTCACCATATTAGGCACTTCAACAAATTCTAACAATGGTTTTGGTTTAGATCCACCTTTCCTCAGAACACATCTTTGTTTTACAACACTCCCTTCTCGAGAAAATTACTCTGTCACCCCCGGTCCAGCTGAAGCCATAACCCAGAAAGCGCTGTCTTCTTGGCTCATACACAGCCCACATCTGACTTTTCTTTAGGCTACATTTCACACTGACGAACAGAATTGACTGAGGCATATGACTGCCACAGCTCAGCCACAGGTCTGCCACATATGGGCCAGATGTCAGGTGTCACACCCAGCACCTGTCATAGCCTGTGTCGCCACAGCTCATGACATTTTGAGCTCCGCAACCACAGCCCAAAATGTGTCTGCAGACTTTTTTCTTTCTTTTTTATGATGCTTTTCTTTTTTTTTTACTGAACACCAACGTGACTTAGCACACCATGTGCAGACCCCTGCTGTGGAGTGTCTTGGCATGTATTAGTAAATCAGATAATGTTTATAATGTACACATCCAGGGACTTCAGAAAGCCCATCAGCAGCACAACATTCTGTACTTTGAGCTGTTCACTGATTTATGAATCCCTCTGAGGGACAACCCTACAGCTCATCTGCATTTCCTTCTCTCTTTTTCTTCCCGCTTTCTGTTACAGGAAGCATATTCACATCACCAGAGGACCTTGTTTACTAGAAACTGCGGCAAACAAGGTGTGTTATTCTTTTGTAGCAATGCACACTATCTGGACACAAAATCCAGGTGATGATCAGTTTAAACCGCCTCTGCCTCCCTTAGAAATGCTTCAGTGAAAGTCGGCGAACCTTATCCAAACAGAAGCAGCACAGGAGCCAAATAAAGACAGTAATGGAGAGTTGGAATTGGATGCTCTTTATGACCACAGCACTCTCACTGTTCTCCCATTGTTCACATAAAAATGCTGCACAGAGCCTGTCCTGGAAGGCAGTATCACGCCTGTCAGTGTGTATACTGCCATCAGAGGCCAATGTGATACGCCGACAGCGTTAAAGGCTTCAAGTGTGGCGATCACTAGAAGGAGATGAGCATGCCCTTCGAACCAACGTCGCATTGTTGAGTGAGAGATGTGGATCAATGGGAACAGGAAAGAATAGTCTGCCACTTCATCACGTGTGACGCAACAATCATTAATAGAGTGCACGGGCAGAGAGAAGTAACATGTAATCTGCTCAGAAAGGACATGTGTCTGTGTGTTTATGGGTGTGTTTGCGTGTGTGTGTGTGTGTCTTACGCACACTGACTCTGAAGGTCTCGATAGTGCCATCCAGCAGCTGAACCAGGCAGAGCAGGTCCGGTTTTGGCATGTCTGTTACCAGGGTAACTCTGCCTCCCTCTCAAGACAAACGCCCTGCCCTCAGCCTGTCACCGAGAGGGGACCTGGAAACACACAATCACACACAACCACACAAAAGTGTCAGAGGTTTCCAGCCTGTTGTCTTGCACAGAAAGCACCTCCCTTCTGGATGACACTGTGTGGTGAGTAATATATGTGCCTGATGGAGCATCAGACTGCAGTGAGTAATGCACTGTGAATGTGAAGGAGTGACTGTAAGTGTATGTGTGCATGGTTTGTGTAATCCCTTATTATTTGGCCTGGGTTTGAACATGTCCCTTCCCTCTCCCTGCTGCTCTCTCTCTCTCTCTGCATCTCCCCGCCTTTCACAGGCAGCTGAATGATAAGAATGTTAAACATTTTCAGAGTTGAACACGCCCCATCGACAGTGCTACACTGATCCCAGACCAACCAGAGAAGGAATGCATGAACACAAAAACATGCACTACAAATGCACACATGCATGCATCCATGTATTCATACATGTCTGTGTGCACGCACGCTCAAAGGTAAAAACAACTCTGACACTGCGTTCCATGTGCAAGCATTGCATGTGTATGTACATACTTACATGTGTGCAGTCCTCAATTTCCAGGTGAACCGATTACTGGATCTGGCAGGCCTGTTTCTGAAAGAACACACAATGTCTGAGTTAATGTTTGAACACAGTGACACACTCTGAATATATTAGAGCAGAGCTGATGTCAATCAGATGACTGGTTTTCCATAACAACCCGCTCACAGGCAGACCTCTGATGAATTAACAAGTAAATGTTAGATTTAAAGGCAAATTCATCATCATGTGGCGACTGTGGCTTCACTGCGTCCTTTGCATCTTGTACCTATTACTCATATGTTGTGGCTCAATCGTACCAACGAGGGAACTGGGGACGAATTAGCCTATTTTATTGTGGTAATAAGGCATACTTATGCTATAACGTTACCAGCACACAAGTTACAAACGTGTACTGTGGATAAACTTAGACGATAAAGTTCAAACAACCCGGTTTGTGCTGCTTTACCTGATAAATCACTAACAAACAGGGCCTGTCTCAGTGTATTAGGCCCGCATTTCTGAGCTCCGTCTGTCTCAGCCTGTCGATAATAAACTCTGTCGTGACCTCGCTGTACTTTGTACCACAGCGCGAACAAGGAACCTGTTGACAGCCTAAAGTTTCTCTGCTGCTACACCCAACAGGAGGAACGCACAGTACTGGCAAACTTTCCTCCAACCACCGCAGTCCTCGCTAAAGCCCGGCCAAGTTCGTGTTTTCTGGGAAGAGAAAGGTTTAAAGGACATTAAAAAAGGCTTTACTACCTCAGTGGTGCCGCTTCAGAGACGGGTCATATCCCTCCGGAGTGTGCGCGGAGAAAACCTCGGAACGGGGCCTGTCGGAGGAGCCAGGTAAAGTAGGTAAATATCCGGGACAAGTTTCTCATCCCTGCCTGCGCTGACTCCGCGCGGCCCCGCCCCTTTCTGCGCGCCCACGCTGGGAGGCGCGCAGGCAAAGCAGAGGAAGTCTGGAGCATAGACTGTATATAAAGACAGCCTGTAAGAACAAGGCCCTGCATTAACAAGCTTGCAGTTTTATGTATGCTTGTGCTTCAGTAACAATAAAGCTTATCTTACTTTATCTTTTTAACCCCTCAAAGCCTGAATCATGAAATAATTGCCTTGAAAAATCTTTTAACAATCAAAATAAAATTAATTCGATATTAATTAAAAGCAGAACAACAAACGTTATCGCAAAATTTTAAAGTGACATGAAAATAAAATACACGATGAAATGTTTTAAGTTTGCACTTTACTCTACTCAAAGATTACATTTTTTACAATTTACCTTTTTTGTGATTATTAAAGGTGACTGTGTCTTATTTTTATAATGATAATAATAATAATAAGATAATAATATATTCGTCTCATTAAGTCTGAGATCTCTCTTTCAAACCAGACACAAAAACTAAAAATATATACGCAAATTAAGACAGACAGCCACCTAATAAAATAACGCATTATACATAATCACATATTATATGTTTAGAAGTGTTATTCTTCCCATTTATTTATCCAGGACTCAATATTAGCTTTAATAGTTTTAATCTTTAATTTATTTCGTTTGTGACAGGTGCACCACTGAGGGTAATTCAGAGTATGTGAAGTTTAAGATCATGTTGGCATGAAATATTCATGAATATTCTCAGAATATTCATGAAATATTCTGAGAATATTCTGTATTAAAGCTCAATGAAGTGCTCTAGTTTCAAAACAGGAGAAGCACTGCAGCAATGTGCAAACACATATATCGTTTTTTCTGACAGCAGACTGATGATTTCATAAAGCTGTTCGCTCAGGAAAAGGAAAAGGTGTTTTTTGTCCAACTTTAGGATTACAAAAACAAGAAAAGCCTCCAAGGTTCTTCATCAGACTTTATATGCTTCAAGAAATGTTCTGGCTTGATGTCACCATCTACAGGACACTTGAAGTACTGCGGCTCTCTCCTCCATGTCCTCTCATAGTAATACATAATAACAAAAATACACTTCCAATAGCTGATACTGACCAAATCCGAGAGACATGTAAAAACAAAACTGTCTTTAACTGTCATAGTGTTTGATGGTAATGATATGCAAGTGTAAAATATTTGAAATTCCCACTTCAGACAGAGATTTAAAAAGTAATGATGGCACACAGTGTGAAAACCTGTCTTAAAATGTTCCAGCATAGTGATTTTAATTGTTCTTTGTACTGTATGTAAGCTGAAACAGGCAGAGATGAGATGCGTGTCAACCAGGTGCTTGTTCACCAGCAGTGAGTATTACACAAATCAAAGCAATAACACTGCTGACCACAAGCGGCATGCTGTTTCAGTAACACCCTCTGATGTTAGCTGACAGCCCTTTGCTACTAGATGACTCATAGTTGGATGAGGCAGCCTTGTCAACGAAACTAATGAATTAAATATGTTTGATACATGTTTCATCACCTCTTTTATTACACTTCATGACTTAAACACCACAACACTCACTGACTTCTACCTAAACTCAAGTTATTATTACTATATACTGGCACAACTAAGCTTGCCATGTTATTGTATACCATATGTTCTTTCTCAGGGCAGACTTCCACCAATAGCGCCTCATACAATATTCAGTATCAGTGTGATTATACAGTATACAATATATGTATATATATATATATATATATATATATATATATATATATATATATATATATATATATATATATATATATATATATATATGGTGGTCCCCGTGGTAATCGGAGCACTAGGTGCGGTGACTCCCAAGCTAGGCGAGTGGCTCCAGCAGATCCCGGGAATAACATCGGAGATCTCTGTCCAGAAGAGCGCAGTCCTGGGAACAGCTAAGATACTGCGCAGGACCCTCAAGCTCCCAGGCCTCTGGTAGAGGACCCGAGCTTGAAGGATAAACCGCCCGCAGGGGCGTGCTGGGTGTTTTTATATATATATATATATATATATATATATATATGTTTACAGTATCTGTAGATTACTAATGTAGAGCAGAGCTTAATAAGTCAACATTAACGAACTCATGCAGGTGGTCTCACGCATGGGCATGACTGTTATTTGTTTGTTTTCCAGGGTGGAATGATTGTACGATATCTTTAATTATGTTAAAAAATAAAAATGTTTCAGTTAATTTCGGATTTTCTGTAATCCACACATGTCAAAAGATATATACACAGGCTGTAATACATACACAGACTCAAATCTTTTTATAAGCGGTGCTGAATGTTCTACAATATCTTTTAAGCTGATGAGCCCATGACCTATTAACTTCTCATTAGTTATTGACATGATTGACTACAACAGTTAGTTTGTATTTGCCAACATAAAAAAGGATTTGTTTGACAGCCATCGCTAGAATACTCTGAACAATGTGAAACTTCAAGGATCTTGGCAAAGATCTAAGAAGGAGAATTATGGATTTACACAAGTTATGAAGGTCTCTTGGAGCCATTTCTAAACATCTACACATTCCAGGATCATCAGTGTAACTACAGGCGTCCAACAAAGAATGGCCACGCTTCATACTGATGTCTTCATAAGTTTATTTCTCTCTCTGTTATTCTTTTCAGCCACCGTGAAGACGTGTGCGCCTCTTGGACCACATGCAGAATAACATTAATGTTGTGGCTGTAGCCGCATCTGTAGCTAGTTCTGACCCACAATGCCATGGTTGTGCTCTCAGCCAAACTCTGGCCATGTGACCATTACAAACACCTCCTCATACAAACTTTACAGCACTTTACATCTTTAACAAACCCTTATTTTGTAACCTCATATTATAGACAAGTAATTTAATAAATGCTACACTTTTATTATCTCATTTAATAAATTTTAACCCTTTCCAACAAATAAATGAATTAAATTAAACATGAATCTATTACAGAAACATATAAAACCAACACCTTTATTGTAACTGTCTCAGGGACAGTTACAATCAGTTCAAATAATTGTTATTTTGATGTGTCAAGCGTCACTGTCCAAAGTGAAGAGAGTTTTACACCACCATGGACTGAGAGGATGTCAACCAAAATACAAGCCAAATTCCAAGCTCCAAATTTTAAACCTTCAAGCTTGACTGAAATGTTCAGCTTCCTGCATAGACCATCCATCCAAATGCCTTCTGAAGGAAAGTATAACGGTCAGACCAGATAAAGCTTGAGCTGTCTGATCATAATACCTTGAGGCATGTTTGGAGAGGTAAAGGTGAGGCTTTCAAACCTATGAGCGCTGTACCAGCTGTCAAGCATGGTGGTGGTAGCACCATGATCAGGGGCTGTTTTGCTGTCAGTGATACTGGTGCACTGCACAAAGCGGTTGGAATAATAAAGAAGGAGCATTGCCTTCAAATTATTCAGCTTCACCTTAAATCAATAGATAGATTGTTGAAACTTGGACAGTTAAAGGACAATGATCCCAAACACACATCAATACTGGTTTTGGAATCGATAAAAACGGGCTAACTTTAAGCTTTTGAAATGGCCTTCCCAAAGTCCCGACTTCAACCTTATTGAAAATTTGTGGATCGTTTAAAAGCTGGGTTTGTGCCAGGAAATGAACTCAATGAACCAATTCTGCCAAGAAGAGTGGTCAAACAATGGGGGTATATGTATATATCTGACCCTGTGTGAATAATTTGAACCTTTGTGAATTTGGGAAAATCCAAAATAAATCCAGACTTGTGGGCCCAACTTTTGCTTCTTGTAAGTTATTAAAGCTTTGCAATCATTCCACCCTGGAAGAAGAGCTATTATGGTCCCTCTGCGTTAGGTTCTTGGTTTTGAGTTTTTTGTTTGTCCATTATTTTCTTTTCGGTTTTGCAAAGTTATTGAAGTTCATTTTCTCTATTATTTTATAGTTTGTTATAGTGTTATTTTGTATTTCCTTGTGCCTAAGTTTTGTTATGTCCTCATGTAAATGGTAAATGGCCTGTATTTGTATAGCGCCTTACTAGTCCCTAAGGACCCCAAGGCGCTTTACACATCCAGTCATCCACCCATTCACACACACAGGTGATGGCAAGCTACATTGTAGCCACAGCCACCCTGGGACGCACTGACAGAGGTGAGGCTACTGGACACTGGCACCACCAGGCCCTCTGACCACCACCAGTAGGCAACAGTCTTGCCAAAGGACACAATGACCGAGACTGTCCAAGCCTGGGCTCGAACCTTCAGATTACAAGGCGAACGCCCAACTCTTGAGCCACGATCACCCCATGTTTAGTATAGGTTCCTTATCTTTTAGCCTCATGTTCTTAGTTTAGTTATAGAGGACTCTGGGTTTATTAGTTCCTGTTAGCATTCCTGTTCTGTTCCTTCAATCTCATCGTTGTGTTAGTTATTTTTGTCTTCCTTATTCCTATGTTTATTTGTGTAAAGTTAATCCCCTTTCCCCATTCAGTTGTCTTCCCTCCTGTTTTATTTTGGTAAGCGCTGCTCTGTGTTTGTGTTTTTTTACTTCCCTGTCTCATTTGGTTAGCTGCCTGGAGCTGTGTTCCCTACCTGCTCCCACTTCCCTCATTACCTTCTGTATAAATTAACCCAGTCTCTCCTTTTCTTTTCTCAAGGTTCAAAGAAATCATTAAGTGACCAGAGTTGTTATGACATTCATACCACAATGACTGGATGTAAATTTCTAACTGTAACTGTATGTATATTCATTGTAAATTTATATTTACATTGTGTCCACTTTTGGTACATTTGTCATACAGCATGTGGCAAGCTGACTTAACCTAAAATTAACAGATGTTCAGTGTTGTACTAAAGAGCAAATGCCAAGGAGAAAACCAAGGGAAAATGTACTCAAATACACTTTAGGAAACACAACTTACTCCCACAACTTATTCCCAAGTTACAGGCATATGCCTGTTTTAACTTGTTATCTGGTTTCATGATCACCTGGCTTCATGGTTCCATTGCTTCACAGAGACCCTCCTCTGTTCAGTTGGGCAGGCTGATCTGGAGTCTGTGCTGTGGGCTTACGCACTTTTAGGACTGCTTTTGGAGTGCTGAGATGTGTGACCTGCGTTCAGTGTGACCTGGAAAGGTAAAACCAGCTCTGACCAGTTCCGATGCCGTCAGAGTGATGGGACAAGAGGTTTCAGACTGAGGGCAGTCCATCAGACCAGCATAGACTGGTTCACTTTGGGGTGACAGGGTTTCTAGCTTTCCCCTTCCTCCCCCCACCCCACAGGAAACCTCCCCCTGTTGCTATCCCAGGATCAACTTTCTGTAACAGCAATCAAGACACCCTGTACCAGCTCTACTCCGAACCCCACGGCTCCAAATTTAGACACTGGAGACAGAGGGACAAACTCGAAGTTATTTCAGTATCTGAACTTCATGTCCCATTTAATTCACACCCTCTTATTCTCATTGCTGACACGACTCTTTTGATCTTTTCCATCTGGTAACTGCACACTGCGGGATTTATTAAATCATCTCACAAGTACTACAGTGTAGCATACCATGTAAAGATTTCTCACTTTTAAATTTCTTCTATCATCTCTTTCTAATCTCTCTGCCTCTTCCATAAGAATTTGTTTACCACAACCTGTGCCAGACCCACCTGGTTGCTATTTCCATTCATTATATAATTTCGTGTTCATATCAATTTAGATTATGTAATTCAGACAGGAAGATTTGAATTTCACACAGCCTCAGTATGTAAATCATATCTGGAACAAGCAGCTACTATGAATGTGAAATGGGTTTGATCAGATATCACAAGCATAAAACTCTTTAACGACATAGCAGGCCTTGCCAGTTTTTTCAGACATCCAGCAGCCACGAGACAGAATGACCGACTTGCCATGTGTTGGAAAGCTGCCATGATACTGGGGTATAGTTTCCCTGAGCTACTATATGTTGAAAAGGAAACCGAGGGCAACTATTCCGCTCTCATAAAAAATTATGTCTCTGAGTAAAAGCCCTTCTGGAGTAACATGAACCAGTTTGTTCACAGTTTAACTGCCATTATTTATCCTATTCTAAATACAGTATCAACACTGTTGCAGTACTAGTGTTGTCACCCACTCTATGACATGCTGGTGGTTTCTAAATGTTGGTGGCTGGAATTTCTTAGGAAGCTTCCATACAGCAGTAAATGGGATCATAAAAAAATGTTACAAGTTACTAAAAAGTTCCCTTGACATCACCACATGGGCCCTGCAGGGTCAGCCTGAGAGCGCACGATTCCCCTGTGCTGCATTCAAGTGCCAGGAGCTTATTTTGACAGCATGTTATGTGGACAAAAATACTGGGCCACCGACATATTACACTTAGAGCTTCTTGTGAGAGAATTTTCAAGATTTTGGAGTATGTTTGGAGGAATTTTTGGACGTTCATTATTCAGAGGAGCATTTGTGAGGTCAGATGCTGATGTTGGTCCTGGACCACATTCTCCTCTTTGGATCATGTTAAAGGTATTCATTTGGGTTGAGGTCACAGCCTGTGTGGGCGAATAAGCAGTATTAATATGTAATGTAACACCAGCTGACATATGTGGATATTAACAACTCAGTAAAGGGTTTACATTTAATTTTTAGCCATTAAAAAAGTCCATTCTTGATATCAACAATTAACTTCTTGTTAGTGAAAAATACCCATTCGAGGCATCAGTAACTTCATTCAAAATAAAGCTATAATTCCATGTTGGCTAATTTGTGGTAAGTTAACTGCATTTGGGACTATTAGCTACATGTAAAGCACTGCTTACTTTATAGTCAGAGTTTGTCTTTCGCTTTGTTTGTTAGACATAATGGTGACACGTCTGAAATGGGGTTGTTGATCTGAAATGGAAAATCTCCTTTAAACATTATGAAAAACAGTTATAGACCTCTGTAATTTTTGTTTTTACTAGTAAAAATTAAGAATTTATTGACTATTAATAGATAATAAAGGCTTTGGTGTACGCTTATGCAATCTAATGCAGGAACGAGAGTCCCAGATGCTGCCGAGGAAAAATGAAACATACTGCTGGCCAGTGGCTTGTCGTAACTTACGGTTGTCCACGCGTAATATAATTTGGATATCTCCGAGGGCACTTGAACGCAGCTTCACTGGTATTCAGCGTCTCCCCTGCGTCACCGGTCCTTAAACTGAACGGCAGGTCAGGGGCGACGTGAGACAAGTAGGGCACCTCAGAGAAGGACAGTCCACCCGTGTGCCTTCAGCAGCAGCTACCTGCGCTCTGCTCCTCAGATATTTTCTTTTTTAATTTTCATTTTTCAAGTTAAACCAGCTGGTCGTTTTTTCTTTTCTTTTCCAGATGACCGTGTCTCAAGAAAGGCCCATGACCTATGCCAAGATGAAAGGCCTTGTCTCGTTTCTCTCAGGTAAGAACATTAAATATAAATGTTTAAGATAAGCTTTACTTTACCTGTGATCTTAAAGCAAGCTCGTGTATAACATCTAATATAAAGATAAAAGCTAAAGAGGCCAAAAGAGAGTAATTAGTCATTACTGCATAAAATACCACAATGTTAAAATTATTTATCTTGGCTTGAAAGGTTCAGAAAGTCTCCATATAATTAGAGAAGTTTGATCACTTGAGAGAAGTGCGGTGATAAAGTGACACCAACCTTCTGCTGAGTAAATACAGCTGTTGACCTCTTATGTAAGGGACTAACCCTCTTCCTGTGCTACAGCTCTGCTCAAGGGGAAGAAAGTGGGCTTCAGTGACTTCTTGCACAAATTTGTTTCCAGCCAGCACCTCTGCCAACAGTAAGTTGGCAACAGTCATTTTTTCACAGCTTTTTTCCTTCGTGTTGAACCTCATAAAACAAACCCTCATATTCTGTGTCCGATCTCCCGATTGAAGCCTGGACACTGAGAAAATCCTGCAGAGACAAAGCAAACCGGGGAGAGGGAAGGAGGAGAAATCTACTTTGGTGAGTTCAGAGAGAAGACTTTTTTTTAAAGTCTTTGCTGAGTGTTGACAGAAGATGAAACTTGAGCTGACCTCCTGACCGTTTTGTCCCTCTATGTCTTTTCCTCAGAGCTCCACGAACACAGAAACCTCACAGTAAGTCATTTTCTCCCTTTACATCGGGAAATATTTCGTCTATGTTGTCAATGATGCACAATCTGGACTTAATAAAGTGGCCAGAAGGCTTTTTTCTCATTCATGAGCTTCACCAGAGGCAACCTGAGAGTTATTTCTTATCATGCATTCACATCCAATTATTATGCATGACTTATTTGTACTCGGACGTGCATTATTAACTGTTTTCTGCTGTTGTATTAACCAGGATGAAACCATCAGACTTCGACTACCTCAAAGTCATCGGCAGAGGAAGCTTTGGAAAGGTGGGGAAAAAAAATCCTCAGCACCTACCCCCCTGACCCCCCTTTAAGACAGCCGATTGGTCTGAAACATGAGGATTTGTTGTTGTTCAGTAGAGGAGAGATCCACAGCGAATTCTCAGCACAGAAAAACACATTTAGGCTCTGTTAAAACCTGCTTTTAAATCAGTTTTACACCCACTCCAAGTGACCAGCTTTAAGCATCAGTGCACCAAACAAGCACTGGTACCCTGGATGTTAATTTCTGACAAATATTCGGTGCTCATATCATGATATCAGAGAGGTGGCTGGTCAAAAACAAGTTACAGCTTTAGGAATCGCTCATTTCCCAACCGTGATCCATTCTGTGGGAAAAATACTTTTCTAACATAGTCACAAATCTAACTCGTCGCTGTAAAACAGCTGGTTGCAGTTTTTTTTACTGTCATTTTTTTATTACTTACAAACAAACAGAAAACACCTACATGCACTCACGAACAACCTGGATTGCCTCGTCTCTGCAGTTTGTTCATGTAACATCAATATTTCAGTCCTCGCCCTGTCTCTGACACATAAACACACATAAACACAGTCCGTTTCTTTCTTTTCTCTAGACATCGTACCTCTTGAATTCTTATCTGATGAGTCAACAGCTCCAGGACATTTTTTTTTTCACTCACTAATTTCAGCTATTTGTTTTGTGTTTGTGGGTCTGGCTCGTACCATCTCAATATTTCCTCTCATATGATGAAATTAGAGCACTATACATGACCTAGATATGTCATAATTTTTAAGAATAAACAAATGAGCACGCTTCCAAAAATATTTAATACCAGAACAAAGCCAAAAAACACAAGAATTACTTACTCTTACTACTCTACACTGTCTCCAGCTTGACTGTGTTATAGGTAAAAATGTACCAGCTGTGTTGTAGTTTTTACAGTTTGTAAAATGTGTTTTTCTGATGCTGACGGGGTCAGATGGGAACTTTTTCCCCAGATTTGGTTGACCTTGTAAGTTGCTGTGTTTGAGGTTGGTGCTGTGAGATTAAATGTGAAAATTCAAACTTTTACAGGTGCTGCTGGCAAGACATAGAAAACAAGGGGGTTATTATGCCGTGAAAGTGCTCCAGAAACAGTTGATTGTCAAGAGGAAAGAGGTAATCTATCTATCTATCCATCCATCCATCCATCCATCCATCCATCCATCCATCCATCCATCCATCCATCCATCCATCCATCCATCCATCCATCCATCCATCCATCCATCCATCCAGTGTTCTGTCTCTGTAGCAGAAGCATGTGATGGTTGAGAGGAGTGTACTGCTGAAAGGACTACAGCATCCATTCCTGGTGGGACTCCACTTCTCTTTCCAGACACCAAACACTCTCTACTTTGTCCTGGACTATGTCAATGGAGGGGAGGTGAGTGTATAAGATTAAGGATTTCAAAATATTCTGCATTCAGATGTTTAGTTGTTGTGTACTCTATGAGTTTGTAGAAGTGCAGGTGTTGCTGTTGTGTTGAATTCCTTGCTTTGCTTTCAGCTTTTCTACCACCTGCAGAGAGAGGGGTCATTTCCAGAACCCAGAGCTGCTTTCTATGCTGCAGAGGTGGCTGCAGCACTGGGCTACCTCCACTCTCTTAACATCGTCTACAGGTATGTATATATATATATATATATATATATATATATATATATATATATATATATATATATATATATATATATATATATATATATATATATATATATATATATATATATATATATGCGTGAAAACACAGCATTAGAAAAGCGGCAGCATAGTCACCCTTCCAAGTTTTTCTCGCCTCTGTGCTCTCTCTCTTTCTTTGTGCATGTTTGATTTGACCACGTTCTGCCTGATTCATTTATTCATGCAGAGAATTCCCAATGAAATGTTCCCACTCAAATCCACCATGTTCTCCGGCGCCACATTAAAAATTAAAGAGTGAGGAAAAGCAATGTGAAGCTAAAGGAAACTAACAAAGAAATGACAGCTAATGTCAGATTTTGCAGGACTCAGTGTTCTTTGTTTTTATGCAGAGACCTGAAACCTGAGAACATCCTGCTGGACAGTGAGGGCCACGTGATGCTGACTGACTTTGGGCTTTGTAAAGAAGGTGTGGCCACAGGTGGGGTCATGCACACCTTCTGTGGCACTCCGGAGTACCTTGCTCCAGAGGTGTTACACGGCCATCCATATAGCCCAGCTGTGGACTGGTGGGGACTCGGCACGGTGGCTTATGAGATGATCTGTGGACTGGTGAGTGCAGGTGCAGTGATCTCTATCCTTTACATCATCAGCATCTTCACCTTAAGCCACCTCCCTCTTCCCCTCCCTCTCTCTCACAGCCTCCATTTTATAGTCGCAGTAAACTGCAAATGTTTCAGAACATCCTTCACGGCCCTCTGCAGCTACGCAGCGACATCTCTAAAGCTGCCTGCTCACTGTTGGAGGGCTTATTGGAAAAAGATGTCTCCAGACGCTTAGGAGCGAGCTGTGACATTGTAAGTGCCCCAGCTAAAAAGAAGAGAAACAGTAATGAAACATGGCCACAGAAGGGTTAACTGTTATTGTGTTTCCAGGCGGAGCTGCAGGAACATCCCTTCTTCGCCTCTATCGACTGGGATGACCTCCTGGCCAGAAAAATCAGACCCCCTTTCATCCCAAAAGTGGTACGAGTGAATCAGAAATGAGCTCGACGCACTTTTCTTTTTAACCGAGGGAACATGGCTCACTCCTCTCTCCTCTTCAGGCTGGTCCTTGGGATGTCAGTTACATTGACCCAGCGTTTACACGACAACCTGTACCTGCCTGTGTGAACAACATGTGCCAGGAGGCCGGGGTCAGCGAGGCCTTCCAAGGATTCTCCTACATGAACCCTGTGGAGTACCTGGCAGCAGAGCCGGTTTCATAACAACACCGAATCCTCCGGGGGCGCGGTTGTTCAGTTGTTTCTTTTTTACATCATTAATTTTTAAGTGGGTGTCTATTTTTAAGAACTTGAGCAAAAAGATTTTTATGCTAACAGTGCAACATACTGTATGTTTCATTGGATGTTTTGTTTGTTTGTTTTGTGTTTTTGGCTATTGATGTTAATTCAATATGTGGTCGTGATGATGGAATGGGCTGGTCACTATTTCATCCTCGCTGCTTTAATGCATTATATGAAGCACTCAACAGTTTGGAGTAGATTTATTTTTCAACACTTTGCATTTACAGGATATTAAAATATACAATGTGTACTGCAAAATTCTCATTCTAACATTACATTCACAGCTTACAAGTGCACTCAAAATACTTCACTGGCTGCTTTATTGCTGCATAGTGACAGAGCAAAATACAGAAAGCATCTCCATGCGGTGTTTAGATAAAAACAACAACAGGATGCCAGCCTATTGGCAACACTAAAACACAAATTGGACCCCAGCTCCGACTTCACGTGTGGTGTTTTGGTGTCTAATTTTAGTGATGAACAGAAAAAGCCCATCACTGTGGAGAAGCTAATGGATGTCTTCCCCTCAAAAAAAAAAAGAGAAAAAAGGAGAGCATCTGTTCTGATCCTTTCTACCTCACTTCACAAGACTGTGGAACAGTTTGGACACAGGGAGGGTGGCTTTCAGTCTGTCAGTAGATGCTGAAGGAGGCGTAGCTCTGCTCACTCTGGCATGTGAAGTAAGCAATCAACTGACCGTTGCAAATCATCAGAAACAAGCCACTGCCTAGGGAAAAATGAAGAGTGACATATTTGAAACAGCTAACCTCATGAAGTTAAGACTGATAGTAACCGATGAGCTGGCAGTGTTTGTCTTACCTAAAGCCAGCCACCACTGCCACACAGTAGGAAACTCCAACATTACTGCAACATGGAAACAAAACGTGTCATTACACAATGCATTTGGTTATTCAAGCATGCACCTGGGTAGATGCACCGATACATTTCTGCTCACCTAGGCTGGTGATCATTACATGCACCAGTGTGACAGTGAGAGCGTAGTCCCAAACCCGCCTCCTCACCACTGCGGCAAACAGAAGGCCACTGCAAAAGTAGGTGAGCTCCAAGGACAGGAGGTTCACTAGAAAAAGAAAAGAGAAAATAGATTATGTGTATAAAGCTGCCACTCTGTGTCGACAGCATTGCACGCATTAGGTGTGCTCACCCAAGTATTTGGAGTTGGATTCGGTAGGTTCGGTCTTAAAGTCAAAAGGAATCAGTCCATCAAAGTGGTCCAACCTGAGATGAGAGATATGATAAAGTTACAGCAGACAAAACATTAAAGCGCAACCTATAAGTAAATATCTTAAAGTAGAATGAGTAGAATAATCTATTAAATGAATATCTTGAATAAAGAAGGATAACCTATAAGTACAATGATCTGTTAGTAAATAAAGTAAAATGACCAATAAGTAGAATAACCTAAGAGTAAATAGCTTAAATAATGCAGAATGACCTATAAGTAAAGTAGAACATCTTGAGCATAATACGATATGGCGAAACAAAATAGGTCAATAAGTTAAAAATTCCCCAAAAGAAGGAGCTCAAACAGAAAAATTGTGAATGCAATAAGTAGAAATTAAAGTAAAATATATAACAGTTTGAATGGAATACAATAAAACATACCAACAAAAACATAAAAAGAAATATAATACATTAAAGAGACTGTGCAGAAAACTATTACAATAAATGTCATACATTTAAAAAGGATAATAAAAAATACCTTATTAAATGTAGTTAAAGAAAAATAGCATAGCAGTGCAGTTTGTAGTCTGTTTGATGTGTGTGATTGGTGTAACTTTTTTTCTCAGATTCTGAGATTAATCTTTGAATTCAGAGAAAAAAGAAATCTCAGAATTCTGAGATTAATGTCAGAATATTTACTTTTTTATTCACAATTCTGACATTAATCTCAAAATTCTGAGGTTAATTTCAGAATAGCCTCACAATTCTGACATTAATTTTAGAACTCAAAGAGATTAATGTCAAAATACTGACTTTTTTATTCAGAATCTTGACATTTGGATTCTGAATATTTGTTGCTATTTATTATAATCATCAATATACTTCCAGTTATTATAGGAGACAAACCCTCCTGTCGATCCCTTGCGCGTGCGTGGCTCTCACCTGAAGGCACCAAAGCAGACGCTCCCGATCATGTAGAAAAGCGAGTAAAATATGAGCAGACACAGCAGCAGGTTGAGGAGCACGGTCTGTTGGGATGGATAGAGAATGGGGCGTAATTTAAAGATTCTTGTCCGTCAACGCTACATATTTTCCATATAACGCAACACGAGCAAACACCACCTAAAGCTGAGGATTGCACTCTCACAGTATTATAGACGCAGATCCCTGCAGTGGGAGGGATATGCGTGGTCTGTAAGCAGGCAGACAGGCAGGCTCTTTTATGTGCTGCAGCCCGACCTGCTGCTGGTTTATAATATATAAGAGGTATGATATACATATTTAACGTGTGTGTTTACATTATATATAAAACAGCCTGTCATAGCCAGCTTATTCTGTTGTTTAACCGCACATAATTCCCACTTTCGATCCACGGCTCACAGAAACGCCTGAAAATCCACAGGACAGTCGGATAATCTCACAGCACACGATTTCCCCATCTTACCTTCGAGTCGACCGCTCTGCCTTTGAATGCCATCTCATGGTTTCCCTTTAATGCTTTATTCCCAAATAACGTGGGCTGCAGCAGGCTGCACGACCTCGGTTAAATCCCCCAGCTCTCCTCCTAACAAAGTGGACTCCTACCACCACCTAGCGGCCACCAGGAGACGCGGAGCAGCGCCGCCGCTTTTACAGCCCAGCTGAACTCGTTTCACCTCGTATCAGGGCGGCCTTTTTTAATTTGTTTTTAACTGAAAAAAATAAAGACTTTCCTCTGTATGTGCCACTTGTATGTTGTCGTGGATATTTGTTATATTCCCCAGCCCAGGTGTTTACCATTTGGGGGGATATACCTCGCATCTACAGCCTTGCCATTACCGTGGAAAGCCGCCCAGTGTGCAGGGAGATTTATACCGGCAGGTTAGCTGCTTATATTCTGGTTGAATATGAGTGATTTTGCACCCAGTACATACTTCCAAGCCCATGTGGTGACCAGACGAGGCACTTGTGTGGTCAGGTGTTGCGTTAAATTGATCATTTGTCACAGTAATAGATAAATAAAATAAATAAATCGTGCACCCAGCAGCCTCGCTGTGTTATGAAACGTGATGGCATCACCCTTATTGTAGTCGGATGATATTTCCGTGCATAAGATGTGAGATGTAAGACTGACACACCTCAGTACACTCCATCTGACTGTCTCGGGTTTAACAGCCCCATTGTGTTCGTTTTTCAAGTGATATTACAGGCCTGAGCGTTTATATCTATAGTTAGCGCCGGTGGTTGTAGTCTTATTAACGCTTGTGTCCTGAATGTGTCCGCCCCAAACGAGCTACTACAGTGATCAGAGTGTGCTTAAAAAGTGGGAAGTGACCAGTTTTTGACCATCGGGGAAACCAACGGCTCCTCCACGGCTCTTTATGGGGGAGACACTGTGCTCCCTGCGCTCCGCTCATACACAGTCGTATTTAACGCTTTTATAGGCGGTTTAGGTCAAAGGGGGAACCCGGAGCCCCTGTCCGGCGGATAATTCTCGTTACACCGGCTCTAAATCGAGTTTTGGGGCGCGTTGTGAACGTACGCAGGCCCGGTATTGACCACCAGCAGTGAACTTAACTTTTCCGAGACCCAAAGTTGTGTCAGGCAGCGCGTCTTGCGCGCATGCGCACCACTCTATCCAGCTCTAAATAAGAGTTAAAACAGAAACGAGGTGAGTTCCACAATTGTTAAACAATACGGGCGTTAATAATCATTTGTTGTCGTTGACGAGGACGGCGTTTGAAAAGCAGGCGTTCGTTTTTGTAAACTGGCGACAGTTTCCATTATTTCCACTCTGATTTAAAACGGCGAGAATAAATCGTTTTTTTCCAAGTTTCTATTGAAGAAATTAATCAAGCAACAATGTTAAAGCTCGTAACATTATCGCGGTGTTGTTACGAGTGTGCGTGATATTCTGTGATGTATCTGCATTTTGCAAATGCGTTTTCCTATTGTTATTAACCGGGAAACTTATTTATTACAGATCGTCCTTATAGCTGGCTCTGCATCCAGTCTCAATGCTACGGCTAGCCCTCTATAGCAGCCCTCAGTTCATATGAACTGAGTGGAGCTAGCGACTGTTAGCTTTATGTCAGCGCTAGCTAGCAACCTGGGCTGACATTCCGTGACAAGGGGAAAGTGAAGAAAAACGGCCAGAGTGAATGAAAACACCAAGTCAGGAAATTACACAGCAAGCGTTTGCCTTTGTTTAACGTGTAGCAGCTTTGCGGCATTTGTTTAAAATGGTAACTTGAGTAATTAACATAGTTTAAACGTGTTGGTGGCCTCTTCCTATGCTCCGCCATTTTGTATAAGACGAATGCTAATCATGGGCGCTCTTACATACACTTTATTTATGGCTAGAATAAAACTGAGGCATGGGATGCAAAGTCTAACTTAACCGAGATCCAGGAGCTCTGATTGTTGTTTACTTTTGACACGGTTGTGACCACGATGCAAGCAGAAAATATAACCTTAATTCAGTGTTGAACATGCGTCGGGACTAAAACGTTATATCGTATTATTAAGCGGATAAAGACGTTTTTAAGTTTGGCCAGTGAGTGCAGAAAACAGTGTTCTCCTTACAGCTGATAAACAAATGAGCCCCTCACTTGCTCCTTGCCAGGCAAGCAGTCGGTTTTAAGAGATACTGTTAAAACAAGGAAAAGACGAACTTGTCTGGTTAACTTAAAGTTGAGACGTCTTTCCTCTTCTTTGTCAATGATCTGGACTAAGGTTTACCCTAATGGGGTCGTTTGTGCTCGCATTTCTCTGATAGTTGGCCGGCAAAACAATATTATTATTGACTGTTTTGTCTGAAATCGAAGTGCATGGTGTATCCTGCACGCCAGCGCGCAGTCGCCATCTAGTGGTGATGCTGCGCAGAGCTGTTTACAAGTGCAGGGAGGAATAAAAACTGCATTTGTGATCGGAATCAGTTCGCTGATCAAGCCGTAGGGGACCGCTTGGCTCACTGCAGTTATCATGTACAGGGAAACAATGGGCCTGGAAAACAGAAGCGTAAAAGTCAGAGGTGCAGACTGTGCGCATAATACCATGCCTTTCCATGTGACTCTTTGCAGGTTGGTCATATCAGCAGAGTGGGAATGACTGACACTCCACCCAGTGATGGCCCCTCCCAGGGAGCTGAGTTTGACAGGATGGGATTAGACTGGAAGGATGGCATTGCAACGCTGCCAGGCAGTGATATCAGGGTACAAAAGATATCACTGATTTTTGTTGTTGTTGTTTTTCGGTCCAGGGTCTTTCTTGCTTGTGCAAATATTTGTTTATAGGGGGAGGAGGCTGTATGTATAGCTGTTTCTCAGGCTGAACTCATAATCAGGACCATAGTAGCACACCAACTTGGCTGATAGGAATGTGTCTCTTTTTTTCAGTTCCGCCTGACCGAGTTTCGGACTCTTGAGATTGTCACAGATTTAGAGGTCAAAGGGCAGGAGGCAGAGCCTAACAGTGAGACCTTGGACCCCGCACCATCTCACACGCCCACCCCTCCACCTGAAGGCCAGTCACAGACAGGGACAAGCAAAGCTTCAGCCAATCAGAGTAAACCAGGATTGTCTCAAGCTAAAGGTATGATGGCACATGATTGTCATTTTTATAATGAAGACTTTCACTGTTTGGTTTTTAAAGTCTACGTTACGTTTCGGCCTCAGTTTCAGCCCTTCTTTCTCCTCCGTCCTTTAGCTCCTGGTCCTGTGCTTTTGTCTTTAGAGGAGGGCCCCAGTATGGAGGGCCCCAGTGTGGAGGTTGGGCCCAGTGTTGAAGTTGGTTCTAGTGCAAACTTGGGCTCAAATGGGGAGCTGTCAAGGTGCCGGGCCTGCGGTGGCCGTGCTCCTGGGGATGCCCTCCTGCAGGGGAAATTCTGCTGCTCAGCTTGTGCCCAGCCTTCCAGTGGCAGGTAAAACCATGCCTCTGTTATCTCTAATAACGCCCTCCCCCCCATTTAATTTTTTTTTAGATTAACTTAATATTTTTTGTTTCATGTGCACCTTCTTTGTGTTTGTAAAGATCGTCTCCGGGAGAAGCACGGGAGGGTCAGGCAGTAGAAGGAGAGAGACTTGGCAAACGTGTGCGCAAAAAGAGGAAGATCTACATGGACTCTGGTGAGGAAGAGGAAGAAAACCAAGAAGAACCAGAGGTGAGGAATATACCATCAACACTTGTGTTCGGTGGTCAACTTCAGAGCTACATACATACCAGATGTTCAGGCTTAAGTTTCCTCTCATCTACAGGATGAGAAGAGTTGTGATAGTCCTGTGTAACACGTTTTGCTCATTCTGCTTTTTTCTTGTAGGAAAAGGCTAAAGCTACAAAGGGCAGGAGAGGAGCCAAAATTGCCAAGCTGGGTATGATGAAGCTCTAAACATTATTAGAATCTGTTAATGCCCTAAATCAGTTTTTTGTTGTGTTGTTTAGCTGGTGATACATTCTCAGCTTTTGAGACTGTCCTCTGATTTGATTGTCAGATTTTTTGATTAGCATTTGCATTATCTTCCAATTCATGAAACCTGCAGGCAATGTATTTCTCAGAGCGACAGAAAGCAGGAATGAAGAATGAGTTTTTGTTAATTTGGTTAGACTTAAACCAATATTATGAGCATGCTGTTTTTGCCCATTTTTATATAGGGACTTCGATAGAAAGAAAATTGTCAAACTGCCTAGAATACATCCATGTATTCATGGTTTTATATGCATTGTGTGTCATTGGCATACACTTTATACAACACGTAATATGTCACTATTTGTTCACCCAACCTTTAGTTGCTGCCCCACCCAATAAGAAACGTGCATGGAGCTGGCCTTCTTACCTCGAAGAGGAGAGAGCGGTCGCTGCTCCAGTTAAACTATTCAAAGAGGTAAAAACCTGCATATACCTGCTATTTGTACCCTGTTAAGTAGAAGCTCACAGTCTTGTTTATCTGACCTATGCTGTTATTATTCTTGCAGCACCAGTCGCTTCCACAAAGCAGGAACAGTTTTAAGGTGGGGATGAAGCTGGAGGGACTTGACCCGGCACACCCGTCTCTATTCTGTGTGCTCAGTGTTGCGGAGGTACTAATGCTAATGCTTGACTATGTTACCTATACGCTATAACATTTTTCTAGATAAAGACTTTGACTCATGGATGCCTGCCTCTCTTTGCATCCCAGATCCAAGGTTACAGGGTGAGGCTCCACTTTGACGGATATCCAGAATGCTATGACTTCTGGGCTAATGCCGATTCGTGGGATCTGAAACCAGCCGGCTGGTGTGAGAAGAACGGACACAAGTTATTGTTGCCTAAAGGTAACAAGAATACCACCAATAAACATGAAATTCAAGGTAGAATTTTTATTTTTTATTTTTTTAACAAAGTTGGGTCACAACTCAGCTGACTGGGCTTGTCGTGTTGTAGGCTGTAAGGATGGAGAGTTCAACTGGAGCACGTACGTGAAGAACTGCAGGGGTCAGCTGGCCCCGAAACACCTTTTTAAGAGCCTCAACACAGTGAGTGTTAAACACATCTGAAGCTGTCAGATGGTTCTGTGATTCAGTGGATTTTATTGGCTCCGTGTGGCTAAATTGGCTAAATGCATATTGTCTTTTTGTTTGTTTGTTTTTAGTCCGTGACTCCATCCGGGTTTAGAGCTGGGATGAAACTGGAGGCGGTTGACAGGAAGAATCCTGCTTTGATCTGTGTAGCAACAATTGCTGCCGTTGTCGACAACCGCCTGCTCATTCATTTTGACAACTGGGATGACACACATGATTACTGGTGAGAGATTATTACCCAGAGATGTTCGCCGGTCTGCCTTGAGGGCAGCTGGAGATTTGAATCCGTGTGAAAGCAGTGCTAATTTAGTGCCTGTCTACTGAAGACAGCATGCCACTGTATTTTAAATAAACTGACTAGCATTGTAAGTAAAGAGTTTCTGAACCTTTTTATTGGTGAATATTTCTTTCAAAACCCCCGGTGTTATCGTTCGCCCATTTACTTGTGTTTGTTTTAAGGTGTGATGCCAGCAGTCCATACATCCACCCTGTGGGTTACTGTGAAGAGGCTGAGCTAACACTCACAACTCCAGCTGGTAAGACAGACCAAGACACGTGTGAGTCAGTATGAATGTAATATACTGTAGGACCCAACTCTTGTAAGATCTGAGATGATTAATTAAAGGCCAGCTAAATAAAAAATGATAAATAAAATAAATAAAAATGGCAACAACAAAAAAAAAAAATTTTGAATCCTGAAATAGTAAAATCTGATAACAAAGCCACGGATGAATTATTCTGTAGAAAGTAAATGTGCTCATGCTAAGTGTATTAATAGTAAGATGTAATTTCCTGTAGATCCCCATGTTGCCACCTATTTCTAACCTGCTGGGTAATGTTGTTACACCTGTAGAAATGGCTTTGTTTACATGGTGTCTGTCTGCAGTATCCAGTGCACCTAATGAGTCTTTATCTCCTCTCCTTAGAATGTAAGGAACCAAAGAGTTTCTCTTGGGAGAAATACCTGGAAGAGACGGGCACACAGGCAGCTCCTGCACGAGCTTTCAAAGTGGTATGATATACGAGTATGCAGATATTTACGGTACTGTGCTACAGTAGTCTAAATACAGACATGTGATTCTGTGTTGTTGTTTTTTTTCAGCGACCTCTGCATGGCTTCCAGTTTGGGATGAAAGTAGAAGCGGTTGATAAGAGGAATCCCATGCTCATTCGTGTTGCCACTATAGCAGACACAGAGGACCACAGACTAAAGGTGGGAGATGTCTCTTCATGGTGATGCTTTTTGAGTTTGTTTTTTTTTTCTGTGCTCAGCCTTTGTTTAAATTCTTGTTTACCCTCCTCTTGCAGATCCACTTTGATGGCTGGAGTTCAGAGTACGACTATTGGGTGGAAACCGACTGCCCAGATCTGCATCCTGTCGGGTGGTGTCAAAAAACTGGACACCCACTACAATATCCTAACGGTGTGACACATTTTACGACTCTCTCTCACACTCACACGCACAGACACACAGACTGTCCTTGTCTGTCCTGCTGGGTGCTGAGGGTGAGGTTGCCAGATTTCTAATTTCAACAGATGAGTCAGCACACTTGATCTCTGCCTTTATTTTACTTGGATAAGACATTAAGAGGAATGTATAATGAATTCAGAATGGATGGTTGTTTGCATAGTTTTATTAAGTTTCCCGTGTGTGTGCGTGTGTGTATTTCAGGCTCCAGTGATTTAGTGACTGCTCCAGGACAAGGATGTCCTACCCCGGGATGCAACGGCGTTGGGCACATCAGGGGACCTCGCTATGGGACTCACTACACGTTCGTAGCTCAACTTTTCACAGTCGTCTTTTGTTGCAACTCTTATGTCTTACATCTCCATTTTCATTTAAGATGTTTTATGCATTTCCCCAACTGCTCTCCCGGTTTACCTCAGGGAATATTTGTCATAGTTTCTCAGTCGCTGCAGTGTTGCCTTTCTATCCTGTTTTTAAAATACTTTTAACACTCTTAAGTGCACCACTTTCCAAATGGATTTCAATAAATTATCACCATTTCCATTTTTGTTTGTCCAGTCAGTCGTCAGGTAATGTCATATTGTTATATTAAGGTGTAGTAAACACGTCTTAACAGTAACTAAAAGAGGAGACGTCTCCAGGCTCTCAAATATTGCTTTTATTTGTGTGGGCTGCCAGCACTCTACATGTGTTACTTGTGTGTTTGTCTGTATGTAGGAGGGTGAGGCGAGGCGATATTAACTGCCTTTCTGTTGTCTGTGTTATAACCTCTTACTGGAGTTTTAAAAAAATAAAGGCTGTGTGTCCCAGCGATGTTTGCGTCTCTGTGTGCAGTCAGGTGAGCTGTCCCTACTCAGAGGTGAATCTGAACAAAGAGGGTTTGCTGCCAGACCGTCTCAGCGGAGAGCGGCCTCCCACCCTCAGCGGGCCTCATCCTCGTGGGCGACGCCCTGACCCAAATGCAAACAACACAACGCAAAACTCCTCGACGCAAGATCAACCCGAAGGACCGGAGGACGCCCAGAACAGGTTCAATCCTTTGTCCACATACTTTAACAGCTCCTATCATATCAGGGGATTTGCATGCAACTATATGTAGTGGTTTGTACCTGAGCAATGATTATCTGTGTTGCTAGGAAACCGGCGACGGTGGCAGCTGAGCGTACAGGACGCAGTAGCCAGGCAGAGGCACTGAGTGGAGCCACCGAGCAAAGCCACAATGGAACAAGGCCTAAACGGTACCTGTCGCTCAAGATAGCCTCACACTACGCTGCGCCTGATATGATTTGTTTGTTTCAAGGAGTCATTCTGTCGTTGGTCTTCATTTCAGGACAGCTCCAGTTCCCAAATACCTAAAAATGCATTATGTCAAAGAGGAGATTGGCGATAGTAAAGGTAAGCGAGGAAAAAGTGCAGAAGGAATCGTACCTCATACCCTCACTTCCTCCCACTGACTCCTCTTAACTCTCCTCAGCCTCTCCAGAGGCCATCTCCCTCCAGCAGGCCCTCCACGAGTCGGTGTTCTCCCCCGGCATCTCTGCCTCGCCTCCCCATCGGGTGGCTCTTTGCTGGGACAAACACTGCCAGCTGCTGCCTGAGGTCCTGGGGCTGACTGCCAAGAGAGTGGCCACTTGGAGTGCCGAGGAGGTTAGACATGCTTAGACACTCAGACTGTGTAAACACCAGAAAAGCAGGCACACAAACTCTGAATCCACTCATCCAACATGAAGGCGGCTAGTTGTTCAGGGAGACCGCAACTGTGCATGAATATTCAGTAAGGGCTTTTCTGGGTGTCGCGGTGAGCTGGAGCCTTCATTTTGGCAGTCAGGTGAACGATTGAGGGTCAATAGAGGCATGTAAAGAATCACGATTAGTAGATAAACACGCATTGATCGACGTTTGTCTGAAGCTGTTTTCTGTATGTTTATTTTCTTTGTTCTTCAGGTGGCTGGTTTTGTCAAAGGGCTTCCAGGGTGCAAAGAACATGCTGCTACATTTAAAACAGAGGTAAGCACTTCAGGATGGTTTGTAAAAAGAAGTGAGAGTGAAAGTAAAAGCCACATGGCATGTACACTGAAACTTCTGAAGGATCGATGCCTCTGCAATCGAAGTGCTAGCAGACAGTCCGCTCACTTTTATTTTTAAAGTTGAGCCACCACTAACAGGCAGGCTCCGTCCCTTCACGTCTTTTGTTACACTGTTGGCGGGCTAATTAGCCACTGTCATCAATATCAGTCAGCTGGCTCTGTAGAAAGTCTCTTCTCGTGCGGTCAGAAAAATTCCCACCTCCCCAGTGTGGATGATGCTCTGTGAGCTGGAGGGAAACTAACCAGAACCTGCAGCAGATGGAGAACTGACCCATGTGCTGCTACACCAAGTTCATTGAGGCCCCAGAGCACAACAGGGACAGACTTTGCTTACTGCAGTTGGACTTTTGTCTGCAGTACGATGGAGTCACTGAAGAAGTAGCTGATCATGGCTCTGATTATTGTCAAGATGTATTATTGATAATTCATCTAAGAAAGCAAAGCTGAGTTTTTGGGGGTTTTGTTTTTTTGCATGTAGGGTACAGTACCATCACACATGCCATCACAGAACATAATTCAGCGGAATCACTACAGAGTGTAGTCTGGAGAGTTCAGCAGATATTCCAGAACAGTTTGAAATTAAAATGTGTTTTATGTAGGGGATCCATGTAAGAGTGAAGTGGGAGGCTTTACAAGAGGTGCTGAGACCTGCTGTGACGTATGAGGGTGGCTCAGAAAAAAAGACAGGAGGCCAAGCTGGTAATGTTAAGATTTCACTGGGAGTGACCTGAAGGCGGAGCGGTTGGAGACAGAGTTAGAGCAGCAAGGCTGAGATGGTTTGGAGATGTAGCAGAGGAGGGACAGTAGACAGACTGGACAAAGGCTGTTGAATAAGGACTGCAAGGCAGGAGGAAAAGAGGAAGACCTCAGAAAGAGATCATGGATGTAGTGAAGGAGGACGTGCAGAGGCTTGCATGGGAGGAGGAGAAGCAGTCCCAACCTCCTAACTGATTTATGTGCACTTGTGTAGTGTGTTGTTTTACTGGTGTCCTCTGCTCCCTGTTTCAATCTCTGTGTGTGTGTGTGTGTGTGTGTGTGTTTTCTCTTAGTGTGTAAACACATACAGTGAAACAGGGAGCCAAGGAGATCACCAAAACAGAATTAGAATTAGATAAACCTTATTTTGGCGGATTCAGCATCGGTTGATTTCCAGCGAATTATAGCCTCTTTTTTTCCCTCTACATTATTTTTTGGTGTTTTGTCTTTATTGGATAGTGAAGCAGTGAAGACAGACAGGAAAGTGGGGAGAGAGAGAGGGAGCAAAGGGCCACGGGTTGGACTCGAACCTGAGCTGATGCACTCGGGCCGTGTGGCATGTGGCTGCCTGCTCATCCACCCACTGTATTTTACATTACTAGAGTGGGATAATGGTCGTGGATGTTTTGGCTCTCGCCCACACAACCTTTCTGTAAGAAGTATACGCTCATTTGTTTTGCGTTGAGATGCTGGTGCCCAGCACAGAAAACTGCTTTAAACAGGGCTTTAGTTAATAACTGCTCATTCTTGATTATTGTTTAATGCTTTATCATTAGACAAATCAATTTAGAACTTGCTTTGGATGTGAGGCAGATGCTGTTGAAGGTTATTCTTTTTTTTTTTTCTGGATCAGTCCTTATATGTTATTTAACTGAGTAATTAATCAACTAAGGACTTCGGACAATACCTAACTGACCGAGGTTCAATCAGTTTAGCTTTCCCATTACTTCCTAGCCTTGTTCAGAATATCAAACGTGTGTATTTCCCTGCTGACATGAATGAGGTTATTCTCTAATCCAACAGCTGCTTTGGCTCTCGCTCATTTCCTGTGAAGGGAACAAGTGAGAGGTCCTTATTTTGCATTTGAGAACATGTGAAGAAAGCATGCATGAATAAATAAATAAATAAATAAACAAGGGAATACAAGTGGCAGCAATAAGCAACTTCATCAGTTTTGTGTGTGTGTGTGTGTGTGTATGTGTGTGTGTGTGTGTGTGTGTGTGTGTGTGTGTGGTCTGAAGTCTGGCGTAAAGCTAGCTTAAAAATAGCTGCACATTAAATCGTAGATGTTGTTCTTTTGCATCAGTCATGGTTTGCAGTCTTCTCGGACACCTTTTTGCTGACTGCATAATTTCATGCAGTCTCCAGCTTTTTCATCTTGCATATATTTTCATAAATTTAAGGTTCTACTGAAAAATGAGAGAAAAAAGAGAGCCTGTTTTAGTGCTTCCAAAACAATTCATATGTCCACTAATGTAAATCCCTGTGCTAGTTCAGATTTACGTTGCACGTTAACCAATGGCAAACAAACCCTTAGTGATTTTTATAAAACAATAAAAATGTCAGCCACGTTTGTTCTCTAAAATGAGCTTTTTTTGATGTTTAATTTTGTTTTGTTTAACTTTATTTAAATATCACAGCTACAGTAAGACAGCAAGCAGGTTTAACAAACTTTAAGATGGGGAACTCTGAAAGGCTGATCAGTGAGACTGATTTAGGTGACTGTCAGTGGAAACAATTTCCAGGTTCAGACTTTCAATTTTCAGATGTACTTTTCAAAATGTTGCTCGGCTGAATTTTGCTGTTTACACAAAAGCGACGCCGCATGGGGAAAAAAGCCAGCACGTGAAGCAGACCGAGAATCCCGGCTGTACAAAAACAGCGATGCAGTCGAGAACAACCAGACTTTCCAGTGTTCCTGGTGTTTATGCTAACTTCACTGTCCATAGTATCGCTCAAAACTGTCTGAAAAATTACGTTTACCAAACAGTTTCTGACACGTAAACAGCAAATAAACAGACTCTCCTCAAATCCAGCAAACCTCGTCGCTATGAGAGGAAAACCTGGCTCAGTGCAGACACTTTGTTAGGGGTGTGATCTTCCCCCCTCAGTGATGCTGGTGACTTTCTATGGCCTGCTTTGTTAACGCTGGCTATCAATCGTTTCTTGTAAACACAGCAGACTTTACATTAGAAGTTAAATCATTTATGAGCTTGCCCGGTCACCTGGGGACAAGGTACTTTATTCATTCATTCATTTATAAATAAATAATTATTTATTTGTTTATTTATTGCATTTTTGATTTTTTATTTCTTCTCTTCTATCTGCATCTTCTTCTTTGTAATAATTGCATTTTTTTTTAGAAGTTTTAGCTGTTAAGTTGATCATTATTTCTTTTTGCTTATCAGATTATCCTGATGTGTATTTTAACTTCATGACCTGTAGTGAAACAATCAAAATCTTTGACAAAACTCATAACACCTAAAGGTTGATCCTAAATACTTATTTTGTCAAATCATACTTTAAAAGTTAAGAAGTGTTGCTGTTGGTTTGACCCCTCCTAGTGCTTCTAGTATTGGAGGTGTTCTGTGTTCATACTGTTTGTGCGTCAACCAGCGTACAATAGAAATTCTTTTAAAGTAACAAAGCCTTTACTTGATTTTTTTCCTCTTCAGCAAATCGATGGCGAGGCCTTCCTGCTGCTCACACAAGCAGACATCGTCAAGATCCTGTCAATCAAGTTAGGACCCGCTCTGAAGATCTACAACTCCATCCTCATGTTGAAGAACGCCGATGAAGAGTAGAACACGACTCCAGTGGGACTTGTTCCTCGACGCTCGAGTAAAGACTTTGTTTGTTTTGTTTTTTTTAAATGTCCAGAACAAGTTTAACTTGTTGAGCTCTGTGATGGTACAGCTACACAAGAGAAACAAGCGGAAGTCATCATCTCAAAAAAACGTCCATCTCTCCTCCCTCCTCTCTCCATGATGGACGGCCCTGGTCAGCCTGAGGGAGAGTTTTTCATCATACCCCGAGGAACCCTTAACTTATAACGTGTTTGTTTACTGACTCTTTAAAAAAAAAAAAAAAGGGAGGAGAAGAAGAAGCTACAAGCACCTTCAAGATTTCTTAACATTGTACAGCCAACAAATTGGATTTTGCGTCACAGTTCTGTTGCATTTTTTAAAAATCTGAGCTGTAATGAAACGTTTTTTGTGTTGCGACTTACTTGAGAACACCCGTTGTTTGTTTTTTTTCTTTTGTTTGTTTGTTTGTTGTTTAAGCTGCAGAATACAATCGTGAGGCGGTGGGACATTTTTAAATGTGAAATTCAGTGGAGCAGAAGCACTATGTAGTTCATCTTTTCTCCTGTAGATGGAGAAAGAGGGCCACTCCACGGGCCCAAAGGGCGTGAGTGAATTTGGAGTTTAAGTTGAATGAGGAGGGAGGGAGGGATGGTTAAAAATACGTGTTTGTGTACGAGTGTGTAAAAGTGTGTTTGAGAAGTGAGGATGCAATTTCCTACTATCCCGCTTGTGTTGGTTGGTCATTGCGGGGCGGGGGGGGGGAGTTTTTGACAAACAGGGCCAAGGGCTAACTGTTGAATTAAGGAAGCTTGGAGTTTTTTTTTTTTAAGGTGGAACAAGCTCTGTCCTTCTACTTGTTTTTTTTGGGAACGCTCCATGAATATGAATGTTAAACACAGCTTTCAGTTTTGTTGTTTCTGGTCACAATGTTCTTGGTTCAGATTAACCTCTGGTCTTTTTACAGTGTAAATAGTATACAGCTACAAGAGTTTACTCCTGTTTGGATATGCAAAAGCTTCTCTACAGGAGAGGACGCTGTGGCAGTAAACTTTAAAAAAAAAAAACACACAAAAAAAAGAGCCTTGCTTCATAGTTCTGGAGAAAGAGGAAAGAAAACACCCACAACAAACATGTTCAGTGTCCTTGTAAATCTGCGTGTACTTCAGCAAGTTGGAATGTGTACATCAGCAACTGTTTATATGCAAACAGCTTTTATTTATGTATTGTAATTTAAGGGGTTAATGGTACGCCATTCTGGCTCCGAGGTAGCTCTGGCTGTTTGGAAAGTCTGAATGGGTGAAAATAAATGAGATGCACACTATCGGCTGTCCTCATTTGACTCTGGACATTTCACCCTCTCCCACACACTTGCACAGACAATCTAAAACTGCTCTACACTCACAGAGCTAGTACCAGGTTGGACCCCTTTTTTTTATTTTAATGGCACAGATTCAACAAGGTGCTGGAAACATTCCTTAGAGATTTTAGTCCATATTAACATGACAGCATCACACAGTTGCTGCAGATTGGTCAGCTGTGAATCCCCTTTTCCCACCATATTCTACAGGCGCTGTTTGTGAACTCATTATGTTCAAGAAACATATTTATTATTTGGGCCTTAGAATATGGTGTGTTGTATGAAAGTTACAATGTGGTCAACAACACTCAGGTAGGCTGTGCCATTGAAATCAGAATCAGAATACTTTATTCATCCCGAGGGAAATTAGGGGTTACAGCAGGCAGCACGCTAATGGCACATGCGCACTCACAAAGGAACCTTCTGACCAACTTTACACAAACATCACATTGGGCAGACATGTCAGAAGGTAGGCTGATAGGAAAAAAACAACGAAAATACACTACATGAGGTAAGAGGAGGAGAAAAAAAACTCCACTCAGACTGAGCTCCTAGTGGGAGAACAGTTTGATAAAAGAAAAAACACCTCAGCACAAAAGCACATGACTATCAATACACCATAGAAACACGAGACAAGCAACAGGGCGGGTAAAGGGTAAGAGAGAGCCGGCGTAGACAGCGCATCCGGTCCTGCAGCATCTGTGCTGGTCCAGTTGACTGCTATCATCCCCGGTAGGGCACAAGCATCGAAGGCGTTGGAAAGGGAGGGGGATGAGTGAGTGCTTATCAGTGTAAGTGTGTGTGTGTGCGTGTCCATAGTTTAGCTGAGACAGTGTCCTTCGGCCTATCAGGCTAAGTAAACAGTCCTCCAGCCAATCCAGGTGTCCTTCATGGGGCGGGAAGAATAGTCATCACACAGTCGTTATCAGGGAGTTGTTTTGGTGGGCTCCAGCCTTGGGCCTGCAGCTGGGGCCGTGGTGTCCAAATGTTGAATATTGTTGATTTCTCCTTTGTGAGCAGCTCGAATTCTAGCACTCCGAGGCTGGTCTCTCGATCTCCCGTTGAAGAGCTGCGAGCCTCCCCATGATGGTATCAAACTTCTGTTCCGTGGTGTTGTCAGTCTTTTGATTCTGAGACCTCACAACTGCAGTGATCCGTTCCGCGATGTTTTCCAACTGTCGCTCAAGGGTCTCATTTTGAGCAGGCCTCTCTCTGATGTTTCCCCTCATACGCTCAATGGTGTTGTTTTGAGCCTTCACAGCAGCTGTAAGCGTCTCCAAGGTGTTGACCATATTACGTTCGTTGTGAGAGGTCGCACCTCGTCCCGTCGCTTCGAATCCAGCGGGCAGCCTTGTGGGGGTTTGAACAGCCGGTTCCGCTTTCTTATTTCTCTGATAAACCAGGGCTAAGCCAACGCCGATCAGCATGAACCCTGTTATCATGGTTCCGAATAGGTAGATATCTTCAGCATCCTCGATCGACAGTCCCGCCAGGCACACGGTCCTCCAGTTCTGCCACCCGTCCATCGTGTAACCGGCAGGGAAAGTCCCTCCAGGGCACTCAGGCTCTCCCGAGCCCCGACTTCTCGTTGAGAAAAGGGTGTCAATAGCACTCAGAGACCAGTTGATCAAATCCATAATTCTCTTTTAGGTTTAGAGAACGACAGTGAGAGACTGTTCCAGGGATGCTCAGTTGGTACCAAGAGGCCACAAAAATGCCAGCCTCACAATGGGACCAATGCCAGGCTGAAGCATTGCTACAAGGCAGGATGGATCCATGCTTTCATGTTGTTTACACCAAATTCTGACCTCGGCATCAGGCTGTTGCAGCAGAAATCGAGACTCATCAGACCATTGATCCCATGTGAACTATGTAGCTTCAGGTTTTTGTTCTTCGTCGACAATGTCAAATGTCAGCGGCATCGTAATTATTCAGTAAATTTGCTCCAGACTTTTTTTCAAATCTGTGATGGAAATTTAATGCAGAGTCAGTAAGAACTGGAACATCTTGTTTAAGTTATTGTTCTTTTAAAATCTAAGAGATAAATTTGATCACATTTGGCAGAGCCATCCGTAACATCACGCTGCAGTCAGGTCTCAATGGCCCACAAACCTAGAACTCAGTTGAGAGCAGGGACACCTGGTGTGAGCTTTCACCCAGAGAACTGCTGCTCACTGGATATTTTCTCCTTTCTCAGATCATTCTCTGTAAACTCTACAGATGGTTGTGTGGAAAAATCCCAGCAGATCAGCAGTTTGAAATAAATAAAGCAGCCCGTCTGACGTCAACAACCGTGTCACGTCCAGAGTTGCTTAAATTATATTTTTTCCACAGTCTTGATCGTGTCTACATGCCTAAATGCAGTGAGTTGCTGCCAATGTGATTGCCTGATCCTATATTTGCATTAAAAGAGCAGCTGAACGGCTGTACCTAAGAAATCACTTGCAGACTATATAGGTGTGCATTTATTTTTTTTTATTTGAAGTTTGATCTGTTGATGTTCACTGGATATGTGTTTTCAGGCTGTGGTAAACATTGTTTGCATGCTGTGTTTTTGTGTCATGCAGTCATTAACTTCCATTTATTTCTGTATGTTACATTAATTAAGCTGCAGATGTGAAAAATGCAAGTGGCATCGTAATTACTCAGTAAATTCGCTCCAGACTTTTCAAGTCTGTGATGGAAAATTAACGCAGAGAGTAAGAACTGGAACATCAAAGCATCTGTTTCCTGTTTAAGGTACTTTTTTAAAAAGTCAGAGAAAAACATTTGGTCAAGAGGCAGAGCCATCCGTAACATCATGCTGCAGGCAGGTCACAGTCAGGCCACAGTGGCCCCCAAACCTAGAACTCACTTCCTGTGTCTTGCCCACATATGGCCCACATGCAAACTTACCCACAAACCAGATTGCTAATTGAAACACATGTGGCACATCGGCAGCAGGCTGAAAGTCACACAAAACCACTGCTGCGCATGGCCTGAATCTTACACTCGTAACCCAGAAGCTTTCAGGTATCTTTAATACTTATATTCCTGTTTTCATCTAAGCTGTGAAGAACTGCAGATGAGCTCTGAGTGGATGAAACAAAATGTGTTTGTGGTGATGTAAAAGCTACATCTGTTGGCCCGGTGTGACTCATTCTATCTTCACCACAAACGGAGCCGTCGCTTACAAAATGGACCTGAAACCCCCCATATTTATATCCTGAATAGATTTTCACAAGTTTAAACCGTTTTTGTTTGACCTTATCCACAACGCAAGTTACCACTAACAAGATGGACTAGCTAGGAAATCTGGGCTTAAATGGTTAAAGGTGTTAAGCATTTGGACAGTTTGGACATTGATTATTTTGTTTGTTTGTGTTTAATTAAGTAAGGGGCACTTAATTGGAGCAGGATGCGTAAAGTTAGGTCTGTAATTTTTTGGACAATTACAAAGTTTTGTTAGTTTCAGTGCATTTTAATTTAAACAGTCAAAATGTGACTGAAGTGCAATGTTTCAAGTTTAAATAAGCTGCTTTAATAAAACTCATTTTAGGATTTACAGCCATTTTATACACATTCCCCCAATTTTCAGAGGCTTGAAAGTAATTTGGCTAACTAACTTAATTTTAAATCTGAGGACTGTTTGTAATCTTTTGAAGCCTCGGGCGGGCCTTTTACTGCAGACACCTTCTTGTTTGCGGGTCTGTCTGAATTCAGTTTTGTATTTAATGAAATTAAAAGCAGCTCTGTTGGACAGAAATCAGGTGACTGACTTGGCCACTGGATAATGTCCCATGTCTTTGCCTTAGAGACTCTTGCGTTTCTTTTGCAGTTTGCTTTGAGTCATGTTCCATTTGCACTGTGAGGTGTGTCCAATCAGTTTGCAGCATTTGACTGAATCTGAGCACAGAGTATTCTTCAAAATTCATCCTGCTGCTTATATCAGCAGTCACATCCGCATTAAACACTGGTGACTCACTTCCACAGGCATACATATGCACATGCCATAACACTACCTCCACCGTGTTTGACAGTGGTCCGCTTCAGATCATGAGCCGTTTCTCTCCTGCATTTCCATTCATGAAGCTGTCTCTTGATCCTGGACCATGGCAATGATATACCTACATCCCCAAGAGTGTTCCTGACTCGGTTAGATGTTGTGAAGTTGCTTTTGTTAACTATGGAAATAACTCAGTCATCATGCCCTTGAGTTGTCTTCTGTCTTCAGGCCTTTCTTCTTTTCAAGGGTGTTCCAGGTTGTTGTTTTGTCCTCTCCTAAAATGTTTTGCTGTCTATCTAATAAGGTTATTTATGTAAGCTTGATGGCCTCGCTCACTCGCACTGACATCCATTTTAGCCTCGAATTTAAAATTATAATGAAAAGCTGTAAAATACAAATGTAACACTTTGAATCAACTTCAGATGTTAAGTTTGCTCCATTTGTCATGAAACAACAAAGGGACAGACCTTACCTGGACATTAAACTGCTTAAAAGTCAATTGTACAATTACACACGATGCTCTGAAAACAGGGGACTGTGCATAAATCCTGTAAATTCTAAACACGTTATGCTACATTAACAAAACAAAACCAAAAAAGCCCCGCTTGAATTAAAGTCTGCGCTTCAGTCACATGTTTGATGTAAAATATAGAGTGGTGGTGTGCAAAAGGAAAACTACAAAAAACGTGTCCTTGTCCTAAAAATGATGGGCCTAACTGTATATAGACACACACATTTTTCCAGGGTCTCCTTAACAAGAAAATCCCACCTAGAACGAAAAGTCTCTCTCTCTATCTATATATCTGTGCTCATTTTATTATGGGAGGGTACGTTTCTTCAATTTTTGTATTTTATGCACTTAGAAAAACTTCTTGATGGGTGGTGATGATCGCAGAGAATAATTTACCGTGGGACTGGCCTGGACCAGCCAGAGATTCCCACGACCCCTCCTCTTCACACACACACACACACACACACACACACACACACGCACACACACACACACACACACATCGGAACACAGGCTGCACAGACGCACAAGCAGCGCAGAGACGGAGAGGCAGAGCAGCTTTGCACCACTTTTATCAAGACTCTTATTTTACTATATAAGCCTCGTTTCAGGCTCCGTTTCCGCGCGGCACGCGCAGTCAATCCATGGATGAAAAAGGTCTTCATGTGAGGAGGAATTGGGTTAAAGTACGGAATCCTCCGGATCAAAGTGGAGGAGTGGGAGGAATAAGTCAGCGCTATTTATTTTGATAATGCCGAGGAGCCAGTTTCTGCTTCGGATTTACGTCCAAAACAAGGCAAGTACCCACTCCGACTGCACACACACTGCGTTAAAACAGCAGGAAGTGGATTGGTGTAGTGAGCAACAGTGCTGTCGAGCAAAATGACTCAAAATATTCTGTTTAACACGGATGCGTAAAAGCAAACTTGATCATCTGCGTTCGGATCCCCCGGTTAGGTCCACTTGCCTCGGGCAGAGTCGGGGGGAGGAATAAATTATGAGTTCAGTTGGAGCAGTTAGCGCAGGGATGTGACTCCAGTTTGTTTTTTAGCCGCAGTGAGATCGTGAAGTGAAATCATAAGGTCTTGAACGGGGTCAGTCATTGATGGTGGTGGTTCATGAGCTCCTCAGAGACACCAGCGGAGTTGCGGGAAGCTCGGCATCTCATTAACTGAGCCACATGTCTTATTAAAGCAGCTATTTCCTGTTGTGTGCGGTGCAGGCTAAACTGTCTTCTCCCCAACACCTCCAGCGCTCTCCTGATGCTGCATCCAGCGCTTTCATGTTTCATTCCTTTATTTTCTGATGCCTCTCTCCTCTCCTCTCAGTCTGAATCCAGACGATGACAGCTGACACTCCAGTCTGCAGCCCTGCCTCTTCCCACTCTTCCCACTCCTCACCTGCCTGCCCCCCGGAGTGCCACAGACACCTGAGGAAAAGCAAAGCCCTCCAAACCAAACTGCCCCTGGCTTCTGCCCCAGGTTGGTGGCTCCTGCTGGGTGTAATGGTGGTGCTGGTGGGGATGAGTGTTGCAGTGGCGGGCTACGTCTCTGCAGAACCGAAGCCCGTGGGGCGGCGTGGCACCACCCCCGTGGACAGGATGAAACTGGCTGGCCCCGTGGTAATGGGAGTTGGCCTCTTCATCTTCATCTGCGCCGCCACGCTGCTGTACGAGAACCGGGACCGTGAAGTCTGCAGGCGAGAGAAACCTGACGACCTGGAGGATCTGAAGGGAGGAAGCTTTTGTGAAGATTCCCAAGAGCAGCCCAGCTTTGGGTGCCACGAGCAGTGGGAGTGTAAAGAAGGAGAACAGGGATCCTGGGCCGCTCCAGCCCACATACTCCCCCTCTCAGACCCTCCTCTTCCTCATTTGAACAGACACAGCATTAGCAGCAGAGCCTCAGAGCCACCTCCTCCGGACGCACAAGGTAAAGATAAAGAGGACGAAGACAGGAATGAGGAGGAGAAGGAAGGAAGGTCAACCCTGCTGGCCCGAGTTCTGCACCACCAGGAGCCAACTCCTCACCCTTCCTCCCCCTGCCTGTCCATCTCTCACTCCCCCGTCTTCTCAGACTCCTGCAACTCTAGTGAAATCAACTTCAACGTACGGACAGACCCTTCTGTGCCGCCTCAACTCTGAACCCCATGCTGCCTCCCCCCCCTTCCACTGTCTCATGAAATATGCATGATGAGACACACTTAAAGGTTTCACGTGCAGATACACAAGACTATGCAGTCCTCAATAAACAGATGAAATGTTTTTTGGGTATGTTATAGTGCCTCCGAATGGCGCAGTTGCTCTGAGTCACTGTCTGTGAAGGGTGTTTTTGTCCTACATCGCTCTCTGACTCACCCACATTTGAAAGATTGGAGCTGTGCTGTTTGATGTCAACTCACAATCTTGTTGTCTTTGAACTCAACCGTGCCCAAAAATCCCTAAAGCCACCACTGGATTGACCATATTAGGACGTGAGGAGGTTTGCTGAAAAGTTATTTGGGTGCCATACTGGGAGATGGACTCCGTCTCCTCTCCCCTCTCCCTCCTTCTCTGCAGATGTCTATATTTGCTTGCTGGAGAGGTTCAGTAAAAGAGGATGAGCCAGATTAGGTTTCAAATAAGTCTTTATCTTATCTCATACATAAGTGAAATCTGCTCTTTATCTGAGGAAATTGTGTCTTGGTACAAACAAGAGAAGCACATAAGGCCACACTCCTCTCACTCGACACCTACAGCCACTCTATAAATACCAGCTGGTGCTCTGCACACATGCAGGATCTTTTTTTTTCTTTTTACTGTAATTCAACATTTCTTTTTAAATTCCTACTGTCAGCTGCTCAGTTTTTTCCTTTTTCTCAGCCGCAGCGGTGAGGCGAGATCTTAAAGATTTTCAATCACAGGCTCTATGGAAAGAAAAAGAGCAACAACTTGACACAAAAAAGACACAAAAAAAAAATCTGGTGAGGCTGTTATGAGTTATTCCTGACGTAGCTTAAGTGAGAAAAACAAGTCCTGCGAGTGGAGTAATTGAAGCCTCCCTCTCCCACCCATCACGACCTTTCATCTCCTCTCTTATCATCCAATTCCCACGCTTTATTCAAATACTCCATCCTCCGTCTCCATCCTTGGCTCCCGCAAAAGCCGAGAAGTGGCGAAAAAAAATAGGGCAAAACAATGCAGAGGGAAATGTTAGCAGCTACAATTAAGCCAAAGTGAGAATGTTTGAACAGGGAAGAGGAGGAGGCGGAAGAGGAGGGGGTTTAATTTTAATTATCGCCAGCATTTTCTCCTCCAGTCTTTAATTACACTGGGGATCAGTGTGAAGGGTTTTATAGGTGCTGTAGGACTGCTGAGTATTTCCTTGTTTCGGCCCATGCTGGGATCCAGGCGACGACCGAAGTCTGAGCAGTCTACAGTAATTTGCAGCCACACATTTCACTCACTTAAAAGCAGCACCCATCTGTGTGTCACACACACACACACACACACACACACACACACACACACACACACACACACACACACGGAGGGCTTTTGTGTAGGTACAGTATGCTGGCTGTATATTCAGCTGCAGAGATGAGCTGGTGGTGGTCGAGGGGTGGGGGGAAGGACGCGTCTGAATCTTGCAACATGCTGCAAGCAGCCTCCTTCGCACTCATGCCTCTCAGAAATGCAGCTCTGTGTTCGCTCTCTTCTCACACGTCGGCTGCGCGAGTGCTTTGCAGTGCGTGAGATGATCCGATGTGTTTACATTTGGAGGGAAAGACGATGCACCGTAGAGCTGTAACTTACAACTTATATTACCATTTAATCTGCACATTGTCATGCTGCACTCGACTGCCAGTTTGTTGTTGTTTTTTTGGGCTTTTGTTTTTCAATTTAAGTAAACCAAGCACACAACAGTGTTGCAATAAAACCTTCCCCCTGCAAACGTTTTTATTCAGAGCTTTTTATTCGACCGCATTGTGATTTTGGGAGCCTGCAGTTTGTGGTGCAATGGAGTTCATATTGTGTTACACTACACATCAGGTGCTACTTCTGCTTGTCCATCTGAATCAGAGAGAGGAGGCTAAATAACAGCAGCGTGTGTGCATAATCCAATAAAGCACCACAAATGACATCTTCCATACGAGTCATAAAGTTGTCAGATGCCTTCAGGATATTACATTTACCACCACATGATCCAAAGTAAGGCAACAAACTTTTATAATTCAGAATCTGGAGCCTTTCTTTTTAAAAAAGAAAGTTTGATGCTCGGAATCATTGCAGTGAGTCATGCAGTTACATCACTGAGTTAATTACAAAAATAAGTCTCTTCAGATAAATGTTGCATTTACAGAGGGATTGATTCACAGGACGGGGGGAATCCCTTCAGCAGATTTATGTGTATACAAACACTGCAGCGCCACACAATTTAATAAATCTTCTCATGTGTATTTCTGTGTGGTTGTGTGTGTGGCACGTGTTACATAAGTCAGCTGCACAGATCTTAATGCTGCATTGAGAATATAGCTGAATCGAATGCCCTCATCTGAGAGGCCAGTGTGTGTGTGTGCGCATTGATACATATCTGAGCAGACGGACGGGTGGCTATAAGCTGCTTAACCCTGCGCTGACTCAGGTTCATTCAATTTCTCTACTCCTTAACATGCGAGAGAAGCTCTGATCACCGTTTCTGTGTTGGTGAAATGATTTCCGTTACTGAGGAACTTCAAAAGTAAAAAGCTGTCAAAACAGAAAGGCGGGTTCAGCTCAGCTCACAAATCTTTGTTATAAGTCAGAAACACGGTTTGCACCCATGTGGAGGAATCTTAACCTTTGAAGTAGTTTGCTAATTAGAAACAAAGGCACGTGTCACCCTCTTGGTTATATTTTTGACACTGATGCTGTATCTTCTCTTGAAAAACTGCAGGTTTCAGTGCACATCTCTGCAGTTATTTCCAGAAATGTCACTTGTTTGATCGTCAGCACCCTTCTAGCAGCTGTGATTGGTGTCACGCAGGTGACAGGTGCATTCCTTACTAATCCAATTTCCCTCCACCCTCCGGCCACCTCAGCAGTCCTCATGGTGGAGTTGGTGGAGGAAGCATCACGCTCAAAATGAAAGGCGTCATATTGTGTGTTTTTGCCATCATGATGCTCACACCTGCTCAAGGTAAGCTGACAGAGTACCCGAGTTCATAGCAGGTGTTATTTTTAGTGTTCTAATGCTTTTTAAGGACATTTTCTTTATATTTCACTTAAGAGTCCAACAGCTGACCCTGAAAAGTATTTGCGTTTTTGGCCGATAGCTTGTCAGATTCTCACTGGCTGTAATGACTGCATTTATTTATATCATATCAATAATGTTTGAGTTGTTAAATTCCATGATTAACATCACCTGCGATACATTTGGTCTGTAACTAAAAAGTATTAATCTGCACATTATTTTATCGCAAAATAAATTAACTGATAAAGCATCACACAAACTGCCTCAGATTCCCATAGTGTAAGATGACTGCTTCAAACTGGTGAAAAACTGAAATGTATTCAGTCTGCTGCAGTGTAAGGCAAGACAGAAATACAAATGTTTGGGACTTTACTTCATAAAATAGTGACCAACCTTTGTTAAAACTGTTTTAGAGAGGTTCAGACAGGTGGGACCTAAAGAGACCCACTGCACAATGCAACAACAGGAGAGTTTGGTTAAAATCCTCCAAAATTACCTTCAAGTCAAACCATAACCTCAAAAAAAAAAAAAGTCTATTATAATGTGCACTAAGGAAAAACTTATTATAGGACTGTGTTACGCTGTATTAGACAGGCTTTACCCCATAAACTGTTGAATAAGAGTGGACTTTGGACCTTAGGTTATAAAAAGTAAGCCTGGCCCTTCCTCATAATGACCCCCCACCTCGGTACTCTTTTGTTTTGCTCATTCACCTGAGCTAGCACTGGGTTAACAAGATGATAGGGGATAAGGATTGTCTCACCAAAATGCATCCGATTACTCTGAGGAAGAGATTAGTCCCTTTTGCCGACAGCAGCTAATCGCAGCACTAAAGTCAGCCATTTGGCAGCCAAAGCTCCCTATATCATGATATTCTGTTGTCTCCTAAAAGGTGATCTTTAAAATAAAACAGGACACTGATGATAAGCTTATTAACAATTTTCAGTTTTGCTTTATGGACACTAAGAAAATCTTTTAAAACTAGTGACATGATTCGGAGGGCTCGAGGAATAGTAGGAATAACTGAGGTATTGTCCCCTGCCTGCATTATGTTTCCCTGCTGAAGTTTTCCATTAATCCCAGTATCTGTGCGGTTAATACAAACATGATGCTGCCCTATGACTTGGAGCACTCCCTGAATAACGCACTCAAGAAACAAATTCCAGACTGCTGCAGAATAAACAAAGCATTTCTGAGATGCTCAAGTGCTCAGCAGTTTGCTGGCCATGAGTTTGGCTTGATGTCCTGTAACAGTGCTGCAGTACTTCACACATCCAGCAACCCTGAATATTAATGTGCCAAAAAGGCTATTACATAAAATCTGAGAAACCCAAAGTATTTTATTAACTTTAGCCTGTTTATAACTTCATTTTTTCTGTTCTTACCTGTATTTGAGTCTCTCTTTACTGTTACCTGATTATGTTCAGTGTCCTGGTTACCAGATTTACCAGTGGTGCTTATTTGCTTATGCAAATTTAAATAAAGGATAAGAAATCTGCATTTTCTGTATCAGCCACATTCATAGATCTTTGGCGACGACTTCATGCTTAACAATGGTTGTTTGGCATGTAATCAATGTCTTTCCATTTTCCTGTTATTTTTGGTTGTTTAAAATGTGTTTACACTTGAAAACATTTACCCAAATGTTAAAAAAAGTATATATTTTTATTGTTAAGCTCTGATGATTTTTTAATGGTGAGAGGCCAAAATATTTTACATGCAGGAAAAATCCTCTTCATCTTTGTCAGCTGTCCCCATAATGGACCATTTCCATTTTAAGTTGTTCAGAAGAATCTCCTTTAGCAGCACATTCAGTAAAAATCATCGTGCATTCAGTGTTATTCTTTGGGCTCAGGTGAGGAAAAGGAGCAGGTAGAGCAGCTCATGGAGTCAGTGGCATTCGAAGCAGAGGAGGAGCGTCTGGAGTGCTTCCGCTGTGATTTAGGCTTCTGGGATGTCTGCTACACGACTGAAACCAAATGCAATCTCGGGGAGCGCTGCTACACAGGCCGGGGGAGGGCAGGTGTGTGTTTACCAAACATTATACGAAGAATACAAGAAATGATGTGAAGGTTATTGCCTATAAAATACACACTGATCATGGCTCTATGCTACTGCCCTGTTTCCCCAGCTGATGCTTTGGATATAAAGATGCTGGGGTGTACCCAGGCAGAGGAGTGCGAGGTGGAGACGACCTTCGAGATCTTTCCAAACAACACCATCTTTGTGATGACCAAACACTGTTGCGACACGCCCTTCTGCAACTCAGCGAGCAAACTTTCCATCTGTGCACTGATGTATATCACAGTGGCTCTAACCACCTGGTTTACTGAAGAATCAGCGTCATCATAATAAAGTGAACTTGTTTATTATTTATTACAGACTGTGTGATGTGATGCTGAAAGGACTTCAACCATACGGTGAAGAAAAACCGCCAGATTTACAGAACTTTTTTATGAATGACTAAGAAGACATTGGATAATTAAAGCATAAAAGATCATTTATTATATATTATAGAAACGCTGTTTGGTGTTACATTTCATATTTTTGAAGTGTGAATATGGTACTTAAACATATAAAACTGTGCTGTTTTTGTTTTGTTTTTTTGTCTTTTTTGCTACAACATAAGTTTCAGTGTTTCTTGGAATAAAGGTTGCGTCATTATGTATTTTTCCCCCGGCGTTCTTCCAACACCAACCCAAAATATTTAGGAATGAATGAACAGACTGACCACGTGGTACAGAAGCGCGTTTGCCGCAAAGCCAGAAGCATTCAGCTGCGGTTTAGCAGATCTCCAGCAGAGGGCAGGAGCTCTTCCTTCAAGAACCTCTGCACATCCAAATCTTTGTCCTCCAGGTTCAAGCTAAGGAACTTCTCCACAACAAACTGGCATCTGTTACCCACAAACAGAAACATTTCACACACTGCTTTAACTGTGTGTCACTTTGTGCTGCTTAAGTTTAGCAAACCTCTTTGTCTCTTCTTCCAAGGATGCTTTTTCAGTCCGTTTGATGGGCCTTCCTACCCTGTACAGCTCAGACACCTTAACAAACACAAAAATCAGTCAGTCTGTCAGCCTATTTCTGTATGTGTATGTGTGCGTGTGTGTGTGTGTGTGTGTGTTTACCTCCACTGCTCTCTGTACAAGGGAAGTTGGCAGGCCCGCCAGTGTAGCAATGTTGGCAGCATAGCTGGACTGGCAGATCCCTTCCTTTAGTTGGTACAAAAACACCAACTCATCTCCGTCCACTGCTGTCTCTAGGGTCTAACACACACAAACACACATACCAGACGCACACATACACCCAAATGATTAGTCATACTTGTGAAATGAGGTGATATTACTTAATCGTCCATTTGGATGTTTCCGTTCTAAACATTTTTCTGAAGCACTTTAGTTTACCATTTTTAAACTTTACAGAAGGTTTTTTTTAAAATCACTCTCAAAGTTTCTCAGTACCAGAAGAGACAGCAGGGCCGAGGATGGTAACAAACTCAGCTGCACCACACTGTGGAAGTTAGTAGCCACCAGAACATGAGGAACATCCCGCAGGGCTTTCCTCAGCCAGTAAGAGATCGATGCAGTCAGCAAGGACAGTCCGTCCACCTGCACAGCAACAACTACGATTTAATAATATTTTTAGTGACAGTGGGATTCTGTTAGGAAAAAATGGGACATCAGTTTCAAATTTGTGGATGAAAAAAGTCCACCCACCAGATGTCCACCCACCTTGCTCATTGTTAAAGGTGTAAAAACGTCAATTTACCTAATGCTAATGTTTTTTACTGGTTTTAATCATCCAACAGTAATAAATATCATACAGGTACACCTGTTCATCTACTTGTTAATGCAAATATGTAATCAGCCAATTACATGTAGACATGGTCAAGAAGACCTGCTGAATTCAAACTGAGTATCAGAATGAGGAAGAAAGGTGATTAGTCTGAAATGGTCTGAAAAAGAGAAATGAACATATAGCTGTCCTGTATGTTAACATTAAACCGAGGCTACAATTCACACAGGCTCACCGAAGTTGGACAACAGAAAATTTGAAAATATTTTCTAGTGTGATGAGTCTCGGTTTCTCCTGCAGCATTCGGAAAGTAAGGTCAGAAGCATAAATAACATAAAAGCATGAATCCATTCTGCCTTGTAACAGTGGTTCAGGCTGCTGCTGGAGGTGTAATTGTATGGGGGATTATTTACTGGCACGCTTTGAGCTCCTTGATACCAACTGACATTAAAATGCCAGTGTCTACCTGAACATGCTAACAATGTTCAAGAGAGCCACAGATTAATAATAATAATAATAATAATAATAACTAATAATTAAATGCAGATAGGAGAGTGAAAAACCATGACTTGAATGTATTTCTTTATGATTCCAGTGCATCCATAGGAAATTCATATCATGGATGTGCAGCTGAAAGATCTGCAGGAATGTATTTATCGGTGCACCCAGGAATGTTTATATCTATGTTTGGATACCTGAAACAATTACAAAGGAGTAAAGCAACAGCAGCAGCAGATAAGATCAGCAGATGTAGATCTGTCTTTTTCCAACCACGTGCAGCAAAAAGACAAAAGTACACTGGGAAAGTCAGGCATCAACCGGTCTTTGCATGCATGTTATCAGGAGTGAGAGTTCAGTTTCTTTTTTCTGATTTTTTGAATAGTTTTTGGCCAAACCAGAGAAAGAACCAGAACTGACACATCCAGCAGTTTCATAGTGACATTAGCTTTATTCAGGATAATATTCAACATTTCCTCTTTTTAAATTCACATTTCTGTGTGTGTAACTGTCCAGTGCCCCTCTGTGGTGTTTATTAGTTAGTGTGCAGCAAAGTTTTAAGAGCTTTTTTACTGGAAATGACAGCATTAGAGCAGTGAAACGATCCACTGAAGCTCATTACAAAGCTCTGAGGGGATTGAGGGGAGCTGCAGATTTAGTCCATTACAGTGACTAATACTTCAAATTATCAAATTGTTTTCACATTGTAATAATAATTTTTTTTAAATTATACACACATGTTAACTGGATTAAGATGGAAGTTATCCTACACTGATATTTTGCTCTTGTTCTTTCTGTTGGTTTCTGCCTCTGACACCTATGTTTACTCTCTAGATGAACATAACTGGAGTTTCTCATCCCTTCTCAGTACAACATGGTACACAGAGATGGATTAAAATGCTTTGTGTGTGTATGCACATACCCCAAAGTTTCAAAACTGCCCATAGAAGGTGCAAAATAACACTTCTAAGTTTGTAGGTCCACACAGCTGCTGCTATTTTCTTGCTAATAGGTGACACATGTTTGGCTGAACCCAGAGTCTGTTTGTGCTGCAGCTTTAAACTTGTGACTGGTTTCAGGTGCGTAACATTAATGACATAGTGTTTCCCCTTTTACCCTCGTGCATATGTGTTCAATTCACAAAGTGCTGGGACAGTCTGTTCTTACTGTGTTAGTTCCTTTTCCGAATTCATCGATGAGGACTAACGAGTTGCCAGTACTGCTGTTAAGAGCCTGTGCCATCTAGAGAAAAGAGATGCAAACTATTAGACTACACTTTGCATTTTTTGTGTGTGTATGTGTGTGTGTCATTGCTGCAGGCAGTGGTTGCTTAAAAAAAATTTGACAGGTGGAGAGTGGGAGTGGAGCATGAAGAGAGCAGTGATGAAAATTCATATATTTCATTTGTACACCTACACACACATACACAGTGGGAGCTGCTTGTTATCATGAGATTTCTGTGTTTTTGTGTGTGCGTGAGATACCTGGTTGAGGTCTATCATGAAGGTGCTAAGGCCCACAGACACGGACTCTCTGCTCTGCATACACGTAAAGATGCCGTCCACTAGACCAATCTCTGCCTCCTTTGCAGGCACGTCTGAGCCAATCAGAGCCATGAACACAATCAGACCCACCTGCAAAATCAAAATAGAAAGCAGGTTAAGCGTTGAGTTTCAAAAACTGAGCTGTCTCTTTGCTATTATGGAAATCTAAATATATTTTTCTGATGAGGTTGTAAATTTCGGAGCAATGCCTGATTAAATAACTAAAGTAAAAATAGTGTGGAACGGAAATAGATAAATGTTGGGGATCTTTTCTAAGGTGCAAATGCAGCTGCTGAGAGAAAAAGGCAAATTATGTGCAATAATGCTGATTATTTTTTTGTCTCTTGAATGCCATCATTTTTAAAATTCTTCTTCTTATTATTGTTTTTAAAACTTCTTGCTTGACTATTTGGCTCATAGAAGCTCGTCACTTGGGATCACAAAAGAAGAATAAAATAAAATTCAGTTCAGTTCAATTCATTTTTATGACAGCCCTACCTGTTTGAGGTAGATGCTCTTTCCGGATGAGTTGGGTCCGGTGATTATTTTGACTCTGCCCTCCGACTCAGAGCTGTGGAAGGAGTTGGCCACAAACACAGGAGAGCACAGCTCCAACAGCGGGTGCCTGGACAAAAACAAACCCCCCCAAAACAAACAAACAAAAAAAAAAAAAAACAGTAAATACAAAAAAGTACACTCTTGTACCGCAGTAACAATTTTTCCTTTTGTGTGTCAGCACTTACCTGCCCTGTGTGATCGTTATCTTCCTGTTGCTGGCTAGCTTAGGCGAGGTATAATTGTACTCCTGGGAGGCGCTGCTCATGGCCATTAAACAGTCCAGCTCAGCAGCGAGATCAAGAACCTATAAAATGTGCAGATTAAACGCCTTTAATATCCTGAACAGAAGAGCTATTAGAATCCAACAGACCTTCCTTCCTACCTACCTACAGTCTTCTCTGTTGATACAGGGAGTGCAGAATTATTAGGCAAGTTGTATTTTTGAGGAATAATTTTATTATTGAACAACAACCATGTTCTCAATGAACCCAAAAAACTCATTAATATCAAAGCTGAATGTTTTTGGAAGTAGTTTTTAGTTTTAGCTATTTTAGGGGGATATCTGTGCGTGCAGGTGACTATTACTGTGCATAATTATTAGGCAACCTAACAAAAAACAAATATATACCCATTTCAATTATTTATTTTTACCAGTAAAACCAATATAACATCTCCACATTCACAAATATACATTTCTGACATTCAAAAACAAAAACAAATCAGCGACCAATATAGCCACCTTTCTTTGCAAGGACACTCAAAAGCCTGCCATCCATGGATTCTGTCAGTGTTTTGATCTGCTCACCATCAACATTGCGTGCAGCAGCAACCACAGCCTCCCAGACACTGTTCAGAGAGGTGTACTGTTGTCCCTCCTTGTAAATCTCACATTTGATGATGGACCACAGGTTCTCAATGGGGTTCAGATCAGGTGAACAAGGTGGCCATGTCATTAGTTTTTCTTCTTTTATACCCTTTCTTGCCAGCCACGCTGTGGAGTACTTGGACGCGTGTGATGGAGCATTGTCCTGCATGAAAATCATGTTTTTCTTGAAGGATGCAGACTTCTTCCTGTACCACTGCTTGAAGAAGGTGTCTTCCAGAAACTGGCAGTAGGACTGGGAGTTGAGCTTGACTCCATCCTCAACCCGAAAAGGCCCCACAAGCTCATCTTTGATGATACCAGCCCAAACCAGTACTCCACCTCCACCTTGCTGGCGTCTGAGTCGGACTGGAGCTCTCTGCCCTTTACCAATCCAGCCATGGGCCCATCCATCTGGCTCATCAAGACTCACTCTCATTTCATCAGTCCATAAAACCTTAGAAAAACCAGTCTTGAGATATTTCTTGGCCCAGTCTTGACGTTTCAGCTTGTGTGTCTTGTTCAGTGGTGGTCGTCTTTCAGCCTTTCTTACCTTGGCCATGTCTCTGAGTATTGCACACCTTGTGCTTTTGGGCACTCCAGTGATGTTGCAGCTCTGAAATATGGCCAAACTGGTGGCAAGTGGCATCTTGGCAGCTGCACGCTTGACTTTTCTCAGTTCATGGGCAGTTATTTTGCACCTTGGTTTTTCCACACGCTTCTTGCGACCCTGTTGACTATTTTGAATGAAACGCTTGATTGTTCGATGATCACGCTTCAGAAGCTTTGCAATTTTGAGACTGCTGCATCCCTCTGCAAGATATCTCACTATTTTTGACTTTTCTGAGCCTGTCAAGTCCTTCTTTTGACCCATTTTGCCAAAGGAAAGGAAGTTGCCTAATAATTATGCGCACCTGATATAGGGTGTTGATGTCATTAGACCACACCCCTTCTCATTACAGAGATGCACATCACCTAATATGCTTAATTGGTAGTAGGCTTTCGAGCCTATACAGCTTGGAGTAAGACAACATGCATGAAGAGGATGATGTGGATAAAATACTCATTTGCCTAATAATTCTGCACTCCCTGTATAGTCGATATTTGACTTTGAACACAAGTGGTCAACAATGAAGCAGACTGTGTTGCCCCTCTTTATTGAACTCAGTATTTCTTTTAAATTATTTATTTTAAATCTTTCAAGTTGTAATATGATTAAAAGTTATTAGCGTTACATTTTGACCACAAATGCATTTGTTCTTAATGCTCATTGTTCCCTCAAAAATAATATTGTTTAGAACAGCTGCAGTCACATAGTGCAGCACTCATACATCAATAGACAAGTATCACAGCAGTTAAAAAATAACTTGTAATGGGATCAGGGCCTGTTTCATAATCAAAGTAAACAACTCAATCCAACCAGAGGAAGCACACAGTAAATCACAACAAAACCCACCTACACACATCAAAAACATCACTTTGATGCCAGCAATCGCTTAAACAGAGTGGGAGTCATGTGTTAAACCCTGGAATCTGCATACACAGTGATGAACACGAACCTTACAGAGGGAATCGCTCCTTTCAAGGACTGCGCTCTGCAAATGGGCCATGACTGCCATCTCCATGTCTGACAAACAGAAGGTTTGTGATCAAGGTAGTATCTTGAGAATTGCAGTTATTTTCTCATAAAAAATGTCAGAAACACGCCTGTGATGTGACTGTTTTGTGGGTGAAAGTAAAAGACCTCTAATGTCGCAGTGCAAGTCTCCGAGGAACTCGTTGAGCTCCCTGGTTCTCTGGCTGCGGTAGTGGAGCCGGTCGTCTGAAAGAAACTAGCCCACACACAGACATAGAAAAAAACATATACTGTATATATGGAATAATGATCACAAAAATGTGTAAACAATGTAATCATTAGATACGATCATGAACATGCCAAAAAATCAAGTCCCTCCATCTCAAAATCCTTTTTCTCTACCATACTAGGCAGTCGAGGCACAGACAGCAGGAATCCAATCTGTACAGAGAGTTTCAGACATAAAAGGTACTGAGATATATACGCATGGTGGTCCAGAGTAACAATTTCCTCAATATCTGATCATCAATAAATCAAAGAAATACTGCAGTATACAGTGCTGTGAAAAAGCATCTGCCCCTTTCTTGATTTCTTAGGGTTTTTTTTCCATATTTTTCACAGTTACGTTTCAGATCATCAGACAAATTTTGACATTAAACAAAGTTTATGTCATTAAATACAACATTAGACCTGCTGACTAAAGAAATCATTAAAATAGAATGTGTTTGACAAAGTGAAGTAGGCTGAAAGATCTCATAAAGCAACACACCACACCAAAATCTAAAGAAACAGCTGAGAAACAAAGTCATTGACATCTATCTCTCTGGAAAGGGTCACAAAGCCATTTCTAAGGCTTTAGGACTCCTGTGAACCAGTGAGAGGCATTAACCACAAATTAAGAGTGCTAAACCTTCCCAGGAGTGGCCGCCCTACCAAAATTACTTCAAGAGCACATCCACGACTGTTCCAGGATGTCACAAAAGAACCCAGAACAACATGTACTCACTTGCCTCAGTTAAAGTCAAAGTTCATGATTGAACAATAAGAAAGAGACTGGGCGAAAATGGCTCACATTTGTCAGAAAACATCTTGATGATACCAGAGAAAAAATATTCTGTGGACTGACGAGAAAAAAAGCAAACTTTTTAGAAGTTTTTAGTCCCGTTACATTTAGACTGAAACTAACGCAGTATTTCAGTAAAAGAAAACATCGTACCAATAGTCGAACATGTTGGTGGTATTGTAATGGTGCTTTGCTACTTCAGAACCTGGGTGTTAAAAAGGTTGTTCGTGCTCGAAAACCCTCCAGTGTGGCCGAATTAACATAATTTAGCAAAGAAGAGTTGGCCAAAATTACCCCACAGTGATGTGAAAGACTCACTGTCAGTTAATGCAACCATTTGAATTCAGTTCTTGCTGCCAAGGGTGCCACAACCACTTATTAGATTTAGGGGGCAATTACTTTTTCACACAGCCCATATGGAAAAGAAATAGTAAAAATATATACGATTTACTCATGAAAGTGGCCACTTTCATGAGTAAATCATATATAAATCATATAAGGCTTACATGATTTACTCATGAAAGTGGCAACTTTCTCATTACTTTCATATATTTTTTTAGTAAGTATACAAAACATACAAGTTTCATTATATAATTTTTCAAGGGATCTTATATCTGTTTTCACTCTTGTATGCTTTTCATACAAGTTTCATACAAGACAGATAAAAACTTTATAAGATTTATATATATCTTTTCCATATGGGAGAGCTTGGCAGGTTTGTTCCTTTAATAAATGAAAGCATCATTTTAAAATTGTGTTATGCATTTACTGGTTATCTTTGTCTAACAATAAAAATTGTTTAATCATCTGAAATAAGAAGTCAGGAAGGGGGAAATACTTTTTTGAAATACTGCATGACAGATGAATTTGTAAAAAAAATAAATAAATTGAGAAAGCATTGTGTGTGCCAGAATTAAATCTCGGACCACAGGGATGTAGATGACACAGCAGGATGGGATTCGAGCATCCAGGTGTTCAAGTTCTCTTCTGGCAACATCTGTCAGGAAGTCAGAGAGCCCCATCATCCTCCTCTTCTCTGGAAGAGGGAGTGTAATTATGGGTTTAGGTCAACAGTCATACAAAGTTCACATGGGCTTACAACTAAAACAGGCACTTACTCTCATCAATGGCAGGATCCACATTCGGTTTGACTGTGAAGCGGTTGTCTGCCAAGCTGGCTTCAAAATCCACCTACATCACACATCAGAAATCTATTAACACTTAACAAAGGCGCCAAATGTGATTAAAACAATAGGTGTGATTTTATGGAGGAACTCACAACTCTGCTGATGAGGGAGGTGATATAGTTGAGATCATCAGAGAACCCTTCACTGATATCACGAAACAGCTGAATGGACTGAGGGAGGTGACGCGCTGTGTCCCTGATACAGACTGCACTGTACACCGTCTGACAAACACACACTTTGTTGAACATTTAACAGAACCTGTCACATGGAAAAGGTGTGCTTAGTAAAACTGTCCTGCAGCTCCAACCTTGTAGAGGCTCTGCCAGTCATTAACTTTGGTGAGAGAGAGAGTCATCCGCCTTAGAAGAGTCTACAGCAAACAGACAAAAACTGGATTTAGGTAGTTGTCATATCAGTGGTTAGGTGATGAATCTGTAGGTAATGGTGTAATTAAGTGAGAAACGATAGACTTGTTACAGGTATGTTTCGGATGTTGCGTAGCGATGACTGCAGGGTTCTCAGGGAGTCCGAGTTCTGAGGAGACGTGAAGAAACGTATCACTTCCTGCCTCCTTTTTAACACTTTCAGGTCCTGAGTAGGCTGCAGAAACCACTGACTGACAGAAGACAGGATGCCACAGTAGTAGTACAAACAAGCAACCCTCAAGAAACCACAGTTTGTTGATGAAATGCAAAATTACCTGAAAATAGGGGTGTTTTACCATCAACATTAAATACTACAAAAATACAGCATTATTATACTAGTAAAAAAAAACAAACGGTGCATCTTGACTATAAATAAAATCTGCTTTATACAAACTCAAATTCCATATCTTGCAGAACTTCAGCACTACGGTTTGTTTGTGGAAATACATGAAAGAAACTCGACTGTTTGTTTTTTGTTGCTATGATAGTGTTTGTAACTGTGTAGGATTTTTTTCACACATTTATTTGCTAATTAAATCATCTTTTTATTTGCTGCTAGGACATTTTATTTTGCTTATTATGTTGCAAGCCAAAACTACCTTTATATTATTAAAAGACGGAATTTGCTGCTGATCAATAACTTATTGTGTAATTGTACTTTCTTACCGTAGCAGTTTGGAGCCAAACTTGCACTTGCAGCGGTTCAGGATCCCTGTGACACACACACAATACTCGGTAAACACAACTGGATAAGAAAGAGTGATAATGCACTAACTACTATACATACCATAGAGACTGAGTCCCTCCTTTTCTCCTGAATGCAGCTTGTAGACTGATGGGTGGAGTTCTGATTTGAAGATCTGCAGAACACTGGAACAAACCTGTCATTGTCCCGTTTTCTTGTAGTGTTGTTGGTGAACTTTTATTTTACTGCTATTCCTTCTTGTATTTCCAAGAAGGAGCGTCCCCACTGTTGCCTCCCTTTGTCTAGTCTGTGTGTTTGCACATTTTTCTACCTTGTTTTCCACTTCCTTACTTATTTTGTTTTTGTGCTTCATTGTGATTGACTACTCTTCCTGTGCACCATTGTACAATCAGCCTTTTGTGTATATTAGTTTCACCAGCTACTTCATTAGCTTTAGTTTTCCCTTCAAATCTACCCTAATTCTTTGTGGCATAGATTTTAAAAAGTGCTAAAAACATTCCTTAGCAATTTTGGTCCATGTTGACATGACAGCCTCACATAGTTTCTGGAAATTTGTCAGCTATACATGATGTGATTATTTATTTTCATTACATCCCAAAGGCTACTGGATTGAGATATAGAGACTTTGGAGGCCGTGAGTACAGTGAACTCATTAGGTGAACTCATTGAGTGTATAGTCCTATTGTGCTTTGTTTTTCATTCTTTATGCTTTAGTTTTTGACATTTGCTTCTGTGTCCTGTGTTTGTCCTCTCTTAATAAAACCCTTGATGAGTTTCCATATTTTTCTAAATTTTGATAAAGTATATTAAAAACAACAAAAGTAACAACAAAAGATAAACAGTCACAACACAAAACTGAAATTTCAAAAACTGTAAAACAATGTCAGAACAGATAAAGAACAGAACAGAAAAAGCAAAAGAAACTCCTAAAAGTTTCCTAAACAAATAAAATAAACCTGATTTCAACTGAATTGAACAGTTGCTTGGTAGGCTCAGTTGTTCTACAAGGAACAATTTATGAAAATTGTAGGAGATCAGTATTAGCTTTTAGGGGCCTATGTAGGACAAAGACAGTTTATACACTTACCTGTATGTGTCTCGGTCAATGTACACCATTCCTTTACTACAATGAGAATGAAAAGAGAAGCAACATTTTTTATTCATGAATACTTCTGAATGGCATTAGGCTGGTCTGGTTTGCTAGATGGGCAGGAAGGAGATGCACTTGTGCTATTAAAACACAGTTGGACAAATTCATACTTGTGCAGCACGTCTGACCGACTAAAAACAGGCCAATGAAATTTCACACTTTGCTGAAAAAATGGTTTCAGGGTTCTCATTATAATGTGTAATCACAGTTCTCTCTCTGTGTGTGTGTGTGTGTGTGTGTGTGTGTGTGTGTGTGTGTGTGTGTGTGTGTGTGTGTGAGTGCTACATTTATGCAAGTCTCACAGTGTGTAGGCATGAAACTGCAGGATGGGTACTCCAACACTGCTGTCTTCCAACTCCACTCCCACTCTCCTCCTGTCCAGACATTTCAGCAGGGCACCCACTGCCCTCAGCTATCCCACAGATGTACACACACACACGAGAAAATGATCATCTCCTGCAGAACCATGACTGATGGATAGGATAATGTTGAATGTAGACAGCTGGCTCACCATCAGGGACGAGTCAAAGGAGATACAGGAGGAGAGGTAGGACAGTTTGTCTCTCTCAGAAATGCAGGCGGGGAGGAAAGGCAGATTGGCAGAGAGCAACCTTTGCTTACTGACCTCCAGACCTTCAACATTGATACAAAATGAAGCCGGAAAACTGTGCAATTTCATGCTAGATTTCTTCTAAAGGATTGAGGAAGAGAGTATTGCAAGAATGTGTTTACCAAAGTCGACATATGGATACGTGACCACCTCTGGTCTGTAATGTGGGTTTGAACCTGAGAAGCAACAGAGAGTAGTTTAGAAAAAAAAGTTGTCACTTTAGTGAACACAGTAAGTGTCGCGCTGACCTGGGAGGTGTGGCTGTTATACATAAAACATTACACTAATCAGTAGTTCAAAAATGTTGTCACTTGGAATTTTATGTCAACCAGTCTTTATTATTAGAACTGTGAAGGTAATGAAGTAAACTTTTGCAGTTTTGTTTGATAAACTCACCACTAGGGTGAGCAGTGGTGTCATTTAATCAAAAGGTTCACTTTAGACAGCTTTTGCTGTTAGATCTGAGTCAATCCAATCACTTGGTTTTGTTTATATTTTTGCAAGCAGAAAATAGATGAATACTTCCTGTTTATCAAGAATAATAAGTAATGAAAATCTGGGTTGCTGAAAACATTTTTGGGTTTTGTTCTGTTTACCACGATGACCTGTTTTTGAGAAGCAATTTCGTCAGTGCGACTACACTTCAAAGGGTCTGGCTTATAGAGAGCAGGATAACATTTGTTGGGGATGGGGATCCAGTCTTCTGTGGAGTAAACCACAGAAGAATGTAAAATAGCTGTCTGGTTAGGTTGTGACTGTAAAAATATGTTATTAAAAATACCTTCCTCTGACAGAATATTCAAAAGATGACATAGAGGCTGTTTATCACAGATATGAATACAAGTGTGCTTTGAAAGTTTGGCTTGCCATTTGGGGTACTTTGGTTAGGGCTGGCACTTATATAGCACTTTTTAACTGTATTTGTGGCCCATAGCCCATTGCTACAGGCCATTCGATCCCTATACAACCGTTACAAGAGCTTGGTTCGCATTGCCGGCAATAAGTCGGACTTGTTCCCGGTGGGTGATGGGCTCCGCCAGGGCTGCCCTTTGTCACCGATTCTGTTCAGAATTTTTATGGACAGGATTTCTAGGCGCAGCCAAGTGGCGGAGGGCTTTCACTTCGGTGGCCTCAGAATCTCATCTCTGCTTTTCGCGGATGATGTGGTTCTGTTGGCTTCACTGGGTGATGGCCTCCAGCTCGTGATGGCCTCCAGCTCGCACTGGAACGGTTCGCAGCCGAGTGTGAAGCATCGGGAATGAAGATCAGCACCTCCAAATCTGAGGCCATGGTTCTCAGCCGGAAAAGGGAGGAGTGCCCACTCTGGGTCGGGGATGAGTTCAAGTATCTCGGGGTCTTGTTCGCGAGTGATGGGAGAAGGGAGCCGGAGATCGACAGACGGATTGGTGCTGCGGCCGCAGTGATGCAGACGCTGCACCGGTCCGTCGTGGTGTAGAGAGAGCTGAATGTAAAAGCAAAGCTCTCAATTTACCGGTCGATCTACGTCCCTACCCTCACCTATGGCCACGAGCTGTGGGTAGTGACCGAAAGAACAAGATCGCGGATACAAGCAGCGGAAATTAGCTTCCTCCGAAGGGTGGCTGGCCTCTCCCTTAGAGATAGGGTGAGAAGTTCAGCTCAGAGTAGAGCCACTGCTCTTCCACATCAAAAGGAGCCAGCTGAGGTGGTTCGGACATCTGACAAGGATGCCCCCTGGGCGCCTCCTGGGTGAGGTGTTCCAGGCATGTCCCACCGGGAGGAGGCCCCGGGGCAGACCCAGGACACGCTGGAGATTATATCTCTCGGCTGGCCTGGGAACGCCTTGGTGTTCCCCCGGATAAGCTGGAGGAGGTGGCTGGGGAGAGGGAGGTCTGGGTTTCTCTGCTTAGGCTGCTGCCCCTGCGACCCGGGCCCGGATAAAGTGGAAGAAGATAGATGGATGGATGAACTTTATTTGAGCACTCAAAGTATTTTCTTAGTGCAAACCTCACAACACTCACATTGTAATGGGTTCGGTGTCTTGCCCAAAGATACTTCGACATACATACTGGAGGAGCCAGGGATCAAACCACGACCTTCCAACTGGTAGAGCCACAGGCACCCCGGGATCAGGATGTTTAAAAACTGCACCACTGACTTACCACACGGGCTGGTTTCAGTGTCAGACATACCTCAACCTCATTCCTCTGACCCAGACCACATGTACCACACCACGTCTTAAAAGAAACTGTCTAAAAGGTCTTTCTGTTTTCCCTCTTTCGTGGTAAGATAAGTATCATCTCCCAAAGCTCACCTAACTGTTGCAAAAAGAGAGTCATGGAGCGCTCCTGCTTTGCACTGGTGATAATTACATGGGGACTAACCTCCTGAATGACTGTAAAACAGAGAAAAAGAGAGTTTATGGCAACGCAAGTGTTTTTTTTTTTTTTTTAACACATACTGTAAGTCTCCCTGAGGGTTTTACAATTTACCATTGTGTGGAGATAAGTGTATCGATTCTACAATACCTGCCTCATACAGGTGCATTGCTTACCTCTGACCAGTAGGTGGAGCTCTTGGTTGTCGGGCTTGTCCGGCATGTAGTGTAAAGATGAGTCCTGACTGTCATAGAAGCAGAGGCCCACCTGCCCATGCTGGACCAAAACACTCAGTAAAACCTGGAAAACAGACATGCAAACGTGTAAGTTGGACTGCCCTCAAACTCTCATATAACTCCCATATAACATTAAATGAGTGCTGCTGGTGAATGTGAAAATCAGAGCTTACTGCAGGAGAGTCCTCCTCATCTTCTTCTTCAAAACTGCCAGAAGGTCCAAAAACCACACCTCCTCCTCTAAGGTTATCAAGAGCTGCTGCCATGAATAATTAATTCTACAAGGACAAGTCAGATTAAAGTAATTTGGAGTCACCCGATAAATCCAATATTCATTGTATTTTATGTTTTATGTTCTTCTCTGTCTTTTCTGCCTCCTTAGGGAAATATGGAGCCATTTAACTGCTAAATGAGTCACTCTCATTAACAGGCTGTCCAAGGCTGTCTGCCTTGTACTTTAGTGCTGAGCAGGGAGTATAATGTGGGTTTTAGAGCTTTTTCACTTTAAATAGCTTACTACTACTGATGCTTAAAGAAAACCATGGCTTCCTAAAACAACTAAACTGCAAGTCAGACAAAAATACCTTTTTGAAACTCGCTATGGGGTCCTTTAAAGATAAAAACAAAACATGGAATTGATATTACAGACATTATTATGATAATAATTGAAATTATTGTAGCTCCAGTTAGCTTGTTGGGCTAACGATGTAAGCTAGCTCGTTTAAGTTAACTATAACTTATTTATATTTTTATTTAGAAACCGGCTATAGAATTAAATGTCTGTTTTAGAGTACTGCCACGTCAATAAATCTTTTATATAACTGATAGAGTCCAGCTTATAACAGAAATGAGGCTGATAAAATAACTTTAACAACTTTTAACAGTGCTTGTTTTCCACAAACTCACCTTCAAGTGCTCAAAGGTGCCTTCCCGGTTGCCATAACAACCACATCTCTCTCGCTATTAGTTCTGTACAATTAATCAGTTCAGAAAGCTCTTTCAACATATGAAACCTTTTTGTTTGTCTGTCTAGCTATCTGTCCTCTATGTAGCATAGGTGTGGGGTGGTTGATGGTTGGAGTGTACAGCTGATGGGATTACTGCATCCACTCCTGGTAGGACTCCAAACACGACTTTTTTGTGGATTACGTCGATGGAGAGGAGGTGCCTGTATGAAGGATTTAAACATGTCCTGCATGCAAGCATCGATCAGCAGGATTAGCAAACTTCAAGTAATTTGTCTGCCACCTGCAGAGGGAGCATCTGGTTCTTAGCAGGTGAGCAACAACACACAACACATCACACTGTGTGATTATTTATTCAACAAAAACGAAGGCAAAATAAAGAAGTGTGTGAAAAAATAAGTACAAAGCAGCCAGGTGACTGATTAACTGATCATCAGTAAGTGTGAGAACCTCTATAAAAGCTTAACTTTTGACAGTTTGTTGGCATTCAGCGTTACAGTGTGTGTTAACACAATATCAAGGAGGAAAAACATCAGCAATCATCTTAAAGAAGCAACTGGTGCTGCCTATCAATGTGGGGCGGTTTATAAAGTCATTTCCAAACAATCTAAACTCCATTATTCTATAGTGAGGAAGATAATTCACAAATGGAAAACACTGAAAGTAGTTGCCAATCTTCACAGGACTTGATTTCCCAGGAAATTAACCCCAAGATCAGATCAAAAAACCCAAGAGCTACCTTTCAAACTCTACATGCCTCCGCATGTTAAATGGTAATGTTTATGACAGCACAATTAGAAACCTGATTCAAATTCTGTGCTGGGACCTTAGGGGAGCTGAGCTGTGATGCAACGCTGTAAGTTCCCACATTCCTCCAGAATGATGCGAGAGACTGATGAAGTAATATAGAAAACCATTACTTCAAGTTATTGCTGCCAAAGGTGGTTTTATAAGCAACTGAATCGTGGGCTGTGCTTAGTTTTTCATACACTGCTTCTGCATTGTGGTCTAGTTTTTGTTACGTAATGACATCTTATAAAATCTTATGCGCTGTTGTTTTTAAGGTCGTATTTAAATAATATTAGAATCTGGTATGTCCTGATTGATAAAACCTTAGAATTAAAGAGGGTGTATTATTGCTAATGTCACAAAATAACCTAAATTACAACTACAAACAAATGTGTGGAAGTATGGGCATGTTACAGTATACAGGAATAATATGAGTACACCTGTATATGAGACAGGCTTTCAGTCACATAAACAAATGTAAGTATATATCTATCCTGCCACTGTACTTGGCTTCTTATGCTGGTTGAAAACATTACATCAGTATTTCCATACAAATAATTTTATATTCCTTATTGGATCTGAGCTTTATTGTCAAAACCAAACATTGTGGTTTGTGAAAGGACAGGAAAAGAATAAAAATCACTTGAAACAGCTCATTTATTAGATACACAAAAGAAGAAACCAGACCTGTACCACACAGAACTGCCTCTAAATCCCCCAAATTTCTTTTACAAATATTACAAAACATCTATAAACATACACATTTGTAATAAATAAGATAAAAAATAATTATACTAGTGCATATAATGTAAGATTTACAGAATTTACGTCAGTATTTCATAGAAAAGGGAATGGATCCTTGGTAAACTGCAGTAATTGATAAAAATATCCATCTTGTCAGTTTGCGTGGAAGATTAATGACTGGAAGCCAGGCAGCGCTGGAGAAAAGGGGGTAGAGGCAATTTGTCCATATGTTTTAACCTTTTCTGTCCTAAATTCTGACGAATCGACAGTCCGCATAAAGCCATGAGGGATGGAGGATCTCCTGAGAACAAGCCAGAAACAACATAGTTTAGTATAAGGCTGTGTTTTATCTTAATATTTCTGCGTACAAAGACAAATAAATAAATGAGGCACTCACGTGTAGAACCATTCATGTAGCGCAGTCGAATGCAGGCTCCTCCTCTCACACTGCTCACTGTTGGGAACAGCTCCACATCTCGAGGGAGGTCCTTAAAAGCTACGCCAAGGAAGCTGCCATTGACAACAAAACCCAGAGTCCCGGCATCGGCATCCAGAACCAGCAGGACACGCTCAGGAATGAGGAGAGGTGTTTGTGCCATCTTTGCACTTGATGAAGAGGAGGACTGTGACTTTGAATCAGCTGCCATCTCAGAGTGACACCTCTTACTCCCATTTTCTGGGTAAAGCTTCAGAGTTTGCCCACCATGCCAGAGCTGATTGGTTTTGAGCTCCCATCCCCAGGACTGTGAATCTGCCCCCACCAGCACATTGTACCCTGAAGACTGCAGGGGACAGTCCTGCCTCGAAATGCCCACGACGGCATGAGTCCCTCTGTGTTCGGGCCTCCACACCACCTCCCAGACATGAAGTCCACTCTTCACTCCTATCTCCGCCCTCACGCCATCGCTGCTAAGCTCAGCGGGTGAGCGGGTCGCTTCCTGTTTGCAGGGGGACAGCAGGAAGTGAAGAGAACGGTGGACTGTGCTCCAGTGTGAACGACTGTCTCCTGGGGAAACTGGAGGGGAGTTCAGCGTAACTGCAAGGCGAGAGGAGGTTGGGACGGCCAGTGGGAGGAATGCTGATGACGAAAAGGGAGGCCTGTCGGCTGTCCTGCTGCAAAACCAACGTGACAGACTCAGACCCATCAGTGCAAACGGCAGGGTCACTCCTATGTGTTGTCAGAGGAGAACTATGGAGAACAACAAAAAAACAAAATGCGACTTATTAAACCTTAGATATGCAGTCATTAGAGAAAGAAAGTTTGAAAAACGAATTGGACGCTTAATGCTTCCATAGAAATTAAGAGTGTAAGTAGCAGCCAGGTCCTGCTCATCAAATGTACTTAATTAACTGATCATCAGCAAGCATGAGCACTTCTATAAAAGCAAAAGGTTTTCAGTTTGCTGGTCTGGAGCATTCACAGTGTGGAGGTTAAAAATCCTCATTCAGACTCAGAAGGCAGGCAGGATTAAACAAACAATGAGCCTTAGTCCATGAAACAAAGTCCAAAAGGCAAGGCAAAGCAAAAAGTCAGTCCACATAAACATCACAAGCGAACAAAAATGACATCTAAAACAGGCAGAACCAAAGACTTGACAAGTACAGGATGACCCAAGAAAGGCGAACATTTCTCTGTTGTTGAAAATGTCAACTGCGAAAATAAAGCTGCCAGATAAATGGACAGAGGAGCAGAAGTCCAAAGCAGTTTGGCATGAAAATATACAAATAGTTCAAATGTGTCCTTAAGTACAGTCCTTGAGTATAGGACTAAGTGCAAAGGTGTCGTATATTTAGAACTCATAACATTACTCAGTGAGAAATGCCTCCGTCAACGGTGGGTCTATTTAATTTAAAAACCATGAAATATGTGGTAAAAGTAATTATCTCAGGCACACAGTGTTCTCAGTTTGCAGCAGGATAAAAGGAGGAGGTGGTTTGATATGAGAATATATATTCCAGAAAATGAACAAAGTTCTGAGCCCCTGGATAGTGTTGTTTGGTTTTTAGCAATATTTTTGCTAACTAATCCTGAGTTTCAGTTACACAGCTGAGAAGATTGCCTAAGTTTATCTTACAACAGCGATGCATATATGTGTTAGAAAAAATTTAGTGCTTCTATCATGGATTTCTCTGTCTTAATCTACTTTCCTGGCAACTTTGTATAGTTTTTACAGGAATTGGAACATTGGTGTAGCAGGGGATACTAGGAAGCTCTATTTCAACATTATACACTTGGATTTTTTGTTGAAAATTATTTGATAATTATTTATGACAGTTACAGTTTTTATATTTAAATATCGTATTTAAACACGTTTAAATAGCTTAAAGCATATTTTTAGCAATAATGAAACAAATACAATGTTAAGGAACAGACAAGGGTGGCCAATTAAGCTAAAAAGAAAAGGGGGGGGGGGGTTAGCATAAAAATTGTTGAAATTTTTTTTGTTAACTACATGAAATATAAAGGAAACAAATAGTTTTATAAATAAATACAGATTTGTTAAAGGTTAAGAAGGGTACTTCTCCGAACATGATACAAATGCTCTATAATAAAATTCACCAGAATTGAGGAGATCGGGTGTTAGATGCACAAACTTTTGGGGGAAGGATCCTCAGACCTCTTCATGATATCCTCCCAATAAAGCCAGACCTACTCCCGTGTATTTATTTAACGTCACCTGTTAAGGTGGAGCAGAATAAAGTGAACTAGAAGAATACAGTAGTTAAAAAAAAAAAAAAAAGACAGAAAGTCTCCATCGAGCTAAGCAAACAGTGTAGACAGGGACTTCTATCAGCCTTACCCGCTGGTGTGGCTCCTTCTCTGGTGCTCATGAGGAGATTTCCTTCACAAACCCTCCGCCTGGTTCCCTATCTGAGCTTATATGAGGCTCTTATCAAGCATCTCCTGCGTCTTATCGCCGCTCGGTAACGTAACCGCTCCGGTGTTTTGGTGATGCTTCTCGACTCGACCTCCGGAACGGGAACAGCACAGTCCTGTCACGCAATGACAAGGACGAGAGAGCCGTGACGCTGTTTGTTGTTTATCTGCAGCCCTCATCACTTTCCGTCTTTATTTCTCCCTCCACTTCTTTTTTTTTTTTTATCGCGTCCGGTAGTGGATGTAAACATAAATGGCGAAACATAGGAAGAGAATCAGACTCGGACATTTAATCAACAAGAAGAGAAAAATAAAATAAAACCCGAAGCGGCTCATCGTTTGACAGAGCGCAGGCGCATCAGGGGACTATGGGTCCTGAAGCCCTCTGTGCTGTCTTACAGACATGTGACGCACTAGAGCGCACTTTGGACAGAAGCTTCGAGCAAATAAAGATATATACTGATATATCTGCGTCCACAGACAACAGATTATAGATATATACTGCGTTTAGAGACAACACTTCTGACACTAAGATAGAATATTTATTTATCACAGGGCTATGAAACTCCTCTGTTACAGCAGTTAGATTAGCTACAGTACTTAAACTTAAATTAGCAGAATATTATGTAACTCATTAGAATACAATGCAATACTACATGTTTCATATTTAATTAAAGTTGGTGTGTGTGTCCGTGTGTAAGAATGAGTTGTGTGGTTATGTGGATGTGAATTATGTGGATACGTGGGACTCTATTCAGTCCAAACAGAGAGAACTAAATAAATAAGGGTGTAGGGTTAAAATAAATTGTTAACATGTGAGAACAGTTGATACCTCCATGGACAGATGTGTTGCTCTCAGGCTGTTGTGATATTTGATACCACAAGTTACTACATGTGAAAAATGTGAAAGATGTATCTGTGATTATCCGTGATCGATAACGGTTTGTTGAGTGATCAGCCGATCACAGAGCCGACTTTCCTGATCAGTTTATTCAGTCTGTTGGGTCTATCAGCTCTGACGCTGCTCCCCCAGCAGACCACAGTAAAGTACACCGCACTCACCACAACAGAGGAACAGAAAATCTCAGAAAACTCATATCAAAGATCTCAGCTTAATTATGAAATAGAGCCTGCTCATCCCCTTTGTCGGTCTTTCAGTTTAGCGTCTTTGGATCACCACCAATAAAATTTTGTGTTACTGATGTTTTTAATACTTGTTTTATGAATTTTTTTTTTTGTCAAATTAGAGATTTAGAGATTTAGAGATTAATAATATAAAATTTGCTGCAAGAAAGTGACCATTATTCCAGCAAATTGAAATAATAATGAATGAAGTATTCACATGCTCCCATTTGTTGGCCTTCCTAAGACCTTTAGAAATATGATCCTAGCTGTGAATCTCTGAATGCAACTCCCTGATGTATTTATAACCCTAAAACCCTGCAGACCATATTAACACAGTAATTCAATTCTCTCTTATTTATATAGTGCCAAATCACAACAGTCGCTTCAAGGTGCTTTATATTGTAAGGTAAAGGCCGTTCAGTATTCTGGAGAAAACCTCAACAATCAAACAACACCCTACCAGCACGCACTTTGTGATGGCAGGAAGGAAAAGCTCCCTTTTTGTCAAGGTAGCGCTGTGTGGTAGGCAGGAGTAGGACCCAAACCCAGGACTCATAACACAGAGGGATAAAGAAAAGATTTTATTTGCTGTAAAATTCAAACACTAAATACAAGGAAACAAAAACCTAAAACTGGAAACTAGGAATTACAAGGAATCCGAGAAGCACAGAGGAAACACAGCGATGTGGGACAACACAACAACAAGCAGAGGACGACAGAGGACATAAATACACAGAAGACAATTAGAGGATGGGAAACAGGAGGGATCACAGCTGGAAGTAATCAGACACAATGAGACACAGGGGAAGAAAAACTGAACACACTGAACAGCAACACAGCTGTCCCCCAACACAGCTGTCCCAAACCATCAACACGGCAACACACTGAACACAGGATGGGAGACTGTCAAAATAAAAAAGGAAACACAGAGAGGGTGAAAAGGATGACGAACTGGGGAGAACACAGATGAGACCAAGACAACCAGAGCACAAAAGAGAACAGGCTAAATGAACAAGAACCTAAGAATTAGAAATACAAATGATTAAACTAGGAAGAACAAGGAAACTGAAACATGATTAAAACTAATTCAAAGAATATAAATTAAACCAGAAAACACACACACTGAGTCACAGACCCAGGACCGTGACACTATTAACAGAAAGAAACGTTCAGCAGAACCAGGCTCAGGGAAGCCCATCAGCTCATCGTGGGGCTTCCCTGAGCCTGGTTCTGCTCGAGGTTTCGAAGAAAGAGAAGATAAAAAGGGCAAGTAAAGCACAGGAAGATGGGACAAAACAAAGCCTGTTGCTTTTGTTTGAGCCTTTAGGAGTTGCCATCCTATCTTCTGTACTTAAACAACTAATCAGCATGGCCAGCAGTCTCATCTATAAGACAGTACTGAGGGCTTCTTTAACCCATAGATTACCAAAAATACCCACAGGAGAGCAGGAGAGAGGCACATAGCTTTGTTAACCACAGGAAAGAAAATGGAAAAACAAAAACTGCTGAGCTTCATAAATGATAAATGATTTCAGGTTTTTGGAATGAAGATAAAGTAGATAAATCAGACTTCTCGCAGATTTCTCTAAATTCAGCTTTGAAACCTGTGGGAATGTCGATATATGAATTGAGAGAGGAAAAATTAGCACAGATAACTCAGCGGAGTTCTGTTCGTAAACAGAACTCTGCTGTATATATATATATATATATATCATAAAATTATTTATGATATATATATATCATAAATAATTTTATGTATTTCAATCTGAGTGTAAAAGTCTGATTTAATCTCCATCCTTCCATCACTTAACTACTTCAGGGTGGTGGTGGTGGGGCTGGAGCCCAGGTGTCACAGGGTGAGAGGTGGGTGACCTGGAGAGGTCACCAGTCTGTTTCAGGGCATTTAATCCACCTTAAACCTCATTTTTCCCACTATTTAGATCGGCCTGTAGAATAAATAAAAAACAACAGAGTTGAAATTTGTTCATTTTAGATTGCAGACATTTTGTGTTAATGTGTTAAAACGTTAAAGTAAAAACTGCAACTGCTACGGTAACCGTGACAGAGTTAGAAGTGGGAATAATGACTGCTAGAGTGAAATGGGGAATAATCAGCACACTGCTTACATTAACTAATGCAATTACCCAACTTACAGTTTCAGATTTTGTTGTTTGAGGTTTTTTTTGTTTATGTGTCTCACATGTGGCCTTCCTCTTGTAGAAAATAACTCCAATAATTGGAAACACCAAAGCCAGCAGCAGCCCTGCTGCACCAACAGCAATCTTATTCTTCCCTGCTTCAGTTATTGGCACTAAAAACACATTTATCACTGTGTTAGATATACACACTTATTTAATATGTCTTATTTTAGAAGGATAACACCAATATGAGTTCTACTGATAAACTCTCCTCCAATCACTCTCTTACCCCAGTCATAAACCTTGGGCTCTGTGAGGCTGGCATGCTCCACCATGCAGCTGATTTTCTCTCCAGGTTTCGATGAAATCTCGATGTAGGAGTGAATCTGGTAGAGCCAGTTTCCGTTGGGTAGTTCATCAGTGGAAGTCACATTAGATGTTGCCTCCTTTCCGTCCTTCAGCCACGTCAGTTTGATTTGTTTGGGATAAAAGTTGTACGCGCTGCACATGAACAAGCCTGGATGTTTGCTATCTGCTGACTCAACTAACCTCAGCCTGACAATGGGCTTCACTGGAGGAAAGAACAGACAGAGCTATTTAATATAAAATGAAATATCATCAGTTAATACACTGATACTGGACTAATAACACTAAGTTTCTGTAATTATTTAGACTACAGTCAGACATGTGTAACAGTGGAACAGATGAAGAGTTTCAGGAGCTGCATTTTGCCGCGTATGTTGTCCTGATTCTAAAAAAAAACATTGCAGGTGTTTCGACGATGATACATGAATGCTTTTCACTAAGGAAATGATCTGAACACTTCTTTCAGCCCACTTGATGAACAGATTCCTGCAATCATTCCCTCATAAAGTTCTTAAAACGTTTTCAGAAAAGCTGCTCTAAAGCATCAAGTTGTTTCTAAAGAGACCCCAGAGTGAGCAGGCTGCTGAACCCTAAAACATCATTAGTTTCAGCTGTGCTCACCTGGTCTTGAAAGAATGTCCAACACGAGTGGGATGTTGGTTCTGCACTTCTCTTTGTTCTTTTTCTCATGTTCCAGGAAACCTTTGTTTTTATTGAGATTGTCTGCAATTTCTTTAGTTTTCTTTGTGTAGCCGACATATTTCCCCAAAGTGCTGTTGTACTGGCCCAGAAGCATCTTATTCAAGTAGACTTGCGCCAGATAAACAACATCATCTTTAGAAGTAAACAGGCAACGGATCACACCGTAACCAAAGTAAGCATCTGTAACACAAAGTCAACAATTAGCCAATATGGAAATGCTCATGTTTTTTTTATCTTCTCACACACAACAAAAGCACCAGTTTAAGGTTTGCTTGTATTTTTATTTCTCTAATGTTGTTGTATTGTTGTAACACAAACAATACAGTTTATATATTAAAGTTACTTACCCGCTGTTGAAAATATCAAGAGCACATGTGGCAGTATCACAAAGTTGTGAGTGTGCATGGTGACGAACACGAAATCACGAATGAAAGTAGCAATCAATCTGATCTTCTCGCATAAGGAAGTGAATCTGCAGCTTGAGTAACAATAAACTTTTTAAAGAGTAGGCGTGGTGCTCTGTGTATGTATGTGGTGTGATTTATTTTCACCCTAACTGCTGGATTTGTGCAGACTGTAAAAACTTGTGTAAAATTTCACCTGAAGCTGGTTTAAACTGTTTTTGAAACCATACAGGAAGGCCGTAACACATCTGTTTGATATCCAAGCAGTGGTGCCTTCATCATGGAAAGAAAAAAGAAGGTTTTTGTAAGCGATAAAAGAAAGAACTGTGCTTGAGATGAATTAGTATTCAAAATTTGCTTCATTTCCCCGCTATGGCAATTTATTACAGTGCAAACAAGGAATTTAGTTCCAAAATCAGAACTCTAGCATATGGTGTTATGTATTTCAAGTTGGAGTAAATTCTTAGCAGTAACGCCCTCTTTCAGTTTAAAATAACCTGAAGAAAAATTACTGCTGCAGGTCTGATATTTGTATCTTAATATTGTGCAGCGAATTGTGTGTATTTGTAGTTTCATGCCTATAATAGATTGAGATATTAGTTTCTTTTAAGTCCTTTGGCAATAAAAGAATATAAAAAAAAACATTTTTTTGGAACTTATAAAACTCATCGGTTTTACATTAACCTGAATACCTGCAATATTGTCATTACTGACAGAAGTAAAAACGTCTTTTTATTTTTGCTTTATTCATAAGACTAAATATTTACCCCAGATTCCTGTTTAGGGTCTCTCCAGTGCTCCACGGTGCAGCTGTAAATGTCGCCCTCGCTCAGGCTAAACGTCAGAGTTGAGAACTGGTGGAAGGTTTGATCTTTATTGGGAACATACCGACTGAGCGACACCCTCTCAGACACTGGATGGCCGTTTTTGGTTTAGCTGAAATTGATGGAAGGTGGGTTGAAATGATTCACAAAGCCGATCAGGCTATTTTCAACCCCCAGCTCAACTTCTTCAGCAAGACAGAGGATGCTCTCAGGGGGTCTGTGGTGGGTTTAAAAACAACTAAGATCCATCATATCTTACCAGTTATGTTACATCAAAGATAAATGAAGTAAACAGCAGTAAAACTCATGTACCTTTTTCCTCCAGTGGATTTTTCTGTAATGTATAACACATTTGTTTTCTGTGTTCTCAGATCTCCAGATATTTGACTTGGGTTAATCATAAGATAGGTGGGCACTGTGTATACAACCCCGTGTCTTTTATAATCAACATTAAAAAAGCTCTTCAGCCTTGAATTTACTTAACTTATATCATTGTCAAAACAGGTCACTATTGCAACTGAGAATAAAAACTTAAATAATAAATATATAAATTTATGTCAATAGAAAATTAGACGAACAAGGTTGTTCTGTTTAACTCTCGGGTATTTGGTTGTCTAGAGAAACATCAAAAGACGCCCATTGAAAGGTGAAGTTTGAAGGAATGTCAGGAACTCATTCTTAGATTGATTATTATGACCACAGGGCGCTTCATGTGTGAGTGGCCATTGTCAGGAAATTCAACATTGTCCAATTCAAGGCCACACATTTAATCTCTGTCTGGTCAATGAAAATAACAGACTGATCACACCTTACTTCCTAGGTTCCTTCCTGTAACGGAGACATTCTGAATTTGTCAGTAATTACATAAACAGTTCTTGCATCATCAGCCAGAAATATGAGAAATTACACAAGGCTATGCGTAATACACCACATTCCTCGGTTTTTACCACAGTTTTAGTCCAAAACTTTCTAACTTCCTTGTAACACGTGTGATAAGAATGACTACACACAAGTAGCAGAAACCCAAAAAGCAGAAGTTGGTGTGTCAGGACCAAGGTGTTGCAATCACAGCTGCAGGGTTCGCAGGTCCCTGTGGATTTACTTTGGTAACGAAAGAAGTTACATCCAGTCCTTCTCACTAAAATGCACAAAATACTTTGAAACATCCTCATAAACATCTGCAAAGAAGATTTGAATCACTGTTTACCAAACTGCACTGTTTACCTCATAGTTTATGGCTTCTTCTTTTCTGCCTTTGCTGGCATGTTACGGAGTTTGTTTTAACAACAACACATTAAATGCTTTGACAAGTCTCTTTTTACTTCACTAAAACCACTTAGTGAAGGAATTTAAGTTGTTCGGGTTAAACCAGATTGGTTTTTAAAGAGTCTGATGATAAGCTAAAGCAAAAAAATTAACTGTGCCTACGTGAGTAATATCAATAAGAAGATTGGTACTCAAGGTTTCTTAGCAGAATATTACAAAGCATCACACTGCCTCTGCAGGCCCAGCTTCTTACCAAAAGGTGTCCTCGCAGCTACCTTACTGGCTCTGTCTGTCTGGTAATATTCTGGTTGTAAGGTTGTAAATATTTTTGCAACAGGACTCAGCTCTCTTACTGTGTTATTGAAGAGCATACAGTGAGATTTAATTCAACTAGATAAACGATAACTAGAAAAACTAACATCCGTTTAAATATAAGATTAGTTTTTAGTACTTGGATGATTCCTTTGCAGTCAGTAAAGGCCTGAAGTCTAGAATCAATAGACACCAAATGGATTTTCTTTCATTTGAGATGCTCATCCAGGCCTTTACTGTAGCTGTTCTCAGTATTGCTTGCTTGGGGGTCTCTCTGCCTTAAGTCTTGTCTTCAAAAACTAAAATTCTACTACAATTATACAGAATTTCCTGGAGGAACCCACCCGAGGGATTAATAGCTTTATCTAATCTAATCTAAAAAGCATGCTCTGTTGGGTTGAGATCAGATGACTGAATTGATGAAGCTGTTTTCCTGCAGTCTGAGAGCAATGGGCCTTTTGTTAAAATAATATGGTACTGTGAGGTCTGTAAATTTACACAATGTGTAACAAGCGGGAACCACTAGATGTCAGCAGATAGCTGTCAGTTCTGCTTTCTTATCCTAACTATAGTGGCCAATGTAGGACAAACATGTTTTAGTCAGGCAAGAGATCAAAAACACAAAATTTAGAATGCCCCCCACAACAGCTGCAGCTGACCAACGTATTTCCACTACTGTTTAAAAAAAACAAAAAACAAATGCAATCAAGTAATGGTCAGTTAGATAGTTTTCAGTACTTTATGTTTTAATCCCAGAGTCACTTCAAAAACTCTGGCCACCTACCATCTGTAGTGAGTGTATTCAGATATGAAAGTGACTCTGGACCAGATTCACCCCAGAGCTTTTTTGCTATCTCTGAAAGGCTGTCAGTTCACTGTTTATCTCAGTTGTCAATGCCAGGTGAGAAGCATCCACCTGGCATTTACAGTTCAGTACAGAAACAACTTTAGTGAAGGTGACAAATGATCTTATGGCGCTCTGACAGTGGACTCATCTCTGTGCTCGTTCTGCTAGACCATAATATTCTATTACAGCGATTAGAGCATGCTGTAGGTATTACAGATAGTGCTGTGATAGTGTTGTATCATATCTAATGCACTCCAGTTTATTCATGTAAATGGAGAGTCTTCTTCACACACTGAGAGTAATTATGGAGTTCCACAGGTTTCCGTGCTGGGACCAATTGTCTTTACATTATACATGCTTCCCTTTAGGTAGCTCTATCAGAAGGCATAGCATACATTTTCACTGCTATGTGGATGACACCCAGCTTTATCTATCCATGAAGCCAGGAAACACACACCAATTAGTTAAACTGCAGGAATATCTTAAAGACAAAAAGATCTGGATGACCTCTAATTTTCTGTTTCTAATTTCAGATAAAACCAAGGTTATTATACTCTGCCCTGAAAATCTTAGAAATATGGTATCTAACCAGATTCTTACACTTGATGGCATTACCTTGGCCTCCAGTTACACTGTGAGGAACCTTGGAGTCATTTTAGACCAGGAAATGTCCTTCAGTGCACGTATTAAAAAATATGTAGGACTGCTTTGTTCCATTTGCACAACATCTCTAAAATTAGAAATATCCTGTCTCAGAGTGACGCTGAAAAACTAGTTCATGCATTTATTACTTCTAGGCTGGACTACTGTAATCGTTATCCGGTTGTTCAGTGATGATGCGACGAATCCTACTTCCGGGTCTAAAGTAGTCTGCGTTTAATATGGCTTTTGTGTTGTTAACATGTTTAATGTTTTGTATTTTCTTCTATTTGATCTCAAAAAGCTCCTAAAACAGTCAGTGATCCCTGTTGACCTCCCTCGGCTTTTATTACCGCTAATCATTTATTTAAGCTCAGTTTTTAAAACCTTAGGATGTAACTACAGCCCAGCCCATGAATGACTAACCTCGTATTGAGGATGGATTATCTCAGTTGTTCTCCTGGCTGAAGTTTGGTCCTTTTACAGCATCCTGCCATGCGATTACATTTGTTCCTGACCACCGAGAACACTCACGTTAACTTTTATCGAGTGGGAAAAAAGTTAGCTTGTTTATATTATGCTAACATAGCTGTGTTGCTAGCGGTCACGTAGCACATCATTATATACCAGCTAGCCCAACTTCAGTAACCCTACAAACGTCACTGCTGTTTAGTTTTCTGTCTTCATTTATGCTGGAAGTGATAACAGAGCTGTACGTTTTAATTTGTTTCCAAAACCCCGCAGTCAGGACATGCTATATTGTATTTAGATAGAAGCTAGCGAGCTAACTCCCTGCTAACTTCTAACTCCGTTAAATGTCATAAATTCCGTTTTCATGGATGCCTGGATGTTAAACTCAATTGTTACACCTGGTAGAGCAGAACGCTGATCATTTTATTAAAGATGAAAGACTTTAGACAGTTTTTCAACTCTCAGTAATGCCATAGTGATCGTTTGATATATGGACCTGCAGCGGAGTTTAGACCCAGACACGGCTAGTGACGTCAGACTGAACAACCGGATTATCAGGATACCCTAAAAACTCCCTGAAAAACCTTCGGTTAATCCAAAATGCTGCAGTACGAGAAAGAGAGAGCATATTTCTCCTGTATTGGCTTCCCTTCATTGGCTCCCTGTTAAATCCAGAATTTAATTCAAAATACTGCTCCTCACATACAAGGTCTTAAATAATCAGGCCCCATCTTATCTTAATGAACCCACATTTCACTCTTGGACTGCGGGCTTGCTTGTGGTTCCTAGAGTATTTAAAAGTAGAGTGTGAGGCAGAGCTTTTAGCTTTCAGGCCTCTGATATTTGGAATCAGTTTCCAATATCTCCAATATTTCCAATAGTTTGTATTCGGGAGACAGATACTATCTATGCTTTTAAGATTAGGTTTAAAACTTTCCTTGTTGCCAAGCATATAGTTAGGCCTGGATCCGGTGTAGACTGCTAGGGGGATTCCCATGATGCATTGAATTGATTGATTGACTGATTAATTAATGTCTTTTGTCCTGTCTTCCTCCCCTCACCCTGGTCGCAGCAGATGGCTGCCCCTTCCTGAGCCTGGTTCTGTTGGAGGTTTCTTCCTGACAAAAGGGAGTTCTTTCTTCCCACTATCCCCAAAAGTGCTTGCTCATAAGGGGTCATATGATTGTTGGGTTGTTCTCTGTATGTGTTATTGTATGGTTTAGCTTTTCATATAAAGCGCCTTGAGGTCACTGCTGTGTCTACTGTAAAAACTTCAGCCTCTGCTGTTGAGACGGACTACACCATGATGCTACTGCCACCATGCTTCACAAACACGAACATCTCTGATTGCTTTTGTGCAGCAACACATGTTCTGCACTGTTTGTCTTTACTGCGACGGGCCCGACTTACTAAACTAAAAAATGACCAGCAGATGGCAACAAAAATTAATATCATATGCATAGATTTAAGTTTTTAATGATTTTACTATTACCTACTGTGATTACCTTTAAAATTCTTAATTCATAACCTTTTTTAGTTAACGTTAACGTGATGACTTCACCACACAACTCAGTTTATCATATATTTTATATATTTAAAACTTATGAAGAAGGCATCATCAATACAATTATGTAGGGTAATATATTTTATTTTATAAATATACCACTTAATACAAAATGTAAAAATAGTGGTGAAAAAAACTTAGTATACCAGTTCTATTTTTCTTTTCCTTTTGAGTTTTTGTTTCATTTTTCCTTTGTAGTCCAGACCAAATTCAGCCCCCTGCTGGGATCAGGTTAATTTTGATATTTCACATCAAATAATCCTTATCCTGCCACATTGCTTTTGAACAACTGGGCCCTACGAACCCAACGGTATCCAGTTCACACTTGACAAAGAAAAGCATGAAATCTTTAAGTTAAAACAGCTGGAACAAGAAAATGAAGAACATATTGCACGATGCAGTTTCACATTAAGTCTATAAATAAATCAGCTTGTTAGAATAACTGAATGACTAGATTAATAAAATATATCTCTTTTATCCAAGCCCCAGATATATATTTTTAACATTTTCAGTAATATTAATAAAACATTTCACAATCAAGTAGACCTTCAAAACAGCAGCATCTCTGTCAACATGAACATTTACAGCCCACACTCTGAGAAATCTAAATAAATTAATTAAATCATTAGTTACATTGTTAATTTAGTTGTGATGTTTTATAAACAAAAGTCTTAAGTCATATGTTTTTTTTCCTTTTTTTGCTGAATATTTCTGAATTCTCCAGTCTAAATGCACAAATTATAAGTGTCTTCCCAGTTGGCAAACTCAAAATTGACTTTTTTCCATTTGCTGCCATCGTTTCTTAGATGATTCCACCTTCGGACAGTACCTCCAAACAGGTAGATTAACTTGTTGGCACCAATATCCGGCCTATACAATAATAACAAGAAGACAGAGTTAAAATGTATTGGTTTTAAATAACAATAATTTTGTGTTAATGTGTTAAAATTGCAGCTGCTACAAAGTGCGGTAGAGTTAGATGTGGAAATAATGACTGTTAGAGTGAACAGCTTGTTACCTACAGAGCAAGTAAAAGTTATTCCTTAAATGTACTTATATAATTGCTCAGGTTACAGATAGAGACATTAAGGAGGTCACGTTTGTCATGTTTCTCACTTGTAGTGTTCCGCTTGTAGAAAACAGCTCCACCGAGTACAAACACCAAACCCAGCAGCAGCCCTGCTACACCTATAGCAATCTTATTCTTCTCTGCCTCGGATGTTGGATCTGAAAACACATGTATCACTATATTACATTTCTAAACTGTGAATTTAATAAGTCTTATTTAATAACATCATAAACCAGGATGAGGTCCAAGAATAAGCTTCCTTTCACTGTCTTACCCCAGTCATAAAATTTGGGCTCCATGAGGCTGGCATGCTCCACCATGCAACTAATGTTCTCTCCAGGTTTGGGTATAATCTCCAGGTAGGAGTGAATCTGGTAGAGCCAGTTTCCGTTGGGTAGTTCATCAGTGGAAGTCACATTAGATGTTGCCTCCTTTCCGTCCCTCAGCCATGTCAGTTTGATTTGTTTGGGATAAAAGTTGTACGCGCTGCACATCAACATGCCTGGATGTTCACTTTCTGGTGACTCAGCTAACCTCAGCTTGACTGTGGGCTCAACTTGTGGAAAGAACAGACAGTCAGAACGATTTGGTATAAAATTAAATACCATCAATTAACACTGATTAGGCATTGCAGCAATAACACAGTTTCTGTAATGAGCCTTATATCCTTCTCTGGAGCTTCAGTTTTCCTGTAATCCTCTATTCCGATAGAAGATGGCGTGTTACCAGTCGGGCAAAAAGCAAAGCAAACCAATCAGATTTAAATGAAAAAAATTCACAAAGAAAGCACAACAAAGCACCCTCAAGTGCACTAAAGAGTAAACAGTTAAATATGTAGTATTAAAAATTAGGTCTTTGTCTTCTAAGCCCCTGTGAGTAAATTATTTGATAATTGACAAACATATTGATTTGCTCCTATTACAAAGACTTGGTTCCAGCAGATAGTTGAAATTAATCAAACCCCTGAGCAATACTAACTGTGAGAATCCTCAAAGCACAGACCAAAGAGGAGGAGTGGCAGCAATCTTCCACTAAAGCTTTGAATAGATCCAGATTTACAACTTCTTAGATTTCATTTGAAAGCAGAACTCTTAGCATTGTAAACTCTAATCGGAAAACTCAGTTTTATTTGCTGTTAACTATCATTCATATGGCCCTTACTCACAGTTCCTAGGTGAATTCTTAGACTTTCTAATTTAGTCCTCAGCTCTAATAAAATAATTATAGTAGGTCATTTTAATATCCATGTATATGCTGATAATGACCGTCTCAAAATTGCATTTAACCTGTTAGTAGACTCAATTCTCTCAAAATGTAAAAGACCCCACCCACCACATTAATCTGGATCGTGTGGGAAAGGTGGCATTAAACATTTAACAGTATTCCCAGTAAAACCCTCTGTTTGATTAAGCTTATAATTTGGGCTGGATCTTTTCACTCGGAACATTCCCTTATTTAATAAACTACGCTGCATCATTGATTTCAGATCTTCAGGTTTATCTCTGGCTCTCTTCCACATTGTGTCTTTTGTCCTGGCTCTCTTCCCTCACCCCTGACTGTTCAGTGGTTGTCTGTTTTTTGGTATGTTTTTTCGAATTTTCGCTGATATTCCTCGCCATTCTGTCTCCTTGTTTCCTGGTCATGAATTCTGTTAGCTCTGTTATTTCGACTAACTGTTTTATTTCGGGAACTGCTTTTTCTTTCGTGTCCTCTGAGCTGTTTACTTTCAGTCTAGGGTTTTCTCATTTCTCTAATTTGTCCATCCGTCTTCCTGCTCGTGACCAGGGTTAACAGAGGGACATCTTAATTCCTAAAATGCATCAAGAGGGCTGAAGAGCAGTAACTAAGCACGCAGGGTTGTTTCCTTTATGGAAGTGTTTTCACTTTCAACATTTAAAAGAGATGGCGCACAAATCAGGAGAGATTTTCATTCATCAGTAATTCATCAGTTTGGAGTGTATAAGGAAGTTGAACACAGGGAGGTAATGATAACTCCACACAAATCCACAGGTTGGGTTAAAACTAGGAACCTTCTTTCTGTGAGGCGACAGTGCAAAACACCGCAGCACTGTTAGTAATTTTCAAAAACTTACCAGTCACAGGATTCAGTCACTGATTCAGTCACCAGCAATCTTTTTCTCACGTACTTAAAAAACATTTTAGGGAAAGTCCCTGTAGAGCACCAAGCTGTTACCTAGTGCTTTATTGATATCACAGAAATAAGAAGTGTAACTATCAATGGCTGCTGGAATCTAAAATATCATCAGAGTTTCAGAGTTTTTCTATGCTCACCTGGTCTTGAAAGCACATCAAACACTAGCGGGACGTTGGTTCTGCACTTCTGTTCGTTCTTTTTTTCTTGTTCCAAGAAACGTTGGTTTTTGTTGAGTTCATCTGCAATTTCTTTCATTTTCTCTGTGTAGCCGACATATTTCCCCAAAGTGCTGTTGTACTGACCCTGAAGCACCTTATTAAAGTAGAGCTGTGCCAGATAAACAACATCATCTTTGGAAGTAAACAGGCAACGGACCACACCGTAACCAAAGTAAGCATCTGTAACACAAAGTCAACAATTAGCTGATGCTGAAATGCTCATGTGTGTTGTCTTCTCACACACAACGCAAGCGCCAGTTCGACAATCTTAAACGTTAGCTTGTGTTTACTAAATAACAAATGAATCAAACGTCTTTTTTATTTTTACTGTAAGACCGATAAACAGCTATTATCTTGAAGTTACCTACCTGCTCTTGAAAATAAGAGGAACACACTTGTTAGCAGTAAAGTGCAGCGAATATGCATGGTGAAAAAATAGGAATCACGAATGAAAATAGGAAGAAGTCTGATCTTGTTGCAGAAGGAAGTGAATCGCCAGATTGAGCAACAGTATTGTTATGCAGGCTTTTAGTAGGCGTGGTGCTCTGTGGGACATGATTTACTTCTATTGTCAGATTTGTGCAGACAATAAAGCTTTTTTTAAACACAGACAAGCCGTAATTTTTATGTAATATCCACAGTTAACCCTGATTTGTTTGAATTACTAAACACAACCCAAAACAAGTATTTCTCCAGTCTGAAGTTACTAAAAAGATTTATATTTGATTTTATTAAACTTATTGGTTTTGCATTTATCTGAACACTAGCAGGCTAGCAGCTTATATCTATATCTATAGCATATCAGGAAATATGTTTTTATTTATTTGTAATAATACTGATTTTAATGGCCGATGTGTTTATTTAATGGGACATCAGAGCTTTACGGGTTTTGGAACCAAAGATAAAGAGCTGAAAGACAACAGTCATTTTTTTCAACAAAGATTTCTTTATTTTGCTGGTATAGAAAAGAAGATTAAATAACAATCAAAGTTACATAAACAATAAAGGTGGTGTTTGGTTACAGACAAAAATTTGCTTCATTGCCCAGCTATGGCAAACTATATTTATTGTGCATATAATGCAAACATATTAATCCAGTCTTCACTACTTGAGAAAACCTTGTTGCATTTTACTGCTGCCTCCTAGAGACTCTGTTTTAGCACATTTTATTTAAAATTCATAATAACAAGCTACTTCTCACTGCTTTTGTGTCTGAAGCACAGCCAGCAACTCCATATCTCTTACTTGGCAAACTTTTCTGCCCTTCCTGACACAACCCCCAAGGGATTTGTGTCTCATGCCAGGATCAAACCAGAGATCTTCTGCTTGTTAGAAGAATGTGCAAACCACTACACTGCAGAGCTACTACTGCAGAAAATGACTACATGTTAACTAAAAGTGCTGCAACACCCCAAGCAAACAGCAGCAATTTAAATAAGGAAATAAAAAGTCAAATGGCCTTTTGAATTTCCTGTGTGAATCTGAAACACTTCTCACAATAAAGACTGGATGTGATTAGTGGATACTGTTTCATTACAGTTAATTTTAAACCTTTGGACTGACCTAATTGTTGAATTGTGCCCCAGTTTTGTTGTTTATTTGTGTGATTTTCATGTGTGGAATCTCTAAGATAGATATTGTTTTTTGTTTTCAAGTCCTTTTACAATTAAAAATGTTCCCGTTGCCACTCCCAGCAGGCCCAGAGTCAGGCCCACTGCACAGAAAACATCCAGTCCATGACTTTCATGGCTTTTCATTATTTCTGTTTCTGCAGAAGAAGAAAAAAAAGAACATAATTACTGACTACAGTAAACAAATCTTTTCATTTTATTTTTATTCATTAGGGCAAATATTTACCCCAGATTCTTGTTTGGGGTGTCTCCAGTGCCGAGTGCTCCACGGTGCAGCTGTAAATGTCGCCCTCGCTTGGAGTGAACACCAGAGTTGAGAACTGGTGGAAGGTTTGATCTTTATTGGGAAAATACCGACTGAGCAACACCCCCTCAGACACTGGATGACCATTTTTGGTCCAAGTAACATTGATGTCAGGTGGATAGAAGTAATTCACAAAGCAGATCAGGCTGTTTTCAACTCCCAGCTCGACTTCATCTGCAGGGTAAAGAATGCTTGCGGGGGGGTCTGTGGTAGGATCAAACACAATTAACATCATCAGATCTTATCAGCAATGTTACAACATGAAGTTAACACAAGAATAAAAATCCTTTACCTTTATCTTCAGGTGGATTTTTTTCCTCTACTGTCCAGTATGACAGAAGTGCTGGACATGCTCTCTTGGCTTTTTGTGCATTGTTATATACATTCAAATTCTGAAATGTTTCACTTGGGTTAAATATAAAATACCGGGGCACCGTGTATACAACTTCATGTCTTTCGAAATCTGTATACATAAGCTCCTCAGCATCAAATTCAAACTGTGCCTCAGTTCTCCCATCAACAAAGCAGGCCACGACATAGGTAATTTCATGTGAAACTGAGAAAAAAGACAAAAAAATGCAAACAAGAGAATAACAATAAATGTATTAGTATGAACAGAATAGAACAGAATAGCCCTTTATTTTCACTGTACATAAAATATAAAGAGTAAGACAGGAGTATTAAATAACAAACTAAAGGAAAATAAAGGAAACATGTAACACATTTCATAACATCAAATCATGTGTTTCCAGAGTGTCCGGCTTGTAATGCAGGTTAACGCATGAATGAACCCAGGTGGAAGCACAATCCTAACCTCATGCAGTGCAGTTAATGATCTAATATAATACTACACAGAAAAATAGGACTGCATCACGAAGAGCAGTGATGAAATACATGCCAGTGAAGCTGGGGTGTTATTGTTAACCTCACAGTAGTATTAGTGAACAAGAAAATTCAAGTTACCAGATGACTTGAGAAGGAGACAAATTGAGAAAATTCAAACATACATTGAATAGTATGAGTTTATAGTAAAGGAGTAAATTAGAAATTCATCCTTACTTTGAGAGAAGACGCAGAAGCTGTTGAGCAGCAGGATAACGAGAGCAGAGCGCCTCATGTGTGAGCTGCAGGTGGCCATCATTGGAAATTCCCCCACTGGTCCAAACTGAACAAAATGCAAACTACGATCTCTTTCAGGGTCAGTTAACAATAAAGCCCAGCTACACCTTCTTAACACATGACCACTGATGGTAATGCAGCAGTCTAACCGGTTGAACAGGCGCGATACCTCAGAGAGATCGTTTGCCAGTAGCTACATAACTTTCGTGCATTCAGCTTATAGTGCAGTTTTGTTTTCTTTTTTTTGACGGTTCCTCTTTTTTGAGGAAACTAAACATGTGACCCATCTTAGAACAAAAACCTCAGAATGAGCTTCAACAGCAGGATAAGGAAGCCGGAAAGTATTGAAATGTGGAGCAGAACTGCGGTAAAGCCGAAAAGATGGTGTAAAAACTTTCATAACATCATGTGAATTTCGGAGGCAACTTTTCTGTATGACGGTGAAGACCTTGCTTATAAACACACACACACATGCGCGCACACACATATGGGTATAAAATCCTTTCCCTCTTGTAGTTTAGAGAGAAAAATCTGTGTCTCCTATACTCCTAAATTGTGGTTCTCATTTAATAATAATGAAACGATGATGGTTTTATCCACGTTAAGCCACAGAAATCTGTACGTTTGAATTTTTTAAGTATACAGAAGTAGTAAAAACCCTGAAAGCAGAAGTGGTGTATAATGAATGAAGTGAGTGTCCACAGTTGCAGGGTTCACAGGTCCCTGTGGATTTCTCATGTTCTCACTAAAATGCCCTGTGTACTTTCAGACACACTGGAGGCATTTCCATTTTTCTTAAATATTTCCAAAGGAGATCTGTAGTGAACTTTCCTTTCACTGCAGTGTTACGTCATGGTTTCTGGCTGCTTCTTCTCTGCCTTTGTCGGTTTTTTGTTGACTTTGATGGAACAGCTGATCCAGTGATTACTGACAAACCTGACTGCAATTAGCCTAAAGTCTGTTCCTTTTTTAAAAAAGTTTACTTCCTTGAAAACATTTCCAAGCAACAGCAGAGTTACGTTTTTAAGTTTAACCAGCTTACAGTGTTTTATAGTGAATAGTAATAAGTTAAAGCAAAAGAAATTCTTATTGGAGCTCTTCATTGAATTTTTTTCTTTATTTTTGGACTTGCTGTTTCAGAACAAAGACATCAAACAAATCATTCCCGAACTATATTTTCGGTGTGGCAGGGTGTGTCATCCTGGACAGAATTCACTGCCAACAGCGAATGTTATTGACTGACAGTAAATGCTCTGCATCAATGTTTACTCTACATTAAGGATCAAAGTAACATCCACATGACTGGTTTTCTGGCTGAATATTACATTGTATCACTGCCCCTGTTGGCTAGTCTTCCTACTATAACGTATCAAGTTTTTACAATAAGGAAATTTGTATTTATGTATGAATTATTTGTATATTTTCTAACTGGGGACAGCTTGTTTTATTTGCAAAAAGCACATTATTTTTCACTCAGCAGCCTTTTTATAAGGTATAACTTACTAGTATCACATCGCCTTCAGAGCTGCTTTAATGTTTGATGGCACAGATGCCTCAGAGAATTTCCTGATCCACCACATACCAAAGGTTCTCTTTTGGATTGACATCTATTCACTTGGAGGCCATTTGAGGACAGTGAACTAAATTTTGTGTTCAAGAAAACAGTTTGAGATGATCTCAGCTTTGTGACATGGTGTGTTATCCTGGTGGAAGCAGCCAGCAGAAGGTACACCATGGTTATACTGTTGGAAAAATATCACAAGCATTGTTACACCACCAGCAGGCTGAACTGTTGATACAAGGTAGGGTGGATCCAGGCTTTCATGTTTTTTACACCACGTTCTGACTCTACCATCTGAATTTTGCAGCAGAAATCAACTCATCAGACCAGGCAGCAGTTTTCAAATCTTCTATTGTCCACTTTTGAGCCTGTAAGAACTGTTCCTGTTCTTAACTGACAGGTGTGGTACTCGGTGTGGGCTTCTGCTGCTGCAGTGCTTTTTGTTTTGCAAACCTCGGTTGTATCGAGTGGTTATTTTAGTTACTGAGGCCTTCCTATGAGCCCAAAGCCATTCTGTTCTCAACCTCTAACATCTACAAAACATTTAAACCCAAAGAACTGGCGCTGATTGGATATTTTCTCTTTTTCAGACCATCCTCTGTAAAACCCCAGAGACAGTTGGAAAAATCTCAGTACATCAATAGTTTTTGAAGTACTCAAGTTGGTTAAATCACCTGTCTCCCTTTTGATTTAACCATGTTTACATGCCTAAGTGCATTAAGATGCTGCCATGTGATTAGTGATTATTATGCCCTTACTGCCCATTTCCTGTTTTCACCCCGCAGTGCTTTACAGCTGCCATTTTCGACATGTGCTGAAGGTTTACCTGCATTAACTGATTTTTGGCCACTTGAGGGCGGTAGAGTAAGGTAAAAAAAACAAAACATCATATTACATTCACTTTTTAAATTCTTCTTTCCAAAATGAAGCAGACAGGAAACAGTACACAGCTGTTTGCTGGTGGAAGCTCAGCTGATGTGATTCAGAGTTTGGATCAAGTTTACAGTGTGAGGAGAAAATGTGGATGATGTGAGTCTCTGTGCGTCTGTGAAAAGCTCAGACGGCAGTTTAAGGACAAGCAAGTCGACCACAACGTTTTACATAATCAGAACCAAAATCTCAGTGAAATCCAAAAGGCTGCTCCGACTCAAAGTGTGTCATCGGGGTATAAAACCTGCAGAAAAAAGAAAAAGAGATTTATTATAGTCTGGTAGATGTTTCCACATCTGTTTCAAAGTGATGGAAAAATAACTGTTAAATATAAACATCTACCTCGGTTGTTGACACCATGACCCGCCCTGCAGAAAGGTTTAACGTTTTTATCATTAAATCTTATCACAAGTATTGTTTTATGTTTATTAGAAAGAATCTCTCACCACTGGATTTCTTCTTGTAGTAAATGAGCCCAGCAACTGAAAACACCAAACCCAGCAGCAGCCCTGCTGCACCAACAGCAATCTTATCTCTCCCTGAGTCAGGCGATGGTTCTGAAAACACATTTATCAGCAGCAGCAGATTACATCTACATATTTTAGACTGATATATATCAAATATATGAATCATGAGTCAATCAGATGACAATACTTTTACTTTATTAATAACTCTAAAGTGCATTAGACTACAATGTGTTGTACATTCATGCAGTATTTTATTAATCTTCCTCATGTGGATGGCCAGTTTAGAAGTACCAGCTGACCTAGAGTAACATGCTTGTCTTTGGACTTGAAGAGGAAGCTGGAGTAACTAGAGGAAGCCCACACACGCACAGGGAGAAACTGCATACAGAAAGGCCTGGCCAACCAGGAGTTTCAAACCAGGAACCTGCTTGCTGTGAGGTGACAGTGTTAACCACATCACTGCTATGTTGCTAAATCCTCTCGGCCATTTTTAATGTGTGGCAAAATCAGCCTTCTACTCTGTGAATTCCTCGTTGATGTTTTCTCATAAAATGTCAAATTGAATACATGCTGAAAAATGTTGATTGTATAGATCCAAGAATAACGCAAAGTCACATTTGAATGATTATCAATTTGACTTGACTGAAAATACCGGTAGAAAAATGTATTTAAATCATTTGGAGTAAATGTAAGTGGAATTTACTTATTATTAAGTAAATTTGCTTTAAGATAACATGTCCAAAATAGCATGAAACACCTTTTATAACATCTCTTGTCTTAAGCTGACAAGTTTCTTGTTTTACGCAAACAAAAAGCAGAAAATTTGCATTTGGTTCAGTTGTATTTAGTATCAGCTAACTATATTTTATGTTTAAGCTCTCACTGAGTTGATTTAGATGTGCAAACCTGTAAAATGAAGTAACTAATGAAATACTGTGTAATTTTCAAATCTAAAGCTCAGATACAGGTGGCATTAAATACTCTCTTACCCCAGTCATATATCAGGGGCTTCATGAGGGTTGCATGCTCCACCATGCATGAGATTTTTTCCTCAGGTGTGGGTGTATACTCCAAGAAGGAATGGATCTGGTAGAGCCAGTTTCCATTTGGCAGCTCCTCAGTGGAAGTCACATCAGTTGTTGTCTGCTTTCCGTCTCTGAGCCACGTTAGTTTGATTTGTTTTGGGTAAAAGTTGTACGCGCTGCAGACGAGCATGCTTGGATGTCTGCTGTCTGCTGCATCCACAGACCTCAGCCAAACGTAGGGCTCGACTAGAGGAAACATACAAGTCATTAAAACAAAACTTGACTTTGTTTGTAGACAGAAAGAAAGAGAGACAGTTTTGAGATAATTGCTGTGATGTTTTGTGAAAATTACCTGAATTCTGGAGCTCATCATAAATCAGTGGGACATTTCTTTTGCAAAGGTTTGATTTCCATACCTCATGTTTCATAAAGCCCTGGTCACCGTTGAGCTTATCTGCAACTTTTATTCCGTTCTTTGTGTAACCGACTACTTTCCCCACACTGCTGTTGTATTGGCCTTCTAGCACCTTATTAAAGTAAAACTGCTCCACGTACATGGCATCGTGGCCGTCAGGGGAAGTAAACTGGCAATGAGCCACATAATATCCAAAGAGAGCGCCTGAAAAATGTTTTCCAACAAACAGTAGTTAATATGGCTAGTTAAATGTATATCCTGTCATCACACATCACATGCTACAGCTAAACAGATAGCTGCTAAGTAGCTATTTGAGTCTGTTGTATCACTTTGATCAGCAGTATAAATAAAAAGTCTAACTTACCTTCTGTGGAAAAGACGAGCAAAAGCACAAAGAAAGGAAGAAAACTGTGAGTATGAGACATGCTGTCTGGTAAATAAGAGTAGAGTGACTGAATCATCACACCTAGACAGCAGTGGTTAAAGTTGGCACTGAGTTGTAAAAATCAGGAAGTTGAGTTCCTGAAATGTATTGTTTTGATTTCAGTGCTCATAATGTCAGTGGGTCTCATATTCCCTCCTCAGTTATTTTGCATAAAGATTACCGATGGGGAAAAAGAAGTAAAAAATACATTTGGTTAAAAATCCGGAAGTAATGGTGCCACTTCAGTCAAATGGAGAACTCAGGATTTATATCTTTTCTAAGTGTAATTTATAAAACAAAACAATACACATTGCTAGTAAAGCAAATTTTGTATTGGTAGATTACAGTACTTATGTAAAACACAAAGAGAAACACACAGAAAGCTTTGAATCACTTTATCATCGTTTTTGTATAAAATTTAGTGTTGGCTAAACAACCATGATGTGAATTTCCTGATCCACTACATCCTACAGGTGCTCTGTTGGATTGACATCTATTTACTTGGAGGCCATTTGAGGACAGCGAACTAAATTTAGTGTTCAAGAAACCAGTTTGAGATGATCTCAGCTTTGTGACAATGTTGTATTATCCTGGTGGAAGCAGCCAGCAGAAGATGGTACACCATGGTCATAATGTTAAGAAAACATCACAAGCATTGTTACACCACCAGCAGGCTGAACTGTTGATACAAGGTAGGGTGGATCCAGGCTTTCATGTTTTTTACACCACGTTCTGACTCTACCATCTGAATTTTGCAGCAGAAATCAACTCATCAGACCAGGCTGCAGTTTTCAAATCTTCTATTGTCCACTTTTGAGTCTGTAACAACTGTTCTCGTTCTTAGCTGACAGGTGTGGTACTCAGTGTGGGCTTCTGCTGCTGCAGTGCTTTTTCTTTTTTCTTTACTTTTTTTTTGCAAACCTCGGTTGTAACGAGTGGTTATTTTAATTACTGTGGCCTTCCTATGAACCCAAAACTGTTCTGCTAACCGCTGAAATCAGTAAGACATTTAAACCCAAAGAACTACCACTGATGGGATATTTTCTCTTTTTCATACAATTCTCTGTGGAAGAATCAGTAGTTCTGGAAACACTCCAGTCTGGCACCAACAACCATGTCATGTTCAAGTTGGTTAAATCACCTGCCTCCCTTTGGATTTGACCATGTTTACATGCCTAAGTACATTAAGATGCTGCCATGTGATTAGCTAATTAAATATTTCTGTTACCAAGCAGTTAAATGGATGTACCTAAAGAAATGGCCTGTGGATGTATGTCCTCAACCACACATGGATGGAACGTTTAAGCAAACACAAGTGTTATATTTATTATCAGTAGTTGATTGTAGTTGATATCTGTAGTGAAATTGATTTACCATCCACACCAGGGTAGCTGGGATAGAAAGACAGGATGACACATGTTTGTTACACAGACTAGATAAACATGAATTTGAATAATTACTATTTTCTCTGCAATGTCCAAATATTATGCCCTTACTGCCCATTTCCTGTTTTCACCCCGCAGTGCTTTACAGCTGCCATTTTCGACATGTGCTGAAGGTTTACCTGCATTAACTGATTTTTTGGCCACTTGAGGGCGGTAGAGTAAGCTAAAAAAAAAAACCCAAAACAAAACATCATATTACATTCACTTTTTAAATTCTTCTTTCCAAAATGAAGCAGACAGGAAACAGTACACAGCTGTTTGCTGGTGGAAGCTCAGCTGATGTGATTCAGAGTTTGGATCAAGTTTACAGTGTGAGGAGAAAATGTGGATGATGTGAGTCTCTGTGCGTCTGTGAAAAGCTCAGACGGCAGTTTAAGGACAAGCAAGTCGACCACAACGTTTTACATAATCAGAACCAAAATCTCAGTGAAATCCAAAAGGCTGCTCCGACTCAAAGTGTGTCATCGGGGTATAAAACCTGCAGAAAAAAGAAAAAGAGATTTATTATAGTCTGGTAGATGTTTCCACATCTGTTTCAAAGTGATGGAAAAATAACTGTTAAATATAAACATCTACCTCGGTTGTTGACACCATGACCCGCCCTGCAGAAAGGTTCAACATTTTTATCAATAAATCTTATCAGTAGATGCTGTCATGACAAAAACATTCTTTTATGTTTATTAGAAAGAATCTCTCACCACTGGATTTCTTCTTGTAGTAAATGAGCCCAGCAAATGAAAACACCAAACCCAGCAGCAGCCCTGCTGCACCAACAGCAATCTTATCTCTCCCTGAGTCAGGCGATGGTTCTGAAAACACATTTATCAGCAGCAGCAGATTACATCTACATATCTTTCACTTTTCTGATCACTTTTCTCTTGGTGGTTTTTAATGTGTGGCAGCATGGGCCTTTTACTCTGTGAATTCTGTGTTGGAGTTCTCTCATAAAATTTCAAAGGAATGCATGCTGGGAAATGTGGATATATCCACAAAGAAAGCAAAGTCGCATTTGAATGATAATCAGTTACAAAATACAGAAATACAGGCAGAAAAATGTACTTTAATGATTTGGATTAAATGTAACTACTTATTATTAAGTTAACTGGCTTTAGCTAAACATGTCCAAAATAGTATGAAATGTTGTGTAATTGTCTAATCTAAAGCTCAGATACAGGTGGCATTAAATACTCTCTTACCCCAGTCATATATCAGGGGCTTCATGAGGCTTGCATGCTCCACCATGCATGAGATTTTTTCCTCAGGTGTGGGTGTATACTCCAAGTAGGAATGGATCTGGTAGAGCCAGTTTCCATTTGGCAGCTCCTCAGTGGAAGTCACATCAGTTGTTGTCTGTTTTCCGTCTCTGAGCCACGTTAGTTTGATTTGTTTTGGGTAAAAGTTGTACGCGCTGCAGACGAGCATGCTTGGATGTCTGCTGTCTGCTGCATCCACAGACCTCAGCCAAATGTAGGGCTCGACTAGAGGAAACATACAAGTCATTAAAACAAAACTTGACTTTCTTTGTAGAAAGTAAGAAAGAGAGACAGTTTTGAGATAATTGCTGTGATGTTTTGTGAAAATTACCTGAATTCTGGAGCTCAATCAGTGGGACATTTCTTTTGCAAAGGTTTGATTTCCATACCTCATGTTTCATAAAGCCCTGGTCACCGTTGAGCTTATCTGCAAATTCTATTCCGTTCTTTGTGTAACCGACTACTTTCCCCACACTGCTGTTGTATTGGCATTCTAGCACCTTATTAAAGTAAAACTGCTCCACGTACATGGCATCGTGGCCGTCAGGGGAAGTAAACTGGCAATGAGCCACATAATATCCAAAGAGAGCGCCTGAAAAATGTTTTCCAACAAACAGTAGTTAATATGGCTAGTTAAATGTATATCCTATCATCACACATCACATGCTACAGCTAAACAGATAGCTGCTAAGTAGCTATTTGAGTCTGTTGTATCACTTTGATCAGCAGTATAAATAAAAAGTCCAACTTACCTTCTGTGGAAAAGACGAGCAAAAGCACAAAGAAAGGAAGAAAACTGTGAGTATGAGACATGCTGTCTGGTAAATAAGAGTAGAGTGACTGAATCATCACACCTAGACAGCAGTGGTTAAAGTTGGCACTGAGTTGTAAAAATCAGGAAGTTGAGTTCCTGAAATGTATTGTTTTGATTTCAGTGCTCTTGTTGTTACTGGGTACCTCCCCAGTTATTTTGCAAAAAATCTCAGATTACCAATGGAAAAAAAAAAAAAAGAAGTAAAAAAAAAACACATTTGGTTAAAAATCAGGGAAGTAAAGATTTTGAACCAGCATTTTTTTCATGGTGCCACTTCAGTCAAATTGAGTGCTCAGAATTTTTTGTGGATCATGACTATACAGTCATTACACAAACAAAACAGAACATTACACATTACTAGTAAAGCAAGTTTTGTATTGGTAGAATATAGTATTTATGTAAAACACAAAAAGAAACACACAGAATACAAAAAGCTTTGAATCACTTTATCATGTTTTTGTATAAAAAATGTAATTAAATATATGTATATGCAAAGTATAAACAAAAATAACAGTTATAGTTTTATAAGAACCACAATCTCTACAAGTTATGTGGTTAATATATCAAAGAAGACAAAATCAAAAATACAACTGATTTACATGATGTACATCGAAGTTTATTAAACACTGTATACATTGTACAAACTCACATTTAGTCTCTATCACATCTTGAGTTACTGGATTTGTTTTGTGTGTGTTAACTTTATTGGCTTTAAATGGTACTGTGCAGAAATAATATAGTATTTGTTTATCATATGCTGACTATATTTAACCTCACAGAAGTTACTGTCGTTGGTGTCCCTTTACAAAGAAAAATACTCCGACTGTGACTCCCAGTAAGCCCAGACTCAATCCCACTCCACAGAAAATAGCTGGTCCAAGACTTTGATCACTGTTCATGACCTCAGCTTCTGTAGAGAAAGTTAAAGACAATATAAGTCATTACAGACACAATGAAATTTCTGTTTTTAGTGACTTCATAAGGTCAAATATTTACCCCAGATTCTTGTTTTGGGTGTCTCCAGTGCCGAGTGCTCCACAGTGCAGCTGTAAAAGTCTCCTTCACTTGGTGTGAATGTCAGAGTGGAAAACTGGTGGAAGGTTTGATCTTTATTAGGGAAATATCGACTGAGTGACACCCCCGTGGACACCGGATGGCCATTTTTGGTCCAAGTAACATTGATGGAAGGTGGGTAGAAGTGATTCACAAAGCAGATCAGGCTGTTTTCTACTCCCAGCTCAACTTTGTCAGAAGAGAAGAGGACGATCTCTGGAGGGTCTAGAGGAGGTAAAAACACAAGTAAAACTTTCTTCAGCATTTTCTCAATCATGTCTGTACAGAGATTGATGCAGAGGTTGATTTACCTTTTTCTTCTGGCACATACTTCTCTTCCATTTCAGCAATTTTTGTAATTAGTAAACACCATATCCTGTTGTCCAAAGCATCTTCAAGGATACTCAAACCCACCAAAACATGACTCGGATCGGGAAAAATAAAATTGGGAACGGTGTAGACAATCTCTTTTTTTGGGAAATTGGCATATAAAAACTCTTCGCCATCAAACTCAAACTGAACCTCTGTCAGGCCTTGGACGAAACAGCCCACTACGTAGGTCATTTCATGGGGAACTGAAAAAAAAAAACTGTGGTTACAACTTAAAAGTATAGATGTCAAGTCATATGACTGCTAATATGTACAGTTTATGTCTAATAATGTCTTTTCAGGCATTTGCATTCTTGAGTAACAGAAACAAAAAATGACTATGGGTGCTTAACATGTCTCAACACATGAACTGCATGCTCCAGAACAAACAAGTTGCAATAGATTGTTAGCTTAAAACTTACTTACTCTGTGAGAAGACACAGAAGTTGTTGAGTATGAGGATTAAGAGAGGAGCGTGCTTCATATCTGTTGTGTGATGTGACATCAGTGACAGCAGACTGAGTGGTTCAGTATTGGTTTTAACTTTACCACTGCTGCCAACAGGGAACTTCACAGTGAGTCATATGACCAGACCAGGTCCTGGGGTGGAGTAAAACAAAGGAGTAACTGGAGAAAATTCCAATTAAATTTGTTCTGTGAGCTGTTCTTTGTGGATTTAACCAACTGAATTCAAGAAGATATCAGCAGAACCCTATGGCTGATTTCCTGCCACTACACACTATAAAACCAATATAATAGGTAGAATTTAGTGAGTGTAAATAAGACCCTAGATGTGATCAATCCTTTGAATAACAAAAAGTTAGCATACTTTAATTTGTTTTGCAAGACATTTCATGTTAAACATAGTCAACACATCATGTATGGATCCAACATCTAATTTTAAAAAATCTAAAAAAAGTTTTGATTAACCTACTTAATCAAATTTCACTTGTGAACCTGGGCTTTTTTTTTATAATCTCTCACCTTCTTCTTTCATCCTCCCCTTCCTACATGTTTCTCCATCTCTGAACACGACACATTGGCATTTTTGACTCCTTGGGAAATACAGCAACTGTGACAAACTGCAAAGAAACAGTTTGTTTGTTCGCTCATATTTGTTGAAGTCTTTGAAAATTTGCATTTGAAATTACATGACAAAATGTGACTCAATTTATGCTGACATACCAATGCAACTTTATATAAAGATAGCTAGACAGAAAGGGGGGGGGGGGGGGGGGGATTCTTATTACATAAACGTGGCAAGAAAGCAAAGGCAACTAGTTTCTCGGGAAAACAGCTACATTTATCCTCTGTTTAATTTCCTTATACTAGACTTCCTCTACTATACTAAGATTTCAAAAAATTATTTTCGTTTCAGACTGGTTCAACTGCTTTATTTATCAGAATTACCGAGGGTGTGTCTGTCTGGAGTCTGTTGCGATCTGGGTAACTGATCTAACCAGGTGTCCCAACCGTTTCTCCACATTTGATCTTTACTTTTTGTTTCCTACAGTTTGTCCTGTCAAGTTTCGGCTGAATAATTACCTAAGCTTTGGAATAATCTTCCTCTTCACAATAGGCAATCGACATCAGTGATGGTTTTTAAATCCAGATTGAAAACGCATTTTTAATCACTGGCTTTTGACTCAGTGGTTGACTGACTTGCACTTACTTATATTTTATTGTTTTCACTATGTTTGTTATTTTATCGTATTTATTATTCTTATGGTATCTATTATGTTTCTATTGTTCAGCACTTTGGTCGGCCTTGTGTGTTTTTAAAGTGCTATATAAATAAACGATGATGATGATGATGAATAATTAGCTATAAAATCAAATGTAAAGTTAGGATACAGCTTTATCTGATCAAAGTTCTTACTGGCAAAATGAACACTGACAAAATGTATAGATTTAATTTCAAACTTTATTCTTTCTTTGATGTGATGATGCCAAAGTGGCACAAACTGATCAAATTGCTCTGTTTTTCTTCCTGTTTTTATATGTAAAGATGTTACGATGGTGACTTACTCTCTTAACTCAGAATGAACATACTCACAAGTTGATTGAATTTACTCCAATCACTGTTCTGGACCAGGAAACTCAGAGTTCCCATTTGTTGAACAGGTGATATGACCAATCTGTTGCCATGTCATCAGACCTGCAGCTAAATACTTTGTACACCTGAGTGAAGAGGAGCAGAGCTGTCAGCTTATCACCACCTGGTGGAGAGTTTGATCTGCCTTTGAACTCCAAATGACAAAAAAATTCTCCTGCATGCTCGCGGACATGAAGCCGAGAAAGCCATAACTAAACATAATCTGTGATCAGGGTGTCCCAGGGCAATGTTTTGAAGGACACTGTAAGAGTGTTTGTGTCCACCTGACGTAGCACCAAGTATTTCAACTGGGCTTTGCATGTTAAAAGAATATTAAATTGAGTCAGTTACTAGAGGCTATTGGCACAAAAAGCAAATATGCAGCATGAGGACTTTGACTATTTTGGCTCAAATACAGTAGTACTTAATCTATTCAACTATGTACATGTTTTATATTTTCTACAGAAAAACTGGGCACTAAATAGTGATTAGATGGTGAGGAAACCTCTAGATCTTAATATACTGGCTGTTGAGCAAAAGGCTAATGCACTGATAACAGCTCAGCCCCATACTATTCAGTGTCCCAGTGTGTCATGACAAACTGACAGAGTCTGCAACACAAACAAAGTGAAATATGATTAATGCAAATATATATTTTTATTCATAGCTGTGACATGATTCAGTCCACCAGCAATATATATCAGATTTCCAGTAAAAACATACGAAGGGTCACTGTTGGATGTGGAATTTGGATATTTACAGAAAGGTCTTGAGTCACCCTATGTTTCTTCATATTTCGCTGGAAAAATGCATTTATTGAAACATGCAAACATGAATGAAAACATTGTACATAAAATTACTTAAAGTAGTCTTCCAGGTGTCTTGTATTTCACTCTTCTGTTGATGTTGGCTGTCTCTTGTTTTGTTGTATGCCTATAATACCGTATAATCGTTTGCATTTTTTCATGAAAAAGAAAGAAAAAAAGACGAAATTTAATTTTTATAACAGGCTGGTTATGACAAAGTGCCCAAAGATGGAGGAGTATTACTCAAGTCTGGGTACATGGAAGCAAAATAAAGAAATGAAACACTGAAAATGTTTGCACAGTGCTGTGCATAAGGTGAAGACTAGATGTTAGGGTCAAAGTGCACAGAAAATCTATTTTCCGAATATTTTAATATTGAAACTGTATTTCTAGAGTCACTGTTACATTTAGTTATTGAATTTAAACTGCTAGAAATTTATATTTCTTTCCACCCCCCCCCCCCATAAAATTTAAAAAAAAAAATTCATTGTTGCCCCTTGTAAGCTTTTTTCTGTTCCTAGAAAGTAAAAGTTGTAAAAACTTTGGCTGGCAGGTGGAGGCGCTGGTGCTGCGTGTGGGAGAAGCCGCCTGTTGGTGCCGTTCTGGGGCATGTGGCTCAGAGGAATGGGGCCGTCTTCCACCCTGACCCATCGATGAGAAAAAAAGAAAAAAGGCGACCGAGAGGGGGATGCACAGCGGGGCAGGAGAAAGGCAGCTTTACAGGCGGAAAATCGTGGCTGCTGAAGCTGCTGAACATGGAGAGTCGCCTGGTTTGTGGGATAAGCGGTGCCGTAGGGGAACAGTGAGTTTTTAGCAGACACGGGTTTGATTTCCACTTTGTTCCTCGAGCCGTTTGCGTTGTTAAACACATCTGCAACGATGCGGGCTGTGGACCGGAGCAGGACCGCCGCGATTTTACTCTGCCTTTTCGGATACCTTTTCTCCAAAGCTGCGACCAAAACATTACAGGAGGACACGGCTACACAAGGTAAGAAGTGCGTGTGAGGTGTTTTGCCAGAGAAAGCGGCTCGTTGACTGTTGTGGAGGCCAAACGGTGCCGCTAGCAGCTCGGATGCTGATGTGATCTAAACTTGGCTAACGTTAGCGAGTAAGCTAACGGAGAGCGAAAACTTCTCCGTCTGTGCAGCGCTGCAGATGCTTAATTATAAGCACGGTGCTGTGTTTAAGGGGTTAAAACCATTTCAGGTCGTTTTATATGAGATTTGTGGGGTTTAAATTTTTTTTAAAAATACTTTGTTAATGATCGGAGACGTGCCCTCATGTTGTCCAGCTGCTGTGATTTATCATTTATAACACTGCTGCGTTTAGTAAAGTCGCTTTTAACCAAGTGCTTGTGTCTGTATATCATAACAAACCTGAACAAAGTCAGGTTTACGTGCTGTTTTTAAAGGTAACATGGCATTTTTGGAAGAAGGCGGCTGTGTGTCTGTGTTCCTTACATGTAAGGGTCGTGGTTCGCGTCACATAGTCTGCAACCATCGACCTTACTCAGGGGTCCTGTTGCAAGTATATCAGTACCTAGAGATTATATATTGTTAAAGTAAATCTTGTATTTGAGCTAAGGATTGTAGTACTTTTGAACCATGATAAGTATGCAGATTATGTTCGTAACTGAAATGCCTTAAAAGGGAATGAAAACAAGAGTCCACTCACGTTTTCTCATCAACAGTTGGGCACTTTAATATTAATATGTGCTAAAAATGTAAATTTCTGAATAACAATATCTCTCATCGCTAGATTATAGCTGTTTTGTGCTTGCGTATCGTTTTTGTTGTGTTAATAAAGATTTTTTTTTTTTAAAGAAATGACTTAATTGATATTACTAGTTACTAGTTAATCTTATCTTAATGACCTTGTAGTACCATATCACCCTATTAGAGCACTTCGCTCTGCAGGCCTACTTGTTGTTCCTAGAGTATTTAAAAGTAGAATAGGAGGGAGAGCCTTCAGTTTTCAGGCCCCTCTTCTGTGGAACCAGCTTCCAGTTTGGATTCGGGAGACAGACACTATCTCTACTTTTAAGATTAGGCTTAAAACGTTCCTTTTTGCCAAAGCATATAGTTAGGGCTGGACCAGGTGACCCTGAATCCTCCCTTAGTTATGCTGCAATAGACATAGGCTGCCGGGGGATTCCCATGATGCATTGAGTTTTTCCTTTCCAGTCACCTTTCTTACTCACTATGTATTAACAGACCTCTCTGCATTGAATAATATCTGTTATTAACCTCTGTCTCTCTTCCACAGCATGTCTTTTATCCTGTCTTCCTTCTCTCACCCCAACCGGTCGCAGCAGATGGCCGCCCCTCCCTGAGCCTGGTTCTGCCGGAGGTTTCTTCCTGTTAAAAGGGAGTTTTTCCTTCCCACTGTTGCCAAAGTGCTTGCTCATAGGGGGTCATATGATTGTTGGGTTTTTCTCTGTATCTATGAAGCGCCTTATGTTGTGATTTGGCGCTATATAAATAAAATTGAATTGAATTGAATACATTTCCTCAATCAGCTGGCAACTAATCAAATGTTTTCTCAAATTTATAATGGCTGCTTAGTGTGTATAAAACAGACTGTAGTAAATGTTGTGAGGATGTCTGATGTAAGAAGGGCCCGTTTGCACAGTGTAGATGCAGCATTTACTGTAAACAAAGCATGTAAAAACTAGCATAAAATGTACTAAATGGCATAAGTGATCCAATTAGTAGAGTGACAGAAAATTAGCTAGCAGTTTTTTGATGAATGTGGGGAAAAGCAATTAATGCTGTTGTAGGTTTTCCACTCTAACAATATGCAGGTTCTCTTTGTCTCATAAAAACAGAGTGTTTTTGGCTTTGGCCCTGTGTGTTATTAGCGAATAACACACAGGGGGTTATATTCAACCACAGATTCAAACTTGTGCACCCAGTTCTTGTTGTTTTTTTAAGTCGTATAAGATGTAGACTTTGACTTGATTCCCCTAAGAAAAAGTAGCAGTTCAAAAAAATCATTAAAAGCTCACAGTTTACATTCAAAATCTGACTGCAGCATTGCAACAGTATTACAAATATTAAGGGCAAAGTGAAACCACATTAGCGCCCTCTGTTAAAAAAAGAAAGAAAGAAAAACAGGGGAACGTGCACGTTAATTTCCCTTTAGTTAGATCTGTACAGCAAACTTTTCAAGAGACACGCTCCTCAGTGTGTCAAACAGCATCCTTTTACCACAGCAGCAAAGTTCCAAAGCAATTATAAATCACAGCAATCGGCTGGCTTCTCATTCAGTCTCTGACTTCAAAGCTACCTTGTCATACGAGCTACTAATGTGGAGCCACATCTGTTTAACCCATCGCTTTTATCTCTCACTGCACAAGCACATAAACATCAGTCGTCTGTGTTCGCTTAGGTTGTTCTTTTTTTAATAGGGGGTGGCCTACATGCGGTTCTTTCACTACACCAGGAGTGCAAATGTAAACATACAGAAACTGTCACTGTAAATCAGTCAGAGTTGGAAAAGTGCAATGCTGGGCTCTGGTTTTCCTTTAAATCATGATTATTTCCTGATGTTTTATAACTGTTATTATAGCTTGGGAGATTCTAACCTAGTCTAGGTTTAAGGTTTGTGATCAGGCATGAAAATGGCTCGTTTATTATCACAACAAGCAGCTCTTGTTTGAGGTAAAAACAGGGCGTAGATGTTTTGAAAACTCGCAAGATTGGGGCACTTTGAAGTCAATCCCAGCCTCTATCTGCACTCTTGTTCCTTTCCCTTTCTTTCTCTCTTCCTCTGGTTTTCATTTCGCTTCAGATTGACCTTCGCTTGTTCCCGGGGGGGGGGGGTGCGTTCAGGTCGATGCTGAGAATTTCTCCTACACTGTCCAGCAAGTATGGATGAGTGGAGCCAGACAGACGATCTACCCGCAGATATAGATCTCACTCACATTACTGCTGCCCTTAATAGGCATGGCGTTGCATCTGAAACAGACAAACATTTGCTGAAGCTGGACAAGGGCTGCCAGGAAATACACCAATCAAATCATATTGTCACCAGCTAGCCAAGCTTGATTTTAATCACGAGATGCTGGCGTGAGTGTTAACATCAGCCTGCTTCAGGGAGGTCATGAGAACACACTGCATTTACAGACAGGGTGAATGACCTGCTTGGCCACAGAGGAGTATTGCAGTAGTACAGAGTACAGTATTTGACCTATATATTTACTGAAGTAAAATAAAGCGGGCCCATGTACCCCTCTCAACCATGATGTAACGCAGTTGCTTTGTCCCCTGCTGAGTTAATGGGATTGACAATCACTACCTAATCTTACTTTTAATCCAGTTTAGAGAAAATAGCAGGCTGAATCTACTGATAGCTGGTTTCTTTGCTTGCAACGTGTGCAAGAGTCTTGAACCACCCCTCACATCTTTACATTTAGCAATAAAAAGGAGAAATGGGTGCAGTGATTTATGGAAATATGTGCAAACATAGATGGGAATGCAGTGTATGAGGCAAAAACAGAGTTTGTACAATTTTAACGAGCTTGAAAGTCAATATTTGGCATGACCACCTTTATTCTTTATTGCTGCCTGAACCTTTTTAGATCCGCTTTCTTGTAGTGTCTGTAAGTAGTATTTAGGAATAGTTCTCCAGGCTTCTTGAAGGACATTGAAAGCTCCTTTTTGGATGTTGGCTTCCTTTTGTTCCATTCACAGTCAACATGATCCCACACTGCTTCAGTAATATTGAGGTCTGGGCTCTGGGGTGGCCAATCCAGGACTTGTAGCGTGTTTTTTCTATCCAGGTTTGCTTTGACTGCACTGGAAACATGCTTGGGATCATTTTCATGTTGAAATAGGAAGCTGTTGTCAGTCGGACCATTTCCAGATGGTACTGCATGGTGGATGCAAATTTGGTGATACTCATAATTATTCATAATTCCATCAGTTTTGACAAGATCTCCAACCTTACTGGCTGAAATGCAGCCTTAAACCATGATGGTCTCCACCATGTTTTACAGAGGCCTGTAGACACTCACTGTTGTACCTCTACCATATTGTTGACAATTTTAACCAAACAATGTCATATTTGGATTCCTCCTTCAGACCTGTCATTGGTTATTTCAGTCTAGCTTTGTGTAGCCTTTTCTCCGTTTCCCAAGAAGAATGGTTTCTTGAAAGCCACCTTTCACTGAGACCATTTCTGATGAAGCTTCAGTAAAGAAAAGTAGATGGATAAGCTAAAGGGTCAGATGCATTTCTCAGACCCTGTGTCAGCTCAAAGACTCCACTTTAGATACTGTTTCTCTTGCTGTTGTTTTTTCATTTTGGTTTAACAGTTCTTTTGTCCTCCACATGTCATGGTCCTGGGCCATGTGGGCCCAGTATTCTTAGTTTCTTGTATTTTTGTATTTCGTTCCTTATTCAGGCCATGTTTCCTAAGTTGTCCTGTTGTGGTGTTCCTTATTTGACTTCCCCTTGTGACTTTTATCCCCTGTGTGCCCCTCTACGTATCTGTGAGCCCTCATCTCCCCTCCTTGTTTCATTCCATGTTTCCCCAGCCCACTATGCCCGTGCTCTCTCTCTCCTCCTGTTTGCACCTGTGTACTTCCTGTTTTACTTTGACAGTCTCCCGTCAGTGTTGTTTACTCCTGCCATGTCTTGTTACGTTTATCTGTGTCAGCTGTGTTCCCATGTGTGGCAACTTCCCCTGATCATCCCTCTTGTGTATTTAGTCTCTGTGTTTCATGTAGTCTGTGTCGCGTCGTCTGTGTTACCACCCCCTGTGTTCCGTATCTCCAGCCATAGCTTTTTCTTAGTTTATGTCCAGTTTAGGTTTTCTGTTTGAACTATTACCCTTATACTGCCCTCGCTCTGGTTTGTTCTGTTATCAGCCATAATAAAAGGCTCGCTTTTGTTTAATCCACTCCTGCATCTTCGCTTGTGTTCGCGTCTGGGTCCAACGCACACATTCCCACACGGTCTATCTCCACGGACCGTGACACCACATGGCCAGTTTCCTCAAATTAGTGCGAAAATATGTTTGTCTGTCAAAGTGTGTTATCTTTGGTATTTTTGCATAGATTCTGCTACAAAAAATGGAAGAAAATGTTTTTGTGACAGGTTGCTAGTAACAAAGTGCCTAAAATATAATTAAAAAATTGGTTCTTTGCCACATTTCCATTTGGAGCTATTGCTCATGACAACTCTAAAAATTACAAGACATTTGGGCTTCTTGGAAACAAAATAAAAAGAAAAGAGGGGTGGCTGAGGACTTTTGAACAATACTGTGTATTATTTTTCGTTTGCACCTGAGTGTTTCATGCCGTGACATGTCAAGGTCCTGTTTCGCTCTGTGTGTGTGTGTGTGTGTGTGTGTGTGTGTGTGTGTGTGTGTGTATCCAGTGTCCCTGTCAGTGATTCATACTGTCTTCTACATTTATGCCTCTATTTTGTTCTTTGTAAGATCACCACAGATGTTTGTCGTTTATCTGAAGGGTAAAATAATAGCCACAGTAATTGTGATGCCTGTTTGTTGTGGTTAGACAAGCTATTAAACCCAGAAACAAAAACAACAGTCTATTGGTGCCTAAGGTTGAAAAGGCATGCATGTTGTAGACACTATAGTCCTAAAACTGTTTTTGATTTGCCGAAATCATGAATTGTTTGGGGGGTTTTGCCCAACATTCTTGAAATAATAATATGATAGCATTGCTGTTTACGTTTACAACAATATTCACGTTGCTGCTGTGAAACACAGATTTCCTTTACGCAAACGCGTATCACAGCACGTGTGTGATTTTTATTGTTTCTTCTAGTTTCTCACATGATTTCTCGGACTTCTTGTAATCAGCCACGTGCTTCTGCTTGAGACGGTGAAATTACCCCCTTGATGTCACAGTTTTCTTGAACCACTTTAGAGCTGTAACCATTTCCCAGTCATTTGACAATGAGAATTACACGTCAACAGAGAATAGAATAATAGTCATTGAAGTAGCTTAAGCAAGGAAACTGAAGGATTTCAATTTCTCTCTTTTTATATTTTTTAAAATAATGATTTTTGACACAGACATTTTAAGGGACATCATCTTGGAGTTTCAGTGATTTTTATTTACGTTATCATTTCATTGACTTCATTTAACCTATTTTTGTTTTCAGCCATGCAAGTTTTTTGGTGCTATGTTTGCCGATGATGAAGTACATCAGCATGTCTCTTTAGCAGAGGAGATTAAACTGTCCTGTGTGGCACAACAGAAAATGCGTAAAGCAGTTTTGTAGACAATCAGGCTCCCATTGGTTTATAAGGTGTTTAATTGAATGGCCTTGCTGTTCTTACTTCAAGTGCCCAACACAATTTTGAGCTAACTAGACACAAGTTAGGTGCTAGTCTTGTGCTGAAAACACGTGCTTCAAAATATATCTGCAGTCACGTGTTGTCGGTCTGATGGTAGCCAGTGAAAATGATCATAGCTAGATTTCGGAAGATCTGGGTTGACCTGTTCAGTTGGCATCTTGTCAAAAAAGTTATTGGGCATAAAGTTGAGTTATAGTTTCTGACTTTATGAGTATTTGAAGTCCGCTTGAGTCCAAGTGACAAATTGAAGTGCTTGGCTCTGAGTTTATAAATACCAGGACTGTTCCAGGACTAGCTATAAGGCGTTCTTGTCCACATCAGATTAAAATCCCTTTTATAGTTTAGCCAGATTGCAAAAGCATCCTGATATCTGTGTGTTGAACTTGCTTCCTAACATGGGCCCAAAGATGGCAGAACAAAGAACACTCGTTTTAATTCATTCTCTACCTGTTAGTTGATGAAGACATAGGAAACCAAACAGCTGCAGGGTTGTTTTCATATATCAACACAGGACTTTGGTGGGATAGCAGTTATTAGACTGATTCACATGACGTAAAGGCCAAAAAAGCTGTTTTACCCTGTTTTCTTGTTATTTCTGACCATCTGAAATAAAGGTCAGTTTACAGTAAGCTGAACACAGTTAACAAAGTTGGTGTGGCTCTGATTTTGGAAGATTCACGAGCTGAATGTTTTGCAAGTTTTTATAATGACATCACTTTAAACTGGTGTAGCTCGTAACAAAGTGCTGATTACAATGCACGCTGAGTGCTTGCATGCCTTCTGCTGTCATATTAAATATCTTCACTTAACCAAACCACGTGTGCAGAAAGCTTCTGCTTAACTCAGCTCTGCTTGGAAGAACACCAAACCATCTCACACGCCCAGTGGAGGCCAGCCGTGCTACCCATTCCTCATTTATCACACCTCAGTTTCATAAGGCTGAAATGATCGCTCTCTCCCAAACTTAATTCAAACTAGAAGGATGGAAAAAATCAGGCACACTCATTCTTTCTTCCTTGTTGTTTACCTCTCGGTTGCATCTCTTGCATCCAAGCACATTCACGTACACACAGCTATCCTGCTGCTTTTGCTGCTGAGCTGGGGATAATTGGTCTGAGATGGCAGTGCTGGTCAGGGGGAAACTCTTTGAAGCCTTTATTCTCCATATGGTGCTCAGTGCACACACAAATAGGCAGCTATGGAGGTTTAGCTGGAGAATTGGGGGTATTGGCCATCCCTCAGGGTGCTCAGAGGAGACTTTTAGCTTGTTTAGCAATGATGTCACCTCGGTACTGATTTATTGGACGAGGACTGGGAGGGGACTACATTTGTGTGTGTGTGTGTCAGTCTTGAAGTCTCCCAGGGGATTTTTTTTTTTTTTTTAGGCGAGCACAGCTGGCACCCGTAACAGCATATCAGGGGGAGTGGGACAGGAAGTGAGGTCAAGAGCTCTCCAGTACACTCGAGAAAGCAGTGGAGGGTTTCCGTCATGGGGAAATCCAGTCTGCCTGTTTCCCAATTCTCTGCTGACGCAGTCCAAATGTTTAAAAAAAAGAAATCCCAGGAATGAAGTGGATCTTTACACCTGTGGATAATTATGTGTTTTGGTTTGAAACTGACACATTGCTCAGCCAGATCTTTTCTTGTACTAAGCAGCCTGTAACTTCCTCCCTTCCCAAGCTATAATTTGGTGCAGAGCTTGGTTTTTTTTTTAGGTGGAGCGTGCACTCGGGCTGAACTCTCTCCTACACATTGTCAGAGTGGTTTCCCGCTGACCAGAGGATCCCTCAGTGGGGGGAGGGGGATTTGTCAAGCCATGTATGTGTTACTGTGTGTGTCACTGCGGGTGAGGTTTAAAGGAAACATTAAGACAAAATTCAGTGAGTATGGGGGGGGAGGTGGGCATGTTTTGGTAATTGTAGGGGGAGTGGTGGGGGGGGGGGGGAAACCTTTCAGCCACAATATAAAGGCCACCGTTGGTCAGCCTGTGACCAAACAGGACGCAAATTGTCATGTGTGCAAAGATGGGGACGGTGTGGGTTTTTGTGGCTGTGAATTATAGTGCTCTCTACCAAGTTTTTTATGATGACTCTGGAATGTGATGATTACATTTTAACATTTGTTTGTCAGAGTGTTTGACTTCCCTCCTTTAAGATCTGCAGGTTAGCTTAAGGTTGAAATTCTCAATTAAGGCAAGAGTGGAGTGAAATAGAGGGATGTCTTTGGAGATATGACAGCTGATGTAGGGTTTCTGCAGTGAAAGACAATCTGAGCGTGTCACAGTGTGACTGCTGCAAGAAGTGTGTGATATCAGATAGATGTGCCGCATATTGATTTCAAAATCACTTTGGAAATTTAACATCGCACCTTCCTTTACTTCACTTGATATGACCGTATGTGTCGCTGCGTCTCAAACTTTACGTGGAATGCTCCAGTTCTGAAGCCTATAAAAGGTCATGACTCACACACCCTGCTATTTTTATCAATCATTAACAACAAACAATGATAATAGTTTATTTTGCTTAAATGTATGCGCAGTGTTTGTATACCCATTAATTTCCTAAATCTCACTTCATATTTTTTACATGGTTGTTCACCTACATCCTGCAGTTTGAGAAGCATGGGTATATGTAAAGATTCACTGTTTAAATAATATCTGATAATGAGGGTATATCAGGAAATTAAAAAAATCACGCACCACCCATCTCAAGCACAGCCTGATGGGTAGTGGTTGGTTGGTTGTTAATGTCGCCAAACCGCATTCGTATGACCTCCATTAAACTCTTTCGGAGTATTTCAAGAAAAATAAAAATAGACTGGTCCTGAAGAAAGCAGGTTTTTCCTGATCTGAAGTCTGAACCATAATGACATCAGTGGAGGTGTCATATTCTGTTGACTTTATTTTATTGTGCAACCTTGATTAGTGTGGTTCAGCTTAAAGTTTGTGGAAATATGGGTTGGGTGGCTAGACTATACAGAGCTCATTTGATGGAAAAGAGCTGCATTTAAACCTGAGAGCACTCTGGTCATGGCTTGTTTATTGTTTGCTATATTTTCAAATCAAGGCTAATTTTTGTGGTCCTGAATGACTCAGGCTAATGGACGATAGAAGGTGGATACTTTTTCCCCCCCCTAAATAATAGAGAAAGATCATTATTACGTTTTATAATAAAGTTACATTGCAGCAGTGATATTCACAAGCCAATTAGTTGTGCAATACATCAGGGCTTACCTGAAAAGTGATAGTGTATACAGAACGTAATAGAGTCCAAGATTTATTAATACCAGTGTTAATGCTAATGGAACATTATTATTACTCCATAGGCAGTTTTCGGGACACAGCGTTTGTCTTTTAACGTTTTAATTATTCTTTGTCTCCGTCGGAGAAGGTGTTTGTATGTGCAGTTGTTTTTTTTTCCCCCCTTCAGCTTCCAAGGCTTCTTTGAGAGAGGGAAATGGCCCATTGTTTTAGAGGGGAAGTGCCACTGGCGGTTGTCCAGGAAATGGTCATCACTGTGTGACTGGCTGGGATTTAGATTTGTAGGCCAAAAGCCTGGCACTGACGCTGAAAATAGCTAAGACGATGGCATTTTAGGTGGCTGTAATCATAGAGGCCTTGTGGGTTTTTTTTGTATGTTTATCAATCACTGTTTACGGAGACTTGACATCTTACAACCGTTACAAATGATGAACTCTTGTCTTCACAGATGTGACTCTTAAGGTTCACCTGAGCGATGCCAGCACTCACCAGCCCCTGGTTGGAGCCACCGTACAGCTTTTTGCCAATCGTACTTCTTTAACAACTGAAACCTCATCAGCCGACGGCAACATTTACCTGCGTTTTCCCTATCGCCTTGGGACGCCGCTTGTTGTCACCGCAACTAAACAGGGATATGTGCCTAACTCTGTGCCCTGGACTCCCTCCAGATTACCTGGTAGGTGTGTGTGAGTGAGTGAGTGAGTGAGTGAGAGAGCGAGAACTCGTACATATATTTTGAGAAGTAACCAGATTAACAAGAACAGTGTCTCACTAAACTGTGGCATTAACAGATTGTTTTCATGTTTTATGTTTTTATGTGTGTGTGTGAAGAAAAAAAAAGTACATTTTTTGTGCCAGGTGTGTGAGCTAATGAGTGGAGTGCTCCATTACTAATTTATAGCTTTAGATGCCAAAACTCAGCAAGGGGGCTGCTTAAGCTTCCCTTTCACTAACACACACTCACGCAAAATACCTCCCAGGAGCCTGGAGTGTGTGTGTGTGTGTGTGTGTGTGTGTGTGTGTGTGTGTGTGTGTGTGTGTGTGTGGGAAGGGGGTTATTATGAGCCAACGGAACGGCGGCCAATTGGATTATCACGCTTACCAGCTCTGAACAATGGGCGAGTGAGGGGAAAAAAGGAAGGAAGAGCAAAGAAGTGCAGTTTGCTGGGTCAGGCTGTGGTCCTGCACAGCAGACAGGATGAAAGCAGGACTATTAAAAATGCATAAAGATGATTTAATGACTTGTGTTTCAGAGTGATTAGTAAAGTGGTAGATTAGAGCTTGTTTCTAATCTCATAGTGAAGTTATTCCTATACACTGTGTGTTTTTATTTCTCCTCTAGTATTTTCATCCATCAGCCTGGACCTGCTGCCAGAAAGAGCTGCAACTCTGATGGTGTACGAAGATGTTGTTGAGATTGTTCCAGGATTACAAGGTGAACACACTGTCTGTGTGTGTGTTTGTATGCAAGTGTGTGTGTGTACAGTTTATTGTTTTTAAAGAAAATCAAACTTTTAAATCGAATTATTTCATTGAAATAGAAAGATTATAACATTTTGGTCCATCACACCTTGGGCAGACATATTGGCACTATCTCTGCGCACACACACATGCATAGGAAATGACTCAGTCATAATGTTTATAAGGCCTCGGTCACACTGGTGACCGGTCACAGACTCCATGGCAACTACAGGTCACTGTGGGAAACTGTATTCCCAAACCTGCTGCCAAGTGGTTCTTGGTATTACTGGGTGGCTGCACCAACTTGTTATTGCATTTAGAGTCCAACCGGCAGGTGGATATAATCACCCGATATTTGCTGTATCCGCATTTGTCATGACTAATAAATAGAAATTTTAAAAATACAAAAAAATTAAAAAAGAAACATCACTCAACCAAGCATTATTCTTTGTGTTACATAGTTGCTCCAGTAGAGGAAACACTGCAATTTCCCTGTTAGTGACACATAAAGCTGCGTCCCTACTGGAAGCGATTCACGCTTTGTGTATTACTTTGAAGCTGAACGCTATTTGCTTGTGGGCGTTCCAGGCTCTGGTTCCCTCTAAACTTATTTACTATTAGTAGGTGAGGTGAGGAAGACGGGACAAAAGATACACTGTGTAAGAGAGCCAGAGTTTAATAATTAATAATGACTAAATAACAGTAGTGGTGTTTAAACACGCAGAAAGTAAAAAAAGAGGAGTGAAGAAGAAATACTTCATCATGGGAAATCCCCAGCAGCCTAGACCTACTGCAACATAACTAAGGGAGCATTCAAGGTCACCTGATCCAGCCCTAAATATAAGCCTTATGAAAAAGGAAACTTTTAAGCTTTACCCTAAAAGTAGAGAGGGTGTCTGTCACCAGAATCCAAACTGGGAGCCTGAAAGCTGAAGGCTCTGCCTCCCATTCTACTTTTAAGTACCCTGGGAACCACAAGTAAGACTGCAGTCTGAGAGGGATGTGCTCTGTTAGGATAATTAGGTACTGTGAGATCTTTAAGATATGATCAGGCCTGATTATTCAAGATTTTATTTGTGAGGAGAAGGATCTTAAATTTGATTAAGGGAGCCAATGAAGAGAAGCCAATATGGGATAAATGTGCTCTTTGTTTCTAGTCCCTGTCAGTACTCTCACTGCTGCCTTTTGGATCAACTGAAGGCTTTTCTGGGGGCGGGGGGGTTAGGACATCCTGATAATAATATAGTCCAGCCTAGAAGTAATAAATGCATGATATTTTCAGTATGACTGGGAGACAGGATGTTTCTAAATTTAGAGATATTCCCCAAATGCATGAAAGCAGTCCTACATATTTGTTTAATGTCGTCACTGAACTACATACCCTGGTCAAAAATGACTCTTAAGATTCCTCATAGTGTTACCGAAGGCTAAGATCATACCAGCCAGAGTAAGTATCTAGGACAGAGTACAATAACCTCAGTGTTTGAGTATTTGTAAGAGAACTCAAGTTGGGATGAAAGCCATATTTTGTCATTTTTGTCATTGGCGACAAGTGGTTTTTTTTTTTTTTTAAAACATAATTAATACACTCCTAATATAAAATGCTATCTTATATTAAATGGCCTGTTATCAGGAAAATATCTAATACCTGATATAAAGAAAACACACCATATAGACATAAATCACAAGCGTGTCTTTGTTATTCCGCTTCTTTGTTTGGGTGTAATTACATTAGATAAGGCTTTTTCATCCAGGCAAATCAATTTGGTCTCTTTGTCTGTTGACTCTTTTGTGTGGCTCTGGCCAACAGGGGAGTAATTTAGCTTGTCAGCTGTGTTGTCTGACTAAAATAAATTTCTCACATAAATATACAGGCTCCATTAACATATGAACCTCTTGAATACACACTGCCTGTAGCACGTGCCTGAGCCGGGCACAGTCCAGCCCCCTGTCCTGCACAGTCTTTCATGATGCTGTGAACTTGGACACCCAGGGGAGTGATGAACCCGGGCGTGTGGCAGAGGGAGGGATAATAAAAGAAGTGGAAAGGAGAAGAGGAGGAGGAGGAAGGGAATGTGGTATGCATTGGGAAGTTGTGGGAGGAGAGAGTGGGAGAGAAGGGGGGGATGGGCCGAGCAGTGTCCAACAGAAGGAGGAACAGATGAGGTGAGAAAAAAGTGGAGGGAAAAACACAAAAAGAGTCAAGGAAGGGGGCACACAAAGAACAGCAACAGGCTCATTTCCTCTCTGAAAAACAGAACCGCAGACAGGAAATAACATTCACACCTGAATTTTTAGGACGAGCTTTAGTCTGAAATGTGAAAGTGTCGCTCATACTGCACGCCCAAAAATCATGTCGAGCACAAGGAGAAACCCAAACACAGCGAACACTCGTGTACAGCTTGATCCATGTCTCACTGCTCAAGAATGTGCACTCGGCACAGTTGGACCACAATGACATCACCTTGCTGAATCCCACTACATGCTTTTTGGTTTTCAGTTTATTGTTTCTAATCTATAATTTGTTGATTTGTTGAAACTAGATGCCAGGCAGCCATGATGACAAATCAAAAAGAAACAATTCATTGCAAAATATCAGAAAAGAGAATCACGTTGGCCAGGAGAGAAAGTCGACCAGGGCGTTATTGATCTAGAGCTGCCTCCATTAAGCTTAATTTGATGTCTGAATTTATAAGAAGGCACTAGGAGTATAAAGCTGCCTTGTAAAACATGTTCAAACAAACATCAGTGTGCATGATGGACTCTTGAGGTCAGGTGATTTCAAGGTTTTAAGCTCACATTGCTCCATAGTGTTTAATAGGGAGACTGAATATATCCTATACCTTATATATTCTATACTTATGCGCTATATACTAACTGAATTAATTGCCATTGTCTTGTATAAATTGAATGAATTCCGTGGAATTTTAGATGTCATTCCCACTTTCTCCGCATTATTATTGTTACTATTATGTTAAAGTCTGTGTCAATTATCCAACTAAAATACTCAGACGGATTTGAATAATATTTTAAATGACAACTCAGTTTCATTTTCTGTGTCACAGGTTTAAGAGTCCAGCCCAGGGTTAGTTTCCTGCACAGAGCTCTCAGTCTTCCTCCCAACACATCGTACGCCAACCTGACCGCGCTGCTCACCGTGGCAACCTCCCCCTCACACATCCAGCACTTTCCCCACCTGGAGATGCTCAGTGGCAACGGCACAGGTGAAGGTTAGACTGACGGGTCAGAGCATATAGTTAAAGACACCTTCATAGAAACGGGACAGAGGAAAAATGTGCTGAGAGAGGGTGAGGCGTGAAGAGTAGCAGGAGCAGCTCATCAGAAAGACACTACCGTCTCTATCTGACCTCCTGAAACACAATAACCCGTGTGTGTTTGTGTGTGTGTGTGTTTTCTCTCTGCTCTAACACAGCCCGCGTGCCCACACGCTTTCAGGCACTCTTATCCACATCTTGACATTGCATGGACTACACTGGCCTATAATACGAGTGATGACAAACATGTTCATCAATATGTGCAAACAAGGCTTATTTTTTAACATAATACAAAAATATGGATAATTAGAAATGGTCTTATCATAACATCCAGAAGACAGACTCTGGCAATGTTTTTGTTCACAACTCAGCCAGAAAAATGATAAACAACGATCTCATAAATGTATTTGTTTATAAAAAAATATGAGCTGACACATCAACATCATAATCCTTAAAACCATGCAACAGACTCGTACGTTTTTTTGTGTGTGTCCCCCTTTTTTTTTTTCATGTGACTTGAATACCCCTTCAAAGCTGTCTCCCCCGACAGAGCGTACCTTCTTCCTCGAGGCGGCTTTGTGACACTTTCCATCCTCAGTCTTCAAGTTTTTTTCCGCCCTCCACCCAGTTTCCTTCTTTCCTGTCTTTCGCTTGTTTTCTTTCCTGTCTGTCTTCCTCTGACAGCCCTCCTTTATCTGAGCTGTTTTACGTTACCTCCCCCACTGTCTGCTCCTTTCTCCGCTTCCCCTCCTGTGCACCTTACTCCCGCTCCCTTTCCTTTTCCCTGCATTTTTCTCTCTCACGTCCTCGTGTTTGCACTCTCACAGGCACGGAGAAGACGTTCGAGTTGACTCCTGTCGCAGCCATCTCTGTTCACCTGTTGGCCGGCGATGGAGTGGAGCTGCAGGTGACTGGGCCAATCACCTTCTCTGTGCCCCTCCCGCCTGACAGTGGCCTGAAGGAAAATGATCACCTCCCTACTTGGAGATTTGACCCGCGCTTAGGTATGTATTAACAGAAACTCACACGTAAGCTTTTCTGACTTTCTACATTTAAGTTCAGGAAGTTTTTAACTCTGAAGGCTTTACTTCTGTTTATATGAGACCTGCAATTATTTGTGAAAAGAGCACATTACAAGCACTAACACAAACCACGTGCATGCTCACATGGTGCAGCCAGGTCATAATTTGTGGCTGTGTATCAGAGCGATGAATAGAATTATTCATACGATCATAAAAATTGCCAACATACAGCTACACATTAATCTCTTCACATCACAAGTTTGGACTGTGGATCCATAATCTGCCCGTGCTCAGTTAAATCTTGAACTGAACAATAGCTAAAAGCCCTGCGGTGTTGGCTCATGCAGCGGAGACATTTCAAATCTCTCTCGGCGCTCTGATTTACTCCTGCGATCTTAAATCTTTGTTGTCAGTCGTCCTGCACTGTGACACACCCAGTTCCTCTCAGAGAGGCTCCACTTAAAGACAGTGATTCGATCATCAGTTGACTCAGACGTGTCTGCACTACAAAACCTCCTTCTGCATGAACATTAGTGTCTCAACAGATCCACTGCTTCCTCTCATCAGCAGGAAAAAGCTTTGTTAGGACCCACTGGAATTATTTGGGGAAAAGCTGTAAACACACATAAGATTGACATACCACCTATTAATCAGAAGACTAGTGTATTAGCAAATGTTATGTAGACATTCATGAAATTATCATTTTGAAGGTGCAATTCTGTTTAATATTAACTCTCCTTTAAGCTCTGTTTTCTGAGGACAGCGTTGGTTTTCAGCTGTTAAATGTGTCAGTTTGTTCTCCACCTAATTATATTATCACTGTTGTTTGTTGCTGTGCTTGTAGCAGTCTGCTATGGCTGGAAAAAGGACTGATTAAAGCAGCAAGGGTGGGAAAACAAAGTCGTAAATTTCCAGTCCTGAAAAACAAAATCGTGAACTGAAAGATACTGAAACTTGTGGAGTTGAGGGGAACTCCTGGCTGGGCATATTTCTTGGTTAATTCATCACTATTACTGATATCTCACAATTGGATTAAAATCCTAAAAATGTCGTACTTCCCACGTGTCATGATATGTGTACTACATTCATGCTACAGTCATTTCACAATAAACATTTTAGAGCTCTGATTTATTTGGCCAAACAGTGTCTAAAGATTGCTACTAGAAGTGTTTAGTGAGCTCTAGATGGGCAGATGAATGGATAGAAAGAAAATAAAACATTTGAATGGCAAGTATTTTGAATTTCTCCTTCATTAGTTCAACGTTATTCCCTGTCTGTGCTGTGCAGTTTTCATCTGAACTGTAATCGTACGTCAGAGTGTTACATTGATTAAAAAACAGATCCACATTGGCTCCTGTGATAGTTTCAGGATCTCAGGAGTCTGTTTTAAAGCGCCTAAAGTATCAACATGCAGGGCTTATAAAAAGGGCTTTCATTAAAGCTGAATGAACACACACACACACACTTGTATCCTCCTCACAGCCTGTAGCTGCGAGTATTTCAACAACAAGAAGCCGTTCCCGGACCCCTCTCCAGGCTACATCTCATGTTCCTTAGCAACCCTCCAAATAAGTAACACAACAGACCGGCCCATCTCCTGATTGAGTTTCTTCACTGAGCATTTAGTGGGTGAAATGTGTGTGAGTGTTAAACTGAAGATGATAAACAGACAAAAAGAAGTTTGAAATCCATCTGGTGCCTGCGGTGGAAGACTTCAGGCTGAGGATGGCAGCCTCACAAAGACGCTAGTATTGTTTATGAAGTGCTCGCATGGAGGAGGCATGAACACAGAGAGAGAGAGAGAGGGAAACCTGTTTCACTTGTGCAACTGGCAACATGTCATGTATTGTTTGATGTCAAGCAGGCATGGGGAGGACTGATGTCATACACAAACAGATCATGTTCACCTGGGTGTGCGAGTCGGGAGTCTGACGATGCAAATAAGCGCCGCTCGCTCAGATCAGCCGACCACTCTCTGCGGCTGGACATGTTGGCTTTGTGTGAATGGGCGAGAAGCAGAAGTAATATATGGGCTGTATTGACTTTATAAATGTTTGCCTTGCGTCTGAGTAGCTGCCCTGCTGTCTGTCAGTGCTGTATTGTACCGAAGCGTGGGAACAGGTCCGTCGTTTGTAGCTATGAAACAGGTCAGCCACACAGAGAGGACTCCCCTGTGGAAAGGATTCAGAGAGGGACCTGGGTGAATCTGGGCAGGGCTGGGCACAGTGGTGTGTGTGTGTGTGTGTGTGTGTGTGTGTGTGTGTGTGTGTGTGTGTGTGTGTGTGTGTGTGTGTGTGTGTGTGTGTGTGTGTGTGTGTGTGTGGTGCTGAGTCACACAGCCTCGCTCTCATTTCTCTTCTGTTTCTTGTGCCTGTTCCCTTATCTCTCTTTCCACTCCTCCTGTTTATCCCCTCGTTTCCTCTGCTTGTGATGTTTCCCCCCGTCAGCATCTCTTGTATATTTGCCTTTCCTCTTTGAATATCCTCTTTACCCTTTTGTTTCCTCCTTTTATTAAACATGATGCATATTCCTAACCACTTGATGTTATATAACTTTGTATAAACATAGAAACAAAGTAGGTCTCACCGCGTTAGCCCTGAGAGCCTGAGGATCGGAAGTGTAAAGGCACAACACAGTGTTTTCCTCTTGAAGCAGATTTACTGGGAGCCAATCAGTCAATGCCTCTAGCTTTGTAGTGGTTTTCCATTCTGGCTATGCGGAGAGCCGCTATTGTACTCAGTGTACACTGCTCATAGGGTAACACTGTTATCTACATGTTGCCTCCTTGTGGGAGAGTTAAGTACTACCAAAACACTGCCGTCTCTAGAACAGGTCAGGGCAGACATTTGAGTCGTTAATCAGAGTATCTGCAGCTTTGGGGAGGGCAAAGAAAGTCACAAGTCAGTAGAAGACATTAAGCTGTGCGTATAGGTGGCACTTCAAACTATTATTTTGAATCTGTTCCACCAGACACATACACTGCTAACTAGACAGTTCATTATAAAGCTTCATCATCAAATGTTGATTTTAGTCAAAGAAGAGGTGTGTTTGGTCACCTTTTAGCCGTTCCCTTTAGCATCACCACAGTGCACAGGTGTCGAACTCCAGGCCTCGAGGGCCGGTGCAGGTTTTAGATGTGTCCTTGATCCAATACACACTACTCTTTTAATCCCAGTCTTCAGCTTCAGCTCTGCCACTTCCAGCTTCAGGTCTGCCACTTCCAGCTCCACCTGCTGCCTTTTCTGCCAGTGTCACCATGTCCAAACCATACATCAGGGGTGGGCAACTCCAGGCCTTGAGGGTCGGTATCCTGCAGGTTTTAGATCTCACCCTGGGTCAACACACCTGAATCACATGATTAGTTCATTAGCAGGCCTCTGGAGAACTTCAGGACATGTTGAGGAGGTCATTTAGCCATGGTAATCAGCTGTGTTGGATCAAGGACATATCTAAAACCTGCAGGACACCGGCCCTCGAGGCCTGGAGTTGCCCACCCCTGCCCTACATTATAGGTCTCACTACCAACTTGTAAAACTTTTACTCTTATGTTTGAACAAATATTTCAGAGTGAAATACTGTAATTAAATCTACTGGTTTATCCAAACGGCTATCATTTGGCTAAGATCTTGAGCATAAATAATTTACTCCTAACACATTAAGAGATTAGCTGTCTTAACTCCATCGAGCCCCGTCTTTACATAATTAGGGGAGGCAGGTGAGCAGTTGCTGCAGCCAGTCCTCACAGAGTAACCTTTACAAAGTTTGTTTCCACATACTGTGATTTCTTTTGTGTGTCTTTAGGTATCTGGATAAAGAGCAGCTGGGCTCAGGTGCAGAGGGAGGGAAACCAGCTCAGTCTAACCTACATTGTTCCTCAGCTGGGGTATTGGGTGGCCGCCATGTCGTCTCTACACACCGGTAAGAAAATCCATAGACACAAATTAAATTTACTTCGCAAAACACATATTTTTGTTCTGTCATTTATGTGGTTTACTTGACTGCAGACTTCCACCAAAAAGCTTTTTCTCTGGTGCTTCAACACATGTCTTTGTAACAGGTCCAATGGTTGCAAAGGACATCAGCACGTACCACACTGTGTTTCTGTTGGCCATACTGGGAGGCATGGCTCTCATCCTGCTCTGTCTGCTCTGCCTCCTGCTGTACTACTGCAGGTGTGTGAAACACTTTGCCTTTACACAGACTATAGCAGGAGTTTCCAGATTAGTATCTAAATTAGTGAAGATGATGTCAGTCTGTAGCTAGAACATGTGTACTGCTGCTTGGGATTTATTTCTCCGTTATTGTTCCAAAATTTACCTTAGCAGGCCGACAGGACAGCTTGGGCTTATCTCCTCTCAAGAGCTGGGGTGTTTGTATGCCACATTTAACTGAACATTAACAATACATTCCTTTTTTATTGAATCCAGCACCATCTGTCATCCTTCTGTCTGCCTAGGTTTACACGTTTATTATTTCTTCAGTTGTGATAACAGTACCAGAAAACAAAGCCCTGTACTAATAAAAGTTCTCCAGAGTAAGTCACATGGCAGTAATATAGTTTTTATGTTGATCAAATGTAAACAATCTGGACCCGGGCAGCTGCGCTACACAGTAAATATAAAACCCTCACAAATGCTCTTGTCCAGTCTCAACTTGTTCCAACAAAAAGTCAGGGATGTATTTTTCACCATTAGAAACATTTGTGTGTAATTATTCCGATTTTAAAGATTAAACGTGCTCTTTGTCTGTGTTCACCCAGACGTCGATGTTTAAAGCCACGAGGGTCTCACCGCAAGCTCACGCTGTCCTCTGGACTGGACAGCAGTAAGAGGGACCAAGCCACGTCCATGTCTCACCTTAACCTCATCAGCAATGAGGTGTGTTTGCTCAGTGATCAGATGGCACAGTTTAAGGAGTTTGCACATTAATGACTGTTTAAAGGTGTTGGAAATAGAAAACACCAAAGTCGTTTACTAAATATTCAATATTTTGGATGTTCTCTAAAGGACGTATTGCATAGCCAGGCTTTCTTTGCATTTGCTGTCTTTGTACACCCAGGCTTTCTACTTCAGGATCAGGCTGCGCTACATTAAAACAGGGTGTCTGATACATTATTTCACTCTTATTCTGCACAAAAAGACTGATTGTGTGTAGCCTACCTCAGCTGGACACATTAATTATTTATTTATTTAATGTATTAGGAAAAATCTGCTAAAATTACTCTTTAGTTAATTAGTAAATATATTTATTTCACCACTCTGTTAACTCTGGTTATTTCTAATGTGAAATAGCTGCAGGTTAGAGCGCCAAACCTTAAACTGATTCTGTCTAATAGCCTTATAAAATGAGGAAATTGCATTACATTAATCATGACATTACATCATATTAGGTTAACATGCGCTGTTTCCTCGGGATAAATAACCTACAAATAAGCGTCTGGACTTCTCAGTCATGACCTGGATGACTGAGAACCTTCACAGACAACCTACAAATAACTTGTATTCTGTTACCTGTAGTTCAGCAGTGTTAAACTAACTATTATACCTTCATTAATTACTGTGGGAATGCGTGACTCAACAGTTTTCATATATACAGTGGTGTATAAAGTGTTTGCCCCCTGCATATTTGCCAGTGTTTCAGATCATCACACAATTTTTTTAGAATTAGACAAAGAGAACCCGAGTAAAATGCAGTTTTTAAATGATGATTTCATTGATTAAGGCAGAAAATTTATCCAAACCTGTCTGGTCCTGCGTGAAAAAGTAATTGTCCTTGTAGTTAAATCATAAATCCACTGTGATTTTGAAAGCTGAGTTGAGTTTCAATAAAAAGCCTGATTACTGTCAGACCTGTTGAATTAAGAAATCGCTCAGATAGAACCTGACAAAGTGAAGCGAGCTAAACGATTTCAAAATGTAACACATTACGGTACAATTTAAAGAAACCGATGAGAAACAACACTGACACTGGCCCAACTAGTTATTAGGTTTTGGGGGCAATCACTTCTTGGACTTTTTTCCCCACTTCATAATCAACTCCTTCACTTAGAAACTGCATTTTGTGTTTACTTGTGTCATCTTTGTCTAATATTTAAATTTGTTTGATGATCTGAAACATTTAAGTGTGCCAAACACAAAAAAGGGAAATCAGGGAGGGGGTAAACACTTTTTCACACCTCTATAGAACATAGAATCTACATCAGTTTATCATTTTTACAGCTTGTCGATGGAGGGAAAGGCAGTAATATGTGGCCCATGAAAAAGAGGGGGAAAAAGACCTTGGTACCTGGTTCAGCACATGTTGCTATGGGGATTTAGATGGGTAAAAACTGAAAGCTCTGGCTTTAGGCTCAACATACCTGACTTGCTCATAGCTTGCCCCTAGGAAGGAAAACGTGTATCGATGCTAACCTGTGCTCCTTAAGTGCACTGCATGGTTGTTTGTTGGTCCTGTGCAGAGCTTTGCTGTGGAGATCATTGTGCTGTAGCTGCGTTTGTGTGGTTGGTCCTTTAACTTGGCCCCTGGAGCAGAGAAGACAGGAGTCATAATAACAAAGAACTTCTTTGTAATAAAGTGAACCTGAGTGTTTCAAAATGTTAAAAATTGTCAGCTGCAGCCATGTTTATGCTTTTCCCCTCATTTTGATTTTTCAACCAATCAAAAGGCTGTTTTTATGGATAACAACACACCTCCTTCACCCTTCTTAACACAAAAGAACACCAAGATGGGACCAAACACATGAATTACTCACACTATAGCACTCTACGTGTTTGAAATTAAACTACAGTGTTTGTTATGGTTTGCTTCATGTGATGGTATTTAAAAACATTCTCACACCTGAATTTTGTTGTTGCCTTCAGGTGCAGCTGGAGCTTGTTTCCACGGGGACTGAGCCTGACATGACCACTCCGATGCTCAAGCCTTCCTCATATGAGCACCGAGACAATCAACGTCAACACAGCCTTATCCATCAAAACAAACACAGCCGCTCCTCTCTCGGCAACAACAGCCACCACGGATCATCTCTGGGCAATCTGACGCCTCGCAGCCGAGACTACCGACAGTCTGTAGAGACGTTTCAACTGAGGGCTGCTCTATCATCGGGGACAGAGAGGGGCTACCGTCAATCATACACCTCCTTCTGTTCATCTAGCAACCAGATTTCAGATGCGTTGTCATCCACTAATCATGGTCAAGTGTCAGCTACACAGCTTAGCAGTGTTGGGATTATTGATTGCATCTCCCCTTCATCTCCTCCGCACTCCCCCAGCAGAGGGGAGGGAGGTGAGTGCAGGGCTGCTGACCACCTTCTGTCCCGGTCTGTGGACCACCTGGAGCGGCCCAGTCCCCAGTTGCTCTCCCGGCCAGGCCAGCTGCTCTGCTGCGGCTCTGTAGATCTGCTGAGTGGAGGGGAAGGCTACTCAAGAGTGCGACCCACACTTGTAATCCCAGCACACTACATGCGGCTGCCTGGGGAGCACCCTCTGTCTGGTCAGGCGCTCCTGCTGCAGACTGACCAGCAGAGTGACTTAGAGACCATCCAGGCTGAGCTCAATGCCTCACATTCCCAGCAGCCCCTGGGGCAAACCCCCACTGACTGCGACCCAGGTCCAAAAAAGCAGGGTAAAGGCGAGGGTATCTCAGGCCTGTCAGAGTCTCTGTCTATTCCAGGAGCTCTCGGGGAGTCGGGTCTTGTGGAAATAAACAGCGAGGACACCTTGCTGGCTGAAAAGACTTTAATGGAGCTGAGAGGAGGGAAGCCTCTGCCTCACCCACGAGCCTGGTTTGTCTCCCTGGATGGACGCTCCAATGCTCACATTCGCCACTCCTACATCGATCTCCAGCGGGCAGGGTGCCACAACAACAACAACAGCACACCTAGTGCAGGAGGTCAGCAAGGTAGCAGCCGTCAAGGGAGGCATGGCAGTTGTAACGATGCCAGTCTGGACTCGGGTGTGGACCTGAACGAGCCGAGAGCGGGGCGCAGGGGGAGAGATGCTGAGCAGGAGGAAAGGGGGATTGAGAAAGACAGATCAAAGGGGGCGACGCCAGCCTCGGCCTACACTCAGCTGGTGTTTGTGGATGATCTGAATGTGGGAGGCTGTGAGGAGGAGAAGTGCACCCACAAGGGCAGCAAATCTGGACCTGTCTTGTCAGACAAAGGAGAGAGTAACAGAGTGGATCAGGGGCAGGGGGATGCAGTGGGTAAAACAGCTGAGGGAGTACAAATACAGGAGGAGCCACCCTCACTTTCCTCTGCATCCCCTACTTCTCCTCCACCCCTGCCAACTCCAGAGGGAGTGACTTTCAGGACTGATCACGCGCTGCTGTCAGTGTCTCCGGATGAGGACGCAGCACACGATGATGCAGAAGAGGAGAAGAAAAGCCCCTGGCAAAGGAGGGAGGAGCGACCCCTGCTGGCCTTCAACCTCAAATGATTCACAGATGACAAAGGAAAGATTCACATTTTTCAAGTCTGTTTGAAGTAGAATGCCAGTTTAAGGCTTTTTTTAAGTTGCCATGCTGTTTAAAAAAAAAAAAAATCAGCGTTAATTAAACAATCTCTTTCCCCTTCTGGGAAAAATTTATCAAAGTTAACAAGATGTTGAGCAAAGTTAAGTAAGGTTTAATCATAAAATCTCAGTGAAAACTGATCTTCAAGTTGAAATGAGAAGCACGCTAAATATTTAACATTTCAGACATGGGAGAGAGTCTCAGTATGCGTGCCATAAAGCAACGATAAAAAAGCATAACCACACTGCACAGCATTGCCGCTAAAAACTGGATTTGTGTGTTGCCGAGAGAGCTGTACCCCACCCCTCCAACTCATGCTCAAAGAATGAGGTGTCCTGATCCAAGCAGAAGTGGTGTTGTTGAGGTTAAAGTGTCATCGTGTTCTTATTATTGCTGTTTTGAGCATTTTCTAGTGAGCTAGGCAACTCACAAAGTCACATTAGAGGCATGCTCAGTGGTAATCCTGTCCACTAATGTGGCTGAATGCATCCATTCTGGGGAGTGCAACTGTGATTTATTTCCTCCACTTTTCAATACACTTCACTTTCAGAGGCAGCATCTTTTCAGGCACTATGTGGAGAAGGAAAGGTACTAGGAGGAGGAAAAATGATCAGGAAACACAAGTGCATGTCGGTTCTGCTTTGAAACAGACTTGGAAGAGTGTAAATCTGCCCGTTAACCACAACTCCTCCTCTGCTCAGACCACAACATGAAGGATATATGTGTTTAAATTGAAGCCGTTTGTTCTTAATATAGCACTGAATCAATACTTTAGCACTGGGAGCCCATCTGGTTGAGAAATGAACACTTCTGCTGGACTCTTAATGACCACTGTTGTACTTCACTTTTCATGAAACACTACATAAACAGACCACTCGTCAGGCGTGGCGAACACATTGCCTGAGGGGAGACATAAAGACGCTGGAGGCACGAAATTAGGATATTTTATGCACAACAAATATATGCCTTTTTAATAAATAGCCTTGCAAGCATAAATGAACTGTAGTAGAAGCAGTCGATGGGTGGTTCATGGAAAATCCGAGACTACAAAAAACTTTCTTTCTTGAGCCATATTGTCCTCAGTCCATTAGCTTAATCTAGTAACATGCAGCAACACTCGTTTGAAGGTCATAACCCCGGTTTGTTCACACTGACTGATGTCTGAGATTATGAAACATCTGTGCAAAACGGGGCAGCCGTGTTCGAGGGATTTACTTTGAACGGTTGGTGGTATGTTGCTAGAGTTTAATCTAGCCCATCAGAAGGCTTTGTGGGAGATAAGGTTTCTGGACTGAGGAGGTTTAACCACTATCTGCTCTGTAGCATAATCAGATAATGTGACACACCGCTATGCTGGTGGGTAAGGATGTAATACCACTTCAAAGCCACCCAAATTAGTTGTGAGGGATATTGGTATGAAGGGTTTTGTAACTGTTGAACCACTGACTGGTGTATTTTTTATGTTTTGCTTTGAAGGCTATGCATAACTTTTATATGGCTGCTTGATGCCTTTTTTTTTGTAATTTTAATCATAATTTTAATTGCCAAACATGAAGTATTTTATCTGAGAATAGGCTATTTTTTTTTTCTTTCTTTTAAATATGTTAAGGGCTTTTCCTCCGTACCCACCTTAACGTTCAAGCTATAAAAGCAAACGCTCGATAACCTTTCACCTGAAATGCAAACTGTATTTGCTTGCTGTGTTTCACCTCCATTTGAACCACTCACCCACGATCCAAGTGCCTTTGAATAGCCTGACTCTACAGCAACTGATTACCTTATTTATTTCTCACCTCCTTTTGCCTTCGTCCGCCCTCCCCCTCCTTCCTACCTCAGCCCTTACTTTCTCTCCTGCTTGTGAAAGAAAGCATGCAGTAAACTTTCCTCAGCACTAGCGTATAACAAGCTACACTGCAGACATCTCAGAAAATGTCTACCAGCTGCTGCAATCGTAAAATCCTCTACAGTAATCAGCAAGAGTTCAGTCTCCCTCAGAGTAAGCAGTTAAAGATGTTTTGTTTTTTATGTGTGTGTGTGTGTGTGTGTGTGTGTGTGTGTGTGTGTGGCACTGGATATGTGAAACTACACTGCAGGTCGTTTCAGTGCATTTTCTTATTTTTGTGTTTTGTGGGTGAACGTTTGTCTGAAATGTGTTTTGCAGTGGCGGCTGAGGTGATGCTGACTGATCAACATGCATCCAGTCAAGGTTCACATAGACAAAGCAGCCATATTACAGAGTGTGTATAGTCTTTCCTTACCTCTGCCTTATCAAAATAATGTGTGTCTTTGTGTTATGAATGGCCTTTTCTCTTTTAGTTTCCCACACAGCAATCTCCCCTTTTAGGGTGGATGAGCAATACAGTATCTTTGAGTGTGTAAATCAGATGCTTGCATTATATTTGAAGCCTGTTATTCTGAATAAACAGCCAAACTGGAATTAACTGAGTGTGCATCTGTTTGCAAAATTAAACCTCTATATCTCTTTATACGCTAATCCAGATAGTAGTTAAAATGTATTCATATGGGCCACTTTATTGGGTACACCTTGCTAGAATCAGCTGGGAGCCCTTTTTGCTTTCAGGTGGCTGCATATCCATGATGGGAATCTCCGGTTACACCATTGTTTGACGATATGATCTTTGTATTAAGGTGCACAACGGCTTCCAAGAAGATGTCCCGCACACCTTTACACTACCAGCCTGAACCGTAGAATCAGGATGGCTCGATGCTTTTGTGGTGTTTACTCCAAATTACGTCATTACCATCTATGTTGCAGCAGAAATCAAGACTCACTAGGCAACGTCTCCCAATCTTCTGTTGTCCAGTGTTGGACTGTATACTCACTTTTTTTGTTTTTAGCTGACTGTGTGGTCTTCTGCTTCTGTGCTTCTGCATATCTTGGTCATAACGAGTGGTTATTTGAGTTGCTATCAACTCAAAGCAATCTGGCTATGACCTCTGGCCTCTTCATCCAGAAAGCTGCCGCTCACTCGACCATTCTCTGTAAACTCTATAGAGATGGTTGTGTGGAGAAAAATCCCAGTAAATTGCCAGTTTTTTTTAAAGAAACTGTTAAATTGACCTGTCTAGACCAGCCTGTTTACACACAGGGTGGTTCCCGGTGTCAGATTCACTTAAATCACTTTTCTTCTCTATTCTGATGTTCGGCTTGAACTTCAGCAGGTCATCTTGATCATGCTTGCATTCCTAATTGCACCAAACCGCTGCCATTAGATATTTGCATTACAGAGTAGGTGTACCTAACAAAATCGCCGTTGAGCGTAAATTAATGTCCTTTCTGAGGGTAATTTTCACCATTTTTTTTAAAACAAATTTATTTGTAGTACTTATCATTATAAAGCTTGAGAACATACAATGGTAAAAACATTTCTCATCTTTATTTTCAGATAGGTCAGATATCTACAAAAACATATCAGTTATACCTCCATGGTCCTGACTACAGCCTTCCATAAGGACACCAACACTCCCAGACTCACTGAGGATGGTTTTTATTAACGGATTAATTAGATTAACTTAAGTAACTGATCGGGATCTGTGTGTTTTTATATGTATTTGATATAAGAAAACTGAATAATCCTAAATGATATCAAATCCCCGAAGTTGCTGTCTAAAACATGCCTTATGCAGCGCAGAGTTGTTATATTTTTGTACATTTAAACAGGTATTTTTATTTAATTGTAGCCTTTAGGCTTTTTGTTTCTTCTGCTACATCATCAATTCTTTTCCAGGATGGTTTTGTTTACCTAATTTAAATGTGTTTAAAAATGTTGAAGTAGCAAAAAGTGCTACTTTGCACGTGTTTTTCTCATTGATAGTATGAATTTAGAACACACTTGCTGATAGTCCAGCAGATATCCCAGTATCTAGTTTTAAAAAACTGACAATTTATTTTTACTTTGTATTTTCTTATTTAAAAAAATAATTTTAGATTTTTGTCTTTTTTTTTATTACCTGTAATTTGTAATATGTATTTATTTTCCCTCTCAGTATCAGAAACAAGTGTCTAAAGTGTCTATAACATTTAAATGGCTATATGTTTGAAATAAGGTAAAAGTCTAGTTTGGGTACCACTTGGCTTCATGTTAAAGGCAGCAGCTCAGGTCTGAGTTCCCGCCTTTGGCCTCTAGGCGGCGCGATTTCCTTCGACATTTTCTTTGTTTTTTCCATCTCTCGCCCGCTCCCCGTTAGCTCTGTTAAACGGTGGCTGACTATATTTTTAAAACATTTTTATGATGGCGGAGGACAGTGAATCCGCAGCCAGTCAGCAGAGCCTGGAGCTGGACGACCAGGACACCTGCGGGATAGACGGAGACAACGAGGAGGAGAATGAGCATATGCAAGGGTGAGGGGTGGCCTGTCCGGTCGGCTCGGGGAAACGCAGTAATGATATTCCAGGCAGCCTGCTTGTGAGCGGCTAAGGCAGTGAGCCTGCTAGTATTAGCAGACAGCAAACACAGGCCGTCTTGAACTGTTTATAACGTTGTGACCTCTTTAAAGCTCTCCGACTGAATGACATGGCGGGCAACCATTAAGACAAACCGCTAGCTAGCTAACGTTAAGTAGCTGAGCTGTCATTCGTTGCTATGGTAGCTAACGTTAGCTCTGTGTGCGGGTCTAGCCAGCATCCATCCTCATCGTTTGTTTTCATGTCTGTAGCAGTCCAGGGGGAGAGCTGGGGGCCAAGAGGAAGAAGAAGAAGCAGAAGAGGAAGAAAGAGAAGCCAAGCTCGGGGGGAGCCAAGTCTGACTCTGCCTCGGACTCTCAGGAGATCAAGGTGTGATGGTGATGATGACCCAGTGAAAAGAGTGCACACACCCTTTTTTTTAGGGCAGGGGATACAATACAAAACAAGGTTCTTTTAATATCCTGAAAATAAAAGAGGAGGGGTAAGAAAAGGGAAAGCAACAACCCAGAATTCAGCTTGTTTGCCGTCAATGTGTCATGGTCAGTAAGGTTTTTCCAGCCTTGGCATGCTCCCTGTTTGTATTCTGTAATGAGGTTCTAGAATGAGGTAGTTTATTTTGCTAAAAGGATATATCACAAACTTTTAGCCAGCTGTGAGATTTCTACATACTGCATGCTGCTTTAGAAAAATAAACAATAACTACATCCAGACTCTGATGTTCTGATCAGATGAAGAAAGCAAATCAAGCTTAACCAAATGATTTAATGACAGGGACTGTCATATTTGGGTTTTTGCATTTATAATTTAAAGATCATTGACTTCATCAATCATTTATACAGTGACATGATTAATCCGGTTTCTCTTGCTCAGTGGGAGTATAGTGTGTAGGAAAAGACCTGTGTAAACATGACTATAAGACTGTTTATTTGCATGCACTCTGATGTTGCCTCTCGTCTACATTTAGATTATTTAAAGCATCCAGTGTTTGGTTGAGTGATACAGACATTAAGTAATCTGTGTATGTGTGCCCGCTTTAAATCAGAACCCTGGGCTGCCCATCCAGAAGCTGCAGGACATCCAAAGAGCTATGGAGCTGCTTTCCTGCCAGGGTCCAGCAAAGAGTATAGATGAGGCAGCCAAGCACAAGTACCAGTTCTGGGATACTCAGCCTGTCCCAAAATTAAGTAAGTACTTAGTTAAATTCATTTAAATGAACTGCACTCCTGTTTAAATTGGTATTATTTCCTCTGTCAACAGAAATTATTTTTCTTTCTGCACCAGCGCCATCTGCTGGTTTTATCTCCTCAGTCTGCTGATTTAGGCCAGTATCTTAGAAACATGTCAGCTGCAATGTACAGTAGGGGTCCATGCATTCCCACTGGGCATGCTCAGCAGCATTAGATCAAGCTGTTTCCATAACAGCCATGACCCAACGAGTCAGGCCTTTGTGCAGCCACAGGCTGTGGGGGTTGACGCAGGACAAACAGCAGCAGATTTATATAAAGTCTGATGCCATCAGCGGTTTTGTGCATTGCTCACAGTTTAAGGACATGGAGTTTTATGAGGTCCCGTGGAAGTGTGGTGATTGGAAAACAGTTGCAAACCTTTGACAAAAGGCTGTGCTATTTTTGTAGATGAAGTTGTGACGAGTCACGGGCCAATTGAGGCTGACAAAGAGAACATCAGACAGGAGCCATATTCTTTACCTCAAGGCTTTATGTGGGACACTTTGGATCTCAGTAATGCAGATGTTGTAAGTGCAGTCTTTGTTCAAAATACACCAATGAGATTAATCAGATTAATCAAAACAGAATGATTTATTGTCACGCTCTTTTGCAGCTGAAGGAATTGTACACGTTGTTAAATGAAAATTATGTGGAGGATGATGATAACATGTTCAGATTTGATTATTCTCCAAACTTTCTTAAATGGTAAGCTTCTTCATGTTTATCACATGATGCAGTACAGTAGCTTTAAATGTATGCGGTTATAATAAAAAGATTTTTTCCCCTCTCAGGGCTTTACGTCCACCTGGCTGGTTACCACAGTGGCATTGCGGAGTGAGAGTGTCTTCAAATAAGAAGCTCGTTGGCTTCATCAGTGCCATCCCTGCAGATATACGAGTCTATGATACGTGAGTGTTCATTACTTATTGTATGCATTTGAGAACAGCAGTGATGGGGAAAGTGTTTTACTCATTCAATCCATCCTTTTGTTTCTTTTCTTTTCTCGCTTGTGGCTCCAGGCTGAAGAGGATGGTAGAAATCAACTTCCTGTGTGTTCATAAGAAGCTGCGTTCAAAGCGCGTTGCTCCTGTGCTCATCAGAGAGATAACAAGGAGAGTGAACTTAGAAGGAATATTTCAGGCCGTATACACCGCTGGAGTTGTGCTGCCTAAACCCGTGTCTACATGCAGGTATGTTATTCACTAGTCACACATGTTAAAATATATAAAACAAGGCACTCTCTTTTCATATAAAATTAAAATACCTTTATACTCATGGCATGGTCATATTTAACTTAAAGCTCTGATGGGGGAAAATTGAGTCTACTCTGAATCTTTTCCACCAGTAAAACTCCACCAGTACTTTACTGGTCAAGTTTTCCACTCTTAACCATAGGTTTGCTATTGGTGGAACAACACTAGAAAGATTCAGCCATTCAGTGCCATGAGAATATAAGCATTTTAATTTTTTAATGAAACAGAGTGCCCTGGTGTTTGTTTGTTTTTTGATATGTTAGCTTATACGTATCTCTTCTAAAGAGCACATCTAGTGGAAGTGTTTTGAATTCAGGAAGCACTCCTTTTTTTCTTTTTAATCTTGGTCTCCTGTTTTGTTTTTTTGGGTATTTTTTATCCCCAGGTACTGGCACCGCTCTTTGAACCCTAGAAAGCTTGTGGAAGTTAAATTTTCCCATCTGAGCAGAAACATGACCCTGCAAAGAACCATGAAACTCTACAGACTACCAGATGTAAACACTTACACTCATAAGTCCTGCATCTCGCTGTTCCTCTTGATAGCAGGAACTCTTAGAGATTTTCATTTTGCTCTCTCCACCCTGTGCAGAGCACCAAGACTCCAGGTCTGCGGCCGATGGAAAGGCGCGACGTCGGTCAGGTTACTGAACTGCTACAGAGATACTTGAGACGTTTCCAACTTGCTCCTTCTATGGGAGAGGAGGAGGTGGCTCACTGGTTCTTACCACAGGACAACATAATTGACACATATGTAGTAGAGGTGTGTGGATTCAGATTTGCACCCTGATGTTGATGGCTCTTCTGCACTTAAAGTGACATTGTTCTTGTTTTTATTTCCCTCAGGGTGCTGGTGGCATTCTCACAGATTTCACTAGTTTCTACACTTTGCCCTCGACTGTGATGCATCACCCTCTCCATAGGAGCCTGAAGGCTGCTTACTCTTTTTACAACATTCATACACAAACCCCGCTACTGGACTTAATGAATGATGCACTGATCCTGGCCAAACTGGTAATCTTACTTTCTGCTTTTAAACACTTGCCAGTACCAAAGACAACAGCTGATGAGATCAGTGACATAAACATAAACAGCAACAAGAAGACGCACGTGTGAGGAGGAAAAAATGGCACAATACAGACCAGACTGATTATATAGATGGATAGATATTTTATTTTATGAATACCAAGATGGTTTATGTACTTTTTTTTTTCTTACTTTTTTTTAACGCAAAGCCTTATAAATCATTGGGAGTCAGTGATGTTTGGTTAGATAGATGAGGAGTGAGAGTATGATCCAACATTTTACTTGTGCAGTAGAGGATAAAAGTGAGAGAGACTGACCCGGTCTGATCTTTATTTATTTGAGGCCAGAGCAGGGCTCTGTGCTGAGAACCAAGTTCCATGGTAGTTTTCTATTATCTCAAGTCACTTCCTCTAACATCAGCACTCAAGTTGATTCAGAGTTTCTGGATCTAGATACAAGGACATCTGACCAGTCAAACTTTTTATTGTACCGGAAGCTGAGTGTCTGATTTTACAAATGAAGAGTAAACTGTAATATTAGAAAATATGAAGAGGCTACACACAATAGAGAATGCAGGTGACACAGCTTCTGCAGAAAAGTCAGGGGTGTGAGAGGAAAAACAAAGTTTAGCCTATTTTGATGGCAGAAAGAAAAGCTGACAAAAATGCCAGTTGTGTGAGTTAACAGACTTACTAATATCACAACTTTACCATTAAGAAACACGAGAATCTGATGGGTTATAATCAAGTAGTCCAGTGTTCAGATTTGCATATCGTGGTCTTGTTTTTTGTTTTGCTTTATTTTGTTTTGTTTTTTTTCAGCTGCACCCTCCATGGTGTTGAATAGTCTAAGAGCATGTAAAGAACAAACACAAAAACAGAATTCAAATGTAGACTTAGGCTACCTGCGACTGATATGAAGTCAAGTAGAAATGGGTGTCCAGATTATATTCATGATATTATTGATTAAAAAAACTCAAGAAATAAAATTGAACGAAATAAACTGTATTTATTACTAATAAAATGAATGGTGAAGCTATTTTCACAAGACTTGATCAGTCAGTAGGCAATATAACTGGAATATAACTCAGGTTAGGTTTGCAGCACAAGTTACTATGGCGATGTACCCCGAGAAGAAGTGAACCACTTTCATAGTGCAGAAAACTCAGGGGTAACCCCCAAGGTTACTGGGATAAGCTAAAATCCTTCGTAGTACGGGCCTGGTGTCAACCAGCTGGCAAGGCTACTCTGAGCTCTGCATACAAACGCAAACTGAGAGCAGGGTTTCCCCAGATACTTTTGATAATTTTCTTGCTGCTGTGTTAGTTATCATGGTGTTTGTTCTTTGTGTTTAACAGAAAGGTTTTGATGTGTTCAATGCCTTGGACCTAATGGAGAATAAGGTGTTTCTGGAGAAGCTCAAGTTTGGGATAGGAGATGGAAATCTGCAGTATTACCTCTACAACTGGAAATGTCCCCCTATGGACCCTGATAAGGTCAGTCTCAGGTGGTAATCACACACCAACTATTGGTCAGCATCCTGTGATAAGACTCCATGACAATTAGTGGAAAAAGTGGAAATAGTCTTTGGTTCAGATCTCAGTAGAGCTGCTTCTTGTGCCTGATTGTGCAAGCTTCACAGTCAAATAAGTCTATAGCTTTGAAGCAAATCCACAGAGGCCTGATAAGGAGAAATCATCCTCTGACATGATTGAGTATGCCTTAGATCATGGAAGCCTAGTTTTGATTGGGAAAAAACACAGGACTTTTGGAACAATGTCCTTTTGACAAATTAGACCAAAGTGGAGTTTATCAGTGCAAACACCTCATACCAGCAGTCAAGCACGGAGGTAGAGGGTGATGATTTGCAATTGCTTTGCTAGCCTATGATCATAAAAAGTTTGATCTGTGTGTTTCAGGTTGGCCTGGTCCTTCAGTAGCAGCTCTCTTCACGGCAGCTGCATAAACTCGGGAGGCTCTCAGCGATCTCTGGAAATACCTTACCTGGACACGCAGGTGGCCCGAGCTAGACAATGAGAACTGCGACAGTAAATCCAACCTAGCGCCCGAGTGGAGCTTTCACTCGGCACTTGTATCATCAAAAACATTCTCAGTTCACCCGGAGGTGAAAACTCTTAAACCATCCAACATCCTGAATGTGAAGTCATGCTATGCCTGAAATACTCATACGACACAACGCTCCTGACATAAGCGCTCACGTTTAAAACACACACACACCGGTCTGACACTCGAGGATGCCTTGACATTGTGTATTCTGTTTTAAGTTCTTCTTCCTCAGTAGACACCAATGGACCGGCACGTCATTTAACTTTACTTACGTGGAACTATGTAAATGATAATCAACTAAGCAAGCAAGACCTGACATAATTAACAACTGTTGTAATTTTATTTATCCTGTCCATACAGTTACTGTTCCCAAACCCCTTTCTTCTCCTCCTTTCTGCTCCTGCTGCACTTATTTTTGCTCCAGTTTCATATCAGTGCGGTCAGTCGAGTGTCTCTGCTGGCTGTTTTGGGCCTCAGTAGAATTAGAAATGCTGATCTTAACTTTTAAAATGACAAACTGCAAACACTGAGAGGGAGGAAAAAAGGATTCATCCCACTGGTGCATTGATATACATGTGCTTTGTTAAAGAGCATATGGTAGTTAATTGTACATTTAAAGGCAGATCATATTTATTTGTGTAGTGTGAGTTTGAGGGGTTTGGGAGGGCTGATCCAAAGTATTCTCCTCATGAGTAGCTTAGAAGTCACCGAGTTTGTTCAAAGTGTTTGGGGGTTTGTTTATTTTTTTTAATGAATGTATTGCAGAGACGAAGCACAATTACTCCGTTCTTAAACATACAAAATAAATGGGTCCTCGTTTCAAATCAGATGGGATTGCCCTAGAATCTGAACAGCCATGTTTTTTTTTTTATGAAAGACGGGCGCAGTTTTCACCTTATAAAACCGTTTCTAGAGCTGGCGTTTTTTAATACATTAAAACAACATGTTTGGTTGTACACTCTTTGTAGTAACAAACCCAAGCGTAGGGTTGTTTGCATGTCAGTGGTGTGCTGTCCAGTTAGTAAAGCTGTTCAGTTAGAAGTAATAGGAGCTGGTCTGGTCAGTGCATAAGCAGGGCAGTGAGAATGACGCCGGTGAACGTGGGGAAAAACTTCGATTTTATACAAAAAAATTTAAAGTTTCTGTTTAGAGCCAGGTTTAAAAAAAATGAGGTTTATTTACTATGGAAGGACTCTGTTCAGCAGCGGTTAAAGCAAACAGGGCACATCTTCTGTTACTTTGGTCACTGCCACCCACAGCAGTGGATAAACTGCTCTGTGCTTATTAAACAAAGGACTTGTTTAATCACGGGTGCAGTGGCATCAGCTTGAAGTGTCCTCTCCTCCAGATCCGCTTTCATTGACTTCTCTGGGTTTATTTTTTTTAATGATACTGTATTTTGTGTATGTTTCTTTTTTTTCTACATGTGTTGTGCAGCTAAGTGCGTGAAACAGTTGTGATATTTATAACTGTACCTTCTTTTTCTTTTTTTTAATGTCTTACATCATTTCTTTCCTCCTTTTCAGTATTTAAAACAAACATCACTGTCAGATTTGTGATTTAAGAGCTGGATGAGGATCTTTGATAAAACTGTTTTATTTTTTTGTCTGTGGTGGAGCTGCTGGTTAATTTAAATGTTCTAGTTCCTTAATGTTCACGGGGCTCTGCGTAACTTGCAAGGTAAAGAGGCTGCTTTTTATTTTAATGACTTTATTGTTAATATTTGATGTACTTTTCTAATCATCCCTTTATAGATTAGCCAGAAGAGGATAAATATTTGTCCTGTTGGTGCTTCAGGGCTCAAAGATGTTGTTGTTCTTTTTAAAAATCACTTAAAGGTTGAATGACGTTATCTTCTACAAACGTGTTCCTGGCATTAATTTAACTGAGAGTGGGTCGCTGGGTCAAAGCTGTGTGCCTCATGGATGTTGCTGTGTCACAGATGTGTTGCTTGCAGCTGTCTGAATGAACTGTGAGCATGTCTGTTTCGCTGCTGCATTGATTTATAGCATCAATGTTTCTAGCCACGCCCTTTAGCGAGAACTCTGTCAGAAGTACCTGCCTTATTTAAAGGTTGTTTTTTGGTTTTTTTGGTTTTTTTAAGGTTTGGAGGTGGGGTGAGGGAGGGTGTACTTTTGAAATGTCATAAAGCTTTCTCTAACTGAAGAACAATATTTTTATTCGATTCCATTGTAAGCTGTGAAAAAGCTGAAGAACTTGTACCAGCATCATTTAGACATGACCCCATGCAAATAACAATCTGTTTCAACACACGTCGGCTATACCAGCATGGATATTTGATTGAATAAACTCACTTTAAAAAGGAACACGAGTCATGACTCCTTTGTGACGCACTGCAGGAAACACTTTTTCACAGCACATATTTTGAATTTAAGTATTTGTAATTCAGGCACCACAGTGGTTAGCACTATTGCCTCACAGCAAAAAGGTCCTCAGTTCAATTCCACCATCAGGCTGGGATCTTTTCCATTTATTAATACTAATTTTATTAGAAATAAGTAATGGAGCTGATATTTTGTTTGGGATGTGTGGTGTTATGTCTGTGTCTGCAGAGGCAATGTCATTTCCTGCAAAGGATTAATAAAGGATCTTTCTATCGATCTTAATCTTTCCCCTCCAGCCATCGATTTTCTGCTTATCCGGGTCACGGGAGCAGCAGTCTAAGCAGAGGCACTCAGACCTCCCTTCCCAGGAGGGCATCAAGACATTCCCAATTCAACCAAGTGATGTAATCTCCCACTACCTTTGTCCATCTATAGATATTTACAGCAAACTAAACTTGGAAAATGATCATTAAGTTGGCTCATTTTTGCCTATGAGGTCTAAAACTTCTGCTTACATTTCAACATGAATGTACTACTACTTTCTACTTAGTACCCGAGTAATCCAGCAGAACAGCTCCAAGATGGTGGTGGTGTAAAGGCAGCCCTCTCTATGATATAGAGGAAATATATTTCATTTGAGGGTCAAATATTACAAGCTCCATTTAAAACAAACAGCACTATCAAAATACCAGGAAAAACTTAATTGCCTTTAAAAAAAACAATGTGTGCAGACCAGCTTTAATTGTGGACAAATTGAAATTCAAACTTCAGTCAGGTATAAATATACCCAAACGGTATATTTTTTTTTCTGTCCACCAAAGTAAATATGATTCAATAGATTTTTGTAATTCCACGAAAAATCACCTTGCCCGGTGGGCCAATGGCCAGTCCAGCTATGGTCATTACGAGGGAAATTTCTTTTGCAGTTTGTCTGAAAAGATGGACTTGCGCTTCGGGATCCTTTAAACATCATCAGGCGCGTTGCTACGCGCTGTCTGTCCTGTCTGTGAGCTCACAAAGCAGCAGTACGGGGATGAATGACGTCACACACATGGATCCTCTGTCGGAATATAGTAAAACCGAGGACGGTTGGTTAGTTGGCTTAGTCCTCCTTTGATCGAATCAAAGGATCAAAGGATCGAAGAGAGCTGACGTCATGGCTGACGTCACGGTCGCTGCCAGAAAAATCTATAAATAGACCCCAGTTTCTTTAACTCGGCATTTCAAGAAACACCTTGTTGTTTTCGCAAGCCAGGAATCCTTGGGAAAGAGAACAGTTTAACACTGAAATTATTCAGTTAGCGGTTTTGTTTTGTTTTTTGCGAAACTTTTATAGAAATGTCACAGGAACCGTCCAGCAATTCAGTGTCTCACAGAGAAACGAGAGAGGAAGGACCGTCCAACTCAGGGGAGAGAGGAATAGTCCAGGGCATGGAGCCCAAAAAGAAAATTCGCATAAGCGAGATAGAGGGGGTGCCCGTAAAGATAACACTGCAGATTGGAGCACTTGAGCAAAATGTGCATGAACTTGAGGAAATGCAAGAGTTTCTCCTTGAACAGAACAACACCATTGTTGTTCAGCTGTCCAAGGCTGAAAGCGAGAGAAATGAACTAAAGAAACGGAATGCAGATCTCGAGAAAGCTTTGAAAACTATTCAGTGTCAAGTGGAAGAATTACAGTTTTCAAAAACCAAAAATGCTGCTGAACCTGAGGGACTTGAGACTCCTGTTGCTCAACCACCTCAGGATGAGGTTCAGGGTACTGGTATGTGGCATCGTGGTGCCAAATGCCTACTTAAAGTAGGTTTAGGTCTTGCCACAGCGGCCCTTATTGTTCCTGCAGCTTTCTGGGTCTTCTCAAAGATGTCCACCTGACGTGAATGACCCAGCTGCTCCCTGTGGCATTGTGTTTATAACTGATGCGCACCTGCGGACCACTTATGTGCACCCCAGGTGCGTCCACCTCCCCTGCTTTCCAACCACGGTCCACCAACTACACCAACCTCCGATAACTATGCAGTGCTCTCCTTTAAGTTTTATTTTGCCCCTCACCCCCCAACCAGTCGCGGCAGATGACTGCCCCTTCTTGAACCTGGTTCTGCCTCAGGTTTCTTCCTGTGAAAGGGAGTTTTTCCTGGCCACCGTTGCCCAGTGCTTGTTCATAGGGGATCATTTGATTGTTGGGGTTTATTCTTTAAAATGTCATTTTATTTAAATTATTTCAGGTGAGGGGTTCACTTGATAGGGAGCACAAAAAGCTGCAAATAAAAAATTTTTTAAAAAAGGTGTATTTAGCTGCAAATCAAAAATAAAAAAAAAACAAATATTAAATTTCCCTACTGCTTCGTTTATTTACTTAAAAGAACAGCTTTAAATTTTGTGTGATAGTGTCATGGCCCTTGGTCAAGTGATCCAGGGTTTATCTTTTGGACTGTGTGAATCTGGTTTAATTTGTGTCCTTTGATTTAATAGTATTCATGGTTCTGTTTCTCGTCTCCCATGTGTCCATGTTGCTTTTGTATGTCGTGTCTCTTTAGCCGCCGCAGCAGTGGGCGGGCACATCCACATCATCCACGTCGCCGCCAACATACGTTGTATGTTTAGACCATTTATATCATTTGACATCCACAGGACATAGAGGTTCGAAAGACACTGAGTCATGCAATACCTTTAATGAGAATACTGTCAGTGAACACTGATGAGCTTCTGCTTCTTTAATGAGCCATAATTCTCATTAAAGAAGCAGGTTGGCTCATAAAGTGCTCTGTAGTTATCTAATGCAACTGCCATTTGTTTCAGGACATAACCACAATCTGTAATCAACACAGGGTTTATTGAACTGTCGGCTGTGCAGACAACATGGCACGCATGAAAAATGGGTAAGGACATTTTGTGAACACTCATAGTTGATGTCTTAATTATGGGAATAGCTACTATGTAATTGATGCTTCCTATTCTATCAGATAAGGTGCACCTTGTGTGGAAGTTAAGTTGGCTCATTTTTGCCTATGAGGTCTAAAACTTCTGCTTACATTTCAACATGAATGTACTACTACTTTCTACTTAGTACCCGAGTAATCCAGCAGAACAGCTCCAAGATGGTGGTGGTGTAAAGGCAGCCCTCTCTATGATATAGAGGAAATATATTTCATTTGAGGGTCAAATATTACAAGCTCCATTTAAAACAAACAGCACTATCAAAATACCAGGAAAAACTTAATTGCCTTTAAAAAAAACAATGTGTGCAGACCAGCTTTAATTGTGGACAAATTGAAATTCAAACTTCAGTCAGGTATAAATATACCCAAACGGTATATTTTTTTTTTCTGTCCACCAAAGTAAATATGATTCAATAGATTTTTGTAATTCCACGAAAAATCACCTTGCCCGGTGGAACGATGGCCAGTCCAGCTATGGTCATTACGAGGGAAATTTCTTTTGCAGTTTGTCTGAAAAGATGGACTTGCGCTTCGGGATCCTTTAAACATCATCAGACGCGTTGCTACGCGCTGTCTGTCCTGTCTGTGAGCTCACAAAGCAGCAGTACGGGGATGAATGACGTCACACACATGGATCCTCTGTCGGAATATAGTAAAACCGAGGACGGTTGGTTAGTTGGCTTAGTCCTCCTTTGATCGAATCAAAGGATCAAAGGATCGAAGAGAGCTGACGTCATGGCTGACGTCACGGTCGCTGCCAGAAAAATCTATAAATAGACCCCAGTTTCTTTAACTCGGCATTTCAAGAAACACCTTGTTGTTTTCGCAAGCCAGGAATCCTTGGGAAAGAGAACAGTTTAACACTGAAATTATTCAGTTAGCGGTTTTGTTTTGTTTTTTGCGAAACTTTTATAGAAATGTCACAGGAACTGTCCAGCAATTCAGTGTCTCACAGAGAAACGAGAGAGGAAGGACCGTCCAACTCAGGGGAGAGAGGAATAGTCCAGGGCATGGAGCCCAAAAAGAAAATTCGCATAAGCGAGATAGAGGGGGTGCCCGTAAAGATAACACTGCAGATTGGAGCACTTGAGCAAAATGTGCATGAACTTGAGGAAATGCAAGAGTTTCTCCTTGAACAGAACAACACCATTGTTGTTCAGCTGTCCAAGGCTGAAAGCGAGAGAAATGAACTAAAGAAACGGAATGCAGATCTCGAGAAAGCTTTGAAAACTATTCAGTGTCAAGTGGAAGAATTACAGTTTTCAAAAACCAAAAATGCTGCTGAACCTGAGGGACTTGAGACTCCTGTTGCTCAACCGCCTCAGGATGAGGTTCAGGGCACTGGTATGTGGCATCGTGGTGCCAAATGCCTACTTAAAGTAGGTTTAGGTCTTGCCACAGCGGCCCTTATTGTTCCTGCAGCTTTCTGGGTCTTCTCAAAGATGTCCACCTGACGTGAATGACCCAGCTGCTCCCTGTGGCATTGTGTTTATAACTGATGCGCACCTGCGGACCACTTATGTGCACCCCAGGTGCGTCCACCTCCCCTGCTTTCCAACCACGGTCCACCAACTACACCAACCTCCGATAACTATGCAGTGCTCTCCTTTAAGTTTTATTTTGCCCCTCACCCCCCAACCAGTCGCGGCAGATGACTGCCCCTTCTTGAACCTGGTTCTGCCTCAGGTTTCTTCCTGTGAAAGGGAGTTTTTCCTGGCCACCGTTGCCCAGTGCTTGTTCATAGGGGATCATTTGATTGTTGGGGTTTATTCTTTAAAATGTCATTTTATTTAAATTATTTCAGGTGAGGGGTTCACTTGATAGGGAGCACAAAAAGCTGCAAATAAAAATTTTTTTAAAAAAAGGTGTATTTAGCTGCAAATCAAAAATTAAAAAAAACAAATATTAAATTTCCCTACTGCTTCGTTTATTTACTTAAAAGAACAGCTTTAAATTTTGTGTGATAGTGTCATGGCCCTTGGTCAAGTGATCCAGGGTTTATCTTTTGGACTGTGTGAATCTGGTTTAATTTGTGTCCTTTGATTTAATAGTATTCATGGTTCTGTTTCTCGTCTCCCATGTGTCCATGTTGCTTTTGTATGTCGTGTCTCTTTAGCCGCCGCAGCAGTGGGCGGGCACATCCACATCATCCACGTCGCCGCCAACATACGTTGTATGTTTAGACCATTTATATCATTTGACATCCACAGGACATAGAGGTTCGAAAGACACTGAGTCATGCAATACCTTTAATGAGAATACTGTCAGTGAACACTGATGAGCTTCTGCTTCTTTAATGAGCCATAATTCTCATTAAAGAAGCAGGTTGGCTCATAAAGTGCTCTGTAGTTATCTAATGCAACTGCCATTTGTTTCAGGACATAACCACAATCTGTAATCAACACAGGGTTTATTGAACTGTCGGCTGTGCAGACAACATGGCACGCATGAAAAATGGGTAAGGACATTTTGTGAACACTCATAGTTGATGTCTTAATTATGGGAATAGCTACTATGTAATTGATGCTTCCTATTCTATCAGATAAGGTGCACCTTGTGTGGAAGTTAAGTTGGCTCATTTTTGCCTATGAGGTCTAAAACTTCTGCTTACATTTCAACATGAATGTACTACTACTTTCTACTTAGTACCCGAGTAATCCAGCAGAACAGCTCCAAGATGGTGGTGGTGTAAAGGCAGCCCTCTCTATGATATAGAGGAAATATATTTCATTTGAGGGTCAAATATTACAAGCTCCATTTAAAACAAACAGCACTATCAAAATACCAGGAAAAACTTAATTGCCTTTATAAAAAACAATGTGTGCAGACCAGCTTTAATTGTGGACAAATTGAAATTCAAACTTCAGTCAGGTATAAATATACCCAAACGGTATATATTTTTTTTTCTTTCCACCAAAGTAAATATGATTCAATAGATTTTTGTAATTCCACGAAAAATCACCTTGCCCGGTGGGCCGATGGCCAGTCCAGCTATGGTCATTACGAGGGAAATTTCTTTTGCAGTTTGTCTGAAAAGATGGACTTGCGCTTCGGGATCCTTTAAACATCATCAGGCGCGTTGCTACGCGCTGTCTGTCCTGTCTGTGAGCTCACAAAGCAGCAGTACGGGGATGAATGACGTCACACACATGGATCCTCTGTCGGAATATAGTAAAACCGAGGACGGTTGGTTAGTTGGCTTAGTCCTCCTTTGATCGAATCAAAGGATCAAAGGATCGAAGAGAGCTGACGTCATGGCTGACGTCACGGTCGCTGCCAGAAAAATCTATAAATAGACCCCAGTTTCTTTAACTCGGCATTTCAAGAAACACCTTGTTGTTTTCGCAAGCCAGGAATCCTTGGGAAAGAGAACAGTTTAACACTTAAATTATTCAGTTAGCGGTTTTGTTTTGTTTTTTGCGAAACTTTTATAGAAATGTCACAGGAACCGTCCAGCAATTCAGTGTCTCACAGAGAAACGAGAGAGGAAGGACCGTCCAACTCAGGGGAGAGAGGAATAGTCCAGGGCATGGAGCCCAAAAAGAAAATTCGCATAAGCGAGATAGAGGGGGTGCCCGTAAAGCTAACACTGCAGATTGGAGCACTTGAGCAAAATGTGCATGAACTTGAGGAAACGCAAGAGTTTCTCCTTGAACAGAACAACACCATTGTTGTTCAGCTGTCCAAGGCTGAAAGCGAGAGAAATGAACTAAAGAAACGGAATGCAGATCTCGAGAAAGCTTTGAAAACTATTCAGTGTCAAGTGGAAGAATTACAGTTTTCAAAAACCAAAAATGCTGCTGAACCTGAGGGACTTGAGACTCCTGTTGCTCAACCACCTCAGGATGAGGTTCAGGGTACTGGTATGTGGCATCGTGGTGCCAAATGCCTACTTAAAGTAGGTTTAGGTCTTGCCACAGCGGCCCTTATTGTTCCTGCAGCTTTCTGGGTCTTCTCAAAGATGTCCACCTGACGTGAATGACCCAGCTGCTCCCTGTGGCATTGTGTTTATAACTGATGCGCACCTGCGGACCACTTATGTGCACCCCTGTTTATAATCTTGTGAAAGACGCACGACAGACCTGACCATATACTCGTGTTTTTCATCATCTACTTTTATTACTACAGGTTTACCACTACAGATGGCTGCAGCTTTGCAGCTCACAGCCACACACAGAAGCAACAACAACACAGCAGGACCTAGTTCAGCCTTTAAACCAGCAAGGCATGATTGCAGATTGGCGCTCAGGTGCGTCCACCTCCCCTGCTTTCCAACCACGGTCCACCAACTACACCAACCTCCGATAACTATGCAGTGCTCTCCTTTAAGTTTTATTTTGCCCCTCACCCCCCAACCAGTCGCGGCAGATGACTGCCCCTTCTTGAACCTGGTTCTGCCTCAGGTTTCTTCCTGTGAAAGGGAGTTTTTCCTGGCCACCGTTGCCCAGTGCTTGTTCATAGGGGATCATTTGATTGTTGGGGTTTATTCTTTAAAATGTCATTTTATTTAAATTATTTCAGGTGAGGGGTTCACTTGATAGGGAGCACAAAAAGCTGCAAATAAAAAAAATTAAAAAAAAAGGTGTATTTAGCTGCAAATCAAAAATAAAAAAAAACAAATATTAAATTTCCCTACTGCTTCGTTTATTTACTTAAAAGAACAGCTTTAAATTTTGTGTGATAGTGTCATGGCCCTTGGTCAAGTGATCCAGGGTTTATCTTTTGGACTGTGTGAATCTGGTTTAATTTGTGTCCTTTGATTTAATAGTATTCATGGTTCTGTTTCTCGTCTCCCATGTGTCCATGTTGCTTTTGTATGTCGTGTCTCTTTAGCCGCCGCAGCAGTGGGCGGGCACATCCACATCATCCACGTCGCCGCCAACATACGTTGTATGTTTAGACCATTTATATCATTTGACATCCACAGGACATAGAGGTTCGAAAGACACTGAGTCATGCAATACCTTTAATGAGAATACTGTCAGTGAACACTGATGAGCTTCTGCTTCTTTAATGAGCCATAATTCTCATTAAAGAAGCAGGTTGGCTCATAAAGTGCTCTGTAGTTATCTAATGCAACTGCCATTTGTTTCAGGACATAACCACAATCTGTAATCAACACAGGGTTTATTGAACTGTCGGCTGTGCAGACAACATGGCACGCATGAAAAATGGGTAAGGACATTTTGTGAACACTCATAGTTGATGTCTTAATTATGGGAATAGCTACTATGTAATTGATGCTTCCTATTCTATCAGATAAGGTGCACCTTGTGTGGAAGTTAAGTTGGCTCATTTTTGCCTATGAGGTCTAAAACTTCTGCTTACATTTCAACATGAATGTACTACTACTTTCTACTTAGTACCCGAGTAATCCAGCAGAACAGCTCCAAGATGGTGGTGGTGTAAAGGCAGCCCTCTCTATGATATAGAGGAAATATATTTCATTTGAGGGTCAAATATTACAAGCTCCATTTAAAACAAACAGCACTATCAAAATACCAGGAAAAACTTAATTGCCTTTATAAAAAACAATGTGTGCAGACCAGCTTTAATTGTGGACAAATTGAAATTCAAACTTCAGTCAGACCATATTCAATTGTATAAATATGCATGAAACCAAATGCAATGCTACTAATCTGCTGAAACAATGAATGCAAACCTGAAGGTCTGAGGGTTCCCCAGATAAAAAATACTTGGCAGAAAAGTCTAAACCTTGTTCCCATAAACCTTTTTTTTCTCTTTACACTTCCAGAAATTCTTTATATAAACTATTCACATAAGTAATGTCCAGACTGAGGCTGCAAGCACTGTTCAAAAACCAAAAAATAAACAACACTGGAAACTCCTGAGCTAAACAGTCTTTAAAGTTTCTCTTTCACTTTACAGCTTTTTCTTCGGCTTCCCTCTCTTTTTCTTTGCAGGGTTAGCAACGATTCTCTTCACCTGGAGCGGCTGCAGAGTGCAGGAGGGAGACTCTGACACCTCCTCAGATTCACTTTCCAGTTTCCTTTTTTGTCCCCTTCTTTCACCACCTTCCTCCTCCTCCATGGCAACAGGTTCTTCAGGCTTAGCACCTTGCAGCCATGCCATGTCCAATGTAGGCACTCTGGGCTTAATGGCATCGACAGTGTCGGTAAACACCCCATCGTCACTGGAGGAGCACCGTCTGAACCCCAGGGCGAGCACGCTTTTCAGCCCCAGCGGCTCCGACACACTCCGGCTCAGGCGAGGCACCTGGCAGGCCGGCACTCCTCTGGTGGTGCTCAGAGCGATCAGGTGATTAGTCGTGTGTTTCGGTTTGACAGACTTGCACACGAGCAGCAGTCTGAGTTCGTTTCTCTCCAGAGCCTTGGTCACCTCGTTGATGCCGATGGCCAGCTGCTGTCTGGCTGCCACATCTGTCCAGCCGTTTTTGGAGGAATCGCTCACCTGGGGAACAGGTTGTGGTGCGACATCAGGTTTTTTGCCTTTCTTTTTCCTCCATGGGCGAAACACTTTCACTTCTTTTTTCTCCAGACCCATTGAGATCAATTTATCCTTCAGAGTTTTCAGGATGAAGTGCATGTCCTCTTGGGGGAGCGGGCTCCATTTTGAGGCAAAGGGTGAAGTGAAGGAGGTCTTGGCTGGAGTCTGCTTTTTGATTTCCTTTTTAGTCGGCTTTCCGGGAGCTGCCATGACTGTTTGGAGCATAAAACAACCGACACTGTAACAAAAGAGAGAAAAACTGCTTTAGAGTCTGGCAACCAATCACTGGATACTTTATTAAGTACACCCGTTCACCTGACTGGTAATGAAGGCAATCAGATGAGTTCCCTGTACTTAACCTCCACAATCACCAGATCTCAGAGAGAGCACCTTTATGATCTGGTGGAACAGGAGAGTCACATCGTGTATGTGCAGCCACAAATGTAATGCTGTCATGTCAACATGGGTCACATGTTGATCCCCCAAGACATCAACTATGATGTCCCCCAAGAATCTTTCATGAAGAAATAAAGCAGTTCTTAAGGCAAATGGGGGTCCAACCCAGCACAAGGAAGATGTATGAACTGGCCAGTAAATGTAAATAATTATTGATGTTAAATTAAAGCACAGAAATGCCAAAGATGAGTTAAACAGCTTACTCACATATAAAAAACGCATACCGAATTTCGGATCTTCTTCGGCTCTAATAAAAAACTTTTCGCTTCTGCGAGTGTTAAAAACAAACACAGCCGTCGTTACCTGTAGTTAAAGCAGGTAACGCATTTCTCCTCGTCTTCTTTACAGCTTCAGCACAGCTGCATGAGAGACACACAGGGCGCTGCCATTTTGTTTCAATTTAAATAACTTTATTTAAAAAGCCCCACAGCGCCGAACAGCGGCGAAAGGGCGACACGACAGTCAAATCATCAAAGAGTCAGCGAAGGCAGTGAAGGTGGAGTTTGAGGCGGCGAACAGTTATCTGACACTGTAGTGTCTGATGTAGGGAAAAGTGCATGAAGTCTCCTTCATGAATCCGCTGGAGTAAAAGTGCACGAGCACAGGAAATAGAAAGTAGGCTTTTCTAAACCAATTAATCAATTGGTTTAAATGCACTCAAGTGATTTTTTACACCAAGCAATAATATGAATAAAATGAAACATATAAAATAAAAAGGTTTATTTATTCAAATACTTCATTAAAAGGTTAAAAAGGTATTTAGGTCTTTGCGCATATTAAAAATGGTTCCTGTGGTCTATAATTATCAGATCCTTTGATCGAATCAAAGGATCAAAGAGAGCTGACGTCACGGCTGACGTCACGGTCGCTGCCAGAAAAATCCTTAAATAGACCCGTTTCTTTAACTCAGCATTTCAAGAAACACCTAGTTGTTTTCGTAAGCCAGGAATCCTTGGGAAAGAGAACAGTTTAACATTGAAATTATTCAGTTATTGGCTCAATATATAAGACAAAATAAAGAAGTAGAAGGTATTAATATCCATGAAAAGGAGCATAAATTAGAATAGAATAGAATAGAATTCAACTTTATTGTCATTGCACATGCACAGGTACAGGGCAACGAAATGCAGTTTGCATCCATCCAGAAGTGCTTTAGTGATATAGATATATTACAATATATATTAGCAATAATATAGATATGTGAGTATATTACAGAAATGGGTCTATTATGGTATGTTATAATGTTCACAGTATGAAGTATGTTGTGAATATTCTATAACTATAAGTATGTACAGGCTGTAGTGAGTACAAGCTATGTACAGGATATGAACAGGATATAAATATGAAAAACTATACAGAATATGAAATAAATAACTTTACAGAATCTGGGATATACAGCTATACAGAAATGGGAACTATGCAAGTTGTAAACAGTTGTAGGATTAAAGATTATCGAATGTACAGAATGATTATTTACACAGAGCTATACAGTAGTGCAGTTAAGAAATTAGCCTGCTATGCAGATGATATTTTAATATTTTTGGGTCAACCATCAAATTCTTTACCTAAATTAATGCAATCATTTGAATACTTTAGTCGACTATCTGGATAGAGGGTTAATATGAGTAAAACACAATTGCTTAAGTACAATTATATTCCATCAGAAGAAATTAAAAATAAGTATCAATTAGCATGGCAAACAGAGTACTTTAAATATCTAGGAGTCATAATACCTAAGGATCTTACAGAACTATTAGAACGAAATTATTTACCAATACAGAAAAAAATTAAGAAAGATATAGCGAGATGGAATTTAATTCCATATTTAAGTTTATATTCGAGAATAGACTCAATTAAAATTAATATTCTTCTTAAATTATTATATTTATTTCAAACACTACCAATAGAAATTAACCAGAAACAGTTTAATGAATGGGGCAAAATTTTGTCAAGATACATACGGCAAGGAAAAAGGCCCCGAATTAGATTTAAAACCCTACAACTTAACAAAGGAAAAGGGGGGTGGGGCTTACCTTCTCTTAGGGAATATTATTGGGCAGCACAATTAAGGCCTATGATATGCTGATGTAATCCTTCATACGATGCTCAATGGAAAGCCATTGAGGAGGGTCTGACTTCCATCCCCATACAAGCTATTATAGCAGACAGAAGCTTGCAAAATTTAATAAAAACTATTGAAAATCCATGGATCAAGTTGACTTTTAAAATTTGGGAAACAGTAATAAAAGAATATAAACTAGAAGAGGATATAGCAGTTCTTAAGTGGTGTGCATATGACACACATTTTGCTCCAAATAAATTGGACACCAGATTCAAAGATTGGACATATAAAGGATTAACAGCTTTATGTATGGTAATGGAGGAAGGGAGACTAATTAGTTTTGATAAAATGAAAGATAAATATTCATTAGAAACACAGGATTTTTATAGATATCTACAGATGAGGCATTTTGTCAATAAAACGATAAAAGCTAAGGCTGAATTGAGTAAACAGCTGCTAGACGTATTTAAAAGGGCATATAGTTCAAATAAAAATAGAGGTATTTTAGGTGACCCCTATAAAGGATTAACAAATATGAAATTACTCAACCTTGTATATCAAAACAAAATGGGAAATTGAGGGAGGAATAGAGATAAAAGGAGGATGAGTGGACAACAATATGGGCATATCAATGGAAACGTAGCAGCTCACAGAGCTGGAGGGAATTTGGGTGGAAATGCCTGATAAGATATTTTATTACACCTCACCAAAAATCTCACTATGAAGGTAACCCTCCCACTTGCTGGAGAAATTGTGGAAATACAAATGGTAATCACTATCACATTTTCTGGGACTGTCATGTTATTAAAACTTAGTGGAAGGGAATACATGCAGCAATACAAGAGACATTTGGAAGATATTTACCTTTGGAAAGTAAAAGTCTATTATTTGGACTTATTCCAGAAGGATGGACAAAGAACGATAAATACTTGTTTAATATTTTACTGGCAGCAGGAAAAAAGCCATCACAGAAAAAAAAAAGAAAAAAGATTTTGACTTTGTTAACTACTAGAAGACTAGAGGAAATATTAGTTACATTAATGGAAACAAAAACACTCCCTATATTTATTTATCTTTCCTTTTTCCTTATGTATTTTTTATTTATGTTGTTTTGCTTCTTTTTCTTTGCTTCTTCTTTCGTTCTTATTGTATGGATATTTTAGTTGTTTAAATATAGAAAAAAAGAAAAAATATATGTACTGAAAGATAGCTGAAGTTGATGGTATTGTATAGTGATTCTAAAATGTCAATAAAAAAAAGAAAGAAATTATTCAGTTAGCGGTTTTGTTTTGTGCGAAACTTTTATAGAAATGTCACAGGAACCGTCCAGCAATTCAGTGTCTCACAGAGAAACGAGAGAGGAAGGACCGCCCAACTCAGGGGAGAGAGGAATAGTCCAGGGCATGGAGCCCAAAAAGAAAATTCGCATAAGCGAGATAGAGGGGGTGCCCTTAAAGATAACACTGCAGATTGGAGCACTTGAGCAAAATGTGCATGAACTTGAGGAAACGCAAGAGTTTCTCCTTGAACAGAACAACACCATTGTTGTTCAGCTGTCCAAGGCTGAAAGCGAGAGAAATGAACTAAAGAAACGGAATGCAGATCTCGAGAAAGCTTTGAAAACTATTCAGTGTCAAGTGGAAGAATTACAGTTTTCAAAAACCAAAAATGCTGCTGAACCTGAGGGACTTGAGACTCCTGTTGCTCAACCACCTCAGGACGAGGTGAACCTTACCATTTTCTTAAAGCCAGAAATCAACTTTTTTCGGAGCAACTTACCACGAAACCCAAAAACTGTAAATCAAAGCAAATTGCTGATTCTGTTTTCCACAAGTTGCATTTGAGTTGAACATGTTGTCAAATAGGTTAGACTTTGGTTAAGAGCTTTGTTTTGAAGCTTCTTATCCTCTGGGAACAGGTAGATGTCAACTCCATAAAAATGTGTTGCACAGCTTTAAATGTGTACTTGAGTTCTTTGGGAAAATCCATGTTGAGCCCATAAAGTAGGCCAAACAGGTAGGCAAAGGCAGTGGGAAGGTCTGGCAGATCATCAAGAATAATGTCCTCTTCCAAAACAATGGCAGTGTTGACCACTGTGGACTGCGAGTCGGGTCCCACGTAGTCCTCCAGAACAGTGAGGATGCCCACCGTAACACCTCGGGTTGCCCTCTCAACTGGATCTGTATCCTATGCAAAAAAAAACAAAACAAAAACAAAACAAAAAAAACCCCCCAGTACATATAAGTCTCTGAAAACCAAATCCGAAGATTGAGTAGATCTGCATGCTCACCAGACATGTTAAGAAGAGTTTGGTCTCGTCGTCGCGAACAAATATCGGTAACCCTTCCAAACTGATGGTTCATCAATGCTCGACTATGTTTGAGACCTAAAACAAGGAAATCAAATAAGACTCAGTCTCATTTATAAACCTACCATTTTGTTTTTAAAACACATTAAGTTTTGTTGCTAAAAATACAGTCTTAAGAAATAAGATGTTGAAATTAGTTATTGCAGATAATTGCTCATGGTTTTGTCAGTTGTTTTTTTAAAGTAATTTTGATGTGCAAGAAATGTAGCACACTTATTACAACATGTATAACAAAAAGTGCCATGACCTGCCATCTGCCAAACACACAGCGCTGCTTGTTAGCTTATAATCCCATTCAGGACACTTTCTGAAAACTATTGAATATTTACTAAATTGATGTAAAAATTGTTAAAATATCTTTCTTTACAGTGGGAACTTCAGGTTCCTCATAAACCAGACACCAATACATTTTTATATATATTACCTGTTCATCAAACTTCCGCAACAGGGAATCCATGTCATTGCAGAAAGCAGCTTTTTTAATTCGATACAGCTTAATCAGCCGAAGTGAGTAAGTGTCGAGGGCAGTCATGAAGGTCCCCATGAGATCCTTGGTAATGCGTGAGAATTCCGCACAAATCTACAAAGCAACAAAAAATAAAAAAAATATTAAAAAATAAATAAATTTAAAAAAAAAAAAATAGAAAACTTTTAAAGGTACATTATATAAAAATGACATTGTTTTCAAATTTGGTTAAAACAGCTTAATTTCAAAACATTTAGTTAGTCTCGGCTGATCTATTTGTCAGGTCTTGATTGGATTTTTTTTTTTTTCCCTTTTAGTGGTAGTGGTGGTACAAATTATAACTGACGCATTAAAAAAAAAAAAAAAGAAAAATCTGATCGGCAGATTTTACATTAAGTATATAGAATACCTAATCAAATTCTGATTAGACAAAATAATGGTTTCAACTGTTACAGGATGCATTGAAGAAAAGAAATAAATCAGTAAATTGTATTTTAAATTCATTGCAAAAATTTCATTAATTTTGTAGTTATGTAAGAATGAAGTAAGAATAACATCCTGTGGTCAAATTTGGATACTTTCATAACACGCAAGTGACTTTCTCAATCCTGTTCTGTGAGTTTCATGGCTGTTGCCTGCTAAGGGTCAGCACCAAAAGATTCTAGATGCCCAGTGAAGACAAGTCATTGCAAAAACCGTGGTTCAGGGGGTTGGGAAGCTCATCTATAACCAGAAGGATGCTGGTTCTGTCCCCCAGCTCTCTCTGTCCTGGTCGTTGTATCCTTGGGCAAGACCCTTTACGCTACCACCTACTGGTGTTGGCCAGAGGGGCCAATGTGCGATATGGCAGCGTCGCTTCTGTCAGTCTACCCCAGGGCAGCTGTGGCTATAACTGTGGTTTCCCTGCACCGATGTGTGAATGTGAGAGTGAGTAAGTAGTGGAATTGTAAAGCGCTTTGGGTGCCCAGCAAAGAGCGAAATAAATGCAATCCATTATTATACACGGTAAGTTGACAAGTAAATAGATTTCATTTCAATCGAGTTGTTGGTAATACCAAAATTAGCTTCATATTTTTTAGAGCCAACTATTTTTTTTATATTTTACCATTAGCATTGTTAGCTCAACGGTAGCCTTCAACCTTTTCTACAAGATATTGGAGTGATACAAACAGATATTTCTCAAGGGCACAAGAAATGGCGCTCACGTTCATTTACTCACCCAGACAAGTTTCGAGGCATTTGGAGTTGTTCAAAATTTTTTTTATATCATATAAAATCAACTTTTTGGAGCTTTTAAACACATTTTAATGTTATTTCCTTAGATTAAAAACCCTCCACAGTGGTTTTTGGCTTAATTCAGGCATTTCTTAGTTGTCTCAGTGAATCCTTTCCCCATAACCGTGGCTCAGCTCTCTCCTGCAAAACGACTGACTCGTAACATTGGGATTAAAATTTCTTTCTAACAACTCCAAATACCTTGAAATTTGTCTGGGTGAGTAAATGAACGTTTTCCATTCTAGAAATAAGACCACACTGAAAAAAAATGGAAGTTTTCCTTTAAATATTTAAGAGATTATCTAACCTGTTCTTTCAAGAAGAGAGCTGGCCATCTGAGCTGCATTTCCTTGACCAAGGGCTGCATCTCCACAACTTCTTTCCTCCTGAGAGAGAATGTGATGTCCATCTTTTGGGTGATGAGTGCCATGTTCTTATCCCTCTTCATTTCATCTTCCAAAATGCATCTTTCATTTTCAAGAGACTCATTATTGTAGTTTTCTGGGGCATCAGGGATAAAGTTGACTTCACCTCGCTTTGGTTTCTTTAAGGAAAATCTATTTGTGCCACTGTCATCTTCTTCCCCTCTTTTTTTTCGATTGTCTGCAACTTCACTACATTCAGCTTGACTTAGCTTGGAACGGTAGTTGGCAAGCTTGAACTTAATGCTTGTTGCCCAACCATCATATCCTGTGCCATTGCCGGGCTCTTTGAGGCAGGGATGTTTTGAAACTAGCTCCTGGGCAACAGACGTTATTTCATTCTTGTCAGGGTAGGCTTTGATTGCAAACATTTCTTGTGCCAGCTTGTCTAGAACTTCCATCTTGATGTCTCTTGTTACACTTAAATTTGCCCCTGCTTTCTCATATACCTCGTTGCCCTTGCAAAGTTTTAACTCTACATCATAGGAAAAGGTTGGGCTAGGAAATGGATTTGGCCACTGAAGTGCTACGCATGTAGGTCTGGGTGGATGAGGATGGGCTGAAAGAAGATGCTGAACTCACACTGGCTGTATCAATAGATGAGATGGCGCTATGATCAGATGGAGTCTGGTGGCGAGGCTGATGCATTTTCCTCCCAAATGAGGTGCAACACTGCCCGTCCAGCAGGTAGCTCATTAATATCCATCAGGTTGCAAAGTGCGTTCCCAAAATCTGGGTCTTCATATTGTATTGCAAAGTCACCTTCAAGTCCAAGCTTTGCTTGTAGTTCATCTTGAAGCTGCTTCACAGATTCTGGAACAGTGGACAGTTGGATTTTTCTGATAAGTTTTGGACTGACGTGGACTCGCAATAACAGGGCCTGTGAAGACAAACCAAAAAAAGGGCACAATTCTAAATAATTAACGAATTCAAAGTAATCAACTGAAAACTATTTAAGAATAATACATACCATCACTTTCAATGCAGGAGGCACGTAACAGGTGTCACCATCAGTTGTCCAGCTACGCAGTATTCAGCTAAAGGGTGGTAATCATTCAAATCTTCTGGGTCAAGTATTTCCAGATCTTTGTAGCTGCTGTCAAGCCGATCTGTAATGTTCCATAAACCAAGAGGAGAGCTTTGTAGCAACAAATGACACTTTCCCAGAGTCAGTTATTTATTGCAGTTATTTTATGAATTTTTCGAGATGTTCCTAAAGGGTTGCATATTTCAAAGTCGTCAATATACAAAGCTAAACTAATGCAAGTATCTTGCAATCCTAAAAGCTTGTTGTTTAAAAATACTGCCCATCTCTAAATGATCTGTAACCTTCACTAATTTCTTTATCAAATGCTAACTTTTCAAAGAAACTTTTCTCTTTCAATAAGTTCTCCAACACCTGGTTTACTGAGACATAAACAAATGTATTTCTAGTTCTCGCTTTGTAGGTGTACTCTTTAGGCTCACATACATGAAAATTATTCTTGAAATAATTATTTCTCTTGTAATCGGTAGATAATGCACCTTTTGGTTCTGTTGAGATAAATAATGGGTTGGTTTTGAAAAGTGCATCATTTAAAATTTTAATTACATCATCATCTGCCTCAATGTTCTGTTCAGCAAGCACCTCTTTGATTCTTTGAAATGAATGAACCTGAGAAAATTTTAAAATGTCACTAATTTCCTCAATAATTTCCTGCAAAGCCCTTTTAGAAACATGTAACAATGTTTGCATGTAGAGCAGGGCAATATGACCAAAATATTTATCGTGATATAGATTTGAAAATTTGCGATAACGATATAATTGACACTAGACAAAATACTTTACAACTCCACAACTTTATTAGTGCAAAAAAACACATCAATGTATTTTCACTTAAACAAGCAGCTGTTTTTTTTTTTTATCTGCATTAATATATATATAAAAATTTAACAGTGCAAATGCAAATTCCTTGCTGACAGTTTAACCAAAAGGCATTTCCAGTGGAAACTGGCCGACATATCCTCAGCTTAACCATGTATAACAGCCACGAAACTTAAAAAGAGGTTATATACACACACACACAATACGGTAATATTATGTTGAAGCACCGTACGTATCACTCCGCCGGGCTCCTCCCTCGTCATCATAAATAATGCTGTTCCAGGTTCAACATTGCAAGTGACCAATCACCTTCTCCTGACGTCATCCGCGACCTCGAAAAAAAAAGCAAACGCCTTCAAAAAAATCTACTTCACTTGCGAGAGGAGAAACCGCCTCTGTAAGGACAATATGTATAATGCTTACCGTTTATTAAAGTATCCTGAAATGCAAAGAATTCAAGTTCCTGAATGGGCGGACAGAAGCGGTTTCTCTTCTCGCAAGTGAAGTAGATTTTTTAAGGCAGTATTTTTCAAAGACACAAAAGGGGGACATCACAACAATGTCATTGGTCACTTGCAATGTTGACCCTGGAACAACATTTATTATGATGATGTGGGAACAACACACAGACACGAGGATATCAGATCATCCCCTGCGGATGACAGCCGTACTGCTCCGACAATCCATCAAGCGGTGCGGCTTCGTAGCTTAGCAAAGTCGTACTAAAACATTTGACAGATTTTCGAGCGCCGTGTACATAAACTCGTCTCGAGGTCAGTAAACAACCAGAATTCATACATAAGGCACACGGGATTATAAGGGGCTCTGTTGATTTTCAGAAAAATCAAAGGATTGATTTTAAGTGTGCCGTATTTTCCAAACAACATGGTAATAACGACGGCCCGCTAGCATGCTCTACCAAAAATAGTGCTTTGTTGTGTATCTGACGGACGAAAGCTAAACCAGTTCCACACCACTGAAGCTGCAGCATTTTTACAAACCAGTTCTGGTTCATCGTTTCATTCAACGATCCACTTTCACTCTTCTCATTCCCCGTCGCCTTTTTCACCATGTGCGTATGAAAACAAAGGCACTGCGCATGCGCGTTTTACCCATATTCTATCGTGATATTTCATTTTCTTATCGTTGCCCAACATTACACCGGTATTACCGTGAACGGGATGATATGGCCCAGCCCTATTTGCATGCATAGAAAAAGTCTAGCTATTTTATGTTCAAGACATTGGTAATCTTTCTGCTTGTGTGTGACGTAAAGGTTGATAAATTGTTGGTAACATAGTCACATTTTTGGAAAGGACAGGATACAGTCTGATGGGTTTTTAAGTGCCTTAAAATATGTGAAATAAATGTATGCTGTGAACAGTTTTCCTTAAATTCACAAAAAACACACACAAAAAAAAATGTTGAGATCGCCTGCCTTTTCTTAGCCCTGTTGTGTGATCTGCTGAGGTGAGACTTCAATGCCCTTCGTGTCCTAAACGAACAGACTCAGTCACTGTAAACACAGGGCAAATGAAATCCTCTTCTATGTCGTAGCTGGTGATGAGTACTTCTTGGCTTGAACAGACAAAAGAGCAGAACTGGCACTGCATACAAAAACTATAATGAGAAGAGAGGAGAGGACAGTGTCAACAATTCAAAAGAAACCTAAATTAATCTCAAATTACCAAAGTTACATTACCTGATTATGTGTTTGGGGGCGGGGGGAGGCACCCCTGTTCTGATTCCTCTCCTTACCAACTCTTCGTCAGTCCCTCACAAATCAGGACAAGTAGTGGTCTGGAGTTGGCTTTTAATTCTCTAAATAAATAAAAATAGCAATTAGTTTTAAAATAAAATACCAGCTTCGTGACATTACTTAAGAATTTTTTTCTCCTGTCCTAATTGTTTTGACTAAAGTGAGCTGATTCTGCCTCGTAAAATGCCATGTAAAACAGTGTAAAACAAATAATTTACAAGATATACATTACATCAAATGTTTAATTTATTATTAACAGATTGTATTCTACATGGAATGCACCAACAGTGTACTGGGATGTATTATGTATGCCAAGGATAATTGTGTGTGATTGGTTTTACAACTTAGAATAACAAACATTGAATTGAAAGTATGAGTGGGATAAAACTCCTGAAGCATCTGTTTAAATTATCAGTGCATTTATTAATGATGCTCCATAAATAAACCAAAACAATGTTTTGTGCATAACAAAAAGCTCACAATTGTGCGATCAAAATGTAAACTAAAAGATGCTGAGCATAATAACAAAGACAGATTTCGCAGCTGCTCTGTTTCCAAGTTCTACTGCGTGACTGACAGCCTGGAGTTTGAAATCCTCTTTGTAACCATGTCTCTTACAGGTGCCATTTATGGTCCTTATACACATAATATGGTAATATTACGTTGAAGCAGAGTATCACTCTGCGAGGCTCCTCGGTAGCCGTAATAATCCAACAATCAATCAAGCAGTGCAGCTTCATAGCTTAGCAAAGTCGTACCAAAACATTTTTGACAGATTTTTTTAAGCTGTGTACCACATAAAATTGGTTCGCGGTCAGTAAGCACAACCAGAATTCATACATAAGGCGCACTGTCTATTTTTGAGGAAACGAAAGGATTTTAGGCCGTGCGTCAAGGCGTTAGCCCGGTTAGCTCGTTAGAGCCGCCCAGCTCCACGCACGCGGTGATCCGCGGTAACTAGTTAACGGAGATTTGCCCCATTAATGCAGTTACGGCATTAACTTTACGCTGACAGCACTAAAATAGTAATCTTCAAATGTTTTCTTTTTACCGACCAGATCCTCTTTGATAGCTGCCGTGTCCATCTTGTTGCCTGCAGATGAAGCGATGGGGGAGGGGGAGTTGTGTTCAGTGAAGGAGAGAGCCGAGGTGGAGTAACGTTGCGTAGAGACAAAAGTGGACGAAAGAGAGGCAAACTTGCGGCTCCACAAGTATAATTATAATGTAACATAGACTACATCGATATAAACGATATTATTACATCTCATATCTCGTATAAAAATATTTAGAAACTCTACATGTCGCCCAGTCCTAATCACTTGTTCATCTGTTTTGTTCCAGCTTCATTACTGGATGCATAGTTCTAATGCATCTGTGTTTTTTAAGTTATTTAAAGCCTGTTTGATATGACTCTTGCAGACTCTAGTAGTTCGTATTTAATATTTACTGCTCTGTAGCTGCTTCTCTGATCTCCCTCTCCCTCCTGTTTGTGTGTTTGGTGGAGCTCGCTGGCCGTGAGGACTCCACCACCCCGTTCACACAGAAACTAAAGCATACATTTTATTGGCTAACAGCGATTCGAACAAATTAGACGACATGGCAGCGGGCGCCCCCGAATTTTATTTTTAAATAGCAGCGGGGGGGGGGGGGGGGGGGTTGCAGCCGTTGGTCATGAGCGAGACAGCCTATTTTGTTTCGTTAGGTGGTATGGCGGCCACAGACTGCACTTCATGAAATACACATAGGGGGTGTCGCGGAGGCTTGTCAGATATGAGCTCGCCTCTTTAGTAGCGTCGGATTTTCATTGTTTTGTGACATGGCATGTAGTTTGTGACATGGAATCTTAAATGATATAGTAAACACATACCCATGAGCCACAAGGCTTCTTAGCCTAGAAAGTAATGCTATGCTATGTTTCAGAAAAATACAAAGCACTTCAGTTGTGATATTTCTAAAATACAAATTGAGACTGTTCAAACATATACTGTCTGATATAATAAAAGAAACATTAATTGCCTTTAGAAAGTTGAGATGAACGATCTATCCAGCTCCTGGTATAAAAAGCCTCAGGTTCTCATTAAGGCAGACGGCCAGGTGGCTTTCAGTCCTTGCAAAAGCGCAAAGTAGACCCCGTAGTATCCAAAAATATGAGATGCGCATGCGTGCTCAGGTACAGAAAGGCGCCAAATGCTTCAAATCATGTAAAACTTGAATTCATTCATTTTGCCAGCAATAAATTTCATCTGGGACCAACTTTTGCTCTAAAACGTTAAAGGATTAGTTGAAACCCTTAATGTATTTGAGTTTATGGGGCAACTCAACTTTTATTGTTGAATTGTGAAAGAAATGACTGTAAGCTCAACAATTGCAAGTTTGATTTTTTACAGTGCAAAGCAGTTCGGGGATGAATGACGTCACACACATGGATCCTCTGTCGGAATATAGTAAAACCGAGGACGGTTGGTTAGTTGGCTTAGTCCTCCTTTGATCGAATCAAAGGATCGAAGAGAGCTGACGTCATGGCTGACGTCACGGTCGCTGCCAGAAAAATCTATAAATAGACCCCAGTTTCTTTAACTCGGCATTTCAAGAAACACCTAGTTGTTTTCGCAAGCCAGGAATCCTTGGGAAAGAGAACAGTTTAACACTTAAATTATTCAGTTAGCGGTTTTGTTTTGTTTTTTGCGAAACTTTTATAGAAATGTCACAGGAACCGTCCAGCAATTCAGTGTCTCACAGAGAAACGAGAGAGGAAGGACCGTCCAACTCAGGGGAGAGAGGAATAGTCCAGGGCATGGAGCCCAAAAAGAAAATTCGCATAAGCGAGATAGAGGGGGTGCCCGTAAAGCTAACACTGCAGATTGGAGCACTTGAGCAAAATGTGCATGAACTTGAGGAAACGCAAGAGTTTCTCCTTGAACAGAACAACACCATTGTTGTTCAGCTGTCCAAGGCTGAAAGCGAGAGAAATGAACTAAAGAAACGGAATGCAGATCTCGAGAAAGCTTTGAAAACTATTCAGTGTCAAGTGGAAGAATTACAGTTTTCAAAAACCAAAAATGCTGCTGAACCTGAGGGACTTGAGACTCCTGTTGCTCAACCACCTCAGGATGAGGTTCAGGGTACTGGTATGTGGCATCGTGGTGCCAAATGCCTACTTAAAGTAGGTTTAGGTCTTGCCACAGCGGCCCTTATTGTTCCTGCAGCTTTCTGGGTCTTCTCAAAGATGTCCACCTGACGTGAATGACCCAGCTGCTCCCTGTGGCATTGTGTTTATAACTGATGCGCACCTGCGGACCACTTATGTGCACCCCTGTTTATAATCTTGTGAAAGACGCACGACAGACCTGACCGTATACTCGTGTTTTTCATCATCTACTTTTATTACTACAGGTTTACCACTACAGATGGCTGCAGCTCACAGCCACACACAGTAACAACAACAACACAGCAGGACCTAGTTCAGCCTTTAAACCAGCAAGGCATGATTGCAGATTGGCGCTCAGGTGCGTCCACCTCCCCTGCTTTCCAACCACGGTCCACCAACTACACCAACCTCCGATAACTATGCAGTGCTCTCCTTTAAGTTTTATTTTGCCCCTCACCCCCCAACCAGTCGCGGCAGATGACTGCCCCTTCTTGAACCTGGTTCTGCCTCAGGTTTCTTCCTGTGAAAGGGAGTTTTTCCTGGCCACCGTTGCCCAGTGCTTGTTCATAGGGGATCATTTGATTGTTGGGGTTTATACTTTAAAATGTCATTTTATTTAAATTATTTCAGGTGAGGGGTTCACTTGATAGGGAGCACAAAAAGCTGCAAATAAAAAAAATTTAAAAAAAAAGGTGTATTTAGCTGCAAATCAAAAATAAAAAAAAAACAAATATTAAATTTCCCTACTGCTTCGTTTATTTACTTAAAAGAACAGCTTTAAATTTTGTGTGATAGTGTCATGGCCCTTGGTCAAGTGATCCAGGGTTTATCTTTTGGACTGTGTGAATCTGGTTTAATTTGTGTCCTTTGATTTAATAGTATTCATGGTTCTGTTTCTCGTCTCCCATGTGTCCATGTTGCTTTTGTATGTCGTGTGTCTTTAGCCGCCGCAGCAGTGGGCGGGCACATCCACATCATCCACGTCGCCGCCAACATACGTTGTATGTTTAGACCATTTATATCATTTGACATCCACAGGACATAGAGGTTCGAAAGACACTGAGTCATGCAATACCTTTAATGAGAATACTGTCAGTGAACACTGATGAGCTTCTGCTTCTTTAATGAGCCATAATTCTCATTAAAGAAGCAGGTTGGCTCATAAAGTGCTCTGTAGTTATCTAATGCAACTGCCATTTGTTTCAGGACATAACCACAATCTGTAATCAACACAGGGTTTATTGAACTGTCGGCTGTGCAGACAACATGGCACGCATGAAAAATGGGTAAGGACATTTTGTGAACACTCATAGTTGATGTCTTAATTATGGGAATAGCTACTATGTAATTGATGCTTCCTATTCTATCAGATAAGGTGCACCTTGTGTGGAAGTTAAGTTGGCTCATTTTTGCCTATGAGGGCTAAAACTTCTGCTTACATTTCAACATGAATGTACTACTACTTTCTACTTAGTACCCGAGTAATCCAGCAGAACAGCTCCAAGATGGTGGTGGTGTAAAGGCAGCCCTCTCTATGATATAGAGGAAATATATTTCATTTGAGGGTCAAATATTACAAGCTCCATTTAAAACAAACAGCACTATCAAAATACCAGGAAAAACGTAATTGCCTTTATAAAAAACAATGTGTGCAGACCAGCTTTAATTGTGGACAAATTGAAATTCAAACTTCAGTCAGACCATATTCAATTGTATAAATATGCATGAAACCAAATGCAATGCTACTAATCTGCTGAAACAATGAATGCAAACCTGAAGGTCTGAGGGTTCCCCAGATAAAAAATACTTGGCAGAAAAGTCTAAACCTTGTTCCCATAAACCTTTTTTTTCTCTTTACGCTTCCAGAAATTCTTTATATAAACTATTCACATAAGTAATGTCCAGACTGAGGCTGCAAGCACTGTTCAAAAACCAAAAAATAAACAACACTGGAAACTCCTGAGCTAAACAGTCTTTAAAGTTTCTCTTTCACTTTACAGCTTTTTCTTCGGCTTCCCTTTCTTTTTCTTTGCAGGGTTAGCAACGATTCTCTTCACCTGGAGCGGCTGCAGAGTGCAGGAGGGAGACTCTGACACCTCCTCAGATTCACTTTCCAGTTTCCTTTTTTGTCCCCTTCTTTCACCACCTTCCTCCTCCTCCATGGCAACAGGTTCTTCAGGCTTAGCACCTTGCAGCCATGCCATGTCCAATGTAGGCACTCTGGGCTTAATGGCATCGACAGTGTCGGTAAACACCCCATCATCACTAGAGGAGCACCGTCTGAACCCGAGGGCGAGCACGCTTTTCAGCCCCAGCGGCTCCGACACACTCTGGCTCAGGCGAGGCACCTGGCAGGCCGGCACTCCTCTGGTGGTGCTCAGAGCGATCAGGTGATTAGTCATGTGTTTCGGTTTGACAGACTTGCACACGAGCAGCAGTCTGAGTTCGTTTCTCTCCAGAGCCTTGGTCACCTCGTTGATGCCGATGGCCAGCTGCCGTCTGGCTGCCACATCTGTCCAGCCGTTTTTGGAGGAATCGCTCACCTGGGGAACAGGTTGTGGTGCGACATCAGGTTTTTTGCCTTTCTTTTTCCTCCATGGGCGAAACACTTTCACTTCTTTTTTCTCCAGACCCATTGAGATCAACTTATCCTTCAGAGTTTTCAGGATGAAGTGCATGTCCTCTTGGGGGAGCGGGCTCCATTTTGAGGCAAAGGGTGAAGTGAAGGAGGTCTTGGCTGGAGTCTGCTTTTTGATTTCCTTTTTAGTCGGCTTTCCGGGAGCTGCCATGACTGTTTGGAGCATAAAACAACCGACACTGTAACAAAAGAGAGAAAAACTGCTTTAGAGTCTGGCAACCAATCACTGGATACTTTATTAAGTACACCCGTTCACCTGACTGGTAATGAAGGCAATCAGATGAGTTCCCTGTACTTAACCTCCACAATCACCAGATCTCAGAGAGAGCACCTTTATGATCTGGTGGAACAGGAGAGTCACATCGTGTATGTGCAGCCACAAATGTAATGCTGTCATGTCAACATGGGTCACATGTTGATCCCCCAAGAATCTTTCATGAAGAAATAAAGCAGTTCTTAAGGCAAATGGGGGTCCAACCCAGCACAAGGAAGATGTATGAACTGGCCAGTAAATGTAAATAATTATTGATGTTAAATTAAAGCACAGAAATGCCAAAGATGAGTTAAACAGCTTACTCACATATAAAAAACGCATACCGAAATCTTTTTTATTTTCTTGTTTGTTTAAAAGGTAAAAAAGTAAAAGCAGTAAAGAGTAAACACGACTAAGAGGAATAAAGTACATTTTAAGATGAGTGAATAAAATAGAAAAAACAAGAGCACATTTGTTAATTTTTTTTTATCCATAAGTCAGACTAAACAAACAAACAACGCCATTATACACTAATACGGTTAGTAACGTTTTTAATTTCGCATTTCTTTAACCCACATGGAAATGTCGTTAAATTTCGGATCTTCTTCGGCTCTAATAAAAAACTTTTCGCTTCTGCGAGTGTTAAAAACAAACACAGCCGCCGTTACCTGTAGTTAAAGCAGGTAACGCATTTCTCCTCGTCTTCTTTACAGCTTCAGCACAGCTGCATGAGAGACACACAGGGCGCTGCCATTTTGTTTCAATTTAAATAACTTTATTTAAAAAGCCCCACAGCGCCGAACAGCGGCGAAAGGGCGACACGACAGTCAAATCATCAAAGAGTCAGCGAAGGCAGTGAAGGTGGAGTTTGAGGCGGCGAACACTGTTATCTGACACTGTAGTGTTTGATGTAGGGAAAAGTGCATGAAGTCTCCTTCATGAATCCGCTGGAGTAAAAGTGCACGAGCACAGGAAATAGAAAGTAGGCTTTTCTAAACCAATTAATCAATTGGTTTAAATGCACTCAAAAGTGATTTTTTACACCAAGCAATAATATGAATAAAATGAAACATATAAAATAAAAGGTTTATTTATTCAAATACTTCATCGTTAAGGGAAATGTGTTTCGTATAAACTGAATGTGCACGAACCAAGTAAATTTCATTTGAGCAGACTCCAATAATTGAAACATTTCACATTGTACTTGTGGAACAAAAAAATCAAATTCAAATAATAATAATACACATTCACATGTAATGAAATTTTGGGCAGATTTTTAAAAAAAATATTTTTACATGGAGTTCTGTGTAGGAAGCATATTGTGGTAGAGGTTGTATTAATCCTGCTGAACTGATATGATTATATCTCCCTAAATTTATTACACTGTTGCAAATGACACGTCATAAAATCGACGTAGTCAGTGGACTAGGTGCCATAGTCCACCATATCGCCCCACTTTATTAAAGTCTGTGTGCGTGTGCGTGTCGCTGTGAGTGAGGGTGACAGGCAGCCAATCAGCACCTCCGCAGCTGTCTGCTCCCTCCCCCTGCAAGCCTCTGCTTGGCTCTCAATAGTGCATCGATCAGCTGTGCTGCAATTACTGCTGCTTAAAACCCTTCAGAGCAGGACATTCATCTGCGCTCCCAACCTTTACCTTTACCAAGATGACCCTCCAGGTAAAATCCTGCGTTTCTTTGCTCTTTTATTATTGTTATTATTATTTATTAGATGCTACATTATCGCGATGAACCGAACAGCGCATGCCATCTTCTGGCCGTATGAAGTCATCCATCTTTGACGGCGTGGATGAAGGAAAGTCGTGCCTAAACGCGTTAATGCTCTCGGCTCAGTGGTCCTGATGCTGCTCTTAGAATTTAAAGATGTGCTGCTTAGAAGCAGAAAATATGAAAACATGATGAAAATTCACTAGATTCAGAGTTTGTCTCTATGAGAACATGCGGAGGTAAACTGGATCTATATGCAAACATCCGCTTTTTGACCAATGGTCAGCATTCAGAGCTGGATCATTATATATTTCAGCCGCACCTCAGTAAAGAGTTAAAAGGTATTTAGGTCTTTGCGCATATTAAAAATGGTTCCTGTGGTCTATAATTATCAGTTCTGCTGTGTCCCAGATCCTTTGAAAAGCAGATTATTTGAGTAGGCACACAGGCTCTGGTCTCATATAAAAGCCCATTGTTTATCTCCAGCTTGTGCAACAATCAGTTTCCCAGGACTGCCCCGTGCCTAGAATACCACACTCACATTTCTTATTCAGTGCTTGTAACTCATTAATATGCACACTCTCGTATTCGATGTAATTACTTTACATTCCTGCTGGACTTTATTGCAAAGAGAAGAAAGCCTCCAGTCCAGTGTTTTCCCATCGCAGACACACTGCTTATGTTTTCTGAATAATTAATGGCAAACATAAAGAGTGTTCATGTCACCTGCAGGCAGAATTTGACAAGGCAGCAGAGGATGTGAAGAAGGTGAAGGCCAAGCCCACAGACGAGGAGCTGCTGTTCCTGTATGGCCTTTATAAACAGGCGGTTGTTGGAGACATTAACACTGGTAGGAACCGATACAGAGAAACTGATTCACTCCCATAAAGAGTTCATTAAGTTCAGATTTTTTTTCCTTCTCTCTGTGTGCTTTCACAACTGTAGAGAGACCGGGAATGCTGGACCTAAAAGGAAAGGCCAAGTGGGACGCCTGGGAGTCGAGGAAAGGTAACGAGTTAGGAAAGCTTGTGATTGTTACATTTGTCCACGAGAACTAAACACTTTAACTGAAGGTGCTGGGAAAGTGATTCATTAGCAGGTTATAGATCATACAAGGATATATGAGACAGATATTTTTTGCCAAGTTTGCAGCTGGAACAGTTTTTGGTATTTGTCTGTACAAAATAAGGTAAAGGAATTGGTTCTTTTACACTACGAGCCACACACACACATTTACACTCCACTGGATGCAAGGACGCATGCAGACTGGAGGGGCTCCACCTCCTTGTTGCCTGTCTATTTAGTACTCAAAACCTGCTGAGTCCACACGTGTAAGTCATGAGAATGAATTTTGTAAAACATGTTTATAGAGCATGAGTTCAACTGAGTTTTGCTCCTCTGCAAACATGGAGGAATCTGCTCCAAATGAGGTGTGTTCAGTGTCAACTAAGACTCACAGGAGGTAACTTTTAGGAAATTAGAAGTTAGTCATTGTCAAAACATCCAAATATTTTCACCACTTAGTTTCATCCAACATCACACGAACGTTTTAATTTTACTCACTTATTCATTGATTTTTTAAAAATGTATTTTTTAAAGTAAAATTACCCTAAAAAAATGTTGAGTTAAGGCATTTGCAGGTTAACATGATTTAGCTGCACACGAGCTGTTTCTGCAAGTCTGTGTTTAGTGTTGAGTACTTGAGAAAAAGGTGACTACACGCAGATTTTGTTGGGTTTTTTGTTGTAATAGGTTCATTTTTAGTGACATCACACTTGTGCAAAGAGTCAAAGGGTGGTGTTGAGCTCCACTCATTTCTTTGTATTTTTCTTCCAATGACTCAGACCATGTAAATGATCTTGAGCAATAGCTCTCCAGGCTTTCTGAAGGTCTTTCAAAGTTTGCCTTTGGACATTGTTTGCTCCTTTAACTCATTTTCAGTCCAGTCCTTGTACCTGACCATTTTCAGAGGAACTGTTTTATTTGTTAAGCAATTTAGCACTGAATCATTCAAGGAATAAAAAGTTACCTAACTCGAGAAACGATCGAGAGACAACTGATCAAAGTACCATTTTTAATCTTTATCTTTAGGCCCTTTGTTACTAGCAGCCTGTTGCACAAACGCATCATTTGTTCACATGTCTTTTGCTGAAGCTATGAAAAAAGCCAAAGATAACACAGTTTTTTAACAGAAGTATTCATGACACAGTTTATAATCTGGCAGCATGATAATGATCCCAAAAACACTGCACGCATATACACACAGATTTTTAAAAATCCAGTTTTTTAAAGTTTTATATCTTTACTTACACATTACCGTAACAAAAACACAACCCAGATGCCAGCTTCCATGGTGGTGATTTATCATAATAATAATAATGGATTGATATAGCGCTTTTCAAGGCACCCAAAGCGCTTTACAATACCACTATTCATTCACTCTCACATTCACACACTGGTGAAGGCAGCTACAGGTGTAGCCACAGCTACCCTGGGGCAGACTGACAGAAGCGAGGCTGCCATATCGCGCCATCAGCCCCTCTGGCCAACACCAGTAGGCAAGTAGGGTAAAGTGTCTTGCCCAAGGACACAACGACCAGGACAGAGCCCGGGGATCGAACCGGCGACCTTCCGGTTACAGATACGCTTCCCAACCCCCTGAGCCACGGTCGCCATCAGAACCTGTTGAGCTCATAAAAGGAAGCTTTTTAGGTTTTTTTTAGATTTATTACCAATAAACAGACCTGATCTTATCTAAGCATCTTCATCATGAGAATCTCTCCCATAGTTTAACCAACTTTTCAGTGCTATATGGGAGAAAGGCTATGTAAGCATGTATACAAATAGGAGAAAACTCCTTTAAGACATTATTATTTAAGTCCAAATCACTCGTAATTTGAACTCTTTCAGGAATGTCCAAGGATGACGCCATGTCGGCCTATGTCACAAAGGCTAAAGAAGTCATCAGCAAGTACGGGCTGTGAGACGTCCATGAAGTGAAGAGGCAGCAGCGATGAAAACAGACTACTAATTCAGACTACTAAAACAAAGCTGCTCTTTACTTAAAAGAGCAGCTTTGCTTCCAGAGGCCATAATTCTGCAAAATAATGTGATTTTAAATAAATGTCTTTCTATCCTTGATTTTTTGAATTACATAGCTCAATTGATTTATGCATTTTAACGATATCTATGCAGTCTTTAACATATTAATCTTTCTATATGTACTGCATACTGGACTTAGATTTGCAGCTTGAATCAAAACAGGACAATTTAAATGTTGGCAAATGTGAACAAACACGTTTTGAAGATTAAACCTTTTTCTGCACTGTTTCCTTTCTTTCATTTGTGCTTGTTTTTATTGAGAGGTTGATTTTTTTTTGCCTTCAGTTTCAGTTTAAAACAACCTGCATAAAATCTTTACACAGAGAAAGGATTTTAGGTTTTATTCATGAAGAGGCCCGACTATGGTCTGTGCAAACGATTACGGGAAGTTTTGATTGACATACAGTTATTCATACTTAAAAGAGTTGTCTTAGCTGGAACTACACCTGCAACACCTGCTTTGGTGCCAACCTAAGTGGACAACAGGTGCACTGGAGAGGCAACACCACAACCCTCAAAGTTCAAGCTGGTGGACACAGACGGTTGCTCTCTCCTCATCCTCCTTACTGGTTTGTTTCTAGTTTTTGTTTTGCTGGTGTCCTGACAGCTGCCGGCATCTTCATGGCATAGATTCAACAATTTTCTGGAAATGTTTTAAAATAAGTCAACATCACACAGTTGCTGCAGATTTCCATGATGCAAATCTCCCACTGTACCACATCCCAAAGGTGCTCTCTTGTGTTAAGACCTGCTGACTGTGGAGGCCGTTTGAGTACAGTGAACTCATTGTCACGTGCAAGAAACCAGCTTAAGATTATTTTAGTTTTGTGACACAGTCCATTATCCTGTTGATCCATGCTTTCATGTTGTTTCATTAGACCAGCCAATGTTTTTCCAATCATCTGTTGTCTAATTTTGGAGAGCCTGTGCAGACTATAAACTATAGTTTCCTCAGTTTCTTGTTTATAGCTGACAGGAGCGGCATCTCGTTTGGTGTTCTGCAGCTGAAGCTCATCTGCATTTGGAGATGCTCTTCTGCATACAGTTGTTATTGCAGTTACAGTAGAGATGGCTGTGTCGGAAAATCCCAGTAGATCTGCATTTCCTGAAACACTGAGACCAGCCCATCTGGGATCAACAACCACACCACATTCAAAATCGCTTAAATCACCTTTCCCCCTCATTCTGATGCTCGCTTTGAACTCCAGCAGCTCCTTTTGTTCACGTCAACGTCCCTTAAATGCTTTGAGGTGCAGTGTGATTGGCTGATTAGATAAACAGGTGTATCTAATAAAGTATCCGCTGAAAGGTGTGGGTTCATGTATTTTTCAGGCCTAATCTTTCCAAAGTTTTAGGTTGTTGCCACACACTGCCTGCCTGACCTCACCCTTCAAAGCCTCTTTATTATTTCACTCATAAGTAATTCAAGCCAGGGCAATTGCCCGCGCATGCGCAGTGAGCTGTTCCGGGCTGGCTTGAGTCTATGGTTTAGTGGGGTAAAGGTGAAGGGCTACAGCTGCAGTCCAGCACAACAACTGAACGGCTGCTACACCGGCTTATATAAGAAACCAAACCCGCACGTTCACAACATTTGCGCTGAAAGCCTCCAGAGCCCGCGGAAGGTGAGCAACGGGAGCTAACAGTCCAGCTTTACTGTGCAGTTAAAGTAAGCTAACGAGCTGCTCCTCAACTATTGTTTGCGTTTGCACTCGACATTAACGCCGACAGGGGCGAGACGAGCGAGTGCACCTTATCAGCTCAGTGTTACCCGGTTAATAAGTGTTTATTGTAAACAGTTTGGTCGTTTGCACTAACAGGTCTCTGCCCGAGCACGGAGAGGTAGGAGTTTAATAGTTTTAATGTGGTGCTGATAGCTGAGCTCAGGATTTGCCGAGTTTTGTTCAGAAACATGTCAAAGCTGTCACTGTGACACAGTATGCAACTGCTCATGTTTGAGACTTACACAGTGCAAGCCTTACTGTTGTTTTAAATCTGTTACCCAAGGCAATAAATAATATGAGTGTTTTAACTGGAAGTAATGATGAATGCGCTTTCAGCATTGTCAGCTTATTATCCAGGTGTTGCTGCTTTAAGTACTAGATAAGGTGGTTGTTGAAGGTAAAATGCTATGAAATGCACAGTTTAAATGTTTTACAATGATTTTTTTTTTTAAATGTCATAAACCACAAAAGCTTCATGTGTTCAAAGCAAAACCAGTCATAATCACAGGGTCTTCAAATGGTTTATAGTGCTGTTATTTTTCAGTATTAAAACAAATATATAACTGCTTTTAAATGTATCCGCAAAAAACAAAGAATAATTAGTGTTATCAAGGTTTGTCTATTATATAAGTACCCCCACCCTGGTATATCAGTGATATAAAGCGTGGAAAGGCTCTGCTTCATATCACTGTAATGTTTCTTTTGTGACAGGGGGAAAGGAAATGGCAAATCAGCTGTCTCAGTCTCTGCCGGAGCAAACCTTTCAGTACCAAAACAGTCTGCCGCCCCTGCCTGTACCCTCACTGCAGAGCAGCCTTTCTAAGTACCTGGATGCAGGTAGGATGTCTGCTGTCATCAAGTTAGTCAGTTTCCAGGCTTTTGTAAATATTTGTCATGTGACCTTTCAGTTGTCCATATGTCGTATCTGTTTGAAACTTGTCTGTGTCATTGGTGCAGTCTGTGGTTTTCTATTAACCAGCGTTAGTGATTCTGGTCTGTGATTCTAGACACACGGTTTCTTTTTTAAAACAACATAAAATAAGATGTTAAATAAATAAATAAATGCTCACAATTGGATTTAATTCAATGGGAAGAACACAAATTATTAACCAAAAGGTGTAGGCTGAAGCTTAATTACACCTATGCTTTTTACATTTCGTTTCACCAAAACAAACACCAAAGATGATGCAATATTAGGACTGAACTAGAACAAAAACAGTCATACTGTACCCCAGTTTTATATTTGTTTACTGCCTGATTTTTGAGCATTTTTTATTTACATAGTGAAAAATCTTTTTTGAAGTTAGTTTTCTCATTTTGTTCCTGCCCCAATTAAAAACAAACAAACATGTAAATAAAGTTTGTAAAGCATGTTGTTGCAGTGCTGAGATCCACTTACTAATTTTAAGGCATCGAGTTTTATGAATATTCTGCTGGTTTCTTCTTAATAATCAATTTATAACTCTTCTATAGTATGTAAACTGGATTAGCGTTGGTTGTGTATACGTTTGTGCAAACCTCCACACAGTAGATCATATATTTATATAGCACCACTGAACGACACAGGAAATCTTTCCTGCCTGTGGCCATCTCCCTGTACAACGCATCCACTTAACACACTGGTTACTGCTACAACTACACATGTTTCTTTTCCAGCTATTTATTTATGAGTGACTTATGTATGTATGTATGTATGTATATATATATGTGTATATATATATATGTGTGTATATATATATATATATATATATATATATATATATATATATATATATATATATATATATATATATATATATATATATATATATATATATATATATATATATATATAATGTATATATTGTACTATTCTTAGTTAGCGTATTGTCTGTCTTGTCTTAATGTTGGTTTATAATGGAGCACTGTAACAAAAAATAATTTCCTCCAGGGATCAATAAAGTATTCTGATTCTGATTCTGATACCTATTAGGATCAATATAGCATGTGTGTTAATTTTCTTATTTAAAATGTCTTGTTTTATACATTTTTGCAATAGTTTGTTTTTAGCTCATTTATGTGAGCATTCCAGCATAATTTATAGTCAAACTGTTGGTTTCATACACTCATTAAACTTAAATTAAACTTTTAATTTGTGCACCCCTGAGCCTCTGACAATGGCTGTAAATGCTAAACAGTTATGGCAAAATGTCTGTGAAACCTGCTGAATCAAAGCTGAAGCTGTTACATCTTCATTGTTTAATTTGAAATCCACTCTTGTGGTGTGCAGAATTGTGTCATTTTCTAAAAGCTTAAGGATTTAACTGTAGCAGGAATCATGCAGGTGTTATCAGATATATGTGTGAATGTTTTAGAACAAGTTTATATGCACTCAGTCAAACCATTAGAAACACACATATATATATATATATATATATATATATATATATATATGTGTGGTTAGACTACACGCCTTTGGAACCCAGGATCGCAAGTTCGATTCCTGCCTGGGGCGTCTGTATCCAGTAAGGGTCCTAAGGCTAGACCCAGACATGAGCGAGACAGATAAATATGAAGGCATGCCGGCTCGGACGTCGCCCGGATCAACAAGGTCCGCGTCAGGTGTTGAGGAACCAGGGCACCCTGACGAAAAGTGGGCTACTGGAACAAGAAGGCATCGGTGGGCAAGAGACGAAAACAGGGCGTTGTTGGAATGCTACTACGCAAGTAACCCCGGTGGAAGGGGCTACATGAATAGGATGACGGACCTATGGATTCTTCGATACCCAACATCCACAATGACGGCGAAACAACTAGTAGCTCAGTGTTCCAACATTCGAAAAAAGGGACTGCTCTCACAGCTAGAGATTGACGAGGTACAACACAAATGCTACGGCAAGGAGGAGTCAGGATGCCAGGTCAGGGGGGGGATATCATCACCCCCACCCGAGATTGGGTACATAGCCCCAAGTGCGATAGGAGAAGGATCGTTGAGTGCGAGAGGAACTGACCTGAAAAATAGGATAATGGCCAAGCTTGAAACCTGGATACCCCGTAGCCGGTTACCAAGATTACGTGAAGTACCCTCAGAAGGTCTGCTAGATGATGTTAATGCAGCACTACGGGCAATACCTACAACCACGATTACCGACACTAACAAGCTGATCTACAATACGGCAGCAGTGATCAGTGAGATGCTTGGCTACAAGTTGAACAGCCACAAGGGGCAGTACCCTCCATGGAGAAGGAGGCTAGAGGGCAAGATCAAAGTAGCACGGAGGGAGGTTAGCCAACTAACGGAGTTGCAGAAAGGTGCGACAAAGAAGGTGCATAAGAAATACAGCAAGCTGTCCATACCTGAGGCCTTGGAAACTGCCAAGCAAAGACTCACAGCCTTGGCCAGCCGCTTGAGGAGGTACACCAGAGAGATAGAAGGCAGGAGAATAAACCAGCTGTTCTCCACAGAACCAGCAAAGGTGTACTCTCAGTGGCAAGGGAACAATAAGAGAACAGCACCACCAAGGCTGGAGACGGAGCAATACTGGAAGAGCATATGGGAGAAGGACGCAACCCATAACGGCAATGCTCAGTGGCTAGTGGATCTGAGGGCAGACCACAGCGACCTCCCTGAACAGGGTCCAGTAACCATCACAGTGGCAGATATCCAAGAAAGGGTCTCCAGTATGAAGAGTTGGACAGCACCAGGGCCCGACATGGTTCACGCCTACTGGCTAAAGAAGCTGACTGCACTCCACGAGCGTCTGGCAGCACAAATGAACCAGCTGCTAGTTAACGAGAGACACCCGGAATGGCTAACCGAAGGTCGGACGGTCCTGATCCCCAAGGACCCCAAGAAGGGACCGGTCCCCTCCAACTACCGACCAATAACCTGCCTCAGTACTACATGGAAGCTCCTGTCAGGCATCATATCGGCTAAGATGAACAGGCACATGGGTCAATACATGAGTGGGACACAGAAAGGAATTGGCAAGAATACCAGAGGCGCAAAACACCAGCTACTGGTAGACAGAACAGTCAGCCGAGACTGCAAGACCAGACTGACCAACCTGTGCACTGCCTGGATTGATTACAAGAAGGCCTATGACTCAATGCCCCACAGCTGGATACTGGAATGCCTAGAATTGTACAAGATCAATGGGACCCTAAGAGCCTTCATCAGGAACTCAATGGGGATGTGGCGTACAACACTAGAGGCCAACTCCAAGCCCATAGCACAAGTCACCATCAAGTGCGGGATCTACCAAGGAGATGCTCTGTCCCCACTGCTGTTCTGCATAGGCCTGAACCCCCTCAGTGAGATCATTAACAAGGCTGGCTACGGATACCGACTACGGAACGGAGCAGTTGTCAGCCACCTCCTGTACATGGATGACATCAAGCTGTATGCCAAGAGTGAACGAGACATCGATTCACTGATCCACACTACCAGGCTATACAGCAATGACATTGGAATGTCGTTCGGACTGGAGAAGTGTAGTCGGATGGTAACAAAGAGAGGGAAGGTAGTCAGAACTGAGGGGATTGAACTACCAGAAGGCAACATTGCAGACATAGAGGACAGTTACAAGTACCTGGGGATCCCGCAGGCAAATGGGAACCATGAAGAGGCCGCTAGAAAGGCTGCAACCACCAAGTACCTGCAGAGGGTCAGGCAAGTCCTGAGGAGTCAGCTGAATGGTAAGAACAAGATCCGGGCCATCAACACTGTACCTGATCACGGTACCTGCCCGTGATCAGGTACCCTGCTGGGGTAATAGGCTGGCCAAAGGAGGAGATAGAAGCCACTGACATAAAGACAAGAAAGCTCCTTACCATGCATGGAGGGTTTCACCCCAAGTCCAGCACCCTGAGGCTGTACGCTAAGCGGAAGGAAGGGGGCCGGGGACTGGTGAGTGTCAGCACCACAGTCCAGGATGAGACAACGAACATCCAAGAATACATTGGGAAGATGGCCCCAACTGACCGAGTGCTCAGTGAATACCTCAGGCAGCAGAAACCCAAGAAAGAGGAGGGAGACGAGGAACCATCATGGAAGGACAGGCCCCTGCACGGTATGTACCACCGGCAGATAGAGGAGGTGGCTGATATCCAGAAATCCTACCAGTGGCTGGACAAAGCTGGACTGAAAGACAGCACAGAGGCACTAATCATGGCAGCACAAGAACAAGCTCTGAGTACAAGATCCATAGAGGCTGGGGTCTATCACACCAGGCAAGACCCCAGGTGCAGGCTGTGTAAAGATGCCCCAGAGACAATCCAGCACATAACAGCAGGGTGCAAGATGCTAGCAGGCAAGGCATACATGGAACGCCATAACCAAGTGGCCGGCATAGTGTACAGGAACATCTGTGCCGAGTATAACCTGGAAGTCCCGAGGTCAAAATGGGAGATGCCCCCAAGGGTGGTGGAGAATGACCGAGCTAAGATCCTGTGGGACTTCCAGATACAGACGGACAAAATGGTGGGGGCTAACCAACCGGACATAGTGGTGGTAGACAAACAGAAGAAGACGGCCGTAGTGATCGATGTAGCGGTTCCGAATGATAGCAATATCAGGAAGAAGGAACACGAGAAGCTGGAGAAATACCAAGGGCTCAGAGAAGAGCTCGAGAGGATGTGGAGGGTGAAGGTAATGGTGGTCCCCGTGGTAATCGGAGCACTAGGTGCGGTGACTCCCAAGCTAGGCGAGTGGCTCCAGCAGATCCCGGGAATAACATCGGAGATCTCTGTCCAGAAGAGCGCAGTCCTGGGAACAGCTAAGATACTGCGCAGGACCCTCAAGCTCCCAGGCCTCTGGTAGAGGACCCGAGCTTGAAGGATAAACCGCCCGCAGGGGCGTGCTGGGTGTTTTTTATGTGTGTGTGTGTGTGTGTGTGTGTGTGTGTGTGTGTGTATATATATATGTGTGTGTGTGTGTGTGTGTGTGTGTGTATATATATATGTGTGTGTGTGTATGTATGTATGTATGTATGTATGTATGTATGTATGTATGTATGTATGTATGTATGTATGTATGTATGTATGTATGTATGTATGTATGTATGTATGTATGTATGTATGTATGTATGTATATATACACACACACACACACACTCAAACAGCTGGATTTAGGTTGGGTTTGTTTTGGGGTTTATAAAGTTCTATCTAATCTAATCTATTGCCCTGCTTTTACCTTTAACATCAGTCAGAATTTCACATTTCTGCCGATAACTCTAACCATGATTTTTCACCTTATTTTCTCAGGGTGGTCCTGCCTAAAGTTTATGGACACTTCAAACCATTTTACATCACGAGCCACATACAGCTCACTTTGATCTTATGTGGGTCAGACCTGTCAGTGTAAAGAAGTTTAACTACACATTTAATTGCTGAGATGTTTTAATATAAGACAAAGAAGAGCAATTTCAATAGTATCTGTTAGTTTTTCTACATTATGTAGAAATGCTGCTGTAGTAAATGAATGAAATCTGTCAGCAGGACTGGGCTTAAATTTAAGTTGTAAATGTAATATTTAATTACTTTGGTATAGCATGAACGCCCATGGGGTATTTCGTTATCAGTAAGAAAAGCTGTAAAACTTGTAAAAATATAGTTGAAGGTCCAAACTTTTATGTTCTTTGTGTGTTCTGTTTTATGTCCTTGACATTTTCCTAAGCCATCCAGTGGGCTAGATTGGAGTCTTTGCCCGGCCAGTTCTGGCCCCCGGGCCTTATGTTTGACACCCCTGCTTTAAACAATGTTAAAATGTTTCAGACTGACTGTCTGAAAGTAACAATGAGTCTTCAGTTTCTCTTTCATGACCAGTTTGTCTAATAACATTGATTGAAAGAGTAGCATGATTGTTTCTTTTTCCCTCCCCGCTGTCACCAAGTGATTTGATTGTTGTGATTTAGCGCTATATAAATAAAGTTGAATTAAATTGAATAGGACTTTTTCTTTGTACCAAAGGCTAAAGAAATCATTCAGTAAGATTATTAGTGTGCCGGAAGTGTGAATGAAAAACAAAGCACTCTAGCTTTGTTGGCACATTTCTGTCTCTGCATCATTTCATTTGTTTCATTTGTATATTTTCTGCTCGTTCTGCTGTAAAGTAAAACAAAACAAAACAAAGAATCCTTTGCATAAACAGGTGCGATCAGACTTGTTGTTTTTGAAAGCAGTTACTACATCAAAACAAAATGACCAGAAGCTGGCGCACTTGTTTAACAGAGGGACTAATCTTCCATGTTTTCACTTTATTGTGCTTCAGTTCGTCCATTCGCCTCTGAGAAAGACTTTAAAGCTACGAAGGAGACTGTGAGGAAATTCCAAGCGGGTGTTGGCCAGGAGCTGCACAAGAAACTCCTCCAGAGAGCCAAGACAAAGAAGAACTGGGTGTGTGTTTGAGATATAAAAGCCTTGTTTTTGTCTTTAGCGTCTCCTCTTTAGTTACAAGTGTGATGCAGTTGACTGTTTGATGTTTTTGTTTGCTTTGTCCTCCAGCTGGAAGAATGGTGGTTGGACACGGCGTATCTGGAGTTGCGCATCCCCTCTCAGCTCAATGTGAACTTTGGTGGCCCAGCACCCTACCTGGAGCACTGCTGGCCACCTGCTGAGGGAACTTACCTGCAGAGGGCCAGTATTATCACATGGCACACACTGCAGTACTGGAACCTACTTCGCACGTAAGACGAGCACACTCGCATGTATGAAAGCTGTGTTTTAGGATGTGTTGCTCTGTCTTTTTTGCATTTAAATATCTTTCCGTCACTGCTTATTTTAGAGAGAGGCTGGCTCCTCAGAAAGCAGGGAAAACGCCGTTGGACATGGACCAGTTCAGAATGCTCTTCTGCACCTGTAAAGTACCCGGAGTGAAGAAAGACACCATCCGAAACTACTTCAAGACAGGTAGAATAAATTCTGCTCTTATCTTTGCCACAAACTTACCTGCGGCACTTTGACCCTTTTTCCTCTGCTTGCCTGTCACCCTTGTGTAACATGCATGCTCTGCTGTGTCACAGAGCGTGAGGGTCCGTGCCCCTCCCATTTGGTAGTGATGTGCCGGGGGAGGATATTCACATTTGATGCACTTTGTGATGGAGAAATCCTCACTCCTCCAGAAATTCTCAGGTAAAGATTAAACGCACTTGAGAGTAAAACCCAATTAGAAACCTTGTATCCAGACTAAACAGACTGAAGGCCTTTACACAGTTAGTGCAGCCAAAAAGCGACACAATTCTGAATGTCTCAGATTCATACTTGTTGTGTAGCGTATATACAAACAGAAGTGTTGAGTTTTTAGATGTTTCAGGATGTCAGGGGGGCAATTTTTATCTCAGAGCCAGAGCAGCATTTAGCTGTGTGTCTGAGATAAAATAGTATTATTGCACTATGTGTACTTTCAGCTTTGAACTGTGAGCACAGTGTTCTGATTGGTCAGATCTATGTATTCACATGTAAAACATCTGAAAAATCAAGTTTGGTTCAAAATGAAAAGCCATATTAAGAATTAGTGAATCCAAAAAATAATTTTTATGCACAAAATATTTGCTCATATTTTACATATCCAGCATTTGTAAGCCTCAACAGAACCAGTAGCAAAAGAAAGAGGACATAACTCTTTCTTTAGGAAAGAGTTAAAAAATAAAAAATAATAACAATATTATAAACCTTGTTGACCAGTATTCCACTACGTAGCCCAAAGAGCTCTTCTGCCTCAGCTGAGGAGCAGGGAGGCTGTGGTCACATTTGGATAACACATCAGCTTGCTTCTGTCTTTGCATCCCTCCTACAGAGAGGGAACAGAGAGTTGCAAAGATGCATGAAATATTTTAGTAGAAGTATTTATGACACTCTGTATTTATGTAGAAGTAAACAAGTAGAACTATTAAAGAAAAGCACCTCATCATCAGAAAATTTCTACTGTTTTTTATTTATCGTCTTGATGCATTCTCAATCATCCAGGAAAGTAAATCTCCAAAAGTTGATTCTGTTCTTCTGGACGTAGCGTTTTGTGGGAGAAACATTTCGTCACTCATCCAAGTGACTTCTTCAGTCTCAGCTGACTGCAGGTTTCCCCAAATCTTATAAACAGTACATTTGCATAATGACTGAAACCAGCACCACTGAGGAACAATGGGCTGTGAGGTCAGTTCCTTAATCTTAATTATGCAAATTCTCATGACCATTGATCAACAACCACTGATCAAAGACCACTGATCAATGGCCATGAGTACCATTCATAGAGAGTTGGGGAATGGCTGCAATCACAGCATTGTAAGATGGCGAAAGATGTACCATTAGGTCCCCTCCTCGATTCAGAGATGGTCTTTCCCTTTACACGTAAATGGCCTCCTTGACTCCGCGCAAAAAACCAGCGTTCCTCCCTGTCCAGGATGTGTACATCCTCATCCTTGAAAGAGTATCCACTGGCCTGTAGGTGTAAATAGACTGCCGAGTCCTGGCCTGACGAGGTAGCTCTGAGCTACCTAAGATTAAGGAACTGACCTCCCAGCCCATTGTCCCTCAGTGGACTGGTTTCAGTCATTATGCCAATGTACTGTTTATAAGATTGGGGAAACCAGAAGTGACTTGGATGAGTGACAAAATGTTTCTCCCACAAAACACTACGTCCAGATGAACAGAATCAACTTTTGGAGGTTATTTATTTATTTATTTATTTATTTTTACCACTGTAAGAAAAGGCTTTAAGGTGCAGTAAGGGGGAAAAAAAAAGCACACGAAACCTGAAATTATGCTACCAATTTGCCTTCTTCATATGCTACAGATTTACAGCATAGTGTACTTGTACAGTGTGTCCACCAGGGGGCTGTTTCACATGCATAACATATAAAACATGGACAGAACCATTGTGATGTCACCCACTGGGTTTGGAATTTAGCACTGGTTTGGTTTTTCGAGTCAGAGGTTATAGTACGGATGCTAAGGGCTAGTATCGGACTTACCCAAACTGAGGCACAGACTTCTTGGATGATCAGTATCACACAGCGAGCAGTAATATTAGTTAGAGAATCTATTTAAAATGTTCCAAAAAAAGAAAATAATAATTTTTTTCCATTTGATTATATAGCACCAATCCACACCAACGTTTGACTTAAGGTGCTTTTATATTGAAATAAGTCTCAACTATCAGTTGATGCCCTTTGAGGAAGCACTTGGCAACAGTTGTGACCTCCAGCAGAACCAGGCGAGCTGAAAAACGTAGCCCCTTTAGTCACACGCAGCAGACTAGTGCTTGTTTGGATGAACCAATCAGCTTTCTTGATGCGTTGGTCAGCGCAACACGCTGCTGAGATAAGTTAGGGGTGTATACCATTTCCTTTCTGCTTCAGTTTCAAGAAGATCCCCCGTATGCAGGAGGTTCATTTCATTTCATTTAGGCTGAAGTCTGTTTATGTTTAGTGTTGTTTGGCTTTTTTCAGGTTACATAAAACATACAGAAGTCTAAAATATTTATTTTGTCTGTTTTACATATTAAAGTGTTTTATTTTTGTTCATCATTATGGGAAGCAGTCCACACTCATCGCCTAATCATCCATTCATTTTCCTCCAGATGTCCTGTATAATTTGGTTAAAGCTGCAGAGTGAAGAGCAAACAAGGCTGATGCAGCATGTGTTTGTTTACCTTTTCAGGCAGCTGAGCTATGTGAAGGAGCGCTGTGACTCAGAGCCTGAGGGAGACGGCGTGGCTGTGCTCACCTCAGAGGAGAGGACTCGCTGGGCGAAGGTAGGGGCGCTCATGTTTGGAGGATTTAAAAAAAAAAAAAAGTGAATATAGTTTGTGAAGAAGGTATCATGTTACTGTGGCGTATCTCATGATTAGCGCTTTGTTTACTTTCACTGCAGGCCAGAGAGCATCTTATAAGCATCGATCCACACAATAACACCATCCTAGAGACCATCCAGAGCAGCTTGTTCGTCATTTCTCTGGATGAAGTGAAACCCTACTCTACTCCAGAGAACTACTCAAATGTACGGACTGCGCAGATCTAAAATATGTCTCGCTATTTAAATCATGAGAAAGAGTTGTGTCTGATTTACTTGTTTATTTATTTTCTTTCCAAATTTTGTACTTTTGAGTTCAGATGACTGCAGAAGCTCTCACCGGCAACCCCACCATCCGCTGGGGTGACAAATCGTACAACTCAGTCGTGTTCTCAGATGGCACGTTCGGATCCAATTGTGATGTGAGTGTGCTTGTTCGTACAAAGCTGCGCTGAGGTTCAAGATGATTGTACTCATTGATTTGCCAGTGAAACATGCAGTCCAACCAAAATCAGCTGTTTTAATACCTTAAAAACTCGACTTGTTTCGCAGCATGCGCCGTATGATGCTATGGTGCTGGTGTCTATGTGCTGGTATTTGGACCAGCAGCTCAAAGCTACAGAGGGCAAATGGAAGGTAAACACTTGACGGTGCACATCGTGTCAAACATTTCCTGACTATTCTTTTCATTTTTCTGACACACATGCATGTCTGGGATTTTCAGGGCTCAGATGCAGTCAGACTGGTGTCCTTCCCCGAGGAGCTGGTGTTCACTATGGATGAAAAAGTCATTGGCGATATCAGTCATGCCAAAAAGCAATACATCGAGTCGGTGAGCTATCGTTAATCCCAAATGAAACCTCAGAAAACCCCTGATGACACTGAATAGGCTGTCTTGAAATAGGCAAAATAGGCACGTTTCCATGAACTTGCTGGAAAACACATAATTCTGTCAAGGAAAGACGTGAAAACACATTTACAGAAACCTCGTAGAATAGAATAGCATAGAAAAGCCACTTTAAGGTCATTCAGAAGTTATATCAGAGCAAAAATTCAGTGCTTTTACTCGTCATCAGACTGCACAACATGAGTCTAACATAAAATAAATAAATATAAATCTAAAGATATGAAATATAAAAAAAGGATCTAGAATATAGTCATGTAAGAATATAATAAAATGTTTTATCTTTATATATGGATAAAATATTATTAGGTACTAGTGTACTATGAAGGAAGTTCAACACCTAAAACCCCACATGGAGATGACGGTTATAACAACAGTCATCAGTAACTTTCTCTTTTAAGCTAGGCTTTCTGCTCTGAGCGCACTCACATAAAAAAAGGGGCTTTTCACACGTCATGTGACTCCTCTTTCAACCCACACAAAATGATCCCTTTGAGAACCGCCCGCTTCGATCAGATACATTATCAGAGGATGGTAATAAAAGGGTAAAAAAATACAGTAAGATGCAACACTTGCAGATTAATGCTGGTGAAAATCCTCAATGAAAAAATGTTTCAGTTTGTTTTAATGCTCCTGGTGCTGCTGTTTATTTGTGACATGACAGCTACAGATTACAGATATGAAACTTGATTAGAGACGTGGAAATCACTTCAGTTTGGTGTAGATCAAAGTGAAATGAATTTTATTGATTGAACAGCTTTTCATGTTGTGTGTCCTCTGTTCTTAGCCGCAGATTAGAGTCAAGTGTGATAACCTTTATACATTTCAGTGATTGTCTTAAAGTCAGGTTTCAGCGACAGTGTGATGCACAGTTTGAACTGCTGTGTCTTTAAAGCGGGGTGTAATTCTTGATGTTATTATGGTACAGTTTAACAAGCTGCACATATAAAAACCTGAGAAAACACACGCACACAGGACACTCCTCTGAACAGCCTAATAGTACGAGAGTGGATGTTGTTGAGCTGTTCCTGCTGTGGTGAAACTAAAATCCTCCATAGATTAACTGCAAACACTGAATCTGTGATGCAAGGTTAGGATTGAAATTTGAAAAAAGTCACATTTGAAATGGTGTGCAGCCTTTTTTTCACTGATTTTATTTTCCTGCAGAAGAAAATCTGATTGAGTTAAACTCCATGTGGCTGAACAACGAAAACATATTAGAAGCACAGCAGCGGAAACATAAGATGGGAAATTGATTATTTGCAGGCGTCATCAGTCATGCTGACGTTTGCTGTGTGGTCCAGAGCATTTAACCATTCGTTCTCTCTCGGTTTTCCAGGCACAAGACCTCCAGGTTGTGTGCTATGCTTTCACAGCATTTGGTAAATCTACCATCAAACAGAAGAAGCTCCATCCAGACACTTTTGTTCAGCTGGCGATGCAGCTGGCCTACTACAGACTGCACAAGAAGTAAGCTGTGGTTAAGCACACACTTTTATTATCATTATTGTCAGTGACATTCGTGGCCCTGAAGGTGTCCTCTTTCCTCTTACAGGCCAGGAAGTTGTTATGAGACGGCAATGACGCGCAAATTTTATCACGGCAGGACTGAGACGATGCGCCCCTGCACCCAGGAGGCTGTGAATTGGTGTAAAACCATGATGGACCCCACATGCAATGTGAGTGTGTGACAGTATTTGGGAAAATCACAGAAGAGCAGGAGAGAAGAAGCAATCTCATATTCGACTTAAATGTTTTCCTCTCAGGATGGTGTCAGGAGGAAGGCCATGCTGCAAGCCTTCAGTAGACACAACAACCTGATGGCTGAAGCACAGGAAGGACAAGGTTAGTTCACTTTGTGATTCCTGCTTCGTGCTTTTTCCTGACTACACTTGGCCCTGGCTGTCCCGTTTTAGTCTCAGATATGAGGTGCAGCTACAAGCAGTGTGCAGAATAGAGATGTAGGGCCAAAGTATCATCAATAAAACAATGACTTTGATCACTGGTAGTTTTGTTTCTGATATTAAACTTGTTGGCTTAATTTTTGTTCGCCTGATTGAGCAAAACGGAGCTGCTACACCCCCCACTGGACTCTTCTGAGCCAGTAAAAATCTGCTTTAGTTCAACATCTACATTCATCTGTTGCACAAAATCGTTTAGCCCGTCAGCTTCCCTATGTAGGACTTTTTTTTTTTTTTTTTATTGTCACATCACATGTGCAGGTACATTGGTACAGCACATGTGAGTGAAATTCTTGTGTGCGAGCTTCACAAGCAACAGAGTTGTGCAAAATACAATAATGTAAACAAGCAAAATACAAGAATGGCTACATCTGAAACTAATAAATATATGTACAATATATAATAGTATATGCATTTCTGGATGTGTATACTAAATATTTTTCTACGTGTGTGTGTGTGTGTGTGTGTGTGTGTGTGTGTACACATATTTTACAAATTAAATAGAGTAAACAATAAATAAAATATATAAAATAAAATATACAGAGTGAGACATGTGCAAAACAGTGGCGTTACTGTACAGTATGGAGTGCATAATGTTAAAGTTCCAGTAGTGAAGCTGAGGTGTCTATGAAGTGTTCAGCAGTCTGATGGCCTGATGGAAAAAGCTGTCTCTCAGTCTGCTGGTACGGGACCGGATGCTGCAGAACCTCCTTCCTGATGGAAGTAGTCTGAACAGTTTATGGCTGGGGTGACTGGAGTCCTTGATGATCCTCCCCGCTTTCCTCAGGCACCGCTTCCTGTAGATGTCTTGGAGGGAGGGAAGCTCACCTCCAATTATCCGTTCAGAGCACGGATAATTGCGGGCTGAACCAAGGCTTCTGACATCACAAAGAACCATATTTGTAGTCTCTTTGAGTTTTTATGCCCTACTTCATGCGGTCGTGTGATATTGTTGCCAGGTTTTGACAGGCATCTTCTGGGGCTGTATCTTATTGCCAAGGAGGAGGGACGTCCAACCCCAGAATTATTTATGGATCCCCTTTACACAAAGAGGTACGCCACCCAGAGCTGATTTATCGCATGAAAGCAGTAAATTAAATTTCTGCTCTACTAGTTTATAATGTATGATCTATTGGAAATAATTTAATTAAATATTAAATCCTAGAATGTTACAGTGCAGTATCCAGAAATCTGCTTCTCCAGAGTAGCTGCTGCAGAGCAAAGGCAGTGCATTAGGTTTCTGTCTGTGACTGTTGTTTGTGTCTGCAGTGGCGGTGGGGGTAACTTCGTGCTGTCATCCAGTCTGGTGGGCTACACTACAGTTCTCGGGGCTGTGGCTCCCATGGTGCACCATGGCTACGGCTTCTTTTACCGCATCAGGGATGACAGGTGAGCACATGAAACGGGCTTTCACTGACCTGAAAACCTGTGTGTGGGTTTTTGGTGAACCTGTGCTGCATATGTGAGATTTGCCAGTTCTGTAGAATTTATTAAAAGCAAGCTAAGGATGTATACGCTTACTGGACACTTTATTAGGTACACCTTGCAAATACTGTGTTGCACCCAGGTTTACCTGCACAACTGTCTTAATTCTTCATGACAGACTCAACAAGGTTCTGGAAACATTCCTCTGAGATTTTCAGTAGCTGTATTCAGATCTCCGCTCCTCTTTTTTCTAGGATTGTGATCTCCATGTCAGCGTGGAAATCCTGCCATGAGACTGATGCTCCATCACTGTTCAGTAGCTTCAGTAGCTGCCTGCATGAGATGCTCCACTTAGCCACCACTTCTCAGCTATAAACCTACTTAAGCGGGGAAACGGGATAATTTAATGACTCCTGTTTCAACCCACACAAAATGATCCCTTTGAGAACCGCCCGCTTCAATAGATGCATTATCAAAGGATGGTAATAAAAGGGTAAAAAAAAATAAAAATACAGTAAGATGCAACACTTGCAGATTAATGCTGGTGAAAATCCTTAATCAAAAATGTCTAAGTTTTAATGTCCATGTTGTACCACAGAGAGCCTGTTTTAAATATCAATGCACTTGTAGTTGTACTAAATGGTGACAGCTAGATCAGCACGAATCAATGCAAAGGTGCAGAATCTGTACCTCGTATTTTTTTAATGTAAACGTAAATTACTCAAGATTATGTAGTTATTAACATAGCGTAAACTGTACTTTTTTCTTTCTTCCTGATTCAACGCTCGTTTTTTTTTTTTTTGACTGTATAGTTTGAAATCCTGACAGTATTATTCGACATTTTAAGATAAAATGTTAACCGCTAAGTGGCTAACGACTCGCCTTAGTTTTCACTGTGAAAAAGCTCTTTTCCAGTAACCGTAGAAAAGAGCTGTTAGGCTTGAACTGAATCGTAACACTGTAGGGAAGCTCGTTTCTAAAGCTTTTGCAGAGTTAATTCAACATTTCTACTTCACTAAAAGAACCTGAAATTTGTACTAATGGATGGCAGAAACAAGCTTCTGACTATTTGGACAAATATTTGATTGTCTTGTCAAAACAGTGCCTACAGATAAAGGAAATGCACTTGAATACCACAAGAGGACGTGAATGTACCCCATCGCATGAAGTGCACACACTGAGCTAATTTAAACTCATTAAAAGAGAGAAGTAGGCACGACTCGTGTAAGTTTGTTAAAGCCAAGGTTTGACTTCCAGTTTCTCCAGGTACCAATACCATCTACACACTATGCAACTTTGTTTTTAATTTCATGTCCAAATGTTGGTGATGGTGTTTACTTTGGGTTTCAAAGAGTGGCTGACGTAAAAATCTGTTGAAACACTTTCTACATTTGGAGCCTCACACCAACGTGATTATTGCTTTGATAAGGTGAAATTTCACTGTGATTGTACCACTTTGAGGGAAGCTGTAGTCAATTTTTTTAGTCAAATTTTCTGAGAATAAAGTTCGAAGATGTCCACACTTGCTTTCTTAACCTTTATTTGAATATAAAACATTAACAGTTACAAAGCAGCAATTCCTCTAAAAAAAATAGAAACAAAATTACATTTTAAGTGAATTCCACAGAAACTTCGCAAATGAAAATTAACATTTGCGCAGCATTTCCCAGGCTTTAACTGCTCAGGTACTTTGGTCCTCCAACTCAATCCAAGATGCTGAACTGAGTCATAACAGTATAAATATTAAAGATTTTACCCAAAACTATTCCAGACAGTGATGATCCCATCGTCAGAGGCATAAAACCAGTGCATAGACAAACGAACAAAGAGGACTGGTCATTGAATTTACTTTAGCCTGTTTAAAAAAAAAAAATGCAGCCATTTTTAATTCCAGTGTTCTCCTTACAAGTAAAAATATCTATCTCAAAGGTCACTTTTTCTACTTGCACAAAAAGGCTCTTTAGAAGCCAAATCTGCCACTTAGCTAAGCAGGAAAAGTACACATTAATCAACTTGTATCCACCAACAGTGAGTAAGCCAAAAAAGAAAAATAATATCAGTTTTACCGTTTACATCTGCACCCCACAAATGTCAAAAATCTCTTGTGGGAAGGACAGTCACAAGTGACAGCCAATCAGAATTCAGACTTTATACATTTAGGTTTAAGCCACAGGAGCCACTGTCTGAATCTGCATGGGAGGAGTGATGATCTAAGGCACCAGTGTTTAATCCAGAACTCAAGATTATGGACTATGGGTTATTTGTCACTGTGTCCCATCTGTCTGTTGACAAGCATGTGGTAGACCCCCTTCTTTGCCAGCAGCTGCTGATGTGTCCCCTGCTCCACCACGACTCCTCCCTGGAATACAGCAATGCGGTCTGCGTTCTGGATGGTGGACAGACGGTGGGCCACGACGATGCACGTCCTGCCCTTGCTGGCCTGGTCCAGAGCTTCCTGCACCACCTACAGAGAGAGCATGGTCTTATAAGAGCTCCTACTATGAATGTTTTCAGCACTAAAGATGGTTTCAGTTTAAACCAGAGCTGTCATCTTTATCAACATGGCTACTTTCCTGTATTCCTCCCATCCTCAAGTTTAATGTGAACTCTCTCAGCCCAACATTTCCCATTTTCTTGTGTGTGGATTTTAGCTGCAGCAGTCGTTTGTATGAGCTGGTGACTTTACTCACCATTTACTTAATCTCCCTGACAAGCATTACAGGTGAAAATGGAAAGATGTGCTCACCTTCTCGCTCTCAGTGTCCAGCGCAGAAGTGGCCTCATCCAGCAGCAGCAGTTTGGGGTTGCGGAGGATGGCTCGGGCTATGGCTATTCGCTGCTTCTGACCACCTGACAGCTGTGTCCCCTTATCACCTGCCTGCGTGTCATATTTCTGCTCATGGAAAAAACAAACACAAACAAAACAATGAGAGGGCATAGTTGTGTTACTATAGATGGTCAAAACTATACAAAGTATGGATCCAAGCACTCCTCACAGCTGACAAATTTCTTAAAAAGTATACTTTGAGGTTTAATAATAATAATAATAATAATAATAATAATAATAGCTACATTTATTGCCAAGTTAATAAAATGCTGGCAGGAAATCATTTTCACATGTACAATAACACATTCATCTTCAGCTGGCCTCCTGCATGATTACCATTCACATTTGTTGACTCATAAGGCTTAATGATACAAGCCCTCCAGTAATCAGTACAGATTCCTCTGGTGTCTTGAATGGGAGAGGAGGTAAACCACTTCACTGGGATTGTCAGGTGGTCACTGTCCTCAGTGTTACATTGATTTTATGCCCATGACACGTAATGTGCCCCCTTCTGCTATCACCCCTTAATGTCCCAGCCTAGCTGTACTCCTGTCCGCAACCAGCTGCTGCTTCGTTCAGCACTCTCAGAGTGACTTGACTGCTCGTTGAAAGGCCTGCCCTCACACCCCCACTCTCTGTAGGAGCTTAGTTGTAGCTTTAGCAATAAACCCTTTACACCCGACCTCCACAGGATCCACCTTACTACACCAATTGTGTTCTGTCTGAGCTGCCATTTCCATCCCAGTTATGCTTTTCAACCTGCAGGTGGAAAAATAAAGCACCACCAAGTTTGTTTATCACAGCAGTAAAAACACTGATCAAAGGTTTTTCAACAAAGGTTTTTCACAAAGGCCTCTTTAGGAGACTTGCATTGTTGCTGTAATTACCTTTGTACACCATTTCACAATTTTTAATTTTAGCTGACTTATGGTCCCCTTTACAGCATCTCCATCTGACCTATGAAGCCTTATCTTTACATCATCTTAAAGAAACCTGGGGGCAATCACACCAACCTTTCATCTACAGCTTTATCATGACAAAATATTTCAGGTCCATGAGAGTGGAATAAATGTTACTAAACCCAACCTCGTCCATCTTGGGGTTAATGTAGTTGAGCAGAAACAGAAAGGCACGAGACCTTTACAAAAGGATGGAGCTCTATTCAATGCCAAATAACAACAGTTGCCTCAAAGCACTTTATATTGTAAGGTAAAGACCCTACAATAATACAATACAGGGCAGAAAGAATTACTCAAAGATGACTCGATAGTGACAGCAACCACAACAGTTTGTATAGTGCTTTTTGATTAGTGCTTTATACTTTTAAACTAATGTTTGAAGATTTTAAATTAGTGGCAAGATCCCAGATCTCTCAAAAACCACAGACCAGCATCTAGTCTACAGTTCATCAGCAAAATGCTTTGAAACCACCACATTACTATCAGGTTTCAGTCTGCCTCCTGATCAGAGCACTTTAAAGTCTCAGCACTGACCAGTTAACTGCTTGTCAAATACAAGCAGCAAATTCAACATTTTAAAGGACGTAAAAAGCAAAAGAAATGCCATCTGAGCGATCTGGACGACGAGTCTTAAACACTGTATCGAAGACATTTCGGAAGTTTCAAAGTTAAATTGATCTTCGTTTGTTTCTAATGTGAAACCATCACATCAAAAACCAGCAGTACTGAGAGAGCATAAAACAACAAAAAACAAACTTGAAGTGTATAGTTAGCTCCAGGCAATAAATCAATGATTTCTTGTAGTCATCTATTATCTTATCGGCAGCAGTGTTGCCTCTTACGGTTACATTTTTTTTAATCTTCTTTAGATGTTTATCATCATTTTATCATCATGCGATGTGATAAAAATCTATGGAGTAGGTGACACTCATAGGGATCATTTTATAGCAGCCATCAAGTGTTGGTGTGCACAGCCTGAATCAGAAACAGCATAAAGTTGAGACTCATTCTAAGGCTTTAGGTTTTGAGGGCAACACAAAGACATCCTGGCTGCACTAAACTTCCCTCGCAGTAAAACCCTGTGGTAGCTGGGCAGAGGCAGCTCTAGGCAGCTTTGTGACGCATTAAAAACAAAGCTGACATCAGAGTCCATCTTTGTTTAGATTCAGTGTTTCAGCCTCCTTTCTTGCTGTAACCCCGAGTCTGCTTTTTTTGACCACCTCTTTATCCACCCAGTCTGTTTTACTGACACTGGATTTGACCCTTATCTTTACATGGAATCTTCTATAAAATAGTATAATGACATTACCAGTGGCAAACCCTCTATGAAGTTGTGAATGTTGGCTGCTTTGGCCGCTGCCTCTATCTCGTCCATGCTGACTTTGCGGCTGTTGTCTCCATAGGCAATGTTTTCAGCCAAAGAGCAGTCGAACAGCACGGGCTCCTGGGAGACGATGCCTATCTGGGACCTCAACCAGTGAATGTTCAAGTTTTTGGCATCAGATTTGTCCAACACCTGAAGGAGAAAGAGTAGCACAAATAGGCTTGCATGCTTTGGCACCTGGACGATCATTCATTTGATTGTGCAACATCGTTTTAATCACCAAGCCCTGAAGGAAATGTCTGATTTGTTAATGGCTAAAAGCTTGTTTAGCTGAAGAACTTGTCACTTCTTATTTAAAAGTTAACATTGGTTTTACATTAATTCTGAATCAATGCAGAAATTCAGTTAATGAGTTATTTTGCCAGAGACTTTTTTTTGTTTTTTTAAAGTGACAAACACAAACGTACTAGAAAACCTGCAATGTGCACATGATGTTCAAAAACACCAACAGGACACGAGACAACAGGCACACTATTCATTTCCCTCCCAACCAGATAAATGTTTATGCAGTAATCCAGATAAGAGCTCCTGTTACATGGACTTCATATCAGCACTGGAAAGCACTGGCCAGCTAATCATTACCCAACTGTCAGTAGGTGATGAGGCATCAGTGTGAGGTAGTGCACAGAGCGTGGGCGTGCAGTTGTTTTCTCACCACTTTCCCATCCAGCGGGTCATAGAACCTCTCCAGCAGCTGGACGGTGGTGCTCTTCCCACAGCCGCTGCTTCCCACCAAGGCCAGAGTTTCTCCCTTCTTTACACTCAGATTCAGCCCTTGCAGGATGGGTACATCAGGACGTGAAGGATAATTAAACTTGACCCTCTCAAAGGTCACATTACCATCAAACTGGTCCTGGAAGAAAAGAAAGAGTTAGATATGTGGTAAAATATCACTTTTCTAAAGCCGTGTTTGCGGCATGTACCGGACAGTCTCCGTCCTTTGACAGATTATCAATGGCAGGCTCCTTGTTTAACAGCATCATGATGTGGGCAGCAGACAGTTTGGCCTTCGCGTAGTTTGGAGCGAAGGAGTTGACTTGACCGACAGCCATGGCACCAAACAGAACGGCTGAAATCACACTGGGAGAGGAAAGTTAAACACATTAGCTTCGCTGTCAGTGGGGTGTGAAACAGGATTACATAAGGCTAAGCTAACACGAACCTACGACATCTGTGTGCCCAGCATGTTTGTAATTACTGATAATCTTAAAGATGAGTTTGCGCTGTTCGGTCCCGCCGATAATGATGAACCGACTGACGAGTTTATGCCTACAACAGCTGTAGTCAGAAGTTTGCATTTACTCATCGTGGGCATGAATTTAATGGTAATTTTGTGGCCTTTAATGTTGCGTCACCACTTCGCCAAGAACTGGAAGAAGACCCAAACCATTAGCCTGAGATGAGAGGGAGCTGGTTAAAGTGTTCAAGAACAACCCAGGAACCACAAAGTCCGAAGCCTGCCATGAACTGGAAACTGCTGGAACACCAGTATCACTGTCCAGTTAGATGTGTTTTACATCACTATTGACTGAGAGGGTGCCAAAGCCTGTGCTCAAAAGTCAATCCTTTGAGCTCGACTGAAAATGGCAGACGCCCATGTGGACAAGCAAATGTCTCCTGGAGAAAAGTTTTCTAGTCAGACGAGAAGATTTGTCGTGGTGGGTAAACGGCTCAAAACGTTGGAAGCGTAAAGTTGAGGCTTTCAAACCCAAAAACAATGTATTAGCACCGAACCAGTGTGGTGGTGGTACCATCATGCTCCAGGGCTGATCTGGCAGTGACAGCACTGATATTGCATAAATTGGCTGGAATAATGAATAAGAAGCAGAACCACCTCCACCTTCTTCAACTCCACCTCAAATCAACAACTATATGATTGACCAGGACAATAATGCCAAACACAGATTAAAACTGGTTTAGAATGGATAAAACAGGCTAACATTAAATTAATGACAAGACTGTCCCAAAGCACAAACCTCAGTCCTATTGAAAACTTGTGGATTATTTTTGCTTTCCTGGCACAGACCTGAATTTAGGCAAACTAAAATGGGCTCTACCAATCCTGCCAAGGAGTGATTAAATGATGCCAGAGGCTCGTTTCTAAGGCACATTTAACCAAACATTAGTGGGGTTGTTTGTATATATTGGAGCCTGTGTGGATCCAAAATTCACTTTACTACAGTAATGCTGTACAATCATTCCATCCTGGAGAGTGGGAAAAAGCTCAGAGACATTAAATCAGCCTCAGTTGGGTGTACAGTGTTCATTAAGAGGTAAAGAGTTAATATTTTCTTCTTTTATGGACGCTGAGGCTTCGGTTTGCCATGAACTTTGGACTTCCCAGTTTATGCAACACAATATAAATGAAAGCAGTGGCTCCTCCCAGCAAAAGAGGGTCTGATGTATTACCACAAGTATCTGTCACAGTGTACATTTGAAAGCCACCCACGCTGAGGCTCTTCAACTGCTTCTGACTAAGATAATGATTAACAGCCACATGAAAAGGTTCTGTCCATCAGAAATGCTTTGTTTGGATGTTACCCGCCACGCAAACTGTCAGGCTGCCTGTTAATCTCCTCATGAAGATACAAGCCAATGTCTCAGTTCACTCACAGGAAGACCCCTTCGACACTCATCCTTCCAGCTATAATGAGCCAAGCACCAAAACGGAAACAGGCCGCATAAGCGAAATAGATCATCGCCTGGGAAAAGGAGAAGGTGAGGCCGTAGATGTGTGCCATTTTCTTTGAGTTTCTGTAAAAACATGAGAAAGGTGGCATCAGAACTTAAAGAGCGTATAATTGAGCAATCAGGTCCCTGTGGTACAAATTATCGTACTTGTAGGGCACATCGAGGTTCTCCTGATACAAAGCTTCAAACTTTTCCTCTCTTGTGAGGCAGACCACGGTGCGGATGTTCTCGATGGCCTCTGTGGCAATCTGAAGAGACGCAATGCAAATATCTCATGAGTTCAGAGTTTCAACAGACTGAGCCGTGAGGAATTTTTACTTTCACTCTGGCACATCTCGCACCCAATCCTCACCTTTCCAGCCTTCTCCAGCTCCTTCTTGTCTTCAGCAGCGTGTCCGGCGAGCATCTTCATCTCAATGGCTCCAGCCACTGCAATGATGGGCACCAGAGACAGGAGCAGCAGAGTCAGCTCCCAGCCGTACACAAAACCCAAGATCAAACCGGTGCCCATGTTGGCTAAGTTCTGAGCGAGCGTGGCCATACGCACGCCTGCGGCCTAAATGGATGATTTGACACTTTAGTGTGAGCCTTTGGTAACCTTTGGCCAGCTGTTGTTGAAGCTTACCCCCTGCACTTGGGCTGCATCTGTGGCCAGTCTCGTAGTGAGCGCACCAACACTGTTTTTTGGTTGGTCAAACCAGCCCAGATCCTGCAAAGGAGATTTGAAAGAAGCACTGAAGGACCTGACCAGCTTTTATTATGGCTGCCATGTAGATAATTGGTTCACTTTAGCCACCAAGAAAAATGTATTTTTCAACAACATCCTCCCTGCTCTCTCATTTGACTTTGTCACTTACATACCTGCCTCATCATGGACTTAAAGGCCCTCAGTCTCAGTGTCAAGGTGAGGACCTCTCCAGATTTACCAAAACAGAAACCCTGTTTAAAAAAAATAAAATTAAAAAATAAATAAATAAATAAATAAATAAATAAAAAACCCACACAACCCCCCCCCCCCAAAATTAGCACACGTGTCACATCATCCGCATGTGTTGTCACATCAGCATTCTTTCAACTTGTGTGCACTCTCCTAAAGTTTGACAGGGACCTGTGTGACCATTTCCCTTTCATTTTTAACCTTTTTATTTACATTACTTACTAGCAGGATATAACAGAGTTTACCAAGGTTTACCACAAACCCTCTTCCATCAACCGCGTGCGTTTGCATACCTGTAGAAACATGGTGACAAAGGAAACTGCTCCAATAGCAGCAAACATGAGGGAAAAGAAAACTGATCTTTGTCTGACAATGTCTTGGTCCGGTTCTGCAAACACCTGAGGGGAGATAAAAAGATGAAGCTTTCTACAGCTGCTGAAAACACCTCCATTCAGCATGAACATGTTATCAAGAGTAACCTACATTGATGATCTTTGAAAAGACGACGGCAAACGCAGGCTGCATTGCACCATTGATAATGGCACAAAGGGTCCCCAGCAGAATGTATGGCAGCTCTGAAGTGTTCAGAGCCATCACTTTGAGGAACGACACAGGGGGAACGTCTTCATCCTGCAGACAGGAGGAAAGATTAAAAAGGCTTCTAATGCAAGTGATGAATGAATGGTGTGTATAAGTAAATTCTCAGCATGAAAACGATCCCAAACACATTGCTAATGCAGTAAAAGTATAGTTGATAGAAACATACAATAGATCATAATCAGTCTAGGAGCCCAAACCAACATTATCGAATCAATGTGGGATCATCTTGACAGAACAAAAGGCAGCAAACATCCAAAGAAGAGTTTTGAATGTCCTTCAAGAAGCCTGGAGAACATTTCCTGAAGACTACTTAAAGAAACTGCCTAAGAGAATAAATTGCAGCCCCATGTCTTAAAATAAATAGTACTGTATAATTCAATTATTAGTTTCCAGAAAAAGTAAGAGGTGTGAACACTCATCCAAGTGAAAATAACAATAATAATTTTTTTATTTTTTTTAAAAACATCTTAGACTAAGAATCATATTTTCTTCACATTCCTTTATTGATAGAAGGATTTAGGTGTTTGCTCACCTCCAAGTTATCACTAGTCAACTTTTTCTTTTCCTCTTTGTCCCCTTCTGAAGTTTTAAAGGATGCACCTTTTGTGCTCTTCCTCTTGAAGAGAGAAGACTCCGACAACGACCTGACTCCTGGGCTTCTCTCATCTGCAGACGGCTCATGCTCCTCCTCCGCATTTTTCTGAAACGTCTTCAAGAGGAAAACCACAAATGCAAAACAAACAAATAAAGACTGGGTGCTGTGGAAGTTCCCATCTGCTAAAACTGCCTGTGTGCAAATATTACCTGCATGGAGACCAGTGTTTGGTAGACTCCCTTTCCTTCCATCAGCTCGCTGTGAGTTCCCACCTCTACAACCTTGCCATCTTTGAAGCCGGCAATAACATCAGCGTTTCTGATTGTTGAAAGGCGGTGAGCCACGATTAGTGTGGTTCGACCCAACCGGACCTGCACACGGGCGAGTTTGTGTGTTACACTGAGTTAAATGTTACTAGCATGCTGCTCTGATGTGAGGTACACAAGCATTTAACATAAACTGTTAAATTATTGCAGGAGGGTAGGTTTATGTGCACTGTGGCTCAAATCCACCATCCATGCAGGAGACATTTATACAAGACTATGAATCAAGTCAGATCGGACGGATTGCTCCTCTGGACATGAGTTAACATTTCTGCTCTGTCTCTATTTATTTTTATTTTTTTACAGTAGCCTTGAAACAAGAATTAAGTAACCGTTGAGCCGTACCTTATCAAGCGCCGCCTGCACGATGGTCTCACTCTCAGCATCGAGCGCAGATGTGGCTTCATCCAACAGGAGGATTTTGGGGTTGCGGACTAAAGCTCGGGCGATGGCGATCCTCTGCTTTTGTCCTCCGCTCATCTGAGTCCCCCGATCTCCCACCAGAGTCCCAAACTTCTGCTCAACACAGAGAGTCCAATGATTAGCAAGTGGAGATCAATCATTTACAGGGACAGAGGAATTGTAAGTGTTGCCCTACATCGGGTAGCTTCATAATGAAGTCATAAGCGTTTGCTTCCTTGGCAGCTTGTTCAATCTCCTCCTGCGTCACGTCGGTTCGGCCATATCGGATGTTCTCTGTGATGGTGGTGGCGAAGAGGATGGGCTCCTGGCTCACCACCCCGATCATCTCCCTCAGGTGTCGGACGTTAAGAGAACGAAGATCGTGACCGTCAACAAACACCTACATGGACACACGACACTCAGTTTACACCGTTGTGTAGATTCGCTGTTTCCATTTACTGGTTTATGCAGAGCCCTTTATACACAGAAGCCATTTAACAAAAAAATTAATAAAAAAATTCCACACAAATCAGTTTACTGTATTTAAGTAAACAGACTCAATTTTCATAAGGAGTGTCCAAAATAAACAAAGTTCTTTAAAAGAAATCCACTTTACATCTACTTTCAGCTTTAAGTTGTTAAAATTAAAAAAGACAAAAATAAATATAAAAGGTCTGATTTCTGAACGGTTAAGTCTACACAGGACTGATCTGATTTGTACATCTTGTACTTCAAAGTACTTGAGGTCCCACTTACGTTTCCTTCCTGAGGATCGTAGAACCGCTGCAGCAGCTGGATTGTGGTACTTTTACCACAGCCACTGCTTCCCACCAAGGCAAAGGTCTGCCCCCTCTTCACAGTCAAGTTCAGGCCATTTAACACCTACAGACAACATGAGTTTGGGGATATAAAAATGTCCGCATGCTATTTTAGCACTTTAAATTTGAGTATACAGCAGCTATGAGAACACACTTTGATATCAGCCCTGGAGGGGTAGCTGAAGTGGACGTTCTTGAACTCGATGTCTCCTTTGATGCATTCAGGTTTGTAGCCAGCCTCTGAATAGCTGTCGATACTGGGGACCTGTCGAGAAGAGAATCAAATACGGCAGATTTCACTTCTAAGAGGCCAAACTAATACAGCAGAACAGGGCTTATTCTTTTCATAACCTCAAAGAAACAATGGGAGGAAATGCTGTTAGCCCTTCAGTTTCAGCTGAGCACATTTAGAAAGCACAATGTTTATTTTCACAGTGCTTTGCGTTTTCACTGCATCTCCTGTTGCACAGCTCTGTTATTCTCCCTTTTGCCTTGCAACTTACAAAAGCTGAGCTGTGTTTTGGCAGAATTTGACACTTATGTCTCACCTGGAAGCCTCATCCTTTACACTTCACCCTTGAACATAAGAATAAGTAGTAGCCACAATACAAGAAATGATTTCAGTGTGAACACAGGTAAAACAGAAGTGACTTTCAAAGGCTTAATACCCTCCCCTTCAAGTCTGGAGCAAGGAACATGTTTCAGAGAAGATCCCATTTGTTTTGCTCGAGGTTGTGTGCATTTCTGTTTCTGTGCAAACAAAAGTGCTGCTCAGCCTGCAGTTTCTCAGATGGGGCCATCCTTTATCTGCATTTCTAAACTAGCATGAGTCTGTAGTCATACACAGAGACAAACACGTGCAACAAGCTAAACAAAGCCACATCCCAGAATAGCAACAGGCAGGAGTTGACCCTGCAAGCCATCCTTCAAGTGGCTCAGTTAAACAGACTGGTTATGCTCCAAGCTTCTGTGGCCATAGGAGCCCCTTTTAAATTCTACTAAAGCTGATTTCACAAAACACTATCCACCATCTTCACAGTGTCTGCAAAACTCATGATCATACTCAAGTTTTAATTACTTTTTGGAAATGAGTCTGATTCAGCGAGTGGAAGAAATTTACAAGAACCACAGCTGTGCAACGTCAACTGAATGACCTGCGGTGTCTTCAAACAGCAGGAGCTCCAATTACAGCAAAATCCAGCTCCAGGTTGCTGGCAGCATCAAAGCAGCTCACCGGAGCGCCACCGTAAAGCAGCATGTTTGGTAATACAAAGTGACAACAGGGCAACAACACGAATGGGTGGAAAAAAAAAGAAAGAAAAGTAAGCGTTGAGTGGAAAACATTGCACTTCTTACGTGATCAATGATGTTGTACACTTTATATGCAGCTCCCCTAGCACTCGCAAAGGTCTGGATGTTGGGAGAGGTCTGTCCCAGTGAGAAAGCGCCAATGAGCACAGAAAAGAAGACCTTTTTTTAAAAAAAAAGAAAAAGAAAAAGAAAAAGTGCACTGGTGTTAGCCACAGCAAAAACCTCCAAGTCACATGCATGTTTATTGTACAAACTAACAGGTGACAAATCTACTCACAGTGAGTACGGTTCCAATCGTGTACTCTTCACTCAGGACGAGTGTACTGCCATACCAGAAGGCCAGAGCATAGGACAGGTAAATAAAGAGGAAGGTGACACCCATGGAAAGGTTAGCAGAGATCGCCTTCTTTATTCCCATCCTCTTAGCATCCTCTAGGTTCTTATGATATCTAGAGTGCAACACAGAGAGCACAGTTAGGGGCAAATATAGTATAAAATACATTTTTAAACTGCACAAACAGTGGATTTCTGCCAAGACCGACCACATCTGCACAAATAATGCCATTTGAGGCGGTTGATAACAGTTAAAGACATGACACCTCTTAATCTCCTTCTCTTGACCACTGAAGGCAAACACAGTCCTGATTGAAGAGATCACCTCCTCGGCTACAGCACCGGCTTTAGCATATGCAGTCTGCTCTTTACTGGTGAACGATGTGAGCACCTGTACACAGACAAAAGGTGGTGATGCATACAGAGCCCAGGGTGTTTTAAGCATCAGAAACACAGGGATAAACTTCTGCAGCAGCTTACCATACTGAAAAGAGCAGCAGAAATGCCAAGCACGGGGCTCACAGCCAGGATGACCAGAGTGAGCTTCCAGCCTTTGCTCAAGCCGATGATAAAAGACACAACAAAGCTGGTGAAACCCTGGATCAGCATCCCCACCTTGTCTCCGATACCTTCTTGGATCTTATAGACATCACTGCACATGCACATATAAACATCAAGCTCCAGTTTTGAAAAGTCAGATACTTTGAAATACAAGTGACAGACACACTCATCTCCATAACGCAATTTATTCAAAGTGTCCTTCAGTTTCAGAAAGTTAGAGATCTGCATAGCTGCTGATTATACTTCTAGCACATTTAATTAACACACAGCACTGTGGGACCTTTAAAAATCACACACTTCTCATCTGTTACCCACTCTGTGAGACGCGTGTTGAGCTCTCCCGTCTCATTGACGTCAAACCAGCCAATGTCTTGCCGCATGATTTGGTGGAAAAACAGGATGCGGATGCGTTTGACCTGCCGACCGGCTGCCAGAGCCCAGAGGGCCACCTGTAGGTAGGCTGCAACCAGGACCCCAGCTCCCATGATGGAGAAGTATATGGCATGGCTGGGAGAGGACAAGTGACAGATGCGGTCTGATAAATCTGTTTCAGTCAGTCTCTCCGCCTGATGAGGCAGCTATGAGGTGTCAGGCTGTGAGGTCTTACCCAGTCATTTCCTCTTCTAAGGTGCTGTTTGTGGAATCTGAGGACACAGGAAGGAAGAACAAAAGAGTCATTTTACTCCTTAATGATTATTGCTGTGCTACCCATGTGCACACTAGCCTGCATCTGAAACTCACTGGGCAAAGCCTCCTGTATGAAGCTGTCCGTCATGTCGCCGAAGACAATGCACATGAGTGGAAGCACTACGCCGTTTGCCATTGACATCACTGTCCCAGCTATAATCATTAAGACATCCCAGCGGTCTGCAAACCTAAACTGCACACAGAAAAAAATAATAATAATTTGAGTGGGAAAAAGTTAAACTCAAAGCAGCTTTCATCTCCTCGCTGCAGGAGTCTGGTGGAGTTCACTGAAACAACGGGAGGATGTGCCTCACTCCCATCCTCTCCCGACTTCCCCGTTCAGCACACACACCTTGCTGTTATGCTTGTAGGAATTTCCAGTCTTACAAGGATAACTATAAACAGTCAAACCAACTTATAACACTGCTGCTTCCATTTTGTCTTCACATGTACACATGCACACTCCAATAAAGAAAAATAATTTGCACACCAGAAAATAAAAAAAGATAAAAATGAGCCTTGAAAAGAAATAAGTGTATAACCTGTTTTTTTCTGGCAGCAGGTGATTAGTATGAAGATGAACCTACCACTTTGATGGGGCTAACCATGGGCATCTTAGGAGGCTTCTCCTTTTTCTTCTTCTTCAAGTCATCTTTTTCAGTCTCCCTGGAGAATTCATAAATGGCATGATGTCAAATATTTCCCAAGCACCGATAAAAAAAAAAAAAAAAATTTAGGAGTTTGACTCAAGTCACATAATTAGTAGAAAGGCGGTTTAGAATTTAGAGTCTTCTTTTTTTTTTTTCTTTTTTTTTTTACCCCGTATTTCCATTTTGTTGGGGTTTGGCTGCGGACATTTCCATCTGCTCCCTCTCCATGGCTGGGTCCTGTCAAAATAAAAGCCATCCCATAAACATGCCTTTGCCCTTTGGAATACGTTAAACCTGCAATAAAACACAGTCTGCAAAGTTAATCCTTTACAAAACTGAAATTTGAGGAATTTGAGGGGTGGAAAAAGTCAAAGTAGAGTAAGTCCGTGAAAACCAGGGTGCAGATATTCTGCCTGTTGGATGGATTTGGAAGAAGAACAAAAATGCCCCCCCCCCCCCCCCCACAACAACAGTTAGTCTTCTTTAACCTCCTAGGACCTGGCATCCACATATGTGGACATCACATTTTTGGCCTGATATCCACTTACGAGGACATTATACTGCTACTGTTCTATCAAAAATTTAAACGAATATCCTCATATGTGGCGCTCATTTTAAAAAAAAAAACAAAATTTAGGTAAAAAAAAAAAATAAAAATCTGGTAATTGTTTGTTTTAACAATCATCGGGCCCCAATTAGCCAAAATATCAAAGAGAAATTAAAAATGTATGCGTGGAAGAGTTCGGGTCTTAGGAGGTTAAATATTGAAATGATATAATTTCCTTTAAGGAAGTTGCGTAAAGTACAAGTAGAGCATTGTGGTAAAAGTATAAACCATTCACTTATCTCTATCTATGACATCACGCTCCATAATTTTAAATTTGTTTTACATTTCCTTTCAAGCAGCTTTGAAAATGGCAACAGTGTAAAGAGCTAAAACATTGAAAAAAAAAACAACATTTTACCATTTAAAAAAAATAAAAATAAAAATCACATGTTTTTAGACACCGACAGTTTTACACAGCTTTGGGGGGGAATTTCCCCCCGAAGCGGTTTTATTTCCAGCACCGTCACCACCGCCTCTGTCTCTGACGTGGTTCAAGTATAAAACCATCGTCGTAGCTCTCAGTCAAATAAAAGCTAAATAAAATGTGTAGAAAAGAGTACAGACCCACCGTTTTCCCCCGCTGCTGTTCTTCCCTGCTTCTCCTCTGCGGACAGAGGTGTCGACCACGCTCACAAACTCGCGCACACTTTTCCTCTTCTTCCTCCTCCTGCCTCACGCTCTCTGCTCCTCACGTGGCTTTAGGACGTCTAAATCGATGGGAGAACTGAAGTGTTATCCCCAGATCAGAGAAATGACTTATGAACGTATCTTTCCGGCCTGCTGTTTCATTTTAAAGGCCGGTTGTCAGAATACCGGACGGTCGGAGAGTGTCATGTTTGGAGAACATCCAATTATTGACCGCTGTCTATCGGCAGGTGTTAGGGGGCGTGGCTTCAGGTGCTGAAGTTTGTGGTAAATACCGTGATAAATAGTTTGTTTTATTGTATTTTTATTTATACCAAGTTAGTGTACAAACTGACAATGAAGGCTGTAAGAAGGGCAGTGATTTCTCTCCACTTTGCTGAGACCTTTTTTTAAAAAAAAATTTATTTTAACGTTATTTTGTCTTTTGGGACAGACCAAAAGACAGTAGCCCTCTGGGAGGCGCTACAGGAGCCTCCGGACTAAGACCACCAGGTACCGGAACAGCTTCTTCCCCACAGCTGTCAGACTCCTGAACTCTGCCTCCTGACATCTGACCCACGTTAAACTCATGGACTGAACATACACACACACAATGGACAACTGTACCCTCAAACACACAATAATAACATGGACTGAACCACCACTCACAACCACCAGCACTTTATATAGCCTCTGTAGAAATTATCCACACCCTCACTTATCTTAACTACGGAAGCGTAGAGCTGCCACCCAGGCAAAAGAAAAATACAAGTGTATCACGTTATAACGTGAAAGGTTTATTGTCCTAACAAGATACTTTTCCTGTTTGTACAATATACTTTTCACGTTTGAACAACATAATATCACGTTATTACAATATGCATAAATATCACGTTCGTACAATATAAATATTATATTGTAGGAACGTGATAATTATGTATATTGTAAAAAAAAAAGTATATTGTACAAACATGATAGTATATTGTACAAACAGGAAAAGTATCTTGTTAGAACAATAAACCTTTCACGTTATAACGTGATACACTTGTATTTTTCTTTTGCCTGGGTGGCAGCTCTACGCTTCCGTACTTAACTGCACTACTGTATAGCTCTGTGTAAATAATCATTCTGTACATACGATAATTTTTAACCTTACAACTGTTTACAACTTGCATAGTTCCCATTTCTGTATAGCTGTATATCTCAGATTTCTGTAGTTATTTATTTCATATTCTGTATAGTTTTTCATATTTATATCCTGTCCATATCCTGTACATAGCTTGTACTCACTACAGCCTGTACATACTTATAGTTATAGAATATTCACAACATACTTCATACTGTGAACATTATAACATACCATAATAGACCCATTTCTGTAATATACTTACATATCTATATTATTGCTAATATATATTGTAATATATCTATATCACTAAAGCACTTCTGGATGGATGCAAACTGCATTTCGTTGCCCTGTACCTGTGCATGTGCAATGACAATAAAGTTGAATTCTATTCCATTCTATTCAAAGTTTCTTGTTACGATAAGATGAGATGCGATAAGATGTGGTATTTCTTTAAAAGGAGTGAACTTGGTGTAAACAACATGAAAGAATAAAACCATCCTGTCTTATATCAGTGGTTCACGGTTATGGTTGAGGTGATGGTGTAAAGTGTGGCAGTATTTTCTAGGTGACTTTGTGCTTCTTAGTAGCAACTAAACCGCAGATTCTCATGATGAATGCTCAGCCAACAAATCTGAAGCAGCTGTATGATGCTGTCATGTTGATATGGATTGAAATCTCTGAGGAATGTTTCCGGCACCTCGTTGAATCTCTGTCATGAAGAATTAAAGCTGTTCTGATTAACCACCTGCTTTATCTTGTGAACCTGAGACAAGTCAGGACAAGTTCCCCAAACTTCATATAAAGTAGTTAAAGTTACACTAGATACTGTAATAAAATGCTCCTTGGACTCTGATCATTTATTTTCCTGATAAAACACAGAAATTCTCTCTCAGTGGCATGGAATTATTTCAGGATAATAATACTCTAGTCTAATTCTTAGTTATCATTTCATGTGTGAATTTTGCCTTTATTTGTGCAGCTTATCATTTCTCATTTTATATTGTGGTTATATAAAGTCAGTATGTGTCAGAGTTCAGTATTCAGGACTGGTAAGTCACGGTATAATTTCACAAGAGACACGCGAGCGATTAAAATCTTCACCACGTTAGCCTTAAAAGGTCTAAAATGTTAGTTTATTTGTTTACACTCACATCACATCCATGATTTCATTTCCTGTTAAACTTTGACTTTGTGTGACTCACAGATAAAGCGCCATAAAGACAAAGATTTCACAGCATGGTGTCTCCTCCCCCACACTTCCCCAAGAAAATACAAAACATACCAAAGGAATATAATTTATTGTGAACAATAAACTAAACAATGGTAAACTCAAACTTGTGGTTTTACCAATGTTTAATTTGTAATCGCATCAGTAAAATTTTACATCAGAGATGGAGAATGCATTTATCTTAGCAGCAGTGCAGGCATGAGGCATGAGAGTCATGTTTACAACAGTGTCACATTGTATCCTTTTAAGGCACAATCTGCTCTTTCTTGATAGCGTGACAATTATCAGGTTTGTGGTTCATCAGAGTTTCAGTTCACATGTTTAAAAAGTGCAGATGCTTGCTTTGCAGAGGTTAATGGTCTGAAGCTAAAACCACAAAGACACTGATGACGTATTTGTTAAACCCCTGCTCACCAAGTTTTATTCACATTTTAATCTCACAACCAGAGAAAAAAGTATCGCTTGTGTAACTGAGGAACTGAAATGATGCTTGGTAGGCAAATTCTATTTCACGTGGAATAAGAGAGTGAGGTCATAGAAGTTATTTCCCTTTCATAGTCCTATCAGGCCTCAGCTAATGCTACACTATATTGCCAAAAGTATTCACTTGCAAATCCGTTCGGTTCACTTCCAAGGTCACAGGTGTATAAAATCAAGCACCGAGGCATGCAGACTTCTACAACAATCTGTGGAAGAGTGGGTTGCTTTCAGGTGCTCAGTGAATTCCAGCATGGTGTCGTGATAGGATGTCACCTGTGCAACAAGACCTGGCATGAAATTTCCACACTACTAAATATTCCACAGTCAACTGTTAGTGGTATTATAACAAAGTGGAAGTGATTGGGAATGGCAGCAACTCAGCTAAGGAAATGGTAGACCACATAAAATCACAGTGCAGGGTCAGAGGATGCTGAGGTGCACAGGGGACAGAGGTCTGTTGCTACAGACCTCCAAAGCTCACGTGGCTTTCAGGTTAACTCAAGAACAGTGTGTAGAGAGCTTCAGGAATGGGTTTCCAAGGCCGAGGAGCTGCATCCAACCCTTACATCACTAAGCGCAATGCAAAATGTTGAGTGAAGTAGAGCATACCGCCACTGGACTCAAGAGCAGTGGAGATGTGTTCATGCTTCTGCATCTGGCAGTCTGATGGATGGGTTTGGCAGTTTCCACGAGTTCTGTTTGGTCCCTTTGTTCCAGTGAAAGGAACTTAATGCTTCAGCATACCAACACATTTTGGACAATTTCATGCTTCCAACTTTGTGGCAACAGTTTGGGGATGGCCCCTCCCTGTTCCAGCATGACTGTAACCTGTGACCAAAGCAAGGTTCGTAAAGATGTGGAAAAGCTTGACTTCTCGTCCAACCTCACAAATGCACTGGTCAAAAATTCCCCTAAACACACTCCTAAACCTGTGGAAGTCCTTCTCAGTAGAGCTGAAGCTGTTATACTGACAAAGGGTGGGCTGAAATCATAATAACTATGGGTTAAGAATGCGATGTCACTCATGTTCATATGCATGTGAAGGCAGATGAGTGAATACTTTTGGCAGCGTATCATTGTATTTAAGGACCGGCTTGTAGGCCTCTCAAAATAATAATTATCATATTAAATCTGTTCAACAGTGATCCACTTAAAGCCTGCAGAACTGCCCTGCTTCTTTGGACTGCCTTTGCTTTAAAATGATTAATGGAGACTTTCAGTTCAGTTTAACCAATCCTCCCAGCTGGTTACTCCACCTGTAAGGAAAAACATGTACCTGTAGCTCACCTGCCCACTCCACCTTCCTGGAATCCTGTCTGCCTGCCAGCTGCCTCTCTGGATCACCTGCATGAGGACCAGACAAATAAGGTCTTATCTACTCATTCAATACTCGCTACACTTTTAGGATAAAATCTGTAAAGCTGCAGCTGAGTCCAGTCTTTGTTTCTGTGTGTGTCTATTTTTCTATGTTAGCCTCTGTTTTCTCCTTAGTTTTGCCTGTGTCCTCACCTTGTTAATTTCAGGTGTGTCTTGTTACCCTGCTGTGTCAACTACCCTGATTATCTTCGTGTGTTTCCTGTGTATCCCTCAGTGCCTGTCTTGAGTTTTTTTGTGTGTTTTCCTTGTCTAAGTGTATAAAACCCCTGTGATATACTCACACGAATTCACTTCTGGAGATGTTTTGGATTAAAGGAACCCTAATTCTCATTGCTGTGGACCCTCTCTTTCATCATATAAGTCACCTGTGCCTTCTGACCGAGGATAGGAAAATCCTGCTGTAATTTGCCAGTTTATTAAGCACACAGATGTCCAGTTCACTAAGTGTTTTGTTTTGTTCTCTCGTGGACCTTGCTCTTTTGACTGTGACATCAACCTGAATAAAGGTTCACATTGGTTTATCCACAGCACCTTTACTTCCTGAGGCAAATTAAGCTGACAACCTATAAGTGGACTTGTTTGGAAGTCCATGAAATATTGTTCCTGATGTTTACTCATTGCAATTACTCATCATATTATGATGGCAATTAGCTCAGGGATCCTAAAAAATAAATGGTTCACAAGTCATACATAGCAAAAAGCTTAGTTAAACTGAACTTTTCCACAATCAAACAGAATGTTAATAAGCACGATCGATGAGAAAGCCTATTGAGTTGTTTTAAAGTGTTTTAAAAGGCAGTTTTACTGTTTAGGATTTTCTTAAAAGTATGGAAAGTAAAAGTATTCTTAAAAACATGCTTTATGGTAGGCTTATGAGAAAGCAGCAGCATCTACTGTCCAGATAAGTTTTGTCATTCACTAAGACACCAGTGATTTAAACCCCCCCCCCCAAAAAAACCAGCTTAAAATAAATCACACAAAAATCTGTCCCTCAAAAAAAGAACCAAAAGAACCCCAAAGAGATCCCCCAAACTAAGGTGCATAAAGACACCAGAGAAAGGCTCAATGACTGATTGTTATAGAGCATTATATCATATCACAGCTATTCCTGTGTATGTAAATGAATAATATTACTACTTTACAGGAATGCAGGTTGTTTTGTCCAAGTATGTGAGCCCTAAAGTACTCAATATGTAGACAAACACACACGAACACACTTTAGATTTAAAAGGAAAGAACTCCGTGATATTTGAAGTATGTCAAAGGCAGCCAGCTGCTGAGCTGTGTGACCAGTCCAAAAGGTCCCGACCAACTGGTTTACTGATTATAGGGGCTTTGTCCTTTATCTGAACCGTCATTTAGTGTTGTAAGTGAAATGTAAAATGTTTCTCTGTGAAGTGCGAATGCTAAAACCCCCTTAAACAAAGCGCATCCAAAAACCCTTGGTATGGAGAGTGTCATTGTAAGCAGGTCTTGAGAGGTCCAGTGTGAGAGGTCCAGACCCAAAGGACTAACCCATCATGCATCTGTGGTCTTTATTTACCCTTTTTACAACTCATTTCTTCAACTCTACTATTTAGAAAGTGGAATAAAACGAAAAAGTGGAGAAAAACGAAGAAGAGCGCATGGATGGGATTTTGGTGAAAAGGAAGAGTCTGCTGTTTTCATTCAAAACCACTAGAGGGCGCCCTCCCCCCTTCGATGCAAGTGAAAGAGATCATTATAAGAGACAGCAGGAAACATGAACAGAAGCACATGTGAGTTTTAAGATGTTAAATATAAAAACACTGTAGTAATGCCGTTCAGGATTATGGTATGAAATCCCTGTTACTCACACAAAAGCTCAGTCTATCATCTGGTCGGATGTTACACAGAAACTCATCACACAGAGGTCAGGCGATGGGATTTTGAAAGGAAATCTTTATTATAACAAACAAACAACTCTTTTATTTATGTGCAGCCAGTATGACCAGAGATGAAAAATAATTTTTTTTAATTATTTGGTTATACTTTAGGGTTTATATCTTTTCCACATAATAATTTATAGCTCTGTCTTAATTATAATAACACATTTCCTTTATTATATTTAATAATAAAGGAGGAGTCAGAGCTGAAGGAAATTGCCTTCCCGGGTTTCCTCCGTGGCGTGAGCGATAAGCAGAGTTTTGTCCTTTCCTTCTAAGATTCCTAATTATTTAAAGTAACACTCAGGTATGCCGTTCAGCTGGGTTAGTTACAGCGCCGGGAGCAGCTTGGGAGAACAAGGAAACAGAGACTGCTTTAGGTTGCCTTCCCAATCGACTCAAAGGTTTATTTGATACACAGCAGTTTATATAGATGAAAAAAAAAGGTTCGTGTGTCAGCTTTCCCAGTTCAAACCGGTACAGACCAAATAAGGAAACGTCTTCCTGCCTTGTGAGCAAAGAAGTATCCTGTGTGTAGTTTATCAGCTCAGCTACAATTTATGATCATCCCAGCAAAATACACTCCTAGACATAGAATACAGAGTTCTTTCATCAGTGAATTCTGAAACAAACCACCTAGCCTTTAACGAGCCTTTTCCAGGAGATAAAGAAAAAGGGAGGATGGGAGTAAGGAAGTGGTCTCATCTCTGTGGTGTTTTCGACCTTGGGGTACCAGCTTGTGAGTCCTACACATTAATTCTTGGGTCACAGAGAAAGAGAAAAACAACTAGTAGATCGGCCTTATTGAGTAACAGTTTTCCTGTATAAAACAATATTCTGTAAATGCTTACCGTGGTATCAAAATATCATAACAGTTCCCCTCTTTTATTATTTTTTAAAAATAATAACTCAAATAGAAAGGAAAAATCACAAATGTAATAACATAATATAAAAAGCAAATCATAAAATGTAATAGTTCACAACCGAATGTTCAATATACACATCAGGAACATCATTGGTAACATCTGACACATAATCTGGGTCAATTTGTGCCAATTGCAAATACATTGAAGTAGCTGTACTAGTAGCTATACGGGTTATCATTGAACGTACACAGGGTACCACACAACAGACAATAATCATCAAAAACATGCTGCAACGGTTACAAAGGCTACAATTAGTTCCTTCCATCTTCCAAACGTGTCCTGTAGCCACTTATGTAGCCACTGACCGTGACCTGTATTGGCAATTAGTTCTATCTGCAATGCTTCAAGTCTATTCATAGCTTGTGTGAATGAACCGTTAGAAGCGGTGTTATTGGGAATGAAAGTACAGCATACATCAACGGTTACTAGACCACAGGTACCGGTCCAATTAACAGGTAAAGCTAATCTAAGAGTATTATTGCACATCCAATAAGCATGTGGGATTGGTCTGGTCAGGCGCGTGACCATGTGTGATTTAACTAACTCCCCCCAGTCAGTATCATTTAAGACACCCTCTGGGGGAACAATGATCGATTCTGCGCTCGAACTTGAACTGTGTGTGTGTTCCTCCAGATATGATACAACTTCAGCCATAGAGACAGCTAGCCATGTCTCATTACAGCGTGCACCTGGGGAGTCAGAGAAGAATGTATAGTTATCCTTTGTATAATCTATGTGTGTGTCTGGGCCAGTTAACTTTAGTCTGCGCAGACATATCATACTAGTATTAAAATGGAGAGGGATCTGTCCTAAGGGCAGTGAGGGCTTTAACCTATTCTTAGGGCGTTTCATTGGGGCGCAGGTCCCTGCGGTGTCATCAGATAACTTCAATGATTCGCCTAATGGAGTCTCAGGGTTAGTTGGTGTGTGTGTGTGTCTAAGTAGGCAGTCGAGAGGGCTCAGAGTCAACTGTAAAGCGTCTTTAAAGAGAGCATTATTTCCGCTGATTTTCTCTAGTCCCTCAGTGAGGGGGAAACCGGATATGGGGTATCCTACTATTACCTGTTCTGGATTAGCCTTTGAACAGACATAACAGTTACTGTTTCCTAAATCACGAGCGGCTGTTCTGGCATTTTCAAACCAGGCGTTAGCTCCTGTTCTAGAGGGTGCATAAAATGGTTTATTAGTGGCGTCTATGTTGCTATTTACTGATTTTAGGGAGCGTGAGGAGTGCATTAAGTAGGTGTCTTGCAAAATGGAGCATGAGGTATAGTCAGCAAAATATGACCTGCAGAAATGTGAACATGGTTGCAGTTTACAATACAAAATAGCAAAGAGAAATCCTAAGGTTACTGCGATAGATGTGATAAATAACCTAAATATATAAGAAAAACAGTTCTTCAGTCGTCTTCTGGCCTGGTCCCAGGTTCGAGAGACACAGAATAAGCGTCGTATGATGACAATGGGCATTTCATTTTCTCCATTATCAGGATGAAATGAGTCTGGCTTTATCAGGTTAGACATCATGTGGTACTTTTGGCTTTCTGTTCCTGCTGGATGTTTGAGTACCTTGTTGTTGTTCTTTCAGGCGTTGTGTGTTAATCAGTGATTGTGTGTGTGTACATTGGATCCGGGCGCTGGCTCGCCGGAGATGTCGTCTGCTTGATCCGACGCCTGAGATGGTCCGATTGGGCTGGTCTTAACCCTGCTGGCATGAATCCACTGAGGTTGTCCGTCTGTGAGGATGCTGGTTCTTCGTCACTGCCAGTACAGTCTGGGGGCTGGAACACGCGCGGCCTCCCAGAGAGTCCTTGGTTTTAGTGGCTTCTCCAACATGCATCTCCTTGTCTCCACTGGTGGAACTGTGGAGGGGAAAAGCTGAGAGAGACAAACTTTCTGATAGTTATTATTCAGTTTTTCTATCAGGTTGTGAACATCAGTGGACAATGCAATATACATCACCTTCTACTAGCGGTGCCCCTCTGGAAGCTGACCATGGTGTTGGAAATAATCTTATTTCAAATGGAGATAATTTGGTTACTGCAGATTGAGTCATTCTAATCTCACACAGGACTTGAGTAAGTAATTTGACCCAGGTCATTAAAGTTTTAGCACACTTTTGAATTACTTCTAATGTGAATGAAGATCCTCTATCACTGTTAATCTGGTGAGGTATTCCGAATCTGGGTATTATTTCATTGCTCAACTTTTGACAGACTACTTCTGCAGTTTCTTTTGAGGTTGGATAAGCTTCTACTCATTTACTAAATTGATCCACTATTACCAGTAAGTACTTGATGCTTCCTTGTGCTGGCATATGTGTGAAATCAATTTGTAATGTATGAAATGGAAAATCTGGTTGTGGTAAATGCTGATGTTTTGCTTTTGAGCTACCTACATTAGTTCGCGCACATGTTAGACAGGTTGCTAATATGCTTTTTACTGCATGTGATGTTTTCTCAATTACAAATCTTGATTTTATTGCCCCTATTACCCCTCTTTGTCCGACATGACTCACACCGTGAAAATGTCGGGCAAGGACTGGCAGCAGGGAATATGGGAGGGCAATCAAACCCTTAAGATTTTGTATAAGCCATCTCTGTCATCTAAGGTACAGTCATTATTCTCCCAATAGGTGTAATCACATGCAGAGGCTTGCTCTTGTATGAATTTTAAATCAACATTTGTTTCGAAATAGTCTGGGAGTGTAACAAGTGGCAGCTGTAGGGGCACAGATAATACTTCCTGCGGAGGTGGGAGCTGTGATGCAGCTGCAGCCTTGGCTGTCACGTCTGCTAAGGCATTACCTGTTGCTTCGTCTGTGTCAGCTGTACTGTGTCCTTTCGTTTTTACAACTGCAACGGCCGATGGCAGCTGTATAGCCTGAAAAAGTCTTTGAACAAAATCACAATTTAGCAATTTATTTTCCATCAGCAGATCTAAATCCTCTCTGTCTCCACAATGTGCCAAAGTCATGCACAACGCCAAATGCATAGCGACTGTCTGTGTAAATCGTCACATGCTTATCCAAATGTAGCTCACAGGCGCGTATTAAAGCCATGAGCTCTGCTTTTTGTGCTGAGTGAAATGGTAATGAGTGAGCCTCTAGTATGATGTCAGGCACTGTTACCACTGAATAGCCACAAAGAAATGAGTTGTCATTCGGCCTTGAACAGGACCCGTCCACATAAACCGTGGCTGAGTCTGAGATAGGTGTTTGCTCTAAATCTGGACGTGGTGCTGTGGATTCCTGTATACGTGTCATGCAGTCATGAACGTCAAGCCTGTCTGAGCCATCCTGTCGGTCAGAAGAACACAGCATAGGATCAATAAATGTGCTGGCGAATCAGGTGTGCTGCTCGCTTTTATAGTGAGATTTGCATATGTTGTTTAGTTATGTTTGCTAGAATGGTCGTGACCTGGTGATTGGTGTGTAGAATAGTGTCATGTGAGAGTGTAAGCTTCTCGCAGTCCCTTATCATGATAGAGCAAGCTGCTACTGCCCTCAGGCAGGCCGGCATTCCTGAACAATTCAGGCAGCACCTTTGAGTGGCGGAGGTCAGCACTCCCTGTAATGCATTGAAAGAGGCAGTCATTTCTGTGGATCACAGTATTCGAGGAGGCTCGTCTTTTTTACAACAGTCACGCAGAATGTGGTCATGAAAAGAACAGTCTGGTATCCACTGTCTGCAATAGTTCACCATGCCCAGGAAGGACAACATTTCCTTCTGTGTGGTGGGACGAGGGACGGAGGTCACAGCTTTGACCCTGTCTGCAGTCATGGAACGTTTTCCGTGAGACAGTGTGAATCCCAAATATTGAACAGAAGTCTGACAGTACTGCATTTTCTTTGCATATGCTTTGTGGCCAGTCTTTTGGAGGTGCTGGAGAAGCATGTGTGTAGCAGTTTGACATAGTTTTTCACTTTCAGCACAGAGGAGGAGGTCATCCACATGTGGATCAGGGTGCAGCCCTGGAGGAGTGGAGCACCATTGAGAAAGCAGCAGAGCTGTCTATCATGCCTTGGGGCAAACGAGTCCAAGTGTACTGCTTATTTCTATGTGTGAATGCAAATAACGGCTGTGTGTCTTCATGAGAAAAAGGAGCGGAGCATAAATCCACCACGGTAAAATGTGTATGCAATGCATGTCAATATGCTGTGAACATCTGAAACGAGAGGTGGCAGAGGAATGTTGACTGCATTAATTTGCCTTAAGTCTTGTATGAAACGCCATACGCCAGGTTTGTTAGGCTTTGGCACAGGATTGACAGGAGTGTGGGCTTTATTACTCCTGTAGTCAATAAATCTCCTATCATGACATCTAGGGCTGCGGCTTTTTCCGTGGAAATGGGATGCTGCTTGACATATACTGCTTGTTGTGTTTTAATAGGTGTACGTGATAAAGTGTACAGTCAATAAATCCTATATCATTCTCACTTTTAGACCACAATGTCATATTCTGGTATTCAGCTGGCAACGTAAGTGCAGAAATAGTACAGTGGATAGGGTAGGTTAGATCTATGTGACGACATATTTCGTAACCTATGTCTGAGTTATGTAACAAAATCACTGTTTGACCTTCACTTGTGTGAGCAGTTATCATGTTGTTGAACAGTGTGAGAGAAACAAAAGTGTGGCTCCCAGTCATGGGATTACCTGTTAGTGGCGTCTGTACACGTTTTTTTGGCACAGTGTGTGACATAGAGTACCGGACAAAAAGGATGTTGAGTTCATTCTCTGCTGAGGGTCCAGCTGACACAGAGGATGTTCCTTCTCCATCATGTCGGTACATAGGGCAGAGAAAACATAAGCTGTTATCAGTGTCAGCAAACATTTCACCCTTTATGTTAAATTAAATACACAAATTCATTTTTGCTCTGGGTGTCTGCGGCTGCTGGAAAACTGAGCTAAATTTGCACCTCTAGCTTGTCCAACAGTGCATAAAGCGTTTTATGAATACTAGGATAGATTCATCAGGCTTCTGTTTACACATAGTTACTGCATTTAAGTCAATTTTGTCTCTGGACATTGTTAGCAGGAATTTCTTTAGATTCTTAAAGAAATCGGCGACTTTGTCATTATTTACCCTCCTTTTGTCCATAGTGGTAACATTTGATGCATCACGTCGCGGCATTCTATCATATATTTTCTACAGGACTTTTTAAGCAGACTACTTTTCTTATCACAAATGATATTCAACATTTCTACTGACCTGTTTTCTGGCGATAATCGTTCGGGATAAGGCTCCGGAAAGAAATTAGAATGCATTGAATTACAGTCCGTAAGTTGTAAACAAAGTCAGTCACATAAGCACTCCCGCATGTTCTGGATACGTGATCATGGACGTCTTCACCGATTCGCGGACGTAGGTTACACGTAACCGGAAATGGGAGTTGTACTGAGCCGTTATTTGAGACTTTATTTTGTATTTTATTAATTTTTGGTTTTACAGGTACTTTAGATTTTTATCGGACCTGTCTGTGGTCTTTGAATAATTCTGACTCATGTTCAGTGATTTCCAGAGGGGTTTACACGCTAGGAGGATTTATGTTAGTGTTTTCGCTGCGGCACAGCTGAGGTCACTTTAAATTTATTGCTAGCAATTTTTTGTTTGTGTGAGCAACTCTCACTTAGCGAGCAACTTCTCGCTTAACGAGCAACTTCTCGTAAAACAACAGGCAACTTCCTGTGTCTTTCTGCTTTTAATTTACTGCTTTTAACCCTTGTATGGTAATCGGGTCTGTGAGACCCGTTTTCAGTTTTATTTCGTTTTTTTTTTTTTTTAACAAAATTAAATTTAATTATTTACTAGCTTTCTGTGAGTGAGCAACTTCTCACTTCTTAACGTACGTTTCAAGATAACAGACAACTCCCTGTGTCACTCTTTGGTGAGCAACTTCTCACTTAACGAGAAGTATTTAAGACAACAGGCAACTTTCTGTGTCACTTTTCTAAGTGAGCAACTTCTCACTTTTTAACGTACGTTTAATTAAACAATTAATTATTATTATTTTTTTAAACAAAATTAAAATATTCAAGACAACAGGCAACTTCCTGTGTCCACCAACACCACACAAGGGTTAATTTACTTTATTCGGGGACTGAGGAAGTCGTCAGTGTATCTCTCTGGATCACTAAGTGAAACTTCGTCAGCATATCCCGTTTCTTTATGGATCAATCACTGAGAGAGGTATAATAGGTCTTTATATAAATATGAAAGACGCATATTTACCTTCTGTCAGGGATCCCACTTCTGACACCAAAATTGAAGGAAATTGCCTTCCCGGGTTTCCTCCGTGGCGTGAGCGATAAGCAGAGTTTTGTCCTTTCCTTCTAAGATTCCTAATTATTTAAAGTAACACTCAGGTATGCCGTTCAGCTGGGTTAGTTACAGCGCCGGGAGCAGCTTGGGAGAACAAGGAAACAGAGACTGCTTTAGGTTGCCTTCCCAATCGACTCAAAGGTTTATTTGATACACAGCAGTTTATATAGATGAAAAAAAAAGGTTCGTGTGTCAGCTTTCCCAGTTCAAACCGGTACAGACCAAATAAGGAAACGTCTTCCTGCCTTGTGAGCAAAGAAGTATCCTGTGTGTAGTTTATCAGCTCAGCTACAATTTATGATCATCCCAGCAAAATACACTCCTAGACATAGAATACAGAGTTCTTTCATCAGTGAATTCTGAAACAAACCACCTAGCCTTTAACGAGCCTTTTCCAGGAGATAAAGAAAAAGGGAGGATGGGAGTAAGGAAGTGGTCTCATCTCTGTGGTGTTTTCGACCTTGGGGTACCAGCTTGTGAGTCCTACACATTAATTCTTGGGTCACAGAGAAAGAGAAAAACAACTAGTAGATCGGCCTTATTGAGTAACAGTTTTCCTGTATAAAACAATATCCTGTAAATGCTTACCGTGGTATCAAAATATCATAACAAGAGCTTCTTGTAATTTTAAGGTGGGCTTGACTAATAGGCTTCCTGAAGTTATTTCAGGGTTTTTCAGCTATTTCCCCCCCCACTTTGTCTCGGTCCATCCTTTGTATCTAAACCGAGAAGAAGAAAGAAGAAGAACACATGGAAGCTGACCGTTTTCACTGGATTGGTTTTTGTTTCTTAAAGCACTTCACATTGACCAATGAATAACGCAAGAATTACAAAGACATGTAACTCAAGGGATGAACCAGTGTTGTGTTTACAGGTAACAGCTTAGAAAATAATCAATTATAAATCGTATCTTTAGGCACTGTTACTAGCAGCCTGTCACAAAAACTCGTTTATTTACATTTCTTTAGTTTAATCCATTAAATTTTTTTTAACGATAACACAGTTTGACAACTATAAAATAGTTTTTTATAGGGTGGCTTGAGATTTTTGCGCAGTACTTAATATAATATAATATAATATAATATAATATAATGTAATATAAATAAGTATAAATAGAGAACTGTGTTAAATATTTGTGATTTTCTAGTCGGTTGCACAAGCTCTTATTTTGAAAGTTCCAACAGGAAGATCCTAGCGTGACTTATCACAGTTTTCGGGCCCCTCCTTCAGTGGAGCATCCTCTGTACCCCTCACAGACAGACTGACGTAGACAGCTGGTCGTTCCCTGGCGCACCGGAGCCGTGGACAGCTCACGGGGACCAGCCACAGACTCAAGCCCGGGGATGGCGTCGCTCGGCGTGGGTCTCCATCCCGTCCGCAAGCGCGTTGCAGGCAGGAGTGCCGTGGTGGAGAGGAAAAACCTGCTGACCGTGTGCAGGTGGGGACTCCTCATGCTCTTCAGTGCTTTAACGACAGGGAGGACGAAACAGAGTCTGCAGCTGAATTCATGACGGCAGATAATTTAATTTCAGAGTCAGGTGCATGCATTTATTAAAGGTTGGCTTTTAAGGTTGCAGGATTACAGCCCTGCTCCATCCTTCAGTTAAACTATGAGCTAATGTGCATACAAAGCTGAGGGGAGGGAAAGTCACTGATTGTCTGCTGGGTGGGTTTAAAACCAGAGATGATCTCAGATCTGAGATGATGATGCTTATTTTGCACAGTAGGATAATTAAATTTTTTCTCATTCGCCCACCCACCCCAGCTTTACAACCCTTCCTTAAAGATTCATGCCACCACATTTCAGCTCACACCAGTGGAGAGTTAAAGCCAGAAATCTAGAAATACACCCCCCCCCCCCCCCCCCCCCATACATTTTTTTTTGACACAAACTTGAGTTTTCTTTGGATTTTTGTTACCCCCTATACACACACAAATGAACCTTCCCATATATTTTATTTAGCAGCATTTTCAAAACAGTTAAAACTCCTACACATAAAACCGATTCCCTCAAAACATTTATAAGCAATTAGATGTTGAGGGGGGGGATATCGATGCCGAGGTGTGCACACATGTCACCGGTCAGGTTCTCCTCCCGTCTCTTCCAGCTGCAGTGAAAAACACCCTGCTACATGTATTGATTTGTGGTGCTTTTTTGGTTTTGCTGGCAGATGTCAGTTACCGACTGATAGTCCCTGTGGTGTTTTTGAGGCAGAGGGAAGAGAAAATGTGGAGGTGTCTGTATTTTGGCACCAAGGGAGCGTAACGACTCCGAAAACAAACTGATAAAAATGCTATCAGCTCAGCCTTGTTTTGAGAGCTGGCGAACAAATCCAGTTATAAAATGACTAACAGTGTTTTGAAGCTTCAGGAGGCCTTCTGATATTGGTCACTTGAAAGGAAGGTAATTGGACACAGGTGCTCATACTTTCCCAGGTCTTCCTGCCTCCGCAACAGCCTTTATCTCACTGATTGGCACAAAGAGAGAGAAAACAGAGAAATCCTGAACAAAAGATGCCAATAATGGATTAATCGTGGGTTTTTAAGTAGAAACGATACAGGGATTTGGCTTTATAGTGACTGCTGTTTAGCAGAAAATGAGCAATTTGAATGTCAAATTGGGCTTGTTGTTGCTTTTTCCATTTTTCTGACAAAACAATCGAATCATGAAAGGAAGATGGCAGACTAATGAACTGTACTCTTAAAATTATATAGATTTAGATAAATATATCTATATAAACCCTGTAAATGTAGTAATGTAAAAATACCATGCATGTACATATAAATCAGTGAAATCTCTCTGTTTTAGATGCTCTGCTGTCTTCAACATGATAACAAATTACTCAGCAGTCTCTCTTTTTTTTTCTCCCGCTGCAGTAGATGAGTAAACGGTGAGGGTCACAGCAAATAAAGGGAAGTAAACAGAGATCACCGACAGCCTGCTGGCTTCAGTGTTTGCCCTGAGACCGTAAAAGCCAGCTTTATATTTGTTTATGCTGTCACTCGAGTTTTACCTGTCACACTTACCAGTATAGTTAAAACACAGACTCATCGTTGTAAGTACTTACAGCAGAATCCATCCATCCATTTTCTCATGCTTATCCAAGTCAGGGTCATCGGTGGGTTAAGCATATGCCAGTTGTTATAGGGTGAGAGGGGGTCTTCACCCTGGACGGGTTGGCAGTCTGTCGCAGGGCTAACACATAGACACAGATAAACATTCCTACCTCACCATCCCTCCCTGAGTCTGCTTCTGCTGGAGGTTTCTTCCTGTTAAAAGGGAGTTTTTCCTTCCCACTCCTAAAAGGTTGATTCCATTGATCTGGGCGTAGCGTTTTCAGTGGGAGAAACGTTTCGTCACTCATCCAAGAGACTGAAGAACTCTTTCCCCAACCTTATAAACGGGATGGGGAAAGACCATTGATTAATGATCAGTGGTTGTTGATCAACGGTCATGACAATTTGCATATTAATGATCAACGAACTGACCTCCCAGCCCATTGTTCCTTTGGTGATGCTGGTTTCAGTCATTGTGCAAATGTCCTGTTTATAAGGTTGGGGAAACCCGCAGTCAGCTGAGACGGAAGAAGTCACTTGGATGAGTGACCAAACGTTTGTCCCACTAAAAAACGCTGCGTCCAGATGAACAGAATCAACCTTTTGGGATTTACTTACCTTGATGATTGAGCATGCATCAAGACTTTCCTTCCCACTGTTGCCAAGTGCTTACTCAAAAGGGGTCATTTGATTGTTGGGGTTACTCTCTATTGTTGGAGCGTCTCCACATTACATTATAAGCACTTTGAGGTGTCTGTTGTTGTGATTTGGTGAAATAAAGTTGAATTGAATGAATCTTTTCTGCATGTCTTTGGACTGGGAGATGAAGCCAGAGAGACGCATTGGGGAGAAAATGCAAACTCCCACCAGTCGGTGGGTTTAAAGTACTAGCACCTCAGAGCAAGAGGGTCCTGCTCTGAGGTGCTAGTACTAATCACTGTGCTGCCAGCTTAAAACAGAAATGGGGGAAAAAATTAAAATGATCCCTGTTCCCAAATGATGTGTGTGGATGCACTGTGGGCTTGCCAGAGACTGTGCATGGTTGATATCTTTATAATTTTTTGCTTTAAACACATGTGCACAGAGTCATCGTAAAAGAGTGGCAAACAAGCAGGTTTGCGTTCTAGGGGCCTGGAAACGCTGTTAAAATGGTGAACAAACAAGATGCCGGTGTTTGCATACTGTTGCATACTGTAGAGAATCAGAATCAGAAAGCTCAGCAAAAAGAGATGAAGCTGTGCTTTCTAAGAAGTCATGTATCTGACCACGCGGTTTCCTGAATGAAGATGAACGCTTGATTTACAGTCATGTGAAATATTAAGTACACCGCTATGAATTAAGAGGGTAAGTAACAGCCAGGTGCTGATAATCAAATTTACTTGATTAGCTGATAATTAGGAAGTGTGAGGATCTCTGTGAAAGCAGATGTTCTGGCAGTTTGCTGGTCTGGAGCATTTAGTTGTGTTAGTGCAATAACTCAAAACTCAATCGTCCCAGGAGTCAATGTCCCAGTTAATTCTCTGACTCTACTGTAAGCTTGTTAACTTCACGACAATGCAATTAGAAAAAGATTGAGCAAGTATAGCTTGTTTAGAAAAGCCAGCAACCCACAAGACTTCTGGATAAAATGTCCTGTGGAGTGGATTTTTTTTTTTTTTCCGCGTCATAACAACTGTGAGCACAGTGGTAAAGGGGTGATGGTTTGGGCTTGTTTTGCAGCCACAGTACCTGAGCTCCTTGCAGTCTTTGACATGACCACAAACTCCTCTCCATACCAAAGTATTCTCTAGTCAAATGTCAGGCCATCCGTCCAACAGTTTAAGTCAAAACTGGCTCCTGTGATCCTAATCACAGCAGCAAATCTGCAACAGAATGGCTGAAAAAGAAAAGAATCAAGGTGCTGAAATGACCCAAGTTCAGATTTCAACGTGACTGAAATGCTGTGGTGGGACCTTAAGAGAGCTGTGCATAAATGAAAACCTCAGTGAAGCAAAGCAACGTAGTAAGGAAGCCTGGGCCAAAAATCTTCTGTGAGACACGGACAACATCATTTCGAAAGTGATTATTAAGTTATTGCTGATAAAAGTTATTGCACAAAGTTAGCGAATCACGGAGTGTACTCAGATGTTCACGTTTAACAGCAGCGATTTGACTCGTCATCAAAGTCAGTCTCATGGCACCAGTTAAAATGTGCACTTTCTGATCATTACAGAAGAAGTGATAATTAATGAGCTGTCACATCATGAGAAACTTTTCTAAGTCACAAAGATTGGCAACAAAATACAGTCGACATGGGTTATTGTTGTGAGTCGCCTAGAAACAAGAGTCTCGCGACTTCATCTAGTTTAGCATCAATACCGTGTGACTGACTTCAGCGACACGTCAGTTAAAGTTTAAACACCTCTGTGTGTGTGTGTGTGTGTGTGTGTGTGTGTGTGTGTGTGTGTGTGTGTGTGTGTGTGTGTGATTTTCTGCTGTTGTCGCGCTGACTGGAAGTCTACATTAAACGTTTTTTCAGGTGGCAGTTACACCTGACAGGATAAGCGCTGCACAGAGAGGAAATTGTGTCTGGCCTTTCGTGAGCTGGGCTGTTGATTTATTTTTTTTCCCCCCATGGTGTCTGTATGTATGTGATGTGTGATTAATTTAAGGCTTTTACTGCTGGAAATCCGTCAGTTTTTAACCCGCTTTCACACTTGGTGATCACCCTGCTGCTAAGCAACGGCAGGGAGAAAGAGAGGCAGGGTGCGATATGAAGTTAGATTACACACACACACCGGCCAGTTTCATAAAGCACACACACAGTGACACATCGCGTCTTTCTCTATTAACTTTCCTTCCTGCATAATCAGTTGCAATGAAATTAGGCAGAGTCGGTAGACTGTCATAGTGGGCTGCACATCATGGATGGTTTCATCAGAGGAGATTAATCAAAGGCCTCATTACACGTACTGAGGCCATGTGTTTATTTTCTCTGCCTTGTAATTGTCAAATGTTAAGTGTGGCGGTTAATGTGTGGTGGTTAATTACGATTTGTTTGTTCTCGTGGGCTTTTGAGATACTGTGTTAACAAGTCCCGAGCTCTGGACTAGATCGTTGCAGACGCCTCGTCTGTCGGCATTTATCCTCGTCTTGGAGGGCGTTCGGCTCGCGTCAGATGGCAACAAGAAAAGTGTTTTGCCACTGTGGCTGTTTGGATGTCGGTGTGGAAAAGTGGGAATTCATGTCTCACGTGTAAACCTCAGTGGTAAAAAGCAGAGACTGACACATCCTAACTTTAAGCACTTAGTTGTTTAAGCTTCATAAAACAAGTGAGACATAAAGCAGCTATCGTTCTCCCCCATCTGGTAAGTGAACTTTACCTTCAAAGACTCTTCCTGGACTTTTCAATGCAAGCCTTTCCTCTATATTTACAGTTACGTAGCTCTCCTTCTGGAGCTGAGTCTGTTTATACAGGCAATATTTGTGCAGTGTCCCTTTAAAACACAGACCCAGTGATTGATTTTGATACCCGTGTATCTGCTTTTTATGTTCAGGTTTTCAGTGAAGACTCTGCTGGACCACTCCTGTTTCGAGACCATAGATGACTCATCTCCAGAGTTCGTTAACTTTGTTTCCATCCTGGAGCACATCCTCAGCCATCGACTCAAAGGTAACAGAGCGGCGCAGCTGTAAAAGCCTGCACACATTAGCACAATTAAATGTAATTTTGCCTTTATTTGATGAGCTGATGGGAGAGATATATGATGTGCAGCGGAGGATACCTCAACCTCTTGTGTGCTTCAATCTGCAAATATACATTCAGGTTTGTTTAGATGTGAGCAACTCAGTTTTAATTTACCAGGTGAGTATCAAATATCAACAGTATTTGGGCTGCTTTTTGTTAGTGGTGCCGTCTCCAAGACGTGCATCATATCAGGATGTCACATGAGACCTACTGTGATGCCCTAACAAAAAAGACAGGAGGCCAAGCTGGAGGATTAGAGATGAAGATATCAGAGAGTTCAGGTGGAGAGAGTGAGAGAGGCCAGGCTGAGATGGTTTGGACTCGTGCAGTGGGGGGATAGTGGGTACAAAGTTGAAGATGGAGCTGCCAGGCAGGAGGAAAAGAGGAGAACCTCAGAGAAGATTCATGGATGAGGGTGAGGAAAACGGAAATACGTCACTGGTTTGTAAATAGAAAGAAGAAAAGTGTGTGGCGAGATGCTCCGTAAGTTTGTCTATGAGTGTGCATATTCACTAATATGTGTCCTATATGTCTGTGTGCGCTGTGAGGCTGTTGTGGATGTGCTGCCGTAGAGCGCGCGTGTGTGTGTGTTTTTGCTGTGTGAATGAGTGAAATAGTGTTGTTTGTGACTATGCAGGGAAACAGGTGATCGATGCAGTGAAAGAAAGGAGAAGGAAGAACACCAAGGAAAAGGGTGGGTGGGAGGGATGAAAAAGAAAGAAAGAGAAGAAAAAAGAAAACATTTTAATTAACGCATTAACGGAGAATTATGGCGTTTTATCTGCTGTGACATCACATTGAATTAGCAAATTTATATTAATAACTGAAACAGATTAGTTATGCAAGAGAGGGAGAAAGGAAAAGAAAATGCAGCAGGCTCTTATCTGGAGTGAAGTTAATACAGCCACAGAGTGGTGCCGGGATCTGTCCGTCCACATGGAGCCGGTCCCTCCGGTCCGCCTCGGACTTCAGCATACCAACAAACCTAGGTCGTTTACGCTGAAGTCCTTTCAGCTCCCTGCTGTGACTCTTCACCTGCTCTCTCTGCTTGAAATGGCAGAATTTGGCCACAATAGGGCGTGGTCTCCCGGCCCCGACCTCTTAGCCCTGATATGATGGACACTTTCGAAGGTGATGTTCTTCACAGTGTCCTCCAGCAGATTCAGGTGGGTTTTAATGAAGCTTTTCACCGTTGCTTCCGCGTCCTCTCCAGCAGATTCTGGGATACTAGAAAACACAAGGTTATCTCTCATGCTACGGGCTTGTAGATCAATAAGTCTCTTTTTTTTTTTTTTCCTTTTCCTATGTTAAGCTGGGCCACATTTTCGGTAAGAGACTTGACCGAGTCCCGTAGCGTGCCGTTTTCAGCAGCGAGCATTTCCACCTGCTGCTGGGTGAACTCAGGGATAATCTCAGGGATTTAAATTCACGGTGTCAAATCTCCACCAGGGACAGCCTCGCATCGAAGCTGGACAACCGCTTATCGATTGACTCCAGCATGTCGGTAAAGTCTTTGCTGGCAGGCGACGTTGTGTCTACTGTGCGACTTCTTTTCGATGATGGGGTGTCATCTTTGGCCGGGGAAGATGCGCTCTGGGCCTTCTTCATTACTATACCCTTTTGACTGTGGTGGTCATTCAGTATGAATGCACATGCATGCTCATACAAATGCTTGTTTCTTTCTTTTTCTTTTCTTTTTTTCCTCTCAGGTCAGATGTCTTGGTTCGGCTACGAGACTCCTCGGAGTTTCTGGGATTACATAAAAGCTGCCTGCAGTAAAGTACCTCATAACTGCATCCGAAGCATTGAGAGCATGGAAAATGTGCGATCATCTAGAGCAAAGGTAATTATAAAACTGACTATTGATCTGATTTGATTATTCTGAAGCTCTATTTTTCAGAAAATGATCATTTTTATTGAACAACATATTTGATTTAGGAAAACTGCAGGATAGAAGGCAAAGTCAAAGTATCCAGACCCTGCAGCACACAGTGCAGAATCAGTGCGTCATCATTTGCTCTGCTTTCCATTGTCCTCTTGGGAAAAGAACAAAGGGCAAACTTGTGATGGAGAGCAAACAGCCGCATGGTTAACGGCCACGTATTTTACAGGCACATTTAGACGTGTAGCTGGTTTTTTAATTCAAATATCAGAAGCTTCCACTAACAGCTGCATGTCACCTGTTTGTCTCTGCAGGGCAGGGCGTGGATCAGAGTCGTCCTGATGGAGAAAAGACTTTCAGAGTACATCACATTTGCACTGCGGGACTTCAGAGCCAGCAGGTCTAAACAAACAGTTATAATTGTGTTAATGAAAGCTATAACCTACGCCCTCAGTCTTTGCTCACTACTCCACGTTCGTGTACACAGTGAGACTTACTGATGTGTGTTGGCCGCAGGAGGTTTTATGAGGACGGAGCGATCATGCTGGGAGAGGAAGCTGGGCTGTTAGCCGACACGCTCATCGGACTCAACACCATCGACTTCAGGTACTCGTCCAGATGTTCTGAAAAAGAAACATGTTGCCAGAAAACTCAAAACTACTAAAATAATCAGCACAGTGGATTTGTTGCAGTTTGACACATATCCTGAAGGGTTTTTATTAGTTTATTTATTTTTGCATTTTGAAAAATAGGATCATCCTAAATTATATCTATAAATGTATGAAACATTTTACCAGTGAGTGTGGGAATGTTAAAGTATTGGAAATGTTGGTGGCCACCTGCAGCTACAGCTGTGGTCAGATCGAAGGCTTCGTGTTTCTGTTTTCAATTAGAAAACACATTTTCATATATTTAACGAGTCATCCGACCAAAGGACCAGTGAAGTTACGCCATGGTCAAGTCTTTGTTGTCCGTCTGTCCACAGTTCACATAAATCGCTATTCCTCCTACGGTATTCGTCTTAATTTAATCAAACTCATACACAGTGATCACCTAAAGAACGGGTCTCAAACTCCAGTCCTCGAGGGCCGATGTCCTGAAACTTTTCCATGTGTCCCTGCTGCAACACACCTGAATAAAATTAGTAGGTCATTAGCAAGACTCTATGGAAGTTCATTTTTCCAAACATTTACCATCCATCCATCCATTTTCATCCGCTTTGTCCGGGGCCGGGTCGCGGGGGCAGCAGCCTAAGCAAAGAGGCCCAGACCTCCCTCTCCCCAGCCACCTCCTCCAGCTTATCCGGGGGAATACCAAGGCGTTCCCAGGCCAGCCGAGAGATATAATCTCTCCAGCGTGTCCTGGGTCTGCCCCGGGGCCTCCTCCCGGTGGGACATGCCTGGAACACCTCACCCAGGAGGCGCCCAGGGGGCATCCATGTCAGATGCCCGAACCACCTCAGCTGGCTCCTTTCGATGTGGAGCAGCAGCTGCTCTACTCTGAGCCCCTCCCGGATGGCCGAACTTCTCACCCTATCTCTAAGGGAGAGGCCAGCCACCCTTCGGAGGAAGCTCATTTCTGCCGCTTGTATCCGCGATCTCGTTCTTTCGGTCACTACCCACAGCTCGTGGCCATAGGTGAGGGTAGGGACGTAGATCGACCGGTAAATTGAGAGCTTCGCTTTTACACTCAGCTCCCTCTTCACCACGACGGACTGGTGCAGCGTCCGCATTACTGCAGCTGCAGCCCCAATCCGTCTGTCGATCTCCGGCTCCCTTCTCCCATCACTCGCGAACAAGACCCCGAGATACTTGAACTCCTCCACTTGGGGCAGGAACTCATCCCCGACCCGGAGTGGGCACTCCACCCTTTTCCGGCTGAGAACCATGGCCTCAGATTTGGAGGTGCTGATCCTCATTCCCGCTGCTTCACACTCGGCTGCGAACCGTTCCAGTGCGAGCTGGAGGCCCTCACCCGATGAAGCCAACAGAACCACATCATCTGCAAAAATCAGAGATGAGATTCTGAGGCCACCAAAGCGAAAGCCCTCCGCCACTTGGCTGCGCCTAGAAATCCTGTCCATAAAAATTATGAACAGAACCGGAGACAAAGGGCAGCCCTGGCGGAGCCCATCACCCACCGGGAACGAGTCCGACTTATTGCCGGCAATGCGAACCAAGCTCTTGCAACGGTTGTATAGGGATCGAATGGCCCGTAGCAATGGGCCAGACACCCCATATTCCCGCAACACCTCCCACAGGACACCCCGAGGGACACGGTCGAATGCCTTCTCCAAGTCCACAAAACACATGTAGACTGGTTGGGCAAACTCCCATGCACCCTCAAGTATCCTGGAGAGGATAAAGAGCTGGTCCAGTGTTCCGCGACCAGGACGAAAACCGCATTGTTCCTCCTGTATCCGAGGTTCGACTAACGGACGAACTCTCCTTTCCAGCACCCTGGCATAGACTTTCCCAGGGAGGCTGAGGAGTGTGATCCCCCTGTAGTTGGAACACACCCTCCGGTCCCCTTTCTTGAAGATGGGGACCACCACCCCGGTCTGCCAGTCCACAGGTACTGCCCCTGATCTCCACGCAACATTGCAGAGGCGTGTCAACCAGGACAGCCCTACAACGTCCAGAGCCTTCAGGAACTCGGGGCAGACCTCATCAACACCAGGGGCTCTGCCACCAAGGAGTTGTTTAACTGCCTCAGTGACCTCGCCCCCGGAAATTGGCGGGTCATTCCCCTCATCCCCAGACTCTGCTTCCTCCTCGGAAGACGTGTCAGTGGGATTAAGGAGGTCCTCGAAGTATTCCTTCCACCGCCTGACAATTTTCTCAGTCGACGTCAGCAGCGCTCCGCCAGCACTATACACAGTGCAGGTAGAGCACCGCTTTCCCCTCCTGAGACGTCTGACGGTTTGCCAGAATCTCTTCGAGGCAGCCCGAAAGTCTTTTTCCATGGCCTCTCCGAACTCCTCCCACACCCGAGTTTTTGCTTCAGCCACTGCCCGAGCCGCATTCCGCTTGGCCTGTCGATACCTGTCGGCTGCCTCCGGAGTCCCACAGGCTAACCAAGCCCGATAGGACTCCTTCTTCAGCCTGGTGGCTCCCTTCACCTCTGGTGTCCACCATTTGGTTCGGGGATTACCACCACGGCAGGCACCAACCACCTTGCGGCCGCAGCTCAATGCAGCAGCTTCGGCAATGGAGACGCTGAACATGGTCCATTCGGACTCAATGTCCCCAGTCTCCCTCGGAATGCTGTTGAAGCTCTGCCGGAGGTGTGCGTTGAAGATCTCGCGGACTGGGGCCTCTGCTAGACGTTCCCAGCACACCCTCACTACGCGTTTAGGTGCACCAGGTCTGTCCAGCGTCTTCCCCCGCCACCTGATCCAACTCACCACCAGGTGGTGATCAGTTGACAGCTCAGCCCCTCTCTTTACCCGAGTGTCCAGAACATATGGTCGCAGGTCTGCTGATACGATTACAAAATCGATCATCGACCTACGGCCTAGAGCATCCTGGTGCCACGTGCACTTATGGACACTCTTATGTTCAAACATTTACATTTACTTAAATTTGCTTGAGTATGGTTGGGGGTTGCTACCTCAGCATGCGGTCAAGTTCTATTGAATGGGGACACATTTAAAAGTTTCAGGACACCGGCCCTCGAGGACTGGAGTTTGACACCCCTGACCTAAAGGGTCTTCAGCCAGACTGTGCTCGAGGGCTAGTTGGATTTGCCACGCATGTTGCGTACCACTTGCATCCTGTTAGGTGGTAAAGATCATCATCTTATTGGTCACTTTCATGGATGAGTGGCCCTGTTATGTTAAGATCAGTAACCTGGTTAATGCTGTATACATATACATATTTTCCTGCTTTTTGTGGCCATTGTTACTGCTGACCATGTAGTCATAATATTTCCGAGCAGTTTCATTTGGTTCTGAACTAGATTCATTTGTCCTGTATATGAGTGTTTGCTGACCTGCCATTTGTGATGGAGTATAAGACAACAGACCAACAACATCACTGGCGTTCTGAGCTACTGTCCTACATACGCCAAGAGGGATCAAGCAGAAGTACAGTTCTGTGCAAAAGTTTTGAGCCACCACTCATGAATAGACCTTCTGAAAGCCTGAAAAACTACTGCTCAAGACGACTTTAAAAATAACAAGAAAGTCTGTTTTGTTTTGAAGCAAAAAATATAAAGAAATAAGGGTGGCTCAAGAGTTTTGCACAGTACCGTAACTGAAAGAGTTTCATTATTTACTCTCAAAACTTTAGAGTAAATAATACTGCGGTGACATGATACCGCATGCTGTGAATGTTTTTGTGTTTGCAGTGCTTCTTCTGAAAAATTATTTATGTTTTTCTTTTAAAATTATAACAAAATTAAACCATTATATGGAAAATTAGTTACATAAGCCAAACGTTTTAAATTCGGCTTCATTATTTCTGATAAAATTAGAGCTGCTTTGGAGAATAAACTGTTATCTGCTCCTGATGAAGGGCCTGCTGATTGAAGAGTGCAGTTCAGGTGACAGATGCAAAGAAGTTGAGCTGTGAAACACTTCATCCTCAGGAAGCTGAGAGACGTCAGAAGAAGGAGAGGATGAGGGTGGACACTGAAGCTCTGACTAACATGCCATCTAAATGAATGTGCTGCATTTCAAACGGTCACAGACAGACCCAGCTTTAATGTTTCATCTTGTTCTGTCTCAAGCTTCTGTCTGAAAGGTGAGGGTCTGGATGGCAGCTGCCCTGCTGTGATTGACTACACGCCTTACTTGAAGTTCACTCAGAGGTATGAGATCAAATAATTCACATCACACGGTCCGTCTCTGGTGTAGTGTGTATTTTATTAGTGTCTGAGAACTGATGGTGTTGAGCTCAAAAGGCTCGAAACTTCGTGAAACGTGGCACGTGTATCCTTTGTGGTAAAAAAAGATATTTGTTGAAAGTGTTTAAGTGGCGCTTCACCTCCCCATGCAAAGTAGCCCCGGTGCTGCATTTCACCTGTATTTATGAAACTTTGTATCCTGTATTGTCCTAAGATGTACAAACATTTTTACCATAAGCAGACAGGAAGTTGTGATTTATGCACAATTCTTGCAGTTTCTTAGTGTCACACTTGAATAAACCCTTCCTAGAGATTGAATTAGATCAGTGGTGTTGAACATAAGGCCCAAGAGTCTTTGTCTAGTGGCTTTACCTTTGGATGTATAGCTCCAAAAAGCTTCTGCTGCCTTGAAGTCATGCCATTGTCAATCATTTTAGTTTCAAGATTCAGTTTTGGTGCCTTTTTTGCCAGTTATACTTTAACAACTGTCAGAGATTTAATCTGATCAACTGGTCAATTTAATCTAATGATCTTGAGTTGTGCTGAAATGTGAAGGTTTTTAGTTTAGATTGAAGTCATGCTTGCTGAGAGTTTAGGCCTGGAGACATCTGTGTGCTAGTACAGAGTCACCTTCACCGCTCCACCGAGTGGTAACAGCATCGTGTAAAAAAACCTCTGGTATACATGATATTTTCATTGTGGATTCAACACAGTATACAGCAGTGTTCTCATAATTAGTGTTTTCCAACACCCTCTAGTGATGGATTCGTGCTCCTGGGAATATCACAACCATAGCACGTCTCAACAAGCAGGAGGTGTGAAGGCTTGAAGCTTTTTAGTGGAGAAACCCTAAACAGTGCAGCGGCAGTAATGTACCACATTTTCCTGTATTGTATCATGAAGTCCTGAACAGTTTAAATGCACAGACGGTTTGTGTGCAGGGTGAATAATGAGGGAAGTGGTCTTACCACAATTTACTCACCAGTATCGACAAATCTTGCTAAACTCACTTGTCATTAGGCTTTAGATTGTATTGCTTTTGCAGGAATTTATAACATATTACATTCTTGACAGTGACGTGACCTGTTACTACCTGAAAATAAAGGTTAGTGTGAATATGACAGTAAATGATGAAATTATGCAAAGCAGGTGTGGTACATTTCAATAAATTGCAGCATGCATTTCCCATTTTTATAACAAAATCTGAAGAAATGAGAGGTGTCTCAAGACTTTTGCACGGTACTGTATGCGAGCTGTGTACTAATCGGGTACGCACTTTTGTCCTGTGCAGCGCAGACAGCATCAGCAGTGATGAGGAGGAGATGAGGACTCTGGGGAGCAGCGGCAGTGAGAGCAGCACACCTGACAAAACAGCCACGGCTGCCTCCATCTTTACTGAGCAGAGCAACCTGGTCAGCAAGTGCAAACGCTTCGAGCAGAAGTATCGCATGGCACTGGAACAAAAGGTAGCATCAGTGGGAGTTTCATATTAGTGTTAATTTACGATGACGGGGCAGGAAGGCATTTGTTTTTGTTTTCTCACACAAACAAATATTCAGCTTTATGTTATATCTTCATTGTGGCTCCTTGCTGTGGTTGTTCCTGATTCAGGGTTCTTGTTTGTAGTGAAAAGCAGGCCATTCAGATGCATGTGCTGAAGTTAATAAACCAGATGTGTATTTGTTTGCCTCAGGGCTACCTGGAAGAACTTGTCCGTCTACGAGAAGCCCAGCTGTCGGAGGCTGTGTCCCAAAGCAAAGCCCTTCAGCAGAGCCTGGCAGACACACACCTCTCCCACACACTGGAGAAAGAACAGCTTGAGTATATCATATTGGAACTACAGGACCAATTGTGAGTCCATTCTGGTGTGTGTTTTTTGTTGGTGTTGGGTGGAAAGGTTTACAGTTGCTCCAACTGTGAGTTTGACATTCAAGACACAGCAAGTAGCCTGAAGGTTGCAGGTGGTTTGTTTGTTGCTGAATCTATTGCAGTCAGCGCTGCTTCAGTCAAACGGCATCAGCTTTCCATTAATATTCTGAGACAGTGATTCCCAACCGAGTGCCATGTGGGGGCACTCTGGCAGTAGCCTGTCGGTATGTGGAAAGATTAGCTGAACTAATGAGAAAAAACAGAAATGACAGTTTAATTACAAAATTGCGTGGAGCTCAATAGGCGTGAGCAGAGAAGCGTCATGGTCTTTGGGTCTTTCACTCCAGCCTACATTCTCTCGCCACATGATGCCGGGAAATGTCATGCACCAGGAGGAACCCAAGACCCCCTGCATCAGCGAAGGGTCTGAAAATGGGTTCAAGGATTTCCTCAAGATACCTTATGGTATTTAGGGTGTTGTTGCCTAGCCTGTAGAGGTCTGTTCATCCACCCATGGATATGTCTCTCCACACCATAACTGACCCACCACCAAACTGGTCAATGCTGAAATATGTTACAGGCACCATAATGTTCTCCACGGCTTCTCCAGAACCTTTCATGTCTGTCACTGGTGCTCAGGGGCAACCTGCTCTTATCTGTGACAGCAAATTGGGCTCTAAATGCTGGGCAGTGAACATGGGGCCTTCTAGAGGACATTGTGGGCCCCTAGTGGACACCCATGAAGTCTGTTTCTGTTTGTTTGGTCAGAGACATTCACATCAGTGTCCTGCTGGAAGCTATTGTGTAGCTGTTCCCAGTGCTCCTTCTCCAGTTTAAAAAAATCCTGATTCTTCTTCTGTTGTCCTCCATTTGTCTATTTTCATGTAATTTTTTAAGGACGCACTACACAGTACTGTATCTGGAAGAAAAAACACCCATAAAGATTAGTCTCTAACATTCTTCTTTCATTGTCAAAGAAACTGGTTTTAGTAGAGACAGTGTGCCGGTACTGTGGCCCAGGCCTGAATATGTCAAAACGTTTCCTGTGGGATTGCAGATGCCCCCAGAAAATGACTTTTCCACTCGCACCACATCCTGGCAACTGATTGATGAGCTTAATTTCCTTTACTATTGTTTGTTTATGTTCCTCTTGAAATGAAAGGATAGCAGCACCGTATTATTACATATAAGCAGGCTGACATGTTAGGCTGATGTGGTGAAGATTGTAAATTGTACAGTTTCCTGCAAGATTAATTTACAGTTCTTTTTAGTGTTGGTGTTAAAGGTATCACAAGATTGATTTAAAAAGTATTTCAATTATTTAGACATTAATTTTTTTTTAAAAAGATGATTGTGACATTAGAATAAATATTACTTACTTTGTCTCGTGTTTTCAGGACAGTGCTTAAAAACAACGACTTGCGATCTAGACAAGAGTTAACAGCTCATCTGACCAATCAGTGGCCATCTCCCGATGCCATGGATGCCAATGCTGTTGCCTTGGATACACTGCTGTACAGGAAGACTACAGGACAGTGGGAGGAGTATGTACAAAGTCCTTGTAAAAGAAAATCTTCAGCCTACAAGCATTTATTTGGACAGTTATTTTGAAGTGTTTTCTACATTTGCTTTTATTTTCATGGTCAAACATAAGGCCCAGGGGCCAGAATTTGCCCGGCAAAGGCTCCTCCAAGGCTCACTGGATGGCTTTGGAAAACGTGAAGGAGGACATATATTTTTTAGTTTTCTTACAGCTTTTACCTACAAGAAAAACCTCCCCTATTGCCATTCATACATAAACAAAGTAATTAAGTAAAAGAAAAATAACTAAATGACAGAAAAGGTCCTCTTCTTGTACTATCAATTATAAAAAATTCAGCTTTTTTTAATTTAATTTTTACAATGGGTCCACTTAAAAAAAAAAAGCTACTAGAAACTTTTCTGTAACTTAACTTAAATGTTTATCTATTAATATTGACAGATTTCTTTCATTTACTACAGCAGAATTTCTTTATCATGTAGAAAACAGAAAAAGAAGTTAAAATTGCACTTTTTTTATATTCATTTGGATTACATGTATATTTCATAGTGCTGTCAGCACGCTAAACGCGTTAATGTAGTCATCATGATTAACGCGATTAAAACTTTGAACTCTGTCAACCCGTCTGGAGTGCAGAATGGACAAACTTCGGACAAACTGCCCGAAATGCGTTGACAGCGACATTCCAGGGATTTTGAGACAGTCTGCGCTCCAGGTGAGTTAATTGTTAATCGTGTTAGTCATGATGCCTGCGTTTAGCTGCATTAACGCATTAATGCCAAGTCAACCCCACACGGACTAATCTACGTTAACTCGTTAATGGGGATTTGCCAATTTTGCGCTGACAGCTGTAATATTTAAACATCTTTACAGATATTCAAGTTTTGCTGGTTTCGTCAACTTAAGATCAAAGTGGGATATATATGGCCCACAATCTCTGCAAGGCCAATAGTACAATACCCTGTGATATGCAAACCAAAACAGTAAATATTTATTATTCAAACTTTTGGGTTCAGATGAAAAAAAAGTTTGAACAGCCAGCAGGTGGAGCCTCTGTCCTCACGAAGGAACAAGTTAATTATATCTGCTCTCATTTACATCATTCGTGTCGAGGAACTTTAAAAATAAGCAAGAAGGCAAGGCAAGTTTATTTATATAGCACAATTCAACAACAAGGTGATTCAAAGCGCTTTACAGAGACATTAAAGAACAAAAACAAATAAAAAGCATGATTTAAAATTGATTAAAAAACAAACAAACAAACAAAACACAAAAAAACAAAACAAAAAACAGTAGGTAAAATCAGAACAGTAGATAAAATCAGAACAGTAGATAAAATCAGTAGTTAAAATGTAAGTTTTGAAATTTAAGCTTAAAAGTGTGGATTTGGTGTTTTGTTTTTTTTTCAAAAGCAGCTGAGAACAGGTGAGTCTTCAACCTGGATTTAAATAAACTGAGTGTTTCAGCTGATCTGAGGCTTTCTGGGACTTTGTTCCAGATATATGGAGCATAAAAGCTGAATGCAGCTTCTCTGAGTCTGGTTCTGACTCTGGGAACTGATAAAAAACCGGATCCAGATGACCTGAGGGATCTGGAAGGTTCATACTGGGCCAGGAGGTCACTGATGTATTTTGGTCCTAAACCATTCAGAGCTTTATGGACCAGCATCAGAACTTTAAAGTCTATCCTCTGACGGACAGGCAGCCAGTGTAAAGACCTCAGAGCTGGACTGATGTGGTCCACTTTTTTGGTCTTAGTGAGGACTCGAGCAGCAGAGTTCTGAATGAGCTGTAGTTGTCTGACTGATTTTTTAGGTAGACCTGTAAAGATGCTGTTACAGTAATCAAGCCTACTAAAGATGAATGCATGGACTAGTTTTTCCAGGTCCTGTTGAGACATCAGATCTTTTATCCTTGATATATTCTTGAGGTGATAGTAAGCTGATTTTGTTATTGTCTTAATGTGTTTTTCTAAGTTTAGGTCTGCATCCATCACTACACCCAAATTTCTTGCCTGGTTTGTGGTTTTTAGGTGTATAGATTGAAGTTCTCTGAAGTGAAGTGAAACAGAAACAAAGTGTTTCAAGGCTTGATGTGCTGAGTGTTCATGGATGCTCTTCTGCATACCTTGATTCTAACAAGTGGTTATTTGAGCTACGGTTGCCTTCCTATCAGCTTCAAGGAGTCTGGCCGTTCTCCTCTTTCAACAGGTCATCTTGACCATGGGTAAATTTGCTGAGATGCTTACTTGTGATTGGCTACTTGGGTATTTGTATCAGAATACTTTCCCTAGGGGAAATTATTATTATTGTTATTATTATTAATGAACAGGGGAACAGCTGTTCCTAATAAAGTGTCAGTGACTGTATATAGAACATTGTCTTTACACAATTTGAGTCCGTTGTTACGTTTTAAGTTTGTACACAAACTTTTGTCTTGCCCTAAATTACCAACACAGTGTATTTAAATGGCTTTTGTCTCATGAAGTACTCGAAGTACTGCCATCAAAAACTCATTCAACTGATGAATTTTTTGGTCCTATCAGCACCAATTATACTGTGTGGCCTTTATTGATCTTTGTCCATTCATTGCAGGAAGAGTTTCCAGAGTCTGGAGCAGCTCTCTGCAGACATGAGCATTTCCCAGAATTCTCTCGAACCGTCCAACATGCTGAGTCTGGAGGCCAGGTCAGCCAGCTCAAAGTGGACTCACCAAGGTACGTCTGCACCTGGTAGCAAGCACTGCTGTCTGCGAAGCTTTCCATCGCTGGTGTGAACATTTACTGTACGTCTTGTCATCCAGGCAAAGAAGAAACTCCTTCTCTAAGAGGTCTGTGTGGCTCCCTGACCTCAGTCACCAGCTACAAGTCTCTGGCCAGCCTGAGGTCGAATGAATGTTTGGCCAGTCCTACAACAGAGGTCAGCAGCCCAAGTTTCACTCCTTCATAGGGAATGAAGAGTTAAAAACGCCTTTTGGCCAGGGCCAGATAATCCAGGAACCTTCTCCGTTTTGGAAATTGTTTGTAGAGGTTTATGTTATGTATGTGGAACTTGAGGATCTGGTGTAGCATGATCCAGCTCCATCAGTCTGAATGACGTCTTAATAATGTTCCACACCGATGAAATGACAGAGGATCTTCAAATGGAACTTCATCAGTATATGTTCAGTGTTTAGTTTTGTTTGTTTTTATCTGTGGAGCATTGTTGATTTCTATTTTAGGAAGTATTAGTCTGAATTATGTCACTTTACAGCCCAGAGGGGGCAGTGAAAAGGCTGCGCCTCTCTTAGGCTCTAGAGATTATACCATACTGAAAATGCTGACTGTAGGTCAGAGGTCTGAGAGGGAAAAATGAAAGACTACAAACCAGAGTGTCACTGAATTATTTTCTGTTGATAATGGGATGTATTCATATTTTTGGTTCTGTTGGTGGTGCCATAAATCACCCTTTTCTTCTATTTGTGATGGTTAATGTGCCTGTTTTGTCTCAGTACGTCATCAGTGTTTGGGATGAGGCAGTCTTTGTTGTTTGGTGTTTTTCTTCAGTTTTTCATCAGCCTTATGTTGCCACTGTTGTGTATCACGTGGTTTTGTTCTCAGGTAAGGATCACTATGAGTAATAACCACCCCAAATTTCTGGGTTTTATTTTAAAGTTGAGCTTTATTCCCTTTAATTATTAAAATGCAGTATTTCACTGTAATGGCTGGTTACCGTGGATAGATCATTGTTTAAAGTCTGTGTTGCGATTCAGTATGAATACAATTTGTATTGTTGGTAACTAAGCCGTGTACCTCAACACTAAACTCATTACTTTTTGCCTTCACCTCGTTCCAGCGGTCGTTTGCACAGACATACAGCAGATGTTTTACTGGATTTACCTTGTTATTCTTTATTTGAATAAACTACACTGAAACACTGACAACTTGATGGTGACATTTGAGTTTCTTGTCAACAGCAACAGGTGTGAGGAAAAGGTAATCGGGTATAGAAAATGACACATTTTCATATAGTACAATCTGAATAATGCTATTTTATTTACACTCACGCTGTAGTGGCACTCTACTGTGCAAAAGCAAGGAGACGTTTTAGGGATTCTCACAACACAGAGGAGTGAAATAGAGATCTTGTGTCTCCAATTTAAGGAGTTCAGGCACAGAGCACATGATCTCAGTGAGATACATGGAAAATATATTACTAATAAAAAGTCTTTCTTTGATATACTAGCTCCTAAACACGCCTGAAATGAACAAGGTGTAGATGAAAAATATTTCTTTCCAACTTCACACAGAATCTACTGCATTCAACAAAAACAATGTAAAAATTTATATGAATAAATTCATATCGATTCTGATCATCTTTAATATTTTACAATGCAGGAAGACAGACAGTTGTTTTTTTGGGGTTTTTTTTTAACCCCATTTGTGCTAATGTTTTAAATTTGGCAACATTAACTTTATCATGCTAAAGATCTGCACTGCAAAATGAAGCATCTGGCTCATCCAGATAACTTTAGAAGTAACACTGTGCAACTTCTTGGTTGACTTGCACTATGAAAGGAGAATATGGATTCACCTCAATGCATTAACTGCTCAGGCCCCAATAAATTTATCTAAAAAAATACCATCCTTTCCTTGATCTCATGGAGCTCGTTGTGCGGACAGTGAAAACTCTATATACAAACAGACAAGGAGTCCTAAAGCCCTGAGGTTACTTGTTCACCTTATATATATGTCTTAATTATTGTTAAAGTATAATTTAACATCATTCCAACCCCTGACTTTGCTCAATAACCTCAAGTTAAATCTAAGTGGTTTGACAGTACAACCCTCAGGTGCGGTCTAGCAGTAGCTGTTGTGGCGTGCGTCGTTCTTCCAAGGGAAATCTGTCAGGGGTTGGTCTGCAGTGGTCCATGTGTCCTCTCTTTGTTGTGTTTTCGGAAAAAGGCCTTTCCAAACTCATAACTGCTGATCATGATGGCACAGGCTGGAGCCACTTTTATCACCCTGGGGAGAAAACCTGATAGAGAAACCACAGGTATGAGAAGAGTTTATATACAGTCTAAACAGAATGTATGCACTCTTTCAGTAATAAGGTTTCATGTATCAGGACATGAAAACAATCGGGCCCTTAGCAAGTCTTAAAATAAAGGTAAATACAACCTTAAGACGAACTATAAGAGAGGACATATATGTATGTATTTAAGCCAAAGCACAGAAGCAGCGTGTGAAAAAGTAAGCACACACTTAAACTCCTAATTTCTATGGAAGCTGTAAGTAGCAGCCAAGTGCTACTAATCAAATGAAGTTTTTCAGCTGATCAGTAAGTGTGAGCACCTCTAAAAGACCAGTTGGTGTCAAGTATTCACGTGTGTTCGCACAGTGTCAACGAAAAAGCTGCTTCTCTCTAAAAAGAGAGAGGAGGCAGCATGACTTGCATACATCTGAAAAAACCGCAAGACAGACGAGACCAAACTGGACATGTTTGGCTATAACGCATAATCCCACATCTGGCCAAAAATCACAAACAGCATGTCAGCACAACTGTGTCATAGGCTACGTTCACACTGCAGGCGAAAGTGCATCAAATCCGATTTTTCTGACCCTATGCGACTCATATCCGATCATGGTATGACAGTGTGAACGGCACAAATCCGATATTTTCAAATCCGATCTGGGTCACTTTTGTATGTGGTACTGAATCCGATACATATCCGATGTCTTAGAAATTGACTGCTGTTTGATGGTCATGTCGCATTAAATCCGTCTTTCCGTCACTGACACAAGACAGACGCCAATTATCAGCGCCGGAGAAGACATCGTGAACGCTTCCTGGACATCCCGTGAAACTGTTGGGAAGACAACGTTGGAGAAATGTGAACATTTTATTTGTACTGTATAATCTGCAGATTCTGACAGAAATCTGCAACTATCCTTTGAAGCACCGCTCCTCTAAAACAGCAATAAGGATCATTATTAGGTTATTTACATTATTATGTAAATAACAAAATAACTTAAAGCAAAAACTGGGAAACGTAAAGTCCGAAACAAATCTTTATATTAAGGCCATCAGTCAAACAATATTGTTTGCTCTGGGTCTAAACAGAGCGCGTTGTGTGTGACGTCTTCTTTTGCGCATGCGGGCCTGTTGGATTGTGTGTCCACAGGTGTTTGTACTTTGCGTCGTAATAAAATGACGGTAAAAGGCTCCGCCCACTTCCTATCCATGTCTTACCATGCAACGACTCTGTGAATGGACTGGAGAAGTGTAGTGGTAGAGTCCTCCGTCTGGAATGAGATATGTGTGTCGACTTTTTATTCTCCCTTAAAATTATTATGCCATAACGCTGCACAGAGCAGCTCTGCTAACAGGGCCGCTTTGAGCGTTCACACTAGAGCGCGTTTGCTGTCGCATTTTATTTGTAGTGTGAACGAGCAGACAAAAAAAATCAGATTTGATCAAAAAATCAGAATTGAGCATTAAGACCTGCAGTGTGAACGAAGCCATAGTGACTGTCGAGCACAGTGGTGAGGCGGTCATGATGAGGGCTGGTTTTGCAGCCACAGAACCTGAGCACCTGCAATCATTAAATCAACCATGAAATCCTGTGTATACCACAATGTTCTTAGCTGAAATAGGGTCATGCAACACGACGACTGAACCTAAGAACAGCAGCAAATCTACAACGAAATGGCTGAAAAAGAAAATGAAGTCAAAGTCCAGACTGCAAACTGACTGGAATGTGGTGGCGACCTGAACAGAGCTGTGCGCGTTCGTGCAAATGTTCGTAAAGCTCATTTAATGGAAACAGCATTGTAAAGAAGAGTGGGCCAAAATGTATTTAAAGTCATACAGGAAATTATTACTTCATGTTACAGCAGCTAAAGGTGTTTCTACAAGTTACTAAACAGTAATATGGTATGTATGTAATATGCTGTTAATCTGAGGTTGTATTTACCAAATGTAAAGGTTGGCAAGAAGTGAAAAACTTTCATCATGTCCTGAAATGTAACGCTTTAGATTTGAAAGAGGGTGGAGGTTGTTTTTACAGCGAGTGTTTATGACTACCTCAGACTCGCCACTCACTGAGTCAAGGGTCAGTGAAGTACTTACCAGCAAACAGCCCTCTAAACCCGTTTTCTGCCACAATCCTGCACATCACATAGAAGGTGGAGGAGGCCTGACCTGGCACTGCAAACACAAGAGCACCAATTAGCAACAAACAGCATCATCCAACCAAAAACAGAGCACAAGAGATGTGGGTTTAACAATAAAAGGCAGCAGCTTTGCCTCACATATTCCATCACATCCTTACAGATGAGCTGAGAAATATCTTCATCGCTATGTTCATCTGAAGCTGTTACACTCTCTAAACTCCTCTGAGTTAGAATTGTTTAGGACAATCTTATCCTACACTGTGAGTGGATATTCTGCCACCCGTCTTCATTGAGACCGTTTGATGTTTACACCGAGTGGTGAACACTGGCTTAATGGTGTTTTTAAGGAGCACATGCAGGAGGGCCTGTTCCTCACTCAGCAGTCTTTAAAGGGCAAGGCTTTGAAAAGAGGAGTGGGGTCTGAAACAGGAGAGAAGGGGGCGTCTACAAACAGCTGGAGCAGCCATCACCATCATCCACAGAGGAGGAAGCACACACTTGAGGCACTTATTTGTGTTGCTTATCAGCACTGAGAAGGTTTAAGTGCTCCACAGGGCTTGACTTGAGATGCTTGTCGACTGTCACTTGAAAGTGTTGTGGCCTCTTAACAGAATGAGGAAGCCTTTTTGATGAGAAGTAAAATGTTTTAAAGCTCATTGTTGCTTTTATTTAACTCTGCAGACTTGGGTTATTTACCATGCCAACACAAATATGAACATATAGCATCAACATAACCTCCCCAAGTAGCTGCAGATGTACATTTACAATCTTCAGAAGCTTTAATTTAAAAGAAATTAAGCAGATTTACAGTTCTTTGCTTGCAGCTCTCCAAGCTCCACCTGTTTTCTTGTTTTGACGACATCAAAAGGCATAGTTACAATAGATGCAATCTGAAAGAAATGACAAAAATGAAATAAGAAATGATACGCTGTAGTTTACTTCTGCTTTTTTGCTATCAAATATGTTTATCTGCAGGCTGGAAGTTGAATTCTGTGGAGTTTTAGACGAAAAATTAACTTACAGATCCTGAAACAGCTCCGGATACAAAGGTGATGGTCAGCGTGGGTTCTGTGATGTTAGACAAGCCACACAGCCAGCTCTTGCCCATCTCGTAGTTGTACCAGTACATGGCTGAGAAGGGAACGTCTCGGAGAAGCGTGGGCCCCAAACCCCTCCACAGAGACAGCCAGCCCTCTTTGGCCACTGCTGAGCGGATGCACTGGGTCAGCTCCCTGTACGACTGCTTCTGAGACTGCAGTTTAGTGCGGATCAACTCCAGAGGACTGATCACCGTCACCGAACCCACTTTCACACAGAGGAGGAAGACAAAGCAGTTCATGAAGTGATTTGTTAGTGAAAGTAACATGCTGCTGTGGCACTTTTAATGATTGAGCCTCTTTTTTCTACTTTAATAATCACTTACAGGCCTGTAAGTTAGACTAAAAATAACACTAACATTTTCTAAATAAAATCTAGCTTGTTGGATAAAATCAGGAAGCCAAGGCCACAGTGCAGAAGGTAAGGGTGGCTGGCCTTGAGACCCCCAACATTGTTAAAATGCTGATGTCTGTTATTAGGCATTATATGGCATATTTCAGTAGCAGTAGGACAGCAGTCAGCTCACCTCTAGCAGTAGCTCCTGCAAGGAGAGGAGCCATCTGAGCATATTCTCCCATCCTGACCCTCAGTGCTGCACAGAGCTGGTCGTAACATGTGAAGTAGATCACTGTCGCTGGGACTGCCATCACACTGGAGAAGGCACATAACAGAAAGCACATAACAGAAGGTACATAAATCATGCCTTACTTATAAAATTTTCTAAGCAGGTAAAAGACAGCCACAAAAATGCATCTAAATTTAAAAACTGTGAAGAAAGTTCTGTTTAATGATGCGTAACATAATTAAATATTTGGTTACGATCATTGAAGAAACTCTGAGGTGGCTCACTATGAATAAATACCACATCAAAGGAAAACACTCTGCTGTAATCACCACTGACCCACCACAGCTCAATAACTCAGGCGCCCAATCAGGAAATAGAAAAAAATAGACTTTACACTCACAGTGTTGGAGGCAGACCGCTCCATAATGACCTGATTCCCTCACGCCGTACTATGTTGACAAATGCATCCTGCAGAGATTCAGAGTTAGGAGTCAGTGAAGGATGATGTGCTCTGTGGCACTCAGAGGTTTTGTACTACAACACCTCTACTTAATACAAGCAGGAACAGTCCTATCAGCCACTAAAGCTAAGTTTAACTTGTCAGACTGCTAACTTTAAAACATTATACAGAACAAGAAGCTCACTCTCTGCACAGCATTTACTTTTAAGGGAACATTATTGGATTTTGTATATATTAATTTTGTTTTCTGTTTCTTTTTAAATTTTACTTTAAGAAGTTTGTAGTGCAGTAAACTCCACAGATGTATAATTTGATTATGCATCCATTCTGAAAGAGCAGGTAATGGATAATAAGTACTGATTTGTAAATAACTTCAGCTTATTATCTATTACACTGCAGTATATTTCTAACTAACTGGACAGCTCATTCTCTGATAATACTTTCTTTAAAGACATAATGCCTTTTGGCGTCAACTTGAAAGAAAGACAGATGTGAAATGTAAAAGTCAGGTCGGAGGTCAAATGTGCCATAATATTTAGATGAAATCTATAATGTGATATTTAGAACATGTACAATTTCTTCATTTTGCCAATAAAAACAAAAGCAGCAGAATTTAAAGCACAGTTTTACAGATAAATGATATTTTATGAAGATTAGACCTTATTTGATCTTGAGGAAAAGTTCATAGGTCCAAAGTAACCTGATATGTAAAATCTCCATCCCCAAAGCTCCCAAACAAAGGCAGTAGGAAACATAGTGGTAAATAGCTCTATAAAGCCTTCTTCTCAATCTGCTGACCTTGAGTAGAGGTCAAAGGACAAATGTGACATTACATTTAAAATCTTTATAAAAATAATATAATATTTATATTATATGTTCCCACTACACACCACACTTGTCACAGATTCTACGTTATAAGGCTTTTTGTCAATTTTCGACCATTAAATCGTTAAGTTGACCTTGACCAAGGTCAATTAACAAAGCAAGGCTTAATGAAGCAAGGCTTAATGAAGCAAGGCTACCGTGTTTACAGACAGAACGACACACAAACGATACTAAAAAACATGGCAGAAGGTAATTATAGAGGTAAACTGTAATGTGGATGTAAACTTTTACCAGCGTGCCACTAAAGTGACCTGGAGCTTTGTACCAGGCCTTGGAATTCCCATTTTCACATATACATATGTGGTCCATAAGTCCATTGCAGTAGACAAAGCATTTGCCTGAAAAATATTAACATCAACATTTAATACAGTGACATCAAACGCAGGCCGGCTGGATGTTCAGGTCAGCAAAATGCGAACATTTCGGTGAAGTTGTTACTGGCTAAACCAATTATTGAGTAAAATTCACTGCTGTTTCTAGTGTGGTAATGTGAAGCTAGCAGTACAACAAGGGTATGAAAATGTATGAAAATATAAAAGCAGTTTTGGAGCTTTGGATGTTTCATTGCAGGTATTAAACTCATCCTCCTTCACTGTTACACCGTCTCCCTTCCATTCACACACATGTATTCTGACTGTCCTGCCTCCACCTCTCAGGCTCTCTTCTAGCTGCTTCCTAATCCCACTCCTGATTCATATAGGTTATAAAGTTTATAAAGTGACAATTTATACTGCCCCTTAACTAAAATTAGTTTGACTCTCCTGGTTTAGTATATAATGGAGCCACAATAAACATAAAGACAGATCAAATGCTAAAACACAGGGACAAATGACCCTTTTTTAAGGGCCTCACATGGTTTCTACCTCTGTAATATCTCCAAAAAGTCTGCTATGGAAATAAGTTGATCTTTATTATTACTTTAATAATGCTTGTTTTTGCATGCACAGTATCACGGTCTGATATATGTAACATAATTTAAAACACAAATACAGTCAGTCAACACAGTGTAAATTCATTTCACCTTTGGGAAAGGGATTTTTCTGTGCTTGTAGCCTGGTCTTCACAACATCCAGAGGTGTAACTGTAAAAAAAAAAAAAAAAAAGCAACTCAACATGATTGCCTGTGTTCAGGATGTTTGTCACAATTTTCATTTAATCAGAGAACAAACAATCAAAGCAGCAGTTCAGGAAACTTCTCCAAACCTCCGATTGATCAAAATAATTTTATAACACAATAACAAGTTGTACCTCACAAACCACCAGCTGAGTGTTAGTTAATAAACAAAGGCATGCTTATTGTAATGTAATAAGCTGAAGTGTAGGTGCCTCACCAAACAGCGACGTAAGGATGGCACCGGAGCAGGACGCCATCATCTGTTGGAGGGGAGTAATGGCGCCGGTGGCAGGAGGAGCAGGACTTTCATTATTCATCCTGTCTTCATAGAAAACAAACAAACAGACAAACATTTGATTGCTTTTAATACGGCTCCTATTTAATATTCACACAATAAATCATGACAAGGCTACGATCCCTAAAAAAATTACATGACAGGTCTCTGGCTAACTTTAGCAAGCTAACTAGCACAGTTAACTCCTTACCTACCTACTAAAGTCAGTCAGAATCAGCGACGTCTTTCGTGAACACGAACATTCCTCTCGGGGTTTAAACTATCCTCCTACTACGCCAGTTCCTGCTGTCCTAAAGTCTTTGAAAGCATAAACACATGTGAAATTGCACCTGGGTAGTTCCTGACGCAAACAGAGCGTGATGACATAATTTAATTTCCAGCTGAGCACATTCCTTGACTTTAATAATTGTATTTATTTTTGTAACGTCAGATAAAATGACACTAAACGTGCATGTATACTACATTAAAGTTATTGTAAATGATACAATGTACTGATATAATTGTCTTCGTATAATTTACTTTAGTTTGATAATAGTGGGGAAACGCCACATCCAAGCATCAAGAATATGTTTACGTATTTTTTTGCGTTGCCAGGTTTGGAGAGCATTCCGTTTCACATCAACACCTCTGTTTTTGAAACTATCGATAATTGGACGGCTGTAACGTTCATAAAAGACAAGTTTTCAGATAAATAATATTACATTTGTTCAATTTAAAAACTAACTCAATAACATAGCGCCTTTTAACGTGGAAATGGTTACGAAGTTGGAAAGCGTCAAACATGGCAACATACACCGTCTCCGACACCGGATTTAAAGCGGGAAAGGGACGTTAAGCAAATGGTATTGTTAAAGTTTATTATTTCTGGATGAGGAGCTGTAAAACCGTATAACCGTGGATATCCTGTGAGAAACAAATCTGCCGACAGAAGTTTAGGGACGTTTTTCGACATTTACTTGCATAAAAATGTGAGCAAAGAGGCTAATCGGCGAAGCTGTGTGTCCGCTGTGGAGGGAGGCTGTGAACGTACGTTAAGTTTACATTTAAGACCATTAAAATTGATTAACATGGGGACAGCGAGCACTGTGCTTCAGCTAACGTTAATGTTACATTTTGTTTACGCATTACTGTGTAATAGATGATTGTTTCCTTGCATTTTACGTCCAATTTTTCAAATATGCGTTTTCTTTTGTTTACACACAGAGGACTGACGAGGCCTTTGTGGAGTATGTTAACTCAAGACGAGGGGAGAAGAAAAGCAGCCTTTTCTCGATGAACGAGAATAAAATGAAGACAAAACGCAGTCAGAGGCTTCCGGGACCCAGCTGGCAAGGTACCTGTAGCGTTTATTTCCGTGTTTTGCATTTAAAATTTAAAACGTAGATTTAACCAAACTAGCGAACAGCTAACACCGTAACGTACGAATGTAACGCTAATGGATCTTTTGCGAAGTTATTTGATTGTTACTTTTCTTAAAAATAAGCTCTTTTGAACCAGATTGACTTGAATGTTAAAACAGTTGATATAGGTTCGTTTGTTTACTTAGCTGCTAATCCAAGTAAGGATAAACTTGATATAAAACGTGCTTTAAGCGTCAAGTTTGTCATTGGAGATCCTAATCCAATCTCTCTTTTTGTTTATGTTTAATCAGTGTCTGGGAAACTCGCTGTAAAACTCACTTGTCTGATAAAAATCACTTGTGAAATGGTTTAACATTTAAGTCTTTCTCTTGTGCTATAATGTTATTCAGGAAAAGGTGGACATACTAGTGACAAGGTGAAGCTGAGTCAGGCGAAACGTACATCAGTTCCCACACAAGTCAAGCCTTTTGCTGGAAAAGTGTTTTACCTGGACCTACCATCAAACAGAGTTGCAGAAACTTTGGAGAGTGACATCAAACAGCTTGGAGGGGTGAGACATTATTTGGTTACATTCACTGGCTCAAACTTGCATTTTGTCACACTGCTTTTGTACTAGCTTAACATATGAACTATGAAGCTGCGTATACACACCAGCCACTCTGTTGGGTACACCTATTTGTTCATGCAAATATCTAATCAGACAGGCTGGTCTGAGTATTTCAGAAACTGCTGATCTAACGGGATTTTCCCACACAAGCAGAAAATATCAGTGAGCAGCAGGTCTCTGGGCAAAAATGTTTTCTTCATGTCAGAGGAGAGTGGCCAGACTGCTCCAAGCTGCTATCAGTAACAGTAACTCAAATAGCCACAAACAAACAATGTACATCACATCAAACCTTGAAACAGATGGGCTATGGAAACAAAAGACCACACTGGGTGACGCCCCTGTCACAAAAAAAGAGCATCACATGCCTACAATTAAAGCTACAATTCACACAGCATTACTTAAATTGGATGACAGTAGACTGGAAAAAGAAGCCTGGTCTGATGAGTCTTGATTTATGTTCTAACATTTGGATGGTAAGCTCATTTAGAAAAAAAACAACAACAACAAGAAAGAATTGCCCCATCCTGCCTTGTGTCAGTGGTTAGGTTGTTGTTGGTGGTGTAAGGATAGGGGTATTTTCTTGGCTCACGTTGGGACCAGTCTTCTTGCTGACCATGTCCATCTCTTTATGTCCACATTGTACCCATCTTCTGCTTTCAGCAGGGTAACATGGCTAGTCACAAAGCTCAGATCATCTACATTTGATTTCTTGAACATGACAGTGAGTTCACTGTACTCAAATGTGCTCCACAGTCACCAAAATCTCAATCCAATAAACCACCTTTTTGACATGATGGGAAAAGGTTTTTCATCACGGATGTGACGCTGATAAATCTGAAGCAACTGTGTGATGCCTTCATGTCAGTATTGACCTGTTTGCAGGAGTTTGTTGAATTAATGTAATGAAAAATTAAAGCCTGAGGTCCAACCAAATACTCCAGTACTTACTGGAGAAATAAGTCAAAACTGAATACATTTCACTCAGAAGTAGTATGACTAGAAAATGCTAGTAAGGTTACAAACATGACCAGACATTCAGTAATATTTTTCTTTTAAAGGCTCTGGGACATGTTTACTCTGTGAATCGAATAGACAAATAATTATTCTTGAGTTTTTCTCAAAACATTTTATATTCTTTATCTTTTCGCTCAGAATGTGGAGAAGTTCTTCAGTAAGGACATCAAGTATCTGGTATCTAACAAGCGGGAGGCTAAATATGTGAACTGCCTCAGACAGGACTCTCCTGTTCCTAGCCCAGACTCTGGACCGAGTTCGCCGTATCCTTGCTCAAACCCACACCGGCCTGGCAGCCATGGCGACATCAAGAGCAGATCTCAAGGACAAACCGACACGGTGAATTCACCATGATGTGTCTGTTTTACCGGGATTGATCTCACTTCTTCTCTGAACCTGTAGATAATTTTTCTAGTTATTGATATACTTTTGCATTATCTGTTGTTGTTTTGCAGTTTGTTACAAGCCGAGGGAAGTTTCTGGTGGAGAGAGTAGTGAAAGAGCAGGTTTGTTTTGTCAGCATGAATGATACTTACTGAGGGCTCTTAATTGCTCTGCTAATACACACTTGTTTGTTTTTAGGAAAGGATTCAAGTAAACAAGATCCTGTCAAACGCCCTGGAGTGGGGTGTGAAAATCCTATATGTAGATGGTATGTTTTTTGTGTGTGTGGTATCTGTTTTAGTTGAAGTAATTTTTCTTCTTTGTATGAAATTAAGTTCATTCTGCTTTGACATCTGTGACTTTTCTAAATTTATTTGTGCCAATTCCAGATTTAATGGCATATGTTCATAAGAAAAAAAAGATCATCAAAAGCTCAGTTCCTGCAGCCACTGCGACCAAATTATGTGTAAGATGAGAATTTCCAGTGTATACTAGGAAAAATAGTCCAACTTTATATTAAGTTATTTGTTTAACATTGGAAGTGTTCACTTTTTTCTGTCGTTTCTAACAGGACAAAGCTGATTCTGCAGCAAAGCAAGGCCTAGAGAAATGCAAAGGTAGACCCCACCCAGACAAATTACTGAGCTTTGCTGGTATATTTTAGTTGACCTCTTCAGGCTGGTATTCTTCTTCTTCTTGCTTTGCTAATAAACGATCTATGTTTTGTATTCCAGGCGGGCGGATTGGTAAACCTTTCATCAAGGTTGAGGATTCAAGTAGGTAAGAAGTCAGTCAGAAGAATCCAGCATCCACCTGCTGTCATGAAATTGTTCCTGTGATTTTTAAAATGGTTTCCTTCTCTTTTGTCAGGCACTACCGTCCAATCTACCTCACAATGTCAAACATGCCTGAGTTCAACCTGAAAACCACTGCTCCCTGTAGTCCGTTCTGTCCTGAGGAGAAGGATCCTCCTGCAAACAAACAGCGGGAACAAAGGTATGTCCCCTTCCTTTTTAAAAAAATCTCTCGCCACTTTAACCCCACCAATTTTATACTGGTGGGGTTAAAGTGCTGAGTGCTGCTTAAACATTTTAAATATGCTATGGAGTGCAGTCACAGTTTCCCCATGTGTCTTATGTAACTTGATCAAAAACTAATATCAGGTCATCATGGGCATGAATGTCCTGGCAAGTCTGGTATTGTAATCATTTGACCCTGAAAATTATCAAGGAAATCCTTAAAAGCCTGAAAATACCATGACAACCATGCCCATGATAGGTGTAAGGCTATCTCTGATCATAGCTGTGGGTCTGAAAAGTTCTGAACCATGCAATTGTAAATGGTACTGCTGGAGCTGCTCAAGAGGTCTTAAATGAACTCCTGAAGAGTTTATCAAAATACTAAACTTTTTTTTTTCATTTGCTTTATTTGCTAATCCTCTGGGCTACTCTGAAACAGAGGTGTGAAAGCCTCAGTCAGTGAGGAGAGAGCTCAAGGACGAAAGAAGAACAGAGAAAAGAAACGAGGCGGCTACTGCGAGTGCTGTATGATCAAATACAACCAGCTTACGATGGTAAGTTTGTAAAACTGTCACACGGCACAGTGCACACAAACTGTTTTTACAATCCTGCTATTTCTAAATGTGAGAACTTCCACACAAGCACTTATTTTGAAAGTCTTTGTGCAGATGCTAAGAGATAAATAATCCCTGGTGAATGATCTGGTATGAGGGGGTATGATTTCGGTTTGGTTAACATCCACGAATTTTCACTTAAACCTGTTTTTGGAAACAAAATGGAGAATCTTTGACTGAAAAATGGCAAAATCCGTTTTAAATGCTAAACAAGGTGGTTAGCACTGTTGCCTCACACCAAGACGGTCCTGATTCAATTCCACCATCAGGCCGGGGTCTTTCTGTGTGGAGTTTGCATGTTCTCCCCGTGTTTGTGTGGGTTCTCTCCGGGTACTCCTGATTCCTGACTAAAATGTGTCATCATTTTCGAAAAGGCTCCAGGTTCGCTGTCCACACTGCGACGCAAAAACGGCGTTTTCAAATGTATCTGCTTTGGAGAGCGTTTTCAAAACGCTTCGTTTTCCTTGACCAAAAATGCCATTTTAGTGTAGACGGATGGTCAAAACGGAGAGAAAAAGATGCATTATCAAACAAAAACAAATTAGTGTGGACATGGCCTTTGTGGGGATAGGTTAACTGGTAAACTCTAAATTGCCCATAGATGTGAATGTGAGTACGAATGATTGTTTGCGCATGTGTGTTAGACCTGCGACATGTGCCATATTTCTTATATGGCACATATATACAGGAGTTAGCTCGAAACACTTCCCTCAAGTCAAGCTGCCCGAGATTCACAGAATTTACAAAAATGTTACATTTTTGTGATTTATATTGTTATCGGGACGATAGAATTCTTATATCGGGATATGAGATATTGGTCATATCGCACAGCCCTAACAGGACCCACAGCGTATTATCCTTCTTTAATTACACTTATTAGTCAAAGTCACACTCTTAATATTTTGATGGACTGCCTTTAACTTTCATGACAATGTGCAATCCTTTGATAAGCTCATCCAATATCTCGAATCAAGAGAAAAACGTTTTTGTTTTGTTTTTCTAATTATCATTACTTTTACTAGGATCTTTTAAAGTCATTTGTCTGGAACAGGATAAATCTGGTTATAAGACTTTTTTTTTTTTTTTTTTTTTTTTTAATAAGATTTTTTTTTTAAATTGCTTTAATATTTATGCTCCTTTTGCAAACTGTAGAGCTTTTCAGGATGACCTCAATGATAAATGGTTGTTTTAAAGCTACACAGCTGTTTAGTCTCAATCCCTTGCGTTCTCTTTGCACTCTGTGTGCAAATGCTCTTACTTACATTATAAAATACAGATTTTTTTTTTTTAATCTTTTTTTAATGATTTGATTTCACCAAATCTTTAAGTGATCTCAGGATTATTCAAGATTTATTTATTTTTTTTGGTGACCACTTTGTCAGACAGTTATTCACCCAGTTTCAGTAGTTTCAGCATCCTCCTTAGTTGTTTGCTTAGCTTCATGCAGGCTAATGTGTGGGTGTAATTCTGATTACACCCACACATGTGCTACAAAGCACTGTTTTACTTATTGTGAGAACTGCAAAGTAAGAATTTCATTTTTCTGTGTAACCATTTGTGTTTTGCAGTGTACATGACAATAAGCTTCTTGAATAATTTGACCTTCTGAAACGGAGTAATATCTTCTCCACTTTGATGGGCTGTGTCTTCTGACTTTAGCTGTTTTAAGAGGTTACCAGAACATTAGTTAAGGTTAAATGTTTTAATTGCTGCAGTAATTATCTGATAGAAGGCTCTTTATTTGCTTAGCTAGCAGATGTGTGGTACATTTCTTTGTTGGCATTTCCTAACATCATGTAACATAATATCAAACTAACTGATAAACTTGAAAACATTATTAAGTTTTTGTTTTGGGTGATAGATGTAGTGTATATGGAAAAAAGCAGATTTACAACTTTAGATCTGTTACTTTGATTACATTAATACAGATTATCTGGTCCAGAATCAACCACTTTCACTCCAGTTAAGCACAGTATTGCTTGCAGACATGGATAGAAATGTATTAATGATAAATTGTGTCAAATAAAGTATTTAACTGAGAAGGAAACTAACCAAACCTGTATGTTCGTATATCTGTTTCAAGTCCCTCATCAGTGTTCTCTGGTGTTTAACACAATCATGGAAAAACTGCTTTTTGGCTGCTTTGCTCTAATGGGTTGCTCAGTAAATTGCTTTTATTCACTGTGAACAGTTATGTGGCAGGAGCTTCAAATGCCTCTTTTTGTATGTAGGTGTTTGTGCCGTAGAGCCTCACTGGCCTTGGATGGACTGCGGTAATTCTCCATTATTTAACTGTGTCTTTTTTGTTCAGCATCTGCAGAGTGAGAGTCACAGGGCTTTCTCTAAGAGTGATGAGTACTTGCTGGTGGACAGATTGATTTCAACCTTGAACCACAACTTCATGCACGTTAAAGGAGCTAAACTCAAAAGGTAATTTTTTGGGGGGGGAGGGTTTTAGCAAAATTTGTCAAAAAACAAAACCCCATTTAAATCTCTTGTAAAATGTTTTTCCTTAATATTTTTATCCCACGTAGCTAATTAAAGGGTTTGTTTTGTTTTTTCTTTGATTCCCATTAGACCAAAGTGCAGTGTTTCCTGTGTTCTGATTGCTCCTGGACCATGTAGAAAACCTGAACTAAGGTACGAGGGAGATCCTTCAGAGACTGTTCAAGAAGAGGAGCCATGGACAGTTGATGTGAACGAAGAATTAAATTCCAGACAGGATATAAAAATCGCGTCCGTGCCTGCCTCTGCTGAATTGATTGACAGAGAGGGCGACCAGAGGAGCTGCTACACTTACTCAGACAGATCCAGGCACAAGTTGCTTGAACGTAAACGGGTGTGCAGACAGAATTCACACACTGCCCGCACCCAAAAATCTAATCAGCCTCAAAGTCCTCAGTTTGAGTCAGAAGAAGCCCCATCAAGAGGTGAATTTCTTCCCTCTTTGCCCACCAGAGATTGCCAGGATGACCTGCTGGACCAGATGCCTCATGAGGACATAAACAGCTCAACTTTGCGCGTTGATAATATGAACATACAGAATAATTTGGCCTCAAAAAGCCTCAGTTTTTTTGAAAATGAACAAGAGTCTGATAAGAAAGTGACTGGAAAAAATGACTCTGGAAAGAAAAAAGGATGCCTTCCTACAGAAAGCTGCTCTCCAGTCCAGAAAATTCAGAGGAGGATAAAAGTTTACAAGCACAAAAGACGAAAATTGGACACAAACGTCGAACATGTAGAGCCTGGCGATGTTTCTGATAACTCTTTATTGAAGCTCTGGAAGCTTTTCCAGTCCAGTGATGACATGGATGTGGAGTTTCACGGCTTTGAGGACTACAAATAGACAAGCTAAAGGGATTAGCTTGAATTCCTGTGTCCTGGACTACACAAGCTGTTAGATTTAAGATGTTAATAGAAGGTCCTGGCTTTTGTGTTTGATAAGAAATGCATCAGCTCTCCTCCTTCAATCAGATGATGGTGATTTTTAACATTTTGTTTACAGAGTAGTATATATTGTAAAACTTAGAGTGGCCCTAGTAATATTGTTATTGTTATTTCTAACCATATAGCCCTAATCCCCCCCCTCCCCCATAGAGCCTCTCTCTATGAAATCATATGGAGCTAAGAATGGGAAAAACAGTCTGAAGCCTAAACTTTTTGCTCATTGACATTATGTTCATATACAGTGACATCTTTATATGAAGCTTTGGCCGTCCTAAAACAAACTAAATAAGGGAAAACACAAAAGAGTCCCTTTTTAAAAGGGACAGCAACTGCAAGTCAGTATTTTACATACTTGAACCTGTAAAAAGTACGTGAAATCAGTCAAACCATTTCTTTGACCAGAGTAATCTGCTGAGTACATGAAATGTAGTGCCAGCTTAACGTTAGCTCCAAGTCCCTTTTGCTCAGTCTACATCTAACTTGACTTGAAGACAGTGCGTGGTTGTGTGGCTCTCCTGCTTCTCCTGTGAACGGGCATGTGTTTAATAAAGGAAGTGAGCAACTCTCTTGAAATGGTCGTTTTCTGTGAAAGAATATTGTGAATACATTTCAGTATTTTGACACTGATGGGGTACGGTAATGTCAGAGCAGCTATGTTTTGTTTTATTGCCATTTTGGGAAAAAAAAACCTATGAAAAATTGGTGCAAGAATTTTTATTTTAAATGATTTTCTTTCCATGAATGCTGACTGTAGAATTTAAAGAGCATCTTATGGATAAAAGGCAGCTTCAGTCATGACAATTATCTTTAATCCTTTCAGACACAAGGATGTGGATGTGTAATTCAAATAAATGCCTGTTGTACTGTGAGCGTCTCTTTCTGTGTGTTGTAATGTGAATGACCTGCAGGTTGTCTGCATGGTATTTGGCGTTATGTGTGACATTTTAAAAATTCTTCCTAAGTGCACTTTTTATGACCCCGCCATGCTTTTTTTTTTTTTTTTTTTTTTTTTTTCTTTCTTCCTCCCTCTCCTCCTGATGCATTAGCTCAGTGTCTTCCTTTTCCCTGCATTTAGTGCATTAGCATAGTGCCCTTGTTCTCCCTCACCACTCTCAAATGGATGTGCTGGGTCAAATGGGACTCTGCGCCACTGGCATTAAGAAAATGAGCATCGATGTGTTCTGAGGTACAAGCACAGTGATACTGGCGACTGCTGAATCCTGACATGGCCATCTTTCATGCTGGTTGCATCCTGTTAGCACTGTGTTTTATCATCATACTTAACAAACCATCATTTCTGACTAATATGGCTTACATGCATACCTGTATAAATATTGGCTAATAATGGAATACAGCATATATTATACATAAGGAAATTTAAAGAGTTTCACAAATGTATAGTTTGTCCATTAGAGGGCAGTAAAAAATTTTATTTTTCAAGTGTGTAAGGCCCTACTGAGCACATATTGAATATTTCTTGCTGCTGTTTACTAAATTTAAAAATTAGGACTTTTTCTGCTTTTACTGGACTGGTGCCATGTTTGGGATAATTGTCATGCTAAAAAATAAGCTGTTGTCAATCAGATGCTTTCCAGATGGTACTGCATGGTGGATCAAAATGTGATGGTACTTTTCTGTTTTCAAAGATTCATCAAATATGATAAAATCCCCCAAACCACACTCTGAAATTCGGCCCCACACTATGACTGAGCCTCCACCGTGTTTCACAGATGGCTGTAGGCACTCACTGTCGTACTTTTCTCCTGACCTCTTCTGAACAGCCAGAAATTTTGACTTTGAATTAATGACTACACAACATCTGTTACCACTGATTTTCAGTCCAGGTCTTGTGTAATTTGTCATGCCTCAGCCTTTTTCACCTGTTTTCCTTCCTTGAGAATGGCTTCTTGACTGACAGCCACCCTTCCACTGAGGCCATTTCTAATGAGGCTTCAGATAACAGTAGATCAACTATAGGTACAGATCCATCTGTCAGGTCTTTGAATTATTTCTTTCTATTTCTTAAGAACATGGGTTTCAGATACTGTTCACTTGTTGTAGATTTAGCTTTCTGGGTTTTTATTTTTTAGGCCTGGTACTTTTATATCTACTTGTTACTATATTACCAAGACAGCCAATAGCCTTTTGGCAGTCATGTTGTTGGTGCAAAAATATAATTTTATTCCTGTCAAACTATTACCTTTGATATTTTTCATAGATTCGACTAAGCAAATGGAAACAAGTGTATCTTTGGCAGTAATCTACAGGTATGTAAGTGAGAGGATAAACCACGCACACTAAAAGGCCGCTGTGGTGTGATGGGTTTGTCACTGATCCTGGCTCATGCAGTGGAGTTATCAAGTGTAGGTAAATATTTATAGGTTGTTTTGAATGAGCACAAATAAATGTGGAAGCGAGTGTGTTCCTATGCCCACTGTACATTAACCGACTATGGGATCTCCAAATTTACCCGATCAACTCATCTCTGAAGGAAGATGAAGAAGCAACATCAACAAATAAGAAAATATCATTTGACTAGAGAGACAAAATGGTCATATACTCTAAATTGCACAATTTTATCTAATTGTCTTGTTTTTTTTTCCTGGGTTGGGGTGGAGGATGCCTTTTTTGGAGGCAGATGATGGAGTGAGTCATTATGATAACAACAGGCAAGACTGGGCAGGAATGGCGCTTCTGCAGCGATTTAACATGGAGGAGCTTTTATGTCGTCCCAGATAGGTCCAGTCGGCGGAAGGCCGAGCCCACATTTTCTCCTCATCCAACCTCCGCTCATATTTATGCATTAGGCGTCTCTGCAGTGAGCCACCGAACACTCATGTGTTTTAAGGAGGTGTCCCTAGATCTCCCTCCCATCCTCCCGCCCTCTCTGTTTCTCTCTCTCTCTCGCCTCCAGCATTCTCCGCGCTGCTGATCCGCGGGGTTTCGGTGCGCTCAAACGCGCTCGGCGTTCAGACTCCTAAGCACCCCCGATGGCCCCCCATCAGCGACACTGCACTAACCAGACGACCAGCCCCGGCTTGAAGCTCCCTTAGCGAAGGCAGGACCCCGAGAGTCCTCTCCTGGAATACCGCATTGTTTATAATTTCCAGCCACACAGAAAGAGAGAGAGACGGAGGAGATGGTGCTGATGATGCGCCCGCGATGGTGGATTTCCCTTTTGTGCGTCTGTGAATTGATGCACGTCGGTCACCAGAGCAGCCCTAACGCCGGAGATGGTAACTGATGCTATTTTGGATGATGCATGAATTGTTATTGCGCAGCCAAAGCGTTAAATCACTATCAAAGGGCCTGTGTTTATTTGTTAATCAACGCCTCGTCTGCTTCATGCTTCCTGAATTTAAAAACATGCACGCAACCCACAGCTGTTCCACTGTGTGAAAAGGAAATGAAAACCATCGACATTTTAATCATAACTGTTTGTGATCCGCGCGTTTCTATCACTGCTGATCTCCGCGCGGAGGAACGGGGCGCGTAATGAAGTCGGTGTTGTCCCCTTTCTCTCTATCTCTCTCTCTGTGCAGGAGACGCCTTGTCGAGCTTGAAGGCTCTTCGTGATGCGGGTAGGTTTGTCGGGAAGGAGGACACGGTGCCTCTCCGCCTGCTCTACAGCAGGCACAACCACAGCCAGATCACACAGGACGAGCTCAGCACCAGGATTAAAGCCAGCGCCAGCTCCGACTCCACGCAGGTACACAAGGTGCTTTCGTGTTGTGAGGGTGGAGTGTGCGATTGTGGAAAGATGCCTCTGTGTTTACAGTTGTCTATTTTATCCATTCAACCCCTCCCTACGTGTCCTCACGGTTGGGGGGGGGGGGGGGGATCATTATTTAGCAAGCAGGGATACAAAAAAAGGACGCTGACAACATTTTGACACGAGCAGGTCACACTAATTACACAGCCTGGAGGTGCTATATGGGTCATAAGCAAAAGAAGAAAAAAATCCCACCGCAACCTACACCCATAAAATGCTTTAAAATACTAAGATTAGTGATAGGACCTCTGAGTTCATTTATCCCCACTCAAAATGATCGACTATATGTCACCTGCTCAAACCGGATAATTAATATTTTAGCTTGCATCTCGTCCGTCCAGCTGGGTTGTTGTCTCAGCAGCTGCCTCACCTACCACCTCAAAAACGCTGCCTAATGTCCCACTAGGCAGCATTTTTCACCTTACACATGAAAACGAATGACCAGAAGCTTTCTTATTGAGCCCATGATCAGCAAACTTTGGCTTGTCACATGTATACCAGCGTCAGCATGTACTGCGAGCTGGGCGATCACTGTTGACTTAGTCTTAGAAGCGCTCTGGCCTGTCTTTTGGGTCATTTAGAAATAGGGTTGGGTTGTTTCTTTTGTCCACCAGAGGGCATTAAACTCTATTGTCAGCAAATAAAACGGGCGGTTCAGTATTTTGTATAATAATACTGTGATAATAACTACTTTAAGGACTCATTATTTTTTTTTAATGGAGCTGTTGTTTATTATGAAAAATTGATATATGTTGCTGATGTTAGCTGATCTTTTGGGTATGGCGCGGTGAATATTTTAATATTTACTCTACAGTTCTGAAAAAGGACTGGTCTCTAAAATGGCAAATTACTTAAATAAAGACATAAATATTTAAATGCCTCTGCAGATATGTATATGATTGCATATACTATGTACTATGTAATATGATTGCCTGCAGCAGCCCCTGTTTTTGGATGTTAGCGCCAAGAACCAAGAAATACACTGTAGACTTACAGGTAATAAAGAGTATGGTTGGATTACACTTCGGACATGATCACCCAGAAAATTATTAATGTTTGAAAATTATTCAGAGAGCTGTTATTGAAAACTACCAGCTGCGGAAAAGCCTGGAGGCATTTGGCTTTGCCTGCCTACCATGACTAGTACAGTGCGGTAATAGTGTAGCTGTGTTCACTGAGTCAGTTCAGTCTGCTGGGTTCCTTTCAAGGAATGAGTCAGTTAGCATTGTACAAACATGTTAAGTGTTTTTAATTTGTATGGCTTAGGCTTGAGTAAGGCTAGCCTACTCAGGGCTCAGCGAGCGGAGAGGGCTACAGATGGCATCAGGCAGGGAGGTGTTAACCCTTTGTCTCTCTCACACCTCAGCCTGAGCTGCAGCCCATTGGGTAAACAAGCTAAGTTGAACCATCTGCCGTCAGATATCATTTTAATGTTTTCCTTTTGAAGCTCATTCTAGTCTCACGGCAGGTTTGTGGCACAGGCTTGCTGTGAACTGAATTTCAGAGGTAGCGTTTCTGCAGAGCAGCACAACAGTTTTCTACGAGAGATTTTGCTCAAAATATGTCATATTTTGATCTAAACCCTCATTATTTCCTGAGTCACTCTCATTCTCTGGAGTTTACAGCCCAGGAGATGCGTTTATTTTACTCTGATATCATATTGTGCCAACTCATAGTCATAAAAGAGCTTGCGTACAGGCAGCAAGTTAAAACATCAAAGTCATAAAATGTACATTGCAAATGCAGATGATCGAGGATGGGAGGGTGAGGAGATTTGATTTGTGCTCCGAGTCTTTTAATCTCCAGAGAGCTGATGCTCGTGATGTCACTTGCGCAATGTTTGATCAGTTATTGGCTGTTTTTAGATCAACAGCCTAAAAACAAATCTGTCAGATAGTTCTGAAAATGTGCGACACACATGGAGTTATTTATAGGCTTCTCTCGCATCACCTATTTTTAAGTCGCAGACACAAACAGCACTGAATGAGCTGCGGGGAGTTCAGCAAGGTGCTCTTGTTGTTTTGGTGAAAAAACAAACACTTCCAGTGAAATCAGTCTAACTGTGTCGGTTTGCATTTCCTGCCTGCCTCTCTGCAGAGCAATGATAGGCTTATAGTCATTCTTGAACCATCACGAGTGGAAAATCAGGCTCGCCATGACTCAGAAATCAATGCGAGAGGAGTCACCAGTGGTCTCCTCATATTGGTCCTGCTAAGTCAGGATGGGATGTGCTTTCATTAACCACAATTACTGGTACCTCCTACCCTCGTGGATACAATCTGCCAGATTAGATTTCATCAAAGTGTGGAATTGCCATTTGCACATGCTCTTGCACACACCCACACAACCTCTTAACTGCTCATATATGCATTGACCGGCACAGGCACGCTCCTGCAGACAATAGAGTCTGTGATCACTGGGGACATCAGGCTATCCTTGGGTGAGCACAGGGGCACTTCCTGAAATGACAGCCTACACACACACACACACACACACACACACACACACACACACACACACACACACACACACACACACACACACACACACACACTTTCTCCTTTGTTGTCATGTAGTGTCCAGTCTGTAAAGCAGGTAGCCCAAGCCTCAGGGAGACGGTAAGCCATGCTTAAGGTCTCCACTGGGGCTTTACTGGACCTAAAGGAATTACTGTGGGGAGTTATTATTGACCCAGGGGGCACACCCCATACAATATGTGTCCAAGACTTGGAATGAATCAGACCCTCCCCCAGCCACATCAATCAAACAGAGTTCATGCACTTAGAGATGAAGCAGTGATCGGTGAAGAAACATTAAATGAGTCGGCGTAGGGTTAGATTTTTTTTTCTTTTTGATGGTGAACTTAATTCACTTCAATTCAATTTTATTGTTCAGCTGTATTTATATAGCATGAAATCACAGCAACATTTGTCTTAAGGTGCTTTATATTGTAAGGTAAAGACCCTTCAATAATAGAACCCCCCCCAAATAAACAATTGATCCCAGTGAACAACCACTTGGTGACAGAGGGAAGGAAAAACTCAATTTTAGCAGGAAGAAACCTCCGGCAGAACCATGCGCAGGGAGGTGCAGGCATTTGCTGTGACCAGTTAGGGTTATGTGTGTGTGCAGACTTGGCTTACTTCATTCCTGCAGCTAATCGGTGCTATAAACACACAATGCAGCCGTCCATCAGTGTAGATGAGACTTATCCATGTCTATGATACTGAACTTCACCATGCATGTGATAACGGGGACTTTAGAAACAGCGTGCAGCTTCTCTTCTCTGTCTTTTTTAGGTGAACCATGTGGCCCAAGCGAGCTTTCAAGTTGACGCTTTTGGTCGGAAGTTCATTTTGGATGTGGAACTGAATCAGTGAGTATTTCATTATTAAATCTGTCTGTCTTTGTTTGTCTGTGTGTCTGTGCTTGTATGTCACTGTGCCTGTCTGGGTTTCTACTGGGCGCTCCGCTCACAGTCCAAAGACAGGTTTAGGTTAATTAGCGATTCTTAATTGGGCGCGGATGTTCTCTCTTTGTTGGTCCAGTTCCAGCACATCCCTAAGTTGGAGAGGCAAAAAAACAAACAAAACTGGACACACGGATGCATCTTGTGAAAGCAAAGGTTGCCTCATTTTCCAGGAAAAGACTGTAGTGTGAGCTTGCTTGTTGAAATAACTGCTTCAGGTGTCAAACTTGTGTTTCTCAGTGCCTCTTGTTCTTGTTTAGCATGAATCCCCCCAAGTGCATGTTGCACATTAAACTAGTGATGACTTCAGTGTTAAATTGAAGTAGGTCACTGTGGTGCTGCAGTGCTGTTTATTACCTGTTTTAGGGAATGCACATAACTGTACCACAGCAGCTGCTCTGTGGATAAATGCATACAGTGTGTGTGTGTGTGTGTGTGTTAGCGTGTTTGGAACCGGTCAGTTTTGTGTGTGATATAGAGGTTCCATCATAATAGGAAGTGATTTACAGTAAAGGCTCGAGCACAGCCCTGTCAGACACTAATATTGATCACAGCTGTGCTGATGGAAAGTAAGCTCCTCTCTCTCTCTCTCTCTCAGCTCTTCTTCTGTTTCTACAGCTTTCACATTTTAGTGTCATCCTCTCTAAACCTTTCCCTGTTCTTGTTTTGCTTTGGCTCCAGTCTGCCACTTTTACAGTCCATGTTTGTCTCATTTATCCCAAAAGCTTGTGAACTTGGCATGTGCATACAGTGAAGCTGCCTACTCATCACAGCGGAAGTCACTCTCTTGCTGAGTAAAATGTTACATCAGAGGAATTCCCAGGTTTAGAGGATAGCCTGCAACTCCCTGAGTGACATGTTGGCCTGTTATGGGTGCATGCATACATCTACGCATGTATGTTTGTACTGTTTAATGCAGACTGCTATCCTTCTCTATACAGGCAGTGTTATAAAGGTAACGAAATAAGTGAAAAGAGAAAAACGCAATAATGACACGAACAGGCAGTTTGCAGTTTGAAGGAACAACGGTGACAAACAGGAAGTAAACATGACACAGTTGGACTCATGTGCATCAAGAGTGATTTCAGCAGGAGTGGAGAGAGATACGAAAGGTGTCAGATCCTCCGGTTTAGCGCTAAAGGACTCAGGATCCAGCCTTCTTATGATTAGATTAACATGGAGTGCTATAAAAAAGTACGCATATGGATAAATGAATATAAAAGAGGGGTGTTTAGGAAGGTTCAGGGCCTCTAGGGCTGAGAGCAACATTGGAAGAAGGGAGTTCACATTATTAGCAGGATAAATTATTTGGATGCAGCCAGTTAGAGGTAGGCGAGTCTCCTCACCCTCACCTTCAATCAGGTTCTGCATTGCCTGTTGGGGTATGCCCCTTAGAATCTGAACCTCGGAGAGCCGATCCAGACTTCCTGTACGGAGATAACTGGCTGATCCACACAGAGAGCCGTACAGCTGTGTGCAGCTGTTCCAGATCTGTTACACCCAATAATAGTAAGAGACTGAGATCAGTACGATCGAGCATCACGCTGTCTTTTTTTATCCTTCGACAGAAATGAAATGATTTTTTAGGGAACATATTAGAATGTATTAAAAATATAAATTAACTGATAATAGGTTAATTCCTTTAATCACGTTCGGAATAAAAACATTTAACATTTCCTATTTGAATTTCCTGCTTTGTGAAGGTGAACTTTTGCAAACTCTTAACATCAAATTTTTTTAATTCATGATGATTTTTTATGATAACGTTATTTTAAAAAGAACAGTGAGGACACTTAATCGATAATTGATTTGTAAAAATTTTAAATTCTTGTTGACGATTAAGAATTTTATTTCAATTGAATATCTTTGAGTTTTTAAGCTGTTGATGGAACAAGAAATAAGTTGTTGCTATGCATGTTTGCATCTTTGTCCCAGTGCCAGCTGTCTTCATTCATGAAAGAAGAGCTTCAGTTTCCCTCCGTCTCACCTGAGACCTCCTCTTCCAACTCTCGTCTCCCTCCTGTCTACTGTCACTCCTCTGTGAACTGATCCCCTGCATGACAGCCACACTGATTTTGTTTACAGATAGCTTTCATCCCAGACAGAATAAACCCAGTTGATATGTGAGTGGGTGCAGGAGTGGGAGCATTTTTAGCTGAATGAGCCAACACTGGTTTTTGGCTCCCTGTAACAAAGCCTCGTTCTCTCAGTTTGATCAATGAGTGCTGTGCATTTTTCTGTGTTTAGCTGTTGCCATGAGCAATCAAGAGTGGTGGGATTTTTTTTTTTCCCCCAGTTTTCACTGTCGACTGTGTCAAGTGCTACATTACATGTTATTATCATCGTTTTTCTTTCTGTGCCTGGAGTTAATGCTTTGCTGATAGACTGTGAATAATAGAGGAGCGTGGGTGTTTTGTTATAAAATCATATGCCTTATGCTTTTTAGACACATGTTGGATACTATATGTATTTTTTTTTAGTCTAGTCCTCTTAATGTCAGATGGAAAAAAGCATGATTGGAGATGCCATGTGAGATGAGTTGCTCTGTAGGTGACTGTGTCGCTTTTATCTTTAGTTTAATGTCCCGACAAATTCTAGATTCATGACATTTGTGATCCTCTCCCTTGCTTTTGGTGATCCCCTGACTTTCTGCCTACATCCATCACATCACTGATAAATACCAGATGATGTTTTCACCTCAGTTTTATTACACACACAGTATACACTGATCAACCACAACAATAATAACCTTCATCTTGTTACAATACAATGTTCTTTTGGGTCACACCAACCATCTAAACATGATCAAGTGCTCACCCCACCTCATAGCAGTGATGCTCACTGATGGTAGCAGTCTCAGCCAGCACCTCTGAGAGTGCAAGACGCAGAGCAGGCTTCAAACTCTCAACATCCCAGGCGAGATGTCCATTTGTGGAATCGGCCGAAACAAAGACTGATCCACAGAGACTCCTCCTGACAACCCTCCAGACCCAAAACGCAACCCACATCCCGGTGTTACACCCTACAGCAGACCCGTGTCCGTCCTCTGGTGGGCTGTATTTTTTTGTTTGTTTTGTTTTTAATGATAGAGACCAACACTATATAAAGTGAGCGATGTTGTTGTGGCTGAGTGGTATGTTTTCAGATCTATCCTGTCGTGCATTGATCGTGTTCGTAATCACGACCGGGATCCCATTGTGCACTCTGCAAAAAGGCTTGAAAATGTGTTTCGTGTCACAGAACCTGGATCTAGACATTTTGTTTAGAGAAGAAATGCCCCTCTCTTCTGTGCTCACATGAACTAAATACATAATTGTGTGTGCTTTAGTCTTTGATGCTTTCATCAGTAACATGCCGTATTGACACGAGCCACCCATCTGAACTGTGGCAGTGTATAGAGAGGAAGTCAGGAGGGGGGTTGGTGGGTCATGAGGTCTTTATACCCTTTCTCTGTCTTTGTCTTCCTCCAGTCCTGCATCTCAGCAACTGCCTGCAATTTTCCATTCATAGGACAAGAGTAAGCTGAAAATGTGAAAAGGGTTGGGGGTTGTCTCTCTTTTTTCAATCATCCTCATTTCCAACACACACACACACACACACACACACACACACACACACACACACACACACACACACACACACACACACACACAAAAATCGTCACCCTTGATTGCCCCACACCCACTCTCCACACAGCCCTACCCCTGCTACCTCTTACCCCACCCCTCCCACCTGCTCTTGCTGAATAATAGATGTCGCTATAACATTAAAAGGGGAGTGTGCACAAGACGGCTTCTTTCGTCGTCCATCACGTGAAGAAGGGAAAACATTTAAGTGATATATGTTTACACTTCTACGCATGACCCCGACACATACACCGACTCTGTTTTAGTCCAGCAGCTACAGTATAAAGTTTGATGTTTGGTTATTTTGTGTCATTCATTTTTACGACAACTATAAATCTAACATTATTCATGGACATGTATCACAAGTTGGCAAATGTATGCAACAAAATAAACTCTTTAGAGATTAAATCCCCCACCCCTCCCCCCCAATAAATGTATTTATTGATGAATAAGTTGGCAGAATTAAAATATGACACTATGTTAGCATGTTAGTGTGTGTGTCTGACGCATCGCGGAAAATGTGGTAAAATGTGGTCCGGGAAACAAACCTGCAGTACTGCAGTTTCTCCACAAAGGTGGTTTTCAGCACATTAGCAGATGTTTATGTGTATGTCTGTGGAAACATTTTGCCAGCAAGGGGGTTACACACCTGCAAGAAAAGTCTTATTACACAGTGTTGCAGGTATGGAGGTGAAAAAAAAAAAATCAGGGGTGGGTAATTGATTTTCCCAGGGGTCTACATGAGGCCCTGGGACTGTTGTGGAGGGCCACACCAAGAAGCTGAACTCAGTTCTGCTTGATATTAGTTTGATCTCTTTATAAACTTGTTGGTGACGCTCTCCACAACAGTACCAGTTTCTCATATGGCCCCTTTGGGAAAATGAATTGCCCACCCTCAGGATTGTTTTTACTAACTTTTAAGCACTCGGGTTAGGCAAAATCTGGTTCTGGCTTTGGAAATGTAAAGAAAAACAATATGCAGATGGAGAAGATGTAATTTGGAAATGATAAACCTACTTATACAGCGCTTTTCTACTCTATCTGAGTGCTGCTTCAGACAGCGTATCTTATTCCGCCGTTTACACAAATTCAAACAAGCACTTTTTTAATGTTTAAGTGCTTTCTAAGTAACATTCAGATGCATTTACACTCATGAACGCATCAGGAGCAATCTGGGCTTCAGTATCTTGCCCAAGGAAGCATTTTGGCAGCCAGGGATCAAATGGGGAGGGTTGCGTCAGGATCAACCAGAATGAGATTTCCCAACTAGATCGATCAGGGGCCAGCAGGGTGCAGGTGGAAATTGTTGTAGTGTTGGCTGAAGATAAAGGAAGAGAAAAGTGTGGATGGAGTTTTAGGATGAAAGTGCACAGGTGAGAGAAGTGACTCATAGATGTAGCGAAGGAGGACATGCAGAGGGTTGCAGTGACAGAGGAGGGATAGGGATGCGGTGAAGTGGAGATGGATGATCTGGTGTAGTGACCCATAAAGCGATGGTATTCCTAATGAAGAAGATTATGAATAAACCGGCAGTATATGATGACATTATGACTGCATAAATAAATATAAAGTCATCTTCCTACCTGATTGTGTTCTAAAATTGTAGACACTTCCCATCATGTTTTTCTGATATCAAACATTATAATTACTGTATCATCAACAAATCATAGTGTATGACTACCAGCAGCCAATACCAGCCTGGCTGTGCTAGTGTGTATGGTTACTGTGTGTTTATGTTTGTGTGACAAAAATAGAGAAAAGCTGAAGACACTGAACATATCTGAATCATTTAGTATTCGTGCAGCATGCAGAATATGTACGTATGAAAATATGTGAGTGCAGACAGGAGAGGAGAGCTTCGTACATCCAGCTGGGACTGGAGTGTTTCGTAACCTCGCCTGTGTTATGAAATAAGCGGCTGCAGCAGCTTCAAGAGCCGAGGGCTTCTCCTGCTCTTTGTTGACACTGACAGACACTCAGTTTTGTTATTTCTACAACTGTGTCAAGTCTGCTTTTTCTGCATTCAGACAAATTCTTTATGCTAATGCGAGAGGTCAATTACAGGCAGTGCTAAATGCATTATTCATCTGTGTGAAGGCAGCGTGCACCAGGGAGAGCAGTGTTGGTGGGGAGGGGGCGGGCTGGAGGCAACAGTGCTCCAGTATAACCACAGAGTCCTTCCAGATAAATGTGTTAGGCAGGGAGCTAACCAAACATCCCATGGTTCAGTGGTTTGATGAATGAGTGACTACACGTTGGTGCATCTGTACATCAGCAGGATTGTGTGTGTGAAGAGCAATAAGACATGAACTCTTAAAAGCTGCAGAGTCTTTGTGTGTATCGTCTCGCTGGGTCTCAGGTGCAGAAGAGGCACGTAAAGTGCGGTCTTAATGAGAGATAACTAAAAAGGATTGAAAGGAGTGGTGCTCAGACAGAATGAGAGAGGATCAATACTTAAAAGGGGGAAAATTAGGAAGAATAATACAAAGAGAGAAAGGTACATGACGTGCTTTCACCCACTTTTGTTGGTGATTTTAAATTGAATACTAAATTTGATATTTAAACTTAAGCAGAATGATTTATTAATGTTTGCAACAATTTACTGTTATTTATGGAAATTTTAATGCCAAATAAAGGATGTTTTTTTTCACATTTTTGCACTTGATATTGAAATAAACTCACTGCGCCTGTGTTTAGACAACAGCACAATGTTTGTACACACACCTATGAGCGCTATTTGGGGATTGCGCCCACATACCTCTGGCCCCAGGTGTCTTCTGTGCCGATGTGAGGGAGATTATTAGCCAATAAACCTGAACAAACCAGTTTGCTATCTTTTATTTTTTGCAAATAAATTTAATCGAGGCTTGACAAATGTGTTGAATGCTGTTTCTTTCACACATTTTTGCAAATCTGTTTTTGCAAATAATTCCAATCATGCATTCTTGCATCCTTTTGTTGTGATGATAAGAGGTTTGATCATAAGTTACAGGTGTCAGCACTTGTGCCTTTGTAGTATGTGCTGAATCTCTGTTGTACTTTGGCGCGGTCTGTCCTGTGAAAGAGATTTGGGACTTTGCCGTGATATTAGATGCAAAGTGATTTATATTGTAAGTTAAAGACCCAGCAGTAATACAGAGAGAACCCCAACGATCAGATGACTCCCTATAAGCAAGGACTTGGCAACAGATGCAAGGACAGAAGGCATACTGGAAGAGAGCCAGAGATTACTAACTAATGATTAAATATAGTTGCAGTGAGTGATGTTGAGTGATGAAGAAACACTCAGTGCGTCATGGGAAGCCCCCAGCAGCCTGCGCCTATTCCAGCATAACTAAGGGAGAATTCAGGATCACCTGAGCCAACCCAAACTATATGCTTTATCAAAAAGGAAAGTTTCAACCCTGATCTTATAATTAGAGAGCGTGTCTATCTCCTGAATCCAAACTGGGAGCTTGAAAGCTGAAGGCTTTGCCTCCAATTCTACTTTTAATAACCCTTGAAACCACAAGTAAGCCTACAGTCTGGGAACAAAATGCTTTATTGGGGAAATATGATGCTGTGAGGTCAGATCAAATGGGGCCTGATTATTCAAGACCTTGTATATGAGGAGATAAATAGTAATAATAATAATGCATAAATAACTGTGATCCTTCAGTTTGATTTTTTAAGAAAAGAAGAAAAGGTCCCAGTGAAGTAAATCCGATGAGCAGGGTGAGTGGTGAGCTAAGGTCTGCGCATGTTTTAGGAGCTTGTTGAAATCACAGGGACAGAGTAAGTGCTCATAATGAGACAACCACAGAGCCTTCTAAAAATAACCACAGCTCTGAAGGTGGTCTAGATTTATCTGAGAAGATCCTCTTGAAGGGGAGCTCAGCCAAGTTCAAACAAGCTAACTTTTTAAAAATTATATCTCATACATTTCTTTACAACTCTTTTGCGAATGTTTTTAATATATATTTTTAGCTTGGAGAAGAAAGGAAAACTGAGAGCAAGATCAGAGGGAAGATGCACAGTAAACTGCCTCGATATATGTGCCACCTACTCCACCCAGTGAGCTAAACTGGTGGTCAAGAATAAAATACCAAAGCTAACAAAACGAAATGATTATCCCGTGCAAAAGTTTGTTTTAAGTCACTAACAGAGAGATGGCAGGTTGTTGTTGTTAAAACACAAAATATTTTGTATAAGTGACGTTGGTTGCCGAGTAGCCTGCTGGAGTTACTGTAAGGTATAACATTAGTTACATTATGCTAGCTTAAGCTAACACAACATTAGCTTAGCTGATTGAGCAAAGCTGATTTCACCACAGCTGTGTCAAACAAAATGGTAAAGTATATTTCAGGATAACCCTAGAACGATATTGTTTTGAATGCTGTGTGATTTTGAGTTTAAATTCACACACCTTAAATTCTTTAGGCGCTGTCTTTTTTGTGTGTCACTGAATTGAAAGTATTTCCTCCCTTGTCTGAAAACCATGATAGCATCAGTAAGAAAGTCCTGCCTTTGTTATTGATGTGTTGGAGCAGGGCTGTGTTGGCAGGTGCATGTTCTTTGCCGTCTTCTTCATGTTGTTTTCTTTGTTAGATAGAGTAGGTAGATAGTCTTGTTTTCATCATTTTGACATAGAAAGATCCTGGAAGGCATCATAAGTATCTGTTCTGGTAACATCGCTAGTGCAAATGTCCCCCCCCTCCTCGTGACCTGGAAGTCCAGGATGTCCACGATGGAGACAAAACTAATTAAAACTCTCCTCCAATGTTATTAATGGTTCAAAACTCCACCGGGTATAACTGAGGTAGAATTTTCCAAACTTATTATTGATTTAACTTTTTAACTGAGTGGCAAAACATGGCAAGGTAGTTACTCCTGGGCCTCAGTCACTCAGAGTAGCTGTAAATGAACAAAACATGAAGTTTTTACCTTTTTTCCATACTAAAGAGAGATATTTTCCTAAAATGTTGTTCTTTGTATTGATGATTCAGCTGGAAGATTTGCCCATCTAAGTTTTGGCAGCATTTTAAAATGCCAGTTATCTAACAGTGTCTGATTTTTCTTCTAGAACTCTAAACTTTTAAAATATCTCCTTCCTACTTATGCTGGAGAAGCTCAGTGGGAGTAGCTGGTGGGTCTCAGAGTATTTTTTTTTACCTGACAATGATCTCTTGTTCACTCAGAGAACAAATAAGTGCATCAAAGTGCCATTGAGACTTTGCGTGACTTTCAGTGGATTTTGTGGCATTTGCCACTTGATCCCTAAAATGTGAGTAGGCATCGAGTAGCTTGGGAATTATTGCTCTGTGTCTCTGTGCTGTGCATGTGCCTGCATGTATGCAATTATTGCTCATCCTTACATCTTCATATTTGTATAATTTAATGATCTCTCATGTCCCGTTCCAGAATAGTCTATCATCCAGCCACAAATCAGATCTCTCCATCCCGATGTTGCTACAACCAGCTTTTCTCCTTTTCCACCTCCATCCTGGTTTCCCCTTTTCTATTCCCGGGCTCTGTAATTTATTACAGAGAGGCGTGATCAGATTTACGGCAAAGTTAATGAGAAAAACACTGAGAGGGGTGTGTGTGTGTGTGTGAGAGAGAGAGAGACAAAGAAAGAAGCAAAGGGAGTTTGGAAAGAGGTAAAAGGACAGAGGGAGGTATGAGGGTGTCCTTCATGCACCCTTGAGTTTGTGGGTGGGTTGAGTAAGTGCAGGAGATGGGGAGAGATACGGAGAGCACGCATGATAGAGATAGGTACTTGAAAGGAGTTTCATAAAAAAAAAACCTCCTCTCCTCTCCTCTCGCCTCAGGCAGAGCTCCTCACTGTGATCCTTGTCAAACCTCTCTCTCTCTCTCTCTCTCTCTCACATGCAAGCACTTAAGCTCATAGCTTTAGCTATCACATTGGGGATTATGTTTGTGTGTGTGTGTATGTGTGTATGAGCTAATATAGTGCTCACAGGTAGTATATTACAGATTGTGTTTGCTAAGAGGCTCATTGGCACATCCAGGACTGTGTATTTACAGTCTGTTCTGGCTATGAGGCGGCGAGCATCTGTGCTTGGAGGTGAGCGGGATTAATGTAGGAGAACAAATAGCATCGGGGATGTACATAATAGTAATGCGTGCTGCGGCCGAGGAAGGTGAGGCAGTTTGGAAGTCCTTCAGAGCTTCTGTGCAAATTTGTGAGAAGAGTGAGGAAGATTGAGTCTTTGGAAAGCAATACTTGTTTTCTCTGTTGTGCTTTAAAGCAGTGGTTTTGGTTGCTGTAATAAATTCTTCTATTCAGGGTGGACATTTGGATGTTTTTCTCATACAAAGTCAGCGTGAGTGGTAGCAGTCCTTGTATTGAAGGTTTACTTGGTTCTGAGTCAGTTTGACTTATGCAGTTATTTTTCGTTTAGTATAAAAAGAGTAAATGTCAGCTCCATTCATCATTAGGGTTCATGCTTTTGGGAAGATGAATGGCTGTAATATCACAGCATATCACAGTAAGGCGTCCGGTAATTGTTGGAATTTATCAGTCTGGACTGAATTGGCAGGCCGATTGACCAGCTGACGCTATCGTGTCTATGCTAAGCTGCCATTTAAAGGACAGGGCTTGTGTTGCAGATACCCAAGCATCCTCTTGGTTTATCATCCTTTCTCCCCATATTCACATTATTTATCCCCCAGCCTGCCTCTCCCACCCTTTCATTCCCCCTCTCCTATGCTGGGCCATCTCACTCAGTGTGGAGGATTAGTGAAGACAAAGAGAGCTCCTGGAGCCGGCTCTTGTTGAAGACAGAAACAGGAGGTAGACTGTTGTTCTCCCAGCAGGAAAAGATACTAATACCTCACCAAAGACTATTGTCTCAGATAGCTTACCCATTTTATTCTTTCACGCTGAAGTGCGGTTTACTGTCAGGAGATGAACTGCTTAACAAAATTTACCAGCCTACAAAATCCGATGTGTAGATGGAGACCAACATTACCACCAAATACAGACAGAAATGCAAACACATAAAATCACAGGGTGTATTAAATTGATACACATTTTTGGGGGGATATACCTTAGTAGTTATTACTACTCAGTCCCAAGTGTGCAGGTCTCCAAAGTCTCTTTGTCTCCATTATCCTCTCTCTACATGACATGGTGTTCACTAGCCATGTACGTGCTGTCACAGATAGAGCTTTGCATGTTCTCCTTAGTTCCTGCAAAATCCCCAGTCTCTGCATAATTCAGGAGTCAGCTCTGGTTGTCCTGTATGTTGCGTGCTATAGACCTAAGTGCGCAATGATGCCAAGAAAGTAGGAATACTGTATAGCTTTCCATCCTTGTTTATTACCTCTACCAAGGAAGTTATGTAACTGTTTTTTTAACTGGTTTAAAAAGAAACTTACAGATTTGCATGAAAACTTTACTTTGCCTTTTCTTTTTCTTTAAAGTTTTCAAATAGGGCAGAATTATGCATTTTGAAATATATATTAGTACATGCATTGGAATAAATATCACAGGCTAATGTGGATAAAGACATCCCCCCCCTCTCATTTCTTACATGGGTTAAAAGGAATTTCAGTCTTGGCAGTCCGGGGCGGCTCTTGTTTGTGAGCATCAGTATTCCCTCTGCAATAAGAGCAGGGGTCCCAGGGAGTCTGCTGGTGGAACTACAAGCCTGATAAGTGATTGGAGAGTGAATGAATTATAGCCTGGAGACCTGTAATGAGGCCTCAGTGGGAGACAGGGGTGGGGAGTGGTGGGCAGGTGAAAGCAGCTGCAGCTTTCCCCAAAGAGAACAACCCCTCCTCAGTTTTTTCTTCTTTTTCTTTTGCCTTTTCACATCTTTATTTCTCTTACGCACCTTTCCATCTCCCTGCCTCCCCCTCATGCTTTCTCTTGTGCACTTATCCTTCCTCAGCACTCCCCCCATGCTCATTACAGACGCCTGACACAGCACATATGCCGTCCTTTGTGTGTCCTTATGTGTCCTTTTATTACTGGGTTAAATGTCAAATCCATACATGGAGTCCATTTGATGACAGCAGTGCCTGTATGCTTATGTGTCGCTGTGTCGCTATATGTGGTTAAATTTGCTGTTTTTCAGCATCTTATTGTGTTTGTGTGTTTTTGGGTGTTGAGTTTATTAAGAAGGTCCTTTTGAAAAGCCTGTGTGAAAGCAGTGAAAAGCCTGGTACCCCAACACTTCTGCCAATCCACTCGCTCACACGCACAAACATTAGTCCTGCCAATCAAGCCTTTTAGTGCTCTTTTTCATCCCAGCGCCACCGCAGTGCTCGGCGACACAGATCGTGAGAGGAATTTTAGACCACGCAGAAACTTCGTTTATGTGTGCGTGCATGGCTCACCTCAGGAGATTGGACGGGGTTGCCACAGCAGATGTCTTTGCCCAGAGCAACTCACAACAAAAATGCTTTAAAGGAAGGCTGAAGTTTTGATGTGATGGACTCATTGCTTCTCGCTGCTTCAGTCACTTTTTACCTTTGCAAAGGGCCATTTAATGAAGTTGAATAAGCCTTTTTAGAACAACAATTTCCCAACTGAAGCTGCATCAGTGCTCTTATGTTTCCACTGGTTCAGTGTGTGTGAGTGTTTGATGGAGCGGGGGGTTGGCTGACATTAAAATGTAGAGGGAGATGTGATTGCTATGTAAATGGCTGTTCTAGGTTGGCTATGAAACACCGTGGGCTGTAAGCGAAGCGTCTGTGGCTCTGCCTCCAAAATCTCCTCCAGGGCTGATTGACAGCTGTACGCCAGCTCTTAGACAGATGTTGCTGCGGCAGCAGGGCCAAGAAGACTCTCTTCAATTACAGCTGAGGATAAGCAGACTATTTATAAAAGCAATGAGCTGAGAGGCAGACGCTGAATGAGACAGAAAATGAGCGAAAGCTGTGGTTGCCTGTTTGTACTGTCCCTGTTGCAGGCGCACATCTGGACTGCACAGATACTCTCACGTGCCAGACACAGCACAAATATGGCAACGAGCCACGTTATTAAAAGTGACAGGTGATTGATCATCTCGTTATAATGCAGCGTTTCCCTGGATGCATGTTGATCTTAGGCTGGAACATTGATGCCGATCAAGCACACCTCGTCATGGCAACTGCACTCTCCTCCAGAGGGAGAGAGGGGTGGATTTTCCCTTTACATCCCCCCAAAATATCAGGAACAGCAAAAGGAACATGACAAAGAGGAAAAAGCAGTGACTCAGCCTGTAAAATCCCAGATCCCCCCATTTGTTCAAGCATCTGCGGGATGTGCTGGTGGACGCCTGACAAACACAACCCAGAAAATCTGATGCCAACATCCAACATTCAGGCACTGCAAACCACCCCACTGGATCTGATGTTCTGGCAACAAGAAGGAGGGGGCGGGGTACATAATACAAGGTGCATGATTTGGCTGATTTTGTGTGAATAGGTGCATGATTTAGACTACTTAACAAACTAAAAGTAATAGATTAAAGGTCTTAAATGGATCTGTTTGTGTTCCTGGCAACGACATCCTAAGCCTCATTTTTACAAACCACATTTCCCTGATCATCATTTACGTTGCGGATTTGCAGCAGAAGGCTACCGCATGTAAACAGTTTATTTCTGTCACATTATCTGTTTGATGGCACATAAAGACGTAGCTCTCAGTTACACATTTATACATGCGCGCTCATCTTAAGCAGGGGCGGGGTGTGGGCGGGTGGGGGATCTCTCTACATAAGAGTGTGTCGGTGTGGGGGATGGGGGTGAGGCTGAGTTTGCGTCTTTGTCTGCTCAATAAATTATTTAAATCCCACAACAATTAAAGCTGAAATCTGTTATCGGCATCATCCATTAGGAGCCTGTGTTGGTGCCTTGATGCCTCGCTCGCTTTCCCCCCCGTCAGGGCTCAGCATGGGCCCGGACAAAGATCACAAGCTCTGAATCTTAAACACACATCCCAGCAGAACAAAGGCTAACAGTGCACTCCTGTGACCCGAACACTCTTGAACACGCCAAATGTCTTCATCACGGGAGTGCATGAATATGTTCACTGTGCTGTTTTTTTTTTATGTCAAATGTTCACCGTGTCTCCAGAGTCACGGTGTGTTTAATTTGCACTGTGAAGGTTTAGTCTGAGGTGATGTTTGCTCCATGCATGCTCTATTTTTCTTTCCTTTACAGACGTGATGGCTGTGCATGGGATATCTGTTAGGATCCCGAGCGCTCTATTCACACCTTGTGTTCCGTCTCTTTCCCTTCCTTCCGTGCC